>NW_024543068.1:19893928-21210000 GCF_018167655.1 Microtus oregoni | reverse complement strand
GGGCAGATAGAAACAGAAAGGGGCTGGAGTCCCCCATCCCCTTCAAGGTCATTTCCAGTGATGCCCACATATCTACCTTCTTCCCACTAGTCCCCATCTACCAATGGTTTGTCCCATCACCACATGGTGTGCACCAGGCGAGGCCAAGTTGCTAACACCCAGGTCTCTGATTACCAATAAGGAAGCAGTTACCAAAAGAGGTTATGTCATACTCAGGAGTATTTTCTAGTTTCAAAGGCCATGTCTCTCCTTGGATATGGACTCCTTCACTTTTAAAATGACAGTGTTGACAGTGTTATTATTGTCCTACATAGAACCCAAGGGTGGGGGCTGGAGAGATGGCCCAGCTGCTCAGAGCACTGGCTGTGCATCCAGAGGGTCTGATTCAATTTCCAGCACTTACATGGCAGCTCGCAATTTTCTGTAACTCCATTTCCAAGGAATTCATCACCTTCTTCTGGATTCCATGGGCACCAGAAATGTGCATATTACACATACATGCATGTAGGCAAAACACCCATACACATATAAACAAACAAACAAACCAACAAATAATGGCTGAACGAATGAATGAGGTTGGGGTTTGTGTCCCCAGTACGTATTCCCGTCTTACATGGGAAGCAGTCAGCACTCAGAGTCTGTGTGTTACACATCCTGATGTTTTAAATTATTATCAGTGGAGCCTATTATTGTCAGTTGGGCCCCATTTATTTCCGTACTTCTGAAAAGCAATTATACTTGTAGTATGGAAATATCACAATTCCATAATTGCAAAAAATAATTTTGAGGCTTATTAGTCCTTACATCCAAGCTAAATTTCATTGTTATCCTTGTATTTCAAAGAAGAAATCTTTGTGTTTCCAAAGAAAAATGTGTAGTGGCGTCTGTTAGACTCTCTAGAAGGTTTAGGTGCTGGCACACACTGAAGGGTGGGGAGAAATGGTGAGTGGAGACATCGGAGGGCTGAGGATGCGGCTCAGCTGGCAGAGAACTCGCTGATGTACAAAGCCTTCCTTCCTGTCCTAAGCAGCCCGGAAAGTGGATGGAGGGCTGTGCACCTGTAATCCTAGGGTTTGGGATCAGAGGTTTGAAGTCACCCTGGCTACATAGCAAGTTCAAGGCCAGCCTGGGCTACGTAAGACTCTGTCTCAAAACCAAAACAAAACAAAACAAATTATCAGCACTAGAGAAGTGGGTTGTAGTTGTTTCAGGCTGACAGGATGGTAGTTAACCCAGGTCTCTTACTAAATAAATGGATGAATGAATGGGGTGTGTGTGTGTGTGTGTGTGTACTTGGATATATTTTTTTGACATTTTAAATTTTGATTTATCTTTATTTTGGTACTGAGGATCAAATGGAGAGCTTTATGCTTTCTGGATGACAGTTTAACACTAAGCTATATCCCTGCCTGATTTCTTTGGCACTTTGGATCTGTGGGTTGGGTTTTAATGTGAGGGTTTGTACATGTCATTATATTTATTTTTACTGGGTAACCATTTCCTTCTTTCGGCTAAACAGCAGTGTGAGTATGTTTTTATGGGACAGCCTTTTCACTGTTTTCCCATCGCATCTGGTTTGTTTTACCCGCAGAATGGAGTCACTGGAGATGGCCCTGCAGATCGTATTGCCCCTGGAAAAGGAGTGTGCTCTCCTTTGCGGTCCCCATCTGCCCTTCCGCACAGTGACTGTACAGGACCTGCATCCCGTGAAGGTTGATGGCATCTATCAGAATCTGCAGGTGAATAAATTTTCATTACTTACACAATCTTCAATTCTTCAGACGCTTATAGATGTTCAAAGATCTTTAACCTTTTTTAAACCATAGTGAGATTTAGAGTTTAAACCATAATATAAATACATTAATAATTTAAACTTGCTATTCATTTCTCATTTGTTCTGTTCCTTGAAGTTTAAAGTAGGTACCAGGGAATAAGTAAAGGGATATTTTCTTTCATTTCAAGATAAAGCCTTTCTTAGGAATGTCTTTAGTGCCTAAATTTCTAAACACTGCAGCTGGCTCACAGATTGAAGTTGGCATATTCTTCAATTTACTCAACCCTGATCCCATTTTAAATACTTCTCCGGTCACAGACAGGTCACTTCACTGTTGGCCTGTTAGTAATTTCTTTGAAACAGTGTGTGTGTCTATGTACTTGTTTTCTTTAGGGAATTCAGGCATGAGGAAGGTGCTAAAATAAGAAACAGTTGGCATCAGCTCATCCACCACTGAAATATTCCCTGATTCTAAAATATTCAGTTTTGGTTAAATTCAGACACATTTTTGTAGATCAAATTTAGTCAGCACTTAGTTCTCTCTTAGTGTTTGCCCTGTGTGTTTGTGTGTGTGTATGTGTGCACATGTGCATGCGTGTGTGTGTGTGTGCGCGCGCACGTGAGAGAAAGTGTACGTGTAAGTGAGTGCACACACACAGGAATGAGCATGGTGCATGAGATTCGATCTAGGGCTGCTCTTTCTCTTTTCACTGTTTTTGTTTTGTTTTACTTTTTAACCTTAGGATATCCGAGATTCCATAGCGAAGCAGATCGGACTGTGTGCCAACTTAGAGGAGCCACGTGACTCAGTCCCAATGGATTTACACACTCTCGATCAGCGTGCAATTCAGGACATTGTGCCGAAATGCAGACTCCAGCTGGAGACCATGAACCAGAAAGTAGAGATGAGTGAAGATGCCCTGAAGGCTCTGGAGGATTTTTTAGCTTCTCTGAGAGCAGCGAAGCTCCCTGAAGACCCTCCTGCCGCGAATGCAGCAGAGGGTACTCTGGCAGTGGGAACTGTGGAGGAAGACATCCTCCTGCTGAAAGAGAAGGCCAGGCCTTTGGATGAACGCTTGAGGATGCTTGGCATAAACATCAAAGATGCCGAGGGAGGGGAGTTTACCACCTGTGAGGAGCTTCTTGGTGCTTTGTCAGTAAAGGTCTCAGACTCGCAGGGCCAGAGTAAACAGGAGGGGCTCACCAAGGACAAGACCTTATTGGAGGCTTGTAGTTCCAGAAATTATGAGCTCTTTAAAAATATTCAAGACATCCAGAATCAGATCAGTAAAATCGGTCTTAAGGATCCCACCGCGCCAGCTGTGAAACATCGGTAAGAACGGTGACATCCACAGTGGCGCTTGCTGTGTTTCCAAATACTTCTGGATCTTTCTGTTCCTATCTCATCACTCTGGTTAGTCAGTTCTGCATCACTTTCAACAGACTTTTCACGAGGATTTACTTTTGGTTGGTAAATTTCCTCATTTTTTCCCCCTCTGCAGTATGTCTTTTCTTGGACGTGGGAGGTGTGGAGTGAGACACTGGTGAAGGACCGAAGTTCTTGGTTCTTCATTCTTCTCTGTGTATTGTGGCATTCCCTTAAGGGTGAAAGCCTAGCATGTTCCACGTAGTTCATACATGACTCAGCTGCTCCTCTCAGTTCTGTTTCCCTCTTCTTAGGATAAAATACTGACCAAAGGGGCCCCACAGAGAAAGCATTATTGGCTCCCAGTTTGGAAGGAGGTCATAGTGGGAAATACTGGCCGTGGCTGCTCAAGGCAGCTGCCAGCCGTGATCAGGGAGCAGAGAGCCACAGATGTTAGTGTTCGGGTCACTTTCTGCTTTTGATTCCGTACAGTAACCCCAGTTCAGGGAAGGATACTGCCCACAATTAGTGTGGGTCTTCACAACTCAGTTACTCTAATCTAGATCGTCCAGCACAGGTGTGAGGGAATTCTTGCTCCTTTCGAGTGGACAGTGTCAGCCATCACAAAATGACAGGATCCGTGATTGAAGGCCACATGCCGTCCGTCGCATGTCCCTGTACACCTCAGTTCTGGGGTGGTCTCCTGCCCTGCCCACTCAGAGTCGTGCTGAGTTTAAAGGGGCATTGTGGGAACTGAAGGAGGTTGGCAATAGACAAGCCATTTTAATTTCAGTATTCAGAATATGGCTGCCAGATCGCTCGCGAACACTGAGGTATTAGCAGGAGTTGCTCTTGTGGAATCTTCGTCTTCTTAATAAATATTCCAAACCATTCCCGCTCTATCATCTTAGCTTCTCTGACTTGGTAGTCTCTTAGGAGTTTTTAGCTCACCAAGTTCCTTAGTAGTTATTATTTAATGTGCCCTTCCCTCCAAGATTCCCCCTCCGGCTCAATAAGACTTTTATCCTGAGAGTGCCCCAGTGTGTAGTGAGGTATTGAACTAATCATTTGTGTAGTTATTACTTCAATGAATTTTAATTCTATGTTCACCAAAAGTAATGGATATTAGTATATGAATTGAGAGCTATATGTATATAAATGACAGTTGCATATTCGTGTAGCCATGAGTATAATAATAGATGTCCCATGCCTGACAGTTTAGGATATTGGGAGTTTTGCACTTAACAAAAGAGGCTGAAAGTTCTCGACTCTTCTAGAGTTTGTTAGTCCCTAGGTGTGGTAGGATGTGTAGTATGACTGGTGAGGACTAAACCAGACGTGACAGAGCTGAGTAGGGAAGGAGGAAGAGGTGGCGATGGCAAGGTGGCTGATATCTCTGGGAACACAGGTGCATCAAATAAGGTACAAGAGCAGACTGGGTGGCGGCGGTGGCGGCGGTGGTGGCACACCTTTAATCCCAGCACTCGGGAGGCAGAGGCAGGCGGATCTCTGTGAGTTCGAGACCAGCCTGGTCTACAAGAGCAAGTTCTAGGACAGCTAGGACTGTAACACAGAGAAACCCTGTCTCAGAAAACAAAACCAAAATCAAAAAGTACGAGAGCAAGACTTGTAACTCCCTGGGGAAGAGCCTTCTAGACTGAGGCATCCGTTGTACAAACCTAGGTGTGAATGTGGAGAGGCAAGGAAGTGAGACAGTATAGCCCTGAGGGGAAGGGAAGGGAGATGGGATGTCAAGGGCAGGATGGGACTGCGTTCTGGCTTTGGCTTCCTCTTTGAGTGACCTGGATGTCATTAGAGGGTTCTAAGCAGCAGGCAATGATGTGGTTCAAACCACCACTGGTTTTCTATAGCTGATATGCCAAACATAAACTACAGGAGCCTAGGAGCCGCTCCCCAGGTGAAGGAGGATGATGGTACATGGGCCAGGAGTGAGGTAAAAAATGTTTGGGTGCGGTGTGGTTCTCAGGGTTTGACCTGAGAAGCTGTAAGAATGGACTCACCATTAATACATGAGAAAGACTGACATTTCCCAGCTGCTGAATGACAGATCATGTGTGCTCCTTTTTAGAAACAACAGGTTTGACGTGCCCATTTGACCGTCTGGTAGCCATCTCAACATGACTTAAAGATAAATGCCATCAGGAGAAAGGTCTGAGCTGGAGATGCACCTCTGAGTCGTCAGGTGCTGCTTAAAGTCATGAGGTTGACTGAAACTTGCCAAGTAACTGAGTTTAGATGCCCCAGAGGAGGTCCAAGTTGTACCTGCAAGGGTACTCTAAGAGATCACAGGAATAAGGAAGAGCTAGCTGAAGGTTGGGGGTTCAGGGAGATCAAGAGGGGCTTGGGAGTCTTGCCCAGGAAAAAGTGACCATCTGTGTGAGACGCTGCTGGCTAGTGGAGGAGGAGGAGGAAGACCTAGACGGAGCTGGCATTTCTCAGTGTCAGAGCGCTAAGAATCTCAATTGCGGTTTAGGTGGATGAGTAAGGATGGAGAGCCCCTGAGAAGTGGGTTCCAGGGCGAGCTGGAGGTGAGAAGGTAGGGCTGGGCAGCTGCAGTTTACATTCACGCCATGGCGTTCTTTCTCCAGGCTTGGTTTTCAGGATAAACCCTTAGTTAAGTGGCTCCTTTTTGAATCGGGAGAGCTTTTTGTAGAGGAAGTGTGTGATGGCCCGTTGTCTCCTTCCTCCTTGGTACCCACCCTTTCTTAGAGGCCTTGCTCAGTTCAACTACCTATCTGTTCCTATCCTGTGTTCTCCACACGCATGCTCTGTGTATTTTCTCTCATATGCACATACATACATATGTTCACCAAGGGGAAAATGTTGTTGCTTATGGCTTTGCATCTTTATTATATTTAATTAAAATGCCAAATAGTATGCTGGTAATACAAGAAACCGTCTGATCTCTGTAATGAAGGAATAAATTCCTGTACTTATTATTCAGGAATTCCTTTGTAGTAGGAATTTTTAATTTTATCATTAATCTCATGAGGACAATGAAAGCACAATCCTGACATTTCTCATGTTTTTTGTTGAATCAACTACATCAACAGTTGGCTCATACATTTTTTTTTTAATTCCATACTCAAGGAAAAAATCATTACTCAGGCTGGATAAGGACCTAGATGGATTTGAAGAAGAGAAGATGCACATACAACAAATGGCTAATTCCCTTCCGAAATTCAAAGACGGCCAAGAGAAAATGGTGATTCAACAGTGTCAAGATACAGCAGCCTTGTGGGAGAGTACAAAAGCCTCTCTCACTGAGTGGTAAGAGACGCATGGCTTCTGAGTGTGAAAATGTGTCTGTGTAGTTAACATTCTGAAGTGTTTGTTTTGGAACCGTATCCCCTGGACGTAGAGAAGCAAACACAGGGCTTCCTGCTGGAGCTCTCAGGCCACCATCTGTCACATGCAGTGCTGGCACATCCTGGCAGTGCCCACCTCTATGGCTGGGGCCACTTCCCTCCCTGTGTCCTTCAGGAAGCATATGACCTGTTTGCTGCAGGAAGCCCCTGAGCCACCATGCACCTTCCCTTAAATCTCTGGACTTTTATGGTCCTTTCCCCACCCTCCCTTCGGCATGCCCTTTATGCAGATGGAACCTGTGTGTAAGGAAGCCATGATCAAACCTGTCTGTGGCGTATGATCTAGTTTAATTTCATAGATCAGGGCTTCCTTTAAAGTTCTATAACTCAGTAGTACCTAGTTATACCAGAAACCAAGTTAGCTACCATATTCTCTGAACTATTTTACTTTCTAAAAAGGTTGAGCCTAAGAATGAGTGGAATAGATTGTCCCATAGGTGGGTTGTGCAATAATCTGATTTAAATTAGTCTCTGATCATGTTAGGGAAGGGGTGTCTTTCCACTGGGTCTTATGGTTGATGAGATGGAAAGCTGGTCCTGTTAAGATGTGCTCCCCAGAGCTTACATTTGTTAACATGTAATCCTGTATATTTCCCAGAGTTTACATGTGTTAACATGCAATCCTGTATAGTTCCTAGAGCTTAGATGTGTTAACATGCAATCCTGTATATTTCCCAGAGTTTACATGTGTTAACATGTAATCCTGTATGTCTCCCCAGAGCTTACATGTGTTGACATGTAATCCTGTATATTTCCCAGAGTTTACATGTGTTGACATATAATCCTGTATAGTTCCTAGAGCTTAGATGTGTTAACATGTAATCCTGTATGTCTCCCCAGAGCTTATGTATGTTGACATGTAATCCTGTATATCTCCCAAAGCTTACATGTGTTAACATGTTAACATAATTAGTAAAGGTACGAATCTGGTGATTATTTATACAGTCTGTTTGCTATATCACCATTATTGGTAATATGGCCAAGCCATGTGGAGAGAGAGTCCTGTGTGACTCGTGAGTTGTTTCTACAGCACACACAGTGTTATTTTCAGGCTCTTCTCCCTCCTTGTTTCCTGCATAGCCTTGAACAGTGTGGAAGTGTTCTGGAGCTGTTAAAACAGTATCAGAATTTTAAAAACAACTTGACAGCATTGATTCAAAAAGAAGAGGCCATCATCTCCCAGCAGGCTTCCTACATGGGCAGGGACAACCTGAAGAAGAAGGTTGCAGAGGTAAGTCCATCCTGCCAAAGAGCCATCCTGCATGGCGACTTGGCTGATGAGCCCGACAGGAAAGAGGGTGTGATGAATCCCCTTTGAAACTTGCTCTAAAAGAATCTAGGAGGCTGGAGAAATGGTTCGGAGGTTTAAAGCACTAGCAGTTTTTCCAGAGGTCCTGAGTTCAATTCCCAGCAACCACATGATGGCTCACAACCATCTGTAATGAGATCTGGTACCTTCTGGCCTGCAGGCAGAACATTGTATACAAATAAATAAATCTTTTAAAAAAAGAATTTAGTAGTGACTGTTTCACTAGGTATCTTAATTTATCCAGAGTATCATCAGAGCTAGAAATAAATCCTTTTCCAAGTTGGTAGCAGGTCACTTGTGTTTGGGCTTTACTGCTGGGCCTGTGGCTCCCCAGAGCCCAGTATCACCCGCTGCTCCTCTGTAGGACTGCAAAGCGCTCCTGTCCCAGTGAGCCCCATGCAGGCATGAAGATTGTAGGAGATCTCTCTGTTGCTAACAGTCAAAGAGGGCATTCCAATTCCCTTGTTCATTTTCTGTAAAGCTGAGCCAGCCAAATCCCCCAGTCGCCCGTCTGTGTTGCTGGCTTCACTCATCCCCGCTCTGTATTGCTGAGGAGAACAGCATCTTTTGGACACTAGATGTCATTATTTTCTATGAATTTACATGGTAGGAAGGAATACACCATACTGTTTGCTCTATGACCGTATATCGCGATGATGCCTCTCCCAGTGGCTCTTGAGCTTTAAGCCACGAGGCTGTCAAGCTGTCACCAGCATGATGTGTAGTCTTCTTGATGCATTTGATTATTAGAAAGTGGTTTTATTAAATTTCCTATTTATTTTTAAATGATTTTTAATTAATTAGTTTTACGGTGAGGGTGTTTTGCCTCCATGTATGTTTGTGTACCCCTTTTATACCCACTGTTTGCAGAGCAGTGGTTCTCAACCTGTGGGTCACGACCCCTGGTGACTTATGACCCTTTCACCAGGGTCGCCCAAGACCATCCGAAAACACAGATTTCTACATTACTATTCATAATAGAAGCAAAGTCGCAGTTATGGAGTAACAATGGAAATAATTTTATGGTTGGGGGTTATCACAACATGAGGAACTGTGTTAAAGGGTCGCAGCATCAGGATGGTTGTGAACCACTACTGTAGATGCTAGAAGAGGCTGTTAGATCGCTTGGAGCCGATGTTATAGGCAGTTGTGAGCCAGTATGTGTGTCCGGAGACTCTAACCAGGGTCCTCCAAAAGAGCAGCTGTTATCTGCTGAGCCTGCTCTCCAGCCTAAGTAAATCTTTAAAGGGAAAAGTAATTCCAACAAGTGTCCATTGGGCAAGCAGAACATTTCCACTTGTGCTGTGATCTGTTTTGTTCATTTTATATTTATCTAGGTAGAGAATGGGCGCACATGGATGTTGGAGAACACAGGTGTGGAGGATAACCTGTGGAGGAGGGAGGGTCATTTGTCCTTTCATCACAGAAGACTGTGAGGCTTGGCAGCAAGGACCTTTCTTTACTAATCCATCTTGTTGGCCTTTATGGTCATTATTTAGGTTGAATAATAAAAAAAAAATAGAATTGTCATTCCACTCGCTTCTCTTTGTATGTATGTTTTGAATATGTCGAAAATATATTTTTGCTGTTTTTTTTAACAGATTGAAACTGTCAAAGAAGAATTCAATGAACATTTAGAAGTTGTAGACAAGATAAATCAGATTTGTAAAAATCTACAATACCATCTAAATAAAATGAAAACCTTTGAAGAGCCCCCGTTTGAGAAAGAGGCTAATGCTATTGTGGACAGATGGCTGGATGTATGTGATAAGTTCATTGACTAAAAATTCTGTTTCACTGCAAATTGATATTAGGGGAGAGCATCTTTAGTATTCTTGTGATACTGAAAAGTTAAGCTGGCATTCTTTGTAAAAAAAAAGAGTAATATGTTATTTGTAACTTAGGAATTAATTTCATCTCAGAGTTAGACATTACAAATGGAACTAAAGCCTTCCAGATGTGTGTGTGTGTGTCTTTGTGTGTGTGTGTATGTATGTGTGTGTGCGCGCACACAAGAGAGAGGGCAGGCAACATAAGATATGAAAGCATGACTCAAGCAAATTGGCCACTAAGGGTAGACTTGATTTTATTTCAAAACAAGTGACTGGAGCCATGTTCTCCACACTGTGTCCATTATTTCTACAACTGGCTGCAGGTCAATGAGAAGACAGAGGAATACGGTGAGAATCTTGGGCGAGCGCTGGCCTTGTGGGACAAACTTTTCAACTTAAAAAACAGCATCGATGAGTGGGCTGAGAAGATCCTTGGGAAGTTGGAGTCACATCAGCTGACCGAGGAGGACAGAGAAAGGCTGGAGGTAACTCAACCTGGCTAAGGCAGGTGCCTTGCCCACGCGCCCTCGTTTGCTTTGTTGCAGCAGAGTTGAAAAGTTCCGATGAGATAACATATTTCTTTCACTATCCCCCGAGAGGGCTCTGAACTCTGACGATTGCCCTGTGAAGTCCAGGCAGATGCTTGCAGATTCACAGACACCCAAAGGCTCTTGTGGGCACAATGACCCTCAATGAGGAAGAATTGCAACAAGAAGAGAGCTGGGTTTTAAACATTGCTCTCAAGTTGGCATTGGGAAAGGATCTGAGCTGCCTCTTTTAGCTGTGGGAAGAACTGTTTCTGTCTCTGGGCTAGCTCAGAGGTAGAGTGTGTACCTAGTATGCTTGAGGCTCTGAGTTCAGCTTCTCACACCGCAGTTAGGAATTCTTCTGGTTACTTATTTGTTTAATGTCATTAATTTGCACAGTGCTTTACTAGGTCAGAAAATATCTAAATGCTGGCATTAAATGTGATTCAACAGAGTCTAAAAATATGTGTGTATGTATCTAATGCTTCAAATCTCATTGTCTCCCAAATTCTTGTATTTTATTCAATTTTTAATTTACGTATATTTTTACATGTTGGGAAAAGGCTTTAAAAATGTGACATTGATTTCTCGTTTCTTGGGTCCTTAGGACAGTATAAAGTGAGTCATCTCTAAGGGTCTTAGAGATGTGTCTTTTTTTTTTTAATTTTTTTTTTTCAAGACAGGGTTTCTCTGTGGCTTTGGGGCCTGCCCTGGAACTAGATCTTGTAGACCAGGCTGGCCTTGAACTCATAGAGATCCACCTGCCTCTGCCTCCGAGTGTTGGGATTAAAGGCCCGGCTCACCGCCCGGCTGAGATACGTCTTAACTTATAGGTTATTTGAAAATGTGAAGTCAAAATTAAAAACAGCTAGCCGATGGGCCAGGTTCCAAGTGGGCGCATGCTCATTCAGAATTTGTACATGCGTAGCCAAGACATTGGCCATGTTTTTCAACCTACACACAGCCTCATGGCACAAGTCTCATTCTTCCTGTTTTCTTGAAAGGAGAATGCTTCCCTTGGTTGTCATTTGCCTCATCCCTAAGGCACTTGGATTTGTTACTCCCCGGAACATTAAAAAACGAAAGATTAGAAGAAGAGTATCTTCAAGTTTCTGTACATCGACTAATAATCACAGGTGCCTGAAAGTAAGATGAAATAAAAGGATTCCTCTTTAAAAACTTCTGTTTTAGGAAGAGTTAAAAGTCCATGAGGAGCAAGCTTCAGAATTTTCCAGAAGATTGGCTGACATACAGTTGCTGCTTCAAAGTAACGAGAAGCCACTTGAGCTCCAGGTATGGGAATTTCAATGCCAGTCTCAATGGAAGATTCTCCGTGCCTCCCAAGACAGCATCCATAATACACGCATCCCAAATTTAAGTAGAAAATGAAATTAGAATGATTACCTATGTACGTGCAATTAAAATTTAGAATCAGCGTAAGCGGTTGCGTGGTCCGCATCCAGCGTGAGAATATTGCGCTCTTGCCTTCTTCTCCCCTTTTGCTCTCTTACTGGCCTGCTGTGTGCGGAGAAATGGTGGCTGTGTTTCCATGTAAACTGACAGTGGTTTTCCTATGTGTGTGCAGGGAGGAGAATATGTCTTGAACGATTCCCGTGTCATTCATTAACTGCTAGGTAGAGACAGAAATTGCCTCGGGTGCGATTTTTCCGTTGTGTGAAGATATTTAATCTCAGTATCATTTGGATGAAGGGTCATAGTGTTTACACATGACCTTCTGGACAGGCTTTGCGGGTGGCTTCTTGTCTGTGCAACTTACTGGTTTTGTGATCCTGGCCAAGTTGCTTACTCTTCAGTCTGTGTACGAGGTGCTCACCACCTGCTGGACACATCATCAGTGCTGGCCAGTGATGTGGGATATGCTTTTAACCCCAGCACTTGGGAGGCTGCGGCCGGAGGATCATGAGTTTGAGGCTAGTGTGGACTCTGTAGTAAGATCCTGTTTCTAAACAAGACAAGACTATTTAATGTTCTCTATACATTTTAATCATATTTACGTGTTTCAAAATATGTTTTCTTTCATGCTGTAAGAATTCAGTTTGCATGCTAGATACAATGTATTTGGGGAGAAAGATTCCAATTATTGTCTTAGAAAATGTCTATTTCTATTTTCTTCTTTTTCTCTTTTTGTTCTAGTTTTGTTTTTCGAGACAGGATTTCTCTGGATGTCCTGGAACTCACTCTATAGACCAGGCTGGCCTCGAACTCACAGAGATTTATCTATCTGCCTCTGCCTCCCCGAGTGCTGGAATTAAAGAGATGCACCACCACTGCCTGGCTATTTTTTTTTTTTTAAGACAGGGTTTCTTTGTGTATCCCTGGCTGACCTAGAACTCAACTCTGGAGACCAGGCTGGCCTCGAACTCAGAGACCCGCCTCCCTCTGCCTCCCTCCTGTTGGGATTAAAAGCATGTACTACCACACCGGTCTTAGTTCTTGTTTTCTTTTTTTACAGGCAGTTTTAGCAAATGATAAGAACATATTTCACTCTGGGATGAAAAACGGTTGGCTTGCTCTGCAGTAAGCAGTTGCCTGAGGGCCGCTGAGACAGGGCTTCTTACAGCAGGTGTCGTGCGTTTTGTGATTTCAGGTCATGGAGTCCTCCGTCCTGAGCAAGATGAGAGATGTAAAAAGGTTCATCACAGGAGACTCCAACAGCTACGTGCCCAGTGGGAACACAGCTGAGCTGAGGGAGGATCTGGACCAAGCCAAGACCCAGATGGGGATGACCGAGTCCCTCCTGAACGCCTTGTCTCCCTCCGACAGCCTGGAGATCTTCACAAAGCTGGAGGTACCACTCAGCCGCCCCTCTCCTGTGTTACACTCTTTTTTATTCCTTTAAAATACATGATACTGGTGAGTGAACCTAGTTCATGTTATGCAAGCGCCCCTACCACTGAGGTTTCTTCCCGCGCCGCTAACACTTTTAGTGATTTTTGGCCTTCTGTAGTTAGTGAAAATAGGGAGTCAGTTTCTAGGGAGGGAGGGAGGGAGGGAGGGGAAGGGAGGGAGGGAGGGAGGGAGGGAGGGAGGAAGGAAGGAAGGAAGGAAGGAAAAAAACCTGTATTGTGGGCCAGTGAGAAAGCTCAGCAGTTACCCCAAGCCTGATGATCTGACTTCAGTCCCCTGAAGTCACATGACATTTCACATGTGTGTGACACATACATGTCAAATGAGTACGTGAGTGTAAAAAAGGAAATTGCCTTGTACTATAAATCAACTATGGAATAGAAACAAAGTCACTCAATTGAAAATTGTTTGGACTTAAAAAATAATGAAAACCTCTGAAGCCTGGGAGATGGCTCCGTTGTCAAAGCCCTTGCTGTGTGAGCAGAGGGACCCAAGTTCAAATCCCTAGCATCCAGGGTTTTGTTGTTGTTGTTTTAAGCCAGCAGGGGGAGCAAGAATATGGCAATACTGGCCAGCTAACCTAGCTAGTCAGTGATTGCAATAAAAATAACACTAATGATGAGGTACAGAATAACCAAAGAGGGTATCCGAGGTGGGCCTCTGGCTTCCATGTACACTCACAGACACACGTGCATACATACATGTACACACACGTACTTACATGTGCACACAGACACGAAGACGGGGAAGAGCTCATGCGCTGTGGGTGAAGCGAGCTGGTGTCAGGATGCAATGACTGGTCTGTTCTGTGTGCAGGAGATCCAGCAGCAGATCCTCCAGCAGAAGCACAGCATGACAGTGCTTGAGAATCAAATCGGGTGTCTCACTCCAGAGCTCTCTGAACTGAAAAGACAGTACGCAAGTGTCAGCGACTTATTCCACACCAAGAAGAGCGCTCTGCAAGATCACTTTTCCACGTTCTTGACCGGTGAGTGTCATGTGTCTCAAACTTTGTTTCTGGCGATCTTGAAATAGGAAAATGCTCATGGCCCTGTGGGTCCAAAGGCCAATCTAAATTTGACTAATAGATGGCTTTCACGATCTGTATTTAAAGGAGTTATATTTTGGTAAATCCTTTGGGGCAAACACTGTTAGGGTCTGGTGTAAGTAATATCCATTTCTTCAAGCCTCAAATCTGTACTTTGTAGTCACTGGGTGTTGGCCAAGGCCTCTCATTCAATCCTTGAAGTAATAAGAGTGGCGGGGCTGCGTCCCCAGCACCCCGGCTGCCCGCTCGGCTAGCTTATGCCCCAAAATAATTACACAGACACTGTATTCTTTTAAGCACTGCTTGGCCCTTCTGCCCTAGCCCTTACTGGCTAATTCTGATATCCCGATCAACCCATCTCTAATAATCGGTGAGCACCGGTCTTACCGGGAAGATTCTAGCCTAGTCCATCCTGGGTCAAGCTTCATGGCGTGTGTCTGCCTGGGAGCTGGGAGTATGGCGTCTCCCTGAGGCGTCTGCTCCCGAGAGCAGAGCGGTGGAGTCTCTGACCTCACTTCCTCTTCCTCCCAGCATTTTGTTCTGTTTACTCCTCCCACCTATCCTCTAACCAATAAAATGGGCCAGGGCAGTGCCTTTATTAGCCAATGACCTTCCTCCATCATTTCCCCTTTTTCGGTTTAAACAAAAAAAAAAAGGCTTTAACATAGCAAAATTACGTATAACAAAACAGTTATCAAGTAAAAGTTACAATAATCTTTATCATAACTAAGGAAAACTATAACTATAACTAACTATTCTTAACTCCATCAAAGACTCCAGAAAGATATAATATTACCTAAGTAAGCAAGAAAAAAGCAACTTTTAAAACTCTAGAAATGACAGAGACATCTCGCTGCCTGGACAGTCACCCAAAGTTCCTCTGTACCGTTGGGGCATCCATCTTCAGCCTTCAGGCCCATGGTATCCAGCAGACATTTCCATAAAGCAGGAAAATTCAAAGTCAGTTCAGTCACTATCTGTTGTGTCCTGCAGAATGTCTTGCAGACTCTTTCATGAATCAGGAACCCCGAAAGATCATCTCACCTTAGGCAAGTTCAGTAGTCCTCTCTCTGCGGGTTCTCTGTGTCCAGTTTATGCAATAGTCCAGGCAAGAGCAGTTTCTTGCCCAAATGGCTATCAAACTCCATAAGGATCCTCTTCAATGCCCATCTTCCTCTTGAAGTAGATTGGTGCTGCCAGGAGCAGAGTGTCTCATTGTCATGAAAAGTCCTCAGTTATTAAAACATTAAATGTCCTATTCTGTAATCTTTGAAAGACATGAAGAATGTCTATCTAAAATATATCTGTATATATCTAGAAAATCTAACTAACATGACTACAAGCTTTACTATTATCGATGATTATCCATTAACAACCTATATTTCTTAATTATACAGTACATATTTAAATGAACTACACAATCACAATACCTTAATCAATATCAGAAATACATATACATATAACAGAATTGACCATAAATCTCTAGCAAAATCTATACTAATGCACATTATTCATACCTATATCATATCCCCCTTTAAATGTAAAAGAACATTTATAAACATTTTTTGGGAATAAGGGCGCAGTTATTTCTCTCCAAACTGCTTCCTGCTGAATGGGGGCGTCGTTAATTAGGTCTTTCATAGGTGTGCTAGTTTCATCTCAGTTGACAGTTGAGCGAAGCAATTTTTTGAAGGCGTTCATACCAACCCTTCAGGAGGGCGTGGTCCATCATACCAAATCGGAATAGAAGAAATGAACAGCGTCTCATCCTCTGTGAAAACAAAATAAGAAACTCCTTTCCAAAGTATCATGTCCTTAGATCCAAATTTCAAAATCAAGGCATTTTCAAAGTATCTATGTTGGATTAGTTCAGCAGCATTTATAAACAAATATCTTTTAGCAGTTGTTTGTCCTTCCTCAGCATTCAAACAATTCAAAGAGAGCATTATAGCATACAGTATCAAAATTCTCTGTGTATTTTCCATCTTTGTGCAGCTGTGTTTTAACCTCTATTTTGTTTATTTTTACTTTTAACTCTTTGCTTTTTGAGGCAGGTTCTCTGTATCTTTGACCTGAAGTAACTCTGTAGACCAGGCTGTCTTTGAACTCTCAGAGATCTGCCTGTCTCTGCCTCCCAGGCATTCGGGATTAAAGGTGTACACTACTACACCTTGAACTCACAGAGATCTGTTTGTCTCTGCCTTCTAGGCACTGGGATTAAAGGCGTGTGTTACCACACACAACAATTCTCTTCCTTTTTTTTTTTGTTTTTTACTTTAAGAACTTCAACTTTTAGTCTGCATATATTTTTAACACACTTTAAACCATTCAGAAATTTTCTCTGTCTTTGAATCTCTCTTTACTGTATATCTCTCTTTTTCTGACCACATGAATCTTTAATTTACCAAGCAATATCAGTAGGATTAAAGGCGTGGCTTTGCCAGCTAGATCCAGTCCATTTCTTAGCTTTCCAGCCTCATGGCGGATATACAGGCTGTAGCTATGTTTACTGCAACAACTGTATGGCATTTCAAGGTCCCTGCCAGCAAGTGAGCTACAACAGACAACACTCAAGTCCTCTCTCTCGGTAGCCGGCCCTCCTGCCTCAAACAGTCAGAGTTTGCCCTGGCAGGATGGCCCAGAAAGCCGGCATTTTTAAACGGCGCAGCTTTTTTCCTGCTACGGCTGAAAACCGAAACGCATGCGTTCAGCTTTTCGTCAACACCGTTTAAGTGTTTCGTGGCAGGACCTCTTAATGAGCTGCAGGCTTTGCAGCTAAAGCTGAGTCAGGAAGCCTCTCTTAGATGAGGCGCTTGCTTGCCTCTAGCAAGCAGAGTAGAACCGAGAAATTGCTGCTACCAAGAAACCAGGCACAATGCTTTCATTTTGTTCTAGAATTACTTCCCAAGCTGTCTCAGGCTTTATGTGGAAGCAGTTGTCCACGTGGGCGCCATATGAAGTAATAAGAGTGGCGGGGCTGCGTCCCCAGCACCCCGGCTGCCCGCTCGGCTAGCTTATGCCCCAAAATAATTACACAGACACTGTATTCTTTTAAGCACTGCTTGGCCCTTCTGCCCTAGCCCTTACTGGCTAATTCTGATATCCCGATCAACCCATCTCTAATAATCGGTGAGCACCGGTCTTACCGGGAAGATTCTAGCCTAGTCCATCCTGGGTCAAGCTTCATGGCGTGTGTCTGCCTGGGAGCTGGGAGTATGGCGTCTCCCTGAGGCGTCTGCTCCCGAGAGCAGAGCGGTGGAGTCTCTGACCTCACTTCCTCTTCCTCCCAGCATTTTGTTCTGTTTACTCCTCCCACCTATCCTCTAACCAATAAAATGGGCCAGGGCAGTGCCTTTATTAGCCAATGACCTTCCTCCATCAAATCCTGGCAGCCCAGACCTGAATAATCACACAGAAACTATATTAATTGCTATACTGTTTGTCCAATAGCTTAAGCATATTTCTAGCTAGCTCTTACATCTTAAATTAACCCATTTCTATTAATCTATGTATCACCACATGGCTGTGGCTTACTGGGCAAAGTTCTGGGGCACATCTGTCTCCTCCGGCAGCTACATGTCATCTCCCTGACTTTGCCTTCTTTCCTCTTCTATCTGCTTGCCTCGCTCTATTCTGCTAAGCCACTGGCCAAAACAGCTTTATTCGTTAACCAATAAAAACAACACATATACAGAAGGACTTCCCACATCAAGTGAGGTCACGTGGTCCATTTGTCAAGGGAATGCCTGTGAGCATGCTGCCCTTGCAGGTGTCTTTGGATGTCCCATGTGCTCGGAAAGGTGTTGGTTCCAAAAATATATCTTATCACTTTCTATATTCAATTGGTTCTCAGCACTGGGGTTCAGAACACATCATGGCTTTGTCTGCTGCTGTGGAAAACAAGTTCCTACTCTCTCATCTAACAAGATATACGACATCCTGTTTGAATGAGTATACAGAACTCTTTTCTTTTCTCCTACAGACCAGTGTAAGAACTTTAACGACTGGTTCAGCAACATCCAAATGAACCTTAAGGAGTGTTTTGAACCACCAGAAACAAAACTGAGCATGGAACAAAAGCTGCAAAAACTTTCTGTAAGATACTTCTGTCCAAACGTACCAAACTAAGCTGTTTGAGAAAAGTTTCACAATGTTGTCTGGGCTGACCCTGAGCCCTTGTGTTTCTGCAATTCTCCTGCCTTTCTCTCTGACTCCAATAACTGGGCCTCCTGCCTTTGTTTAAATATTAGGCTTTTTGGTAGCTCCAGAAACTTCCCTTTAACCTCTTTAACCCCAGGCTATCAACACCCATGGATGCTTAAGTCCTTGCTTTAAAAATGGTGGTGTGTTTTCATATACCATAACAATATTCTCCCAGATGATTACTGCCAGTCTGTTTAGCACCTTGCTTGATTGGGGCCTCATTCCCTATATTGATGTCCTGTGTACTTAGAAAGGTGTTTTCTAAAATACATCATACAGCTCTCTATATTTAATTGGTCATCAGTACCGGGTTCAGAATGTATCATGGCATCACTTCTCACCTTTATTTTTGCTCATTTCATGGGCTTCAGAAATGATGTCAGACCTTGAAACTTGTGAATCTGGGCAAAGGTGAAGGGAGAATAATCTGTTCAATTTCACATATGGATCAGCAGATGGAAGGCGGAAGAAAATATTTATGAGACGTGAAGCATCACCAAGATAGGAGACGTTAGCTTTCTCCATCTTGTTCCTGTGTGAACATCATAGTGGTACTGCATTATTTATGCTAGATGTAGGCCCCCGAAAGACAGATGCCAATGCAGAGATTCACATGCATACACACACACACACACACACACGAGCTATCGAAAAATGATCTTTCATTGGAGTCAACCACGTCTTCCTAGCCCTTCTGGAGGGGCAGTTGGAAAGCATAGGTACAGGTTTGCAAAGTGCCAGGGGTGGCAGACGCATTTTGACTTCATTGTAGACATAGTCGATTTCTTGTGTTCCTTAAGGATTTCTTGACGCTAGGAGGAGGAACTAGTCAGATCCAGCAGGTGGAGACTGTCCTACAGCACGTGAAGATGCTCCTACCCAAAACTCGTGTGAAAGAGCTTAATAGCTGGCTTGGCAGTCAAGAACTGGAGTTAGAAAACTTGGAGTCGGCATGCCAGGCCCGAGCCAGGGAGCTGACGGACTCCCTGAAGCAGCTCCTGAGGTAGGAAATAAACAACGTCACCTAAAGATACTCTAGTAATGACTTCTAGCTCGCCATGGACAGCATAGGCCAGGACATTCAGTGCATACAAATATCCCAAGTGAAGTAGGTTCCTCACTATCTCTCGGGAACTGGTTCTCAGGATCCCCGTGGGTGCTCAAGCCCTTTTTGTAAATTATGTGGTACGTGCAGTACTCAATGCATATTCTCCCATATACTTGATTTAAATCATCTGCAGATTACTTAAAATAACTGATGCAGTGTACATTCTATATAAATTGTTGTTATACTACGTGTTTAAGGAATGTGGACAAGAAAGAAAGAAGGCTGCACGTACATTCCAATGCAAACACAGTTGGTTGTCAAATCATTTTGAACTGTTGTCATTTGGATTCCATGGGTTTGGAACTCATTCATGCAGAAAAGTAAAGCATACATTTAAAAATACTTATGTGTTTGAGTGTTTGCCTACATGTATGCTTGTGCACCATGTATGTGCCTGTATGTGCCAGGGATTCATGGAGACCAGAAGAGGATGTCAGATCCCTGGGAACTGGAGTTATGGATGGTTGTGAGCTGCCATGTGGGTGTTGGGAATTGAACCCAGCTCCTCTCAAAGAGCAACAAGTGCTCTTACCTGCTGAGAGCTCTCTCCAGCCTCCCTACCCCTCTCCCCACTGGTATAAAATCCCAGACCTCACAGCAAGCATTCTACCTTTGAGCTGTACTTCTAAATGCAGGTTCTGTGCTGGGAATAGAAAACTTGACGGCAATCTTTGAGTTATCTAAGATGGCAATGGTCCTGAGCAGAGTCCACTCATTGTTTCTGTCGATTTCCTGCATTTGTTTGGTTCTTTTCCCCTATGAATTCTACTGCAATCTAGGCAATAATTATTCAAGTTTGGATATGTATGTAGTTAAGGTTTGAAAGAAAAGCAGTAAAAATCTAGTTGGTGTATTGCCGTCCTGTCTTTGATGCGGTCATCTTTCCTTATGTCCCAATCTGTGAATTGATCTTGCAGATTGGACGATGATTGCAGAAGCCTAAGTAAGTGGTTGACTAATCAAGAAGAGAAGTGGAAGGAAATGGAGCCGTCGGGAGAGAAGACAGATCTGTTTTACCAAGCGCTAACTAGGAAGAGGTATGGCGATCTCGATTGAAATGTATTATTTGGTAACATGCTTTTTCCACTAGGCTCCACTAAACTGACAATGGTATTTGGAAATTACAGGGAGCAGTTTGAGAGTGTGGCCCGGATGAACGACTCTCTGAAGGAGCATGGGCTTACAGGAGGAGAAGAGACAATCAAAGAATCAACACAACTGATTGATAGATACCAGACTTTATTGAGACAATTACACGAAATTGAGGAAGAGGATAAGTCGGCACCCGCTGAAGACCAGAGCTTTAATGATCTCGTACACGATGTAGCTCACTGGATAAAAGAGATTAAAGAGTCCCTTATGGCTCTAAATTCATCAGAAGGCAAAATGCCACTTGAAGAAAGAATCCAAAAAATAAAGGTATAACCGTGGAAACCAAATTTGAGAGGTCAGAGTGAACTCTCATTTTGCAAGCTTCGGAGGCAAACTGCAACAATTCCTTTCTTAATAGAAACTAAGATCACGGGGGGATGGCTGAAGCAATTCAAGCCGCTGAGCTTAAAAAATGACGGGTGGTTATGGATCTAAAATTAATTTAATGCATATGAAAGAGGAAAATATGGCATTCTCTTCAGGAGGGCAATGGTCAATTATTCATCATCCCTTGTAGCAGGTAGAAAAAAGGCACTAGTCAGAGCACAGCAAGAGGGGAGGATGGGAGGATACAAAGACATCCATGTCCAGAGAGCCGAAGACTCGGCAATGTGGAGTGCAGGGCTGGAGAGGAATCGTGGGAGTCGGTAACTGGGCTCGTAAAGCCTCACAGGCTGCACAGTGGGTACAGGAGAATGAGGTTTCTCTGGACCTGCCTCTCCATCCAAGAGGAGAGTCACTAAACATGACTCGTTAAAACCTGCTGGGAGAACAGTGCAGGTGTGTGTTGGGGTCCCCTCGGTGGGGGCATCCTGGCAGGAAGAAGCCACAGGGAGTAATGAGGTACAAGGGTTTGGTGAGACTGAGCACTGGAATACGTCTCCAGACACCGTTTTAGCTGACTGTCCTGAGTAGTTGCTTCCAAGACAAGAACTCCATTTAATTGGAGCAAAGGAAGGACAAAGAACTGGGAATTGGTAGGAAGGACAATTTTCCTATGGGAAGCCACAAGTCTCTCCTCAGATATGTGCCAATGACTGTTAAATTGTTACCTCTGACCCTCCACATCAATATTAAGACGTGGCCGGGAAGGAGAATTTGTGGAGGTTTTTGAAAGTCAAGGGCGAGCAGGAATGTAGTTAGTTCAAACCATCATGTATTTATTAAGAATTAACTGTGTAGCCGGGCCAAGGTGGCGCACGTCTTTTAATCCCAGCACTTGGGAGGCAGAAGTAGGCAGATCTCACTGAGTTAGAGACCATCCTGGGCTACAGAGTGAATTCCAGGACAGCCAGGACTATTTCACAGAGAAGCCCTGTCTCAAAAAACAAACAAACAAACAAACAAAAGAATCACCTGTGAAGGAAGGGTGTGTCTCCATCTTTGAAACATCTACAAAAATGAAAGTGTTATTATCAAATAGACTCTACAGTTAGTCTCATGGAATAAGTCATGAAAAGATTTCATATCTGATATCTGGAAGTCACCCAGATGAAGTGATGGCGCCTTTGTACTTCCAGGAAATCATTTTACTGAAGTCTGAAGGAGACGCCAAAATCCAAATGGTGATGAGAGAAGCTAAACACTGTGAGGCCCCATTGATTCAGGAGACTCTTACGGACCTCAGTAGCCAGTGGGACAACACACTCCATCTAGCCAACACATATCTAAGGTAAAGGCTGCCTGCTTTCCTTGCTCAGCGAAGCCATAACAAGTGTTCTGCCTGCCAGCTGGGTTTGGATAAAGTATCTACTGAGAGATGCTACAAGGGGACCCGCTGTGGAGTAGGCCTCCAGGAGAACGGAGAGGCGGCGGTTGCTCTGTGGCCCTGTGTAGGGTTTTGCATTGATCCCTGGGGCTCTTAGCAATAGATTGATTCTGTCTTTCATCTCTGCTCCTGTGTTAAATCCTTCCCCTGACAGTATCCATGTGGGAAGACTGGAATAACGAATCCTCTTCTTCTAAGAAATCCTTAAATGTGTAAACACTGGTAAATAGTGGCTGAATCCTATAAACATATTTCTAGTGAAGATTCTTTTGGATGTAAACTGTGTGTGTGTGTGTGTGTGTGTGTGTGTGTGTGTGTGTGTGTGTGATAACACACATATGGAGATTAGAGGGTAACTGGTAGCCAGGTTCTTTCCATCATGTGGACCCTGGGAATTCAACTCGGATCATCAAGCTTGACCGCAAGCAGCTTCACCCTCTGGGCATATTGCTAGTTTCTCTTGTGAAGATTCTTCATATCATCAATTTAAAAACACTGTATAATATTTTTATTATTTGAGGATTTTATGCAGTGTGTTTTGATCATATTTGCCTCCTAGTCCTCCCCAAATCCTCCCAAGTCCACCCTTTTCCTGCCCATCCTCTCTCAATTTCGTGTTCTCTTCTCTTCTTCTCCCCTCCCCTCCCCTCCCCTCTCCTCCTCTTTTCTTTTTCTTTTTTAAATATAATTCCCAGAGTCCAATTTGTGCTGTCCGTTTGCTCATGGTTATGAGGTAATCCACTGGAGTGAGGTAGACCTACCAGGAGCTACACCCTGAAAGAAAACTGATTGCCCCTGCTCCATCCATCAGCTGTCAGGAGCTCTTCAGTTAGGGGTGGGGATCATGAGCCCCTCCCTTTTACGCTAGACTATTCACTGACTTGATCTTGTGCGGGCAGTCACGGCAGCCATGTGCTCAAGACGCTGGTAGTCTTTTTTTTAAATATATATATTTATTTAATTATTTATTATGTATACAGCATTCCTTCCATGTATGTCTGCAGGCCAGAAGAGGGCACCAAACCTCACTACAGATGGTTGTGAGCCACCATGTGGTTGCTGGGAATTGAACTCAGGACCTCTGGAAGAGCAGGCAATGCTCTTAACCGCTGAGCCATCTCTCCAGCCCCTCTGGTAGTCTTGTCATGCCCAGCTGAACATGTTTTATTTGACGCCCCCCTGACCACTGACTCCTAGAATATTTCTGCCCCTTCTCCTGTAATGCTTCCCGAGCCTTGGGTTATTATCAGAATAGTACATTAACAGCACTTAAATAGTACATTTCTTTTAGGGGGTTTAATACTTGTTTTTTTCAAAGGAGACAGATCCAAACCAAATTTAAGTTACAGAAATCATAAAATAATTTCTTACTTAATATACCAAGTACTTATTTTATTATTGTGTGTTTTGTATGTGTTTATGCCTGATTATGTGTAGTGGCCAGAGATAATTCAAATGGTGGTCTTAGGTTTGTCCACATTGTTTTTGAGACAGTTTTTTTCGCTGGCCAGTGCAGCAGGCTTTCGTTTTTATTTTTGTTTTGTTTTGTTTTGTTCTGTTTTTCGAGACAGGGTTTCACCGTAGCTTTGGAGCCTGTCCTGGAACTAGCTCTTGTAGACCAGGCTGGCCTCAAACTCAGAGAGATCTGTTTACCTCTGCCTCCTGAGTGCTGGGATTAAAGGTGTGCACCACACCACCACCATCCAGCTGCAGGCTTTCTTTTGAGCTACCAACCAGATGCCAAATCATGACACAGAGACTCATTAGTTATGAATGTTCGGCCTTATCTTAGGCTTGTCCCACTAGTTCTTATAATTTAATTTAACCTGTTTCTATTCATCTCCATTTTTCCTCAGGGCTTTTACCTTTCTTTCATTATGTCTTATTCCATGTCTGTCTGCCAGGCAGGCCCAGGGTGTCTCCCTCTCTCTCTCCATCATTATCTCATCCCCCCTGAGCCGCGCTAGATTTCTCTTCCTGCTTCTTCTCACTGCCTGCAAACTCTGCCTATCCCTCTATTGCCTAGCCACTGACCATTTAGCTTTTTATTCCATCAATCAGGTGCCTTAGGCAGGCAAAACAACACACCTTTCCATTGGTACACAAATGCAGCATAAACAAATGTAACACTCTTTACATGTTAATCAACTACATCACAAACAAATGTAACACTCTTTACATGTTAATCAACTACATCACAAACAAATGTAACACTCTTTACATGTTAATCAACTACATACAAACAAATGTAACACTCTTTACATGTTAATCAACTACATCCAAACAAATGTAACACTCTTTACATGTTAATCAACTACATCACAAACAAATGTAACACTCTTTACATGTTAATCAACTACATACAAACAAATGTAACACTCTTTACATGTTAATCAACTACATACAAACAAATGTAACACTCTTTACATGTTAAACAACTACATCACAAACAAATGTAACACTCTTTACATGTTAAACAACTACATACAAACAAATGTAACACTCTTTACATGTTAAACAACTACATACAAACAAATGTAACACTCTTTACATGTTAATCAACTACATCACAAACAAATGTAACACTCTTTACATGTTAAACAACTACATCACAAACAAATGTAACACTCTTTACATGTTAAACAACTACATACAAACAAATGTAACACTCTTTACATGTTAAACAACTACATACAAACAAATGTAACACTCTTTACATGTTAAACAACTACATCACAAACAAATGTAACACTCTTTACATGTTAAACAACTACATACAAACAAATGTAACACTCTTTACATGTTAAACAACTACATACAAACAAATGTAACACTCTTTACATGTTAATCAACTACATCACAAACAAATGTAACACTCTTTACATGTTAAACAACTACATACAAACAAATGTAACACTCTTTACATGTTAAACAACTACATACAAACAAATGTAACACATCTTTGCCTAATTAAAGTAATACTCCACAACAGGCTTGGAATTGTCAAGTAGGCCAGGCCTGCCAGCCAGTGAGCCCTCGGCATCCTCTTCCTCTCTTAACATGGTGGTTGTTTGTGTTACCATACCTGAATTTTTTTTTTTAAACATTGGTTTTTACGGATTGACCTCAGGTCTTCATGTTTGCTAGGCAGGCCCTTTACAGATCTGACCTCTCTTATTCTCGCTAGCCCTACTTTTTTTTAGTTTTATATAAGTGTAAAATCAGACTTTATAGTATATTGAAGTATAAGAAACATAGCTGGGACTAGTTTGAAATGAAAACATACTATTTTGTAACAAATACTAACTGTGTAACAAAAAAAAATTATCCTTTAGTAATACTGAAATAAACTGTGAGCTAAGCTCAGTGCTATGTGAAGAGTTGGGGTGTTAAATGGACAGAGTATGCAATCATAGGATCTTAATGCCACTCACTAATAATGTGTGCTGGAACAGAGGCTGCAAAGTGACCCTTCATTTTGTTTACTGTCATTTCTTTTCGAAACTCTTTTGCAACATGTAGGCATCAGGAAAAGCTCGCGCTAGAAGGAGAGGAGTATTTGCAGAGCAAGGAGGCCCTGCGGCTGATGCTCGCGGATCTGAAGAAGCAGCAGGAAGCAGGCCTCGCTCTACAACCTGGCTTGCCAGAGAAGCAAGCTCAGTTAAAGATTTGTAAGAAATTCCTCCAGAAAGCCCAAGATTTGACCTCCTTGCTAGAGGAGCTAAAAGCTCAGGGCAATTACCTCTTGGAGTGTACTAAAAATCCTAGCTTCAGCGAGGAGCCGTGGCTGGAAATAAGACAGCTGCATGAAAGCCTTCTTCAGCAGCTCCAGGTGAGATGGACAGAGAAAATCCCCGTGCCTGTGGCGGTCAGCACACAGGATTCTTATACTGAGCTAGTGCTTGGATGTTGTTCTTCTGCTGAATTCAATGCTTTCAAGGGGTTTCAGTTTTACCTAAAAATGCTAACACTCGTTATCCACCCCCCGACCCATCCATCCATCCTCCCATCCTCCCATGCCTTCATTCCCTCATCCACTTGTTCAATTTATCCCTCTGTCAATAATGCATCCACTCACCCAACCAACTGCCCCCATCTACTTACTCATTTACTGTTTATCCATCCATCCATCCATGCATCTATCCACCCATACACTCACCATCCACCCATCCATCCATCCACCCACCCACTCACCCATCCATCCATCCACCCACTCATTCATCCAGCGTAATAATTCATATCAGTTGTCTTGTTCCTCCCTTGGGTCTTCCCACATGATCTGCAGTAAAGTGAATTGAAATAGGTGCTGGGGAGATGGCTCAGAGGTTAAGAGCATTGGCTGGCTGCTCTTCCAGATCCTGAGTTCAATTCTCAGTAACCACGTGGTGGCTCACAACCATCTTTAATGAGTCTTGGTGTCCTCTTCTGGCCTTCAGGCACACAACACTATACACATAGTAAAAAAATCAAAAAAGCAAAGAACTGAAATCAATTGTCACCTGTCGTAATGGACTCCATTCTTTCAGATAAACTGTTTTTAATTCTTTAGACATTGAAGCCAGGTTCAGTGAGAGATCCTGATCATCCAGTTACCCGGAGCTGGGTGTGGGCTCAGCTGCCTGCTTGGATGGCTGTTCTGTAGGCTACTTCCTGCTTTTGTCTGATCGGGTGTAGCCCTCTGACTTCCATATCCCAGGGAGCTTATCGGAAGATGGCTTTGCTTTTGAGTTGTGATTCCTTTATTTTTAGGAAGGGATCCTGGAGCTAGCTCACTCTCATATAGTCTCATTGTGAGATACAAACTCTTTATCTAAAAGTAGCAACTATATAAAACCTTATTCATTATGTTTATGATTTAATGATATAATTTGTAGTCATTGTGGTTTGTATTCTCTTGACAAATTGTCTTTAAGGAGGAAATTAAGGCCAGAAAACACACAAAATGCAAATTTTTATTAAGTAATTTTCAGGGTTTTTTTTTTGTGACATACCTTAAGCATTGTCAACTCTGGGTCAGTTATTGGCATATTCTTGTTTAAATGTGAAACCTTATATGTGAATTATAATTTAGATATGTAATATTACATTATATATTATGTGTGAATTATATAATTACTTTTTAAGTGAAAAATCTTAAGTAATTTACTAATTGTCAATGTTTTATTTGTAGGATTCGGTGAGAAAACTAGAGGGTCATGTTCAAGAACACAGTTCATATCAGGTATGCATCACAGACCTCAACACTACACTGGACAATATCTCCAGGGAGTTTGTCCATCTCTGTGATGCATCTGAGGACCACATGAGGGCTGAGGACAGAATGCAGAAATTACAGGTATTGAGCAATGTCCTAACCTAATATCCATCGGGGGGATCAATATTCATGACAACTTGGCTTTTTAGTACCTTTGACTAAAGGTAATTCAGAACCTTTGACCAAGGAAATTCAAGTGTTATTTAGAAAGGTCTAAGTAGTCTGGGGAAATGGGGGACATGCTGATCTAGTGGGTCAAGTCCATTGGTGAAGCCATTAAACAGTGATTCAGTGGACCCTTAGAGGAGATGATTCTACCTATGACCAGCCTGGAACTCTCGATTACCTTTATTTCAAAAACAGCATAATTTCCAAGGGATTCTGAGAAGCAAAACAATGAAGGCAGTGTAGCATGTCTTTGGGGAAATGTTCGAGTTTGTATTCTCCATCTTGGTGAATGGGCATCGTGTAATGTTTGACCTGTCAGTTTTCATTCTGGTGGACTCTATTAAATCTCCCCCTTAGCCGGGCGGTGGTGGCACACTCCTTTAATCCCAGTACTTGGGAGGCAGAGGCAGGTGGATCTCTGAGTTTGAGGTCAGCCTGGTCTACAGAGAGTTCCAGGACAGCCAGGGAGGGAGGGAGGGAGGGAAGGAGGAAGGGAGAAAAGGAAGAAAGGAAGAAAGGAAGGAAGGAAGGAAGGAAGGAAGGAAAAAGGCCTATAGGATACTCCTCCCTTCCTCTTCCTCATGAAGCACCCAGCCCCTTCAAGTGGGGATCAGTGCTCTTACCTACATGTATAAAACACCCCTGTCTTCTCACTGCTTGTACAGCCAGTGCAGCAGCCTGGTATAGAATTAGATTTTAATTTTAAAGACTAGCATTAGATTGATATGGGCATCCCGAAGTACTCTTCTATCCTTTCTGATATTTTCCATGGTGCAGGTACACATTCAATGTTTGAGTTTTGAAAAGCCTGAATCTTCCTTTTTTATTTGAGAGACAGTATATAGACGCATGCAGACACATAAGCACCCACACATATCAAATAAATATAGGTACATCACTGGGCATGGTGGCCCATGCCTTTAATCCTAGCACGAGAAAGGCAGAAGCAGGCGCATCTCTGTGAGTTCAAGGCTAGCTATGTCGGAAGTTCTAGGTCAGCTGGAACTACATAATGAAACCCTGTCTACCCCTCAAAAACATATATACATAATGCATACATCTTTTATTTAATAGGTGTGGTCATGCCTGTATTCTGGCCCGAAGTGCCAAAAGAGGGAGTTGGTCTTTGGGATTGAAGTTATAGACAGTTGTGAGCAGCCAATGGATGCTAGAACTAAACACAGGTCCTTTGGAAGAGCAGCCACTGTTTTTAACCACTGAGCCATCTCTCCAGCACCAGAGGTTATCTCTTAAATAAAATATATCCAGCAAATGCCTACTGGCCTCCTCCTGTGTTTTACAAACTGTGCCATGAACAGTTTTCCCATTACCTGTGGCGCACTCCCTACTTCTTATGAAATCTGTGAGAGAATTTGATGTGGCTTGAAAATTTCCCCAAAGTTTCTTTTTTGTTGTTGTTGTTGTTCTACTTTTATTACTTTATAAATAATATCAATCAAAATTTCCACTTCCCCCCCTCCCACTTTCCCACTCCCCCACTCACCCTCACCCTCCAGTCCTAAGAGAGGGCAGGGTACCCTGCCCTGTGGGAAGTCCAAGGCCCTCCCATCTTCATCCAGGCTTAGGAAGGTATGCATCCAAATAGAATAGGATCCCAAAAAGCCAGTACATGCAGTAGAGACAAATCCCAGTGCCATTACCATTGGCTTCTCAGTCTGCCCCAATTGTCAGCCACATTCAGAGGGTCCAGTTTGATCCCATGCTCGTTCAGTCTCAGTCCAGCTGGGTTTGGTGAGCTCCCATTAGCTCAGGCACACTGTCTCAGTGGGTGGACCAACCCCTTGTGGTCCTAACTTCCTTGCTCATGTTCTCCCTCCTTCTGTTCTTCAACTGGACCTTGGGAGCTCAGTCCAGTATTCCGATGTGGGTCTCTGTCTCTATCTCCATCCTTCACTGGGCAAAGGTTTTATGGTGATACTCAAGATAGTCATCAGTCTGACTACAGGATGAGGCCAGTTCAGACACCCTCTCCTCCACTGCCCAAGGTCCTAGCTGGAATTATCCCCGTGGACTCCTGGGAACCCCTCTAGAGCCAAGCCTCTTGCCAACCCCAAAATGGCTCCCTCAATTAAGATACCTCCTTCCCTGTTCCCATATCCATCCTTCCTCCATCTCAACCATCCCACTCCCCCAAGCTCTCCCCAACCCTCCCTTTCTCCTTCTCTCTCCCCCTCTTCCCTTCTTCCCACTCCCACACCCCACCCCCATTCTCCCAACTTTTGCCTAGCGATCTTGTCTGCTTTCAATTTCCGGGAGGATCTATATATGTTTTTCTTTGGGTTCACCTTATTACTTAGCTTCTCTAGGATCGTGAACTATAGGCTCAATGTCTTTTGTTTATGGCTATAATCCACTGATGAGTGAGTACATATCATAGTCATCTTTTTGGGTCTGGGTTACCTCACTCAGGATAGTGTTTTCTATTTCCATCCATTTGCATGCAAAATTCAAGATGAAGTATTGATTCTTTCTGTTAAATACATGCTTTGTGTTAGTGAAGCAGAATGCTTCGGGATTGTCTTCTTGGTCAATACTTTGTGAAAGTCACCAAACTCTGCCGAGAACTGAATGGCAATGCTTTTACAACAGCCTTTCCTCTACTTCTAGGAACTGGAGTGTGGACTCCGTTGCCAAGGTGGCATACTAAAGAAGGCTTCCGCATTAGCAAACTCCATCAAGCAAAATACATCTTCAGCAGGACAGAAGATGATTAAAGACGATATAAAATCACTTAAGTATAAACAAAAGGATTTGGAAAACAGAATTGAATCTGCCAAGCGGGACACTGAGAATGGTCTCAACAGCATCCTTCAATCCAAAGGCTCGACAGAAAAACATGCGACGTCTTCTCTGCCGGGTGGAGAGATGCTGGGCACTTGTGATGTGCCCAAGCCCACTCAGGAGTCAGCGGCAGTGGGAGAGTCAGAGGGAAACCGGGAAACAAACAAGGTAAGTGCCGTGATTGAGAGTAAAGAGGTATACCTCTTTCAAAAGAGTCTCGAATCAAGCATTCTGATTTCCTAATTAAGTCCTCAAAGGATGGGCTATTTATGAAGCTCTCTTGTCAAAAGAGCCCTCAGAAAACGGTCCAGATTTCCGTGGTGAAATATTACTGTGCAGTCTGTTCAAATGTCAGTCATCAATTTAGGCTGATTATTCTAACCGATATGTAATCAGATACAGTTTCTTGGGTCAAGAGCACAAAAGCAAATTAGAAAAGGCAAAAGAAAAAATGGCGCTGTAGCCATTTCCCCGGCTTTAAAAAAATATATATCTAAGAGCTCATTTCCCCCCCTCCCCGGTTTGGTCCATTTTGTAAATGAAATCAGAGGATGTTGGAAAGGAAGAGGCGCCTTTCTCTTCTTTTGTTAACTCTACTGCAGTGCCCCTGGAAGTGTTGCCAGGCCATTAGTGAGAAAATGCCAGCGCCTAGGCCCCTGAGCTTCCTCAGAGAGAAGGAAGAAGTGTGCTGTCTTGTGGCTCTTTTTAAAAATGTTATGTGTGCTATACATTTAAAAGGTTTAGTCACTTATTTGCGTTTGTGCGTGTGTGCGCATGTATATGTGTCTTGAATACACGTATGTCTACGTGTGTGTAGTGTGTGTGTGTTGTGTGCAGGCACATGCTCCCCTGCATGTGCACAGAAGGCCTCTGTACTCTCCATGTTATTCTTTTGATTTTGACGCAGGGACTTTTCCTGAATGTGGGGCTTCCATTCCCTCATCCGGGGTGGAATCCAGCAAGCCCCAGCCATCCTCCTGTCTCTGTCCCTCATGGAACGGGGAGTGAAGGCCTGCACAGCACACCCAGCTTGTGCCATGAGTGCTGGCAATGGAACTCCAGTCCCAGGGATTACACAGCGAGTGCCCTTAACCCCGTAGAGAGCAAGTACAGTCCAAACACATGGTGTTGCTAAGGGGGTTAGCTGCCCAGCCACCTGCAACCTAATGTCTCTATCCCATGATTGCCCTGAAAGCTCGGTTCAATAGAGAACATTGAAAACTGAGAAAAGTCATCATTTGAAAACGGCTTTGAAGCTTCCATTTAATCTTAATCGATAAGAATTCTCACTGCAAAGAGGGTTTGTTTCGTGTTTTTCAGAGTAGTTAGGGGAATTTAAGACTTAAGTTTTTGGATTTCTATTGTTATGGTGAAACACCATAACTGAAAGCAAGTTGGGGAGGAAAGGGTTTATCTGGCTTATGCTTCTACATAAAGTCCATCACTGAAGGAAGTCAGAACAGGAGCTCAAGCGGGGCAGGACCCTGGACAGCAGCTGGTTCAAAGGCCATGGAGGAGTGCTAAAAACTGGCTTGCTCATCCTTACTTGCTCAGCCTGCTTTCCTATAGAACCCAGGACCACCAGCCTAGGGATGGCTTCACTCACAATGGCTGGGCCCTCCCTCATCAATTGCTAAGTAAGACCATGCCCTACAGCCAAATCTAATAGAGGCATTTTCTCCATTGAGGTTCCCTCCTTTTAGATGCTTCTAGCTTGTGTCAAGATGACATAAAACTAACCAGCACAGACATCAAATAATTTCCTTAAATCTGGATTGCAGAAAACTGGTTTTAATTCTGTAGCAACATGCTTTCTTCTTTTGTAATGTTATATTTTCCTGAACCTGCATTTTGTAGTTTTTCTCCTACCAGTGCCGGCCATCTCTTCATCGTATATAACATGATACCGTGTAAAGTTCAGAGCAATGTCAAGGCTGAATGACAACCCTGATGATCAGAGAGCAAATCTATTGGTAGAGAGATAAGATCCAGGTGGAATGAAGCACGTGCCACAACTCAGTGTGAATAACCGGGTGGGACTCTCACTAGAATGAACACACAGGGCAGGTGAAGGAACGGTTTTTCTCATGATAAAGCTGATTGATCCCAAACTGTGGTAATAATACTGGTAGAGCCTAACAGTCCCAGCTATTCCCGTAGGTGACATAGTGAGACCCTATCCCGTAAGATAAAGGCAAATGAAACAAAATGCCTGTCATAACAAAAGGAAGCCCTTAATTCATTACACACATTGACTGAGTGCCAGGGAAGTGTCTTGGTGGGCAAAGATGCCTGCCACCAAATCTGATGCCCTGAGCTATTGTCCCAGAACCTACCTGGACTTTAGAAAGTTGTCTTCCAACCTTCACATGTATGCTGTGACATATGCACAATCTCTCACATACAGATATATAGGTAGGTAGATAGACAGACAGACAGATAGATAATGTAAAGTATTTATTGAGACCCATTTTTGTACTAATTGTTCTGGTAGAATGTGAGATACAGTTTTGCAGCCTTACATCTAACTAACACTAAACATTTAACGCTCACTTTCCATGCCATTGTGGACTCCTGAGAAACTTTCATCAGATTTTTTTTAGAATTTTTTTTTCCTCTGTGAAGCAGCCCTGGCTGTCCTAGAACTCACTTTGTAGACCAGGCTGGCCTCAAACTCAGAGATCTGCCTGCCACTGGCTTCCAAGAGCTGGGATTAAAAGTGTGTGCCACCACTGCCTGGAATTAGGGTTTATTTTTATTATATGTGTGTATCTCTGAGTGTCTGTGCCTGCATCCACGGGTGCCTGTGGAGTTACAGGGGTTTGAGAGCTACCTGATACAGGTTTGGGATCCAATCTCTGATTGTCACAATAGAGCAGAAAGCACTCCTAACCTCTGAGTCATCTCTTTAACATGGTCCAGCCCCTTAACAGACTATTTTAAATATTCTCCAGAAGAACTCTTTAAAATATTTGCTTATTTGTTTGTTTGTTTGTGTGCATGCGTGTGCATCCACAGAGGTCAGAGGAGGGTATTGGAAGAATCTCCTGGAACTGGAACCACAAATGGTTGTGAGCGCTATATGGGTGCTGGGAATCGAGTCTGAGTCCTCTAGAAGAGCAACCAGTGCTCTTAATCACTAAGCCATCTCTCCAGCTCCCAGAAGAGCTTTTTAAAGCTTTTTTCCCCTATCTTTTAATTCCATCTACTCCTCCTCCCCATCTTTCCTCTCTCTGTCCGCCCCCATTTGCCTCTTTCTTTCACAGTGCTGGGTAGTAGATATTTTCCTTTACTAAATAGCACTGACTTGAGTTTTGTTGAAAGCATTGCCATACCTGCCTGGAATTACTAGGATAGCATTTGAATCTATTGCTCAGAGTTTTATTTAGATGAAATATGGTATTTTAGATCGGGACTTGCAGTTGAGTTTGTCTTAGTATTGGTGTGATTAAGGCAGGCTTAGAGACAAAAAGGAAGTGGGAAGGGTTTGGATGGTGTCTAAGCATGATGGCTATCTTTATGAATGTGTGATGTCTAAGCATTGTTAGATGTGTGCAGACAGAACTGCCCCCTTCCCACCCTCCTGTACAGGTCAAGTGGATTAACAAGAGGTCGTAAAAAGTGAGGGTTGTCTAATCTCTTAGGACTGTATGTGTTGTCAAAGGGAAATGGTAGTGAATAAGCAAGAAAATCATGCTTTTCCAATTTATCCTGAATTTCTTTCCATGCCCTTCCTTTTCCACCAGTTATTGATAGCAACCAAAACAGGCTCAATGAAACTTTCCTAGCTTTTCATCTAACGTGAACTCATGTCTGTGTCCCTTCTATTAAAGAATGATTAAACAGGCAACAAAGTCAAATGTAGACATGGCCTCCATTCTCATAGGTCTTCCGGCTGCAGATGGGGAGACACACTAATAAGTTAAACCAGCGAAAGTCCAGTTGCAGAAGCTTAGGAAATTACAGAAGCCCTCCTCCCTGTTAGCCTTTAGCAAAGTTGTTGGAGTTGCACAGATGGGGAGGGCCTCTTGCAGGAAGCAACATCTCAACTCAGACGCAGAGGTCAGCTGGAACTAGCAGAGCCTGTGACTGGGTATGGGGAGCCCTGGACAGAGGACTGGGTGGGGGACACTGGGAGGCATGTCAATAGCTTAAGACCTCTGTGGCTGGAGCACAGAGGGCCACAGAGTGACAGTGATGGGAGCTGAGAGATGAACAAAGGAGATATGGGGGGGGGTCTTTAAGTTTCTCTAATATAGAAAATTATGTCACTTTAATCTTTGTTTTCTTACTTATTAACTAAGAAATGGCTCAGGCTAGAGAGATGGCTCAGTGGTTAAAAGCACTGCCTGTTCTTCCAAAGGTCCTGAGTTCAATTCCCAGCAACCAAATGGTGGCTCACAACCATCTGTAATGAGATCTGGTGCCCTCTTGGGGAAGAGACCTGGTCAGTCGTCCTCATCAACTTAGACAGTGAAACCCAGTATGGATGAGTTCAACAGAACCGCCATATATGGGCTGCCCCATGCCTGCTTCAGCATTGCCAGGGAATAAAATTTATTTTTCAAAAACTGTATCTATGTTTTCAGTCACGGGGAGCTTTTTGTTCATCATATATGCTTCATATGTCTAATGATGTAAGATAAAATGTTTTATCATAGTATGTACAATCAAATAAAATCGAGCAGCGGGTGACGAGCAGGGCAGGAGGAAGTGATAGAATTTTCCAGGAGCCAATCAGGGCCCAAGTTGGGTTCCAACCTCCCTGGCGTGAGCCAAAGGAATGTTGCCTGTTAGGTTTGAAATGTTCGTTTGAGGGACTCTGTTGGCTTTTCTGTCGTGGTTGAAAATGGCTTTGGGGATCAATAAGCAGCTGGTTTTGGGGGGTGATTTGAAGTGTTATGGCATACAGCGTCTGACCGCTAAGGTCTGACATTACAGATGTTGCCTGTGACACCCTGGTAACAGTGGCCCTTGGGCACCAGCTCATCAGGTAAGAGAGAGTTAGATGCTCTGGATTCTTGGCAGATAGTGGTGGCAGATAAGTCTCTCTGGGGCCTGGTCTCTAGGCCTTTTGTGCAGCCTCTCTCGTGTCCAGGTGTGTTTGTGGGGGTTTCTGAGGAAGTGAGGGGAGGCAGGCACCACCTGCCTCAGTGTGGCCCATACCCCTGTGAAGCTGTCCTCTGCATAGGTTTTCACCAGAGCCCAAGTGAACTGGAGTCTCAGAACCAGAGGGAACTCACAGAATTGTAATTGTTGGTCACATTTCAAGGCAGTGACTTACGCTGTGTTATTTCAAAATAATCCATGCCCTGAGTCCCTGGATTCTCTTACCAATGAGAGCTGGTCAAACCACAGGCAGGTGGTTATTTTATACAAACTTTTAATTTTCGAACTGCTTCAGATTTACAGGACAGTTACAAAGATACAGTGGAGAGTCCCTTATCTCCCTGCATAGTGTCCCCCATTGTTACCATACGACAGCACTGTGCGGAGTGCCAGGTGCTCTCGGTTTGTCTGCGTGCCTTGTTTTGTGAGGTTTGGGTGGTCCTAACCTTGAACAGGCCAGGTAAATGCTCACTCCTCGGCACTGTCTCCACCCCTGTCTCCTCAGAAAATTATTGTGTTGTGTCTGGTACATGCAAGCGCTCAACAACACATACTTCTAGAGATGAGTTAGTGGGTAAAGGTACCCGCCGCAAAGCCCAAGGACCAGAGAGAGAGAAAGCAGGTTGTCCTCTGATGTCCACACACACACACACACACACACACACACACACACACACTAAAATAAAAAATAAAAACAGTGAAAAAGGAACTAGTTATTGAAAAAGAAGTGAACACTAATGCCCCCTTGATAACCACAAGTTCCTAAAACATTCAAAAAAGATCAAACTACTCATTTCTCATGTTTCCTACCTTCTGTAAGTGTTTATTTGTTAAGTTAGTGTGTCGTGGAGCGTATGTGCATACACATACACACAGGCACTCTGGTACACCTGTGGAGGTCAGTTCCCACCTTCCAGTTTAATCGAGGCCAGATCTCGCTGCCTCTGCTGCTATGGTCTGTGCTACAGACCAGCTGGCCATAAGCTTTGAGTGATTCTCCCGTTTCCAACTCTCATCCTGAAGTGGAATCCCCGGGACTGCAGATACACATTACCACACCACATAGGTTTTGAGGGTTGAGCGTGGGTATGCGGGATTGCTTGGCTGGTGTGTGTATCCACCGAGTCATATCATGGCTTCTTGGTGTTCCCACACTTACTACTTATTTTAACTTCCAGGAGGTAAAAATGAGCGCCTACTGTTTGCAAAATGCTAAGTGTGAGTTTGGCAACTGTTGACTCTCCCATATCTGTTTCATTTCTTTAAGATAGTAAATTATATGTCAGTATATAATGAAGCAACTCTAGATCCCATACTAGCATAACAAAAATGTTGTATCTTGGGGGAAAGGGTCCCAGTGCAGGTATTATTATATGGGAAAAGTCTTCCTTTGGCAGTAACCAAATACACCTCTTTAAAGCCTTTAATCTGAGTAAACAGAAGCAACTGGAATGGTTTTTTAATCAAGAAAGATGAAAGTGGTTCATTTGGAAGGTAGGCTACTCAGCAATTAATCTTTTTATGTTTTTAGAACTCAGCTGTGGAAATGATTTTGTCAAAACAACTTTCCCTCAACGTTCAAGAAAGCATACAAAACACCCAAGATGAGCGGAAAGTCAACGAGCTGCGAAATCAACCTTTAGAATTGGACATTATGTTAAGAAATGAACAATTAAAAGGGATGGAGGTATGGGAACATGAAAAACATTCACAGCGTGATTGCATCCTTTACCCAGCGCGGTACAATATATTTTAATTACCAAAAACTTGCTTGTGTGGAGTGAAAAGTCTTATTTAACCTTTGCCCGATGATCAGTTTGGTAACTATATAATTATGTACTAATCAGTAAGTTGTGTAACGCTAACCGTTTAGGAAGTGGGAGAGTTTAATGAACATTCAACTTCTTTCTGTTCCACAAAGTTCCTGAAGAACCTGAGTGAGAGTCTGGGGACTGTGACTCACCATCGTTCCCTTTCACAGTCCTCTGTGTTCTGACCTGACAGGTTCTGGTTTTCCTGATGTTCAGTACATTGGGGCCTCCTCCTCAGCTTGGCACCTGTACTTATCAGCAGTAACAGTGTATTTTTAGCCACCAAACCTGAAAATCCTACATGGCTTTGTTTTGAAAAGTGGAACTCTCAGTCAGTGTTGTTTGGAAAAGTGGAACTCTCAGTCAGTGGTTTTCAACCAGGGATCAGCCATGATCAGCTAGTGATGACCCATTTTTCTACCAGTTTTCAGGCAGACACGACCCCTTTGGGAGTCAAGCAACCCTTTCCCAGGGGTCACCTAAGACCATCGGCATATCAGATATTGATATTATGACTTTTAACAGTAGCAACATTACGGTTATGAAGTAGCAATGAAATAATTGTATGGTTGGGGGGGGGGTCCCCACAACTTGAGAAACTGTATTAAAGCGTCTCAGCATTAGGAAGGTTGAGGACCACAGCTCTTGATGATCTCTGCATTTCCGACAACTCTACCGAAAAGTAAACATGAATCTAGACCAGGAAAAAGGGAATAGATGGAAATAAGAAAACAAGTCTTCCTTTATAAATCACAGGGCTTTCAAGGCAATAGGGTCTCCTAAGAGACAATAAATGCTGACCCAGTGCTCTACATCCTAACATGATTCTTGTAGAGCAGAGGCCATGTGAGCAAATTAAATAACTCCCCTGTGGGCTAGGGTTTGCTATCTGAGTGAAGGAGGGCTGGAAGGGGAATGAATGAGTGTGTGCCTACGTGCTGATTTGTATGGCTTCCCATAGGAATTATATGCCCACTTGGAAGCCAGAAAAGAAGCCATTGACCTTCTGGATCAATCTCAACATCTCAGCGAAACAGAAGGAAGAGCTCTGGTTCTGCCCACTGCCAAATCTCCAGCGTATCACGTGGACAGTCTACTTCAGGCTCTTCTCACTTTGAAGAAAACTAGAGAAAGCCAGTACGGCCTCCTGAATGGTTTTCAAGACCAGCTAGTTGCAGCTGAATCCTCTCTGAACACCTTCTTGGCAGAAGCAGAAAGTCTCAAAGCGTAAGTGTAAGAATCCGGGACTGGGGTTCTTCGTTCCGTTGCAGGCCCAGTTTGTGCTGTGGAAGGATGCCGTGATTTTCAGATCGTGCACGGAAACGGATTCCATGGGCACACTGTTTGGGTTGCTCTAACAAGGTCACAGACTCGGTGGCTTAGGAACAGCAATCATTACTCTTTCGAAGTTGGGAAGTCTAAGGTCTAAGAGGCTGGCAAACCTCACGTCTGGTGAACCTTCCATCTAGTTCAGGGACGTTCCTTACCTCCCAAAGAGCCCACCTCTTAATACCATATGTGGTCACTCAGCTTTCAACGTAAAACATTTGTATCTGGGGCCCTGTTTCAGAAAAGCAAATAAGGTTCCTGAAAGATGGCTATTGGTAAAGGCACTTGCCACCAAGCCTGAGAACCTGAGTCTGACACTCAGGACCTAGGTGGAAGGAGAGAACTGTTGCCCACACAAGTGTTCCATACCCTACAAGTAAATGTTTTTAAAAAGCAAACAAGCCCCAGCAAACAACAGCAATAAAATAAGAATTTGTTTGGGCTGAGCATAGACATTCAAACCATGGCAGATGATATTTAAGAAAACTTTATTGGATTCATGCTCTGTGTGTTGTTTGTGTGTGTTACTAAGTACTGTTTTACACATTAGTTATTAATAGTGTAAATATCTCATGTAAATGTGTAAGTTCTATGGAATTCAGTAGTCTTTAAAAATAATGTATTCTGCCCTGTGGGGTAGGGAGGAACACATATGTCGTTGCCTAGTATCAATATAATTGGTTTATGTTGTCACATATTGAAAATTATATATTTTAATTATTTAATATAAATGTATGCATTCTGGGGATCAGCAAGATGGCTCAGAACATGAAGGCAGTTGCTGCCAAACCTGATGATCTGAGTTCAATTCTCTAAACCTACTTAAAGGTGGAAGGGGAAAGAAATGACTCCACAAAGTTGTCCTCTGGCCTCTGCATGCATTCCGTGACACGAGTCCTCTCCCCACCATCATACAATAATAATAATAAATATATATTCCCTTTGGCCTTGAAAATAATAGATGGTAGACATATAGGTATAACACATAAGTTAAGATATATAATCTTAACGTGCAAATATTTATCATAAAGGTTTTATGCTTATATCTAAATGGATTTTATTTTTTTAACATTATCCCTTAAAATAATTTTCTATTTAAAATGATTAGCTATTCTTGGTGGAAGGGAAGGGTGGTAACAAGGAATTTGGATGCCGCAGTAATTGCTCTGTCTTAGGCTAAGCTTAGGTGAAGGGTGTTCCATTTACAGAGCATTTTCTATGCCTTGCTCTCTCTCCACCTCACTCCTTTCCCATTATTTCTTCATTTTTATTCTTTTTCTAGCGGCTCACTAAACAGTACAACCTATCTGGGCAAAATCAAGAAGTTCCTGGGATCCGTAGAAAAAGAAAAAGTCTCTTTGAGTAAGCTTCGCACGGAATGGGACCACTTATCCAGCCTTCTGAGCCCCGAGGATCAAAAGCTGGTGGAGAGCCAAATGAAGCAACTTGAACACGGGTGGGAACTTGTGGAGCAGCTGGCTCACCGGAAATGTTTTCAGCAAGCCACAGAACACAGTGAACTCACCTACCTCCTGAAGAAGGCCCAGGACATCGGGGTTTCTCTACACGAGCAACAACAGCGCCTACAGCTAACTCTGAATTCTCCAGAACAACAGGAGGAGAGCCTGGGCATGGTTGCCCCGGCCACTGAGATCCAGGCGATCAAATATGAATTTTCTGGTTTAAAGCGGCAAGCAGAGCTTCAGATGAAGAGACTTTGGGGAGAAAGGGAAAAGGAAACTCTGGAAGGCACACTAAATAATTTAAATAAGGAACTAGAGGCACTGGAGCCATTAAACCGAGAGGCAGAGAATCGGATTAAGAAGTGGGACCTAAAGAACAGGGTAAAAGAGACCCTCTTATGGGTCAAGAACATGGTGGCCGAGCTCACTGCCCCCATCTCCCTCCTCCCCGATGACATCCTTGCTCAGATCAGAAAGTGCAAGTTGATTCATGATGGCATTCTGGGTAAGCAGCAGGCAGTGGACGTGCTGGTGGAAGAGGCCAGAGGCCTCACTCCCAGCCTCGCAGCATGTGAGAGCGATGCTTTAAATACCCTGCTGGAGGATTTACAGAATCAATACCAAGCACTGCTTTTAAAGTCAACTCAGCGGTCACAGCAACTAGAACTGAAGTTGGAAGAAAGAAGCAAATTGTTTGCAGTAATCGGAAAGGCTCAACTGGCGCTTGAACAAGGTGAGACCCTGATGGTTCCCACGTGGGAGAAAGCCTCCACGGAGGCCGAGCTGGAGCGTCAAGGGGCTCTCTTGAAGGCGTCCCAGCAGCAACTGAGAGACATGGAGAGTGTGATCTCAGCACGTCTTCAGGAACTCACAAACGCCTACAAGGATGCAGATGTGTTTGAGAGATTATTTCTGGATGATCGGTTAAAAAACCTCAAAACGAGGACCAGCCAAACACAAAGACTCATCCAGAATAGCTGTAACGAAATGGAACGCAAGATCAGGTCTCAGCAAGAGTTCCGCGAAAAAGCGGCTGTGCTTCAGAGAGAGGTTGAGAGCCTCCAGCTCGGCGAGCTTCTCCCGCTTCATCAAGAGCCACACCAGGATGCTAAAGCCCAGCTCTGCCATCTTAAAGACAAGCTGGCTGCTCTTCGAGGCAGCATCTCACAAGTGTTGACATCCGAAGAAGTGTTTGACTCAGAAGGTCTAGCCTGGGATGGCTCGCTGCTCGAGCAGTTACAGACCCAAGTGCTTGAGAAGGAAAAGGAACTGGAAGAAAAAATTAAGCAGCTAGACATATTTTTAATAGCACGCGACAGGTACCAGGCCTTACTAAGTAAGATAAGGGCTTTGGATTTGCAGATTAAGAAAAGGGCCAAATCACTGCCCAAAGCCCCTAATATGTCAGCAGAAAACACGCTGCTCAACGCACAAATTTTGATTCAGAAAATTGAGAAAGCCAAATGCTTGCGTGATGAGTTGATGAAGAAGCTAAGCAAAAGTGAGGCTTTTGACGACTCGTTCAAAGAGAGCGAGATGCTGCAACTAAAGCTAATTGCAGAAGACAATGCTAGGCTTCAAGAGGATCTCCAGAACATGCTGCTAGAATTGCAACCAAAAGCAATGGACGAAAAGGCTGTCCAGGACAAACTAGAAAACTCCCTGCATGTTTTCAAGCAAATAAAGTCTCGGCTACAGCAGCCTCTATGTGTAAATTTGGGGTCTCAACATATTCAAAATGAGAAAGAGACCTGGGAAGCATTTGGTGAGCAAGTTCAGGCTGAAGTGTGTGGTATCAGAGCCATGAGGGTTGCTGAGGAACAAAGAGAAGAAAACACTTCCGGAACCAGTGACGTGGAGGCAAAATTACAGGACCTTGAAGGTCTGTACGTGGAGCTGAGCAAAAACATTGATTTGCGCACGGTAAGTTGTCTTTGAACTTAGGCGTTTGAGGCTGGTAGTTGTTTGCTCCTGGTTATGTCAGTCAGTACTTTTGAAGATAGTACAGCTATCCTACAGGAGAATTCTCTGCGAAAGACCAGCTGCTTTCTAAAGGCCGTGAGCCGCTCTGCGATGTTGACTCGTTCTTCAGCATCAAACCTCAGTGCCTCATAAATCAGAGAGAAGATGAAGCTGCTCTCTATGTTTCCCTCCTAAGCCCCATCGAATTCACAACAAGTTTTTTTTTGTGTAGCGATAGTAACCCAATAGGGAGTAGAAGTATAGAAGGAAGGGCACCAGATGATAACTAAAGCTTATTTAGAACTTACATTGTGCTGGGGGTTGAGGGTGGAGGCTGCTGTTGTTAGCCTTGTTTAATGGTTTAGTTCATTGGCAGAATGCTTGTCCAGTCTGCACAAGGCTCCTGGGTTCAGTTCCCAGCACTGAAAGAAATAAAATAAGAAAGAATAAAAAATTGGATCTCAGAAGCACGGACCTCTTTCTGGGGGTCTTAGAGCAGTGACAGCATCAGAATTGAGAGTGAGATTTGTCTACGTCTACAGTAGGCACCCTTAAATTTAAGGCCCACTGGCCAAATCCTGTCCATAGTGCTTGATTTGAAACTAAACTTTTATTAGGGCACGGCCATGCATGCCTGTTATTTATGTAACGACTGTGGCTGCCTTCTTGCTACAGCAGCAAGGTTGAGTAGCTGTCGGGGCACTCGCCGAGTTTTGCTGCTGCAGAACAACTCTAATGGCCTCCCTGTCTCCCTCTGGTAGTTGGGAAATACGTTAGGAAGGACTCCAGTGTAGCAGTAGTGGGGAGCTGGTGCCCTGCACGCTTTTGTCTAGCTCATCATCTTCAGTCTGTAGAATGGGGAAAGTCGCGTTTTTAGCATTAGCTAGGGGGTGTAAATTCCGCAGAGGTGTAAAGTGACGTGGCAAATCCTCGTGTGCTATTTAAACTGTTTTGTAAGAAATGCTGAGTAATTCTAATATTCCTTTTGCTTTTAATAGTTTTGAGAAACACTCTGCATAACTTACCCCACCCATGAGTAATTTGATTAGAGCTGGACAGGAAGACATCTTTAAATTCACTTGCTGTTTTCACAAGACTGGGGTGTAGGGACATTCAGTGATGTACCTGAACTGAAGTTGGTGGCAGATAATGCTGCTCATTTGAAATGCAAGAAGTCTGGCTTTGGGGCTGTTTCCATTTGTTCATAGATACTATATTATATACAATGCTGTATTTAATTCATAGCCTGCTGCAAGAAACTCAGAGTCAGAATTATTTATCAACTGACAAGATTAATGAGATGTTATTTTAAGTTTAAATTAGATTTTTTTTAGAAAATGTGGCTTTTTTTTTGAGTTACTCATTTTTAAATATTAATGTTAGACTGCCCCCGTAAGAACAGGTGTAAGAATGCACCACCTTTGAGAGTAGCCAAAGTCTCCCAAGTTAGAAAACGGCCTGACTGTGTTTAATCTCCAATTCACCAGAATATCCTCAATGATGCCTATGAAAATGCAACCCAGTACGAGGAGCTGGTCACCAGGGCAGCGGGGATCATCGCGTCCCTGGAAACCACGCTTCTGTGCTACAGACCGGACCTTCACCATCCCAAAGAATCTCTGGAGCCTGCCCGCTGTAAGCAAGAGGAATTGCAGTCCACAGTAGCAGAAATCCAGAACCTCACCGAGACCTTGGGGACGATCTCTAGCCCTGAGGCCAAAGAGCAACTTCTGGGTACTTTACAAGACTTAGTGTCTAAGAACTCCGCCCTGAAGGCGGGGCTGGAGGCCCAGGAAGCTGATGATAGAAGGTGGGTCGCCTGTCTTAAGGGATACTTTCAGGCATCAGAACTTCATTTTCTGTATCTTTATAGTTAATGTGCACATCAGAGGAAATTTGGGTATAGGAAAGTGTAAAAAGCCACCAAAGAGAACCATGTTAAAAGTTTCATTCTGTTTTAATTCTTGTTTAGTATCTGATACATATAATGGTATGTATAAACTGTGTAACCAGTGTAAAGGGCAGAGGCAAAATGAGCATCTTTATACCCCAAGTGTCCCAGATAAATCTCATTAACTTGAATTCTCCTGAATTCTCCTTTCTTTATTAGGAGACAATAAATGCCCTAAATTTTATATTTGTTTCTTTTTATTGTATTTTTTGCTGTGTTTGTGACCTGTTCTTTTTATTTTCATTCTTTTATTCTGTAACTCCGCATTTTTTCAAGCGCATCACTTTGACCATAAGGTTTAGTCACCTTCTTGTCCATAGCTGTTAATTGACATTGCAGTGGTTTGCAGTTTCCTGCATTAAACAACAGTGCTTCTAGGAACATATTGAAGGTGCAGGAGCCTCCCTTGGGTATGTAAGGGTGTGACAGCCCAGGTCAAAGGGACACAATTCCTAGCACTAAATGGTCCCCTAATTTCCAATAAAACAGGTACATACAGATATTCCAGTTGTCCCACCTCCTTGCTAACACTTGACATTAGATGGTCAGAGAGGGGTGGAAGATGGCTTAAAGTGTAAGATTGTTTGCTTTGCAGACATGAGGACCTGAATTCAAATCTCCAGAACCCATGCAAAACATTGAGCATGGCCTCTCATGTTACCCTAGTTCTGCAGGGGGAGAGGAGGACAAAGCTAAAGGATTGATGGGCTTTCCTGGCAACCAGCCAAGCTCCAGGTTCAGTGAGTGACCCTGTTTCAAGAGATAAGATGATAGAACGGGCCACTAGATGGCCTCCTTGGCTTTCACACATGCTCAGAGCACTTTCCTCTGTCCACATGTGTGTGTATGTATACAAGCAGAGTGGGAGGCCGGCGGTGAGGTGCTTCAGTCAGTAAAGTGCCTATCATGAAAGCATGAGGTCAGAGTTTGCATCAACAATACTGATGTAAAGACCGGGTTAACTAATCCAGGATCCTGGGAGCTCATTGACAATATGGCCAAATCCACAAGCATCAGGTTCAGAGAGAGACCATTTCAAAAGATAAGAGAGCAAAGAAGCCACCTCACACTAATGTCTGACCTTCTCATGCCCATGCTATGATACTCATACCTGCATGCATGCATGCACGCGCACACACACACACACACACACACACACACACACACACACAGGTTTGTTTTTGCCATTGTTTTGAAACTAGCCTTTTGCTTCAAACTTAAGGCAGTCCATTTCCTGAGTATGAGTGCTAGGATTTCAGTTGTGAGAGTTATTTTCTTTGCAGAATTTTATTTTTTATTTTTTTCACTAGAGATTAAACTCAAGGTCATGTCTGTGCCCGGCATGTGCCCTACTGCTGAACTACACTCCAGCTCCCGAAAACAGAATTTTAAATTATTCTCAGTGGATAATTTAGGCAGTACCTACTTAGTGTATGTGACTGAATGGTGTTTTTAAAAATAAATCACAATTAAATATAAATTGTCCCATTTTTTCTTTTTACTATAACATTAGTTTATTTTCTTCCTCGTAACAAATATTTTATAATAGTAATCACAATCCATATATAAATTTTGTGATGACTTGTTACCTAACCTTGCTTTTTGTTAGATAAATGGGTTTTTTTTTCCTGTTTTAATCAATGCTCTTATCTGTAAAAGGCTTTTACTATGTAAATGATTTTATCCTGATTCTGGGAAATTCTTTATAGTTGAGATTAACTCCCTAAAACAAGCAGAATGAACAAAATGAATCCAAATGTAGACAATTTTTTTTATTTTATTATTTGGTTTTTGACGTTTTTAGCATTATGTACCTTTCTCCCAGAATTCAACCTACTTATGGCTCATTAGTAGTACATAAAAAACTCAATCTCTCAATATCTCTCAATATCTCTCTCTCTCTCTCTCTCTCTCTTTCTCTTTCTCTAGCTATCATCTGTCTTTCTCCCTCTCTCTAATTTGGTGTTTTGAGGGCAACTGTATCCGCCTATTTAAAGCCGTCTGTAGGTGGCTTGAATAGCAAAAAAGCACCCCTTCTTTATGTGTTGGGGGTGGATCAATGAGAAATAAAATTGAATATTTTTTTCTAACTGCCTCTTCAGGTGCCTAGAGAATTACAAATGCTATAGACAAATGAAAGAGGAAATTTGCTCTCGGCTCAGGAAAATGGAGACAGATCTCAGACAGTCCATGTCCCCGTTGCCCAGGTCCTACAAAGAAGCTTTAGCGGGCCTGGATCAGAGCAAGGTGAGTCTGTAGTCTGCTGCGTAAAGACCTGGGGAATAACCAGGTGGGGGCAGAAGAGAGCACGGCTCTGCTCTGAGCCACAGAAATCTTCAAACCCCCACAAGAAGAGTCCCAGTGGGAGATGAGGGGATGATGCTGACCCCTCCAGTTGATTAGATCTACAGTGTAGTCCTCCCCTCCCCCATAGCATCGGGCCCGTAGCCCGCCTTTCTGACTCCTCCCTTTCGTGACTTTTTGAGATATGTTGCCATGAGAGAACAGTCCCTGCATCTGTCAAATCTCGACATTTTCTATATTTTTATTTGAGACAGAGTCGCCTGTGTCCCAAGTCCCACTTCTACTCCTCACCTACCCTAAGTGTCGGGGTCACTGGTATGCACCTCCATGCCTGGTTTTCCTTTGGTTCTGTTTACTTTTGTAATCATAGCAAGCAAGCACTCTCTGACTTGGAAACATCCCCAGCTTGTGAAACAATTTTGAGGGTTTTGTTTTGTTTTGTTTTTTGAATTTTCAAGACAGGGTTTCTCCGAAGCTTTGGTTCCTGTCCTGGAACTAGCTCTTGTAGACCAAGCTGGCCTCGAACTCACAGAGATCTGCCTGCCTCTGCCTCCCGAGTGCTGGGATTAAAGGCGCGTGCCACCACCGCCCAGCCTACAATTTTGAGTTTTGTTTGTTCTCATCTATTAGAATCTGTGGTGCTTTACTGTTATACTTTGGGTTTATTTACATATTTGTTTATATTTGAGACAAAGTTGCTGCATAGCCTAGACCAGTCTTGAACTTGTGGTCACCCGGCCTTTGCCTGCTGAGTGCTGGGATTAAAGGCATGAGCCATCACTGCTGACAACTCATTACGATTTAGATGAGCCGTTCATCTACCAAAAAGATATCGGACAAATAAATCAAGAACTTCTAAATGGGCCAGGTGGTGGCGGCGTGCATCTTTAATCCCAGTGCTCGGGAGGCAAGGGGATAGAGGATCTCTGAGTTCGAGACCAACCAAGACCACCACATGAAATATGCCACTTAAAAAAAATAATCTTAACTGTGCCAAGTTTAGAGTAATATTTCAGTGTCTGTCCTGTCACTTTCTCTTTAAGGCCTTCACAGCAAGTCTCCTGTCAATCCAAGGAGACTTAGTGAGCCTCCGCCAGGTCCTCAGACACCTGAGATGCAGGTGCACAGAAAGCGATGGCGCGTGTGTGCTCCGAGTGGCCTCTGCTCTGTGGGAGAAGTGGCTGAGCTTGCTGGAAGCCGCCAGGGTGTGGCAGCAGTGGAGTGGAGACCTGAAGAGAGAGTGGAAGTTCATCAGTGAGGAGGTGAGGCCTTTATCGTCCACACTCAAACCCTGCAGCTCCCCACGGGGCCAGCTAGCGCCTCTTCATCGCGTCTGTGTTCTCTTATTTGTACGTTGGATAAACATTTTTTTTGTGTGTGTGATTGTCTGTACAAGTTAGGCTTGGCAAATGCCTCTGAGAAATTCTTCAGCTTCTTTCATAATAGCGGTGCTGCTTTAGGTAGCCTCTAACTCTCCCTGGGGTCCACATTCCTCTTCCACTTTTACGTGGCTCTAGGAATCACACTCAGGTCTCCTCCAGGCTCGCGCAGCAAGCGCCATCACCCTCCGAGCTAGCTCCTCAGATGATTATTAAAAAGGTGACTACTTCCTGAGTGAAGCTGAAACATCTGTGCTGCGAGGCTGAGTTAATCCTTAAAAATAACTGTCTTTGCATTCATTACACGAGAGGTTAGAACTGGGTAACGTGCATGATAACCGATTAAATTAGAAACCAACTCCAATTGTTAACTGTGGAAATTAGTTATGATTGTTGCGTGTGGGCCTGAAACTGTGAAATATGGTAATTTCTGAAAACCGCCTCAAAGGAGACCTCTCTGGCATTTGTCAGACACAGAGGATAGCTTAGTCATGGTTTAGGACTTAGGTGTTGCACATAATAAGAAAATGAGAAAGCTCGCACGAGATCATAGTATTTGCTAATCTTCCCATCGAGCAATAACGATAAATGAAGTGCAAATCAGAATATGAGTTGAGATCTCTCTTTTCTTCCTTTCAAAATTCCTGGTGAGTTTTCCAGAGGTGGAAATGTACCGAGTCCATACTTAATTGGTGGGAGGTCGCCTGCGCTCAACACTATCCTATTAACGTACTAAGAACTTCATAGACTTGAAACTGGTGTCATTTCAGCGGTGCTGGTGGGGCTTAATCGGCGAGCAGTCTCTTGGACACTCAGACTCCAAGAAACTCCATCAGTTACGCTTCTGTTTGGGCTGCTAGCCTGTCCACAATGATGCCAGTCACTGAGCCTCTATGCTCCACTGAGAAACCAGTCCAGACGCGTGCTTCTGAGATCCTTGCATTGGCCTTAGGAATTAACTATCATTACCATTTGATAGATAGGGAAACTAGTGGCCTAAGATCCCCAACTGCAGGCTGTGGCAAGGTCCTGTGGACTGGGGCTGGAGTTGGGGTCTTCGCTACCATTATAACCTGGCAGCCCAGGGGACACTATACTTTGTACCCGGTGGGCACTCAGTAAATCCCTGTTGAGGGAGAGTGTTTATTCAGATCCAAACCTAGGCTGAGTGTAAGCTTTCCCTGTTTTATCGCGGCACTGTTTTATATCCATTTGAAGTCACAGCTTGCTAATTTAAATCTTACCCGTTTAATTCTAATTACTCAAGCAAACAATTAGATAGACCAGAAGCTTATAAAATTTCACTTCTTTTCAGATAAAGTCTCCTGTAGCCCGGGCTCATCACCAGCTTGCTGTGTAGCCGAGGAGGACTTTGATCTTGTAGCCTTTCTGTCCCTTCCTCTCAAGTGCTGGGGTTACAGATGTGTGTCACCACCCCTGATTTCTGCTGTGCCAGGGCCAGGGCTCTGTGCTTGAGCAGGCATGTTACTAACCGTGCTCCATTCCCAGCCCAGCAAACTGTACTCTTCAAAGGCCAGCACACATGCAGTAACAGAAGTGAGCGCTTATACAGTGCCTGGCTTATTTCTAAGTAGGGTGTTTTCAGTCACGTGATGAGCGATCCTCAGCCAGATGGCCGGCCCATCCTCCTGCGGGCAGCTGTGCCTCTTTGCTGGCACCCACCGCCATTGTGCCTGCTGCAGTGTTGAAATTCCCTCCTTAGAAGAAAAAGGTGCGGACTGTTGACATTCCTGCCTGGAAGGAGTAGGTGGGAGGGCCACTGAACCCACACGGGAGCATCTAGCCACTCCTCTTAGCCATTTCTGTGTTTTTCTGCCCCAATGGCTGTGTCCTCGGGACCTACGGGAGGAGCTAGAGTGTATAGGCTGAAGGAGACTAGAGGAAGGGACTCCATCATAGGACGGTCCTGAAGCCACCCTCCAGGCAGGGTGAAGACTTTCGAGGATGGGCTGTTTTGGGGTCAGCCAGGCTCCTGTCAGTCACCCTTCACGCATGCTCTGTAAGTAAGCCCAATAAATTTATTGGGTCCCCAGGGCAGACTTCTGTGAAATTGTACTTGGGTTTGTTGTTAGGACTTTAGGAGGAGGTTTGTCTTAGAACCTTAGGTGGAGGGGTAGATGTTCACATCCCCCCTCTCCAGAGGAGGAGTTTTACCAACAGTACTTGAGGTCAGCAAGACTCAGCAATGTGGAGTAACTTGCCCAAGTTCACAAGTGCTAAGAGAAGATTCCAGCGTACACGTCTGGTCACTGAGCGACTAGGTGATGTGATTGTGTTGGTGTGGACGTGGATGTGTCTGTTGCTGGAGATAAAACCAAGCACTCTACCATGGAAGCACACCCCCCCCCCCCCCCCCGCGCCTGTTGTGTGATCCATAGAACCACACCCCCTGCCTGTTGCGTGATCCTAAGGCAGTTCTTATTCATTCACTGGCAACGATGCAGTTCCCACATCCACATAAGACCTATACACGCAAGATTCCGCTAGAACCGTTGGTGTCTTTATCTGTGTGTCGCTGTGATAAAAATGCTCTGACAAAAGCTATTTAAGGGAGGAAAGGTTGATCTGGGCTCAGGGTGCAAGAGGACAGTCTACCATAGCTCCTGGTGGCAGGAGCTGGAGGAAGTGACGTCATATCTGTTGTCAGGAAGAGGGCAGTGATGAATGCCTGGTGCTTAACTGGATTTCTCCTCTTTCTTCAGGCCAGGCCTTACCCAGTGAATGGTGCTACTCCATGAGGTGGGACCTCCCATCTCAATTAACTAATGTAATCTAGCTAATCCCTCCCACGCATGCCCAGAACCTTGTCTCTCTGATGATCCTAGATCTTGTCAAGTTGACAGCCATATTAATATCCAATATGTAACAATTTCTGATTTTAAACGATTGTTATAGAACTATCTTTATGAACTAACCATTTTGAGTAGTCAAATTTAAAAAAAAAACCTGAAACATTCATTTTATAAATTTCCAAATTAAAAGTCCGTTTGCCTTTTGATTTAACTTTTCCCCTTTCAACATAACACCTTATTTTTTAGACTTAATATCATTACTGATACCCTAGTTAGCTTCAGCTGTCAACTCTACAACCTCAATGGATGCATTTCCTGATCAGAGTGGCCTGTGATGATGTCTGTAAGGGGTTGTCTTGACTGATAATTGACATGGGAGGGCCTAGCCCCGCCTGCTGTGGGCCTGGCTGTATCAGAAAGCCAGCTGAGCAGGAACCTGGGCGTGAGCCAGAGAGTGAAGCGAGATGCAGGTTGCGATCCTGCCCTGACTTCCCTCAGTGATGGACTGTGGTCCGAAAGTGTAACCTTCCCCAGGCTGCTTTTGGTCAGAGTGTTCTCAGCACAGCCACGGAAAGGAAGCTAGAACAACTGACCTTGAATAATGGCTCGATGTTTTGGTGGTCATGAAGTGCTGGGGCAAAGCCGTTTCTTCAGAGACGACTGGAAAGAAAATGCTGGCTGCTGCCTCTCGTACTGTTGAATCCCAAAGCTATTTCCTCCTTTGTACCCACTTCTTCAGGTCCCGAGATTTTCATCGTCCTTTACTCGTGTGTGTGTGTGTGTGTGTGTGTGTGTATGTTAAAACTATAGTTTTTCATCCTGTTCACCTTTATGATGAATCATCAATTTATAAAGGGCTTTATTAGGATTTTATGTCCAAGAAAAGTCACTAAGGGATACAGAGACTTTTCCAAGGGAAAGGACCAGCACATAACCTTTATGCTGTTTTCTTGGCTTAGGGGGCTTTCTTTAATAATTTTGAGTTTCAAGTAATGTATGTAGTCACGTGACTACAAAAATGAAGGACATTCCCGTCATTGCTGAAAATTCCCTCATGCCCTTTGTGTTCCTTTATCCCCGAGCAGGATTGTCTGGGTGGATGGAGGACAGCTGCCCCTTCATACACTGAGCATTTGCCTGACTCCTGGCCTGAACTGTTCTCTCTCAGCTCTCCTTGTCAACCACTAGCCCCACAGCAGTCTTGCAGCTGAGACTGCACTTGCCAACAGGTGGTTTATTTGGGAAAGGGGCACCAATCCACAGGAAGGAGAGCTGAAACAGAAGAGGCCTGAGCTACTGGCCTTTTTGTTTATTTTATACTCTCTGGGGGTCGTGGTCATTGCGTTTGTTCGTAGCCACTGTTCTTGGGCATGGCTGCACCAAAGGAAGCCCTGATAAGTTCTGGGTTACAGAACTGGGCTACAGGCAAGGTTCTTTGAACCCAAATCATTTTAGAAACCTTAGATCTCTCATTAGTGTCCTGTCCATATTGCAATTCCTTTGTCGGCATGCTGGTTTTAAGCAGGAAGGTGTGAAATGGTCTGTCCTAATATCTAGTTCAGGGTAGCTGCTACCTGGAACCAGGTTAAAATGGGGAGGCACATACTCCATAGCCGAGTTTCTTAGGGAGGGAACAGTCTCCCTCTGTACCTGGTATATTATAGCAACTGGGCATCCCAGTAGATCATAGGACCCAAGTGACAGGAGAGCAGATGCCACAGCATGTTCCTGACGCTTTGGCTTTTCTTCCCAGCAAGCATTAGAAGCATTGCTAGTAATGGGTTTGAACAATAATCATAAATATAACATGTATTATTTCTGTGATCCAAGAAGCCCCATCCCATGGTATCTCTCTTTGCTAGCAATTGAAAAATTGACCAACTTGACCTTCATATTGGTGAAGAAGCATGCCTTAGACTTTGAAGACCCTGGAAGCTTTTAGTAATTGATGCTGGGACTCTTGCATTTTCTTGGGTTTATTTTCTCACCCCCTGGTACATCCAGGGCCTTGCTCACTGATGTGATTAGCATGACACCGCAGGTGCAGCTGTCTGATGTGGTATTTTGTAGTGGCAAGGCAGGCCACTGTTGGAACATTGAGTAAGAGGGCAGAATGCTATAAATGAGTCTTGTAGCTAAAGGGGATGGACACAGGGCTTGGGGGTGGGGATGGAAGTGCAGCGAACTTTCTGACCCAGGAGCCGTTGAGGCTGTTTCCCATGTCCAGGGCCAGTAGAATTCCTAGTTTCTAGGTAGGTGTTGTAATAAGTTACGTATTTCTGAGTTTTGTACATACCAGTGCTTGATAAGCCCAGCCAGCTCAGTGATCCAAGTGGCTCTGTCTCCCTTTGGAAAGCGTCAGGTTCGTAACAAACCGCCAGGCTTAGTTTTACAGCATGATGCAGGCGTTCAAAGTGAAAGAGACTCCTAGAAAAGTTTCCACATCTGACAGCAGCAGCCCGGCCTCTTACACTGGAAGCTGCTTCTTAAGTAGACCTCGGATGTTAACACTGCCCACACCACCAGAGGCCTCAGTGGGGAAATAACTCACTTTATCCGATAGCATCTCCCCAGTCATTAGTAACAAATAATGACTTTGACCCAGGATGTGGCATTACGAATGCTTTAAAGAGAGGATTATAAAAAACGTGCTTGCCAAGGTAGAGTTCACATCTCAGCATCTTCGTGCTTTTCTCCCCCATTGCCATTTGTTTAATTAGATTGAACGAGAAGCAATAATTTTAGAGAGTCTTCAGGAGGACCTTCCAGAGGTTTCCAGAACAAAGGACATAGCTCCCACAGAGGAACTCCGTCAGCTCTTGGACTCTCTGTGCCAGCATGAGGGGAGCGTGGAAAAGCAGCAGCAGCTGCTGACCCTGCTTCTTCAGCGCATAACAAGTATCCAGAACATTCCAGAAGGTACAGAGACTGTGGAAACCATCCCGGCACTTCAGGAGATTAGGTCTATGCAGGAACGGTGCAACAGGTAAGACTTCCAAAGAGGTTCTGAAGGAAATGTCCTTGAGGGCTTCCGTTCAGAGTTAGAGACTATAAAAAATGAACTGGGCAGTGGTGGCATGTGCCTTTAGTCCCAGCACTCGGGAGGCAAAAGCAGGCGGATCTCTGTGAGTTTGAGGCCAGCCTGGTCTATAGAGTGAGTTGCAGGACAGCCAGGGCTGTTACATAGAGAAACCCTGTCTCAAAAACCAAAAAAAAAGAGATAAAGGTAGATGATAACAAAGGCTACAGCAGAGTCAGCACTGATGGTCCAGAAGAGATGCATGGTTCTATGGAAACCCACTCATTTTCCATTCTGGTATTACTAGGTATGAATAGCTGGCAAACTTTTAGTATTACCTATTGACGGTGGGACGTTTCAAGACTGGGAAATTAAAAAACCCAGCGTGTCTATTTTACTCTCACCACGCAGTGAAACACGGCCAATCACCCTTTCTTGTTTCTCACTGTGATTACTGAAATTATAGTACTTACACTGTTGTGTGTTCTGCCAAATTGTTTATCAGCCGATTGTTTTTGTCTCCTCTGCCACAGACTGTCAATTTAAATATATACCTGTAGAATAGTCTGTGATGGTGATCTGCCGTACTATGTTTAAGCAAACCCCTTTCCAGATCTTTTAACTTCTGTGTAGTCCGGTTGTGTTTGTTGTAAGAGCCCCGGCAGCGGCTGTGCTCATTCAGGAGGAGAGCAGAAGTTTCCCTCTCCGTCTTAGTCACTCAGCATCCTCCACCTGATGCTCGGAGGTTTCCTTCCCCACGCCCACTAACCATTTCTCAGCTGATGTCCCCTCAAGTTGTGGTAGTTCAGGTCTGACATGACCCACCTGTCCAGATTCCACACTTTGAGCACTCAGTTTTACAATGTTGTCCCTGCTTCAGAGGCCACCGTTGTGGGATGTCGCCCGTGCTTCTGACTGCGTAGTTGTTGGAACTTCCTCCAAAACCCTTTCTAGTATCCAGCAGAACTCAGGGAGCCACTTAGATATAACAAAGGATACAGATGAAGAAGAATGGTTAAGGGGTACGAGAATGGGACAGCTTCCCTGTCCTCTATACCCCCTGACCTGTGGTCACTTTTCTTGTTCAGCGATCCAGGCGCTCTGACCCTATCATATCCATGCTTCTGAGGTTGCTTTCCTCATGGTGGTTATCCCTCTGACCAAGTCACCTCAGCCTTCAGACCCTCTCCTTTGTCTATGGGTTGGGAGGGTGGTGGTTGGACAGGGCAGTGCAGATGGTCCCAGCTCTCCAATCACTTAGCTCTCCTGCCATGAGGCTATCCAGGAGTCTACCAAGAGATGAGTTTAGTGCTAGGGCTCTCTGTCTTAGAAATGAGGCCTAGGGAGAAATGTCAGAACAGATTTTCAGTCAATGTGTGGTGGCACACACTTGTAACCCGAGCATTTATGGGATAGAGACAGCAGGATCACTGCAAGTTCAAGGCTAGCCAGGGCTACATAGTGAAGTGATTTCATTGTGTTCCTCTCTGTAAGGAAAACAAGAGCCCCCATCTCAGACCTGGAGGGCAGAGGCCAAGTATAGATTTCTATCGTGTTACCAAGTGATAGATACCAGATAGTTCTCTGGAAAGACCCCCTCACCATTACCCCCCCCCACACACACACACACAAACACAGTGTCTTTGAGAAATGGGCTGGTGGTGGTTGTCTGTTCTAAAGAGCCCACCCACGGCTGATGATACACGTCACTTCCTTTGGGATCTGGAACCACATGGGACAGAGAAGCTAGGGATGGCAGCTGGAATGTGTAGAGAGGACACATGGGGATGAAGGTTTTGGGAAGGCTGTTGATTGCCTGTATTTGATGTTTGCCTGACAATTGGTATATTAACCAGTCAGAAACTGGTACTTCTCTCCTCGGAAGGAGACTGACCTTTGAGGGATTCCTTAGAGAGCTCTGTTCTGATGCTTCATTCCAGGCTTCTTCAGGCAACTCAAAAGAATAAGGACTCGATCCAGACCGAAATCCAGGTGCGGCATTCTTTCATGAAGGAAATAAGTGATGTGAAGCGTTCATTTGAACAGATCGTAACTTCTCTCCAAAACCTGGCGCTGGAAGACCATCCAGAAAGGGCAGGAGAGTTGGAGGTGAGTGAGGGAAGAATTAGTGGAAGTGGCTGGGACTGGTCCACAGTCTTCTGTTCAAGTCCTGGGGCAGAGCTGTAACCTATCCGCTAGAGTTGGACAGTAATCCAGGGAATCAGGGAGGGAGGTGCACAGGGCCTATGGGACACTGTAGAGTCAGGGCAGGAAGGCGAGCATGGTTGGAAAAAGGAGCCAGGCTGGGAGACGGGTCACTCAGAAGTATGTAGCCCTGTTTGGAACCATGTTTTAAGTATGTGCTAATCAGAGACCTCGCCCACATATCGGGAATATGCTAGATGACGTCTTTGTTTGGACTTGCTACCTCAGCTCCGAGAGGCTCTGGGTCTGCCCTGAGGGTCACTTCGAGAACTCAGTTCTTCAGACTGACCTCTCCTCCTATTCTTAGTCCAAAAACGATTTGGGGAACTTTTTAAAAAAATTTTAATTTAATTTTTAAAGATTTGGTTATTTTAATATTTTATATGTATGAGTGGTTGGCCTACGTGTGTGTGTGTAATATATATACACATATATTATATATATACATGTATTATATATATATATATATGTATATAATGTGTGCCTGGTGCCCTGTGACTGCTAGAAGGAGGCGTTGGATATCCCTGGAATTGGAGTATTAGGTGGTTGTAACCTACCACGTGCACGTTAGGAACCAAACCTGGGTCCTCTGCAAGAGGAGCAAGTGCTCTTAACCGTTGAACCATCTCTGAGCCCCTCACTTTATTTTCTATGTGTATATGTGTGTGCTCGCCTGAGGAGGCCCGAAGAGACTGTCGGGTCTCCTGGAACCAGAGTTCCATTTGGCTGTGACTCGCCACATAGGTGCCGGAAACTGAATCTGGGTCCTCCTCCCTGAGAACAGCCAGTGCTCTTAACCACCTACCAGTCTCTTCAGCCCTGACTTTGGTGCCTTTAGGCAAAAGTCTCATGCTCTTGGTAACCACAGAGCCCTTGGTTATCAGCGCTGGAAAGGGAAACCTACTGTCGCTTTCAAAAGTTTGCTTTGCGGCGAGGTCACCACCTTGTCTCTGTGAGTAGCTGTGAACTGAGACCTGCCATCCCTAAGGCCTGGGCGGAAAGAACAGGATGCAGCCCCACCCCACCAGTGACGTCATTCTTCCCTCTCTAGGCCTGTCAATCAGCCGAGGATGGCGACCCCTGAGCAGGGTATAACATCACAGGTTTAGAGTGGGAACTGTTCCGCGGGGCCGGGACTCAAGAGTGCTGTTCACCAGTCACTAAAGGACACAAAAGCCCAGGGAAGTCAAGAAGTAGTTTTCCATTCGATCTTTGGGAAACTTTCCCAAACAGATGAGTTTCTCCTTTGTAATTACGGTGGGAGAACACCGGTCAGATTCTGTTTCTAGGCCGCAAGCAATGGACCATTTGTTCACCACGCTTTTATCTCCTGAAACCTAAATTCTTTACCAGGAACTAGAACCCTCCTTTTGAAAGGCCCGGGGCTCTGTCTGGCTGTCTAATTACATGAAACAGACACTTTGGCTTTAAGTGCGGGGCTCTCGGTGGCCTTGACTCATTATGATGCTACTGAAGGAAGAAGCAGAAATAGCAACAAGTTAATAACAACACGGAAAAACCTTCTTTGAAACGTCTGGCCCCTTGTTGCTTTTTAGCCGACTGGCCACAGCTGACGGGCAGTCGATCCTAGAGGTGCTGGAGAGGCTGGGGCTGCCCTAATGCTTTTCTGTCACAATAGTCTGACACCACGAAGAGCGATCAAGTTCAATTCTCACAAATTAGAAAGCATCATCTGACTAAACCCTGGGGCTTAATCTGCTTGTATCAATAGGGAGGTTTTGTCATGTAAAGTTGGCTTATTTAAGTTGAGAGGACCATGGAAAGCCTGTTTGCTTTTTTTTTTCCCCCTTAGGGCTAGACTTTTTCCCAGGTTTCTGTAAGTATTGAGTCTCTGTTGATGGTTTCAGGAGCTGCGAAGCGTACTCGAGAAAGGCAAGCTGACTTTCGAGAACATCATGGAAAAACTGCGCATCAAGTATTCCGAAATGTACAGCATAGTCCCCGCGGAGATTGACTCCCAGGTGGAAGACTGCAGGAAGGCGCTGGAAGATGCGGATGAGAAGGTGATGATGGGGTCTGCGTGGTGCCGTTGATGGTGGGGTGGCACGGACGGAAACAGGAATACCCTCTGATGTCACTGTCACTTTGCTAGTTGCAGCTCCGACTGGTTTCATGGAGTGAGTGTTTGAGATAAAGGTGCTTGAAGTAACTGCATAGATAACAGGATTTCAGATTATCTTTTATCTTCACCAGTTGTCTTAGATGCTTACATTTTAATAATTCGTGTTATCTTTTACTTGGATTATTATTATTATCATGGTTTAAAAATATTATTTATTCTAAAAAATTTTTTTAAATGGGGACATCTGTAATGTTTTTCTTTAAAATGTATTCCCCAAAACATTTGAAAGACTAACCAAGGACTGTAGGAATACAGATTATATTTTTTACTCAAAGTAACACTCAGCATGTGGTGTCTTTAATAGTGATGTTGATGGAATTCTCACAAAGCATCCTGGGGAAAGTTTTTTTACTTCAGAGTTCAGGTCTGAAGAGAGGTTGTGAATTGTTCCGTTGTGCTGGAAACACAGGCACTCAGCAAGACAGTTTTATTAGGGCAACTCAGACCAGCAAAACAAAATTGTGTTTGGTTCAGTTTCCATAAGGAGAGTTTTGTGTTTTGTTTTTAAGCTTAGAATGCCTATAACTTGATAATTATAACAGATCACCACCAGAAACAGCACAGGGAAAAATGGGGCTCTCTATTCTGAGGAAGTAGGTACTAGGAGAAGGTTGTTTCCTCTAGACGGTAGGGAGATGGAGAATACCTTTGTGTTTAAATTGGCCTGAGAATAGAGTTGATTGTATTGTATTCAACCAACCATATAGATATACAGAAATATCTAGATTTTCTTATAAAATGGGGATACATGCAAAAATCAGATTTCAAACTCAGATGTTAATGTTGGTTATGGTGGTTTACTCCTGTAATCCCAGTACATCACCGGCTAAGGCAGGGGCCAGTTGAGGTTGCAGGGCCAGTCCCTGTCTCAAATAAAACAAATGAATCAACAAACCCCTCAGATGCCAGCACGTGTCATTAGCTTCTCGGACAGATTTCCTAGAACATGTGCTCTGCATGTAATTACGCTTCCTCTTTCTGTGTGAGAATAGATTTTGATTAAACATACAGCAACCTATTAGAACTTTTCTCATGGATCATTATTATCTGTTTTAAAAGACTCCCAAATAGTTTGAGAGAAACTCAGAGTTATTTTTGTGACTTTATGTGGAAACCCCTACAAAGTAAGTTAATAAAAAAGCAGTCTTTCAGGTGTAAGAGTGAAGTTTTCCATTGTGAACTTGTATGTTTGTGACAAATGGAACTGATTTTTATTGTGTCATGGGTCTCAGGGAAATTAAAGGGTCCAGGCCACAGCCGCAGACAGTATCTTGTATGTAATTCAGATGGCTGCTTACCCCTGATCATAATCTTGCCCAGTGTGCCCAAATGGTAGTATGTCACTGCCCATACTGGCTAACTCGGTTTGTTTGTACTGTGTTATACATGCAACAGGAAAAACATTAATACAAGAGGAAAGCGGGAGTTGAGGGGCCAGAGAGATGGCTCAGTGGTTAAGAGCACCTGTTACTCATTCATTTCCTAGGGCCTACATGGTGGCTCACAACCATCTTTAATTCCAATTCCAAGGGATCTGATGCCCTCTTCTGCCTCCTCAGGCACCAGGCACACGCTTGGGGAACATCCTACATGAGGCAAAATATTCATACACATAAAATTAAGCTAAAAATCCTAAATTGATATTTTTAAAGCCATGATCTTTATTATAGTATGGTCTATGAATAAAGATACGATAAGACAGTATCCCCAGCCTGCTGAGACTCAAGCTTGCTACAGAGTCTGGGAACTGAGGGCGTCTAGGGTCAAGTTCCGCCAACACTTTGATGTGTGGGTCTTGGTGCTGAGTTAGCCATTAGCCCAGGTTTTGACTTCCACAAATGCATCCTTATCTATCTTATTTTCACCTTAGCTAGTGTGTATAGTATTATATGGGTATTTTGTGGTAACTTATCAACGGTATCTTAAAAACAAGAAAACACACTGATCAGCTCTTTGGGAAAACAGTATATTTAATACTCCTCATCTTTCCTAGCACAAGTTATTTTCTTAAGAAAATCATTTAGATTTAAAAAAGTTGTCCTCAGCAGCTAGAGTTCTGGTTGCTGGGAACATACACTAGAAATAGCGTAGAAAAAAACAAGGCTCCCACCCTTTAGACATAGTTACTTGGGGGAGGTTTTGCCTAACTGTATGGGGAAGTGGAGATTACATTTGTTTAAATTAACCTAAGAATAAAGTTGATCTTCCTGAACCCAGAGCTAGGTAGAAGATTTTCTCATAAAGTTCTGAGTGTCTGAAGTAGCTTTCTTCTCCTATAGAAATTCTTTTTTATCATTTGATACTCCAGAGGATCCCCCCCCCCAGGTAATTCTTCCCAATGTAACATGAATTTTACTTATTTGATTAAACATATTTCTGGATTATATTGGAAAGGTCAGGAAACACAGCTAATATTTAGTATAGTCTGACTATCTACCATGTCACCAATACATTCACAGTGTGGTTGGGATGTGCCCCCACCATGTTAAAATATTTTACAAGTCAGAAGAGGGAGTGATATTTGCGATGTTTAAACCTGAGAATGGAGAGCCAAAGCTGTCTGCACACCAACCGTACTTTCTCCCTTGTCACAGATGAGCCATGAAATCTCGAAGAGTTCCCCGTCGTGTGTCATGAGGAGGAAGATGGAAGACATTAGCCATGGGCTTCATTGCATTGAGAAGATGCTGCAACGGAAAAGCAAAAACATCGAGGAAGCGCAAGAAATTCAGAAGGTAACGTGCTCCTTGAAGTGGCTTCGGCATTTGGCATTCTTTCTCATCCCTGGACCCGCATCCCAGACGTGAATCACTCAAGTCAGCCAAAGATGAGCTCTTTGGATAGACCTGGAGCTCTGAGAACCTGAGCCAGGCCTAAGCATTAGCTTGGTTGGTAAAGTGCTTGCCTCGCACACCTAAAGTCCCAGGTCTGAGCCCCAGCACAGCATAAAACAGGACTTGGTGGCACATGCTGGTCATCAGAGGACTTAGAAGGTGGAAGCGGGGATCAAGGTCATTCCTACCTGCATAGGGGAGTTTGAGGCCAGCAAGGACTGAGGTCCGGTCTCAGCAAACAAAAATAAAAATAGCCGGGCGGTGGTGGCGCACGCCTTTAATCCCAGCACTCGGGAGGCAGAGGCAGGCGGATCTCTGTGAGTTCGAGGCCAGCCTGGTCTACAAGAGCTAGTTCCAGGACAGGAACCAAAAGCTACTGAGAAACCCTGTCTCAAAAAAAATCAAAAAAAAAAAAAAAAAGAAAAAAAGAAAAGAAAAAAGAAACAAAGATAAAAATAAAAATAATAAAATTTTAAGAATGAATGAATGAATACCTAAACCAAATCCCTGGGGCCTCCGTGATGAGAGGCCAGCTCAGAGGCACGGTTGGTCAGGTGCGTGGAGGCATTATTCTCAGTCTTTGACAGACAGGCACTTGCCCCGCCCCTGGCCCCTCTGACTAGGAAATGACATTCCCACAAACAAAGGGACGGGAAGGATCTTTCTTGCCATGGGATGACTGACTTACCAAGTGAGTCAGTTAGGTCTGAGAAACAGTACCAGGTTTCCTATAGGTTGCCAAGGTTACACAAGACGTGAAAATCTCCAAACCCATTTCCCTTGCAAAACTGCTTAGGAAACAAAGTTTCAGGTAAAAGTGTAGATGAGTGTTGTTCTACCTCCAAGTCCCAGGTAAACACCTGCCTGTGAGTTTGTACTGCCATCCACAGCTTTAGGAAGTCCTAATGTAATAGGTCATTCATTGGTAGACATAGCCTTGGTTCTTAAGCAGAAGAACCAGACCTAGCAAGTCAGGTATTGTTTCCCCAAGCTGGTTATAATATACAAGTATTAGGTACGATTGGAAAATTTCACCTTTGAAATCTCCCTCTGCCCACATAAATTCAGATTAGAATCCAGGCTATTTTTTCTTGAGTCAAAAGCGCTTGTCGACTGCTAATGCATGTTGGGAATTTTCAAACGCCACACCACTTCCTAGGTCATAGGCATTATTGTTCATTCTATTTTTGCGCTCGAGGTTGTCTTCCGGACTTGTGTGTGTATGTGTGCCTGTACGGGTATGCACACGCAGAAAGGTCTACATAGGCCTTTCTCTTTTTTATTTTGTTTTGCTTTGGGAGATGGACTCCTCAGGTCCTCCAGGCTGGTCTCAAATTCCTGAGCTTAAACAATCCTCTTGGTCTCCTGAGAGGCAAGGCTAAAGGAATTCATCATCACACCCTGCTTAACTAGCCTTTTAATCACCTCCTGTGGACCTCCTGGCTTTTGCCCATTTGGGGCCATGTGAGCCTTGTCTGCTATTAGTCATCCTTGTTTACCCTCCAGGTTTTCCTGTCCCGCAGCGGCTCACGTGTACCAAAGTGAATGGTTAGAATTAGAAAGTGGTTCCCGGTTTAGACCACAAATGGTTGCTGGGTGTGAATGAACAAGTGTACAAGCATGCCAGTGATAGTGCCTGTTAGTATTGCCACATGCAAGTGAGTGCCATGTGCAAGCTGGCCATTACCCCCATGGCAGGTTCATTGAAACTGACTTCACATTTCCTTCTCCAGAAAATATGGGACGAACTTGACCTCTGGCATTCCAAGCTGAATGAGCTGGACTCGGAAGTTCAGGACTTTGTCGAGCAGGACCCAGGGCAGGCTCAAGAATGGATGGATAACCTCATGGCTCCTTTCCAGCGGCATCAGCAAGTGTCCCAGAGAGCAGAATCCAGAACCTCACAGCTCAACAAGGTGCAGTCATGAAACCTGATAGCTGCATAGCGTGGTGGCTCCACAGAGGGTGACATTCAGGGGTGGCCAGTAGTGTCATGCTGTGGCCATCCTAGTCCCCTTCCTAGGTGCCATAGTGAGCCCACAGCAAGAGTCCAGGCAGCTGAGCTTCCCTAGGTAAATGGAGACCCAAGAGTGAGCATGTAGGGCGTGCTGTTCCAGAGCCTGGGGAGGGAGCCTGCAATGAGAGAGGTGCCATTTGGGAACAAGGTCCCTTTCTACTTCTGTTCTAAAGAGTGGCTGTGTTTGGTGAATCCCAAGTGTGATCCTGTAGGACAGGATCCTGAAATGGGATATGACAGGACCAGGTCCTGAACTCGAGGAGAAAGTGTAAGCCCTATGTTCAGAATGAGGCAGAAATGGGGCAAGGCTAGTCGCAGCTCTGACTGGGAACCTTTGTCAAGGCCTAACAGGAATTCTTTAAATCCTGGACAAGTTGGACAGTTCTTCACCTGGAGCCTGGCATGCGACTGGCCAACATTAGTTAGCTCTCCTCTTGATTAGAGATCAGTCTGGCCCGGTAACTAGCCTCCAGCAAGCTTGCTTCCCGTTTTGTTCCACAGGCCACAATCAAGATGGAAGAATATAGTGATCTTGTGAAAAACATAGAGGCGTGGCTAGAGAAGACCGGCCATCTGCTAGCCACTCCTGCCTGCTATGACTCATCAAAGACCCTGAGCCACCGAGCCAGTACCCTCCAGGTAGGGCCTTTGGGGTTTTCACCAAGTCAGCACAATCGACCCCTTTTCCACTTGACACCCAAACACATCATTGATAAGCCACAACCTTTCCTTTCTTGTACATCCCCCAAATCACACTTTAATAACACCACGATGTAAAATATCTTATAAGCTTAAAAATTCCCACAGTCATTACAAGTTCAAACACTTTAAAATTCACTAAAAAAAAAAAAAATCCAAAGATCTCTTTTAAACCCTAAAATCTCTATAAAAATTTAGTCTTTCAACTGTGGGCTCCTGTAAAATTTTTTAAAAAAAAAAAGTAAGTTAAATACTTTCTTACTTCAAGAGGGAAAGGCACAGTCACACAGATGTAAGCAATGTCCAGGATCTGGGATCCACTCACGATCTTCTGGGTTCCTCCAGAGAGCTTGGGTCACTTCTCCAGTTCCGCCCTCTATGTGGACAGGCTCCTCTCTCCACTGCTGTCGCCAAGAATAGCATGGTCATCCCATGGTGATGGCATCTCCCAAATGCAGGGGTCTTCTGCTGTAACTGGGCTGCACTATCACCAATAGGCTCTTCTAGACTCTCTTCATAGTGCCAAGCCTCCATTTCTCGGCATGACCCTTTCAAACCTGGGCCTTCAACTGCAATAGCCTCTGCTGACTTCTCACAGGGCTGAGCCTCAGCTGCTGTCCATGACCCCTTCATGCCTGCAAAACCAGTACCGCCTGGGTGACGCTTACACATTGCTAAGTCCAGCTATCAGCGTGAGGTACAGCATTGGCTGCCTCTGAACAGCTTCTGTGTGCCGACTCTCAGGAAACTTTGACAGTTTAATTCACGCATGTATATAATGATTTTGGTCATTTGTCCTTCCATTACCCTTTTCCATACATTTCCCCTCCCACTGAACCCCTTCTTTCCCATAATCCCTCTCCTACATGTTTTTAAAAAACAAACAAAAAATCAGCATGGAGATGTGGGGCGTTAACGAGAGCATGGTCAACTCATCAGAGATGACATTAGAGACGAAAATGACATCCCTGCTCCAGCAACCCCTGACAACCTCTCCTCAGGAAGGAGTGAGGCCTTGTGAGCCCCTCTGCCCCCCATGACCGCCAGTTGCAGCGTTGTGGCTTCGATAGCAGGCCCGAGCCCCAGAACATAACAATATGTCTTTGGTTTTGAGAAACCAGGTTTATCATAATTACCAGGCAGTAGAAATGGAGTCAGGCCTGGTATGCCATGCTTTGGAAGACCTTGTCCTTCCGGGAATCCCTCAGGTTCACTGTGCCCATCAGAGAGGCCGCGCCAATGGACCACGTGTTTCCCTTCTTGGGGCCATGGCTGCCGGGGATTGTCCAGTGCCAGGAACTGACTGGATTGATTGTAAATGTGGATTTTCATTCTCTCATGATTAGATCCCGAGAAAGAGTCGCTAAGGAATTGGTTCATAACAGTTTCTATAGCAACCAGACCTCAAAGATGCTCTGAGTCCTTTATAGATTTAAGATGGCACAGTGTTTCCTTGAGTGGCCGACTTCACCTCCCTGACAGTTGAGATTTGGTGGCACATTTTTGTCGTATGGCATCAGCTGTCAAGAGATTGCATTTTTAATCCACTTATTTCTTTTCTTCTCCTTGCATGGATTTCCTTTGTCCATCATTCCCCAGTCTGTCTGCCCCCCTACACTTTAGGTTGTTTCTCCACATCCCTAGAGCACATCATTTTTCTATTTTTAATCAATTTTATGATTCACCTTTTTTGAAAGATTTATTTATTTTTGTGTGTATCAGTATTTTGCGTGCATGTATCTGAGTGTGCTGCGTGTGTGTGTGTGTGTGTGTGTGTGTGTGTGTGTGTTCATACATGCACACACAGTGCCAGCAGAGGCCAGAAGACAAGGTCTCACTTAGAGCAGGTTGACCTTGAACTCCCAATCCCCCTGCCTCCACCTCCCAAATGCTAGGTTAAGGCATATACTAGCATATCTGTATTTTTTTCATTCTCTTTTCTGTCATCTTACTGTGCCCTCCTACCCCATCTCTATTTATTTCAGTGGCTGTCAGTGTTCTCCACTGAACATGAGAAGGTTCATTTTGCCGGGCATAGTAGCAATCCACTATAAAGCCTGTGGCTAGAAGGCTAGGTAGGCAAATCAAAAATTCAAAGCCCAGCCTAAACTAGTAAGTCTCTTAACTCATTTTTTGTTTTTCTTATTTTTTTTTTTGTTTGTTTTTTGAGACAGGGCTTCTCTGTGTAGCCCTGGCTGTCCTGGAACTTGTTCTGTAGACCAGGCTGGCTTCAAACTCAGAGATCCGCGTGCCTCTGCCTCCCCAGTGCTGGGATCACCACCAGCAGCCAATTTTTGTTTATTTTAATTGCACATTCACTTAGCATGATGCGCCTGTAATTCATTCCGTTATTACAGCCGCCAGTAGTTCATCCTTTCTGTTGTCGAGTACCGTTCCAGCTACGGAGACCACCTGCTTCTTCATCTGCCAGCTAACAGATGCTAGGGTTGCTTCTGTGCATTCACTGATGTTGTGTAACAAGTTACAGGAAAACTTGGAAACACCAGACAACCAACATTTATTATCTGACGGAGTCTGTCAGCATACGCTCAAGTCAACCCCCACTGACAGTAGTAGAGTGTTCATTGGCTTCATTCTGAACACAGAAATGACCGGGACTTGGCAACTTTGAGACCAAGTTTACACTTCCATGGATCTGGCCTTGATAGATCCATTTCGTCATCTTGGTGTTTCCCCCTCTTCTCCTTGTTTATCTAGATGGCTCTGGAAGATTCTGAGCAGAAGTACAACCTTCTACATTCAGTGTTCACAGATCTAGAAGACCTGTCGCTCATTTTTGAAACTGACGACTTAATCCAGTCCATCCAAGAATTAAGTGGCCAGGTGGCAGCATTACAGCAGCAGATAGTGGAGGACCTTCCACACATCCAGCAGGTGGCAGACGTAAGTGACCGCACAGTTGTGGGTTCCCGTGTCCTGTGTACTTTACCAGGAATCGCCCCCAAATCCTGTAGAAGCACACTAGGCAGATACGTTTTTAATGGATGCTATTTCTGAGGTTATAATTTACTTTGTACAACCACAGCAAGATACATGACCCCATCCTTCCCCCAGAAGTGGCCTAGCTCCAACAGGAAGAAACCGGATAAATAATCCTGCTGTTCACACTCTGACCTGGGGTCAATTCTTGGTTGCTGAAGCTTTTGACAAAGTGGTAGCATGCTTCTGTGATTTTTGACAGAAATGACTTTAAGGTGCATTCTATAGTTTGGCGTAGCTTCTTATTAAACAGTAGGTGAAAAAAATAGATCTTAATGTAATCTGGCTTATCATAATTTAGATATGTGCCTATAGTTACTGCTGGTATTGATTCATAAAGACTTTTTTCAGTATTGAGTAACTCCAAACTGCTATAATTTGAAAGCTTCAGCCTTCCTAACCCATTCATTTTTAAAATCTCCCTTGTCAATTGAATCATCTTATTTTTATGTTGCATCTGTCTCGAACTTTAAGCTCTACTTCCAGCTCTCAGTCAGTCGGTGCACGTCAATGTGTGGGTTTTCCTCGCGTATTTTAACTTCTTTTTCTAGCATTTCACTTTAAGATTCTTGGCCCACTTATGGACCTTGACACTGGGAGAATTAACCATTAGACAAGAGATCTAGTGTTTGAAGTAATCTGAGCAGGTCATGACATCACTCCGCAGCGTTCTGCTCGGCAAGAGCTCGTTAGGGGGTGAAAATCCTGGGGTTTTCCAGCCCCTGGTCAGTTACTTAAGGATGACTTTATCGTCTCTTTTTTAACTAAAGTGACGTGAATTACTAAAATACCAGACCCACTCATACTTGTGTATTTAAACACATTCCAAAGATAAAGTTAAAGAGTTTGTAGATAAATGAGAATGTGTTTTAGAAGTCGATTTGGAAGCAGGCCAATCTTTGGTCTCAGGAGTAAATGAAACTTGGCCCTGTGAATATCTTAACTTTCTAGTGCAGTGTAGACTAACTTCTGTTTTGTTTTTTGAGATAGGGTAATAGTCCTGACAGTTCTGGAGCTCTCTTTGTAGATCACTGTGGCCTCGAACTCACAGAGATTCGTCTGCCTCTGTCTCCCAAATGCCTGGCTAACTAATATTTTTATTAAAAAGTCATGGAATCATCTGTTAGTTCTTAAGCCGTGTAAGTGGTTAAATATGAGAATAGAATTAATAACAATATATTATGCATTACGGATTATTGCTGGGCAGCAATGTAGCATTTAAGTATGTGTCTTGTTGCTATCCTTCTAGGATGTGGTTGCCATCGAGTCTGAAGTAAAATCAATGGAAAAAAAGGTTGCGAAAATCAAAGCTATCCTGTTATCCAAAGAAATATTTGATTTTTCTCCTGAAGAACATCTCAAGCATGGGGAGGTATTTCTCACAATACCTACTGTCTGCCTAAAAATATGTAGTCATAGGGTATGACCTAGTGCTGAACTCATTAGAATCATAGCAAATAAAGCTGGGAACAGCTGTATATAAATATGAAAATATTTTTAAAATATTTTTTGAAATTTTAGTTATTTTTTATTGTTTTCCTAAATACATGTGTGTGTACCACAAGCCCAAAATGCCCTCTGAGGCCAGAAGAGAGAATTGGATCCCCTAGGACTGGAGTTACAGCTGTGAGCCACCCTGTGGGTGCTGGAAATTGAGCCCTGGTGGAAGAGCAGCCAGTTCCATGAAAATCGTTTAAATCGTATTTATCATGTTCCCTATGTAGGAGCAGCTTTCCTGCAGGTTACTTCGTTATTTAAGCTTTGCCCTCCCAAGACCCTGAGCACCTACAAGAGTCTGTAGAGGGTTTCTGGCCCCAGCTGTAGTGTTTACTGGCTTTGAATGTTCCCTGGATTCTCTTTTATCTCTGTGTGTTGGTGCTGAGACCATCAGCCAGTTATGGCTTGCTGAGCGCTAAGCACAGTATCTCAGCAAATGCACTGACCTTCCCACTCAGCCTTGTGAGCCACAGCAGACCCTTTGGGATCAGGCAGATCTGAGTTCTGATCTTACCCCTGCCTCTTGCTGTCTAAGTTTAATTGGGTCTTTTTCCTTCTGGGAAAGTGAGATTGGTGTACTTCCCTTTCAGGGTTAAACGAGGTCCTATATATGAGGTATATAATGAAATTTGGCTAGATACTTCTGTTCAATTCAGGGAGCATTTTTCCAGGACTCCTGCAGGAAGTCCTGGGTTAGGTACAGTTGCTTTAAAAGTAAGATTCAGCACCTGCCTAGTAACAGCATACAGAACGAAGTCACAATTCCATACAGAGAGGGGAAGGGAGGAAGTGAGGAAAATATTTTTAATTGAAATAGCACATTAAAGACCAACATGAAATTATAAATATTTTCACTTGCACTAAGTAAACTTGCATGTGCTTTTGTGGGTTTTTGTTTGTTTGTTTTTGTTTCTGTTTTCATTCATGTATGGGACTTCCTTTCGGCTGTCAAGGTCATACTTGAAAACATCCATGCCATGAAAAAAACTATTGCTGAGATAATGACCTACCAAATGGAGCTGAGGTTACCCCAGACAGCAAGCAAACCCCTGCCTGTGTTTCAGAGGACACATGAGCTTTTACAAGATGTGAAGCTGCTGGAAAATGTGGCGCAGGAGCAGAATGAGTTGTTGAAGGTGAGCGGTGTCTGACGAGAGCCAGCGTACTGCGCGAAAATGTCCTGTCAAAGTTGGTTTCATTCTTCTCATGATTTGGCTTCTATTGCGGTGATAAAATGGCTTGAGGAGAAGAAAGTTTACTTGGCTTATCCTGGGTCAGAGTCCACTGAGGGAAGCCAAGGCAGGAAGCTGGAGGCAGGAACTGAAACAGAAGCCATGGATGAGATGCTACTTACTGGCTTGTCTAGTCAATTTCCTTCCTTATACTGCATAGGGCCATCTCCCCAGGGGTGGCACTGCCCACAAGGGGCTGGACCCTCCTCCCACATGAACAATCCATCAAGAAAATACTCTACAGACTTGCCTGCAGGCCGATCTGATGGAGGCATTTTCTCAGTTGTGATTCTTCTTCCCTAATGACCCCAGCCTGTGTTAAGCGGACAGAAAAACACAACTAACCAGTGTAGTTTTCAAGTTTAATTGAAAGCAGTTGTTCCCCCAAGAATTTATTTGATCTAAATAGTTTCTTCCGCCCCCATGGTTCTTACCCTTACCCTGGTTGAGCACATTGGCATTCTATGGTCTGTTTATCACTGCAGCTGTTAAAGACCTTTGTGAGTGGAACAGAGGGGACAAGAACTCAAACCCCATCAAGGCCCTTGCAGCCTCTGGAGACTGAGAACCTAAAGCAAGCATCACATAGCAGTTTTCCCTGTCCACCTCAGTCACTTCCTGTGAATTAGATCAGTATTCCCCAACACTGGACATAGTGTAGCCTGGGCCATTTGCCATCTCAGGGAGACGTGCGTTGGAAGTCTTAAATGGAAGAGTTAACTAGCATCAAGGTTAGTTCCTATGCAATAAGACAAGAATTTTAGTTTTTGAACCTTCTGTTGTTTCTCCATCTTGAGGGTCTCTTCCTTCTCATGACATCTTCCTATCACTCTCAGGAGGGCCACCCTTGTAAGTTTGCTACCCCACTACTCTCAAGTCAGAATGGCTGTAGTTTATGTTCCTAGGGCAACAGCCACTCCCACAGAACAGGAATTGTTAAAAGAATCTTGAATTCCACGGGCAATCTCCCCTTCTTGGCAGAGACGCCCTTCCTCTTGCTTTGGAAAGTGTTGTATCTTACTTCTTCTACAATTCCCTCTATATCCTGACCCTCTAAAACTGGGGGATCCTGTGCTCCCTGATTTGAAGACTAAGAGTCCTCTGATGTGACTACTGATCCACTGATGTTGTTTTCCTCCTAAGACCCAGAGAAGGTATCTTTTTAGAAATAGTTTGTAAGTGAAGAACAAAGGACCAAATCTGATGCATCATTTTTAATCTCTTCTGTCTAACTGGGTTTCTGGTCAGGACCAGAGAATAACCCTAACTGTGCTTTCAAGAAGAAGAAAAGGGGATGGTTCGGGGGGGTTGTATTTCCTTTTCTGTCAAGTTAGGCATCAAACTGCTTTGAAAATTTTCCATCTTACTGTGTACATGGGAATTCCATGTGCCCCTCATGTATTCAAAGCAAATAAGCCATTGGTAATGAAAATATTTAGAATATGGTACATTTCTTTTAGTTCCCACTTCTGATAGGATAAGTCCCCTTATTGTGGAAAATAAGACAGATGACTTCGGTGGAGACTAACGGGTTGTCCCCCGTTGCTGTGAGCATGGGAACAGGTGTGTGCAGCGAATATAGTTACTCTTTTCCAGCCTGCAGCTAAAACTGTGGTTAAATATTGTTTTTTAAATACCAAGAAGGATTATGCGTTAGCCAGAAACTGTGTCATTTCAAAAGACATTTTGCTTCCTATGAAGCCCACCAGAGCGATAGCTAGACTCACTTTTGAAGTCTGATTTTGTTTTTTAATCTCACCATACTGTTCCCTAAACATTAGAGTCCCTGGCAGGTTCTGGTTAGCTTTGCCACATTCTGCGAACTCCTACTGCTCTGAAAGCTTCAGACTATACTCATGAAGTGCAGAGCACTGACTCTAAAGGGCAGCAGGGAGGATGTCACACTGGGCAAATACACCATAGTGTCAAACAATGTGCTCTGTGCCTTCAGGATCAGGCCTGTCACCATTGTTTGTGGGGAGCGCCACGTGCCTTTCATAGTAGCGTGGTAAATATATGGGGTCAGCAAGACGGCTCGGTAGGTAAAGGAGCTTGCCTTGCGAGCCTGGTGACCTGAGTTTGATCCCTAGGTCCCACAGAAAGGTATAAGGTGCATGCATGTGCACAATTCTGAAACTTTATTAAATGGTGTACGTGACATACCAGTAATTTCATAAGACTTAGAAACTTTGTTAGCAGGCTATAAAATGCTTCCCGGAATAAGCCCCCTAGACTAGAAATAGGAGCATAAGAAGCTAAGAGTGTTTAATTAGACGTGTACCCCAAGCCCTGCTGAGGCGCCCTGAGTCTAGTAGAGCAGGTAAATTGGGCTCCAGCATGGCAAACTTTGCTGTCTAGCTTTTAAATATAAATACGGGTGATATTTGGAATATAACAATATTTGGAAGTTGTGTTTATTTAGAATACAAATGTAAAGTACAGGGATATTCAGGGACCTGTAAGATGGCTCAGTAGGTGAAGGCCCTTGCATGCCAGGCCTGGCAACCTACTTCTGATCCATGAATACACATAGTGGAAGGAGGGAACTGCCTCCAGCACGCTGTCCTCGGGCCTCCACCAGGACAATCCCCACTCCTCTGCATACACACAATACATACAAAGTAATATGAATTTTATTATTAAACAAAGATTCTGTTTCCTATTGGAATCTGTGGGTAGAGTCTCTGCATTATATTGGAACTTGTGACGGGTTAGATGGTAACAGATACAGCTTGCTTGTTCCTTAGATGGTAACAATGACTCTTCTTTGGGGCAATGGGTGTTATTTTATAGGTTGTCATAAAACAGACAGCTGAATGTGATGGCGAAATAGAAAATCTGAAACGGATGTTAAATAATTATTCAGCTGAGTTCTCCCCGGAACATGTGTCACGAGAGCAAGTTGCTGGCCTGCCTTCATTACAGGTAGGTCCGGTTCACTCATCTGTCCGTTCATCCAGAGACTCTGGCTTTAGCCGTGGGGTCTAGAATCTTTGGTAGTACGACAGTGGTATGCCTGACATCTGTCTTACAACGGGAGCTCTTTTCTTTCCATTCTTATTTCAGAAAATGGTGGTTCTGTGGTGTCATCCATATGCCTTTATGACCCCTAAACTTTAGATCTAGTCCTAGAAACCACTTCTAAACCCTGGGGTGGAGCTTCTAAGGTGCCCACACTCTCAGCTGGGTGCGTCTTGGTTTGCATTTTCTCTGTTTCCAAGGAGCTGAGGAGGTTTGGGTACCCTGGCCTAGTGTATTGGAGTAGGAGTCGTGCTGGCTGGACTACAGGGGTAATGAAACTCTGACCATGGTTATAATGAGGGATCTTAGATAGCAGGCTGTAGTTTTAGTGCTATAAAACTCTCTGGGTAGGGCCTTTCCGGTCTTTGGTTTTATATTGGCATATCAGTATTGAAACAGTGCGATAGAGTCCAAGGGCAGGAGATGTTTTTCCTGCCATCCAGTGGGCATGTGCAGGCAGTTAATGTGGTTCTCAAGACAAGGCTTGTCATCCGCCAACTGGGAGACCGAGGGCAACTTGTTTAAAAGTTAAGAGGCTCCAAGTGACACAGCCCATTACTGCTGAATCAGTAGTACAGGCTGAGAGTGAGTGACTCAGTAGGATGCGGGTACCTGTACCATCCACCTGTACTTTGTGTAGTATGGTACTACGCCTGTAGCGTACCGCCTGCACTACAGGACCATTTGCCAGTCGGGTAAGGGGCTAGAGATTTAAACACATAAAGAGACACACACAGAGACACGAGTCAGCCTTGAAACAAGAATGCCCCCTTTGTTGTGCTCTGGGCAACTTATATAGGACTTTGGCCACGCCCCAGCTCTCAGGTCTTTTAGCTGCAGACCCATCAGAAACCACTCCCCTGCCATCAGGGTCTTGTGCTCAGAGCAGCTGCAAACACAGGAAAACAAGTTGTTTCATTCAGAGCAGCTACAAGCATAGGAAAACAAGTTGTTTACAGGAAATTCAGGTTCTGGGTATCCACAGTCCCCAACAGGTACCATGTTTCTTCAAACACCTCAGAACTCAGGACTTTAAAGAGCTTTTGTTGTGTAAATAAAAATAAAGGAAAGCACACATAGGACAAGTCTTTGGGGCACATCACACAACACAGGCGCATGGCCTACATGAGCCCTGGTAGACGGAGGAGACAGGGAGAGCACCTGGCTGGCAACATTAGGACAGAAGGGGCAAATAGAACTGACCCAAGAAAAAGTAGAGGTCTTTCTTAGCACTTCCAGATGAGGTCTTTCTTAGCACTTCCAGATGGTTTGCTGTAACTGTGATACTCATGAGATGGACCAACTACAGTGATTTGCTCAAGAGCGTAAAGCTGATCTATTTTTTGGGGTTGATGGTGGCAGACAAGGTCTTACTGTTGTAGACCAGGATGGCCTCCAATTCACAAAGATCTGCCTGCCTCTGTGTCTGCCTTCTTGAGTGCTGGGATGAAACACATGAACTTCATGTTTTCATGGGTGTTTTGTTGTTGTTGTTTTTTTTTGGGGGGGGGGTCGAGACAGGTTTTCTCTGTAGCTTTGGAGCCTGTCCTGGTGGAACTAGCTCTTATATACAAGGTTGGCCTCGAACTCACAGAGATACACCTGCCTCTACCTTGAGTGCTAGGATTAAAGGCGTGCGCCACCACTGCCCAGCTATTGTTGTTGTTTTTTTTAACACTACACTGCAACTCAACAAACAGGAAGTAGGGCTAACCGTGAGTGGGATCTGAGGCCTTGTCAGGGTGGTCTTCATTTTCTTACTTTGGTCCCTCCCCTCTGTGCTCTGTGCTCTGTGACTGTGTCTCCTAACCACAGGTGATGTTATCATTCCGCACTGGGTCGTTTAAAGAACACTGCCTTAGTCACGTGTCACTTCCAAAGTCCCTGTGTTTCCACAGTCAGTGTGTACCATCTGCTTCTTGAGAGAACTCGACTCCCATTGAAGCGCATACGGTTATGAGCTCTTATTTCATGTAAAAGTAATGTTCTGTGAGGAAAAGCTCACAGCATACACAATTCCTAGTACTTTTCAGTCATTGTACCTGGGACACAGCACAATGGTTTACACACACCTCCCATTTTGTCCCCCTAATGTTAAAGGTGTGCTTTCAGGTGTGCGATGTGGGGACTGACCACGGGGCATCGCCTATGCTAGGCAAGCACTACTACTATGGACCCCCAACATGTATGTCTTCATCAAGGACATTTTAAAATGAGATTGGCAAGCTTTTCCTACCCTATAATTGGTGTCACCTACCTCAATTCATAAAAGATGCCACCATTCCTTCTGTGCCCTCGGTATAAGTGCCAACACGGTGAAAATGGTCAGTAACATTTAAGCAACATTATGATTTTAACGTCGGGAGCTGTGGTTCTCAGCTTTGGACACCACTAGTAGCTCCCAGGGGGCTATGGATACTGCTGTGCAGATGGTGGCTTGGTGCCTGTCTGTGCCTACATAAACCAGGTCGCTGTTTCCCTGAGTTTATTCTAAGGGCTGTGGTATTGCTTTTGCGGGGGGCATCTTCAGCTGATATGTGACATTCATTAAAAGTGGAACGTGAACCATAGTTAGCTCAGAGTTAACTCTGCCAGGAGGGAACTTTCCCTGCAGGTAAAAGAAGAGCATTAGTTCAGCCATGCATGCCAGAGCCCATGAGTCATAGGAAAGCATGGGTTTGGCTCTGTCACTCACTAGCTGCAACATGACAGAAATTGCCTTCTTACTCTAGACTTCAGAACTCTCTCTTATGTGTAGTGATATGTTATTGTGTGTGTGTGTGTGTGTGTGTATGTGTGTGCGCGCGCGCACGCGTGTGTAAAATTTGATGATTTGGGGGATAGTGAGGTAACTTGGTTGGTGACTGTGCTTCTGAGCCTGGTTTCAATTCCCAGATCCCACATGAAAACAAAACAAAACAACAAAGACAACATGTTGCAGCATGTGCTTGTAATAGAAGCCTGAGGAGGCAGAGGCAGGGAGATTCCTGGACCCTGTTGGCCAGTCAATCTAACTTACTTGTTGGGTTCTAGCCAATAAGACTCTGTTTCAAAAAATAAGATTGATAGACTGGGTATGGTGGCACACAGCTTTAATCCCAGCATGCCAAAGGGAGAGGCAGACAGATCTCTGAGTTTGAGACTTGCCTGGTCTACATAGTGAGTTAGCCAGTTACATAGTAAGATCCTGGGGGTTGTCTGGTTTTGTTCTTGTTTGTTGTTTGTTTGTTTTTAAGGATGGATGACTCTGAGGTTGACTTGGCACATGTGTGCACATGTATCCATGGACATACATCCATACACAATTTAATGATTTAATGAATATTGAAAGCAGAGTTTAGGGGAGATGTCTTAGAAGTGTGTGTGTGTGTGTGTGTGTGTGTGTGTGTGTGTGTGTGTTTGTATGTGATGGAATTAATGATAACACACATGCTAAGCAAGCAAGCACTCTGCCACTGGAGCTACACCCCAGGCAGGGAGAAATTATGAATGACTGCAAGGTTTCTGAAAAGGAGCTCAGGCGAAGGGTGCTGGAGGGTCAGAATAGCCATCACCCACAATTCCTACTAAATCCAGGATTCTATAATTCCATAATCCTGATAGGCAGACAGTGGGCTTTTCTGTATCTAGGAAAACTTACTTGTACATATTAATAATGGTTCGTGAAGTAATGTTATATAGCTTGGAATCATCTGTCCATCCATCATTCCCAGAGTAAATGTCACTGCAAATAAGTTACCATCTTTTAATTGATTAATTTTTTTGGATGCTTAGAATGTAGACAAAGTAAACAAATGAGTAGTATCAAAGACTCTTCAAAGATAATGAAAAATTAGGTGTCTAATTTTATCTTGGGGCTTTTCAAATGCTAGTCTTAAGACTCTCCTGTATCTGCAATACTCTGTGTGCAAAGTGGGATGTATGTGTTCATCAAAGTGCTGGCTTGTGGGTTTTGGCCTGGGGATTCTGGTTCTGTGAGTCCTGTGGTTAGCTACTATGGCACAGGCTCCCTGCCCTGGCTACACATCAGTCACCTGTGGGCCTTGTTACAAGTTCCCATGCTGTCTGCAGCCCCCAGACCCTCTCCTGCCTTGCCAGGCCTGTGAGGAGTTAAGGAACCCTACGGGTTAAACATCCTACACAGGTGCTTCCACCGTGCCAGCCAGGGAGAAGAACCATACTGTACCAGGAAGTAGCTGCTGGGTTTACAAAGCCCAAGTAGCCTCAGACCAGGGCAGTAAGTATCCTTTGTCCTAAAGGACACTGGCTCCTGAGAGCATCCAGAAGTCTCCAGTTTCCCTCAAGTGATGCCCACAACTCTTTCTGTACAGGGAGAGATGGAAGGGTTGGAGGAGCAGATTCTGAATCTCAACCAGAAGAAGACAGACCTGCTGGTGGGCTTGAAGGCGGCTGTACTGAACCTTCATGAGCACCTGAAGCGAGAGCATCAAGAAGGAGGAGAGGGAGATGAGCTGCCCTCAGAAGAGGGCGGGGTTGCCGAGCAGGGCGTCTCAGGCAGGAAGGTAGGTGTGACTTTTGCTTAGGGCTGGTCTCACATTCCAGGGGAGAGTGAATGGGTAACTTTCCACCGGAGCCACCTGCGATGTCGCCGCCCACAGTAAAGGAATTTTTTAAGTGGAAATACTCCACTCGAGGTCGTTTACTAGTGAGCTCGGATCCTCAGGGCGTGTCTGCCCTGGACCCTACCCAGCATTCTTACATCTGAGCTCACCTGAAGACAACGCTTATGAAATTCCACACACCTGTGGGAGGGCATCACTTCTGAAGCATCTGCCTCAGACTAGTCACCCCATGGCAGACTCAAACGTGGTTCAGCATGGGAGACCACTCTGAGTCTGCATCCAGGAACTACACTCCAGTTGTTTGGGGGTGGGGCCGTGGGGATCATGCAAATGAAAGGGATTCCACAGGCAAGATGTTTGGCCGGGAGAACCGAAAGGCACAAGGCCCAGAGACTTCGGGCGTGGGTGGACATTTGGGACAATGCATAAAGATTTAGTTACTCAAAAATGCAAGCAGGCCAGGATGCGATGCTAGTCCGCAGCCTGCCTACAGGCGATCCTGTGCTCTGCTTTTAGCTGACCAGAACAAGCTCCATGTCCTTCCTGCCAGTGGTCAAGGAGGAGGTGGAAGAAAGCTCCGTGAAGAGTGAAGTAAGGAAAACCCTTTTTTTTTCTGTTTTTTTTTAAAAAAAGTATTTATTTTATTATTTTTTAAATTATTTGCCAGGGTTTGTGGGGTGTGTGTGTGTGTCTTCAGAGACCAGGGGTGCCTGATCCCCTGGAATTGTGTGTGTGTGTGTGTATGTGTGTGTGTGAGTGTGTGTGTGTGTGTGTGTGTGTATACATACCCATGACATGAATAAAGGTGCCTTCAGAGGCCAGGGGATCCCCTGGAACTAGAGTTACAGACCCAAGAATAGGTGCTGGGAATCAAATCAGTCCCTGCAAGAACACTACATACTATTAATTGCCGAGCCATCTCTCTAGCGTCCGGGGAAACAGTCTTCTTGTTAAAACTGGCAAGGACCACATCTCTAAGTGAATGTCAAAGAAGACAACTGAAAACCTAAGACTTTTAAAGTTAATGTTGATTTTTTTAAATTGAGACCGAAGTACTTAGTCGATTATTAATATTGCTTGGTTCATCTAAACCCGCTTTGCCATGGGAGAATGGAATAAGTCTAACTCAGAGGTGCTTGTTTGTGTAAAAGAGTCCTCTTTTATGTTCACACTGCCGAATGTTCCTCTGGAACTTGGCGAGAATGAGATCTGGTGTGGTTTTTAGCAGATAGTTGTTTTGCATTGTCTGAGATTTGTTTTTGTTTTAGAGTGGTATTGTCAAGAATATGAGCTGTATTTGCAGCTAATATAGTTGATCCTTACTGCTTCGTTGTGAGTGATTGAAAAAGACTTAACCTTGGCACCAGTTTGCATTTCAAAACTCAAAACCCAGTGTTGCTCCTCCTACGCTCAAAGAAGAAGCTAGCAGTAGTTTATAGGACTTAGGTATGACCACAAGACAGTCTTTGCTCATTTCGTAGATGATTTCATGGCTCCATTGTCACACAGGGCAGACCTTTTGTCCTGCTGAGTGTCACTAGTATCTGGTATAATGAGTTGGTGGGAAGGACAACAGTTTACTTTGTACTCTAACCACTAGATAGCTTCAACTTCACGGTCTAATTATATCCTTTTGTGGTGGAGAAACTGCAAGCCTGGAAGAAGACCCAGGGCCCAAGCGAAGAAGACACATACGTGTTTTCATTTCAGGTTTTAAAAGCTTCGGAGCTGATATACGCAGAGAATTTGTCTTTGACAACATCGAAGATTACATGTTCATCCAATTGCAGGAGAGCTCCTGACAAGAAAAATAAAATGACCCCATTTAAGCTTACAGTTACAAAAACTGATCAAATTTTGATTAATCCCCTTTGTGGGACATGAGCTTATTACTCTTTAATAAAGAAAACTGTGGATTGTGTTAGGCTCAATAGAAGCATCCACATTTGGAGACATGATTTAGTTCAGGAATTATATGGAGCACAGGGTAGGAGGAGAACAGGGCCCATGGCAAAGTTGCCCAGTAGGTGGAGTCTTGTTTGAAGGAGCTGAGTAGCGCTCTGGTGATGAAAAGGAAATATTTCCCTTTGCTGACCGATTGGCCACTGTCTTAGGATGGACATGGGAGGGCAGAGCCACCGTCTGCATCCTGGGCTCTTCCGTGGAAGCATAGCAAGGACCTGGAGGAGGATGGGGCATCCTCAACCTCCGCCACCATTGTGCAGGTAACTGGGGGAGTCACCCTGGGGGTTGTCATAGCTCTTTAATGCCTGAGCTCTCTCCCCAAGATCCTCTTTATTCACCTGGCCCTCAGCATCTCCAAGTCTTCATTCACAGAGGCCCGTATGAAGACTAAAAATAAGAGATAGCAAATCAGAAGATTTGTTTGAAGAAATGGTTAGATCAGGAAAAGCTTCTGTTATGTTTTTTTGACAAAATTATACATGCTTAGGATACAGAGGATGATGCTTTGAAATATGGCTGGATTGTGAAATGGCTAAATCAAATTCATTTATATATGCATTACCTTACATATTTATCATGAGTTTATTGAAATACAATGATTTTAAAGAGTGAATACTGTTGCCTTTCTTGCCTAGTTTTTTGTTGTTTGTTTGGTTTTTTTTTTTTTTTTGAGACAGGGTCCTATACACACATGGTTGACATAATCTCACACAGGTATATACACATAAATATAATAATATAATAAGATAAATAAGCCCTTTTAAAAATACTACAGCCAAAAGACTTTCAAAGATGCATTCACAGTGAACTAACCGATGTACCCGGCTTCCCTAGCAAGCAGGCAAACTGTAAGTGAGCAGCCGAGGAAGAGGGGATTCCTGGCAGCAGGAGCTGATTTTGTTTTCTCCACAGGAGGCAGATGGGAGAATTAGCACCTGTGACGCTTCCATGGCGCATATTATTGCACCAGACTCGGGAAGCACTGAGCCAGGCCCAGAACCTTCCCCGAGGCTCAGCCAAACTGCAAAGGTAAGACCCTGCCTGTCACCTGCAAGCTGGCTGCTCAGGTTCCCAGGCCGGCACCCACTGTTGTCTGACTTCTGCAATGCTTTGTGTGTTGAGCCCCCAGCGAAGGCCAGCGTCCTCACATATGCTGTCCTATCCCGCTGCGATTTTACCGTCTTTTATTTACATTTCCCACTTGCTCATCGATTGTCAGCCTGAGGTAGTTGTTGAGTTAATGACTAAGTGTTTAATCTGTGCACACAACACATAGAGGCGGTGAAAATGGAGAATAATGCGTATTGATCAAGGGATTGTTGAGAAAAGGCATTTATGCTCTTTGTTGCTTAACCATGAGATTCTAAGAGGCAAGTTAAAACCTACCTTGTGTTTACAAAGGGGGATCAGATTCAGAGGGTAAACTACAGGAACTACAGAAGCGAGTAAGGAGTTGCCCCAGAACATTCCCTTCCAACTTCCTAATTTGAATCCCACCGCAGTTCTCAAGAAAGGTCCCCGCAGGCCGCTGTTTCTAGGCTGGACCTGCTGGTTGAGTTGAGTGGACCTGAAGCTCCAAGGATCTTACTACATAGCTCCAGTTCTTTATGTCTCCTGATTTAGAATCTTGAGCGTTTAACTGGATGGTTGTCAACTGTGAATTAAATGCTTCTGTTTTCTTCTTAACACAGCTTTTGTGGGGTCGTTGGTTGGTTTGGTTGGTTGGTTGGTTGGTTGGTTTCTTGGTTGGTTGGTTTCTTGGTTGTTTGGTTGGTTGCTTCTTGGTTGGTTGGTTGATTGGCTAGTTGATTGGTTGGTTAGATTCTTGGTTTGTCGGTTGGATGGTTGGTTGGTTTCTTGGTTGGTCAGTTTCCTGGTATTTGGTTTCTTGGTTGATGATTTCTTGGTTGGTTGGTTGGTTGGTTGGTTGGAGGTCAGTCGGTTGGTTGGTGAGTTGGTTGGATTCTTGGTTGGTTGATTGGTTGGTTTCTTGGTTGGTTGCATAGTTTTTGGTTTTTTGGTTTTTTATTGTTGTTTTTTAGATAAGCTCACTGTATTTCAGACTGACCTTGGATATGCTGTATTTCTGACTTAAGGTCCCCAGTGCTAGAGTTGCAGGCTTATACCCCCACACCCAGATCATGATAGTTTCTTGGAAAAGAGAAAAATCTGTTAAATGTCACCTCTGGCCACTGCCGAAACAGCTCTTTGGTGATTCCTAAGCTCTTCTTTTTCCTGCCTGGAGCCATTTCCATCTTATTTGCATCCCCTCCTCAGGAGAGGGTCCCCATAGAGATGGCAGCCCATGTCATTGGTCATGTATCAGCCTCAATCTCTTATTTTAGAAGTTAAGAGCTTTGACCAGGTAAAAATTACAGTATTCTTGAGAAAATTTTGAGTCATTTCTTATCCATGTTTCATGAAAATAACTATTTGATACAGAAATATGTGACTCTAAGTCTTGTGTTAGATCTTTGTGTATGCTGTTAGGCGTTGTAGTAAAGGCCGTTACTGCAGTTACGAGATGTGTGGAAGATGTGCAGGCATTTTTGGACTTGCACATATTAATATTTGAAATATTAAGGATATGTTTAAAGAAGATTTTGCCATGAAATGCAGCCATAGTCAGAAAATTAAACTTGAGATTGAAGTGAAGTCCTTTCCTGTAGGTCAGAACTTTTGAGCTTCCACTCAAGACTCTTTTATGCCTGAGGTTTTACTCAACCTGGGCGCACAGGTGTATAGAATAGGTCAAACATCGGGTATTTACCGATATTAACTCGCAAATGTATTTTAAAACAGTTCTTTGAAGGTGAAGGAGATGGCTCAGTGGGTAAGAGCTCCTGCTGAGGAAGCACAGGTTTCTGAGTTTGAGTCCCCAACACCAACACAAAAAGCCAGATGTGGCTATACACGCTTATAACACTGGCTCTGGGGGTAGAAACAAGAGGATAGCTGGGACTGCTATCTTCAGCTTAGCTCCTACTCCAGTGAGAGACCCTGCCTCAAGGGAATGAGGTGGAGAGTGATAAAACGGGACACACAACGCTCCTCCTCTGGCCTCTACATATACATGTATGTGCGCATGCACACTAAAATTTTTTTAATATTTATTTATTTATTTATTTATTTATTTATTATGTATACTGTCTGTGTGTATGCCTGCAGGCCAGAAGAGGGCACCAGACTCCATTACAGATGGTAGTGAGCCACCATGTGGTTGCTGGGAATTGAACTCAGGACCTTTGGAAGAGCAGGCAATGCTCTTAACCTCTGAGCCATCTCTCCAGCCCCACACTAAAATTTTTTTTAAAAAAATCCCCACAATTTTTTTGGTATACATATGGTTTTACCATTAATAAAATATGAAAGCAAATTTTCATGCTAGTGAGATTTACATACTTGATTATTGTTACATAAAGAATGCATCTTGAGCTGGACTGTGCAGGATGCAGCGCATCTTCACACTTTCTAGAGTTTATATTTTATTTCATCATAGTCGATGCGGAGGGCTGGTGTGTAGCTCGTTTGGTGGGATACTTGTTTAGTGTATAAAGCCCTGACTTTGATTCCATCACTTCATAAAACCTTCATATTGGCATACACTGTAATTTCAGCACTTGGGAGGCAAAGGCAGGAGGATCAGGTGTTCGAGGTCATTCTCAGCTACAAAGTAAGTTTAAGGCCAACCTGAGTTACAGGAGACTGTTTTGAAAAAAAAAAATAGAGTCTAAAGAGATGGCTTAGTTGGTAAAAGTGCTTACTTGTGCAAGCATGAGGACCTGAGTTCAAATCCTCATCAACCATAATTTTTCTTTTTAAGGCATGGCTTACATACCTAAACCCCAACATTGGGAGTTAGGAATAGGCAGAATCAGCCAGCATAGCCAAAATGGCAAGTTTCGATTGGGAGACCCTGTCTCAAGGCAATAAACCAGAGAGTAGTAGAGAAGATACCTAGCATCTTGTACTCTCCTGTGTGCATATGCGTGGGCTAACACACCTGCACACATATGCAGGTACAACACACGCACACAAACACACATTAGAAGATAAGAATGGCATTGGAATTTTGATTCCTGGTTTCCATGGGGGCATTTATCATAAGTGATTTGGATTTTTATCAAAAACCTTTTCCAAATCTATGAAGATGATTATGAGGTTTCTATTTTTTTTAAATCTGTTCTTGTGGTTTGTTATGTTTCTTGATTTATGTATTTGAGCCATCTCTGCGTCTCTGAAATGAAGCAAACTTGCTCACAGTAACTGATAGTTCTGATGTGTTCTTGAATTTAATTTGCAAGTTTTCTGTACCCTTGTTCATTACGGAAATTTGTCTAGAATTTTCTTTTTGTTGTTGCTGTTATTTCTGTCTGTTTTAGTATCCGGGTCATGCTAGCTTCATAAGAAGATCTTTGTGGCATTCCTTGTGTTTCTGGTTTTGGATTCATTTGCTAAGCATTGATATTAGTTCTTCTATAAAGGTCTGATAGAAAGCACCAAAGTCATCTGCCCAGGAGTCTTCAATTGAGAGACTTTTGTTTTTACTGCTTTTGTCTCATGTCCTGTTATATATCTGTTCAAATTTCTATCTCATGTTGGTTAAATTTGATAGATTATATCCATCAAGAAATTTGTTTATTTATTTTAGATTTTCCAATCCAGTGGACTATAAATTTTTTAAAGGTATTTCCTAATGGTTTTCTGAATTTCATTGGTATCTTTTGTAATCTCTGTTTCTCTCACTCTGATTTGGCTAAGATTTTTGTCAGTTTTGTTTAAAACTTTTCACAGAGCCAACCTTTTGATGCTGGAGAGATGGTATAGCACTGTCCTTCCAGAGAACCTAAGTTCAGTTCTCAGCACCCGTGTTGGACAGCTCACAACCACCTGTAACTTCAGCTCCAGTGAGATCTAACACTTGTGATCACTTTGGGTACTGCCATACAAATGTGCATGCCCACACAGAGACTTGCACACATATACACAGTTATAGCATCAATTCTTCATATTGCTTTTGCTTATTTCCATTTCATTCATTTCTAGACTGGTCTTACATTTCTTTGGGGAGAGGGTAGTTAAAGGTAGCCTGAGGTAAGTTGATTAGCCCTGGACCTCGGCATTCCAATTTCTAATCAAATGGTCTTTGCAAACACAGCTTCTCTCCAGGAGTTCTGGTTCACAAACCATTATGTTGGCGTAAGAGCAGAAAACTTGGTACAGTAACAATACGGAATTTATACCATTCAGTGGCATTGAGTCTGTGCCAAGGTGTTTGGGGGGCATTTGTTGGTGTTGCGTATGGTGACGACATGTACATTGTTATGTGCATGTTGTGTGTTCCAGAATCAAGGCTTCAGTGAGATCACCTGATGTGAGCTGGACATATGTATTCTAAGTTGCATATTTGGAAACCAGAGGACAGTCTTTGAGAGTTGGGTCCCGCCTTCCACCTTGTTTGGGTTTTGTTTTGTTGGTTTAAAGCCAAGGGAGCCATGCTTTATTGATCGGTAGAGAAGTGTTCTAGGCGGCAGGAATGGTGTGGCTTCAGCCTTGTTGAATCTAGTCTCTCTTAGCCATTAGCTTCCTGACAGCCTTACTGACTTGCCTCCACCTCTCCCTAGGAGTGAGCGCTGGGAATACAGATTCATGCTGCTGCATCCAGCTTTTTAGGTGGGGCTTAGGGGTCAAATCAGGTCATCAGGCTTTTAAGGCGATCATTTGTACCCACGAAGCCATCTCCCTAGCCTCATTTCATGTTTGATTTTTTTTTTATTGTTGTTGTTTTATGTTTGATTTTTTTTTTTTGGTAGTTCTGTGTTCAGAAACCTTTTATGTTGCCGGATTTTTCATAACATATACATTCGTTTGTGGGACTTCACTGAGGATCACAACCTGTACATTATGGTCACTTTAGATCAGTGACGTACCAGAGCAGATGTCTAACTTGGATGCCATAGAGTTTGTGAAACCGTGGGGAGAGACAGATTTGTACATTGCAAAGTGCAATGCAATCAGCGATTGTATTATGGTTCTACTTAGGTGTTGGCTCCGGCAGTTTAAATAGACTCAAAGCAAAGCTTGTGTTTCCTCATCTGTACTTGGGAACAGAGGATTTGTGGTGTGAGATAAGGATCTGGTTTTGGCACCATGTCCATTGATTAGAAGTAATACCAATAAAAGACAGGAATCATTCATTATCAGAGAGCCTACAGAATTCTTATCTGGTAGCAAACACTTGTGGCAACATATTTTAGCACCAAAATGCAATATATGAAACATTCGCTGAAATAATTTCTGTCTCCGGGGTTTAGGACTAGCAAATAAAGCAGGGTTGCTGTTTCAAAAAATTACTGAGGACTTCTTAATATATTTTCTGCTGCCCGTAATAGGTTTCTCCTCCAACTCAGTAAAGCCAAGATTGAAAAAGTATAGCAACGGGTCGATTTGAGCAAAGCAACTCTCAGGGCTGGAGAAGCTGCTCCCACAAACAAAAGCAGGGAGATTATATAGGTTATAGGCCAGGAGATGATGACGTGTCTGCCCTCCACAAGCTGGGTATGGTCAAAAACTTAAATGCTGGGGCGGAGCAGGGGGTACGACTGTGACTTGGGTGGCTGGCAACTTCAGGAGTGGAAGCTGCAACAGCCTCCAAGAATGCGGAACTGGGCTTTTTGGCACCTTTTCTTTGTTCGGAGACTCTGGGTGGTTGGGGCTTTGAGAGGAGACTGGAATGGGATTTTCTGGATAATGCAGGGGCCAGAGCCCTGTGACCTTGTGCTAGTGGCCCACCTGCCCTTCTCAGATATACTTTGGTGGGATGGGAGGCTATGAACTGATTGCCGTCCTTCTGCTCAGGGTTCAGATCTTAAAGTGCGACCTTAGGGGATGCTTCTACATGAGAATCCCGAGGCCATTTCCAGCTCTTCTGAGGTTGCATGTAATTGGTTTTTTTCCTTCTGCCCCCACCACCCCCCTTTGGACTCTGTTCAGGTTTAAATAAAGGCTACATTAGTCACCCACCTTGCTCACTTCCTCAGTAAGTAAGGTAGTCAGAAATAGAACAGCTTATACTGCAGCTTAAAGTTTCGGCCTGCCAGAGGTGGTCAAATAAAATTTTGAGTAAATTAAGAGGAGGATAGTTTTTTACAGGTTCACCCGTTGGTATTAACAGACGATGCCAGCAAAAAAGGAGATCTCACTGTCTTTGCCACTAAGGTGTAGTCATACCCCAAAACCTGGAAATAGCGAATCAGTTATTTATGTAACTGATCAGTTATATAAGCAGGCTAGAAACTGATGTCTGACAGTCATTCCCACAGATTTTTACCTTAACAAAGACCACTGAAGCCCGGAGCAGGGGTGGGCCTGGTATGGGAGGCTCAGGGAAAATACTGGGAGAAAAAGAAGGCATCCTTCAGAAGGTAATCATTGAAGGAAGCTATAAATATAGGTAGACGGAGGCAGAGAAAATCTGTTGGTTTTATTTGTTGTGTTGTTGTTGTTTGGGGGATTTAGGGGTGCTGGGGATCAAACTTAGGGCCTCTCACATGCCAGGCAAACCCTACCACTGAGGATGCCCCCAAACCTAAGAAATAGCATTTTACTAGAAAAGAACAAACCCATGTAAAGTTAGCGGTGAGTCAGGAAAATTATGACCCCTCCAAGGTTACACTTTTGAGGTAGGAAGTTATGTTTGTGAGCAGCTCCTGTTGAAATTCTGTCATTTGTCCCAAATTATGCTTTATTAGATAGATGCTAACAAGTTGGCACACAATCTTCAGTGGGAAATGTTGCAATTGGTTTTAATTCTAGTTAGCACAGAATGTATGGAGACAGAGTGTTTTTACAGATCACAATGCAAATCTGTATTCCTGAAGGGATTTTTCTAGAAGGGCCAATGTCCTTGAGCATTCTGGGAGAGGGTAGGAAGAGGGTAGGTCCTGCAGTGTCAGGCAAGTCTGCCATGCTAAAATCATCCTTACCTCCACTCTGAAACTAACAAATACATCTGGGAGAAAGTTTGCTCTTGTATTGGTGAGAAATCCAGTGGTTTCAATACACAGAGGATATATCACGCTTGTATTCAAACTTCACATTAACGCCGTCCGTTCTTTGCGAGTCTAGGAAAGCAAAAACCATTTTAGGGTTTTCTCTCTGGAGGGAGGGAGAAAATGTGCGTTACTCCACCAAGTCCAATACCGGACCCAAGCTGTTTTGACTAGAGAGTTTAGATGGCTAAAGAAAAAACAAAAATCGACTCTTGCTGCTTGAGAGGATGTTACAGTTGTGTGGCAGGTTGCAGTATTTTATTAGCCCTGCTGGCATGTTTGTTTTTGTTGTGGTGGTTGGGTTATTGTTTTTGCTTTGGGGGTCTTTTGATTGTTTATTTCTATTTGCACGGGGTGCACAGCGGTGTGAGCCTTGCCTCATCATCGGTGTCATACGACTTTAAGCCCTGGTCAGTTCCAGGTGTTTGGGACACACACCCTCACACACACACACTCTCATCGGCCTCCCGGGGATTGCCACTCTCCACCTCTGTGCCCGGGAATACTGTACCTGTGTACATGCAGACTGGCTGCCTGGAAACCTGGCCCGGCAGGTCACGTGGCAGTTGCTATGAGTGTGGAGGTGCATTTTTCTTTTCTTTCTTCCTCCTTCTTGTCCTTATTTTGTTCCGTTTAATGGGAGGGAAAAGGATTGCAAGTTCCCAGGTCTTTCCAAGCCCCAGGTAAAAGCCTTGGATTCCTGGCTTCTCACTGCTGGATTACCTTTGGCTTCATTTTAGGGTGCCACACCTCCCATTGAGGCTTCACCTCTGGACTTTCCTCACGAGCAAGGTGCGTTTGAAGTCACCGTGGAGAGAAGTAGGCCTCAGCCGGCAGAAGTCCTCCATGTCTGCAAGACCCAAGTGGCCGAGCTGGAGCTGTGGCTGCAACAAGCCAACGTGGCGTTTGAGCCGGAAACATTAGACCCAGACATGCAGCAGGTGGTGGAGCAGGAGCTGGCTGGGTGCCAGGTAAGCCGGCCAGGCAGGAGGTTAGGGTTTGCCTAGTCACCCATCTCCTGCCAAGATGGGGCAGATTGCTCTTAAAGTGACAGTATGTGTCTCCCATGCCTCTGAACTCACATTTATTTTGGCCTCAGCTCGTAGTTTTCACCATTGAATCTTTGAAATTCTTAATGTAGTCAGTCCCTTTGAGGGGACAGACGTGAGTAACAGCCCAGAATCCAGAATCCAAAACCAGCCCCGCCGTAGTAACTGTGAGCGTGGACCAGTTTGCTTTTCCACCTTATTTTTCCCCTCCAGCAGAGTAGGTTAGCACACAGAATTCTTCTGAGAATTGGATGAGATGAGCTCACGGTGTCTGGTATTAAACTGTGCTTGACATTTGCTGTCGTTTTTTTATCTACGGTCGCAAGGGTTGCGTATGACTAATTAGCTCATCAGAACGAAAGTGAACGTCATAACGTGCAAGATTTTCGAAGACCCGCCTAAGAGAGCTTTGCGGACGGGCGTGTCAGCCCCATGTGCTCCTGGCTGGGGAGGAGTGAGAACATCAACTTCTTTGTCTGAAGTCACCCCGAGGATAGCTCGCCAGCTCAGTCCAAAGGCTGGGCACTCTGTCTCTCCAGGGAGGGGCTGGGATGACGACACCTCAGCAGTGTGGCTGCTGTCACAACAACAGAGCTTTGCTGGCTGCTTACGGTGGCCTCTCGCCAGGCTGTGTCCAACAGACCAGCCTCCGCCTCCTACCAGGGATGGAGACATCTCCCTCCTGTCTCAGTGTCCCTCAGGCACTGGCCCTGCCACCAGAAGCTCCTCCTACAAGAACCTGTCCCGGGGTTGGGGTAGCCCAGCCTCCTCCCTTTCATCAACCTGGAACTACTTGCAAGGCGGGGGGGGGGGGGGGGGGGGGGTGACGGGGCTGGGGATAGTTCTGTTAGTCAGTTGTAATAGTTGGTCTACCCAGACACTGGCTTTCTGATCGACCTCCCTGGTGATGAAGTTAAGCACAGCAACAGATCAGAGCTGCACTAAGTTGTACCTCAAGTGTCCCCAAGCTCCATAAGGATTGCTATCAACCAGATAGACCTCATGCCCATGGCTTGGTCACCACCAGAATGCCCATCCTCTTGCTATTTTGCACCCATTTTGAAGAGTGGGGGACACTGCAAAGACAAGACATGCCCACCAGGTGGCAGTAGCACCCAATAAGGTTGCTGTGGGCAGACCTGGGGGAATGTGACTCTACCCATCAAGTTCTTCATAGACACTAAAGGTGGAAGTGGGGAGAGTGGATTTCCAGATTCCTTAGGCATCTGTCTACATGATGTCCCAGGACAATGGATCCAGAGGGCAGCAGAGGCATTTTATAAACTTGTCTTACTCGCAGTGTATCTAACAGATGGAAGATATAGCTTTCAGGCTCTCAATGGCTGAAAATGTGCTTTGTTTGAACTACATTTAAAGGTTATATAAAAATTTGGGTTTGGCAGTGGTGGCCTTTGAACCTTTTCAGCCAGTAGGTGGGTTGCTTGCTCAGCACACATGAAGTCCTATCAGAACAGAAACAGGAAGGTCAGGAGTTCATGGTCATCCTTGGCTACATAGTGTGTGGCCAGCCTCGGCTACTCGATCCCCTGTCTCAAAACAAATGCATAAAATAGGTGAATTCAAACAGCAATTTTGTTATTCTTTTGTTCACATTTGTAAAAGTTACAGACCTCCCAAGGAGACTAGAAAATCTGATCCTCTACTATCTGGTAGTTTTGTCTGATTGAATCAACAATTTGGAAGGTCACTTGGAAGAATATAAAATGTTCTTTTCCTTTGATTTAATAATGCCTCTAAAATAAAACAAATCAAAAGAAAAACCAAGGTCTCACCAGGTAGTCCCAGCTGACCTAGGGCTATTTTGCAGAGCAGGCTAACCTGGGACTCCCAGAGATCTGCCTGCCTCTGTCTCCCAAGTGCTGATTCAGAAAAATAAATATAAAAAAGAAGGAAGGAAAGTGGGGAGTAGATAAAAATAGAAAAATAATTTTATCATTTTTGTTGTTTTTATTGTACTATACATTTTTCTCAGCTCCCTTCTTCCCCTTCCCCCTTCTACCCTGTCCCATAACTCCCATGCTCCCAGGAGATCTTGTCTTAGGGGAAATAAAAAGAAAGAATATATTTGCTGGCCTCAGTAGTTCATGCCTTTGATCTCACTACTCAGAGGCAAAGACAGGTGGATCTCTAAGCTCAAGGCCAATCTGGTCTACAAACTGAATTCCAGGTCAACCAAGACTACTCAGTGAAACCCTATATCAAAAATAGGAAAGAAAGAAAGAAAGAAAGAAAGAAAGAAAGAAAGAAAGAAAAGATTGTGCCTCAAAAAATTTGGGCTGGAGAGGTGGTTCAGCAGTTAAGAGCACTAGCTGTTCTTCCAGGGAGCCTGGGTTTGATTCCCAGCACCACATGGTGGCTCACAAACCATCTGTAACTCCAGTCCCAAGGGATCCGATTCCCCCTTCTGGCCTTGGAGGGTGCTGCATAGTACACAGATCCACATGCAGGCAAAACACCCATACACATAAAAAATAATAATAATACAATTTAAAAGAAATCTTCAAGGTGGTAACAGAATTACGACAGCATTAATTAGTAAACGGGAGATCTGGAAACAGCTTGAGTAAAGCAGAGCAGCCGGGGGCTAAGCGAGTCACAGAATATCAGCTTACAGCTGTTGAAATGGTCGCTGGGGAGCGTCAGCCGTAAACACATCAAATATTTGCCTAATTCCACTGCACGGGTAAACAAGCCAGCGGACAGTTGTGGTTGCCTTTGTGAAAGGCCACCATTGAGGCTCTGAAAAAGCCACGGGGATGCAGTCAGTAGCTTTCTGGAGTAGAGGGCTGACAAGATACATTACTGGATAATCTGTTTGGAGGTAGAGTGTTTCTTGAACAGAACGTGGTCTTAGTCCCAGGTTGGGTTTTATGCCATTGGCTTTGGTGCTAGAATGTGGGGTGTGCGCAGGGCTGCTGACCCTGTGCCCAGCCAGTTGGCATGGTTGCATAGACGCCTGAGCTTTGAGAGAGTGTAGAGTCTGTTGAGGAGGAACGCAAAGAGCCTGACTATTTGGAAATGCACTTTCTGCAGCCGATTTCCTTTTAGACTCGTGTAGATCAGTTGGTTGTATCAGTCACTAAGCATTTTAAGTTCCAAATTACTTCTGTGTTCTTTTGATCTTTTGGAGGTTCGATTGGCTTGAGGACGAGGAAGAAATAAGCAAGGGGAAGAACCTTCAAATAAGTGTGTGGAATTCTTTGAGTTCTCTGTTTGACACTTGGGCTACAACAGAAAAGATTAGAAAGATGGGGGAAACATTCAGGGTTTTCCTCTTAATCTCATGCTTGTATAGTCTACATGATCTTAAGCCCAAAGCACATGGATTAAGGCAAAAATACACGGAGTTAATTGACTGATTCCTCACAATAAATTTAGAAAGTAAATTCTGCCGTTTTCTCCATTCTAAAGATTACCTGAGGGTACACAGGTAGGGACCCTGGATGAACGTGGCTTCTGTGTGGCCACTCTATTGAGCATCCGTGTTGTCAGCCAGCAGGAAGCGCTGGGCGTCATAATCCGTAGTGTTTTTAGGGGTGACTACAGGGTTGCTTAGTGCGACATCTTCCATCAGGGCTGATTTAGTCACACCCCTTCTTCTCAGCTTAGAATCATGTCAAAATTTGTGTTTCTCCAAGGTTCCTTCCGTCTAGTTTCTGGGACTTCTTTTATATTCTGAGGCAAAGAAAGCAAATCTCACTCATTTTGGAGACTAATACTTGTTAGAGGCCGACGTTATGGGTTGGCCGTGTGCTCAGCAGTAGGCAGCATGCTACGTATGCACAGGGCCCCTGGTTCAATCCCTACCCCACCCCCTGAAACCCACTGTGGATAATTCGGTGATGTTCTCTCTTAGGCAATGCTGACGGAGATTGAGCACAAGGTGGCTTCTCTGTTAGATACCTGCAAAGACCAGGGCCTGGGAGACTGCGGAGCCACTCAGCAAGAGGCCGAAGCCCTTTCCTGGAAACTCAAGACTGTGAAGTGCAACTTGGAAAAGGTCCAGATGATGCTTCAGGAGAAGCACAGCGAGGACCAGGTAAGGGAGCTGCGTGGACATCCTAGAGCCTGCTGGCAGTACTCTGGGTGGGGGTGGCAGTGCAGACACACCATCCACGTTAAAGAGTCACAGATGTTTTAAAAGGAGCGAAAGGAGAGGACGCACGGGCTTCTGGGATCGCACTTTCGTTCCACTGTGCAGGTTTCCAGGCCTAGGTGTGCCTGTTGGTGGCTGCAGGTTGACTTGAGCTGATTCCACGAGGCTGAGGATTCTATTGATTTTGAGCTTTGATATAGAAAAATTTTTCATAAGGAAGAGCGTATTTAAAAGGAATTTTTGGGGGCCAGCAATATGCCTTTGGGGGTCAAAGAGGTTGTCCTGCATCCCTGATGACCTGAGTTCAACACCCTGAATCTATGATAGAAGGAAAAAGCCAACTTCCACAAGTTGTCACCTGCTTACCACAGCACGCGCGCGCGCGCACACACACACACACAGAGAATAATAAATAGATTTAATTTTTCAATAAAATAAAATGAAGGAATTTTGTGACTCTAAATGAAGATGAAGCCATTGTAGAAAACATATAAATATATGTAGATAAGATAAACATTTTATATCTGGACTTTGAATGTAACTCAGTTGTTAGAGTGCTTGCATGCATGAAGACCTGGGTTCAATCCCTGCCGCAGCGGGTAGTCCTGGCACAGGGTAGGTGGAAGCAGGAAGATCAGAAATTCAGGGCCCTCCTTGGTAATATATCAAGTTAGAGAACACCGTGTCAAAAAAAAAATCAAAATAAATTGATGGTGCACACCTTTAATTCCAGCACTCAGGAGACAGGTGGATCTGTCTCTGTGAGTTCAAGGCCATACTGGTCCACATAACAAGTTCCAAGCCAACCAAAGCTACATAGTGAGACCCTGACTCCAAATAAATAAACCAACAAATAGACAAAATATCATAAAATAAGGATTTACTTCATAAAGACAAAAATCTGTTTCCAGGGCACTTTTGTTACTCATTTAGAAATATATATTTATACTGCCCAGACTATCATATAGTTCAAGTGTCCTCATGACATCTAAAGCATCTTAGAAATGGATCTCACAGTAGAAGATTTGCATGAAAGCTTATGAGTGATTTCACTGGGGACTGAGATTCATAGGGTACATGGGCTATGTGGTTTCTCTGTCATGCCGAAGTTTTCGTCTTTTAAAAATATGTAGCTGGGAGGTGGTGGTTCATGCCTGTAATCCCAGCACTCGGGAGGCAGAGGCAGGTGGATCACTGTGAGTTCGAGGCCAGCCTGGTCTACAAGAGCTAGCAAACCTGGTCTACAAAGTAAGTTCCAGGACAGCTAGGGATACTTATATAAGAGAACTTTAATTTATAAACATAATACTGCCCCTTTAGGTTTTTTGGGGGTTTTTTTGTTCATTTTGCTTTGTTCCTTAAAAAAGATAAATTTCCTGACTTTTGTAAATTCCTTAGGCAAATTAGATTGAGTACGTAAGACAATTATCTCACTAAATGTAGTAGTCTCAGAAGTTGATATGAAATAAGCGCATTGAATTATAGTAAATAACAGTGCTGCTATTTACTCTGTGTTGGTAGCTCAGATCACTGCGTCTTTTAAAATCAGTCTGCCATCATGGAACACATATATGTTGGTTTGTGTGTTGGTTTTCCAGCATCCCACCACTGTAAAGCAACCATCAGAGTCCCACACCGTCTTCCAGCCAGTCAGCTTTCCTGAGTTTGAATCCGTCATAACTGAAAGGCCACAGTTCAGCAAACAGAAGGACGTTCCCCAGACACAGGTAACTCCTGTTCTCTCAGTTGGAGGGATGGGAACTAAACTTTCTGGTTGGTGTTTCTCTTTGGACTAAAGCCTGAGCTAGCATTGGAAGGCTGCATTATGACTGAAGTATGGGTGCTGGGGCCTGCAGGGTCTGCACAGTAAGCTATTCCACTGGGGATAGAGCCTTGATCCTTCATTAGGTTACCCCCCCTTTCCCCTCCCCCCCTCCCCTTCTCCTCCTCCTCCTCCTCCTCCTCCTCCTCCTCCTTCCTCTCTCTCTCTCTCTCTCTCTCTCTCTCTCTCTCTCTCTCTCTCTCCCTCTCTCTCTCCAAGACAGGGTTTCTCTGTGTAGCTTTGGAGCCTTTCCTGGCACTAGCTCTGTAGACCAGACTGGTCTCGAACTCACAGAGATCCGCCTGCCTCTGCCTCCCAAGTGTTGGGATTAAAGGCGTGCACCAGCACCGCCTGGCAGTTTGCATCTTAAACCAAGTGACCACCGTCAGGGCAAGCTTAGCTCTTTATTGACTGCTCTGCTTTGATTGTTGTCTCAAAGCATGTTCACTGGTAATTTTTTCATATGCGTCCAATATAGTTTAAATAACATTTGGCTGTTAAGTGATTATTTTATAGTTTTGTTTATTCACTTTCTCTTTGGGGTTTGTTGTTTGTTTGCAATGCTGGGTTTGAAACCCAGGACCTACCACACGTGAGGCCAAAGCTCCCTCGGTGAGCCACAGACACAGCTCCTAACTGAGTTTTGGGGGCATAGATGGTAACAAGAATAAGCAAACACAAAAGAAAAGTGGTAATGACTTGAGGTGATATAAACTAGATGATTTCAACAGAAGACATTCAGGGTGCTAATTGAAAAACTAGATCAGTTAAACCATTTGAATTGTGTCCACTTACAGGTTCTGGCGTTAAAACCATTGGAACAGAAAGATTTAATTAAGTTCACAGAATTCAATGCCAAGAAAACATGGCTGCAGTATTGCCAACAGGATAAAGATGAAAATCAGGAATCAGCTCCGAGGTAAAGCATTTTTCAAATTCTCTAATTATTTTAATGTGTGTGGGTGTTTGGCCTGCCTGTATGTCTGTGCACCATTGCCTGTCTGGTGCCTGAGAAGGCCAGAAGAGAGTGTTTGATGCCCTGGAAATGGAGTTACAGACAATTGTGAGCCAACATAGGTGCTGAGGATTGAACCTGGGTCCTCTGGAAGAACAGCCAGTGCTCCTAACCACTGAACCATCTCTCCAGCGTGAGACAAAGCATTTCTAAGTATGATGGGCATCCGTTAGATGTATTTTTGCATTTCTCTCTCTTTTATTTATGAGGTAAGGTTTGGTGTAACCCAATGTGGTCTCAAACTTGCACTATGGCTTTCTAATCCTGCCCTACCCTGAATACTGAGATTACAGGTGTGCACTCCCACGCCTGGCTTGTGTGATGCTGGTGCTCAAACCTAGGGCACCATGCCTACTAGAGTCACTCTACCAGCTGAGTGAGAGCCCCCGCCCCAGAAAAAGGAAATTTAGGGTCTGGAGAGATGGTTCAGAGGTTAAGAGCATTGCCTGCTCTTCCAAAGGTCCTGAGTTCAATTCCCAGCAACCACATGGTGGCTCACAACCATCTGTAATGGGGTCTGGTGCCCTCCTCTGTCCTGTGGGCATACACACAGACAGAATATTGCATATATAATAAATAAATAAATAAATAAATATTTTTTTTAAAAAAAAAAGGAAATTTAGGTTCATTCACTCTATGTGCTTGAGCGTTTTGCCTTTGTGTATGTGTGTGTGTGCCGCTTGTTTGCCTGGTGTCCATAGGAGTCAGCAGAGGGCCTCAGATTCCCCAGAAACTGAACTTAGGATGGTTGTGAGCTACCCTGGGAACAGAACCTGGGTCCTCTGCAAGAGCAGCAAGTTGGTTAAGTTGGTCTTAACCAACTCTCCAGCCTCCCAGCTGTAGTGATAAGGAGTAGCGGGCTATGTTCCTGGCACCCGGCCGCCCGCACTGCTAGCTAATGCCCCGAAATAATTACAAGGAAACTGTATTCTTTTGAACACTACCTGGCCCATTAGTTCCAGCCTCTTATTGGCTAGCTCTTACATATTGATCTAACCCATTTCTAATATTCTGTGTGGCACCACGAGCTGGCTTACCAGGAAAGATCTTAACCTGCATCTGTCTGGAGTGGGAGAATCATGGCGACTCCCTGAATCTGCTTCTTTCTCCCAGCATTCTGTTCTGTCTACTCGGCCTATCCAAATTCTACCCTATCAGAGGGCCAACCAGTTTCTTTTATTAGTTAACCAATGAAAGCAACAGATAAGATACAAGATCCACCTCCATCACCCAGCCACTTTTGGATATTTAGTATTGGAAGAATTGTTTATTTTAAAATCTGACATGAAACATTGTGTAAAGGTAATCTGAGATTTATGTGTGTGTGTGTGTGTGTGTGTGTGTCAATTCTTTTCACACTTTTTTTTTTCTCCTCTTCACAAGCGGCGAGATTCCTGACCCTGGAAATGCGGCTCCAGGTTCAGCCTTGTCACCCCAGGGCCAAAGTGGTGACAAGTGGCTGTACCTTCACCATGAACTAACTTCAAGACCAAATCCCCCAGGACCTCTGCTGGTGGAGCCTCAGGTCTGTGTGCTTCTCTCTCTCGGGAACCCAGTGAGGGCTCATCTAGAAACCTGTGTTCTCTGCACGATGTGCCCATTTGTTTTCAGAAGGCAGAGGAACCCTGTGGCTTCTTCCGGCCCTGCCCGACCCTCCCTTTCTGTTCCTGTAGCCCCTGCCCCCTGGTCATGGAGCTCACTATGCTTCTTATTTTCTTCTCTGCCTACGCATTCGTGTGCATGTTTCTGGAACAGAACAGTTAAGGAAGGACAGGTGATTGACTCACGGTGTAAGAAGGTCATCGTGAGGGAGACGGCACAGCCGCTGAAGCAGCTCCCTCTACAGTGGCCGGCTCACATGGCATGTTCACATCTTGGTGGATCAGGAGGAGAACAGGGACCAAAGCAGGGCCATGCTGTTACCCTCAAAGCCCATCCCCAGTGGCCCACATCCACCTGAAAGACCTCACATCTCAAAGGTCACCTTCCACGGCAGTGCCAGCAGCCCACAAGGGACACTCCAGATTTAAGCTGTAATGCTCTGTGTTCACCATTAGAAGGTCAGAGAAGAAAATCCGTGTCTGCTTGGTTCACATTTGAGTGCCTAGCATAGCACCTATGGCAATCTGGCGTTTTAGTTACTATCTGTTGAATGAATAGCGTGTACTAAGTTTTACAAAACACCTATAGAATGGTGTGTACATGCCATTCATGCATCAGAAGATTCTGTAGAACCTATCACATGCCAGCCTGTGCCAATGGCACATTTTGTTGATGTTGAGTTCTCCCCAAACCAGGAACAAGTGAGAGTGGCCTGGCTTGGCTGCTCCCAGCCACCAGGTTTTGTTTTGTTTTTATAATTTATTTAACTTTATTTCATGTGCATTGGTGTGAAGGTGTCAGATCCCCTAGAATTAGAGTTACAGACAGTTGTGAGCTGCCATTTTGGGCTGAGAACTGAACCCATATCCTCTGGAAGAGCAGTCAGTGCTCTTAACCACTGAGCCATCTCTCCAGCTACCAGGTTTTATCTAGTCAGCTATGCACTTACTTGGCCTGGGCAAAGGTCCTCAGTGAGTTCTAATTTCCAGTCTAATGGGAATGTATTTCATGCTCAGAATCTTATTTGACCATTTGGAGTTGAATTAGCCTCCTAGGTAGGGTTTTGTCTGAATTTCTCCTTACTAATCACACTTAAAACATATATATGTATATAAGTGTCTTTTAAAGTCCTATCCATCTTTTCCCTGGAGAGTCTTCTGCCACCACAACCTGTTTGTTTGTTTGTTGTGTTGTGTTTCGTTTCATTTTTAAGTTTGTCAGCAAGTTGAGACTTTCATGCATGCATGCAATGGATTCTGACCACATTTACCCAAACTTCTCTGATATACACCCCTACTCCCTTCTTTTATGCCATGTTCTTTTATAGCCCGTGGACTGTAATTTGTGATGCCCATGTACTTATCGGTATCGGACCATCCAACAGAGCACGAACCCTCATGGACTTCGCCCCATCCACTCTGGCACGCCACTGATGTTATAAAATATTTTATTCAATTTGAGAAATGTGCTCAGACTCACTCCTCCTCCTGAACATGGTTCAGTTCTAACGCTGACTTGCCCTTTCAATAACAAGTCAGATGTGGATCTAGCCCTAGTTGTGACTGACTTTTAGGGGTTTTCGGCGGGGGAGGGGTAGCAGGGGTTTGAGACAGGGTCTCTCTGTGTTGTCAGAGATCCACCCGCCTCTGCCTTTGGAATATTGGAACTGAAGGTGCTCACCACCTCCGCCCGGCTTTTTCCCTAATTGTGATTTGTATCTCATTCTAAGAGTTGGCCAACTAGTAAACAAACTAGTACATAATAAATAGACTAGTTAAAAAACTGGCTAAGTAGCCAGGCAGCAGTGGCTCACACCTTCAGTCCCAGTTTTCCAGAGGCGGATCTCCAAGTTCAAGGCCAGTCTGGTCTACAGATTGAGTTCCAAGACAGCCAAAGCTACACCTAGAAACCCTGTCTTGAAATAATGAGGGGAGGAGGGACTGGCTAAGTTTGTGGTTTGAATAGCCTATTAAGTTGAAAGATTAAATTGAGAATGCAGCTCAGTGGTTGAGCACTTGCCTAGCGTATAGAAGACCCTGGGTTCTGTCCCTAGAACTGCCAAAAATATTAAATAAACACATACATCTATAAATTTCTGGCTTTATTAATTCCTCTAATTGTGCTTTCTCCCTCATATTAGTAGCTAAACAGATCCTTGTTTTTTCCTATAGTGACAGGATACAGAAGCTTGCTGAGGAGGGGGGTACCCGGGAGGCCTGCGCGCTGAGGCATTCTCATTGCCGTTTACATTAGTTCCAGCAGCGGCTCAGGCTATAACTAATTAGGTTTCTCTCTTCCGGACAGGTGGCCACAAATACGAGCACGCTGCCCAGTGTGAGTGTGTATAACTTCAGATGCCCTACGGCCGACGAACTGCACACTTACACCACCCAGCTCGAAGATCTCCGCCTAGAAGCAAACCGCCTTCAGACCCAGGTAGAAATTACACACTGTGAATTTTTCTCATGGCAGTAACATTTTGCAGAAAGAAAGACAGGAGGTCATCATCACACATCTCCTTCACTGTGCAGTTAATAGAGTCAGAACGGAATGAGTCTTGGGATTAGAAATGGAATTTTTCTTGCTTGCCGACTTGGGTGGTTTGTGTCGTGCTGGGAGTTGAATCGAGGACTTCCCATGTGTTGTTTGGGCCACTCTGTTGAAATATGGAGCGGCGGGCTGTGTCCTGCCACCCGGCTAGCTTTACCCGAAATAATTACACGGAAACTGTATTCTTTTAAACACTGCCTGACCCATTAGTTTCAGTTTCTTATTGGCTAGCTTTTACATATTGATCTAACCCATTTCTATTAATCTGTATAGCCCACGAGCTGGCTTACCAGGAATGATCTTAACCTGCGTCTATCTGGAGTGGGAGAATCATGGCGACTCCCTGACTCAGCTTCTTTCTCCCAGCATTCCGTTCTGTTTACTCCGCCTACCTAAGGGTTGGCCTATCAAATGGGTCTAGGCAGTTTCTTTATTAATAAGAAATCACTCCCACATCATTTCCCCTTTTTCTGTTTAAACAAAAAAGAAAGGCTTTAACTTTAACATAGTAAAATTACATATAGCAAAACAGTTATCAAGCAAGAATTACAGTTACTATATTTATATCTATTTTATCTTTTATCATAACTAAGGAAAACTATAACTATCTATTCATTCTTCAACTCCATCAAAGACTCCAGAAGGATATAATACTACCTAAGTAAACAAGAAATAAGAAAACTCTAGAAATGACAGAGACATCTTGCTGCCTGGACAGTCACCCAAAGTTCTTTTGTATGGTTGGGGCATCCATCTTCAGCCTTCAGGCCCATAGTATCCAGCAGACATTTCCATGAAGCAGGAAATTTCAAAGACAGTTCAGTCACTATCTGCTGTGTCCTGCAGAATGTCTCGCAGACTCTTTCATGAGTCATGAACCCCAAAAGACCGTCTCACCTTTAGGCAAGTTCAGCAGTCCTCTCTCTGAGGGTTCTCTGTGTCTATTTTATGCAACAGTCCAGGCAAGAGCAGTTTCTTGCCCAAATGGCTATCCAACTCCATAAGGATCCTCTTCGATGCCCATCTTCCTCTCGAAGTAGATTGGTGCCACCAGGAGCAGATATGTCTCATTGTCATGAAAAGTCCTAAGTTATTAAAACATTAAATGCCATATTCTGCAGTCTTTGAAAGATATGAAGAATGTCTATCTAACTGAAATGTATCTCTATATATCTAGAAAATCTAACCAACATGACTACAAGCTTGACTATTATTGATGATTAACCATTAACCTATATTTCTTAATTATACATTACATTTTTAAATGAACTACACAATCACAATACCTTAATCAAGATCAGAAATACATATACATATAACAAAATTGACTGTAAAATCCACACCAATGCAAATTACTCATACCTATATCATTTCCCCCTTTAAATGTAAAAGAACATTTACAAACAATATTTTGGGAACATGGGCGCAGTTTTTTCTCTCCATACTGCTTCCTGCTGAATGGGGGCGCTGTTAATCAGATCTTTAGGGTGTAACCTGTGTGCCAGGTTTATCTCAGTTGCCAGTTGAGTGAAGTAATTTTTTGAGGGTGTTCACAGGAACTTTTCCGGAGGTCGTGGTCTATCATACCAAATTGGGATAGAAGAAATCCACAGGGTCTGGTCCTCTGTGAAAACAAAAGAAGACCCTTTCCAAAGCATCATATCCTTAGACCCAAATTTTGAAATCGTAATACCCTTATATCCATCCTGGTTTAGCTTGGCAGCCCATGTAATGAAATGTCTCTCTGTACTTAGCTCCTTCACAGTCAAAAATTTTAAAGAAAACACAATATACATAATCCAGACTCTCTGTGAATTTTCCATTTTTACATGGCTTATTTTTCTTTATTTCTTTTAATCTCTTAACTATCTGTACTCTGTCTCTTTAAAGACTTTACCTTTTTTTAAAAAAAAAAACCATTAACTTTATTTTCTATATTCTCTTTCTTCTCTCTCCCAAGTCTACGTACATTCATCCAACAGTGTGGTCTTTTATGTCTGAATCTGTTTTATTGTGAATCTGTAATTTTTTTTTTTACTATCCAGGAGCATTTCTTAAAATGTTAAGCAGTTCTTAAAAACTTAAGTTGCACCATGTACAGGTAATACGGTAATAAGGTACAGCCTGTTTCCTGCCCAGTCTAAACCTTAACTGAGCTGTTTTTATGGTAATTACGGTAGTTCCTGCCTGAGACCAGCACAGTTCATCATGGCCGAGCCGAGCAGCTCCTGCCTCAGAGCCATTTGGTGCCCCTGAGCCACACAGGGTTCCAGGCACACAACAGTCCACATTGCCATCAACCAAGCCGTAGCACATTACTCCAAATGCTCCATTCAAAAGCTCTGTCTCCCGCAGGATCCAGACAGAGATCGCATTGGTGGCACAGCCCAGAAAGTCACACTTTAAAATGACGCAGCTTTTTTTCTCCTGCTGTTGCTGATTCAGGAACTCTCTCTACAGCAAGCCACCAACAAACAGCCAAAAGCTGTGTTAAACTCTGTTTTTTTCTGTGATAAAAATTAAGCTCTCTCAGGTTTTACGTGGAGTTCATTAGCACGTTGGGAGCCACTCTGTTGAAATACGGAGCGGCGGGCTGTGTCCTGCCACCCGGCTAGCTTTACCCGAAATAATTACACGGAAACTGTATTCTTTTAAACACTGCCTGACCCATTAGTTTCAGTTTCTTATTGGCTAGCTTGTACATATTGATCTAACCCATTTCTATTAATCTGTATAGCCCACGAGCTGGCTTACCAGGAATGATCTTAACCTGCGTCTATCTGGAGTGGGAGAATCATGGCGACTCCCTGACTCAGCTTCTTTCTCCCAGCATTCCGTTCTGTTTACTCCGCCTACCTAAGGGTTGGCCTATCAAATGGGTCTAGGCAGTTTCTTTATTAATAAGAAATCACTCCCACATCACCCATGCTCCAGGCAAATGCCGTCTCACTGAGCTCTGTGTCCAGCCCTCTGCCAGCTCTGGTGAATTTTGCAGTGGCTACCCAAAGCAATATACAAAGACTTCTGAATGTGAGCCCCAGGATCAACAAGGGGTGTGTGTAAAGGGAGTGGTGATTGCTTAGTGAGGTCTCCAGAGTGCCCTGGGATGGGGAGGATGGAGAAGGAGCAGGCAAGGTTTCCAACCTTGTGTGAGCTTACTCTGACAGGTGTGCTGGGTGGTGGTAGGTATTCTCAAGCTTGTTTTTCTTAGTGTCAAGGGAAGAAAAAAATCTTCGTTTTATTTATTTATTGTACAGTATAATTCACAGAGTAGGTAGATTAGTTTATCGGTTAATAAAACACTAATTAATTGGTCATCTAGCAAGCATTAGTTGAAACAGTTTATCATAAGCTTTTCTGAACGTAAGCCTGAAGAGATGAGTCAGTGGTTGAGAGTACTGCTCTTTCAGAGGACTGGCGTTTGGTTCTCAGCCACCATTATCAGGTGACTTACAACCTCTTGTAACTGCTTTCATGGGCACCTACACCCCCATGCATACACCCTCACACAGACACACACATGCATAGAATTTTAATATCCAAGAATAAGTCCTCCTTAAAAGCATAGTATAAATTGCATATGCTAATGGAAATGTGGAAAACACATGTTCAGGAAGACAAGGAATCTTAACAGGTTTTTTTTTTTCGTGATTTAGGAAAGTATGACAGAAGAAACATACATCAATTTGGATAAAAGATTGTTTGAACTCTTTCTGAGCCTCAGTCGCTGTCTGGGCAATGTGGAGGAGCTGCAACAGAGACCTGAGCTGCTCAGGGAGGATGCAGCTGCCCAGCAGGCGCTCTTTGAGGTATTGTACTCCTAACGCACCTGTGTCTGTCTTTCTGCGTGGCGGCGGTACTTCAGGCCCGAGCTCACTGCCTGTCTTCCTTCCCCTCCATCTTGCAGAAACTGGCTCTGGAGCTGAAGAAGCTTTATTTAGCTCTGGGTGACAAGAAGGATGCTCTTCTGAAAGCTGTGACGTGGCACGGCCAGGACACCACGCTGCTACCTGAATGTTTCGATGCTCTGAAAGTCAGTCTGGAGCGTGCCCAGGAAAAAGCTGCCTGGAGGAGCTCATCCCTGAAGGCTGGCCTTGACCACAGCTGCAGCTATCAGGTGTGACTCTGAGCCCATGGCTGACTCTGGGGAGCCCAGACCCTCAGTGGCCATCAGTTCTTATAGGAAGTGCTGAGGGAGATGACGCCTTTGCTCTTGATGGGAGACTAATTGAAAAATGAGGCCCCCTTCCAAAGGTGTGGGTGTCAAGATGATCGAGCATGATGTTTCTTTTCTTGTATTACATTTGCTTCTTAGAGATTGTCGTGGAGAGTGGTTTTATTTAACTTTCTAGGCCAGAAGGATAGGTTACTATTTTTGACGTTTCCATGAAAGTCCAGGGCTTCGATAGATTGTTAAGGGAGGGTCTGGAGGCAGGCGAGCTGGGAAACTGCTACAGCTGCACAATGAAACACAAATAAAACAACACCACTTAATGAAGGAATCTGGCCCATAAAAAGCAAACCTCAGGGCTTGGGGAGATGGCTTCATGGATTAGAGAGCTTGCTATAAAAACAAGAGGACCTAGGTTCAAATCCCCAATAGCCATGTAAAAGCCAGGCATGGCCATACATGCCTGTAACCTCAGTACAGGAGGCAGAGAGTGGTGGATCCTGGGAACTGGGTGGCCAGCCTAGACAGAAGTGAGCTTCTGGTTCAGGGGCAGACCCTGTGTTGATGGTGGTGACGATGATAATGACAATGATGATGATGTCGTTGATGATACTGATGGCAATAATGATGATGTGACGAATGACAGAAGAAAATACCTTCTTGGCCTCTGTGTGCACACTGGTGCACATATACCACACACACACATACAAAACCCAACAAGACCAACCAACCAACTCTGAATCTAGGAAGCTTCTAGAATCAAGTAAAACAGACAAAGGGGGGGCGGGGAGAACATGCCAGCACCCGGTGTTGAGTGCAATCAGCCAAACTCAGGACAAATGGATTATGTTTTCTTACATATATGAATCCAAGAAACAAAAAAGAATAGGGGAGCCAGCCAACTGAAAGAGATGCTGTCCTGGCTTGCATTCTGCTTCTATGGTAAACACCACAGACTCTCTTGTGACACAAAGACCTTAATGGTATTCCAATTGAACACCAAAAGGAAAATTATAAACAATTACAGAAGTCTGCACCCCATCTGGATCATTAATCATTTGAAGGAATTAGTATTGATCCTGGGGCGGGGGAGATCGTACTGTTTTTAGCAAGAAGGGATGTTATCCTTTAATCAACATTGGGAGTACTGATGAAATGACTTGATGTCTGCTATGTGCTTCAAGATAATCCGAAGGGAAGGGAAGTTAGGGCTAGCTGAGTGAGATCCACGGGCAGGCTGAGCTCAGAGATGGAATGTGTGGGTGACTCTTTCTATTTATGTTGAAATTTTTCAGAAAATTTCAATTTAATAAAAAGGGGAGGAAGGTCTAATGAGATTTCTCCATTTTCTACGTGTACCTTTTTCATATGCAGAATGAAATAAAGCGATTATACAATCAACTCATTAAGAAGAAAATGGCTTTACAGCAGTCTTTGAATGCGATCAGTGGACAGAGTATTGGCGAACAGCTTCAGGTAATCAATCAAAACAGTTCAAATGAAGCTGACCTCAGACCAGAGAGTCTTGGGCATCAGCTGCTTGTCCAAAGCATACCCCTTGGCAAGTGTTGTGAAGGTTAAGTGGTCATTCAGATGAGAACAATTTATGTTGACCTTCGAGTGCAAGGCTCATGTAGTACTCCATGAAGCATAATATTTTAAAGTAATAGTTCATTTTCGCCTGTCAATGGGAAAAAGTTAAGACTGTCTACAGTTGTCGAAGGTGTTGGTAAAGAGGCCCTTACCTCGTCCACTGGAACCCTGATTAGTCCGGCTTCGAGGGGCCAGTTGACTTATATAAAGGTTTTAAGGATAAGTGCTCTTCCATTCAGCAACAGCGTCCCTTCATTTACTGAGCTAATATTGAAAACCCACCATGTTCCATTGCTTCTCTAAGATCTGGATGTGTGTTCTCCCTGAAGAGGTCAATTAAGAGGCTGGGGATGTGACTCTATTGGTAGAATCATTTGGCTATCGTGTATGAAGCCCAGGAGTTGATCCCCAGTACTGAATAAACCAAACGTGATGATTACCTGTAATTCCATCCCTGGGGAAGTGGAAGCAAGAGGACCAGAAGTTCAAGGTCATCCTCAGCTATATAGAGAGTTTAAAGCCAGCCTGGGCTTCCTGAGACTAGACAGACAGACAGACTAAAAGAGTAGTTGCGTAAAGATAGATCTAGCAGAACTGTTTGAGGATGGACCTGGCCACAGTGCTTGCTATAACACCTGTGCATCTCCCGAAGCCCATTGGATTAAACAGTTGCCTATGACTAAAGCAGCGAGCACTTTAGGATGGGGTGGCATACCATGTCCCTGCTGAGAAGGACCTGGAGAGCTGGGGGTATAGCTTGTGGTAGAACACTTGCCAAGCATGTACAGGCTCTTGGGTTTAATCTCCAGCAACATGGAAAGGGATGATTGGATGTTGTTCTGTTGTTTTTTTTTTTAGTTTTCATTTTGAATTTTTGGGGATGGTCTCACTCTTCTACCTGGCTGGTCTTATATTTAGCAAACTCTCCTTCCTTAGTCTCCCGAGTATTAATCACCGTAACCATTGATGACGATGATGATGATGATGATGATGATGATGATGATGATGATTTTGAGACAGGGTATCCCTATGTGGTCCTGGCTGGTCTGGAACTTACTGTTTAGACCAGGCTAGCCTTGACTTCCTAGAGTTCCGTCTGTCTAAGCCTCCCAAATGCTGGATGTAAAGGTGTGCACTACCACCCCTGGCCCAAGCTAGTTTTTTGGAAGGTAACTGTGTAGTGGTTTAAGAGGTGTTCAAGAGCTGATGAGCGTTCAGAACACTGAGGTGCAGAGACCATGAATCCCGCACTATGCACATATGCCTCATTTGGTATGTGCGTAGAATGTGTTGGGAACAAATTCAACCCTGGCACTTCTAGGGAGACTGACAAGAAGAGCTGCATGTTGGTGGAACGGGGTGTCAGGACAGGCCTTTCGTTTTCCCTTGGTTTGTTTCTGTACTCCCAAGGCACTTCCGTGTGTGCTTCTGTTTTGATGGCTCCATGTGCTTCCTGATTTAACTATGGTATTTCTCTCCTATCTGATTTCTCACTTAGAAGGCAGATGTGCATACAGCAGAGCTGCAGAACTCGGAGCGGCAAGTCGCCAAACTAAGGAACGAAGGGGAAAGGCTCCGTTTCCCTCATGTTTTACTCCAGGATGTTTACAAGTTGGAGGTGTGTATGGGCAGAAAGCATTCATTCAGCACCGAGGGCGGAAGGGACAAGGCTTGGGTCTTCACCAGGATTTTCAATGTGTTCTTTGTCTGATTTACGTTCTTGACTGGTTGAAATGCTTGTATACATCTGCTTTCTCTTTTCAGGATGTTCTTGACAGTATGTGGGGAATCCTGAGAGCCAAATATCTAGAACTCAGCAGCCCATTCCTCTCCCAGAGCCAGCAGGATGCCTTGCTGCAAGGCATGGTGGAGCTCATCAGTATTGGAAAAGAAAAGCTTGCAAGTAGCCCCTTGCAACACGCCAAGAGTAAAGTTGCTTTGCAGGCTCAATTACAAGATCACAAGGTAAGAACCTTTTTGGTGACCTTAACCTCCAGTTGTTCCCAAGTGTGCATAGGAAATAATTATCCATCATCCTCTTTGATGAAGACATAGCATTCTGCTTACAAGCTCCTTCAGAAGCTTCTCACCTACGTGGAGCTTTTCATTGATTGAGAAGGCAGACAGTTTATCAACAACTCCTTAAGCAAATCTACAATTAAAAGTATCTTCATCCTCTGAGGGCTTCTAATAGGAGATACTGACTTAGGGAGGTTAGGAAAGGCCTTCCTGAGAACTGGAATCAAAAGGAAGGCTTATAATCTAATGCTTTAATTAGGCCTCTCATTTTCCATTCATTTCATTATACAAAATTCTCTTGATCTACCCAGCATGGCTGTGCAGACTTTTAATCCCAACACTCGGGAAGTAGAGGCAGGAAGATCTCTGTAAGTTCAAAGCCAGCCTGGCTTACATAGCAAATTCCAGGAGGACTACTTTGTAAGGCCCTGTCTTAAAACACAGAGAGACAGACAGACAGACAGAGAGCATAGTCACCCTCACAGTAGAGTTCAACCTTTTGACATTGTGATCACATTGACATCAGCAAAGCTCATACTCAAGAACCAGGAAATAGAATCAGCCCTCTCCCTGCTAAATCATATGTTTTAAATGAGTTGTGATCACATTGACATCAGCAAAGCTCATACTCAAGAACCAGGAAATAATCAGCCCTCTCCCCGCTAAATCATATGTTTTAAATGAGTTTAGGATTTTATGTTGCGCTGTGTTTGTGGCTATGTCCTGCCTCGTGTGGCCCATGGATTGCAGGTGGGACATGCCAGTGTGCGCTGGCCCCTTGTCTGATACTTTTACAAGCTTTCTATGTATTTGTCCACTTCTAGGGGTAGAAGAGGTTCTTACAATTAAGGGGCCCCTTCAAACAACTAGAGGAAGCAGCCGGGTAAATGGAGTCACTGGGTGAAGAATAGCCTCCTGAAAGAAGTCCAATCAGCCCCTTAGCAAACTCCCCTCACGTGGCCATTGTGTTGAGTCTCAGTGGGCGCTCAGATTGAGGAGCCCCATCTGTTGATGTGGGATGCTCTGGCTCACACGCTGAACATCATTTGAAGACCGTTTGTCTCCTGAGTTATTAACCACCTTCTAGCATTCTAAAACTCAAAATAATTAAATCGGAAAGATCATAGCAGAAAAGGAAATTGATTTAACACTAATGGTCGCTGCTTAAAATAGACCATTTGGTGGCAGTTTTACTTAAGGAGAGTGTATCTTTATAATTCTTTAAGATTCCATCTGTTCTTTAGAGACTCGGGGATTGGACCACTTTAGTTCCTTTCATGTGCCTATGTGTTTGATTCTATGTATGACTGTGTATATATGTTCACTATACATGTGATTCATTCTATGACCTCCTGAGGCTGGGGATTTTTTTTAAAAAAAAAATTAAGCCAAGCTTAGTGACACAGGCCATAACACCATCTGCTTTGGGAAACTGAGGCAGGAGAAGCACAAATCTAAGGCCTATCTAAACAGTTTAGTGAGACCTCCCTGAAAAAAAACAGTAAAAGAGAACTGTGGGTACCCAGTCATATCTCAGTCATAGAGCCCTTGGCTAGTGTGAGTGAGGCCTTGGGGTCACCGCCCAGTACAGGAGGGAGGCTGGTCAAAGGAACTGGGGTAAACAAATTAAAGTAGCTTGGCTTTTATATAATTTTCCCAGTTTGACAATAAATATTAGAAACCTTTCCCATATTTCAGGGATTTTTCCAGAAGCTCGTCGCTGACATGTTGTTGATTCAAACTTATTCGGCCAAAATGTCTTCACCATCGTTGCAAAAGGGCGAGAGATTTGGGGCAGAACAAGAGGCCGAAGTGAGAGCTCTGGGGGAAGAGGCCTGCCTGCGAGGCTCCCAGCTTCAGAGTGTGCTGCAGGTATGTCACATGACCTCTGAGCTGGGCTTCCTGGGTTCCACCCACTGCAGGCATGAGGGCATCCGAGCTGCAGCTCTTGGAGGTGCAACAGAAAGGAAGGCGGAGCTGGGCCTCGCTGTGTCTCCTCCCCACTTTGTGCGAGGTCTGCTGGGACTCGTCATACTGCGAATGGGTAGCATGGAGGCATGTGACAGCCATGGATGGGATGAGACAGTCCATGGTTCACAGCCTAAGCTCCTTTTAAGAGCTACTGGGTATGCATGTCCTGTCGGGAAAATGCATCCGTGCTAATTCAGCCTCAGTTCAAACAAAAGTCAACGACATATATAGAGAGTCCTTTTCAGCTTGAAGCTTTCCCCTTAACTCACAAAACCACCCATAAAGGAAAATTTAAAAGGAAATACTCAACTTTATCATGTTATGAACACAGTATTATTTCCTGGTGACAGTATTTATTTTCTAGTTTTGTTGTCCAATTGATTTTAAAGTAATGGTGGTTTTAAAAGCTTTCCTGGACCGAGTGAGTGCTCCACAAGACAAGTGGCTGATCTTTGAGTAGAAAGGAGAATTGCTAAGGTTGTTTTTCTAAGAGACGATGCGTAATGTCAATAACTCAGTTCTTTAGCTGCTCAGGAAGCCCGGCCAGTGGGCTACCATGGAAATACGGGGAGGTAGGATGATGCGTTCTGAGCACCACTGAGCTAGGACAAGGCAGCACTAAGGGTAAAGAGATGGTCATGGGGGTGGAGAAGGCAAGGGCCCTCCCCCTACTGCTACCACCCATGAGCTCAGGCAGGTGTCAGGTAATTCAGTAAAACAATTGTTCACTAGAATTGGGGACTGCATCAGAGAGGCAAGAATAACCTGATGGAGGCTTCCTCTGTTAAATTAAAAAAAAAAAAAAAAAAAGGCATTTCACAATTAGGTCTTTGCCTCTCCCAGGAAGAACAAGGCTGCCTTACATTGTGGCGCCTTCACAGTGGCATTCAGGATAGATAACACCTCCACTTGCTGTGTGTTTCTTTTAATCCCATTGCCCGGCTTCCCAAGGTTAGCATAAAGCTCTAGTGAAGGCAGGAGGCATGCCTTGGTGGTACAACCCTTACCCACTTACGGGGACCCTGGGTTTGATCCAGCACTACAAGCAAATAAACATATTAATAAAGTACATTAGTATATACAAATACCCGTGGGATTAACTTTTCCTTTTCAAAAACAGTGGGATTGTGTCCCGCTGTTGACAGAGTTCTTCCTGATACCATGTCACCTCTCAGGTGCACCCGGAGTCTACACAGGGCCCACATTTCCGTTTCTTCTGGTCTCAGTGTTTGTTTTTGGCTTAACGATTGTCTTTCCCTGGAACTGACTCCTGGTGTCTGTTGTCCAGAAATGGGAAGAATTTGATGACAACTACGCATCTCTTGAGAAGGACCTGGAAGTTCTTGTGTCTTCGTTGCCCTCTGTGAGTCTGGTGGAAGAGACGGAAGAAAGATTGCTGGAAAGGATCTCATTGTATCAGGTAGCGTGTTTCCTAGTTTACGACAGAACCAGTCTACGGTGCTTTGGGTGCCAGCAAGGCCGTTGGGTTTCGATGCTCAATGGTTGACTTGAAACATTTTTATCAGACCACCCACTGATAGATGCATCCAGAAGGATGAGGAATCTTCAGCATAAGCATGAATCTAGATTGGGGTGAAGTCTTTGGCTTGGATACTGGCTCTATCCATTGCCCATGTGTGACCTTGTCTCTAAGACCTAGCTTCTTTTCATTATTATTATTCTTTGAAAATTTTATAGGTGTATACAGTTCGTCTTAATAATTTCCACCTCCTATTCCCTCCTTCCAACTCTCCCCAATTCCTATTATTTCTCCCTTCCAATTTCTTTGATTTGCTTTTTAAATAACCCACTGAGACTAATTAGTCCATGTGGATATGGGGTCCTCTTGCCAGTGACCAACACCCTAAGAAGCAAACCCCGCCCCCAGCAGCCACTAACTGGCCAATAGCTCCATGGTCAGGGCAGGACCTTGGAAGCCCCTCCCAGCTCCATGCTGAAAAAAATATTTCAGATTTTATTTTTGGGTTTTTTTTTTTTTTTGTGTGTGTGTGTGTGTGTGTGTGTGTGTTTGCATGTGCATGCAATGCTTGCGGGGTCCAAAAGAGAACCTCATATCTCCTAGATCTGAATTTACAGGCAGTTGTAATCTCTTCCATATGGATACCAGGGACTGAGCTCTGATATAGTGTAAAAGCAGGACCCGCTCTTAGGCACTGAGCCATCTCTCCAGCCCCATGCCATAATTTTTAACTGGCTGAATTTTGAGCAGGTTTTATGCAGGTCATCACAGTGGCTGTGAGTTCATGTGTGCAGCGGTCCCAGAGGACAGCATGTCATAGACCTCGTCCTCCTCCTCCATTCTTTTACGCTCTTCCTGCGCCTACTCCCCCGTGTTCTCTGAGCCTTGGGGTGGGAGTAGCAGTGTCTCATCTATGGCTGAATACTCAGAGTCACTGTTTGTTATTTATTAGTGTAGAAATAAGATGAGAATAGAAAGGATTTTATAAAGCTGAGCTTCTAACTATACTTACAGTATAATTCTGACTGGACATAGCCTAGGAGACACATGAGCTCTGTTACCTGCCTCCAGTATTATAGAAAGTCTTCGGCCTAGGTTTGTTGACACACACATCTGTAATCCCAGCATTCTGGAGGTTGAAATAAGAGGATTGTGACTTTGAAGACTGCCTGGGATACACAGTGAGATCTCACATGGGGGCGGTATGAGAGAATGACATTTTCCTGGGGTTGGGACACCGTATTTGTACTTGATATAGATCCACAGTCAGATACATCTGGATCTTTTGGGGTGACGTGGAACATAAGGGAATCTGATGTCCTCTTCTGGTCTCTGAAGTGACCAGGGATATACATGGTGCACATCCATACATACAAAACATTCATAAATGTAAAGTAAAATTTATAATTAAAAATGTATGTGCCACCATGCCTGACAGACCCTTGCTTTTGACCCTGGGACTGGCCGTTTCAGCTAGACTGGATGACCAGTGAGCCTCAGCTGACCGTCTTCCTTTTCCCGCGACTCCAGTGCTGGGGTGGGTGCATTCGCCCACACCTACTTTTATATGGGTGCTGGGGGTTCTCATGTATGCATGACAAACGAGTTTCCTACCCAATCCCTGAAAGCTATTTTCAAAGAAACAATTGTTCTAAGCCTTCAGAACAAATTTTTTGTTTGTTGCTTGAGACAGGGTTTCTCTGTTTAACAGTCCTGGCTGTCCTGGAACTTGCTTTGTAGACCAGGCTGGCCTTGAACCCACTGATAACCATCTGACTCTGACTCACAAGTGCTGGGATTAAAGGAGTGCACCACCACTACCCAGCCTGAACAAATTCTTCATCCTAAAATATATCCCTCAAATTGCACCTCACTGTGGACTTCTCTGGGCCATTCATAGTCCCTTGGAGTCACAGAGGTCCAGGTGTCCACCCAATGTGGTTGTTTGGTGGAGTCTGGGCCATAGAATGAAGACCATAGTTGTGCAGCCCCTGAACAGGGACAAATCTGTCTTCAGAAGCTGTGTGGAGCTCCATCTGGCCAGCATGCCTTTTCTCTCTAGAATAAAGGCATCAAAGCCCTCAGAGGGCTCTAGGGATATAGCTCAGTTAGTCGAGTTCATTGCCTGCCATTCATGAAGCCTGCCCAGGGTTTGATGTCTAGGCATAGTAGTGCATGCTGAGTAATCCTAGAACTTGGTGTGGAGACAGGAGGATCATTACATTCGAGGCCAACCTTATCTCCCTTCTCTGAAGGAACAGGTGCTATGTGTTAACTTATGATGCTATAAATGTGCTGTGTATACACAGACACGTTAATAAACAGCAATAAGGAGCATCTCAGAGATTCTATGATGGCCAAGTAACTAGGCTTAGAAAATGACAGCGCATTTTGTAATTGATTTTGAACATTTTATCCTTGCCTATAGCTAGGAAAGGGATAGAAGAGAAAGAGAAATTAAAAAAAGAAAAAAGAAAAAGTAACCACTTTTTTGATAGGAAAATAGCCAAAGTTCTATTTTGGAAATAATTTTCTTCTAAAGATTAACCAGCCACCAGGTACTTGGCATTAGCTGAACCAGCTATGGAGATAATTGCTGTTAGACAGAGTTCTCTTCGGGGGGTCATTGTATTTGCAGTTTTGAAAGATTTTATTTTACGTGCGTGTGAAGTTGGCTTAATAATGTGCTGTGTTAATTTATTGGAAAGTTCTTTTCTCCCTCTTAGTCCTCATATCAAAAGCATCTGCAAATGAGTTCTTCCCCCTGGTCTGCGTGTCTGGTGAATAATAGATAATTATCTTCGTGTTTATCCCCCTCCTGGCTAAGTTTCCATCTGTGAGACTCCACAGCAGGGAGTGTGGACTAACATGGGAGGGATGGCGAATCGCGGTCCCTTAAGAGGGCCCTGCACACCAGGATCTAGACCCTGAGTTTGTACATCTCATGATGTTCACAGAGACACTGGCAATCCTGATTTCTAGATTTTATGTAATTTTTGTCTAAAATTTCCTGATTTTCAAGATAATCTTTGTGTCAGCTGAAGGCTCGGCTCAGTGGTTAAGAGCACTAGCTGCTGATGACCTGGGTTCGATTCCCAGCACTTATAGCAGCTCACAGTCATTTGTAACTCACGTTCCAGGGCACCCAATGCCTTCTTCTGGCACCAGGCATATGTATGTGGCACAGATATATATGCAGGCAAAGAACCCATACACATAAAATGATAATAATATTATTAAAGAATTTAAAAAGTTAGAAAAATAATCTACATTATGAATCCAAGCCCGTGTGAAACCTGGAGTGGTTGATGTGCCAATGGTCCCACTACTGAGGAGGCTGAGCCAGAAAGATCCCTTAGTTCAGATGTTTGGAGCCAGCCTGTAATCTCAGTGTTTGGAAGGCTTATAAGCTTGGGCTACATGGTGAGTTTTCAGGTTTGCTTGGGCTATATAATAAGACCCTGTGTTACTAAAGAGAAAGAGAGAGGTTAGATCAGCAGATTTTACTTAAGATTAATTCATTCTGTGACTTTTTTTTAGCAAATAAAAAGAAACATTGACGGAAAGCACTTGCGGCTCTGCCAGACCTTGAACGAAGGCAAACAGCTGGCGGCATCTGTGAGCTGTCCTGAGCTGGAGGGCCAGATCACCAAGCTAGAAGAGAAGTGGTTGTCCCTCAACAAGAAGATTGACCACGAGCTCCACAGACTACAAACCCTGCTTAAGCATCTCCTCAGGTATGCTGCCTTAGAGATCGGTTGGCCTCGTGTTCTGCTGTAGAGAAAGACTCTAGGAAGACGCTGTAGTCAGCTCAAGGTTGTATGAGGTCCACCACATCGTACCGTGTGAGAAACCCTGTCTTGCAAAACAGAAAAATAAATAAAATAAAAGTTTAAGACCATTTAATAATTTTAGCTCATAGAGCGCTTTGAGTCTTTTGACTTCCTCGGAGGCCATGTTGTGCTCGCTTGGAGTTACCTTGAACTACCAGAGGATGATGGGGGGAATAGAAAACATTTAAGCCTCAGACTCATCCCTGCCTCGCAGAGGCTCTAAGCTAATAAACAAGCTGAGAAGCTGCAAGGAAGATGGTGCTCTGTTGCCTGTTTCCATCATATGAGATAACACAATAATTATTACAGCGCGCAGCCAACAGCAGTGTGTTGTTGAGCACCATCGGCAAATGCTAGTTTTATTTTCACTGTAAACAAGGAACTGGAGAACACTGATGGCCAAGCTGATCTCTGTCATGGTGGATGGATAGACTTTCTTCCTTCTTGATTATCCCTAATGGAGACAGTTCTAGAAAATGCTAAGACCATAGGCATGGGGCATGGTATAAAACATGATAGAATACTCATAAATGTCATGATTTTTTAGTAATAGTGCTAATCGTGGAAATTAACAATAAAGATAAGAACTATACACACCGGTGCCTGTCGTCCCCGGAGTGAGTTTCTAATTTTCATTCTCGCTTTGCCCCCGATAGTTACAGCAGGGATTCGGATGAGCTGACCAGATGGCTGGAATCTTCTCAGCAAACATTGAATTACTGGAAAGAACAGTCCCTCAACGTGTCTCAGGACCTGGATACGATCAGAAGCAACATCGACAGGTTTTTTGTAAGTTGCTTACACTACTGGTCAAAAATAAGTACCAAGAATAAAAATGTAGAGGCTGCTGTGATGATCTCTGCTCCGTTTGTGGGTAAGAGGTCAGGCATGCAAGCAAGATGTGTTCCTAGAGCTATCTGCTACTATTTAATGGACTAGAGTATTTATGTAAATGTAAAGCTTGCTCAAACCTGGCATGTCTTATTAATAATAAAAAATAGCCAATCCTCAAACTACCTTCCTCTAGGATAATTTCATGGAGTTAACAGGTGTGTGATTTTAAGTTCCTGTGAGAATTCTCTGTTCATGTTTCAAGTTTTATTATTTTGACCAAGGGAAGTTTTCTTTCATAACAAAATGAACTTACAGATCAAAGATGTAGCTCAGTGATGGAACACTCACCTAATAAGTGTGCAGGCACTGAGGTTCAACCTCCTAATAGAGAAAATTATGCATAGGATCTATATTAATTTGTTAGTACATGTGAAATATTTTCCCTTGGTCTTTACTCTCTTCTGTTTTATAGCTATGGCTACTTACTTTAATATTAAAATACAAGTTTTTTTCAATGCTCTTGAAAGAACCTATACATAGGAAAGACTTCAAATATCTTATTTGAAAATTTATTCCAAGTAATTCATTTAATATGGACTCCACAGATTCTTGCCAAATTGGCCATTGAACATGGCTAATCTAACTTCATGAGTATGAGTGGTTTGCCTGCATGTATGGATGTGCACCGTGTGTGTGTGTGTGTGTGTGTGTGTGTGTGTGTGTGTGCGCGCGCGCCTGATACTTTGGAAGTCAGAAGAAGACACCAAATCCCCTGGAACTGGAATTACAGATGGTTGTTAGCCACCATGTGCGTACTAGGACCTGAACCTGTAAAAAGCAATGAGTGCTTTTAATCACTGAGTCATCTCTCCAGGCTGAACTTACCTATTTTTAAAAATATGGATCCTCTGAGTTAAGAGGAGCTAGAGATTCCATGTGCTTTGTTCTCCAGTGCATCTGTGATGCCTCTGAAGGTAAAGTGTGTGTGTGTGTGTGTGTGTGTGTGTGAGTGTGTGTGTGTGTGTATGTATGTATGTGTATGTGTGTGTGTGAGTGTGTGAGTGTGTAGACGTTTACCATCTTTAGTTTGGTAGTGCAGACAGTTACTCTGACTGTACTTAGGTTTTGAAAGTACCCGATCTTAGGAACTGTTTCTTCTAGGAATTTTCCAAGGAAGTTGATGAGAAGTCCTCCCTGAAGTCTGCGGTCCTGAGCACTGGGAACCAGCTTCTCCACCTGAAGGAGGCAGACACAGCCACACTGAGAACGTCTCTGGCACAATTCGAGCAGAAATGGACAATGCTGATAACCCAGCTTCCAGACATTCAAGAGAAACTTCACCAGGTAAGTGTCTAAAGACATAGTGTTTAAATTAGCATGCACTGGTTAGCTCACGACTCTTAAAATTATCTTTCTAACTCACTCATTTTCTTTGACACTGCCTAGCTCCCAACACACACACATACACACACACACACACACACACACACGCACGCACGCACGCACGCGCGCACACACACACTACTGAATATAGGTCTTAATTACTAGACTCTCCTCCAATGAGGTCTTTCTTACGAGAGAGATCAAGCTTAATTACTTTATTTCTTGGTTGTCTCTGTGCCACTGAGTTGGCTTATATGGATTTTATATTGTTTGGGGGTCGCTTGTTTGAAACTTTAATACTGGGTTTGTCTTCATGGCTAATCTGCATAATCATGTCGCAAGACTGTCTATCAAAGCAGGTGTCTTCCTTAGCGATGCCCTGATCCATCCGGTTAACGGCAGGTAATTAAATGGAAATCGTTCTGCCCTTGCAGCTTCAGATGGAGAAATTGCCTTCTCGCAGCGCCATCTCCGAGATGATCAGCTGGATGGACGCTGTGGAGCCTCAGGCTGCAGGCGAGGACGCTGAGCTCTCCCAGCGTTCTGTGGCTCAAGTCAAAAGTCGTCTGCAGAAGCTCAAGGTAATTATACAGCAGGGGCTGAGGCCTTTTCACTGAATATGGGAGCACGTCACTTAGAGGGGAAAAGCAGACTCGAGAGACCTGTGAGATAGGATCAAGAGAAACAGATCTGAAGGAGGCTGGAAGGGAAGGGAGTGGCAAATTACTCTAGGGAAGACAATCCAAGTTCTTAATGGACTCCCTGAGCTCATCTTTTCACCCACCACATCAGCACCAATTCCAGCTTGGGTGCCTCACCCCTTCTGGCACCTTCCCCCACACACACATGCTGGGTGCACGCTGCCCCTGCTGTCTGAAATGTCACTACCCGCTTTACACATACTCTGATCCACGTATGACTTCGGAGGCTCTTCCACCCCAGGTCTCCTTGCCCGGTTAGATGAATCTGCCAGACTTGTCTCTGTGACCTTTTCTCTAGCTCCAGTGCTATTACCACTGCTTAGCTTCGTCCCTGTTTCCTTCCCTGCCTTGACTGAGATTCCCACCTGGAAGAAATACCCCAATGTTTGGCTTGCAGTGGTCACTAATGTCCCCGAGGAAAAGAAAAGTTTATGTCCTTCCAGATCTGAATTTTGAGATTTCATGAGCATATAACAAGACACAGTCATGTGTGCCAAGGAGTGTGCCAGGCAGGTAAATGAGGAGCCTGGGCGTGGCCTTCAAAGAGCTGGCAGTGATGGAGCTAGTGTCTGGAAGGCAGAAGATGAATCACTTATTGGCCAAGAATGAGTGTGGCAGAATTTTTTTTTCTTCTTTGCAAGATCAGGTCTCACTGTAGCCCTGGGTGACCTATAACTTGCTTATGTAAACCAGGCTGGCCTCAAATCCTAGAGATCTGTCTGCTTCTACCTCCCAAGAACTAGGATTAAAGGTGTATGTCATCACGTCTGGCCTGATTTGGGTTTTTACCTACCATCACATCTTAGCTTGAATGCCTGGTAGCATCTTCAAAAGGTCTGCATAAGCTACAGTTACTAGAACATTCTACTTGCTTCCTCCTGGCTGTCTCCATTAGCAGAGCTAGAACTTTCTTGAGTAAAACCCAACAGATGACAGGCTTGACAGATACATAGTTACCCTTGGTGGGTTTAGGATCAGGGTAGAACTTAAAGCCATGATAGAACAAAATAACCATAGAAGGCCGTTGTCACCAAGGGATAGTACAGCTGCCTAAGTTGGCCAGGTTCTCTATAGGTGTGACAGACCCTTTTGCTTTCTGTCCTGTTGTACCTTGAGTTGTCAAATGGCTCAGAATCTCACATAACTCTCAGGCAACTTCTCTTTGTCAGACCAGGGACCTGCTAGCCCAGTACAGAGAGCAGCTCCCATTATGTGGTGCAGTTTCCAGTGTGTTCAAAGGGAAGTGAGTCACGCTGTGCCTAAGAATGTGTTGCAGATAGAGCAACCACTCTGACCCCGCGGAAGGTGGGGAAAGCGGGAGGCGCTTCCGACGGTGGGATCGCGCCCCCTAGAGTCCAGCCATATGAACAATACAGTTTGTGTGATGGCCTTCCACCCTGACAATGGTGTTTCATTTTGCTTGTCCGTGTGTTTTAGGAGTTCAGAATGGAGATGGACTACAAGCAATGGATAGTTGACTTCGTTAACCAGTCACTGCTTCAGCTAAGCACCTGCGATGTCGAAAGCAAGCGCTATGAAAGGACGGAGTTTGCCGAGCACCTGGGGGAGATGAACCGCCAGTGGCACCGAGTGCACGGAACCCTGAATAGAAAGGTGTGTCCTGTAGTCACCCTTGGATGATTGAATTCATCCTTGCAAAATGCCCCTTGCTGAGAGCTCCTACGCGCTCTTCAGAAAGCTGATATGCGTTCTGAAGCCTCCTAACCGCCCCAGTTGCAGCCCCTGTAAAACCCCGCGCTTGCGCGTTTCCCGTGGGTGCACGCAACAGAGGAAGAGAGTGACGCTTGCGGTTCTGTTGAGATTTCCTGGGGAAATAAAGTTGGGCAAGTGAAAAGGAATATGTCAGGCCACCAAAAGATCAGAGAGTTTGGCATTTTCTGTGGAAACATGTCCAAAGGGACAAAGCAGTTTCATCTTTGAGATGACTGAACAAGAAAAAAGAAATGCGCGCGGCGGGTTTCCACTGCGCGACTCATGAAATGTGGAGAAAACTTGTTCATGAGAATAGTAACAAATACCCCATCTCTTTTCTGTATTAAAATAAAAGCACACAAGTGTATTTATTTAATTAAGATTCCTATTTAAATTTTCAAGTACATGAATAGATGAACAACTTGATAGTTCTCAAAATCAGAAATTCTGGTTAAGCCAGGCGGTGGTGGCACACTTTTAATCGCAGCATGCAAGAGGCAGAGGCAGGCAGATCTCTGTGAGTTCGAGGCCAGCTTGGTCTACAGAGTGAGTTCTGGTCCAGCCAGAATTGTTCCACGGAGAAGCCCTGTCTCGAAAAGTCAAGAAAATAAAAAAGAAGAAATCTAGTTAATAGATAAACATAGTTGAACACTCCTTTGGGCCACCAGCTCACAAATAATGACACGGAGACTTACTATTAATAATGAAAATCTGGCCTTCACTTAGACTTGGTTTTTTCTATCTCTTATAACTTAAATTAACCCATTTCTGTTCATCTGCATTCTGTCACGTACTGCAGGAAGTGCGATACGCGCACTTCCTGCTTCTTCTGTGTCTCCTGGTGTCTGTGTCTGACACCTAGATTCATCTCCTACTCCTTACTATCTGTCTCCCGGAAATCCCGCCCACACCTCCTGCCTCGCTATTGGCCGTTAGGCTTTACACTAATCACAGCACTACACCTTCACACGGTGTACAAATATCCCACAACAAATAAAAATGGAAATGTATCCATCTTAATCCTCAGACACCCAAAACAAACACTATAGGACATAGAGCTAATTAGTTAGCAAAATAAAACCCAAAGCTACACTGTTGGTGTGGGAATGACCTAAAATTTCTTTGAAAAATATTGGGAATGTTTTTAAAAAAAAAATCTAAAATTTCATTGGATCCCTTAATCATCCAGTGTAGTTCTTAGACAGTCATTTTAAGTGGATTGATAGTCCTCCCAAAAAGAAGTATACCAAATGTTCTCAGTATTATTTATACTTGCAAAAATGTACAGGGCCTTAATTTCCAACCTTAGAACAATTGATCAAGTGATACTGTGTCCATCTAAGAAGAGATCTTTTATTTTTTTATTTTATGTTTTTTGAGACAGGGTCTTGCTATATAGACCAGGTTAGCTTTGAACTCCCAGATCTACCAGCTGAGTTCTGAGACTAAAGGCTCACCTGGCTGGGTATGTCTCAACCCGGTGAGCTTGCAGACCAACAGAAGAAGAATAAAACTTTGTATATACCGTGATTACATAATGAAATTGTATTACAAATAAGAATCAGAACTAGAAAATAACCTGTCTTGTTAAACTGTTGAATTATTTGAGATGTTGATGGCCTATCGATGTCTATCAAGAAACTGCTAAGCAGGGCTGCAAAGATGGCTCAGTGATTAAAAGCACTGGCTGCTCTTGGCAGAGGACTCAAGTTCTGTTCCCAGCACCTACACGGTGGCCCACAGCTGTCTGTAACTCCAGTCCCAGGGGAATCTGATGACGTCGTCAGACCTCTGCAGGTACCAGACATACACGGTGCATCTATACATGCAGGCTGAACATCCCTACACATACAATAAGTCAATAAGGCTAAAAAAAATTTAAAGAAAATAATTGTTAGGCAACTCTAGAGAGTCAGAAGAAGAAAACTTCCTTTAACTATACCAGTGTTAATGAAGGATATAATAAAAAATATTGAAGTTTAGAAACATAATTTTGTTTGGCATAGATACTATGAAACTCCAGAGCAGTTAGCTCTCTCAACAGATTATGTTTTATTTTTTTTAAAAAAAAATGTGTTTTTGTTTTTCATAGAGAGGAGTTATTTTGACTTACAAATCTTCATTCCAGAATGACCAGTTCATTTTTGTTATGTAAAATATTTAACAACTTTTAAAAGAAACCAAGTTATCTTTTCATTTCAAAAGGATGCAAATCCTGTAGCAAAATAAAATTAGCTAACCACATAATGCTATTTACATTTTGTATTAGTTATTCTTCTGTTGCTGGGATAAAATACTATGACCAAGTCAACTTATATAAGGGAGAGTTTATTTGGGCTTATAGTTCCAGAGAGAGAAGAGCCTATCATGACAGGAAGGCATGGTGACCTGAGCAAGAAACCAAGAGATCACTGGGTTTTGTTTCTTTGTTTGGTTGGTTGGGTTTGTTTGTTTTTTTGATTTTTCAAAACAGGTTTTCTCTGTGTAGCTTTGGAACCTATTCTGGAACTCTCTCTCTAGTGTGAAATCCACCTGCCTCTGCCTCCTGAGTGCTGGGATTAAAAGCGTGCACCACTGCCACCCAGTTTGAGAGACCATGTTTTTTTTTTTTTTTTTTTTTTTTTTTTAGTTTTTCGAGACAGGGTTTCTCTGTAGCTTTGGAGCCTGTCCTGGCACTAGCTCTTGTAGACCAGGCTGGTCTCGAACTCACAGAGATCCGCCTGCCTCTGCCTCCCGAGTGCTGGGATTAAAGGCGTGCGCCACCACCGCCCGGCTGAGACCATGTTTTTAACAGGAAGCCAGGAGCAGAGAGAGCAGACTGGAAGTAGGGTGAGGCTGTATAGCTTCAAAGCCCGCTCCTCTAGCACGACCACACCGCTTACATCTCCCAAAACCTCTCCACCATCTCGGAGCGAGGTGTTACAAACACCAGAGCCTATGGGGGACATTCCCATGCGAACTGTCACACATTTTTAAGAAGAGAGATGAAAGTAAATTTTCCTTCGTAACATTTTTTTCTCCATCACATACAGATACAACATTTGGAACAACTTCTGGAAAGTATCACCGAGAATGAAAACAAAATACAGAATTTGAACAGTTGGTTGGAGGCACAGGAAGAGAAGTTGAAGATACTCCAAAAACCCGAAAGTGCCATCTCCATGGAGAAGCTCCTCCTGGACTGCCAGGTGAGGAGGGGCAGCATCCTGCCCACCCGGTGTCTGGGCCACACAGTGCCCACACCTGTCCTGAGGAAGAGGAAAGATGCTGTAGTTCCTGGAGATGCTGCTCCAGCTCCCCTGCGCACTCAGTGATGCGTTGCTTAGTGACAGGGACACATCGGAGAGGTCCATGGTTAGCGAACGCTGTCCCAGCCTCTACTTACAGACACCTAGGATGGGGTTGCCTGCTACACGCCAGGGCAGTATGGGATTGCCGACACGCGTATGGTGCATGACCATACTTACTTTTTCGTATAAGTTAGACAAGAGTCCATGGGTTTTAAATAATTGTAAAGTGATACTTTTTCAATCATAGGCAGAAGGCCCTTGCGTGGTCTTTGTTGCTTTTTATGAGGTTTGAATGTCACTTTTAAGGAAAGGAAACATTTCCGGGGAATTTTGGCTTCCGTGCCTTCCCATCTGTATTTTTTATTATTTTGCCCAGCGTTGGCAAAATGACTCGGATGTTTCCATTATGCTTAGTCTTGCCTTCTGCACTTTGCCCGAAGAAGATCATTTTCTGCCACCTGTTGTGTACAGTGGTCTAGAAGGACCACTTGTCCCTTGGACCCGGTCACACTTGGGTATAAGGGCGTTTATCCATTGGCCAGGTCACGCCACCCTCAAAACTCTCGCCAAGGTGTGGCCCCATCCTTGGAAGCGCAACCAGAGCTAGTCATGCCCCAGTCACAGGTCACTTGTCACCATGGCTGCAGAGGGCCAGTGCTGCTTCTGCCTTTGCTGTGGGAAGGCTCCCCACCAGCCTAGCTCCCTGGTGTAATAGGAGTGGCTGGGCTGCGTCCCCAGCACCCTGGCCGCCTGCTAGCTTATGCCCGAAATAACAACACACAAACTGTATTCTTTTAAACACTGCTTGGCCCATTTCTATCTAGCCTCTTCTAGGCTAATTCTCACATATTAATTTAGCCCATTTCTAATCATCTGTGTAGCACAGCTAGGTGCGCTTACCGGGAAGATTCTAACCTACGTCCATCCTGGGTCGGAGCTTCATCGCGTGTGTCTCAGAGAGCAGAGCTATCGCATCTGGAGAGCGGAGCATGGCGTCTCTGAGCTCACTTCCTCTTCCTCCCAGCATTCTGTTCTGTTTACTCCTCCCACCTATGTTTTAACCTTTCAGGGCCAAGCAGTTTCTTTATTGCTTAACCAATGAAATCAACAGATTGATATATGACACTCCCACATCAGCTCCCCACTAGCCTCTTCTGGGGCTGGAAAGTTGGGGCAAAGTCCCGTTCTTCTGTGGTTATTGGCAGCTCCCGTCATGAAATAAAAAGAGCAGCAACTAGGAGGTCCTTTCTGAAGGCCACTTCCTGTTTCCACTCCCACTCTCCTCTCTACCTTAGCATCTGCCTGGGGCTCAACATTCCTCTGCAGGAAGCTGCCAGGAGTCGCAAAGTAATGACCTAAGCGAGTCTTCCGTAGATTTGCTTTATGATTTTATTTGTGTGTGTGTGTGTGTGTGTGTGTGTGTGTGTGTGTGTGTGAATATGCCTGTGCCTGGGAGGCCAGCAGCATCAGATACCAACTAGAGCTGGGTGATGAGAATCGCACTATAGGGTCCGTTGCCAGAGTGGTGGGCACTCTCAACATCTGAGCTGTCTCTCCAGCCTTGGGAATTGGGAGATTTCAAAGGTATTTAACACTGTTTCTCACAGACAGGCTGGAGTTAGCTTCTCGGGAAGCTCTGTAATTAGCAAGTCTCTTCATTTCACCTAATGTTTCGCGCTGCAAATCAGGATTTAAAGGAAGATGATTAGCGTTTGGGTGAGGTGGGAGCTGGCATACGTAAAGAAGTACCAGAAGGTTCCAGTGATACAAGGGTGGGCTGCAGGAGGGCTGGGCCCAGTCCGTGTTATTTCGAGGAGGAGAAGCAAGAGCAGATGCTTGTAGGGGAGGGCTGGTGTGCTAGTACGGCCAAGCTTATTATTTATACTATCGGTTGTGGTCTGCTGTAAAAGTGGTGTTTGTAAGCCAGGCGGTGGTGGCGCACGCCTTTAATCCCAGCACTGGGGAGGCAGAGGCAGGCGGATCTCTGTGAGTTCGAGGCCAGCCTGGTCTACAAGAGCTAGTTCCAGGACAGGAACCAAAAAAGCTACAGAGAAACCTTGTCTCGAAAATCCAAAAAAAAAAGTGTGTTTGTGTGTTGATACTTCCTCTCAGCTCCCTGCTAAGTAGTCCTCTTACAGAACCGTCCTTGCACTGTAGAGGAAACATGGCGAGTTGCTGGAAGCTACTCTTAGAAATCTTATGGATGATGGTTAGAAATTTGAAGGACACAGCGATTCAGCATTTTCAAACACATTTCGAGGCATCGTATTACAAGGACAAAGTGTGGCTCCTGGGCAGGAGTGGGGGAGGGGTGAGCAGGGCGGTGCTCTATGAGTCCTGCTGGCAAAGCGAGCTTCCGAGGTACTCCTTTGTCTGCAGAACAACCGCCGGGAAACGCAGCCCCTTGCCAGCGAGGACCCCCACGCGCGCGCGCACACAGGGTGTTGTTGAAGCGAAGGGTCCAGCCATGTGCAGGTGTGGAAGAATACAGAGATCAGAGTTTCTGTCACTTCATGCCCTGGCTGCCCAGGCCCACTTCCAAACGTGAGAATCACCTTTGTGGATCTCACTGTATATACCAGACTAGCCCCAAACTCATAGCCATCCTCCTGCCTCACCTTCGTGCGATGAGCCGCAGAGCCAGTGGGGTGGCTTTTTGAGTGCCTTAATAGATGAAGATACAAAAAGACCGCAAGTTGTTAAGCAACTGAAGAGGCAGGAACCGTGCTCCTGTCGTTTAAGTGCTGCTTGGCGGTGTGCAAGCGCCTTCTTCCGGCTTGTGGTTTCATTAAATTCAAGTTATGAATGGCCCTGGGTGCTAAGGAAATGGGGACTTGGGGTCTGATGACTTGGGCCACACTGCTAGTGCGGGGAGTTGTCTGACAAAGACTATCTGTCCCGCATGACTTCCATCCTATGCCAACAACCTGTTCCCTAGACGCTCCTAAAATAGAGAATATAAAGTTGAATTAAGAATATCTGTGAGGTAATCCCAGCACTCGGGAGGCAGAGGCAGGTGGATCTCTGTGAGTTCGAGACCAGCCTGGTCTACAGAACTAGTTCCAGGACAGGCCCCAAAGCCACAGAGAAATCCTGTCTCAAAAAACAAAACAAAAAAAAAAGAATATCTGTGAGGCTGGCCGAGATGGCTCGTGCCTATAATCCCAACACTCAGGGGGCTGAGGCAGGAGGTTCGTGAACTTGAGGCCAGCCTGGGCTACATGACAAAGGCCCTGTCTTAAAAAGTGAAGTATGTTTAAAATGCCGCTGCTGCGGGTGTTACGTATGTTGCGGGTGTTCCCTGTGTGCTCCACCGGCAGTTTTCACTTGAAAAGAGTAAACTCCTGTTTGCTTATTGTTCTGTAGTGTGACGCTTGTGTGTGTGTGTTGTCTAGGACATAGAAAATCAACTTGCCGTGAAATCCAAAGCACTGGATGAGCTGAGACAAAGCTCGCTGACTCTGGAGGGGGGAGACATGCCGCTGCTAGAAGACATGGCGTCTGGGATTGATGACCTGTTTCAAAAGAAGAGTAATGTGACCAGCCAGGTAAGAGACATCACTCAGTCTCCCCAGACAGTCTTTTCGCTTGTTGTTGTTACTGTTCTCTTATCACAGAGATTTGCCCCCTGTTAAAAAAAACCAGAGAGCTGCTGAGAGACACACTGAAGTGGAAAGAGGCGTTTCAAGTCCATGCCCTAAATAATTGGCGGCAAAGCTGTAGATCATGATGGGGCACTGTCAGGCAGGAGACCCTCTTGGCTATCTTTGTTTTGTCTAACATACTCAGGCAAGCACAAATGTCTCCGTTACTCAGGCCAGCTGAACATCTGGCAGTGTTTCCAGGTCAGCTCCCGGCAGCAGTTAGGAAGAAGCAGCACAGCATGTAGGAGGTGCAGCAAGCAGGAAGGGAGGGGTCCATATCACTTAGCCTCGGGAGCTGGGGGCAGGGTGGGCTTAGGGAGAATACCAGAGGTGGGCAGAGAGAAGGGAGATGCCCCTGCAAAGAAGAGCACCAGAAGAGAAAGCTGAGGTTGGCCAAGGGCGTTTCCCTCCCACCCAGGGAGGATGCTCTGAAAGCCAGCCAATTATGCGTTTGTGTTTCCTCCAGAATCCTCACTGGGTATATACACCATGTACTAAGATCTGCCTTCAACCATTGCTCCTAGGGGGAATTGGGGGACAAGCTGTGTGACTGAAATCCCTAGGCAACCTGAAGCATCATCCCTTCCCTGGGACTCTGGGAAAATAGGGATGAGCTCCCTGAGTCATTTGTCAATCCTGTTTGTTTGAGTTACTCTGCTCGCCAGCAGGAGTTAAGAGAAAGCAGAAAATAATGGAATCATACCCTCAAGGAGCTCGGGCCGTGCAGGAAATGCACACGAACAGATAACAGCAATGTAATGAATACATAATGTCATGAAAATACAGAGGGGAAATTGAATTAAGATAGTGTATATAAAGCATGCAGATATCAGGATCATAGGAGAGGCACAGATAAATGCAAGAGTCCAAGTAAATAAATAAACTTTCCAGCTGACCTTTCAACAAAACTACCAAGCTAATTCACAGGGAGAAGGGGGAGTTTTTTCACAGTGTGCCTTTAGGCACCCGGATATCAACATAAAAAAGAGTGGCACAATGGTGGCTCGGTACCTCATACAGGATTTCACTTGAACCAGCTATAAACATAAGAGTCACAACTGTAAAGCTCTTTAAAAAGCAACCTAAATGTTCACGACTGGCCTTCGAAATAGGACGCTAGAAACGTAAACAGCCAGAGAGGGGAAAAGAAGCTGGGCTTCATGGAAAATGATCACTTGGTCCTTTTGGAGAACATCACTGAGAGGTGCAAAGACAAGCTACTGGGTGGGGAGACCTAGGAATGAGCCCACTCAGTGATTTCTTAACCTTGTTTGTTTAGGTTACCACCAGGAGTAAGAGAAAATAGGACATGGTGGGTTCCTGCCCTCAAGGATGGGGGAAGCATTTGCAGGCGGCACCTTCCTTAAGGGGCTTGAATGTATGGTCATAGGAGTTTCTGCTCTCCCCATAGGTCCATCAGCTCAGGGCCTCCACGCAGTCAGCGCTACAGGAGTGGAAGGCCTTTGACAAGCTCTACGATGAGGCCAACGTGGCGACAACCCAGCTGGCATACTCCATGGAGCACAGCAAGCCTGCTGTTTTGTCCAGGGAGGCCTTGGACTGCCAGGTGCAGAGCCTTCAGGTAAGTCCAACAGTGCGGCCAGCGGTAAAAGTTGAAGGTGGAAGCGAGCATAGTAATGAACGCAGGTGCTTTAGTGCTGTTTGCAGAGAAGCAAAAGGTGGTGAGAGGTACCAAAGGCATATCTTGGAATTTTATTTAAAATTGGGTCTGTGGGCCACAGGAATTAAATGTTGGATTTTTTGTGTCTGTTTACTTTCACGGTTTGTGAAATTGCATGTATGGACAAGTGTCGTGTGTTTAATAACTTAGTACTCTGAGTTCAACCTTGAGGAAGGAAGGCCTTGCCAGTCCTTCCCATTCTTGATCGTGTGTCACCATCCTGTAAGGTCTACATGTTTGTGTCAGGAAGCCACTACCTTCCAGAGGGACGGCCACAGCATCTGAACTTGGCCATTCTCTGTGTCCTCAGGCCCTTCAGGATGAAGCTGAGAGCAGGGAAGGGAACTGGGAGAAGCTGCGGGAAGTTATTGGCAGACTCGAAGATTCCTGCCCCCCCATTGCTGGAATAATGAAAGAGAAATGCCAAGATGCTCACTCAAGGTATGCACAGAAAGATCAACCAGCTGTCTTGACCCTTAGGCCTTCTAAAGGCTTCTCACTCCTCCAAGATGGCTGGTGTCCTTTGTGGCTCTGTTTTAGAGGGTGTAGTTCATCGTGTAAGGTTCAGTGTCATGAGAGCTGTAGTGTGACTCATACAGCATTTGGAAAACCGAGCTAGACATGCCCTAATGCAGCCGCTTCTGGAGTGCATCCTCTAAAAGCAAGGTTTGGTCTCAGGAACCCCCAAATCAGCATCAGGAACAATGGGGAGTGGAGAGTCTGTAGGGTAAGGTGGGATGGGCATGGTCAAAACATCCCTTAGAAAGTGACTTAGTTTCCCTGAGGCAATGTGGAGAAGCTAGGCTGCTTCCAATCCTTCCTCCATGCACACCTGCTTTCAATAAAGTATTGAACACAGGACAGCAAATTCCATGCCCTGACGTGGCATCCTCAGGTCTCCGTCGCGTCCCCGCAGAAGAGGGGACAATAACGTACCAAGCTTCGCATTTGGTTTCAGGGCCCCCTCACACATAGACTGTTGCTGTTAAAGGATTCGCGTCATTGCTGAGCATACGAGGTCATTCTTTTTGGAGGTGTTTTCTGCTGTTTGAGTTGCTGGGAATTGAATCCAGGACTTGGCCTGTGCTGCACCAATGCTCTATCACTGAGCTACATCGCTGGCCCCTTTCACACAAGTGCAACAGATGATCCGCAGAATGTTTTGTCCAACCATTTGAAACTGGTTTTTCTCCTCCCCCATCCACCTTCCCATCTATCTTCTCCCTCCCGACAGAATCTCATTCAGTTGTTAGCTGACCTAAAACTCACTGTATATTCCCAGCTGGCTTAAAACTTGTAATGATCTTCCTGAATCAAGCTAAGTGATGAGATTACAATCATGAGCCTACACCTGGCTAGCCTTTTCTATTACTTTTTTTTATTAATAACATAGAAAATTTTTTTTAAAAAAGTAAATGAAAACAAACAAGCAAGATAAAAAGTGTGTAAATGAAATAATTTTTTTTCCTTTATTTTAAGTTGAAAATAAGGAATATTATTTCTATAGTTGCACGATAAATTTGTTTGACACAAGAACAGTGTAAGAAAGACCTTTTTAAAAGCCAGGCATGGTGGCGCACGCTTTTAATCCCAGCACTCAGGAGGCAGAGGCAGGCGGATCTCTGAGTTCGAGGCCAGCCTAGTCTACAATAGTGAGTTCCAGGACAGCCAAGGCAATATAGAGAGACTGTCTCAAAAAATAAAAAATAAAAATAAAAATAGGACTCTCCTTTTAACTTTCTGGTAGAGTGTGTGTATATAATTCTGCTAACAGGGAAGATAGAAAGAGGGTTGCATTGTTAACTTTACTCTGGCAGGTGGACCCGGGTGAACCAGGACCTCGCAGACCAGTTGCAGGAGGCCCGAAGTCAGCTGCAGCTCTGGAAGGCTTCTCACCATGCTCACACAGAAGCCGCAGCCCGGCTGCAACAGCAGGAGGCCAAGTTCCAGCAGCTTGCCAACATCAATATGTCAGGAAACAACCTGACAGACATCCTGCCCCCGGCCCTGCAGGACATAAAGGTGGGTACAGAGCCACATCAGCCAACAAGACAGGTCTCATAAGGTGTGGCCATGACCTTGGGATGAGACCGACCACAGGGACAGAAAAGGAGTCAGACAGGTGTCCTGAGCTGGCTGTGTCAGACACAGGGTGAGATGCAACGTGAGGTTGGAAGAACGAGACGGCAGATGGATCGAGGGGGTCCTGCCACCACCCCTTTCCAAGTTTACACTTCTATTCTAGCAGTTAAGCCCCTAAACAAAAGCCACGTACAAAATCCGAAATAGAAGCCACGGTACCTCACCTGGTTGTGATCATAAAAGAATCTCTTGACTCAAAAATAATCCTGGCTGGGTGGGTGGGGCTAGAGAGATGGCCCAGCAGTTATGAACGAGTACTGCTTCTTCAGAGGACCTGTTTGTCTCTCAGCATCCATGGTTGGGTAGCTCAGTCACCAGTAACACCAGTTCTGTGGGGATCAGACACCTTCTTCTGGCTCCCATGAGTACCTCTACATAGGTGTGCATACACACACATGAACGTTTGTACATAACTAAGGTCTACATAGGTGTGCACACACACACACATGAATGTTTGTACATGTCTTAACTAAGGTCTACATAGGTGTGCGCACACACACACATGAACGTTTGTACATGTCTTAACTAAGGTTTCTATTGCTGTGATAAAACACCATGACCAAGAGCAACTTGGGAACAAAGGGGTTTATTTCAGGTTATAGTTACGTATGGCAGCCTATCAACAAAGGAACTCAGGGCAGGGCAAATACTGAAGCAGAGGCATGGAGGCACGCTGCTTACTGGCTTCCTCTTCATGATTTGCTCAACCTGTCATGTATAACCACTGGGTGGCACTACCCGTAGTGAACTGGGCCAACTCAGATCAGCCATTAATTAAGACAATGTCCTACAAGTTTTCCCACAGGCCAGTGTAGTGAGGACACTTTTTCTCAGTTGAGGTTCCTGCTTCCCAAATGAGTCTAGCTTGTGTCAAGTTGACAAAACACTAGTCAGCACAACACACATAATTTGAAACAAGAAAGTCTTGGTGGTGGTGGTGGTGCTGGTGGTGAGGAGGAGGAGAGTTGGGGATATGGCTCAGTGGATTAAATACTCGCCACAAGAATGAGGACCTGAATTCAATCCAAAGCCAAGTGTGGCTATTGAAATCCCCGTGCTGTAGAAGTGGACATAGCAGGGCTCACTGGCCTGTCAGCCTAGCCAAGTCAGTAAGCCTCAGCCGGTGAAGAGACTGTGACTCAAAATAATAAACAAGGTGGACAACTCACTCACTCACTCATGCCCTCACATATATCAGAAATACCAAACCTGGACTTGGTGCCGTGTGAGGATGGCTTTTTGGGGGGATCATGGTTTTTAGGCTGTAAGAGCAGAGCAGTTTCAGCTGTGCTGTCTTTGCAGGACTGTGAGGGGAAACCCCGAACATGAATGTGCCATAGTATGTAACTTAGCTAGCAAGATATATTTCATATCATGTGACCTAGATCAAATCAAAAATGAGCAACAGATTTAGAGTAGCCTGCCGTCTGCCTTCTTAGAGAGACGCTGCAGATGCTACATGCATCCATTTATATTGGGATATATCGTCACCGGCAAGGGACAGCCTGTAGTGATTCTTGAGCTGATTTGAAAGTCCATCCCTTAAGTATTGGATAATTAGAAACACAAAGCACACAAGTCGTCTTGATTCAATTCAGCTGCTGGGACTTGGAGCCAGCAGTGGAAATGAGAGGTTCGTCTCTAAACTGCCAAATTTCAGAGCGGCACCAGGAAGATACATCATCTTCAGAAAAGTTTAAGTTTTTCTGCTATTTAAAATAGACAGCAGCCACACCAAATTTATAGAAGCACAGTGGCAGGGGCTGGGGACTGTGGATTGGGGGGAATCCGCATTTTGTCGTCCTTTCTCCTTCCCCAGGAGCTCCAGCACGATGTACTGGAGACGAAAGAGGCCTTCCTTGCAAACTCCACCTTCCTGGACCAGCTCCCACAGCCCGCAGACCCCAGCACCCTTGGGCTCCATTCTGAACAGCTGCACTCCCTCCAGACAGCGGCCTATCTGGAAAAGATGCTGCTGGCGAAATCCAATGAATTTGAGGTTCGCCTTGCTCTTCTTCCGTTTGAGTGGTGCTTATGCGCATTCTCATGCCACCGCTGAATCCTATGAAGCGATTGTGCTGTTTGCACAGCACCTTAGGGAAGCTGGAGGGTGAAGGCCTCCCAAACATAGTCTTGCTTAATCACATGGGCAAGGGCTAGCTCTGAAATGGCCATTTCTTCTTTGTCGACGATGTTAATTTTACAAGCAGTCTGCTTCATACCCCGTTCAGTCTCATTATCTGCATTTCTTTGGGGCGGGGGGGGGGGGTTGTTTTGCTTTGCTTTTTGAGACAAAGTTCTTTGTGTAGCCCTGGCTATCCTGGAACTAGCTCTGTAAACCAAGCTGACCTCAAACTCATAAAGATCTACCTGCCTCTGTCTCCCTAGTGCTGGGATTAAAGGCGTGCACCACCATTGCTGGGCTGTTATCTGGATTTCCAAGTAGAGTAATTGAGACATAGGCGTGGCTGCTGGAATCCCCATTATTTTCCCACGTTGTAGAGTGCAAACTACATAGACAGCCACAAATCTCTACTATTGTCTCAGTATCATCAGGAAGGAGAAAACTTTAAGTAGTAGTACAAAGGGACCAGAATACTCCCTTCCCTGTGTGGAACTGGTCTAGGAAGACCAAAGCCACAGAATGAAGTCCCAGGGCCTTTGCAGACCTCTGTGAAATTTGGAAGGGAAAATAACTTGAACTCTTAGCAGCCAGGAATGCTCTGCTTCATTCTGTCATACATACTCTTGAAATTATTCTAATGAAAATATCTCTTTACAGATTGTTCTGGCACAATTAAAGGATTTTGGGGACCGGCTGGACTATTTAAAGGATCTTATTATGCACGAGGAAGAAAACTTGAATAAGCTTTACCATGAAGAGACAAAAGAAGTTCCTGGATCGTTCCTGGTATTGACAATATGTGTCTTTCTTAGGGGCTTAGCTTTTCCATTGGGTTAAAAAAAACAATAAGCTAATTACTACTGCAAGAATCTGCTCGCACCTTAGCTCACGAGCTCAGCCGTTCACTTCCCTTTCATCTGCGTCCTGATTAATTCATGAGCTCAGTCCTTCACTTCCCTTTCATCCCCGCTCTGTTTCAATAATCAATTATTAGTATAGCGGTATTATTGATATGTATGTACTGTCTATAGGTGTTTTTATCTTGAGATCATTATGAACCAGCTTCTTGGAACCCACATATTCAAGGAAGGCTCTGTTGTGATTAATTGGATTTTTTGGGATAGTTTGAAGATCAAATATAAAATAGTCAATTGAAATTGGGCATTTTTTTTTCTTTTTAATCACCTTAGTGATTTTATATAATTAACGTAAGATAAACAAAGGAACTAAAGCATCCTGGACCCTGCAGACGCCCAAAGATCAGTATTTATAACCTTAGTGAGGAATTATCAGTGACAGCATGTTGTCCAAACCCAGGCCACCTTTTAATTTTGTAAACAAAATTCTATTTAAGCCCAGTCATTCTTCCACTTATGCATTGCCCATGAGGGTTCTGCGCTATGAGGACGGGATTGAGTGGTTGCTTTCCAGACAAGACGGGCCTCAAAGCTAAAACCCGAAGACGTTGTTGTTCCTGACCTAGACTGTGGCAGCTGGAGAGAGAGCGCAGATCCTGTGGAAAGTGTTTACTGAACATACTGTAGACGTATTGTTGACCTAGAGGCTGTTCTTGGAATAGCTTCTTAAAATTAGTATTTGGATGAATCTTCTTTCTTTGACTTCACGCTCTAGGAAAACACGGGTTGAATGTTTCCTTGAAGTCTGGTTTAAGCACCACACTCAGCCAGGAACATATTAAGGATCAGATTTTCATAAGATGTGTAGGCACTCTGCAGCCTACTGAAGGTCACGGTATTGGCAGGTTATATAGGGCTTGGAGGTCCAGAATTGTTCTTTAAAACAAAACCCCTCATTTTCAGTCTTGCTTAAGGTCAGAATTTAATGTCCCTCCCTACTTCTTGGGCTGCTTAGGTGTGGTGCTCCTGTGTGTCACTTTTCTCACAGCTGTGACAGAATTCCTGGCAAAGGCAACTTGTGAAGGGTTTGGAGACCAGCAAGGCGGCTCTGCAGGTGGAGCTCACATACAGGTTGGAGGAGTTCCACAGAGGAACCCTCTGATGTCACGCATGCACACACCCAATAATAGCAGAGGTTTCACAAAGAAGGAGGGTTATTCTGTCTCATGGTTTTAGGGCCCACAGTCCATCATGGTAGGGGGGGCATGCTCAGGTGAGGCAGCCTGACACACCACGCCCATAGTCAGGAAGTACAGAAAGATGAGCGGTGGCACTCGGCTGGTTGCTTCTCTTTTTGCTCAGACATGCCTCCCACCCCATAGGATGCTATCTTCCAAGAGCTGTCTTCCTCCTCAGTTAAATCTCCCCGAAGTCACCTTGACAAACATTCCTGAGGATGTGTCTCCTAGGTGATTCTGAATCTTGTCAAAGTTGACAGGTCAGGGGCTGGAGAGATGGCTCAGAGGTTAAGAGCCCTGACTGCTCTTCCAAAGGTCCTGAGTTCAATTCCCAGCAACCACATGGTGGCTCACAGCCATCTGTAATGAGATCTGGTGCCCTCTTCTGGCCAGCAAGCATACAGACAGACAAAACACTGTATACATAATAAATAAATTAAAACAAAAAATAAAGGCTAATTAAAATATTATTTTAAAAAAGAAGTTGACAGGTCAGAGTAGCCACCATGCCATATATACAGGCTGTTGACCACAGATAGGAACACCACTGAGAAATTTAAGTTTGGGCCCAGTTCTAGCTCTAACTGTTTGACTATATGTAAGTTGTATTACCTATTCAGGCCCTGTTTTCCCTCATCTTTACGGTAAGGAGGCCATCTCATCGTGTAGACATTTTATCTGTACTTTTTTTCCCCCACAGAACCACGTACTGGTGCTGACAGCCCAGTCACCTGACATTGAACGTTTGAATGAAGAGAGCCTCCGGCTCCCCCTCAGTGACATAACAATAAAAACATTACAAAATGTGAACCGGCAGTGGATCCGGGCAACAGCCACGGCGCTGGACCACTGCAGGTCAGAACACCCCTCCCTACTATGGCTTCAGGGAAGGTAGAATTGACGTCATTATAAGGCTCGGTTTTATGTGTTTTCAAATTTTTATAGCAAACTTCAGGGAAACGGGTTGAATGAAAACTTCCTTCATTACTGTGAGAAATGGACCCAGCTTCTGGAGAAGCTGAAAGAGGCACTTGCCGTGAACGTCGCCCACAGCCTCCCAGCTCTCCGGGAGCAACAGAAAACCTATGAGGTAAACCTGCGCTCTGCCGTCCCTCAGCTGCTCACCCTGGGGCAGAAGGCGGGGCAAAGAGACTCAAATGAAACAAAGGAGTTCCTGTCTCTAAAAAAATTTTTTAATTGTCCTCCAATGATCATAGGCATTTAGGCATAGCTACTATTACCAGGTCTGATTTTTTCAGTATTATGTGCATAAATCATATTAATATATGCCGGGAGGTGGTGTGGCATGCCTTTAATCCCAGCACTTAGAAGGCAGAGGTAGGAGGATCTCAATGAGTTCGAGGCCAGCCTGGTCTACAAGAGCTAGTTCCAGGACAGGATCTAAAGTTATAGAGAAACCCTGCCTCAAGAAACAAGAAACAAAAAACAAAAACAAGAACAACAACAACAAAAAAAAAAAACAAGCAGAGAAACCCTATCTCAAAAAAGCAAAATAATAATAATAATGATAATAATAAATGCCTAAATAATATTAAAATGATGGTTGAACTGTTTTGTAGTTAACATCCAGTAACTTGAAAAGTATCCACTCCACAGGTCCTCCGAGAGCTTTCCTAGGAAGCATTAAGTTCCAGATTCCTAACAATGAATTCTGTCAACTGATATTTTCCGTTTTGGTCTGTAAACAGATGTTGGAAGCTGAAGTTTCTATCAACCAGACAGTTGCTGATGCTTATGTGGCCCAGTCCTTACAGCTCCTGGACACAGCAGAAACCAAGACCAGGTAAGCTGTATGGGATTCCAGAACTAACGCTCTTGGCGGGACAGGTTTTCTGATCCAGGAGCCTCTGCACGTGATTAAGGGTGCTATGTGGCATTTTAATCAATTGATACAATGCTATGATGAGTTCTCATCTCTCGGGGTAGTTATGTAAAGTCTTTGCATCCTTGTCTTTGCTCATGTGTGGAGCCTTGGGTCACCTCTCTTCCGGCTCTCCACAAGAGGCGCCGTAGGTTTTTATCTAATCCTTCTAACGGTCAACACGTAACTCTTGACTACATCCGTGCCCTGTAGTCTTACCATGGGACCGGCTTCTTCCTACGCATCAGGACAGGGTTGTGCCTCATGGTCACATAAATTCTAATGGTACCTTGTCCTGTTGGAAGTGGATGAGGTTGGCAGCGCAGAGGCTTCTGGGAAGGGCCGCTCCCCGAGCATATTAACTAAGTTTTGAATGATGTGTCTGTGCTACCCTTCTCTCTCCCGTCTCACCCACGAGGTTTTGTTATTAGACAATGAGTTGTGAGGTGCCATTCACTATCCCAAGCACGAAGCTGTGTCATAGCCATAAGAGGAGAGCTGTCTCCCCAGGCATCTCCGATGGAGTCAGTGGGCAGCAGCAGGCAGGCTAGGCAGAGCCCTGAGGCCAGCCTGCCGAGCAGGCTGAACCATTGCTCATGGAGCTAATTGACATGGCCAGAATGCAGAGGTGGCCCAGCTCTTTGAATCTCTGAGTACCCTGATAGGTTATCATTTCCCTGGCCTCCGAATCTTCTTTCACAGTCCTCGAGGGATACACGCAGGCCCCGTCCAGCGCACTAAGCTATTTTGATTGCTCATTATGACAAGCGGGACTTTCCCATGATAGAGAATGACCTCACATCTCACGTGAGAGGTTTTGTTCACCTGAGAAGAGCTAGTTGGGTGACCGTGGTGCGGCTCACTTTTGGGTGTTTGGTTATGTAAAGCGCTCTGGTGCATGACCCAACACCCGCCCTTTTATTCATTTTCCATTGGTCCAGTTCCTAGATTTCCAGGAAGATCTTGGCATCGTGTATGTGAAGATAGCTCTGGGTGTTTAAGGGAATGCTTCCCCGGGTGCTGACCAAACATCAGGCTAGGTCCACCTGTGACATCACACCCCTCACTGTGCTTTAAGATAGGGTTCAGGTTTCATGATGCTGTTGTTTCTCACGCGAGTTGTGCATGCAGACTTCTGTCCGTCCTCGCTGGTTTCCTTTCCTACCTGTCCGTGTTGGGACTCTCTCACCATCTGTTTCTCCTAGGCCAGAATTTGTCTCCGAAGTCTCAAAGCTCTCAGCTGGATGGCAGAGCGCTGCCCGGGGTGTCCAGCAGAGGAAGCGTGACATCCACAGGCAGGTGGCACAGTGGCAGTTCTTCACCACCTCTGTGGAGGACTTGCTCCGTTTCCTCGCTGACACCGGCCACCTCCTGTCTGCCGTGAAGGAGCAGGACTGTCACAGCCTCTACCAAACCAGACGCCTCATCCATGAGCTGAAGGTAATAGACTCACAATGTGGAGTGTCTGAGTGAGGGCTTCTATTGCGGTGAAGAGACGCCAGGACCACAGCAACCCTTGTAAAGGAAAACGATTCACTGGGACTGGCTTACAGTTTCGTAGGTTCAGTTCATTGTCATCATGGCAGGACATGGCAGCACACAGGCAGATATGGTGCTGGAGAAGAAGCTGAGAGTTCTACATCTTTAATATTTCAGAGAAGCTCTGAGGAAAATCCACCGTCATATTCTCATCACCCCAGAGACTTAAGGCAAACCCTCTTTTCTTTTTTAGAACAAAGAGATCCATGTTCAGAGGCGGCGAACCACCTATGAGCTGGCCTTGGAGGCCGGGGAGAAATTACGGAACACACCCAGCCTGGAAACTAAAGAGTTCATTGACAGACAAGTCAACAAGCTTCAGGACACCTGGAAGGACACTGAGCTCAGCCTGGGAGAGATGATCAGCCAGCTCCAGACCACAGCAGAGGTCAGTGTGACACTGTAATATACTACATATGGTTCTTGTCGGCCTTGCCACAAGAATGGTTTTTAAAACTCTGGTATTCTGCCAAGTGGTGGTACAGCCCTTTAACCCCAGCACTCAGATACAGAGGCAGGCGGATCTCTGTGAGTCCATGTTAGCCTGGTCTACAAGAGCGAGTTCCAGGACAGCCAAGGCTACACTGAGAAACTCTGTCTAGAAAAACCAAAAACAATAAAATAAAATAAATAAAATCTGGCATTCTGAATTTTCCAATGAATATCCTACCAATGTATGAGTCATGCCAGTTACTACTATTAATAAAATAATAGCTGTATGGGAAAAACCAAGTATTGCAAATGTAAACACTTGAGATGCTATGAAGAAGGTATTTACTTTGGTCCAGTAGGATGGCTCCGTGGGTAAAGGTACTTGGTGCCAAGCCTACAACCTGAGTTCAATCCCTGAAAACCATATGGTGGAAAGAGAGAACCAACTCCTGCAAAATGCCCTCCGACCCCCATCATGTACTGTGGCACACCCACCTCACACACTAAATAAATAAGTAAATAAATACATGTAAGAACAGTTGGATGAGACATGAAACATTCACATTCACTGGATGTTCAATACATGAAATGAACACTCACTTAGGCTCCAGCCTGGGCAGGACACATGAGAATAAGCACAGTTGTTCTGGGTTTCTCTGCTATCACCAGAGAATGAACGCACTCTTCCACAGACGGGAGTTTCTTGGGTAATCAATAACTATGAGTTTAAGAACAGAAAAGTTTTGAGTCATTAGTAGGAAAATCTTAGTTTTGGTCTGTTTGGTTGGCTGGTTTATTTTTGGTTTGGTTTTGGTTTGATTTTGCCAGAATACCAAGTGTTCTAAAGGACTGAACTGTGTTAAACTTAATGACCGAACACCACCAATGCTCTTGGATTTCAAATGCAGTTTTTATTTTCTTGCCAAAATATTAAGCTAGTTTTGTTTTGTGTCTGGCTTATTCCTGGCATCCCTCTAATCTGTTGTGTGCACTGAAAACGGATAGCAGAACGGTCTTTCTAAGTAGGCAGTAAATGTCTGTGGGCTGGTCAGAGCGCCTGTGCTGTGAACGGGGGGGGGGGGGTGAGTTTTGTTCTGTGGGGTACGTGACATGTGTGAGCTAGGGGAGCAGATACAACTTGAAAACTCTTTGCAAACCCCAAAGTCTTTCAAGCAGAAGGCAGCAGGCAGGGGGGTGGGTGGCTGCAAGGTGAAAGGTTGGCCAAAGCCAGGCATCAGAAGAGATAAACAAGGGGGAATGCCAGTGTGCTTTGCCTGGCTCTGCTATTGGGATGCACTCTGAAGATGTGGGTGTTAGACTCAATCCTTACAGTAGCCTCTTTGATGTGGACATATCCAAAAGTGATATAATAGATCAGAAAGATGAAAAGAGATACTTCCAAACCAATCCGTCCCAGTGATTATGTCCCACATCTCCCTTCAGTCAGTCTGCACAAGACAGGAACCGATTTCTGGGTGGCTTCTCCAAACCCACCTAAAAGACAGAGTGTGTGCATTAAATGAGCGAGCGGGTCTGTTCTGTAGTTCGTTCTGGAGAGCCAAGGACTTACCGGTTTCAATGCTGTTTTCAAATAGACCTGGGACCAGTGTGAAGAGAAAATCAAGGAGCTGCAAAGCAGGCTGCAAGTCCTGAAATCACAAAGCAGAAATCCTCTCCCCGAGCTTCACGAGGACCTCCACAGAGAAAAGGAGCTGATGAAGGTATTGATGTCTGAGCCAGTGACCAAGATAATCATACAGCGGCCTTCTGGGCGCTGCTTAAAGTGTTTGCCTGCCTCTCTCTCTGTGATAAAGCTGAGTTTTCTGATCAGCTGGAAAAGCCATCATTCTGGTCTCTTAAGGTGTGAGAATCGATGTTAGATCATGTGGTCATTGTTTAAAGATGAGAAAGGCTTTTGCGAAGCGAACTGTACATCACAGGCTCCTGGGGCAATTCTCCTTCGTGTCCTCTGTTTCTTCTCTGTGATATAAGATCTGGCCTAATTGATTTGTGAATGCGTGTGCGCGTGTTGGATGGAGGTCAGACAACAGCTTTGGGCATCAAGTCTGCAGCCTCCACCATGTTTGTGCTGTTTGTTCTTTGGCTAAGTACTCCAGGCTAGCTAGCCAGCGAGCTTCTGGGGGATTCCCCTATCTCTGTACCCCCATCTTGCCATCCGTAGGAATGCTGGGATTACAGACATGTGCCACTGTGTCTGACTTTCATGTGGGTCCAGGGATCTGAACTTGGGTTATCAGACGTCCGGAGTAAGAGCTTTTACCCACCGAGCCATGTTCCTGGCTCTGATTGGACTTTAAAAAAAAAAAAAAAGACAAAGGAAAAACTTTTTATCCTGACCTTGTCTTTGAAGTAAGAGTGAGGTGTGACTTAAAAACCACACCTGGAAAACCAGCAGAGTTGAGGTCTTTTGGTTAAGTATAACATATAAATCCCTCCAAACTGCGTTCTACCTAATTAGAAAGTGATCTTGAATATCAGAGGTCTTTGTAGAAGAGGAAGAGTTATAGACAGGAACTAGGATCACTGAACACCAGGGCAGGAACCTCTACGTCTCTTTTTTTGTCCGCAGATTTGGTATTTAAGAGATTTTTTTTTTTCTGAATCCTTTGGGATGGTTTCTTAATTTTTTCTTACTTCAGTGACTAGGGATTGAATTATAAAAAAAAAAAAAGTAGAAAGAAATATATGGGCCAGTTTATGAAACACAGAATGTTAGCAAGTGATGAGGTCATGCCATGTAGTACACGGAGCACCGAACAGCCATCCATCAGAATTAGCAGCTCGTTACTGTGGCCGCTCTTTAGACTGATTTCTGGCCTAAGTGACGCAGTAGCTTCCTTCCGATGTCAACTGAAGGGTAGGAACTGAGAGGCCTGGAAAAGGCGCCATGGATAAGTAACCCTAAATACAGTTAAAATCTGCTAGACTCAGGGGTGTTTGGGCTGTTTCCTTTCACTTCCTCGGTAGTGAAAAGGATTTTCTTGATTAATTGCTTTGATTTGTTAGATCTGAAAACTACTTCATTTCATAAACTAGTTGGAGCTGACAGGGTAGCTCGTGGGAGTCTTTGCCTAGCTAGTGTGAGGCCCTAGGTTTGAGCTGCATATGAATGAATGAACGAATGAATGATATAGGAAACTATCTGCTAACCAATCTCTGTCATTTATCAGCAAGCAACTTTTCCTTCTGTTGTTCAGAATATCAAAAATTACTCCTTCCAAACAGAGTGGGTGTTGTATGATGGCCCCCGTGTTAGTGGTACACGCACCCATGCATTCGGAAAGTGAGAAATCACACTTGCTGTGACCTACCTCTTTACATAGCCTCTGGATCTTAATCCAGAAACGTGTGCCCATCTTGCCCTTCTTACATGACACCCTCAGTAAAGGTCCTGGATGACTTTCCAACAGAATGACTTTCCTGAACTCCCACCACCTGAAGGAAGGGGCTTGAAGAGCTAAGGCTGTGTCCCCTGAGAGAAAGGTGACTGTAGGCTGCCTGGCAGGACCGTGGTAGCGGCTGTTTCTCATTCCGAAGGTCCCTCCCCTTCCCCCGGCTCCCCTCCCCCAGAGCCTAATCAAAGGATTAGCCTACAGGTTTGGAAAGAGCAGCGGCTGGAACTGCAGGCGCTTTCCCCCCAATTTCTCCTTGTGTTTAAATGCAGGAAGTCGAGAAACCTCTGGCTAACTGGACGCACAACTTGAAAGAGCTTCAAACTATGAAGGCGGACTTGAGCCGGCACATCCTGGCGGAGGACGTGACGGTTCTGAAGGAGCAGATTGAGCTTCTACACAGACAATGGGAGGATCTCTGCCTGAGAGTAAGTCAGCCAGCTTCAAAGTGCGGGGCTGAGGGGAGATGACTGAAGTGTCCCAAAGCCGAAGGAAAGGATCCCGACTTGTTGAAGTGGAGGCCCTATGGCCCTGGGACCCCTGTGCCCCCGCTGGTTCTGTTAGGAGGTAGCAACCGGTTTTAAGAGATTTGACCTCTTTGTCTCAGTGGGGTTCACAAAACAGCTTTGCACACTTCTGAGTTGTTTTGGGGTTTTTGTTTTGAGATCAGCTTAAGCTGGGAGGTAAGCAAGGGTCCTGCTGGCAGTGATTCTGCTTAGTGGCTCGCAGTGCGAATCAGAGACCCCTCCCCTAGGCCAAACACCAGAACCTAGATGCCCATAGGCTGGGAGGGGCTATCTGAGAGCCAGCCTTCCCTGCAGTCAGATGGTTGGTCCTAGGAGCTGGTTTTTAAACTCTGAAGTGATGGACTGTAGCCTAAGGCCCTCAGCTTCTACAGGATAAGACTGGAATTGTGCTCAGAGTATTACACAGTTCAAGTCTGTGGCAGGATCAAGGTGGAATTAAAGGGCTCAATTAATCTTAAAGATCCTTGTTTTAAGGATACATAATTCTCAGGAAAAGTTAATTCCTTAATCTTATTATTTTGTTTGTGCATGTGCGCGTGCGTGTGCGTGTGCGCATGAATTTGATGTTTGTAAATACCTGTGTTCTAAAGACGCTTTTAATTACATTTTGAAGTAAAAATACTCCATCAAAAACTCAGTTTTAGTAGTTACAGTGTGCTCTGCCTGTCTGTTAAATTGTTCCGATTCATGTTTTATGCAAAAGGAAATACTCAGAATCTTTAAAGTCTTCTAAGAGTCAAGAAAGCTCAAAGAGCATCCTCCAGATGGTCCTAATTGTTAGCATTGTGGACTCTATCCTGGCACAGAATGCCGGAACTCTTAGAAGCTAAAAAATGAATAGATGCCGGAGGAATGGGAGCAAAATGCTTGTTTCTCTAAGGGGGTAGATTTTCGGGCCTTTTAAACGCATGCGGCTGGACAGGACACAGAAGCAGGCATTTGGTATCTTGACCTCACTCTGCAAAGAGCAGAGGTTCTTTTGTGCGTGGTGAGAAAAATCTCAGGGGACTGCAGCCCCTATAAAGTGGGTGCTAAAACTTAAACCAAAAGAACTCCTCACTGCTCCATTTAAACTCTTAGGGTTTCAAAGACTTTTAGAAACTGAGAATAGCTGTACATTTAGGAAGGCTGGTTTGTAGCCTTCTAAGAAAGGAGGGAAGCCCCTTGGCTGGTGTTAGCATAACCGAACACTGGGTGTTTGGGGGTCAGCCTGCTTGCTCCAGACCAGTTTTTGGTGACATTTTTATGGTTTCCAGACAAAAGCTACAGTGTGCAAAGGCAAAGTAGATTAAATGAATTGTTTGGGGTTTTATTTTTTGTTTGTTTAAATACTCAAACACTTTTGCATCTTTTAAGTTTTCTGGTCATTTGCATTACTAATGATTGGCTGCTTTTTCTTTTAAATATTGTGATCTGGATGATACTTTTCAAAACAAGTAAGCTGAACACTGGCCTTCTGGATATATGGATTTGATCCGTTTTGAAAGGGAAAAGGTTTGGGCCACAAAGTTACAAGGTAGCAATCGGTGAATGTGTTACATACAAAGAACAGGGAAAACAAAGTTGAGCTATGTGTCTGTGTTTACCTAACCTTTCTGTGTAGTGGGGCTCGTCAGTGCAAACACACAGAGTGCAAATGCCATCCTTTCATCTTTTGTTAGTTTTTAGTGGCAGTCACCAAGGGTGGAAAAAAAACTTTTGTTAGTGCTGAGCCCTAGGTTTCGAGAGAACGAAACAGGTTTTAGAGACAGATGCTGACCCAAGTGAATGACATCGGTGTTCATTTGTGTTTGTGACCCTTGGGGGTGGGGTGGGGTGCTCACTTTTTTTGGGGGGAGCCAAGGGATTTTCCTTCCCGGCTAGCCTCAGCTACCAAAATGCATGTCATCCCTAGGTGGCTATCCGCAAGCAGGAGATTGAAGACAGGCTCAATTCATGGATCGTGTTCAATGAAAAAAACAAGGAATTGTGTGCTTGGCTGGTCCAGATGGAAAACAAAGTTCTACAGACAGCGGATATTAGCATTGAGGAGATGATTGAAAAGCTACAGAAGGTGAGTGGGGGCGGGGTGCCCACGTGGGTGCACTGAGGAGGGTCAAGGGCCTTTGCAGGCTCCAAGAGCCACAGTGCCACGTTGTTACATGGCAGTGTTCGTGTCTCAAGAGGACTCTTTTTGGTCTTTCCAAAGGAGGAAGTGAGAAAGGTAGGGAGCATGAACTGTCATAGGTGGACGCGGTGCTGAGGAAGGCTGCTTTCCCTCCGTTGGGAAGACTAGCCAGCGATGGTTTCTCTAGTTATTGTAATGTGGGACCCAAGTCAAAGAGGAAGTCAGCTTCGGGGACAGAAGTGACTTGAGCATCTCAAAACACCTCTCCATCAACCCTGGGGCCGGGGGGGAACCTTGGACCTCAGTCTGACTCAGTTGAGTCCATTTTGTTTCGGCTCCACATTTGTGAGGGGAAAACAAGGGGTTCTCATAGCCCCGGTGATAGAGTTCTTGCCTTTGCATGCATGAAGCCCCGAATTCAACCCTCAGCACAGCGAGGATAAAGAAAAAGAAAGTGCCTATAGGCAGGCATGGGAGCACCAACACTCAGGAGGCTGAGACAGGAGGACCATGAGCTGCAGGCCTGGGCTACACAGTGAGATAAAGTCACTACTGCCTTAAACACCTGGTAGTCACCTAGCTGATGTGAGCCATTCCTCGAAGAACTCTGTTGACAAGTATAAGATTTTTTTTTTTTTTTTTTTTTTTTTTTTGCCATTAACACTCATGTAGCCAGCGTGAGAGTACGTGCCTGCAATCCCATCACCTGGGAGGCGGAGGTGGGAATATTGCCTGGAGTTCAGTGGGAGACCCTGTCCGATAAAGCAAAAACAAACCCAAAGAGTGCATTAAGAGAGAACGGTGTGTGCCCTGGGCTGGAGAAGGACTGAGCTGGTGGTGATGGCTCGGGCCTTGTGCTTTGGTGTCTACCAGGATTGCATGGAAGAAATAAGCTCATTCAGTGAAAGCAAGCTGCAGCTGAAACAGATGGGCGAGCAGCTAATCAAGGCCAGCAGCAAGGCCAAGGCGGCCGAGATGGACGACAAGCTCAGCAAAATCAACGACCGCTGGCGGCATCTTTTCGATGTCATTGGATCGAGGTAAGAAGTGGTCCAAAATAATTCATGTCTACCTCTAGAGACTGCCTCCCAGAGCTGGCTAGCCAAGTTCAGTCGTCCTGCGTGGTAACCTGACAGGTTTATAAATGTCCAGGTTTGTAGTTCGGGGGAGAGGAGCAGGAATTCTGATTTGAACAATAATTGGAGATGATATTTTAGTAAAATTTGACATGAATTAGATGTGTGTGCATGGAGGGTGTCTAGGGATTAAATTCAGCCTCACAAACATGCTAGACAAAGCACTTTAGCATGAGCTACCATTTTGATTGCTGCTGCTGCTGTTGTTGAGAGCGGGATTTGGCTATGTTCCCCAGGCTGACCTCCAACCAATCTTCCCTCCTCTGCCTCCCAAGCAGCCAGAGTACTTGCCACTATGCCCAGCTGGATTTGTTTTAAACAAGAGTCAGAAACTTGGTGTGGAAAGAGATCCTAAAGGGGAGGTCTCATGGGAACTGTCACTCTCTGCTGGAATGAGCATGTCCCCCCATGAAATAATGCCTGCCTGTTCCTGCCTCACTCTGTGTAGCAGCCAGGGGGTCCTTGATGCCCCCACAGCAGGAGCCCAGTGTGCACTGCTAAGGGTCCTTTGTGACCATGCACCTGGTGTGATGGGCACCAGGTCCCCTGGGGGACACAACTGGAGTAGCATCTTCTTCTCAGATGTGACCACAAATCAAAGCTCTGTCCTCCGGTGCCATGTTGTCCAAAATAGAGCTGGTGATATTTCCTCCCCATCAACAACCAATGGTGATGCCCAGAGCTTTTAGATGGCTTTTGTTTTCAAGTCTTCCATATAAAGACAGCACTCCCCCCACCCCAACCCCCCAAAACTACATGTTTTTCTATTGCAGCCTGGTCTTCCGAGACATCTTATTTTGGGATCATTTGTGCAACATTGTCTGCCACTGGCCTGGTACATGTTTACAGGACAGTGTGCCCAGCATGAACATGTGATTGATTTGGAACTTAGAGGGGAGCCTGGAGAGCATATTAAGGTTTGGAGAGGGAGAAGAATAGGATGCTGTTAGTCATGTGTCCTATCCTTTACCTCTCTGATCACTGGAAACCATAAGTGAGCCCGACTCAGCAGAGGCAGGGACTAAGTGGTGTTTGCATAGCGGGCAGGAAGTAAGACGGGTCCATTACATTAATAGGAGTGGCTATTTGGCAGCAATAAAGCCAAGCATATGGGGAGTCCAGATTCTATCTTCTCCTGAGAGTGGAGGGGCGGAGACAAGGAAAGAGCCATCCCAGATGGTCCTGAGTGAAGGCTTGAAAGTCCCGAGAACCACTGCAGGCAGAGAGACCCTTGTTGTGAGCAAACAGGCAGGCTGCGGAGCAGAAGACAAGCCACCCAGGAAGGGACAGGAAGCCCCATTGGCACAGTATAAGAAATGACCCTGGGAGAGATGGGAGCTTTGACTGTCAGCCACAGATTTGGCCTCCTCAGTCAAGTCTGAGTCCATTGTGGTCCCCCAGTGGTGACAGAGTTCCTAAAGAATGACCAGGGGAACTGGTTAGAAGATGAGGCAGGACTGAATTTAGCTTCAATTTACCGTTTGAAAAAGAAGCAGGACAGTAGCAAGACTTCGTTTTGAGCCTCTGCTGGCTTTCCTGTGCACTCTAAGTCTCTAAGCCTGTTTCCAAATCTTCTGTCGGGGTCCCGTGCTAGCCCGGACCCTCAATTATTTCTCTACCAGACCCCAACACAAACTATCTCTGGACTGGCGTGGAGGAGACGGGAATAAAGACACGACTTCCATGGTTTCATCGGGAGGGAGATTCTCAGAGGTCCCTTGTGATATCCTGGGTTCACGTCCTGAAAAATTCCCCCATTTATTCTCTAAACAGTCTTTATACCAAAACTTAACAGAGGGTGAAATACATTAGTATTCTGTCTCCTAGGTAACCAGGTGAATGGCCTTTTGTCAATCCACAACTACCTGTCTGTTGTGTACGCTAGCTGTCATGGGTAGGCTTGAATCAGCATCTCTATAAGGCATCCTCCAAATTACAAAGGAAGGAGCAAAACATCCTGACCTTTTGTTAGGTTAGCGGCAGCCTGCCTGGCAGGCTACATGACCCGTCTCAGGTGTGGCCTATGGATTGATGGCTTGGCTGCCATGCCATATAGAAATATGGGCCTACAATCTTCCCAGTGTGTCCAACAGCACATCACAAGCTGCTGTGCCCGCTTCAGATACATGACAAGTGTTGCTCATTTGACATAGGACCAGAAGAGCATGGAGAAGCCTGTGTGTGGACTAGTAATCTGTCATTTTCATTGTAAAGTGGAAGCAGATCCTTCCTCCACGAGGCCGAGGATGCCATTAAATTTATTCCCATTGCTGGGCAGGCACGGAGGCTCGCTGGGTAAAAAGTACTTCTGGTGCAAGCCTAATGATAGGAGTTCGACTCCCAGAAGCCAAGTAGTGGTGGAAAGAGAGAACTCACTCCAGCAGTTTCTCCTCTGGCTTCCACACGGGCTGTGTGGCACATGTGTGCTGGCTCTCACCTCTCTTATCCACACACATAATAAACTCAATTTTAAATCATTAATTGTTCCCAGGGCTGAGAACACTGTCCCGTGTATTTGTTGAATGAATAAGCATTCTAGTAGATGAGATTAAGAATTTGTTTTTGGTGGGTGAATCGTGGCTCTGCTGGTGTTGTCTTTATGGTCCACGTCAGCTTGGGTACTTGACACTAATCAAGGGTGTGATGACATCACACTTGCTCGTGGGTCATTCAGGAGTAAGACCTAGCTTATGCTTCTGAAGAAGAGAGTAGCATGCCTTCGTCAGTTATATCCTCTGCAGAGGTTAGCAGGCTGTTGGTGTCTCTGTCTCTCCGGCTGCCCATCTCTGGCCAGTTGCCTGGGGGAAGAAGAGAAAACAGCCGCTGGGAGTTCATCCGCCTTCTTGGCCATAGCAGTTGGCAACAATAGCAAGTATCTTGACTGCCAACTGAGTTCTTAACAATATGCTTTGATGCATGATGTCACTTGATCTTTTGGGTACACTTATTGATGGGGGAGGGCTAGAGATGCGTGCCACATCATATGGTGGAGGCCCGAGGTCAACCTGCGGGAGTCTCCTTCCACTATGTGGATCCCAGGGTTCAAGTCAGTAGACGTGGCAAGACCTACTTGCTGAGCCATCAATTTTCAATGTAATTCTGAAAGGTTGGTACCATCATCCCATGTTACTGATAAAGAAACTGAGGGCTGAAGTTGAGTAACTTGTACAAACCAAGGCAGCTGACAATGCAACTAGGATCTCAACTCAGACAGTTGTCACCCCCGTGCCACCCTATACCCTTCTAGTTGAAAGCACACAATGACTAAAACTTATGGGATCTTCACCATAGACCTAAGTTAAAGTTGAAGGCTTAGCATGGTGTTCAGTACTCTAAAACCCACTGAAGCAGGTCTATTCACTGGTTTAAAAAAAAAAAAGTAAAGAAAAAGCCCCCCCCCCAATCTAGTACTTTGGTTTTATTCACAATTATTTTAAAAATAATTAGTACAACACAACAGGTTTCTTTTTTAATTGATTTTTATTGAGCTCTACATTTTACTCTGTTCCCCTCCCTGCTTCTCCCCTCTTCTTCAACCCTCCCCCAAGGTCCCCATGCTCCCAATTTACTCAGGAGATCTTGTCTTTTTCTACTTTCCATGTAGATTAGATCCACATATGTCTCTCTTAGGATCCTCATTGTTGTCTAGGTTCTCTGGGATTATGATTTGTAGGCTGATTCTTTGCTTTATGTTTAGAAACCATTTATGAGTGAGTACATATGATAATTGGCTTTCTGGGTCTGGGTTACCTTACTCAAAATGTTTTCTAGCTCCATCTATTTTCCTACAAAATTAAAGATGTCATTATTTATTTTCTGCTGTGTAGTACTCCATTGTGTAAATGTACCACATTTTCTTTATCCATTCTTTGGTCGATGGGCATTTAGGTTGTTTCCAGGTTCTGGCTATGACAAATAATGCTACTGTGAACATAGTTGAGCACATGTCCTTGTGGCACAATTGAGCTTCCTTTGGATAGATACCCAAAAGTGGTATTACTGGGTCTTGAGGAAGGTTGTTTCCTAATTTTCTGAGAAATCGCCACACTGACATCCAAAGGGGTTGTACCAGCTTGCATTCCCACCAGCAATGCAGAAGTATTCCCTCTTCCCCACAACCTCTTCAGCATAAGTTGTCATCGATGTTTTTGATCTTAGCCTGTAAGAATTTATAAGTGTAAAATGAAATCTCAGAATTGTTTGATTTGCATTTCTCTGATGACTAAGGATGTTGAACATTTTCTTAAGTGTCCTTCAGCCATTTTAGATTCCTCTGTTGAGAGTTCTCTGCTTAGGTCCAGGAATACAAGGAACGAACATACCTAAACGTAATAAAGGCAATATACAGCAAACCAACAGCCAACATCAAACTAAATGGAGAGACACTCCCAGCGATCCCACTGAAATCAGGAACAAGACAAGGTTGTCCACTCTCTCCATATCTATTCAGTATAGTTCTTGAGGTCCTAGTTAGAGCAATAAGACACAAGAGGTTTCTTAAAGCAATATTATCATCTGACCATCCCAGACAGCCAGGCTTCTGGGGAGGTGAGCAGAACCAGGCTCCTGAAATAACACTGCAAGGTCAGCCCACGCCTTCATTTACAGAAGGGAAACTGCCAATCAGAGAAGGGAAATGACGTCCACTCAGGGTGGGAACAGGAACCAGAGTGTTGTTGGAGGCCGCTTGTTCATTCCCGGCTTCCCAGAGCCACACAATAATCACTCAGAAACTGTATTAATTAAATCACTGCTTGACCAATGACTTAAGCGTATTGCTAGCTAGCTCTTATATGTTTGGTTAACCCATTTCTATTATTTTATATTTTACCACAAGGCTGGTGGCCTACTGGCAAGGTTCCAGCTGGCAGCTTGTGTCTTTCCCCTCTGGTGGCTCCATGGAGGCTCCCTGACTCTGCCTTTTTTTTCTCCCAGCATTCAGTTTAGTTTTCCCTGCCTTGCTCTGTTCCCTTATAGCTCTGCTGTAGGCCCAAAGCAGTTTCTTTATTAATCAGTGATATTCACAGCATACAGAGGGGAATCCCACATCACCAGAGTCTGTCTGTCTCACTGCACAAAGCATCTTCAGGGCATGCTAGGCTCTTGTAGGATGCTGACTTTCCAGGGCACTGTGTTAAATTTTTTTCTGAAACCTAGAACTTGATGCCAGGTACTGTCTACTAGAAGACAGTGGTTCTCTGGCTTCAGTGTGCATCACAACCTGCCTCAGTGTCCCACATCTAGAGCTGCTCCATCCAGGGATCTGGGTGAGGCGCCAAGACCTTCATTCCTAACATGTGTCCAGATGTGGTATCGAGGTGTGGTGCTCTTGATGGGAAGTCTGTTTGGGAAACACATGAGCAATGGAGTGAAGTAAATCAGAAATTTTCAGATAAGTCTTGAGCCTCCATCTCCATGCTGAGAAACCATGTACACGCTTCCTGTCCCCATGGCGGGACATCTGTGAGGATCAAGATCCAGATGAGAGAGTGTCAAGACAATCACGGATCCAGCCACACACATCTGCCTCATGGCATCTCACAGCCCCAAGTTCATGGGTTGGCTAGATGGCTGGCCAATGAGATCTTGGCAATGCACTTGTCTTCTTGCTTCCTATACACCCCACCCCCGAGCTAGGGCTACACGTATGTATATCACCATGCCCAGCTTTTATGTAGGTGCTGGGGATCTGAACACAGGTTCTCACGCTCGTGTGACACTTTACCACCTGAGCTATCACCTCAGCCCTGGGGTGGGACCATTTTTAAAGACTATTGCTAGTGGTGTGGGCAAATGAGCTGATGAAAATGGCCAGGGCCTGGAAGATCTCCCCTGTATGAGGATCATTACTGGCCGTACTCAGTTTGTTTAGCTACAGTTTCTAAGGAAAGCATCGCTACTTTTCTCTTGAATGCCGCCTCAGTGGCATCACCGTGAATAGGCTTAGTATCCTTATGCTAGTAGTGTATGAAGGAGAGACCCGAGTAACAGGTAAACAAAAGACTAGACCCTCCCTGTTGACATTGGGTGGCTCTTTTGTTGTCAGAAATATCAAGTCCATGGAAAGACACTGGAAGGAACTAAATGTGCTTCTCACATTTCCCCTACCGTCGCACAAAGCCTATCAAGTTTATACTAATAGCAAGCAAGATGTTGTCATTTGAGCTCAACAGTTATTACCCTGGCAACCATCGGTTACGATTGCTTTTCATCCCTTTTCATGGCTCTCTTCCTAACTGTAGTTTCTCAAGGTCACCGTGAAAGACCAAACCAGTCAGAAAGCTGTCTCAGCTTAGCCACCGCAGGTGCCTGGAAGGAGCTGGGGGGCTGCTGGGCGTAGGGAAGGGGTAGCTGGAGGTTGGCCTCCACACTTCCCTTTCCCTTGCCATCAGCCCAGTCATTCCACTTCTGGAGCATATGACTTCTGTTACCCTGCAGAAATGTCTTCCTGGGAGCCTAGGGCTACCCCAAGGGGAAAGCAGCCATCAGCAGATGGGAAGCAACTGGCCCAATGTGCGTAGTCAGGGAATAAACCTCAGTGTCCGGTACTTACAAGGTCACAAAAACAGCCCAGAATGCGGGCATGAACAAAACAGACACTACAATTAGGAGAAAGGTTGCCAAGCCTCTCCCCTGGCAAAGGAGGCTTGCTCTCAAGGTGGTGGGGCATGGTAACGGCCAAGTGAGAGGTTGTAGGAACACAGGTGATCACGTCTCAAAATGAGGGAAGAGGCCAGCCTGACCCATTTCCACAGGAGACTCCCATGTTCTACATTTTGGAGAACCTAGGAAGGAGGAGCTAAAATCGCTTCCTCTATCTTAAGGTTCATTTCTACTGCAAGGTGGGGTCCCTCTGCAGCAATCAGTGGCAGAGTCCATGAACTCTGGCCTTCTCAGGCAGGACTGAAGATCTCCAGCAAGAGGAAAACTCCTCAGGGCAATGTCGTCTTCGGGGCTGAGGAAGGCGCCCCTGCATGGCTCAGGCTTCAGGCTGCACTGCTGCTTATAAACATGACACAGAGAAATTATAGACCAGAAATCACCCCCCCCCCCCCCGCCCCACCATGTTCCAAGTCTAAATGTCTCCTCCCTGGCTTTACAGCTCTTCATACGTATCACGGTGCCAAGATAAGGCTGGGACTTTCTCCTCTCAGCCTTGCAATCCTGTAACGTCAGAACAAAGGCTGTGTGTGTGTGAAGAGAGCTGGAGAAGAGACATGTTCTTTATTGTAAGCAGGGTGGGGGGGCAGGTTAAAAATTGCAGAGCAAAGAAAAGGTGTCTTCCTTCCAACCAGCATCGCCGGGTGCCCGTGAGCCAGCCAGTGGTGGTGCCTCGGATGAGGAGCCTTGGGGAGGGTCTGGTTGGAAGATGCTGAGCCAGTGAATGAAGAGGGCAGGCTGGGCAGGGGGAGGGGCTGCCTGGCCAGGAGGTGGAGGTGCAGCCGGGAACTTGGAGCGTCCGCGGAAACCCAAGGAATGGTTTTTTCTCATAAACAGTAAGTGTCATTTCAGCTGACAGCCACACCCGCGACCCAGGTGGCCGCTGCTCTGTGTGTGTGCCTTGCTGTTTTGGTTACAGTGGAGATCTCCGATGAGATGGTGGCTGCGGAGTGTGTGCGCGCTCAGCCATTCGGGGGATGGGTTCTCTCCCGGCGTCAGCATGCTTGTGGTGGCTGCAGTCTGCCTCTGACAGGCCGGCAGGGATGCGATTATGCTGTGCAGAAAATAACAATATCCTGGCATTAAAAAGAAAATGCTCCAAAGCAGCAGTTGGCTCTAAAATGTCTTGTATGTACTGTCTGTGCCTTCAAATCAGGGCGTGGAAATTAATAATTTTACTGTGAAGATATTTAGCTCTGTAAAAAGATAAAATTGTGCAGGCTTGGTACAGGGTGCTTAGCAACTGACAGCTGCCCATACATAGGTTTGAGTATTTATTTTGGTCCGGATTTAGATACTTTTGATCGTTTCAGCCCAGATTCAGATACTTTTGATCTTTTCAGCTCTCCTTACTAATTTTTGTTACAATGTCCACATCAACGTAGGCGTCTCTTAACTTACACTGACTTGACCTTCTATAATCTAACTGTATGCTGCTTACCATGAGAACAGAGCTGAAAGGTATATTACTCCATGTGCATGAATAGGAATTTTTCCAGACAAAAATGTTTTTGATATTTACAGCCTTGTGCATACATAGCAAGACTCCTGCTTGCTATATGCACTTGCCATATTACCAACTCACCTTCATTTTGACCGCTCTGGAAGAAGAGCCGTGTTTTTCAGGGTTACATTCTGAGCCATCTCTAGTTAAGATGAAAGAAAAACTTTATTAGTCTTGATCACGCCCTGTTTCTCTACCCATAATTCCTGTAATAGAACCCTTCTATTCTACTCTTAGGCATAATTTTAATTTGGTTTAATTTCGTAGAAAAATGACTTTTGGCATGGATGGCTTCTCCTTTCATCTAGCAATATTGTTTTGATAATCAGTCCTAGAATTCAGCTCAGGAAACCCTATGTTTGTTTCTTCAGGGTGTATGTCCTATGTTCAGAGATAATACATGAGAAATATTACCTGTGTGACCATGGGCAAAGTGCAGAGGTGGGAGCCACATAAACTGCCTACGGGGTTGATGCCATGCAGCATCTTGTTGGCAGGCTGGTCTCTGACCAGATTCCCTCATTTTCTGATGTTAAGTAGAGATCTCAGTGTTTGGAGAGTGTTTGGTCAGCCCTCGGGATTAAGAGGTCAACCCTCCGGATTAGCAAAGGACACATGCTTCCTGACCCAAGGAAGGGGACAGTTGAGTTACAGCATCCACAGGGAGCAGAACTATATAAACTTCAACAATGCATCCCTTGGTTCTTGGAACTGATTGTCCGGTGATTGCCTGAGAAACATTCTGATTCCAGCGTACTGGAGCTGTCGGGACTGCAGGCAGAGGTTAAACAACAGAGCAAGCTAGACTCTGCCTGGGTGAAGCGCGCTCTCTCTGTCTCTGTCTCTCTTCCCTAAGTCTACTTGTTATCAATAGGTTAGAGTGCCTCTCACAGCAGAGCAGCGAGTTGCTTTGAAGGCAAAGTGTTTTGGTGTCATCTGGTCTTTAAAATAGGGCAGAGCCATCATTTTTGATGGAAAAGACACACTGGTGACTGTCGCTTCCTCACCCAGTAGGGCTGCCTGAAACTGTATCGCAACATCAAAGTTGCATCAGCTCTGTGGGACTTAAGACCCATCTTCGAGTTACCATGGAATCCTCACAATGTGCATAGGACGCAAAACAAAAGCACATGGTTAAATGTATACTGAAAGAAATCCATGGAAGGGAAACATGGGCAGTAGTATATCTGTGACTCCGAGCCTCTTCCCATGCTGGCTACCAGCCACGAGCCACAGCAGCTTGTGACTCCTCTATATCCTGGATCTGAATCATGTTCCCTGACAGCAACAAAACCTGTCTTCTACCCCCATCTATGCACATCTGTTTGTGCAAGGTACGTGACAAGCCACAGGGGCCAGACTGCCAGAGGTTGGAATCTTGCCCCTGCTATTTAATGGCCCACATGACCAAGGCTGGTTATTTCACCCATGAGCCTGTTTCCCCCAACTGTCCAATGGGAATAATGATGGTACTTGTGAGCATCTTTGGGAGGATTAAATGAGCTGTTAAGCATGTAAGATACAGCAGGCCTGACATATGTTAGCATATGTCATAAATGTTAGCAGGTTACATGGATGTTTCATTTTGGCACTGTGGTTTATTGATGGGTTACAAACCATTCCGATGTAGGTATTTTAAAGGAACGGGCTACATGTGAAAAGGCTTGTACCTTTACCTCAAATGCTCAAGTACATACTTTAGATTCTTTTTCTATTTTGGAATATTTGCATATTTATGAGAACTCTCAGGAATCCACTGGCATTTCTCACACACAGTCCAAAGGTAATTCTGTATGTCTTTAGTGCACCTGTCTTGACTGTAGCCATCATATAAGGTCTGACGTGGGATTTTTTTACTGGTAATGACATGATACAGCACCCAGAAAGTTTGGACTTTTGAGCATTACAGGTTACAGTTTTTAGATTAGGATGTCCCGTCCTTATTTTATTTCCATTCTCCATTGCTCTGCCTTGAGCACTTCACTTTGAATGCCACAGCCACAGTTCTAGGAGGGCTAAGCAAATTGTTCTCTCCTTCTCCAGGAGCTATGACATCCCTAACTTCTGGTTGGCAGAAGTAAACACGGCCATGCCTAGGCCATCGTGTGTTAGCTCCCTGTGTATAGAAAGTGGTCTCCCCAGACCTCTTCTTGTTAAAATAAGAAAAGAAAGTGCTGTGACTCTCATAGTGGCATGGGATTCGGTGCCGGCTGTTAGCATGGTGAGCTGCCATCCTGGGAAGAGGGGAAGGGCAAGCAGGAGGCAGTAGGATGCTCACTGAGCATGAGCACTGGTCTCTACCATCAAGAAGTGCTCATGGCCAGGCCTCTTCTCCAGCCAGAGATTTTTAGGAGGTCAGCCCCTCATAACTGTGTGGACCGCTGCTGGGCCTTACAGAGTCAGGGTGGTAAGATGAAGTCAGACAGACTCAATGGTAAACCACGGGAATGAAGACAGGATCTAGGTTACAGCTGTATCCAGGCCTGGCCCGGATTCGGTTACTTCCTTTTCAATAAATCATCTCGTGGCTTTGAAGGGGACTGTGTCCTGCTGCAGGTGTGCAGTTTGGAAAATGTACCTCCTTGAAAATGATTATTCCTGGGCCATTGTCCTCATCAGAGACTGTCCCAAATGGCCTTCACGTCCATCTCCTGCCTTCCTCCCAGCTAACCGAGTGAAGCCAGAACTCAAACCTAAGCCCTTGCAGACTACATGGCCTGCCTTCAAGCCTCCCTGTCTCAGGGAGCTACAAAGAATAAAATACCCGGGAACGAAGGTAGCAAAGTCCAGGGCCAGCTGGCTACAGTGTTACAGCATCCATGTCCTGGTCAGCATCAGAAGAGTTAATGTTGCCGAACATCTGTTATGTTCCAGTGGTTATCTGTTGCCTTGATCCCGCATCACCTGCAAGATGCTTAATTTTATAGATAATAAGGACACTTGGAGTCTGAGTCAAGAATCTTGCAGGGGTGTAGAGCTTACAGATGGTAGGTGGTGGTTGACAGGGCTCTAACAATCCTGGTCTGCTCGACTCCAGTGCTCTGGTCTTATCCCTATTGCTGAGGTTTGAGAGACCTCAGAGGCTTGAAGTAGAGGGGCTGGGAGTGAAAGGATTCCCTTAGAACCATATAAGTCACTGCTAACAGAGCTAGAACCGGAAGGCAGTCCTCGGGGTTGTCTTGGTTGATGGTGAGATAGAAACATACTGATTCTTTGGTCCACTTAAACGTAGCCTGGAGGTAGGGAATGTAGCTCAGTTGGTAGAGTGCTTACCCAGCATGCACTAAGCCCTGGGACCCATCCACAACACGATATAAACCAGTGTGGTCCTGGATGGATATAACCCCAGTACTACAGAGCTGGGGGCAGAAGGATCAGAAGTTCAAGATCGTCCTTGTCAACACAGAAAGACAGACCTGGGGCCAGCCCGAGCTACAAAAGATCCTATATGAAAATAAAAGAGCATGTGGGGACGTGACTGTTCATGTTTATTCATTGGACAAATACCTGTTGACAGCCCTGTCCACAGCACATGGAGGTGCTGCCCCTCTCTCCTGAAGAGTGGAGAGTGTCTCACAGTGGTAGCTTGCTCTGGCGCTCCAGGAGCATGGGGGCAGGGTTGGGGTGGGGTATGGATGAAGCCAGGAACAGCTTTTGGTGAGAGGCCAAGGGCCATTCAAATGGCTTGAGGTGTTAAACCGATTATGAGATTAAACTGGTTTGTCAAGGTAGAGATCTAGACTGTTGAAAGATTCCCAGCGTGAATCAGGACTTGGCTTCAGAAATGGAACCAAAGGTGGGGAGGAGGGCATGGAGGCCAGGAGGAAGTTGTTCGGGTAAGTAAAAGTTGACGGTGCGCAGGCAGTGTGTTTCCTGTGAGTTGAGGTCAGCATCTCAGTTTCTCTTTCCATTGCCGTCAGCGGGGGTGCAGCTTTGGCGGCATCTTCCGACCTGAGGATTGGTAAGTAGGGACTTTGAACTGTAAACCATTGCTTAAATCTCTGGGATTCATCCAAAAAACCCCAGATCAGCGGTGCAAGCACTCACCCATTTAGGGTTTTCATGAAAGTGGCTGATGGAAGTATTTTATTTCGGTTTCTGTGTGAAAAACGAATGCTAGCCAGGCAAGGTGGCACACACCTCTAAGCCCAGCATTCAGGAGGCAGAGGCAGGAGGATCTGTGAGTGTCAGGACAGTGTGAGCTACGTAGTGAGGCCCTGCCTCACACCAACAAAGATGGCTTTTGCTTCAGTAGCTTTTGGCCTGGTGTTAACTCGAAGCTCCAGCGTACGCAAGCTACATGTGTTCTCTCAAACCTGTTGCAAGCCAAGGCCAGGCTGGAAAGAAAACTGAGGCAGACTGCCAGAGAGGCGGCAAGCAGATCTGTGCTTGAGTGGCTTCTCTCTTTCTGACCCAGAGATGCCCACCAGGCAGCCTCGCTGGAGCACCCACCCTCACGCCGTGCGTTCTGTCTTTGTCCAGGAAGGGCCACTGACTGCTGTCACTGGAGTGAAGTATTCAGAATAGGTATTTGGGAGAGAGGAAAATGGCAACTTCCCTATGGTCTGGAATTCCAGGAAGTGGTCAGGGTATCAGGAGGAGGCCATGTGAGTCTGACAGGACTCTTGGCTAGTCTGAGCCCCTGCGAAGCATCATCCCGACCAATAGTGTTGCAGAGTCACCTGCTCTGTGACCATGCACACCTGGGGAGATATAAGTTGTTCCTGCTACAAAATTAAAGTGGTACAGATTCCTGGCTCCTCACCGGTGTCCGGCGTCCGTCCTGGCCCTTGCTTCCCGCTGCTGCTAACTGGGTCTCTCTTCCATTGCACTTAGGGTGAAGAAGCTGAAGGAGACGTTTGCTTTCATTCAGCAGTTAGACAAAAACATGAGCAACCTTCGCACCTGGTTGGCGCGAATCGAGTCTGAGCTCTCCAAGCCCGTGGTTTACGATGTCTGCGATGACCACGAGATCCAGAAGAGGCTTGCTGAGCAACAGGTGAGTGATGGGAAGGAGTACCAAGAGGAGAGGTGGCACAGGAGGCCAAGGCAGGCCTGCCCTCCTGTCTTCCACCTGCCCACGTCACTGCCCTATGTGTGAGGCATTCGTCTCTGAATGCCTCCTTCTCCTTCACATAGCTCATCCTGCAAACAATGCTGAAGAAGATGCCGACCTTAATTACAATGCTCGATGAGGTTTTATCTTTGATTTCATTATGTATAACATAGCTTTGAAAGGGAATGAATTGGGAGTACAGTTCCTTTTCGGATTGAGATAGTTAGTGTCCCAGACTGACTTCAGACTCTCAGCCTTCTGCTTTATCATACTGACATCAACCTAATAGACCTGCAAAGAGAGAACCTTGATTGAGGAATTGCCTCCACAAAGTAGTCTCTGGGACCTTCCACACCCCGCCCCTCCAGGATCTCCTGGCTGGCCTGGAACTTACTATGGAGATCAAGGTACCCTCAAACTCAGGAGCTCCATCTGCCTCTCCCTCCTGAATACTGGGATTGAGGGTGTAGGCCTGAGACATTTTTTTTCAATTGCTCATTGATATAGGGGGGCCCAGCCTACTGTGGGCAGTACCATCCTTAGGCAAATGAGCCCCGGCTACCTACGAAAGGTAGCCAAGCAAGCGAGGCGAGGGAGATGGTAAGCAGCATTCCTCCATGGCCTCTCCTTCAGTTCCTGCCCCTAGGTTCCTGCCTTGAGTTCCTGCTTCGGCTTCTGTCAATCATGACTTCTACCCTGTGTAGCAAATAAGCCTTCTCCTCCCAAGCTGCTTTTGGTCAGGGCTGTATCACAGCAACAGAGAAACGAACAAGGGCAGCTACCAACTACTGTAGCTGTAGCCATGCACCATGTCATACCCGCATGCCCGCTCCAACCCCTCTCTCTGAGGAGTCAGCCAGTGCCTGGCACATGCTCGGCACGTGCTCGATCATGACCAGAAGGGACCACCCCAAAGACAGTGTCTCCTGTTACCCAGGCTGTCCTGACAGCTGAGGGTGACCTCGAGCTTCTGGCCCTTCTGCTGTGTGCTGAGATATACAGGTGTGTGCCACTGCCCCTTTCTCAGAAGATGCCCTTTAATGATAAATTATCTTGAGTCAGTTCTATCTTTTATTGTTTTAGAATTTTTTATTGTTGATACTGCTGTTTGTTTTTCAAGACAGTGTTACTCTGTATGGCGCTGGCTGTCCTGGAACTTACAGTGCAGACCAGGCGCCACCTCTGCCTCCCAAGAGCTGGACTTAAAGGCATGCATTGCCACCACCACCCAGCCTTTTACTGGCTTAAAAGTGACAATTTTTTTTTTGCTACCTTACATAGAATAAACATTTGTCCTTTCACTAACTGCCACTTTTAGATGGGTATCACATTGGCCACACCCAGATAAGCAGTGGAATATGCTATTCTAAGGTCATGCGATTGGCTGATTGAATTCTCCTTTACCGTGTGTCTTAGTCACTGTTCTGTGACTGTGAAGAGACACCATGACCAAAGCAACTCTTAGAAAAGAAAGAATGTATTGGGGTCTTGCTTACAGTTTCAGAGACTGAGTCCATTATCATATTGGCAGAGAGCATGGCAGCAGGAAAACAGGGTACTGAGAGTTACATCCTGATCCATAGGCAGAGAGAGAGAATATGAGAATATGGATGTGTGTCTAGGCCCGGCATGTTTTTGAAACCTCAAAGCCCACCCCCCCACACCAGTGACACACTTCCTCCTACAAGGGGGCTAGCTCCTGATCCTTCTAATCCTTTCAAATAGTGCCACTTTCCTGGTGATGTATAAATCTGCGGAGCCATTCTATTTTGAACCATGATACCATGTAACCTAATGCAGTTCTGGGATTAGGATTTAGACATTCTTGAGGCAGAAAAGGTCTCATTCCACCTATGCAGATGCACTGAGGCAATTGTTGTGGTTACACCAAAAGGAATATTGCCGTGCGTCTGTTACTCTCTGTCCAGAAACACTGGAGACGGAATACTACTCCAAGGAAGTATGGGTAGGCCATTTCTTGAAACTTTGCTTATGTTTTCATCCAAAATAAGTACCATAGATTGTTTGGCTGTTTCTAAAAATAAGATCTAACAAGTTGAGATCACTTACTGCTGCCTTCTCAACTCCTAAAGGTGCTACAATCCTACCATTCCTCAGTCCTCTTAGCAATGACCTTGGGGAAAGGAAGGGTTAGGGCCAAAGGTTCTCAGCCTGTGGGTCTCGGCCCATTCGGGAGTCACATATCAGATATCCTGCATATCAGATATTTACATTACAATTCAAAACAGTAGCATAATTACAGTTATGAAGAAGCAACGAAGTAATTTTATGGTTGAGGGGGTCACCACAATATGAAGACCTAAAGGGTCACAGCATTAGGAATGTTGAGAACCACTGGGTTAGACCCTGTGCTCATTCAGTACCACCCTCTGGAGTGCTGACTCATTGCTTTCATTGCTACAAAGAACATGCATCAATGCCAGTAAATTTCCAAAAAGCTAGAGACCATCCTGTAAGCCATAATGATTCTTGAAGCTGAAGTTCTACTTAAATGCAGTCACTAAAGCCAGCCCTGGGATTGACCCTGCAGCAACTCCTGCCACTGTAGTACTTCAGGCCTTCTCTTCCTGACTACAAAACTTAAGAGTTCCACCTGCATATCTTCCCTCACACGACCAAGCAGGAGTGTATTTCTGCATATAAATATATGGTGTCTTCACTCTGGACCTGAGCTAGGGACATTTCTGCATATAAATATATAGTGTCTTCACTCTGGACCTGAGCTAGGGACATCTCTGCATATAAATATATGGTGTCTTCACTCTGGACCTGAGCTAGGGATATCTCTGCATATAAATATATGATGTCTTCACTCTGGACCTGAACTAGGGATATCTCTGCATATAAATATATGGTGTCTTCACTCTGGACCTGAACTAGGGACTGACTGCCTGCTTGAGAACTGAGATGCATGCTAGCGTTCTTTTTGTTCATCCTGAACACAGGATGCTCAGGCTTAACATTTACCAGAAGAGTTGTAGGAAAATTCTCAGCCCATCCAATATACAGCAGTAATAATATTCAAGTGAGGGGCTGGAGAGATGGCTCAGAGGTTAAGAGAATTGCCTGCTCTTCCAAAGGTCCTGAGTTCAATTCCCAGCAGCCACATGGTGGCTCACAACCATCTGTAATGAGGTCTGGTGCCCTCTTCTGGGCTGCAGGCATACATACAGATAGTATGCATAATAAATAAATAAATATTAAAATAAAAAGCATTATACTTTCATGAACTACATGTACAAGTGTTCTATTAATAATAATAATAATAATAATAATAATAATAATAATAATATTCAAGTGACCTGGAATGACCCTTAGCTGCTATCAAAATAATATTCTTGTGGCCTGATGCACAACCTTAGTGTAATTAACAGTGGCTGTGTAAAATACCCATTTTCAGAAACAAGACACATCAGTGAAACAATTAAAACAGAACTGAACTTTGTCTTGGCTACTTCGTGGTGTAGTTTGGATACCAGGGTTGATGAGGCCATCTCACATCGCTTGTCACAGAATCTAGAAGCTAGGGAAGACTTCTCAGCCCACCCCACATCCACAGTACCTAGGGTGGGATGGACTCTCAGTCTCTTGATGATGGAAAAGCCTTGTTTATTTTAGAGAACTTTCCCAGGCTGGGCATGTGCATGCCTATCAACATAGCACTTGACCAGGGTGGAGGTGGGGTAGAGATAGAAGGGTCAGAAGTTCAAGGCAATCTTGAGCTGTATTTTAAAAAGGGGCAAAGAGCAGAAACTGATGGCCCACCTCTTTTCTATGGCCATGAACCGTCTCTTTATATGTATTCTTTTTACCCAATCAAGGAATTACTATCACGGCTAGTAACAGAAGACAAGCCTCCAGAGGCCTTCTTCCCCCCACCCAAGCCACAGCCTCAGCTGTACCCCGTGGGTTCTCCCTTAGCTTCCATGAAGCCCTCATTCAGATGGGCTCATGAGGAGGCCTTCCATTCCTGTGCCTGCAGCTGCTGGGGGTGTGTAGGGTCACCATAAAAGTCTTTATAGATGTGAGAGTCGTGTGACCCATCAAAGGTCAAAGTCTGTTGCTTTGATTTGAGTTCCTGCTAACCAGACTGTTTGCCAAAGAACACCTTCCCCAAATCGAGTCTTTACTGGGGACACTGGAGTTGGGTGGTTTGGATTGAGCCCCATGCATCCCCAAAGCTGCCAGGCAGCAGCATCTCAGAGCCAGCAGTACCATCTGTCGGTGTGTGGCGGGCACCCCCACCCCTCCCGGGACAGTAATGCAGTACAATGCAGTACATTAGTGCTGACAGTTGCCAATATGTAGGTTGGCCAGGTGTCCACAGCACGGGGCCACATGAAGACAACAAGCTCCGTCTATTTGAATCCCAAGACACCTGTGACCCTCTGGCTAGGGCATGGGGAGGGAAGGACGGGCAGGGATCCTTTGATGCCCATCCTCCCTCCACCGCCACCACCTCAAGTGCTTTTGTGCTATCTTGTGATTGCAGGACCTGCAGCGAGATATCGAACAGCACAGCGCGGGGGTAGAGTCTGTGTTCAATATCTGTGATGTCCTGTTGCATGACTCCGACGCCTGTGCCAATGAAACGGAATGTGACTCAATCCAGCAGACAACCAGGAGCCTGGACAGGCGCTGGAGGAACATTTGCGCCATGTCGATGGAGCGGCGCATGAAGTAAGCGGCCACTTGGACTTGGACATTGTAACCGTGGCCAGCCTTTCACCTCATGACCACAGGACCCATGCTCTGTTCAGGTCACTTAGAAATACACCAAGAAATAGCCCAGTCAGCCGAGTATTTCCCTAGCATGGTGAGGCCCTGAGTTCAGTCCCCAACACAGCATAAACAGGGAACGGTTGTGCGTGCCTATTTTCCCTGTCCTTAGAGGTGGAGGCAGAAGGATGGAGAGTTCAGGGCCAGCCTGGGCTACAAGAGACTCTGTCTTAAAAAAAGAGAGAAAAGAAAAGAATTAGCAGAGAAGGCCTTGTAGGGTAAGCAAGGATATCACTGAAGAAAAAAAAATCCAATTGGGGTACGGCCTTTCTCCAGACACAGAGCGTGGCAGGCAGCCCCAACTCTTGCCCAAGCCACGGAATTAGGATTTCTGAGGTTCCCGGGTCCCTCAGGAGAATTGAGTTTAGACCGAGAGCAAACATCCTTAGGTATTTCCTGGAAAGGGGTGTCTCCCTAAATAGTTCAAGTAAAAGGTTGGGAATGGGCCCCATCAAGGGACACTCAGCTCCAAAACAAACAGACCGTACTGAGTGGACACGGGCAGTTATGCTAACTAACCCCCGGTTTTCCACTTCTGTCAGGATCGAGGAGACCTGGCGGCTGTGGCAAAAGTTTTTGGATGACTATTCCCGCTTCGAGGACTGGCTCAAGTCTGCCGAGAGGACGGCAGCCTGCCCCAATTCCTCCGAGGTGCTGTATACGAATGCCAAAGAGGAGCTGAAGAGGTTTGAGGTGAGCCTTTCCCGTCCCGTGCTCCCACTACGAGCCTCAGAAGCTGCTGCATGGCTTTGGGTGGCCAGAGGCTCCCAACACTGTCAGAGCCCTCAGCCTGCCACCAGCTGCTAAGTCAGCTTTGATGGAAATGTCCCCGTGTGCCCGTGCCCATGCTGTGCCAGGCTCACAGGCCTGGGATATAGTACTCTGCCGCCCTCGCTGCCCGGGTATCAGCAAGCCACTTGGGAGTTGGCAAAGCGGGGTCCCATCCCTTTGCCTGTCTGGCACTGACCTCCACTTTGTACCACAGGCCTTTCAGCGGCAGATTCATGAAAGACTGACCCAGCTGGAGCTCATCAACAAACAGTACCGGCGGCTGGCCAGGGAGAACCGCACCGACACTGCCAGCAAACTGAAGCAGATGGTGCACGAGGGTAACCAGCGTTGGGACAACCTGCAGAAGCGGGTCACCGCCATCCTGCGAAGACTCCGGGTAACCTGCCTAGCGACCCGGGGTGCTGTTGGTAGATAGGCAGGGAGAAGAAACGTGTGATAGGCTGTGGCAGGCTGGCAACACAGCAGCAGGTTTCCCCGCAGGCCTGAGTTACCTTAACATTCCTCCCATGGCTGCCAACGTTTGTTTCTAAAGAGGGATTTGCATAGGGCGTCTCAGGCAGAGCCTGTTTGTGTGGTCTGTGTTTCCAAACACATCTGTCTTTACAACAGCTGTAACCTGATGGTACAGGTGTTGGCACATGGGTCAGGGGCATTGCTGTCCTGGGTCAGCGAAGGCACACCCGCGCCTCTGCAAGAGCTTGCTCTACCTGTTTTTATCAGCCCCACGTCAGGAATGTGGATAAAACAGAGTGTCTGTACCCGCTCTATGTGTGGGGCATTGGAACAGTGACTGTCCGGGGGTTAGAGCACACTGAATAACCTCAAAGCAGTCTAGGAAGATGAGAACCTAGGCTTTTTGTTTTATTTGTTTTTAACCCTCTTGGAAGGCCATTGGCAGGTTGTCTGATAGTCTAGGCATTAATCTATTTCCTGCTGATTTTGGCTGTTACTAGTCTCAACTTTTACTTGGCCCTACATGCCACATTTGTCTGGAAGTTGCTGCCGGACTCTTAGAAAGCGGTAACCGGGGAGGTCTCGCTCATTGGAGAGAATGAATTTGTTTTACATGTTCAGAATTATAAAAGAGAAAATGGGCACTCAGACCTAAGCTTAGTCACTGTCCTTTTGTGTTAAAAGACTGAACCTCACCATGTAGTCCAGACTGGCTTAGAACTCACAATCCTCCTGCCTCTGCCTCCCGGCTGCTAGGATTACAAGTGTGTGCCACTATTCCCGACCTGATGACCACCTTCCTGTGTTGAAGTTGCTCTTCTCTCATGAAAAAGCCAATGCAGAATAATAAGAAAAGCCCCCAGGCAACCTACCCTGCCCTCCAAGGTTCCCTCCATGGATGGGGAAATTCATTGATTTAGACTAGAAAATCCAGAATTTAAAATTCCTGAAAGGACCAAAGAGAATACGTTGCACATTACCCAAGCCCTCCTGCATTCCCTGATGTGGAAGCCCAGGCCCTGAATGTGTGTGGGGGAGTGGGGGGATGCCACACAGCCAAGGAAAGACCCCAGGCTCTGGTTGCAATGTCTGAAGCTGCTGAAATACCCCAGAGATGGGGTTCTGTCTGAGAGCTCTGAGCGCCCTTTCCTGCGAGCCAGATCTGATCGTGCCATGCACACATGGCTTTTCATCCTTCTTTCACAGTATTTCACCAACCAAAGGGAAGAGTTTGAGGGCACCAGGGAGAGCATTCTGGTATGGCTCACAGAGATGGACCTGCAGCTGACCAACGTGGAGCACTTCTCAGAGAGTGACGCCGAGGACAAGATGCGCCAGCTGAATGTAAGTGCGGCTCCCTCAGCGTCTCGTGAAAAGGTGCCTCTGCAGAAGAGCGCTGGCCAAGTGCACATTCGAGCTGGTACTCAGAATGTTCCAGAATGCTCCAGGCAACAGGCTACATTCCACTTGAATATTTATATTGCTTATAGGCTGGGACACTGGACATTTTAGTTAAGGGCTCATTCTGAGGAGAATGTTCACTTCAGGTTCTAAACTGAACTTCTTAACGTTGCCATTTCTCCGGTACTTGAGACCACACAGGGCCAGCGAGGTGTCACCCGTGGGGCCAAGACCAGATACCTTCTGCTGTTTACAGTCAGTCTGGAAGTTTTATTTTGTGCTTATGTTTGTTTCGAGACAGGATCTTGCTATATATATAGCCCAGGGCAGCCTTGAACTCTTACACTATCCTTCTTCAGCCCCCCAGTGATGTGATTACAGGCGTTTGCCACCATGTTCAGGCTCATGCCGCAGTTTTCCCTCAGAGTCGTTCCCTCTTTGGTTAGAAAATATCAACAAGTGAAAACCCATTGCCCTTTAATATAACAGGCACTAATTATTGTTATTACTGTGCCCACCAAGGAGGTGCCCATTAGTGGTTTATATGGGGAAATAATCTGTTCCCACCAAGTGTCAAGAAGATAAATTCTCTCCCCCATACCCAATAATGATGAATGTCTACCTGGGTTAAATTTAGAATTTTTTTTTTAATTGAAAAAAGTATAGAGTTATTTCGAATTGTTAGATTAACACTGTCCGTTCCTTAAAAGCAGATGCCATGGTACCAGGTACAAAACAGAAAGGGAAAAGGGACCATAATGACATCTAACGCTTTCCCCCACCCATGATCCTGTCATGTGAAATCGACACTAGACACACCAGGACAGAGTCTCCCTTGAAAGTCCCATCTTATCTCCCTAACAGGGCTTCCAACAGGAGATCACACTAAACACCAACAAGATCGACCAGCTCATCGTGTTCGGGGAGCAGCTCATCCAGAAGAGCGAGCCCCTGGATGCTGTGCTGATCGAAGACGAGCTGGAGGAGCTGCACCGCTACTGTCAGGAGGTGTTTGGCAGAGTGTCCCGCTTCCATCGGCGACTGACCTCCCATGCCCCGGTAAGGGTGACCCACCGGCCAGGGCTCCCAGCTGCCTAGTGAGCACATAGTGCTGGATGTTTGAAGAGTCAGGAAGGTCACCTTATACCAGACCCGTGATTTACTTCTTGCATTTAAAAGAAAGGGCTTCAGTGGTTCCTGGTCCAGGGGATTGAAGCAGCTCCTTTGTTCCCTGGAGCACTCCCCATCCAGTCATGGTGAATTTGGCAATGTGCTAGTTTTATGCTGAATCTTGCTTGCCACCTCTCCACCATCTTTGTGTGAATCTAATGGCAGTGAAGTTAATGTTTTAAGGGTTTTGTTTTGTTTTTTAGATTGTTTTTCGTTATGTGTGTATTTGTGTGAGTTTGCACACACGAATGCAGGTGCCCCTGTGTTGTGTGACAAAACTTTACCCAGGGAGACACAGCACACACATCCACTTACCCCACATAGGGAGCCCACAATACAGATACCACCAGAGTCCAACCTGGTGAACCTATGGGTTTTATCAGGGCTGCTTACAGGAATGTGGGTGAAGGGTTTTACTTACAGGAGCAGAAATTACTCAAAAACAGCAGTGTCACCAAAGCCCAGCCCATCATGGGTGACAGCCCACAAAAGCTGGGAACTTGAAGCATACCACACAGCCTGCAGGCAACTCAGCAGTTGCAGAGTGGCCTTTCCAAGTGCCTCAGTTGATCTAAACTTCTTCCAGGCAGCTCAGCTGGTTCCTGCTTCCAAGCAGCGGCTCTGGTCTCAAGAATCTTCCTTGCAGCTTGGCTTCATTGGGTCTTCTTGGCAGCTCAGCTTCCTTCTATCTGAGGGGGCCTCCCAGCTCTTACTGCTTACTCTGGCAGGCCTAGTGACTCTGATCAGTTTCAGGGACTTACTGATCAGCTATTTTGAGTTTGTGTACCTTCCTGTTTAAAGAGCTTCCCTTCAGGATGGAATGTTTCAGTCTCCATAGGAGACCATTAACGAACACCCTGGAGGCCAGAATAAGATGTCAGATCCCTTGGTGCTGGAATTACAGGCAGTGTGAGCTGCCTGACATGGCTGTTAGGAATTAACTCAGGTCCTCTACAAGAGCAGTAAGTACTGTTAACCGCTGAGCCATCTCTCCAGCCCCTAGGGGGATTTTTTTCCCTCTGTATTTCTCTTTTTCTCTTTCTCTAGTGTACGACAGTTTGAAGTATTGAGTTTTGAACTGTGTGGCTAATGAAGAGGAAATCCTAAGTGCATTGCTACAGAGCCATGGCATACCAGCCTCTGGGCCCTCTGCTGGAAAAGTGGATCGAGTCTCAGTAGTGCTCCTTTAAGTGTATGCTCTAGTGTTACAGGTTGTAGGCAGTGTGACATTATACCTCTGAAGGTGGATTCCTTAGACCTGCCTTGTAAGACACAACAGTGGCCATGTTTTCCAGAGCTGTTTTCTTTTTTTTTTTTAAGATTTATTTATTTATTAGGTATACAGTGTTCTGCCTGCATATGTCCCTGCAGGCCAGAAGAGGGCACCAGATCTCATCATAGATGGTTGTGAGCCACCATGTGGTTGCTGGGAGTTGAACACAGGACCTTTGGAAGAGCAGGCAGTGCTCTTAACCACTGAGTCATCTCTCCAGCCCCTGCTTTTCCAAGCTGTTTTTAATGATAGTACTCTAGAATGTTCTTTTTCAAGATAATGATTAAGAAACTAATTTTTAAAAATGGTGCCAAGCACAACAATAATAGGAACAAAAATGGCATGGGGGAGTCTTTTGTTTTTTTTTTTTTTCACTCTTACTGATTTAGAGCAACAGTTACTTAGCAGTGGGCAGGATGGTGCCTGGGATTTGTGCTCCTTTCCCCTGCCCGTATCATCCTCAGTGCAGGGCTTTTCTGGCCAATGTCGGCATCCCCTAGATGAAATCTGCCTAGTTTGGATTATACACATTAGCCACTTGAGAATTTATTTTGCCTTTTCCTCTCACATCCGAAAGCTTCAATGCCTTTACCTGTCCCGTGCTCTGTTCTCACCGTTAAAGTATCCAATGTGCCAGCTTTCCAACGTGACCTGCTGTTTCCCTCAACCCGAGACAGTTGGTGAAGTTTGCATGGAGCTAAGGCTCTCATTCAGCGTTTCCATCTTATTGGCCACCATGTCTGGCTAGATGGTTTCTTTTGTGTGTGCTCCGACTGGCAGACTTCAAGTGTAGCTGTTTTCCTATCAGTGTAGCCTCAGAAAGTCTCCAAGAAGTCCCCATTTTTAAAGGTATTTGCTTAGAGTTTTCTCTGTAGCGCACTATAATGTAAGCTGAATAGAGACACTGTATTATGAAATTGGAAAATAAAAGATAGGATGGAGGGAGGTGGAGAGGTAGCGGCTGGCAAAGTGCTTGCTGTATTAAGCATGAGGACCTGAGGTTGGATCCCTAGCACTCACATAAAAGGCTGGGCACAGCAGTAGGCACCTGTCACCCTGTGCTGGAAGACAGAGACTGGGGAGGAGCCTGGCGCTTCCTGGCCAGCTAGTCTAGTTGAGTCGGCCAGCTCCAGGTTCAGTTGATGGGATGGAGTGCGATGGAGGAAGGCACCTGTGTCAGTTAACTTAGCTTGTGGCAGTCACAAAATACCTGATGGAAACAACTTCCGGAAGAAAGGTTCCTTTCCGTTCGCAAAGGGTACCGTGCATCATGGCAGGGAAGTCACGTGGCAGGAACGTGAGGCACCAGTCAGAAAGCAGACAGCTGGTACTCTGCTCACTTTTTCCTTTTTATTCAATCAGGGACCCCAGCCCATAGAATGGTGCTGACCCATGTTTAGGGTGGGTTTCCCCACCCCATTTGCCCTAATCTCTAAAACCCCTCAAAGGCATGCCCAGACTTGTGTTTCCATGGTAGTTCTGAATCTCATCAAGATGACATCAAGATTAACTATTACAACACCTAGTATCACCTTCATATGCACACATACACATAGATGTACATGCATATACATGCACTGCACACACACAGAACAAACTAGAACATGTGATTCTATCAGCCATATGACACTTTAGCCATTGCTTCTTTCTCTTCTAGATAAACTTATTTAGGTTAGATGTTCAACTTTATTATTATTATTTTATTTTCTTCTAAGAAAAAAGGGCTAGGCTTCTCTAAAAATTCAGAGTCCAGGCTCCACTGTGGATTGTTCGAAGTTGAATAACCATACATAAGACCTGAGACCTTTTAATAAATGGCATGCGTGCGTGTGCTTGCACATCTGTGTGTGAGGGGTTGCACAAATGTACCATGAAGCACGTTAGAGGTCAGAGGACAATTGCATTTGTCGGACCGCACCTTCCAGAGTAGACGGACTTATCTTTTGGGGCCTCAGCTCACAAAAAACTGACATGGAGATTTATAATTAATTATGAAAGCTTGGCCTTAGCTTAGGCTTGTTTCTAACTAGCTCTTATAACTTAAACTAACCCACATATTTTAATCTACGTCCTCCCATAGTTTGTTCCCTCATCTCCATTATATCCATCCTGGTTTATTTCACATCCAGCTGGCAACTCCGCCTCTCTTCTTCTCCTGAGACCTCTCTGTCCCCAGAAGTCCTGCCTAACCTCTTCCTGCCTCACTTTTGGCCATCCAGCTCTTTATTAAACCAATCACGGTGACACATCATACCCAGTGTAAAGGAATATTCCATAATATTCCAATTTGCTTGCTGCTGTGTACACAGACTAAGCCGTATAGGTCAAACAGGCAAATGAGTATCCAGGAACTCTGCCTCCAGTAGGAGCACTAGGATTTGAGTCACTCAGAATACTATGTCCTGTTTTCACTTGGGTTCAAAGGATTCCATAGGTCCTCACACATGTGTGGCAATGGCTTTTTCTCTGAGCCCTCTCCCCAGTCCACCCTCTCTCGGCTCCTTTTTAAGTACTTAAGAAATGTTAATGCCAGTTGTTCTCAGAATTGCTAGACAGGCCGACTCCCAAAGCTCTTTACAGCGGCAGCAGCCTTTAAACCACTTCATCCTAAAACCGGGGCCCTCTCGTTTAGAGCCTAGAAGATGAAAAGGAAGCCTCCGAGAATGAGACGGACATAGAAGACCCAAGAGAGATCCAGGCTGACTCTTGGCGTAAGAGGAGAGAGATGGAGGAGCCACCGTCTTCCCAGTCACTGTGCCACCTTGTGCCCCCGGCTCTGGGGCATGAGCGGTCTGGCTGTGAGACCCCCGTCAGTGTGGACTCGATCCCGCTGGAGTGGGATCACACAGGTGATGTGGGGGGATCTTCTTCTCATGAAGACGACGACGAGGGTCCGTTCTACAGCGCACTGTCAGGTAAAGGCAGTTACCCGAGGCCTGTGCACTTGACCCGTTTGACTATCTCTAGCACCCTAGCAGCTTGGTGATTTCTTGGTGATCCAGAGTCCAGACAGTGGATGGTGCAGGCTTGTGGCCTTCTGGCTTCTGCCCTGCCCACCTTTTGTGTCACCTGAGAATGAGCTCACTCCTATTATAAGCGGAATGAAATTCATCTTCTGATGTTTTTCTAGCCAATGGGAGACTCATCGATTGATTTTTCTATGGTGTTAATTATTATGAGTTAGTAGACCGAGTGTGGCCCTTTTTGCCATGTGTGCCCCTAACACACCACTGCCATGAACAGGAGTTGACTGGGAAAAACCAGTCTTTCTGGTTTCAAAAATCCTTTTGCTAGAAAAGCTGGCAATGAATCTGCTATGTTGACTTACTGCCTAGGCTTTACCCTGCTGGCACCTCCGGTGAGGACAATGACATTGTTCTTTTTCAGATGTAGAAATCCCTGAAAATCCTGAGGCATATCTTAAAATGACCACAAAATCTTTGAAAGCATCTTCTGGTAGGCCCCTGCCCGTGCATGTGTCTCAACATGGCCGCATCCCATGGCACACACTGCATCCTAAACCTCGCTCCCGCGTCATGTCTGACCTGTGCCTTCTGTGGACACCATGCGCCTTGGTCCTCGTGTCATGGTGTATTTATGCTGCTGTACTCACCATACCTGCGTGCTCCTTACAAGATCCCACGCCATTCCAGAGTGGTCTCCACCTCCCTCCCCCGCCCACTTCTAGTCCGGCAGAAGGAGTTTTTGTCATGGTTCCTTTTGTTATTTTTTTCCTCCACCTAACTGGAGCCCCTCAGCACAGGCCAAGCTTTCTTCATGGTGGCTTGGTTTCAAACTACTTCCTTGCTTCTGGTGATTTCCTGAGATGTGTGGCTGGGGTTAGAAAGGACCTCTGCCTTTGCCACGGCAGAAGAAACCTCGCCTTGATTTGCAGCTCTGGTCCTAACCCCCAACCCTGTCCCATCTCTAGTGGTGGTAGAGAGCTGTCAGCGGCTGTTTGGTCCTTGCCCCCATCGTCACGGTCACCCTTGCCCTCCCTCCTCAGAAGCCTTCTAGCCTCTTGGCCCCCAGCCCTGGCCTTCCTGCCCAGGGTCCCCTCCAGACTAGACACCAGCACCACCCAGAATGCCACTCATCATTTCCTGCAGCAAATCATATGTCCGTTGTGCTCCGCTGTGGTCCCATCTCGTGAAGGTGCAGTGTTGCTCAGTTGCATGACCCATTTCATGTCCTTCCAAGACGTACTGACATTTTGCAAACATGCATGCTTTGCAAGGAAAGCTGCGGAACTCATTTCGATACTATAACCTGATGCCATGTCACCTGTCACCATGTTTATGTCACTAAACAGGAATCCTCTGGTTGGAGGGTAGACCCTAACCGGTGTGACGCTTTGTTTCAGGCAAATCCATTGCTGAGGGCCACGTGTGGCATGTTCCAGACAGCCCTTCCCATGCCAAGCATCACTACAAACCAGTGGAAGATGACAGGACTGTGGCGCCGGTCCCCTCAGATGCCAGCACCCCTTACAAACCAGCCTATGTAAGTCTGGACCCATTGGGAATGTAGCCCAGAGACAGGCGTGCACTTCCGATCTCGCTTTTGAACTGTCTTGCTTGAAGTGGTGGGATTTCTTCTGAGGGGACTTCAGGAAGGGGATGTCAGTGATAGAACTTGCCTAGCTTGTCCTGAGTTCAGCTCCTAGCGCCACCCAAAAAACAAAGCCCTTTGCTGAGGTCCCCATGCTTCAGTAGAACCCAGAAAATGGACTAGCTTGAGGGTTTCCAGCCCCCAAATCTATGTGTTGATAGTGACCCGATGAGAGAACTAGCTCCCTTAGAGGCAATTTATCTGTATAAATAACAGAGTCTCCCTAAGCTGCCTCTTGGCTCTCAAATCCTTGCTGTATTTGCTTTCTGATTGCACATCAGAAAACAAAAAAAGGTGCTTCATTATCTGAAGCGGTGTGCTGAGGGTGTGGATTTGGTTCCCTGGTCATGACAGTGGGTATACAGCATTCTGTAAGCCTTCCCCAGCTGACAGCAGACCTGCTTCATACAGTGGGATTGAAGTGCGTACAGGGAGGAGGCCCTTGGAGGTGTGGTCCTTACTAATACAGTATTGGGGTGCTTTTTGTGCCAAAGCGCCTGCGCCTCTTAGTTGCATGGGTTCCTGATGCGCTTTGGTGATGCAGCAGGTGGCCATAGATCCTTGTTAGTCCAGAGCATTAATGATGAGGGATTGATTAACTGGGTTAAAATGCTGATTGCATTGTAGTGCCACAAGCATCTTTCAGGGAAGCCAAACAGCAGTGGAGGTGGAGGACCAAGGGGCTTAGCCAAAATGCCCTCTACATCTAGGGGTGACTGTTACTACGGATTGGAAACAGTTCTGCCTTTAACCGGTCAAATCTGATATAGCCTTGGCTGAATCAGAGCTCCTCCTCTGGCCTAGCAGACAGCTTCTACTTCTGTCTCCATCCATGTTACAGCCTAAGACTGGGGAAGGAGACCCCACCCAGCCCCGGTACCCTCCCTACCCTGTGCCTCAGCTTCTTCCAGGCGTTAGGCCTGTGTTCCTCACCTGGCCAGTTTCAGCAGCTCGGCTTTTCTACTTGATGCGAAACCACGTGTGTTACCAGAGGTCGGAAGTCTCCCTTTCCCCATTCCACACAAAGAGGCCGTGTAGACAATGATCCAGAGAAAGCCCAGCTTTTCTCAAAGGGATCCGTTTATTTTTGGAAAGGCGTGACATCATAGGCCACTCAGCTCTGTGGGAGCAGAAGAGTCACTGTGTGCGTTGAAGAATGGATGACTGAGAATGAATGGCCCAGGGGAGCGGAGGATCCTGTGTTTCCCATTCACAGCCAGGAGAATGCCGAACACCTCAACAGGGTGACGTGGAGGAGCAGGGAGAGTTTGCGGAACACTGTGAGGGTGTAAAAGTGCCCCCACGGGAGCTGTCTCATAAGATTGGTGATCACTTTGACCCTTTGTGTGGAGACTCCTAGGAAGGCTGCGGACTAAACTGGCCATTTTACCCCGTCACTGACATTCCATTTGCTTCATGGGCTGTCGCCGAGGCCTGCTTTCAGCCCTCGGCTCTGCTCGCTTACAGATCTTGCCATGTGCAAGGATGCGTCTGTCACGTATCAGTTACCTTTTGGTGGGAAGGGTCCCATGTCTTTCTCTACTGTTCCCATGAACCCAGGTGTTCTTTAGCTCCCTTTCTGGTTTTATAGATATATAAACCTAAAACATTGGTTCATTCCAGGTAAAGTTCCTATTACGTCAAGGCACTGATGATGGCAAAGAAGGCCCAAGAGGCTCAAAGGGCAGTCCCCAGCAGGAAGGTGAACAGCTGGACACTTTAACGGGACAGCAGCCAGGTACCAAAACTGGGCATGCCTTAGCAGATATGGAGTTTGGGATCTGGGCCTAGTCAGGTGTTTACGTCGACATTTATCTGATAGAACATTAGAGATCAAACAGTGACATAATTCACCGAGACTGCTGAACTTTCCCCACAATAGCCTCTGTTATTTCAAAATAAGCCCATTTGTGTTTATGAATGGATCTCTAAGCATCTCACTTTAAATTGGATTTTTTCCATTGTGGTGCTGGGGTTAGGCTTGGTAGGCAAAATTGTGTCTCTGGCCCTTTGAACAGTGTTCTTTATACACTGCGTGACAAAAGGATCCCCAAAAGATGAAATGCATGGTTTGTTTTATTTTTTTGAGACAAGGTTTCTCTGTATAGCCCTGACTGTCCTGGAACTTGCTCTGTAGACCAGGCTGGCCTTAGAGAGCTGCTTGCCTCTGCCTCTCAAGTGCTGGATTTAAAGGTGTGTGCCACCACCACCTGGGCATGAAATGCATTATTTTGTTTCTGTTGTTTGGGTTTTTATTTATTTATTGGCTTTCTAGATAGAGTTTCTGTGTAACAGTTCTAGTTGTCCTGGAACGAGCTCTTGTAAGACCAGGCAGGTCTACAAGGTCCGCCTGCCTCTGCCTCCCGAGTGCTGGGATTAAAGGTGTGTGCCACCACCAACCCACTCTGAAATGCATATTTTAATGACTTCCCATGTATGGAAAAACAAGATGGGAAGGCGGAAATTAACACATTTGTCTCAACTGCCTTGTGAGACAAGTTCTATAGTTACCAAAGTAGTTGCTGAACTAAATGTGAAGTCGAATGATCAGAATGCCCGCATCATGCTCATCATTCGAGTCCAAACAGCAACACCATCTGAATTGCTGAGCTGGAGGTTAGAACAGCAATTGGCCACAGGTTGGGTTTCCTCACCCTCTGTCCCCACATCTTTCTAGCCTTTGGAGGGGGTGGGCCTTGAACATGGAGATTCCCTGGCTCCCATCCTCCTGCCTGGAGCATCCTGGACTCACTTGTGCCGCCCTGACCACTCACACACAGCTGAGAACATGTGCTCGCTTTAACCGGCAGCTTTGGATTCCAGGTGCCTTCGACAGATGGGAGCTGATTCAAGCGCAGGAGCTTCACGGCCAACTCCGAATAAAAGAGAACGCGCAGCGGCTGAATTCTGACCTCGGCACCATCGCCGCTTGGCTTGAAAAAACTGAAGCGGAGCTGGAAGCCCTGAGGCTGGCAGAGCCTCCCTCCGACGTCCAGGAAATGGCACTCAGGGTGAAGAAACTGCAAGTGAGTGGGAGCCCTGGGGGAGGGGAGAGGAAACCAGAGCAGGCATGCACTTTGGTGCCGAACAAACAGATCAGACCTGGGTTTGGTTGTAGCTGGCAGCATGCAGCTAATGTGTGTAGAGAGGTCATCCGCTTTCCCTTCAGTAACGACAGATGTGCAGGTTTCTCTTTACACATGGAAGAGAATCTACTGGATAATCGCCCTGCTGAGATGTGGCTCAGATCCTAAGGGCTGCAAAGATCTGGATTTTAGTTCCTTGAGGAGGTGCTGGTAGCCAGTGTGAGGCAGCATAAAGCCAACCTTCTGACCTGTATGAGGTGGTTCACACAGGCCTAACAGTGGCTGTTTCCTGGCTCACTGGCTGAGGAGTCCTGTGGCCTGACTTAGCTACCCTGTTGTACAGTTAGGATTTGTTACCTATGTCATCAGCCCTAGGCTCAGGAGCAGTGGCCCAGGGTGCAGGGGAGGGGCAGCTTAAACTCTGCATTTTGGGGGTGCCCTGAGCAAATAAATCTGAGGTCCTGAAGCCTAGGACGGGAGGCTTGGGGGTTGTCCAGTTTCTCTCCACATCTGTTTTTCCCAGGTTACCATTCCTCTTAAAGGGGTGACATTACTGGGGTACCTAGGGGCAAATGCAAAATAGCTACGTATTTTTTTATCTGGGAAACATTTAGTCTTACCGAGAATGGTTCCTAAGACAGAGAAGGGACTGTGGAGGTCAGTGGAGTCTCCTCGTACCTCTGGGCTAGTCTGTCAGCCAGGAGGCAGGCCTCTGCCGTCAGACCCAGCCAGGCAGCCAAGTCCATTAGCCTTGTAAGGCAGCTCTCTCAGCTGACACTCCCCAGCCATTCACAGCCGCCTTCTCTCTCGTCTTGGTGGCCACTGCTTGGAGAAGTGTGGAGAAGGTATTGCAAAGGAGCCCCTTTTTCCTGCCGCCAGAAGTCTTAATCTGATCTGTTCCCTTGGTGGCAGGAGATATTAAAAGCCTTTGCTACCTACAAGGCCTTAATGGCCTCTGTCAACGTGAGCCACAAGGAATCTCTGCCGAGCGAGAGCCCCGAATCCACAGAACTCCAAAATAGGCTCCACCAGCTGAGCCTGACCTGGGACACGGTCCAGGGGGTGATGGACAGCTGGAGAGAGGACTTACGACAGTCCCTCATGCAGTGCCAGGTACGTTGACTCAGCCCAAGGTTCTGGCCCAGCAGCAGCCCGGCCCACGTGCTAGGAGCCACAGATAACTTTACCATCACCAGAGCTGGCTTGGGTTAGGGAGTAAGAAAGCCCCTATGCCCCTCCTCCCATTAAATGGGCCCTGTGCTTGCCCAGGATTTCCAGGCCTGTTGCTCAAGCCCACAGTAAAGGTAAAGCAAGTTTGCCACCGGGTTAAGGAAACTGCCTCTCTCTATCCTTTGAGAGATTCAGAGTCCTAGCCCTGTAACAGGAGAGCACTTCGTTTCCCGAGGCTGCCTTCTAAGACCTGGGAATCATCCAGCGCCTGTCTCTGGGGCTCATCTGTAGGACTAAACAATGGTGTATAGAAGGCTGGCCAAGCTGAGAAAGGCGAGCCAGCTCCCTCTGATGAGAATGTTGTCTCTAAAGGACTTCCACCGGCTGAGTCAGGACTTGCTCCTGTGGCTAGCGAGTGCAGAGAGCCGAAGGCAGAAGGCACGCGTTGTCGCCAGCCCAGAGGCAGACCGCGAGGTGCTCCTGGAGTGTCAGAAAGAGCTCATGGTGAGTCCCTGCCACAGGACCACTTCTGTACTTCCACAGGTCCGAGCTTCCCCTAGCATTCTGGGCACCACAGTGCCATAGGTGGCTGTGACTTAGGCTCATGTAGAGAGGTGAAGATCCTCTCTCGGGAATTAGGGGCATCAAGTGTTTTAAAAATACTTTTGAAACTCAAGCCCACTGAAGCATTTTTCCCCACTAATATATTCATCCCTGGATATCCACAGCAGAGTGGTTAGACACCTGCACACACCCAGATTTGGGGGTACTTGAGTCCATTGGGTGAAAGGTACATGGTTTTCCATATGTCATTTGTTTACCACCTACACAAATCCTCCCATATATACCTTGAATCCTCTTGATTTCTTACACTTCTTAGTATAATGTAAATTTGTTGTGTAAATACTATACATCTCTATTACACCACACTTAGGGAATAACAGCAAGGAAAGCATTTATTTTTTCCTCTTTTGAGACAGGGTTTCTCTGTAACAGCCTCGGCTGTTCTAGAACTAGCTCTTGTAGACCAGGCTGGCCTCGAACTCAGAGATCCACCTGGCTCTGCCTCCCTAGTGCTGGGATTAAAGGCGTGCGCCACCACCGCCCAGCTAAGGAGAGCATTTATGTGTTCAGAACAGTAGTAATTCTTTTGTTGTGAATGGTTTTTTGATCCATGGCTGATTGACTGTGGGTGCAGGACCCTGGGGCACAGAGGCCTGACTGTACTGTTCATTTTGGGGGAGCTTGAGTTGTCTATATTCATACTCAAAATTCCTGGAAGTTGTGCTTTGCACAAATAAGCCCAAGGTGAGACCTGTACATTCCCACACATTCACAAAGGGACTTGTTTTTAAATCCATAAGCTTATATGTAGTTTGATTTTTATATTTAAAATTGCTGGGCATTGCTTTAAAGGATTTTTTTTTCCCGCATTAACAGTGCCCAAGAGTACTTTCCACATGGGTGGAAATGTCCTGTCTGCCCCTCAGGTGGCTACTAAGAACTTGAAATGTGATTGAAACACATTTTCGTCTTTTAATTTGGATGGAGGTAGCAGCATAACCAGACAACAGCCCAGTGATCACCCGGTGCCTCCTCTGTCTATCTAAGCTGAGGGTTTGACCTCATAGCTCTCGACTGACTTCAGTTTCTCTGACCTTGTGTATAAGGGGTTTCTTTACACCACACCCCATCGCTTCTTTCCTCTGATTTCTCAACATAAATTAGAGTTAAAAGAAACTAAAAACAGGGGTGGGGTACAACCTGCTGAGCCGCTCTCTTAATAGTGCTAAGCCAAACAAGGATTGAGACTGGTACCCATGAACCATAGGAAGTCCTGGAGCTGAGTGGTACCTAGCATCCCTCCCTGAAGCAGAGAAAGCTACCCTATGCTCCCTGCTGACGACTGTTTTTGCACCATTTTGTTTTCAGCAACTGGAAAAGGAGTTGGAAGACCGTCAGCCTCAAGTCAGCTCCTTGCAGGAGATTTTCTCTGGCCTTCTCGTTAAGGGGCACGGAGAAGACTACATTGAGGCCGCAGAGAAGGTCCATGTAATCGAGAAGAAACTCAAACAGCTGCGCGAGCAAGTGGCTCAAGATCTGAAGTCCTTGCAGGAAAGACTGGTGAGTCCAGTTGTTGCTTTACCGTGTCAAGATGGCGCAGGAAGACAGGTTGTAGCCTCACTATGGTGCAAGGGGCAGGTAGTCTGTGTAGTTTCAGCCCCTTTCGGACCGCACAGCTTTATCAAATAAGTTACATAAGCCCCATGTGCGTGTTCTGTCGTTTGAAAAAAGGCAGATAGCAATTGTACCTGTCTACCAAGTAGGGTTATATGCAAGATGGGTCCCGCCATCGTCTCTACCTTTGTGCTGGAAACAAGCCTTCACGGTCTCTTATGACATGATTTCCTGCCCTCCTCACTGTCCTGGTTTCTCTTTCCTGATTGTCCTCTAATCTGCTGACTTTTGGTTCTCTTGAAAATGTGATGTAACTCAAGGGAATACCAGACTGTGATCTCCCCTGGCTGGAGATCTATCAGTGATGTATGGAGACTCACGGCCAGTTGGAGTTATGGGTTTCCTGTGCTCCAGCTCTGTGGCCTTTTTTTCTGAAAAAAGTCTATTTGCGTGGGAGGAGAGAGCAATTAGGAGGCTTTAAGCTGGGATAGGAACTAATGACTCCTTGGAAAATTATAACGCACAGTGCTCTTGAGACCACCTAGAGCTTTGTTTTGCCCTAACCTGAACAACTGGGTGTGGCTTTCAGAATCCCGACCCCTCTCTGGCCAGCTTTGATGAAGTGGACTCTGGGGAACAGCCTCCAGCTGCCTCTGTACCTGCTTCCTATGCAAAGGTGAGTGCCCTTCCTTCCTTAAAAAAATACCCAGAATGGCTCTCCAAGTCATTAAGATGACAGAAACCTGAGATTCCAGGGCCCCTTGGACTTTTTGTGACAGCACCAATCTATTTCCACCTTCTGACGAAAAGATAAACTAACATTTTTTACGATCATTTATGGATCTGTATATACCCATGCCACTGTGTGCACATGGGGGTCAGAACAACCTGTAGGTCTCTCCTTCCATCACTTGGATCCTCAGGCTTGACAGAAAGTGCTCTCACTGGCCCTTACAAGTGATTATTAAAAATGATTTTTTAAGGCTCTTGGAGAGTTGCTTTTCTCTGAGGTCACAGTAGATTATGGAAGATGAGGACCCCTGTTAAAGGTCTCCAGGAAACTGAAATATGAAAATCTTGATGGCTCAATAAAACCCAATCATGTCATCAAGTTGAATCACACACGGTGTGACTCCAGTCCCAAAAGTGTGGCGGGAAAGTGACCTAAGGGGTGGGTGCTAGCTAACCCAAGGAAGGACACATTGCATCATGGGCCTCTTTGTTCCAGCAGTTTGGAGCGGAGAGATCTACCGACGAGGAAGAGGAGACAGACAGCAGGTAATGGCATCCCAGTCCCCACAGAGACTCCCCAGCCTTCTCGGCACCACTCTCTAGGTTCATCTGCAGAGGACCAGGCTCCTCTTCCAAAAGCACACCCCGCTGTCCGAGTTACTTTTCTATTGTCGGGAGAAAATTCCCTGACAGATCAACGTGCATGAAAAATAGTTTACCCCGGCTCGCTGTTCAAGGGTACACAGTCCGTCATGGGGGTGGGGGAGGGGATCATGGTAGCGGGAGCTCGAGGCAGCTGGTCACATTGTGCCCACAGTCATGAAGCACCTAGGGATGGATGCTTGCTGCTGTCTCCTTTTTATTAAGTTCAGAGCCCCAGCCCATGGAACGGTGCTGCCCTCGCTTAAATCAGGTCCTTCCCAGCTCCTGTTACTCTAGATAATCTGTCACCCGTGTGCCTCTGTGATTCGAGAACTTGTCAATTTGACAATGTGAATTAGCCATCAGCCCAGCTGTCAGCCCGTCTGAAGCGCACCCCTCAGTGACCTGTAGTTCCTTCATAAGCTTGTAGCCAGATAACAAATGGCGAGGGTGGCCTATGAATTCTCCCTACCTCTCTGTTGGCAGGATGTCCCACCTCAATGGCCCTAGCAGCTCACAGCCAAGGCGCTCCTTCCTCTCAAGGGTGATCAGGGCAGCGCTACCCTTGCAGCTACTCCTGCTGCTGCTGCTGCTTCTGGCCTGCCTGCTGCCCGCCTCTGAAGAAGACTACAGCTGCACCCAGGCCAACAACTTTGCCCGTTCCTTCTACCCCATGCTGCGGTACACCAACGGGCCACCTCCCACCTAGAGGATTCTGCCGGCTGCAGTTCCACACCGCTAGCCTACTGGCCACAGGTGCTCAGCTCAACCTGTGAGTGACTCTTAGCCTTGACGAGATGCAGGGACCTGCTGCAGACACCTCCCTCGTCTTGAGCAAATGGACTCCAGGGGCCCACGACAACTCAGACAAGATGTCCTTCCTCTGGGCTAGAACCAAGTACACAGCAGGACCTGGCATTCAAAGCTAGCGATGGGTTCCAAGAACTCTGGAAAGGGGGGCTTCCCAAAGAGCCACGCACTTTGTAAAACACTGTATTGTAGCACAGCTGTTATACGGCCCACAGACAATGATGTTCCGTACATAAATGAACTCTATCCAAGAAGCTAGTAGGTCCCTACCTTAGTAATGGTTCGGGAAATCCAATCATGGTTGATTCAGACACATTTGAAATGTTGAGAATCAGTTTTCCTCCAGTCAGCTAGCAGTCTATGCTCCCAGTTATAAACTAAAATCTTCTGGTTCCCTACCCTGGGTCAGCTCTTTTATATTGCTTTAAAAAAAAATTTTTTTCAAAGAAATTTTATTGCATGGATGTGGTTATTTGTGCATATTTTTAACACTGCTGAATCTGTATGAATAATGTAAACTTTGATTTAGGAAAAAAGAACAGAAGATTTTTAGCTTGAGTTTTGGACTAATGTACAGGAAATGCCAAGCTCCAGACTTGATAGGGATGTTTTTATAAGTTAATTTTTTAAGACTTTTCATGTTTTGAAGAGACACTTTGGGTCTGGTTGAGCTGTTTGGCCACCAGGGGTTAGAACTATTTGTGATATGTAAAACTCAGATGTTTCTCATTAAAAAAAAAAAAAAAAAGCCGGACTGTTGTATTGGACTCTGTCAGAGGGCAGGTAGCTAGAGTCACCTGATCCCATGGACCCCACAGTCACCACATGTGGCACAGACCTGTAGGAAGGCTGACCCTGCTCTCCTTCCCCCAGGGTCCCCATTAGGACCCCCTCAAGGGCCTGTGTCTGGAGATTCTAGGCCCTAAGGGGAGCATCTATTAATGCATTAAACTGACAACTAATGAATTAACTTGTTACAGCCATAGCTGTCAACCTTCATAAGAGAAGCCTCTTTTTGCGGTACATGGTGATTCCACATGGAAAACCTCCAGCTGATCAAGGTGCAGAGAATAGGAGACGGTGGAAGACTCAGCCCTGTGCCTATATCATACCCACCCCTCCAAAGGCTCAGGGATATTGTAGAGAGGGGGTGGGGAGATTGTAAGAGCCATAAGAGGTGGATGACAAGGAAACAGTGATGTCTGGACACAGGGCCACTGCAAATACGAATTCACAACAATTAGGCAGCATATAGGTGGCTTAGAGACCCACAGTCTGTCTGGCGTGAGGTCCTTCACGTGCGTGCGTGCGTGCGTGCGTGCGGTATTCATCTTGTTGCAGTGGCGAAATACTCGCGAAAGCAAGTTAAGGCAGGCAAGTTCCTCCTAGGGAAGGCATGGCAGCAGGGGCCTGAGGAAGCAGCAGTTCACCGCCCTCCACCAGGAGGCAGAAGCAAATGCTCGTGCTCTGCTGGCTCCCCTTTTCCGTCAGCCAGGGACCCCAGCCCGTGGACTCCTGCTGCCCAGGTAAGGTGGGCCTTCCCTCCCAGGTGTGCCCAAAGAGATCTAGAGCTTGTGCAGTTGACATTAACCATCTCAGTGTGTAAATGGTCCAACCACTGGCCACCAATTGCGAGGGGAAGCATCTAAAGGTGAAAGTGGCCCAGGTTTTCCCACTCTCAGATTTCTGGAATAAATTGCATAGATAGCGTATCTCCACCCCAAGTACTTTGAATTGAGGGCATTTTTTGTATTTGGGGATATTTACATATACATAATGAGTTATCTGGAGCTAGGATTTATTTCACATACGGTGAAGCCGTACATGCTGAAGGTGATTTTATTTAATAGTTCTAGTGGTTTTGTGCATGAAATAAAGATTCCTTCCAGTTGTGATGTCATTTGAGCCCTCCAAGTTTTGGAGATTGAGAGTTTGAGGTCAATTTAGGCTATAATGAGAGCCAGTATGCAATTAAAAAAAAAAAAAGCTTTGTATCTTTAAATGAGGGAATATTCTGTCTCAGCTGGGTGTGGTACTGTACACCTTTAGTCCCAGCACTTTTGAGGCAGAGGCAGATGGATCTCTTGAGTATGAGGCTAGCCTAGTCTACATAGTAAGTTTCAGGACAGCCAGGGCTACATAGTGACAAGCAGTGAGCTATCTAATGAGACAAAGCCTCAGCGCTGTGTCCACCCCACTTCAGGTGAGTCTCAGCCTCTCTCCATCCTTGATTGAAAGCTACTCACCCAGTTCCTCACCTGCATTAGCACCTGGAGGCAAAACACTAACTAGAGGGGTCAGGCCAGAGAAGCCTATCACTGTTTCAACCTGGGACCCTTCACGTTTCAGATATCCAAGCCACCTGTTCAATTACCCAGAAGTTTGTCCTGGGGCCATTAAAAAGGGGGAAATTTTTGTTTTATCCCACCTTAACTGTGCCTGGCTTACAGTAATTTAGGGGGGGAAAAATCTAAACAACTTTTTTTTAAGCCAATGAATTGCTTCAAGGTTCCCTGCTCCATCTTAGCCTGAGGCAACTAGCAGAAAGCCTAGTTCCTTCCCCAGCTTGCCCTCCAAAGAGAGTGTCTCACAGGACTTCACTGCCCTCAGGAAGGGAGGCTGAAGTATGTCAAAGGGTTGGTTGCATTTTAAAGGCGAATAATATAGATATTTTCTTAACCTAATGACCTCTGACTTTGAGTTTGGTCCCTCTTCCCCAGTACCCCCAGAAAGCCCCTTCTGCCTCCTTCCATGCGGAGCTTGGAGTATCCCCCAAACACTTGTGTGAGGTGATTCATGTTTCATGCTCAGGCTTAAGCAAACTGCTCACTCCTTTCCTTCCCCACTTGTAGGGGAAATCTTCAGATGACCATAGGCACACATCTAACTTCAGTATCAATGACTGACCCCACCCCATCTCTGGAGGATATATTACTAGTTGACTCAGATGACAAAAATTACAGAAAATCTACTCAAATAAATAGATTCTCTGCAAACCAGGACTTTTACATCTCTACACAGTGCCTGTGGTCATGTGTAAGAAGCCATTCGGTAACAATAGGTTCAATTGTTCCTGTTTAGGCAACCTAGGGGAAGGTGGGACTAGTAGGTCTTCTGAAATGGTAGGCAAGCATCTGCACTGATGGCCCCTTCCCCAGAAGATTGACCACAGATCTCAACAATACAAACCCCAAAAGGGAATGGAACTCACAGGAGAAAATCAGACACGGCTTAACCCAGCAACTCTAAGTTCTTAAAACTCAGCTCCTAACAAAATGTCTTTAAAACCCAAATTATGAAAACCATTTTATGTCCCATTAAACCTCTTTGCAACAGTTGCATAGATATTAAAGGGACATTGCAAGGACAAAGGACTCCTAGACGAACGCGCGACAAGTCTTAAAAGCATCACATAGTATTTTTGTGTTTGTTTGTTTGTTTGGTTGGTTGGTTGGTTGGTTTTGGGGTCTCACTCTGTAGCCCAGCTTGGCCTCAGATTCATGGCAAGCCTCCCAAGTGTGAGGATTTCCAGCTAGGCATAAGACACCACACTCAAACACTCATTTCTTAACAGGCTCACAGTTTAAAGCCTGTAATCAACCTTAGTCTGATGGCACACAGCATCTGTCTGGGGAAAAAAAAATGACCTAGTCAAGCAGCAGGCTCAGACACATGACCACTGCCTCATAAAGTCATAAAGGGCCAGGGCTCCCAGGAAAACAAATGACCACCACAGTGCAGTGACTGGGAACTGTTTGGAGCTAGTAAACCTTTGCCCGCCACAAAGAAGAAGGCCACCATCAAGGAACTGGCTGGCCTACAAGTGAAGATGATCCCTGGAATTTTTAGAATCACGTCACAGAGACGGTGCACAATGTATAGCTGCAGCTCCAGGAAGTTTGAAAGCTACAGGGGAAAACGGGCATGAAGTGTGTGCGTGCGTGCATGCGTACATGGGTGCTGTTAGCAGTTTTGTTTCTTAAATGGTCAAAACTCCCTCTCTTATCTGACTTGTGTTCTCACCCTTGGGGATTATTTTTGGAGTTAATCTCTACTCCCACTAACAAGCAGGATGAACAGGGGCATAAAAAGAGGGGCATTTATAAGGAATCACCGTGTGGCTCTCCTGTGGACAATCCTGCCCGCACCAGCCCTCTTTAGATCACACCCAGGAATCTGTGAGAATCCTCTAGCATTAGAAAATAACAATACCTGTATTAAGGGTATTTCATGGTGACCATTTCTAATTTAAGCTTGTGATTTCAGAGTGAGGCAAAGCCTACTTAGCTATAAGTTTCTGGGGTGATTGCTTGCTGATTAAAACAGAAGAATCCTGCCATACCAGTTCAAGGCAGAACCGAATATGGCTGCTCTCTGTAATATGTCAGTTGTGGGTTTTGGGTTTTTTGGGGGGAGGGGATGTCAGTTGTTTTTTGGGGGTTCTTGGCAGGGGTTCAGTAATCTAATCCACAGATAGGTGCCAGGTCCTATTCGTCCTTTAAAAAAAGTTTTGTTGAGACTTGTGCTGCTATGAGAGAATTCATACTGTCCCAAAGGAATGTGAAGGTTTCAAGGAAGCCATCATGAATCAAAGAGAAAATGACCCATCTCCAAAATGGACCTTGAGCATTTCCCCAATACACTGAAACTGTGTCATCCTTAGACAACATGTCTGGAACAGATGGCCGGAGATATTAGCACCTCAGCTGAAAGGGAGAATAGGACCCTAGGGTGCTCAGAAACAACAAATGCTCTTCAGAGTACAGATCACATTTCAACCACCCACTTGTCCCAGAGCCGAGCCAAAAACAGCCCAGTGCTGGGAAGTCTCAGGCAGGGCTAACCTGTGTCCCTTCCAGACCCAGGTGAGATGCAAGTCAGTAGAAATGACTTAGAGGGTTGCATCCTCCTCCCACTGAACCAAACACAGTAGAATGAGCAGACCCTAGAAGCGGTAGGAGAACTGGGGACAGTGGTACCTGTCCGAGATCCCCACAGGCTGTCGCAGAAGGATTAAGAATTCATGGCTAACTAGCAGCCACTGGAGCGTATACTTAATCTAAGTACACACAGAACTTTGCACACAAGGCCGCTTGACCACCTGAGTTCAAACTGATCCCTTCCTTGGGTATCTAAATACAACCAAGAACTTTACTGTGTACCAAGGAGACAATAGCTTGGAGCTCGTTCTGATTTTTGTTTTTCTTGTCTGGCAGATGCTTGAAAAAACAAAATTTTACTGGCAGGTTTTTCAAGGCTGCCTTTGCCTCCCACTTCCTGCCCTTCAACCCCTGACCCTTTGTCTGGGGGGGGGGGGCTTTCTGCACCGAGGCTCTTGGCTATAGCACTGAACTGCTACTACTCTCTAGCTGCCTCAAAACATCCCTCCACACATCTGTGTGCTCCCTACGCCCGCGTCCCAGTGTGTGTGTGTGTGTGACAGCTGCTAAAGTCAGCGTTAGCAACAGCACACCGATACCAAAATTAAGACACATTCAAGTTCTCTCTTGTTAGGTGTAATCTTCCTAATGAATGACTCAGTAAACACAGGGTGTACTGACCAAAGAAGCCCTATTTTCAAAGGAAAGTATATTGAATACTGTATCATCACCGGGTTTTACTTTTTAAAACACCCAATCGGCACGATCGTTTAATTGCTTACTTCCAAAGTAGAGCTGTTACACATTTTGTGAATTTGCCATGTTCCTAAAAACGTGTCTGAAAACTCCAGTTTCTAAAACGTGAGTTTCGGTTGCCATTTCAGAAGGGCTTTCTCCTTAGCCCCCATTACATCCCATTTGAACAAGAGCTAATGAGTTTACGACATTTCTACTTCACACAACCCCCTGTTCTGGTAAGAAAATATTTTAAGCTGGACGGTGATGGCACACGCCTTTAATCCCAACACTTGGGAGACAGACGCAGGCGGATCTCTGTGAGTTCGAGGACAGCCTGGCCTACAGAGTAAGTTCCAGGACAACCAGGACTACACACAGAGTAACCCTGTCTCAAAAAAAAAAAAAAAAAGAAAAGAAAAGAAAAGAAAAGAAAGAAAATATTGAGACATATAGGTCAGAGAAGTTTTTCTTCTTGCCACAATTACCACTAAATATTTTTCTTTTTGAAGGAGTTAAAAAAAAAAAAAAAGATGTGTTCAAGTTCTTTGCTTATCCACGCCACACTATATAGCAGAGAGAAAGAGAAAGAGAGAGAGTATTCCTTCCAGAGGCTACGCATCATATGCATCTACAGCCTGTAGCATGGGTAGGTGATGCTGCTCCTCTGCTGTGCATTCACAAGGCCTAAAAGAAGTAGTGCACTATGGCTCACGATGGATAAACTCCATTCTTGCAAATATGGGGCCTTTCACACACATACACGCACACACACAAGAGGTGGGGAGAAAAAGAGAGAGAGGGGGGAAAAAAAACACCAACATAGCTTCAAGGAAACCCAGGTATAAAGAGATTTAAATCTTAATCCATGGCAGGTGCACACTCAACAGGCCAAATAAGCAGGCTCTACAAATGTAAACCAAGAAGGACAAATCTACACAGGGATAGCAAGAGGACCTGGGAGGAGGAAGGCGCTCACATCTGAGTTCCACCATTATCCCTCTGGTCTTCAATAGAATTACATGTTACAATGTTACCAGTTACATGTCGTCAGTCCTCACAAGCCTGTGAGGTAGGAATGTGAAACGAGTTGATTGTCAATCAAGTGGACCAGAAGACACCATTCAAAGGCTGATTTTACAGCCACACGATTAATTCTATATAGTCCATGTCTTATAGAACAGTGGTTCTCAACCTGTGGGTCATGGCCCCTCTGGGGGTCGCATACCAGATATTTACATTATAATTCATAACAGTAGCAAAATTATAGTTATGGAGTAACAACAATGAAAATAATGTTATGGCTGGGGGTCAGCACAACATGAGGAACTGTATTAAAGGGTCCCAGTGCTAGGAAGGGTGACCGAGGGTCACACTCTCTTCCCATCTATTCCCATCTAATGCCAACCCTTCCAAGTCAGGCTTTCGCCATTCATCCCATAAGCTTTAAGATGCTTTCCAAGTGGGCAGAGGAGATGGAAGGATGTGAGAAGGACCACATCTAGAACCTTCTAAGGTTATACAAAAGTTAGAACTCTGCATTCAGAGGTACCCCCTGGTACAAGAACACTGCAGTCCACCCACCCAGACCCCTGGGACGTGGAATGTAGGGGAAGGGTACATGACCAAGAGGAGCCGTGAGAGTGCACTGGTCTACCTTTGACCATCTCTGCAGACTGTCCGCCACAGGCCCGGCCATCACTGAGACTGCGGGTTCTGGGGACCCTCTTTGCTCTTACTGTCCTCTGCTGAGCTGCAGTCAGACCCCGAGAGCGAGGACTTGTACCCTCGAAGTGTGTGAGCATTCAGCATCTCCAGCAGCAGGTCATACACTGGGACCACATTTTTGCACTTCATGCTGAGCAGGTGTTCCATGCCCTTGTTACTATGGGAGAGAGAGGCACTGAGAATCCTTCCCTCCGGGTAGCCATGGGGATGTTGAAACAGTCCAAGTCGGCACAAAGCCAGCCCACCCCTCCACATACACATTCCCTGTACTTCTACCCCATCGTTCTGTTGCTCACACGTCCAGCGCCCTCTACAGTCTACACTCAAAGGCAAAAGTGGTACCCATTTGACCTCCATCTCACCACCCAATGCTGCACCATGGGCTCGTTCATAAAAAGCAAGAAAACAAACAGTGTCACTAACTCTAAGTAGGCTTCTTCACCCTGGGAGAGCAGAAGCACCTATCTCCTTGACTGACCCAGACTGGAACGTACATATCATATCAAGACACTGACAACTGTTGCTCTTCTTGGCTTGACCTTGAAAGGGTCCTGTGTACCGATTTGGGGGTTATGAACAAACTTCAGCAATTAGAGGTGCTCATTCGTAAGTGAGGGTAGACTAATACCTGTTCTGCAAAGGGTCACGGCCTGAGCCCTTAGTAAAGAAACAGGAAGGAATCCTTTCCTCCTCCACGTTAAATAAAGTGGACACTGTCCTTCCCCACAGCTCTTATGGTTTCCTACTCAGGCAAGCACGGCCTTCCTTGTCATCTCCTCTCTTCCAGGCTCGGGACAGAGCTACCCTTCTGAGCAACGCCACCCACAGGGCATCCCTAGCCATCCCAGCCCATCTTCTCCCTCAGTGCACCTCCTGGCCTGGACTGTGCTCCACCCCCAGCCTTGCTTCCTCAACCTGTTGGGATCGAAGTTCTCTTAGATCTCGTCCCAGGTATCCTGATGCCATGGAAGCAAAGGGACAACTTGGCGCACACCCCCAGTCCTCAGCTGAAGTGTGACCAGGAGAGCCAGACTTAACATCCTTAGAGAAATGACCCCAGGTCTTGGCCCTGGGTGGTGTTAGGAAGGTGGCAATTCATTTTAGAGGGAGAGCTGCCCATTTTGGGACCCTATAAACAAATTCTAAACCCTAGCAACTACATCCAGGCGGGTCCCACCAGATGCCCCCAAAAATCCTATCAGGCACCATGTGAGACTCATTTCAACACCCATGATGCGCCAACCTTTGGTGTAGGTGTGTGCACTGGTGAATTCTTAGTCAAAAGTTTATTCTTCTTTAAAGTCGAACGTTCTACCATATCCACTGCAAACTTGCCTGCATTCTCCCAAAGTTCTGAGCGCATGCCCGGCCCCCAGCCCCCAGAACAGCTTCCCGCGGTTTATACCTGATGTGTCTGACATGAGAGAGAAGCATTAGGAGGTTGGCCAGGCGAACCGACTGCTGCTGGGAGGAAATGCCACTCTTAGCAATCACCCAGACAAGGGCATCTGTCACTGCGTTCAATAGATGTGTCAGCTTCCGGCTGCTCTCCGCCTCCTGGCTTGCTGTAGTTAAGGGGTACATGCCTGGACAAAGAAAGAGAGCCCCAAAGTCAGAGAAAGGGAAGCCGAGGTCATGTGCTCAACTGTTAAGGATGCCTGGTTCCCCAGGGAGGCAGCAATGTGGGCCAGAGATGCTCTGACTTGCACAGGCACATGCATGGCACACCCTATGTCCCCCAAGGTTCTTCCCCTGAGAGCAAAACCTTATCGGTGTGCTGTAGGGAATCCTGACTGGACACGGGGCAGGCCAGGTGAGCTCTGTGGCCTCACCAAAGCAGTAGGCACTTCAAGGAATTGTGTTGCGCACCTGCAGCAAATGGCTACATGAAGACGGTCAGGGGTCAGGTGAGATCAATTGTTGAAGGAGCTGTCAATCAATATAATTATATAGTTTATCACATGCTTTTAATCACAGCACTCAGGAGGCAGAGACAGGCAGATCTTTGTGAGTTAGAGGCCAGCCTGGTTACAGAGCTAGTTCCAGGACAGCCAGAGCTATTACACAGAGAAACCCTGCATTGTGTAAAAAAAAAAAAAATAAAATAAAATAAAAATAAAATAAAATAAAATAATAATAATATAAGCTAATTCTTTACTTCCTTTGAGAATGGTGGTTTACAATAACTAGGTACAGTCTCAAGAAACCAAGGGCTGGGTGATGGTGGCACATGCCTTTAATCTCAGCAGTTTGAGGCTATCCTGGTTTACAGAGTAAGTTCCAGGACAGCCAGGGCAACACACAGAAACCCTGTCTTGAAAAACCAAAAGAAAAGAAACCAAGGGCGACCAAGCATGGTGGCACACACCATTAATTGTATCCCTCGTGGTTGGCCTTCAGTTGCTATGATAAACCACTGACCAAAACCAGCTTAGGGGAGTAAAGGGTATACCTCACCTTACAGGTTACAGTCTGTGACCAAGGAAAGTACGGGCAGGAAAATGGAGGCAGGAGCTGAAGCAGAAGCCACGGAGAAGTACTGCCTACTGACTTGCTCAGCCTGATTCTTACGCAGCTCACATGCTCCTGCAGCTCACGCAGCTCAGGACCACCTGCCTAGGGGTGGCACCACCCGCAGTGGGCTGGGTCTTCCCACATCAATCATTAATCAAAACAACGCCCCACACTTGTCAACAGGTCAGTCTGATGGTGTCAGTTCTCAGTTGAGACTCCTTCCCAGGTGACTCTCACTGGTATAACTTAAGAGGCAGAGGCAATCAGATCTCATTGAGTTCCAAGCCAACCACAACACCGTGGTGAGATTCTGAGGCCGGAGTTCCGTGCACCCGCTTGCCTAGCCCCCACAAGGCTCTAATGACTCAGCAAATAAATTAACCCTCCAGTGGCCCTGGAGCTGCTGCAGGGAAACCCTGTTCACTCCCTCCACACCTCAGACCCTCACCACTACCTGCCCCTCCCCCCCCCCCAGGCCGCTCATTCATTCTCCTTGGCAGCCACCCCTCCTCCCCTCATCAAGGCCAACACAGCCCTTTGAGGGCACAGACCCTGCATACCTGTGACCCTGCCCCCATCACCTCCTACATCGCCCGACACAGAGGACGTGTGTATGTATAGAGATAACTATACAGGATTCACATAGGCTCATATTTTTGTATAGTCTTAGCCAGTCACATGATTGTAACGGAAATAGTTATGTCTATTTTAAGTACATACAGAGAAGAGCATTCTTAAAAGTGTAGAGGATTTTGAGCTGCACATGGTGGTTGCACACCTTTGATCCCAGTACTCAGGAGGCAGAGGCAGGTGGAACTCGGAGTTGGAGGCTAGCCCCGACTACATAGCAAGCTTCAGGACATCCAGGGATACACAGAGAGATCCTATCCATTATGCTGATGAGATAAGCCAGTCACAAAATATCACACTTGTTCGGCACAGAGTAGGGCCCATGAGGTTGGCTTCAAATTTCCTACAAAGCTGAAAATGATCTTGAGCTTCTGATCCTCCTGCTACCCCCTCTGGGTGCCTCGAGATGACAGGCATACACCATCAATTATTGAGCAACTGCCCCAACTTAGAGCCCCTTTTCTCGTTCCACTATTTGAAGCTGGATATAGAACACACACGTCCATACAGACAAAACGGACTGGCGGCTACCCTTCAGAGAAGGAAGGGTGGATGCTATAGTAAACTATCGACTTGACTGGATGAAGAAACCTAGAGGACTTAACCAGAAAGGATTAACTGAGGAGGAAGACATGCCCGGAGGGTGGGCAGCAGCATGGCATGGACTGCAGTCCCACCAGCTGAGCATCAGAGTTCCCCATCTGCTTCCTGGACCACGAGTGTGTAAGCCAGCAGCTCCCACAGCTATGGACAGAAGCTGACCCAAGGCTAACTTTTCCATCATCTTTCCTCCCTTAGCTGCTTCTTATAGGGTACGTAGTAGCATCAATAACAAAGGTAACTTATGCAGCAGCAAGTGGATTTCCTGGCAGTGGGGGTTAAAATGTTTGAATATTGATTTTGGCAATGACACAGAGCGAACATACTAACAAAAACTGAATCGTATACTTTTGTTTCAGGACAAGATCTTGCCATGTAGCCCAGGCTGGCCTAGAACTTCCTATACATTCCAGCCTGACCTCGAACTCATAGTTCTCCATAGTACTGGGATTAGACCACCACACACAGCTTGAATCATAGTCTTTAAATGGGTGAACTGGAGTGCCATTAAAATAGCCTTCAGAACCCAAATCACAGTAGCATAAATGCCCACTGGCAGTGTGTGGCTCCCTTCAAAGAGCATGGCTGGTAGTCAGTCATCCTTGTTCATGAGGCAGCCTCATTACCAAGGGCAGACCATGGGTCTCCCACAAGTTTGGAGGTAGTACAGTTCCATACGGAGTCTGGAGCCCACTGTGATCAATTCGTTTGGGAAGAGGAGACACCACATTTAAACAGGCACCTGCCTTGTCAAGTTTTTAGAAGGAGAAGTGTTTATATGAAAAGTCTTAAACTTAAAACCATCCCAGGACACCGGTTTAACGTACCCGTCTCTCTAGTCGGAAACACAACACCCATACTTTGGACATCCACATCCCTGCTCACTGACATAGCACAAGGGGACACACTAACTGCTAAGTGGCAGGCCTTGGACAGGGCCAAGGGACAAGACAGAAGCCCTGCCAACCAGATACACAGGAAGCAAATAGAAAAATGAACCCCCCTCCATCCCTAAAGATAGAAACTCTATGATTTATTGTAAAACAAAACAAAATTGCTTTTCATAAGGCTAAAGAGATCTAGTAAAGAAGGGAGGGAGGGAGAGGGCTTTTGGCGCAATATCCCACACATCCCAAAGAAAGCAACTCAAGGTCACCCAAATCCCAGCCATTTCCTGGAAACATCTGTGTGTTCCTCCCTCTGGCCCACCAGACATTCTGGAAGCACGAATGCCAAGAATTGTGGAATACTACGTGCTCTAAGGTGAAGACCCAGGCTTTGCTCAGTAGGAGGGAAATAACTCAGAAAATCTGGAGTGTTTTACTTAAAAATCCGAGAAAATAATCATGGAAAAATTGTTTTCTGGCTTTGAAGGGTGAAAGGGAATGTGCGTGCTGTTCTAAAGCAAAATAGAATGGTGGCCTGGGTTTAACCTGCTAAGTATTTCAATTAATAAAATGTTTTGTTCTTTCAAAAATTGTTTAAATAGGGGCTGGAGAGATGGCTCAGTGGTTAAGAGCATTGTCTGCTCTTCCAAAGTCCTGAGTTCAATTCCCAGCAACCACATGGTGGTTCACAACCATCTGTAATGAGGTCTGGTGCCTTCTTCTGGCCTGCGGGCATACACAGAACATTGTATACATAATAAATATTTAAAAAATTGTTTAAATGAGTAGATTTGTTTCTAATTTGTTTGACACACTGTGTAATCCAGGCTGGCCTGAAGAGAGGAGAACCTTGAACTCCTCCTGATCCTCCTGCTGCCACCTCCCAAGTACTGGGATTGCAGGCAAGCACCTCCATACCCAGTTCCCTGTCCCTAATTTAGGTTATTTGATTGATTGATTATTGATTGATTGTGGTTAGGTTATTTTAAAAAGACCAATGGTAATTAACTTCACGTTTATTCCACTCTGACTCCTAGATCAGAACGCAATTCTAAGGGAAGGTGGCTATAGTTTCAGAGATTCAGGTGACAAGGTTTTCACCTTGTTTATCATATGTTGTTGCTCTCTCTCTCTCTCTCTCTCTCTCTCTCTCTCTCATTTATCTATTTATTTTGGTTTTATGAGACAGGGTTTCTCTGTGTAACTTTGGAGCATGTCCTGGGACTCACTCTGTAGACCAGGCTGCCCCTGAACTCAGAGATCCACCTGCCTCTGCCTCCCTAGTGCTGGGATTAAAGACATTGCTGCTACCACCACCCGGCTGCAGCAAGTTCTCTTAATGGTTGACCCAATTTATCAGCCCCTATTTCTCTGTCTCTTGACTGGGATCTGAAAAGAGAAGTATGCTGTCATCTTTACCTTTGTTCCTTTGTATATAAAGTCACGCCGTCCCCTCCCCCAGCAGCTTTTTACCATTTTTCTGCTCTGGGTGTGGTGGTAGATGTCTGAATATTCCCAGTTACTCCCAACAATGGCACAGGCAGCTGACTTGGGATTCTAGGCAATAGAGCCAGGCAGAAGAAGAAAACCTAGGCATGCTGGCACCCTGTTCAGGAAGCTGAGGCAGGAGAATCATGAGCTTGAGGACTGCTTGAACTACATAGCAACACCCAGTTTCAAAAAAAGAAAAGGAGAAGAACGAAGAGTGGCTTGTCTCCTTCCTGCTGGCTTTGAGCACTTTGATGACGATCTGTCTTGCTGTGGCTTCCCACACGCTTCTCGTGCAGGGGCTTAAGAAAGTATCGTCGAAGCCGTGTTTACAGTTTTCAAGACATCTAGAACATTCTCAACCATGTTTCAACCGCTGTGTCCCCACGTCTGCTGACTTCCCTTCTACGCAGCTTCCCTTCTCCAAGGCCGTCTGGGGCCCATACAGAAATTCTGTGCCCTGCCTTGCCTTTTCACACTTCCCATAGGAAATCCAGGCACTGTTTTCACGTCTCCAGAGAGTCTCTTTCATGTATTTCATTCTGTCACCTTTCTGAGTGTTTTTTTCTCCCGTTGGAGACCATATTTTCGTCTTTGCATGCTTCCTAATTTTCAATGAGTTATTTTGAGTATTGTGAACTTACCTTTGGGTTCTGGCTAGCATTACATTCTTTGTGTTGTCATTGCCTTCCCCCGCCCCTTGTATGTGAGTATTCTCATAGGTGGGGGGTGGAGTGGTGGGGGTAGAGGGGATGAAGGGGTGGTCAAAGTCATGGTCTCTCATGGTCTCGCATACTAGGCGAGCAATCTTCCAATTGAGCTACATCCCCAGGCCCCTGTAGTCAGTACTGAAGACTGACTTACTTTGCCCATAAGCAGGTGAGAATGCCTTCAACTATTCTTAAGCTTTGTGCTAGATTGTAGCTAAATTATTTCACGATATTTTGACAATCTGGGCTTGCTTTTATGTTTTATTTGGTAGTCTGTACCCCGGGGCTAACTTTACCCCGTTACTGTGGCGACAGCCTCCTCAGTGTTTTCTTATCCCAATGTCCAGGATGTTACAAGTTTTCCCAAGCGCCTAGAGAGAATGTGAGCCGCTCCTTAGCCAGTGAGAACTTCAGAGACCATTTCCCCTCGCGCTGTGCCTCAAAACATTAGCAGGTTAGCTAGCACTCAGCCAAAGCCTTAAAGAGCGCCACCTGCAGACGGGAGATGCTGCCTGCAGCCCTGTTCCTCCCGCACCCCTCTTCCAACAACGAACCCTTGGCTGTTCAGATTGTTTCAGTGGAGGACACCAACTGATGTTCACCAACTTAGTCCTTGCTTTGGTTTTTGTTTTATTTTTAAATTAATTGCTGCAAATAACCAGAAAAAGAGGTGCTCTTGAAAACCCTTCAGAGCTAGCCACCTCTTTCAATAGTAGAACATTTCCATAAGAAAAACCAAAAAAGAAAAGAAAAAAAAGAAGTAAAAAAGAAAGCAAATTCCAATTTCCCACAGCAATGTCAAACAGAATAAATTTGCTGTGACTACCAAGTAAGCAATAAGGTTCAGTAAAGATTTTCAAAAATTTGGATTTACCTTAAATTTTAATGATTTTTCTGCCCAAAGTGGCAATTACATCCCACAACCCTCCTCGCCTCCTACAAGGGCAGCTTTATCAGATGCCGCAGGAAGAAGGCCAGAGCTGCCTTGCCCATCCACATACATAGAGGCTGCTCACAGCTCTGAGGATACAATCTGACATCTAGAAGATGCCAAGCCAAACAGCAGGCTCCTTACCTGCTGCTTACCTACGTGTCCTAACAACAAACAAATCGCTTTCTGAGGAGCACATAGTGGCTCTGAAAGGGTTCTAAATCCTTCAGACTCCTCCTTCAGCCCTCCCCACCCTTCCCCTTCAAGACCTAGCCCACTCTCCACTCTAGATTCTAGAACCCACCACTGACGGCGTGCTGTGCTCTCCCTGAGCTACTGTCTGAATGTTCTCCCAGTCCACAGAGAGGACGCCATGGAAGTACCAGCCCTTGAGAGCTCTGACAGCCACAGACAAATTTAAAAATCATTCAAGCGTGTTAATCACATAAGCCAGGACTCATATTTTGCACTTTTCATCGTAATTTTCTGTTATTATGCCGAGCTGGGGCCAAGGGGAGCTGAGAGTGATAGCAAGCACACTCAACTTACCTAGCGTGGGCAAAGCTCTGGGTTTGATCGTCAGTTTCAAAAAACTGTTTTAAAAAGCCCTACACGTTCACATCTTGTCATTATTCTCTAAATACAGCATAACCACCATGTACATGCGTGTGCATTGGGTCAGGTGATCTAAGTATCCCAGGGATGATGTCAAGTATGAGAAGCTACACACGGGGTGTAGGTGGCTACTACTCCATTTAATATAAGAGATGATGGCACCCACTGATTTCCTATTAGAGTCAAACACAAAGGATACTGGAGAGGGAGGAGACAGAAGGAACAGGGGGTACTGTTTCCTAGGTCTTGGAGAGAGGAGGATCCTGCTGATTATTCTTATCTTCCTTGTATGGTTTTCTTCCATCTAAATGTTGTCCCTGATCACCAGATATTGTTTATATAAGAAAAACTAGGAGAGCCAAAACATCCACTCAGCTCAGACACTGTCCTCATCCCCCATCTCCGAAGTCAAGTCCCTCCTCTTTTCCCTCCCACATGGTCTGTTTGGGCTCACTTTATCTGAGGACACCCTTGCCTCCGACTCTCTCCATTTTAGTCATTCCTCCCTATGGGGGGTGGGTATGACCTTCCCATAATACACTTCTGCACACAGACACTCCCCCAGAGTTGCCTGTGACCACTTGAAGTTCTTCTCTGAAGACCCCAGTGTCCTTCTGCGGCCTCTCCCACTTCTCCGCACCTCCACTCTGTCGATCTGTGAACCTCAGTCCAGCACCAAGATCATGACATTTCATAATTTGCTTTCTGTTTCTCCCAATACCAAGCTATTCGACCATAACCTAGATGTTGGTACTGAACAAATGAATGGTTTGTAAAAGTAGAAGCTGAAACATTAAATACAGATGATATGTGTTAGCCATGTGAAATACCTGTGTCTGGCTAAAGAAAGACTGGAGAGTAAATACTTTTAAATTATTCTTTTTGTTTGCTTGTTTTTGTTTTTCGAGACAGGGTTTGAGTAGTCCTGGCTGCCCTGGAACTCATTCTGTAGACCCGGCTGTCCTCAAACTCAGAGACGGCCTGCCTCTCTCTGCCTCCCCAGGGCTGGGATTAAAAGCATGCACCACCACATCCAGCTTCTGAGCCGCTTTTCAAATCCATTGCTCATCCAATAAATAATTTATATGCAAGTTAGCAAACATTAACTACAGTTAAATCCAGGTAAAACGGAGAAGTCAGAAGTGAGGCCGTTCTCCACTTTCTAAATCAAACAAAAGTTCGGCACTCTTGACCGCCACACCGGATGGACAGTCTTTCTTCCCTAGCCATACAAGGCACAGGCGCGCGGTTACTCACTCGAATTGAGGAGGATCATGGCCTTCACGCACAGATACTCTTTGTGCTGGAGTTTCAACTCACGGAACCTCGATGTCGTCGCCAGGAGCATGTCAAAGATTTCCAGAATCCCTTCTACGCACTTCCCCTCATCCCTGCAAGAGTTCATTTGGGGATTGAAGGAACACACAGCATTAGAGGGCCATCAAGAGATGACACCTTAGGCGTCATCCTGCACATCCCATGACTATACCGAGGTATTAGGAAGAGCATACTTAACAAGGGGAAGTCACTAGTACTGAGTCCATATAGGAAAACAAGGGATGCATGGGTATAGGCTCATTGGTGGGACCCTTGCCTAGCTCTCAGGAGGCTGTGGGGTGAATCCTGAGCATTGAAGAGGGGAACACACAACACACTTCCTAAAAATTCTTAAACAGTTTTTCAGGCCAAAGTGTGCACCAGGGCTGCCTGTTTCCTTCTACTTCATTGCAGAAGGACTTCTTGGAGACACCATCACGAGCCTTTGGCTTACATACAAATCATGGTAGTCAACCAGCCTTGCTGGAAGTGACTCGGTGTATTAAAAGTGAGATCCCACACTCTCCTCAGGAAGTACCAGTGAGGGGGTCTGTTAGAGCCAAACATTTCAAGAAAAAGAGACGTTCATGTCTTCACACATAGAGGGCTGAACTTAGACGCTAGTCTAGAAGCCAAGAGACTTGGAAGTAGCATTTGAAGAAAGGAAGTGTGACAGAGAAATTACAGCTGAAGGTGGCTTAGTCAGGGAGGAAACAGACATGGGGGCAGGTGACACTTTCTTACTTTGACTTCCTGAAGTGGGCTTTTTGTTTATTTAGGTTTGGGGTTTTTGTTTTGTTTTATTGAGATAGGGTCTTGCCATGTAGCCTAGGCTGCCCAGCTCCTGGTCTCCCTACCTCCACCTCTGACATACTGAAATTACAGATATGGGCCATGACACCCAGCCTGAAGATGGTTTTTAAACAAAGGTTTCAGATAAACCCTTTAAGGATGCCTTATAGGCATGAGCTGTTGCGTCTGTCTTTGAAATAAATGATTACACATGAACGAGAAAGCATCATTTTCTATTTGCACCAGCTAGACACACATTATCCCACCCTATTGTTCTCAACACTGTCTGTTCTCTCCAGCTGCAGAGTTACTAGGGCTTTGACTAACAATTAGATGATTTTGTACAAAGTCCTTCCAGTTCCTGAATGCAGCCCACGGCAAAGGGGATCGTGGCAGAAACGGGTGCCTGTGGGGTCTGCTTTTACTCTCTAGACTATGAAGGGAGGTCGAAGTAAAGCAGCAAAAACAAACAAAAACCTGACTGTGCACTGTCTGCTCTCATCCCCAAACCAGGTCATGTCCAGTGGATGTGGCATTTTATGAGATAACATCTGTAGAGGTCCTGTGAACTGACACCCCTGGATGCTACCAATCTGGCCTGCTAGGTATTTGACAGCAACTCATCAGGATCCTGCATCCCACATCATTCATACACACACAGCGACACACACACACACAGCCACAAGCATGCAACGGCTCACTTTGGCAGGTCAGCATGGGAACTTCTGAAAACAGCTGCATCTTCCTGCCAGTGAGGAGCTAAGGGACAAATCACCGGTGTCCCCTAGAACTAATTCACAGGTAAAAACCATCTGGGAGAACAAGAGCCCTGGGCAAAGAGGACCAAAATCTACACAAACCCTGCTACTCCATGTGCCCCATCTTCATACTTCCCCCTAACCTCCTCCTCAGCTCTGAGTTCCTATAAGGGTGGCAGGAGCCCTGAACACAGTGAGTGGAAAGGAAGTACCTGCACATGGAATGCCCCTTGTGCCTGTCACCCCACTCTGCCTCTTGAACGGTCACTGCTCGGAATCATAAGTACTGAGCTTCCAGGTATTTGATAGCTGAAAAGCTCATCTGCATACATCACAAAAGAGGAAACGAACAGACACTAACACCTGCACTGATGCTTTCATTTTGTTTTGGCTATTTTGCCATTTTTGAGACAGAGTCTAATTTGTAGCCCAGGCTAGCTTCAATCTTGTGACTCTCCTGTCTCTGCCTTCCCAGAACTAGTAGGTGTGTGGGGGCTACCATGCCCAACTGTGAATTGATGGTTTAATAGTTTGACTCTTTATTCTTCTGTAAAATTCAAACTCAAGTGAAGTTATGTTCAGTTATGTAACATATGCTTGTGTGCACGCACGCGCTCTCTCTCTCTCTCTCTCTCTCTCTCTCTCTCTCTCTGTCTCTGTTTCTCTCCCTCCCTCCCTTTTACTCACCCAAAGGATAAATCAATTCAGCTGAAATCAATCCTATTTTCTAGAAGTTGCCACCCATAGAAAAGAAAAGGCACTAAATATCAGGATTAATACCCATTTCCACAAGTGAAAACATTCCGTTGCAATAAAATTAATGCTTCAAATCTACGTTGTTTAGGTATTGGGGCATCTGAAGCCCAATATACATTGCAACTTCAAGTAATCCACACATGTACCTTATAGAAAATGTTCCAGTCTAAGCAATCTAAAGAACCAGGCCTGGCTTTTTTCCTTCTAGCAGGTGAGACAAGCAACCATCGCATCTCATGTAGGTTTCAAGTACTTTCGATGACATCATAGGCTATAGAATCTACATACATTTTTAGAAAATAAACGAGCCGTGTAGGGACATAAAGTGCACCTCCCAAGTGGCTCTGAATAACGCCCTGCTTCGAAATGAGTCATGCCAAATAAAGTGAGGAAGGACGGCTACAAACTGATGAGCAGATCCATGCCATTCATCTCACAGTGAGGGACTGGAACCGAGTTAGCAGTAAGAAGGCAGGGGCAGGGATGGAGAGATTAAAGATAGAGGCATGATTGGAATGTTAGCAAGTGACTCGTCAGTCAGTCAGCCAGCCTACCTAGAGAAGTACACTTCAAGCTAGCGTCAACTAAAGATTAAATTAGCAATCACATTACTTAATTGCTTTTTCATAAAAGAAAAATAACCGTTTGATACAATGGCAAAATACTGAGTGGGCTTGTCTTGCTTTGCCATTGCCTATTTTCCGCCTGCATCTTTATTCGCTGGGTTTCACACCAGTTTATCTCTGTAGGTGTGGCAACTGGACAAGGGTAAGAGCCTAGTTGATGGCTAAGCACATGGGAGAGACTTCATAAATATTAAACCAAAATGAAATTACTTGGCTACAAAGGGTAAATTAAAATTTGGGAGTAAAAGTCTATGATCTTCAAGAACATTCAGCTTATCAATGCTGAGTATGAATGCAGCCCCTAAGAACATTCATAGCCATAGGCGCCGAAGAGGCCTGTCGGGGTTCAGGGTGGGCTCCCAGCCCAGCTCCAATGTCCCGTGATAGCTCTGAAGACAGTTTCCTGGTGATGCTGGCACAAAAAAATACCAGTATGCACTGCTCATTTAAATTACATTGGATCTGAATGTCTGTGTATGTCTATCTGTGCATGTGTATATGTGTCTGTTTGCCTGTGTGTATGCATGTGTATATCTGTTTGTATGTATATATGCCTTGTATGTCTCTGTGCGTATGGGTATGTGTGTATGTCTGTCACTATGAATGTATGTATGTGTATGTCTGTGTGTATGTGTATGTCTGTCTGTAAGTATGTGTATATCTGTGTGTATGTGTGTGTATATGTGTATATGTCTGTGTGTATATGTGTATATGTCTGTAAGTATGCGTGCATGTGTATGTATGTGTGCATGTGTATGTCTGTGTCTGTGTGTTTGTATGTGTGTGTATGTGCATGTGTACATGTGTGTGTTACAGTTAAAGGTAAAATAGTTTTGTAGAGTTAGTGTTCACCTTTCACCACACGGGTCTGAGGGATCAAACTCAGGCTATCAGTCTTGATGGAAAGTTCCTCTACCCAGTGACCCATCCTGCCAGCCACATATAGATTTTTCAGCAAATAGAAGCTCTGGTTCCATACTAGAGCTTCACATGAATTTATGTTTCTGATGGATGCCCAAAGAACTACCTTGTTACGAGCAAGCCCAAATCACTGGGTTTTCCCTTCAGCCTCAGTACACTCGTGGTTTCTGTTTCGTTTTGTTTTCTATAGAAATCTCGATGAGAGCAAATGGGCACAGGTAAGGGGATTAACTCAGTGGTAAGGGTCTGCTTAGCAAGCAAAAGGCTCTTGGTCTTGTGCCCAGCACCAAAAATAAACAAAAAAACAAAAGCACAACAATAAAAAAAATGTTTAGTGCTTGCATTCATGTGAAACCCCCGTGAAGACGCTCTGGCACACTGGGCGGTGGTGGCGCACCCACACTGAGGAAGAGGAAGGCTAAATTTACCCCCGTACATGTTCTCCAGCTACTGACTTGCTTACTGAAACACGAGATTTGGCCTCCCCCTCGAAACTGAAACCAAAAGTAAAATCATTTTAACTCCACTACACGTCGATGGGTAGAACAGCTAACATAGCAGGATTACATGTTTAAATGTGTGTGTTTGTGAGGCAGAGTGAATGGATGAGACAATGGCCAGGCTGGGCATCTGACCTTTCGGCTTGACTGACAACCCTGAGGTGACAGGAGGAGTGGATTGAAATAGGATAGGTCACAGGGCTGATGGGCAGAAATAGAACAGATCCTAAGGCTGTGTTCTAAGGCAAAACAACAAATTATGAATCAATTTGCTTTTGGCCTTCTCTTTCCGTTTCTGAGTCTCTTTCCCACGGGGGCGATGTGCTAGGTGTACGGACTCTAGATCCCCTCCTCTCCACGAGCACTCACTACCCCGCCTATAAATCAATCACCTCACTTCCCATTTCCTTAACTGAAGACCTGGAATGAGGAGCAGTGTTCACTCCAAAGGGGTTTTTTGGAAAGATTAAATAAGGCGACACAATCAAGTTCTTAAGAGAGTACCTGGCACACACCAGCTAAAAAGTTAGCTACATGACGGTCAGTGGAGGTTCTGGTACCTGCCCCACTGCTCTGGCCTCCCAGAGCCTCCCTCGCCCGGTCACCACTTGGGCTTGCTCCTGCCCAAGCCACATGCCATGCTGCAACTCTTCCCACAGGGTCTGCTCCACCAGAACACCTCCATTACTCAGACCAGTGCTCTCTGTCAAGGCCATCCATGACAGCAGGCAGAAGGGATGCTGATACCTTGGGGCAGCACTCTTCGTCTGCGCAACGTGCCAGTGAGGGTCTTCGGATGACCTACAGTGGTAACAGGATGACGATGCAAGAGTTGGGGCGGGCACTTTAGGCTCACAGCACCAGGCATCCTCCTGCCCTTGTGCCCGGTCTAACGTGCTGAACACTTCAACGCTAGTCCTTTTCTCGTGGAGATTTTCCAAACCACTCAAAGTTTTCCATTTTTCCCTATAACAAAGCTTGACTGTTGGTGAACAATTTAGCTTCCGTAAACAGTTCAACTGAACCAAGGCTTAGCTCCTACTGTCTGCCATCTTTAAAAGAAAACAAAGCGCGACTACTCTGTTAGACCATGTCATGTCCCAGTGTCTGCCAACTTTCATCTGGCCTTAGTAACAAGCCCTCCCACCACATGTTCCAAAATGCTTCTAGAGATAAATGGCACTATTAGCATTAAAGCTATAGCCCATGAAAATAAATTTGGGGGGGGGGAGGGTCATAAGAATTTTATCACCTATCCAGAGATGTTACTTGTCACTCAACAGTGGGACAACTTAAGAATATAATGTGAGAACAGAATTTCTAAAATAAATAAATAAACAAAACTCTGTTGGCTGTGTACTCAGTGGCCAACACCCTACAGGAAACAGTCCCCTGCCACAGCCCTGGCCTGCGACTATCGATGCACCACTGACTGGACCGGCTCATGGGACATGACCCCTGGTACCCATGCCCTCTTCTTGGTGGGCTCTTGACACACTGAAGGAGTGGACGGTGTCATCACCCCCTAATTGCCCTTTCAGGTGTGAGAATTTAATTGCAGCACCTGGGGCTTGGTTCCCACTCACTTGGCTTAGTCAAACAGATCAGAAAGGAAATGCAAAGCATTTTTTTTTTCTCACCTATCCAGAACGAGGTCTGGAGCAAAGATGAGCTTCCCTGGGTGGTCGATAGAGCGCCACATCAGCCCCACCATTAACACCTCCATCCAGCAGCTTTCCAAGAGCCGGACTTGGTCCAGCAGGCTGAGCTCCACAAAGCCTAGGGAAACAAGAGTCCGTGAAACACACCTCACCCTCAGCAACCCGTTTCTGTACAGACAGAACGGCAAGCCATTAAACGCCAAGGAAACCCAGACAACAAAGGGAAGTAATCAATCAGTGTTTCAAAGAGGTGATTCAAAGTGTTGTTGGTGGAAGGAGCCTCAGCTGTAAAACTTGCAGTTTCCAGCCTCCGACCCCTCCAGAAAATAAGCAAACTCTGTTTAATATTTCTAAAGAATCACTGGTTCCCCCAGACAGATGCCAGAAAGGGCCCAAAAGGCAGAGTTAGGCTTGTTAGCTATGGCTATACTGTCCAAATAATTCCTGAGCCCTGCTGAGGAAACCAAAGCTCAGCTGCCATCCAGAGGGGCTGTCTGTCTGTCTGTCCCAATACATGGTTTGGAGGGTGGATGGATGGGGTAGGTGGAGTCTAGATGACCAGGGGTGGAAGGTCAAGCAGAGAGTGTCGCCAGCCCCTGCAGAAAGCCAAAATAGGTTTTCCGAACATTGAACACTTCCCATGCAGAATTAGGACTATTCTGGGTGGGGGAGCTGTCTCCAGGTGATCCTGTTCTAAAGAGCAAATATAACAACCAAAGGCTTGAATTAGTCACAGCACTGGAAGGAAACACAGAATCTCTGGGGAGCAAATGCCTTTAGCACAAGGCAGAAGACATAGGAACTTCTTCCGTAACACACGCACTGTGCGAACACAGCAGACAAAGGCACAGCCTTGGAGTGAAATAGATTCTGGTTTTAATTATCAGCTTAGCCCCTCCCAAACGTGTGTGCGTGTGTGTGTGTGCGCGCGCACACACACACACACATGGTCACATGCTAGACAAGTGTTCTACCACTAAACTACATCCCTATCCCCTTCCCCCAGATGAGTTCATCTCTTGTCAAATCTGTTTTTCCTGTAGGTAAAATGGAAGTGACCTTGCCTCCCCCTGAGAATTTCCTATAAGTGAGATGGCGTATACATATTTTACCAGTGTTCCTACAATACAAAGCCGCACACGCTCAAGTCTTCGGATAATGGTTCTGTAAATGTGCACAACGGAGAAGTGAATGGAGCATGAATGTAAAGATGGAGAACTCCGAAGCTGGGGAGACGGCTCAGTCAGTAAAGGGCTTGCTAGGAAATTATAAGGACCTGCGTCTGATCCTCAGTAACTATGTGTTATGCACTTACAATCTCAACACTAAAGAGAAAGAAACAGAAAGATCTCTGGGGTTCACTGGGCAGCCATTCTAGCCAATCAGTGAACTCCAAGTTCAGTGAGGGAGCCTGTACCAAAATCTAAGGAGGCAAGCAATCGAGGCAGACGCCAGTGTCAACCCCTGGCCTCATGTGCAGCATGCATGAACACACTCATACACATGTATGCACCACACACATTTGGACTAATCCTTTCAGAGCCACATGGTTATGCTCAGTTCAGGTCCTGATACATGGACACCCTCCAGTGTCACTCACAGTCATATGTAAGACACCTACAAAATCTTTCAAAATGCTGCGCTTGAAGAAAGAATAATTGGGTGGGGGGAGAGCCAAACGGCTTCCCCTAGTCAGGAATCTCTCATCTCCATTTTTCCTGTGAGATCCTGCAAATGGTGTTTGGAAAACACGTGAAATAAAAACTAGAGGAAAGAGCATTGGTGTTTTTTTCCTCTGGCAAACAGCAGACAAAATGAAATAACTCTGGCAAAGGTGGAGACACTAGACAAAACAAAGCCGGAAAGGAGATCTCCAGAAAGCTCAGAAGGCGTGGGGCCCAGCCAGCAATGGCCACCAGAGACCCGTGCACCTGGAGATGTGGCTTCCAAAACTCTTCCTCCATCTACTCAGACAAAGCTTTACAATTTGCCTAAAACAGTTACTGCCCCCGCTGCCCTATGGCCATGGGAGCCTTGGCCTGGCTTAGAATTCAGAAAGTGTGTGTGTGTGTGTGTGTGTGTGTGTGTGTGTGTGTGTGTGGAGAGAGAGAGAGAGAGAGAGAGAGAGAGAGAGAGAGAGAGGTCTATTTATTTCTTATATGGTTGTAGAAGAAGTAGACGGCCCACGCTGTGAGACCCTCATCTCAAACCAGAACAAAATGTAGGGCCGTGCCCTGTCTCAGCCAGTAAAACTGCCTTTCATGCAAGCCTAATGTTGAGTTGGATCCCTGGGACAAAGGTTGAAGGAAAGATCTGACCCCTGAGAGTTGTCCTCTAACTCTGCACAGGTGCCACAGTGCACAGACGCTCACACACACACCACAGACACATGCACATGCACACCAGTGACAATAGCAATGGTAGTAATAAACATATGCTTATAATAATATTTTTAAAAATGGGTGCATTTAATAAACCTCACCTATTCAGCATCCTAGCTCAGTCTATCCTACCTTACACGTGCTTAGAATAGAATACGGTTGGTCAGCTTACAGATTGGTAAAAGCATATGATACAAGGCCTGTGTTCTGATAAAGCATAGAATAGCTCAAGTGATCTCTTGACTCTTATACTGAAGAAGGAAACCGGAGAGAGTAAAAGTGCCTATTTCTAACCGTCACACCCACAGTGAAGGACTGAGAGCTAAGCCATCGTAAGCTGGGGACTGGGGACAAATGGGCCTGGGGACATAATGACTTTCTAGGAGGAAAAGGTGCATATTCTGCATGGCCGCATTTTAATAGCAGGAAGATTTACTGGCCCGTTAGTTCACAATACTTCAACTGCTGATTTACTCTATATAATACCGATTCTTTCTCTACTGGGGTGATGTTTTATAAGTCCCTGTTTAGCATCTGATAAGCCTTATACTTCTACGTGAAACTGACTCTATGCTGTCCTGAGCTGCCATGCCCTTCTCACCAGCTGAGACATCAATAGCCAGAGACTGGTCAACATGGAATCCGCATTTCTACCTTTCAACCAGGCCCTAAGACTCTAGACTTGCCCAAGTGACCCTGAGTCCCTTCTCAGACCACACCTGGGCACAAGACGTAAGCAACAGGCATTGTCTGCTGGAGATGTGAACATTATCAGTGTTACAGTGTGTGCAGGATGAGTCTGCGAGACAACAAAGAGAGTCAGGTAGAGAAAGAGGCTCTATACACCACTTCCTGACCTACTCTATCTGATAAAACTTGAGAGTCTGGGAATTCTAAACAGAATCTAAAATCCAGGACATATTAAGGTTATATATGCCAATATATAGGACAAAGAGAACACCATTGTTATGTTACAAATTTTGCTGAGCAGTTAAGAGCAAGTACTGCTCTTGCTGAAGACCTAAGTTCAATTCCCAGCACCTAGGCTGAGCTCAGTTCCTAGCAACTACATTGAACATCATTACCTGTAACTCCAATTTCAAGGGCTCTGACATCTCTGGCTTCCTTGGGCACCTGCAGTTATGTTCATATATCTCCACACAGGTGTGCACATAATATATATATATATATATATATATGTGTGTGTGTGTGTGTGTGTGTGTGTGTATGTATAATCAAAATTGAATTTAAAAATCTGATCTATAAAAGGTTACAAAACAAAATGTCAAACAAACTATTCTATATCCAGATGAAGTTCACTGTCCCCAAAATATGAGAAGCAGGCCTTGTCACAAATAAACAGAACGAAGTCAAGAGGCAGAGACCTACCAGGGATTTTCTTGGCCCAGCCAATCATGTGCACCAGTTCCTTGTCGGCCAGCTTAGTGAGGGACATCATCATGGAGGCCTCGGTGAAGGGCATGCTGGGGCGGCTCACTAGCACATTGGGCGGCTCTGCCTCCAGGAGTGTGAGCACCAGCTGCTCTGGGCTCAGGGTGCTCAGCAGTAGCTCCTTCACCCGGGGCACATGGCCACTGTTCCTCTTGGCTTTGCCCAGGCAGTGCACCTGCTCACCGGAACTTCTCTGTCTTCGTACTATTCGGTAGCCACACCTTTCTCTCCTGGACCCTAAAGAGGAGAGCAGATGACAAGTCCAGTGGTTTCTCCACCCAGATTCCAGCTCACCGAATAACCAGTCTAAAAGTGATGAGGGCCTGAGGGTGTAGGTGAGTAGGTTAAGTGCTCGCATGCACAAGGCCGTGAGTTCGACTCCCAGGCCCAGCACTGTAAGAAGCAGCTATGTTGACAGCAGTGTTGATACCACTGATTTCATTCCATTTTTATATTTTGGAGTCTGTAGGTCACGGACAAAGATAACGACTGTCTGGATGTATTAGCAACATAACGTGTTTGGGAACGTCTGCTCCGTTTCAAGGTTATCACTGGCTACCGAATCTGTTTCTCTTCTAAAGTGCACTGATAGATCCCAGGTTCAAAGATATGAAGTTAGGAATTTTTCTCAAGTAGAGAAAATAATGAAAAGTCAAGACTTTAACATTGCTATTTCCAGATAGCAAATAACACACGCTAACAATGTTTTTTAAAAAGTTTATATACATGTACGTACTTATCTTTTTATATACTTACACAAACAAATATATTTCAAATAAATTAACTGAAAAATCCTGAAAAATACAAAAGAAAATTAATTTCTGTATAAATTCGGTATTTTTTCTTTAATGCTTTTTATATTTTATAAACAAAATTAGAATCATAGTTTCTACACTATTTCATAAGCTGCTCTTAATCTTATTGAAATTAAGGCTGGAGAGCTAGCTCAGTGAGTAACAGCACCAATCACACAGCTTCAAGACCTGAATTCAACACTCAGAATTCAAGTAAACAAAGCCTTACATGTCAGGGGTAGTGGTGCATGCCTTTGATCCCAGTACTCAGGAGGCAGAAGCATATGGATCTCTTTGAGTTCGAGGCCAATCTGATCTACATAGTGAGTTCCAGGACAGCCATGGCTAGATAATGAGAACTTGTCTCAGGACAACAAAAAGGTGTATATATAATTACATTCGTTATCCCAGCACCCCTACAGAAGACAGACACAAAAGAACTGCCCAGAAGCCCACAGTCCAGCTAGTCTAGAGAATGTAGTGCCAAAAAAGGACAAGAAAGACATCGCCTCAACAAGATGGAAAGAGAACACTGACTTCCAAAAGTTGTCTGAGCTCCATCGATGTGATGTAACCCATATGCAACCTACACAGGCATAAACACACAACAATAAACCAAGTTCAGAATCTGAAAAGCCCTCCAGTCTATTACTATATATTAACATTTACTTTTAAAAGCCAGTGTTGTTCTGGGCATAGCTGGAACCCAGGCAGAGCCTAGAGGGTTATGACAAATGCCAGGCCAACTTGAGATACATCGTAAATTCCAGACCAGACCTTTACTCCTATAGGGTAAAGGAGACTGTACCTCAAAGAACAAAAGCTAAAATGCCCCATGCTGATGTAAGTCTATGTTACGATAGTTTCTTCTTTAATTATTGCAGTGAAAATGAGACTTGTGGGTGTGCTCAATTACTACTTTATAATAAATTCAAAGTTAACTTGTTCAAACAAGCCATACAGACATTAAAAATTTTATAGCTACTACTTTCCAAAATATTTAAGAATTCATAATCTAACAATAATTTAAGGACCTCCTCTTTTCTCATAATATTATTGGGCATTAGTGTTACTTTTAATCTTTGTTGGTCTTAGGAGTGTGTAAACAGTCTTTTCTTATTCTGCAATTTTTAAATATTTAGCAATGTTCACAATGTTTGCCCTTTGTATTTCTCTACTTGTACGTTGCCTATTTTTTTAGGCGTGTGTGTACAAGACAGAGTTTCTCTGTGCAGTCCTGGCTGTCCTGGAACTCATTCTGTAGACCAGGCTGGCCTCGAACTCATAGAGATCCACCTGCCACTACCTCTCTAGTACTAAGATTAAAGGCGTGTGCCACCACTGCCCAGTTTGCCTATTTATTTTTTATCCCTTGCTTTTCTTAAATTTATAAAGGCCCTTTGTATAACTTTGCACCATGCAGCCTCTGGTTTGCTTTGTGTGTTTAAGCTTTGTTCATGGTGTCTTCTGCCATAAAAAGCTCTATTTAGAGGCTGGAGATACGGCTCAGAGGTTAAGAACACTGGCTGCTCTTCCAGAAGACCCAGGTTCAAATCCCAGCACCAACATGGTAGCTTGCAACTGTAAACTGTAACTCCAGGGGATCTGACATTCTCACACAGATATACATGCAGACAAAATTCCAATGCACATAAAATAAAAGTAAATAAATCATTAAAGAGAAAAAAGCTTTTAATAAATGGTCAATTTGCTTTGCATCAAGATCATAAAAGTATTCTCCTTTATCTGCATAAATACTCGTGTGGTTAAAATCTATCTGGAATTTTATACATGTTTGTATTATGTGAAGTTGATATTTCATGTCACAGTCCCCAAATAGATAAACAGTGTTCCCTGTACTTGTTGTATCACAAGCTTTTTCCTGCCAACTTTGAGTGCCTGTCAATAATATTAATTTATATAGGTGATTTATTCTCAATTCTCTACTCAGTTTCACTGATTTGTATTTCTATGTCTGTGCTAGTACCCAAATATTCTTGTTATTGTAGGCCTATGGATCAGAACATAATGAAATTATGTTTTTAAAATGATGACGGGGCCCCAGCATTTGGGAGGCAGAGGCAGGCGGATCTCTGTGAGTTCGAGGCCAGCCTGGTGTCTACAAGAGCTAGTTCCAGGACAGGAACCAAAAGCTACAGAGAAACCCTGTCTCAAAAATCAAAAAAAAAAATGATGATGGGGAAAGCCAGGAGTAGTAGCGCAATCCTATAATTCCAGCATGCAGGAGGTAGGGGCAGAAAGACCAGGAGTTCAAGGGCAGTTTTGGCTACCTAGTGAATTCAAGGCCAGCCTGGATGTACTGAATGAGACTGTAAAAAAAAAAATGTAGAGAAAAATGTATTTTTTGTTTGAGTCAGGGTCTCATTCTGTAGCCCAAACTGGGCTCAAACTCCTGGAAATATACCTTCCTCAGCCTCCTGAGAATCGGAATTGTTGGGATTAGCCAGAATCCCTGGAAAAGATATTCTGATCGTTTTCATTATTTGAGTACATAAGCCATATTTATTCATTTAATATGTGCACATACACACACATATATATACATATATATATATATATGCCTTTTTGTTAATATTCAGTACCTCCTGGTTTTTTCCTTTATTTACTCCTTGAGAGTTTCAAACATACATATAAAATGTTTTAATCAAATCTATTCCTCATTCCACCCCTTTGAGTTTTAAAATAGGGTCTTGAAATGTAGCTCAGGCTAACCTTGAACTTTGTAGTCCAGGCTGGCCTTGAACTTATTACAACAGTCTTCCTGCTTCCACCAACCAAATGCTGAGGATACATGTGTGCCAGCACATCTAGTTCTCCTTGAATTTTGAGTCATCTTCCCAGCTGATTGACGGGAACACGACCCATCGTAAACTGAGGACACTAGGGACTGGAGAGATGGCTCAGCTATTAAGAACACTTACTGCTTTTACAGAGGAACCAGGTTCAATTCTAAGCATCCACTTGTTGGCTCACAACCATCTGTAACTATAGTTCCGGGGGACCCAATGACCTCTTCTGGCCTCTAGGAGCACAAGGCACACACATGACACACATACATACAGGCAAATACCCATACACATGAAACCAATCTAAAACCAGCTCGGGACATTTTCCACTGAATGACAACTGAGAAGCCACACCGCTCACGTGTTTTTAGAAAGGAGGAAAAATAACAGTGGAAATTTTGACATTTAAGTAATTGTGTAGCTGGGTGGTGGCACATGCCTTTAATCCCAGCACTAAGGAAGCAAAGGCAGGCGGATCTCTGTGAGTTCAAGGCCAGCCTGGTCTACTAAGAGCTAGTTCCAGGACAGGCTCCAAAGCTACAGAGAAACCCTGTCTCAAAAAAACAAAAAAAAAAAAAGAAAGAAAGAAAGAGAATAAAGAAAAGAAGTATTTGTGAGAAAGCAGAAAATATGAACCTTTAAAAAAAAAAATCACTATATGAGGCTGGGGTGTAGATGGGTGGTAGAGTGCTTGCCCAGAATGCCCAAGGCCCTGGGTTCAATCCTTAACATGCAGACCCCCCAAAAGCACTGATCAAACAAAATAATAGTCATAGTAATAATAATAATAGTTTCTGGGAATGAATGATAATAATATAGCTTCTAGGGATGAACAAAGAAGGTAAGCCAATAGCATCATGGAAAATCAAAAGGTGATTCAGGTTAGAACTCCAAAAGAAATTCTTTTACTTAGGAAGAAGCTGAAATTCTCAAATCATCAAAAATGCACGTAAATAGAAATGTCACTAAAGGAACTGAGAGAGCAGCTGTGCAACCCCCAGACTAGTAGAAACAAAGAAAAACATAAAATGTGATCAACCAACAGGGATAAAAAATGCTAAATTCAAGATGAACTATGGGATGTTGGACTCTGTTTGCTTTTCTTTGTTTGACCTTGTTTCTTTGACACAGAAAAAGTGCCTTGCTGTGATGGTGGCGCACGCCTTTAATCCCAGCACTTGGGAGGCAGAGGCAGGTGGATCTCTGTGAGTTCACATCTGTGAGACCAGCCTGGTCTACTACAAGAGCTAGTTCCAGGACAGGCTCCAAAACCACGGAGAAACTCTGTCTCGAAAAAACCAAAAAAAAAAAAAAAAAAGAAAAAGTGCCTTGACTTGGGGACATTTGAACCTAATTTATAACCAAAAGAGTTAAAAGGTTAACATGTATTTCATTTTTTTAATTTATTACATTTTTATTTATTTTTATTTGTCTGTGTGTGTGCGCGCGCGTGTGTGTACACACGCACATGTCTATGTGAAAGGAGAAGAAATAGCTGACACTTTCTCACACTTTGGATACGAGGTGTCCCCAGAAGGCTCATGTTGGACGGCTTGGCTACCGTGGATGGCACTGTTGAGAGGTAACTGGGCTGCCAAAATCTCTGGCAGCTTCGGTGGACGAATCTCTTGATGGATTCATAATATGATGGCATTACAGGGAGGCGGGAGAGTGAGATCTGATCCAAGGAGTTGTTTGTGTTTATCCGCAATGATTAGCTTGTCCCCAACCCCCTGCACCCTCCCTTGCTTTCTGGTCACCATGAAGCAAACAGCTTCCTTCCCCACAAGCCTCCGCATGAGGCTTCTGGCTTCCCCAACAAGCCAGGTGATCATGAACAAAACTTCTAAGATCATCAGCCAAAATGAAGTGTCTTTTCTCCCTTCAAGTATTTCCTTCAAGGCATTTGTCATGGCTATGAGAAGTACGTCTTTCTGTTACGTGGGAGGCAGAATACCCTCTCAGCTCATCTGCTGAAATTCCCAAAGAGATTAGGAAGCCTCCACCGGTTGTTTGTTGTTTTGTTTCAGGGTCTCACTCTATCTTCCGGGCTGGACTCAGACCCTCAGTAATCCCTCGGCCTTAGCCTCCCAGGGGCTGAGATTATAGGTGTGAGCTACCACGCCGGCCTATGTGATCCATTCCTTACCTTCCCTGTACTGAGCCTGAGAAAAATCACACTGTTCTAGAGCCGTACTTCATAAATATCAGCCCACGAGGAGAGCTAAGGGAAGCTGAGACGGAGCGCCAGACACCACACTGGGGTTCCCATTTATCTACTTTCTGCTCCTCTCAAAACCCAAACAAGCAGATATCGCCGTTTCAGAGATAAACCCAAGGGCTAGAGAGCTAAAGCTAAATGAGCAGTCAGCAAAAAGCAAAGAAGCAAAGATGAGACAGTGTCCACAGACTCCAGCTCCTCCTATGGGAGTGCTCCTTGAGACAGTGTCTGCAGATTCCAGCTCTTCCTAAAGGAGTATATCCTTCAGACACTGTCTATGGGCTGCAGTTCTTCCTTGAAGTGTATATTCCCCTCCTTCTAGAAAGCAAGTGGAGAAATGGGATCACATCTTCCCCATAGTCACCTGAGAAATCCACAAGACTTTTCCTGTTACAAGCTCTAACTGTGGGCATTCATGCCAGGAAGTCCCCAGCTGCTGGCAAGCTCCAGCCCATTTGAACGGTTCAGTAGCTAGAAAGTCCCCCACCTACACAGAGGCCTCTTCTTCGCTCCACCCCCGAGCCGGGTCAGACTCTGGCCTCTAATGCTCTGAAATCTTTGCTCACACCCAACCAACCCTGCCTGCAGCTGCGAGGAAAAACCAGCGCACTTGGATGGACAGGAATACTTAAAGATAATTCCCATGGCCACGAGTCTCCAGTTCCTCGGCTCTCGCAGGCACCCACCACAATAAAAAGAAATGAGCACTCACCACACTTGACCATTCCTACTTCGTAGCACTTGCGAAGGCGGCAGGCCTGGCAGCTTTTGCGCCGGTTCTTGTCTATGGTGCACTGATTGGTGGCTGGGCAGATGTAATCATTGTGTCCTACAGCAAGAAGACGGAAAATGAGTGCAACAGTTGACAACACTGATGACATCATGTAGCGGGAAGATGGGGAAGACCTACACGTTAAAGCATCCAAATCAGCCACGGTGAAGAAGATATTTGGGTACCTTCGGGTATGAAGGCTCAAACCCAGGGTCTCATGCATGCGAGGCAAGTACTCTATCACTGAGCTATATGCTCAGCCGTGGTGTTTTCATTCTTTCTAAATGTTTACATTGTTGAGGGGAGGAGGACTCAAGACAGGGTTTCTCTGTGAAGCCTTGGCTGTCCTAGAACTAGCTCTACAGACCAGACTGACCTTCAATTCACAGAGATCCGCCTGCCTCTGCCTCCCACGTGCTGGGATTAAAGGTGTGTGCCACCACCGTCCGGCTTTATTTTTTTATTTAATTATTTTATTTTTATGCTTATTTATTTAGAAAGAGATGATGTAGGTCAAAGGTCTTACAAGAGTTGGTTCTCCTTCCATTACGTGGGGCCTGGGCATCTAACTCAGGTCATCAGACTTGGCAGTAAGTGTCGTTATGGACCCTGCCATGTCACTAGCCCCTAAAGGTTTACTTTTACTGGATTGTGTGTGTGTGTGTGTGTGTGTGTGTGTGTGTGTGTGTGTTATGTACATGCAGGGGTCCATGGAGGCCAGAGAATAACTGGATCCCCTGGAACTAGCGTTACAGGTGGTTGTGAGCTGCCTGACATGGGTCTGGGAAACGAACTTGAACCCTGGAAAAGCAGCTTGCATTAACCAGAGCCGTCACTCCAGGCCCTTATGTCTTAACTGCATTAAACCAATAAACAAAGTAGCCTGCACTTCTCATGTGATGTCCGTGATGGCCAGACTTGCAGTATCCGTGAGTAAGACTCCTAAGTGAGCAAACCATTAAAAAAAAAAATTTTTTTTTTAAAAATTAAGTTGCCAAAGGACACTTAAGGAGAGGTCATTTACAGACAAATAGGATTCTAAAGCTGAGGTCACAATTCAGCAGGAAGAGCACCTGACTGGCATACATGAAGCCTTGGGCTCAACCCCCAGTATGGTATATAGCTGGGCATGGCGGCACGTGCCTTTATCAGTACATCAGAGATAAAGACAGGAAAATCAATTTAAGGTCACCCTCGGCTACATACCAAGTTAGTGGCCAGCCTGGGCTAAGTGAGACTGTCCCAGAAAGAAAAGAGAGAGAGAGAAAGAAATGTAATTCCATCAATAGGAAAAGCTCAAAGACAGCATGGAGACAAGCATGCATTTGTGGTCAAGGAAGGTAAAAGCTACGTGCATCTTGGCTCTGGAGAGGGCCAAGGAGTTAAGACTGCAGGGCCCACTAAGAGGGGCCAGGAGGCTGGGGCATTGCTGCCTGAACTCCGGCTATGCAAGGGTTTCCTTTCCCATTCTTGAACCATTCACAGACTTCTACATAATGCTAGCACGCGGCGAGAGGATGATTTAAAAACTAACTCCAAATGTGTAATGTCCATATATAATTTAGCTAAATAAATATGTGAAATACAATGTTTTATTTTTCTTAGGCTGTTTTTTCTTATATTACACTCAAACTATAGTTAATTTTTTTTATTACAAACGATAACTTTCTCTCAGCTGAAGCTGAGTTAAGAGCACTGACTGCGCTTCCCGGGTTCAATTCCCAGCACTTACACGGAGGCCCATACCTTCTGCAATTCTAGTTCCAGGGAATCCAATGCCCTCTTCTAGTCTCCAAGGGGATTAGGTACAGTCATACATGCAGGCAAAACACTCATGGACATACCAGAAAATACTTTAAAAAAAACAAAACAAACAAGTCCTTAAAAAAAAAAAAAGATAGCTTCTGAGGCCCTGGGGATGGATCAGTGAGTCAAATATTTTCTGCATAAACATGAGGACCTAAAATGTGATTCCCAAGTAGAAGCCAACAGTGGGAGCACCATGTACCCATAACCCCATGTAGGGGAGGCAGGGCTGAGAGAGGGAGATGCCTGAACAACAGCTGGCCAGGCTCATCAGTGAGCCCCAGTTCACTGAAGAAACTGTCTCAAAAATGAAGGTGGACAGCCAAAGAAGACACACCCAGTGTTGACCTCTGGCTTCCACACATGTGCACATGCATCCCTCACAAACACACGTACACACACACATACACCCATATAGCATCTCTAATATGGCCCCATGTATACATATATACAGAGAGAAAGAAATGGGAACATAGATGAATGCATGTCTGTGCATACATATATACGGATATATCCATAAATCGATTCTCTAACTCCATCCCGAGAGGACCTGGTGCAGGGATCTTCCAAGAGCAGTGAGACAGGAGCAGTTTTACCACTCCCATTTTCCAGTAAGGGGAATCAGGGTTCCATGAAACAACAGCGTATTTCAGAACTAGGGCAGGTTACATGTACAACGAGCCTGAAACATTGTGTGCTAGGAAAGAAAGCCATGCCCAAAGAATTACAGGAACACGTTGAAAAGACGGGAATCAGCTTAAGGACTCCTACTGGCCAGTCTGAGATAATGTGAGCCTCAAAAAACTAATGATAGCAACCCAATGCAGAAAAGAAGAAGCCGTAAGTCATAATGATACAGATTAATTCATTGGCTTAATGAAGAATGCCATTATTTACTTAGGCTCAAAAGGTTTCCCAACAAAAACATTCATTACAAAGGGGAAAAAGGAGTAATTTTACAGAATGGATGTCTAGCTGCCAGTACCTTAATCAAATAGTCACTAGTAACAGGACAAATTGAAATCACACACCACTTGAGAGGCGCTGTGAGCACAGCAGCGTCTCTGGCTATCCCTGCAAGCAGGGTCTAGGATGAAAGAACAGACGAAGCCAGAACGAGGGACATTATGCAAGACGGCAGTTTTGGTCTTCCAAAGTTTCATGATAATGGAAGCAATGCAAGCTCTGAAGGACAGAGACCAGAGACATGACACCTAAACACACAGTCAATTCCTGATCTTGAGCCTTGTGCTAGGGAGGGCAGTAGAACAACTCCAAGTCTGAGCGTTAGGTGGCGGTAGTGTGTGTGTGTGTGTGTGTGTGTGTGTGTGTGTGTGTGTTAGCTGCCCAGCGGACACCCATTTGACAGAAGTACGGCAGTGGCTACATGTTAAAGGATTCTGAGTGATGAAGCATGTTGACAACATTGCCCTACACAGTTCTGGGTGAATGTTTTTTATATCTTATATACATATTTTAAGTATGAGATTCATTAAAAACAAAGACAGATGGTAGCGCCCATCTGCAATCGCAGTGCTTGGGAGTGGAAGGACTTCACGGCTAGCCTGGACTACAGGGCAGTAAGACTTTCTCTAAAAATATAAATAGCTAAAAGTTTCCATTGGCTTTCTTGAAAAATGTAGCTTACTGTTCACTCAACTGCTGTAGCTCAAGGTCTTCCTTACTCACTTGAGTTGCTGATAGAATCGGTCCCTTGTTGCAGGACTCGGTCTCATTCCTTGCTGGCTGTTGACTGCACGCTGTCCTCTGTTCCTGCCCGCAAGTGCACTTCACTGCCCAGGACACAGAGTAGGGTCTGCTTTCTTCCATGTCAAGAAGAATGCATTTCAAACTTCTCTCTAATCTATGTGATGGAGTCTTATTAAAAACTCTATTTATAAGCCAGGCATGGTGCTGCACACTTTGAATCCCAGCACTCCAGAGGAAGTGGATCTTTGTGAGTTCGAAGCCACAAAGCCAATTTCATGGTCTAAAAAGTGAATTCCAAGGGGCTGGAGAGGTGGCTCAGTGGTTAAGAGCACTGCTTGCTCTTCCAAAGGTCCTGAGTTCAATTCCCAGCAACCACATGGTGGCTCACAACCATCTGTAATAAGATCTGGTGCCCTCTTCTGGCTTGCAGACATACATGCAGACAGAATACTGAGAATACTGTATACATAATTAATAAATAAATCTTTAAAAAAAAAGAGTGAATTCCAGGCCAAGCAAGACTGTATAGTGAGATCTGTATCAAAAAATATATAAAATAAAGATGCAGATAGATATAAGGTTTTATATGTTTGTATGAATACCTACATGTGTATATGTGCATAACATGTGTGCTGGTACCCATAGAGGCCAGAAGAGGGTATCAGACATCCTGGGAATAGATTTACAAATAGTTGTGAGCTGCCAGGTGGTTGCTAGGAATCGAATCCCTGTCCTCTAGAAGAGCAGCCAGTGCTCTTATACATGAATTTGAAGGAGAACAAGGAGGCACATGGGAGGGATTGGAGTAAAGGGAAGGTGGAAAAATGATGCAACAATAATCTCAAAAAATTACATATATATATATATATACACATATATACATATATGAAGATATTTTTGTCTTAAAAATGGATCCAAAGGTTTAATAATATGAACACACTTAGTGAAAACAGCCTAGAAAAGGTAATACAAGAAAAAAGAACCCTCTTCAAATTAACAACTATCAATGTGTTAAAAAATGGTGTCCAAGGGTAAATCTGGTTGGTTGAGTTGGTTTTGGGTCCTATGCAATTACCAGAGCTGGGCAAGATGGCACATGCCTGTAAAAGGATCCTAAATTATGTGTTTTATTGTTTCTTCAAGACAGGGTTTCTCTGTGTAGCCTTGGCTGTCCTGGAACTCACTCTGTAGACCAGGCTGGCCTCGAACTCAGAGATCCACCTGCCTCTGCCTCCTGAGTGCTGGGATTAAAGGCGTGCCCCACCACTGACTGCGAGTTTCGAGCCAGCCCACACTACACAGTAAGTTTCAGGAGAGCTTGGGTTATCATAGCAAGAGTCAAAAGAAAACAATTTTTTTTAAAAAGCCATAAATAAGATGCTTCCTGATATGAAAACAATGACAAAGATTCCCCTGGGTCTGCAGGATTGCTGTGGGTTAAAGACCTTGATGTATAAGCCTCGCAAGCTACATCAATGCCTGGAGCTGGCTGCTAAGCTCCATAGCATGCTGTGGTATGCAAGTACCTGAACACAGACACAAACACACACACACACACACACACACACACACACACACACACACACAAATACATGCACATATATCTGTAAGCATGCACAATAAAAAAAAATTTAAAACAAAAATAGCATTGACGAGATGGCTCAGTTGGCCCTAGATCCACATGGTAAAAGGAACCAATTCCTGCATGTTATCTTCTGATTTCCACAAACTGGCCATGCTACACACGCACATACACACACAAATAAGTAAACAAATTAACAACACACACATATAATAAAGAAACAAATTGACAACAACAAAAGCTTCCTTCAGGCAGAGGTTGGCAAATATCTATGAGTTTGAGACAGCCCGGCTACATACTGAGTTCAAGGACAGCTGGGGCTAGCTACACAGTGAGACCCTAGCAAATAAATAAATAAATAAATAAATAAATAAATAAAAGAAAGAGAGAGAGAGAGAAAGGGGGGATGGAAAGATTTCTTCCAAGAGATCTAAATTTTTAAGAAGGAGAAATCATTATATACTGTGTGTTTTTTTATCTGAAATCACCATGCACAAAACTCAAGTCCAAATGGATTAAAGACCTCACTATCAGCCAGAACACAATGAACCTGATAGAAGAGAAAGTGGGAAGTACCCTACATCAGATGGGTACAGGAGATCGCTTCCTATGTGTAACCCCAACAGCTCAGACATTAAGGGCAACATTGAATAAATGGGACCTACTAAAACTGAGAAGCTTCTGTAAAGCAAAGGACACTGTCACCAAGACAAAAAGGCAACCTACTGACTGGGAGAAGATCTTCACCAACCCCACAACAGACAAAGGTCTGATCTCCAAAATATATAGAGAACTCAGGAGACTAGACTTTAAAATGCTAATTAACCCAATTAAAAAATGGGGCACTGAACTGAACAGAGAATTCTCAGCAGAGGAAGTTCAAATGGCCAAAAGACACTTAAGGTCATGCTCAACCTCCTTAGCGATCAGGGAAATGCAAATCAAAACAACTTTGAGATATCATCTTACACCTGCCAGAATGGCTAAAATAAAAAACTCCAATGATAGCCTTTGCTGGAGAGGCTGTGGAGGAAGGGGTACCCTCATCCATTGCTGGTGGGAATGCAATCTTGTGCAACCACTTTGGAAATCAGTGTTTCGGTTTCTCAGGAAATTCGGGATCAACCTACCCCTTGACCCAGCAATACCACTCCTGGGAATATACCCAAGAGATGCCCTATCATATGACAAGAGCATTTGTTCAACTATGTTCATAGAAATCACATAAGCTGAAAAGCACCCAAATGAAGGGCTAAACACACTGAAGTGTTTATGCATCAGGATACAATGCTTTCAACAGTACAGCATTACAAAGCAACAGCTTACAGTAAAAGAGAAGCAAACATGAAGGATATATACCCCCTCCCCCCAAATAAATAAATAAACAAACAAACAAATAAATGAATGAATAAATGTCTCATATAGCCCAGGCTTTGGTCTTGCTAAGCAGTTGAGTATACCCTCCGACTTCTGATTTTTTTTCCCGCCTCCACCTCCCAAGAAAGGAGATTGAACCCAGGGCTTCATGCATGCTAGACAAACACTCTACCACCTGAACTCCAGCTCCAGCCCCCGCCCAGTTGTATACTTTATGATTCTCTTACACGACCGGGTAGAGAAGACAAACCACAGCGACAGGACACAGACCAGCTGTTCCACCAGCCTGGGGAGCCAATGTGAAACAGGAGGGACTGGCAGTTAAAAACATCCACATCTTTATTATGGTGCTGGTTATATATTTTCAAAATTTAGAAACATGAATGATATAAATAGGGAAATTTTACGGCGTGTAAGTCATATTTCAAGCTACAATCCCCTTGAAACCAGGCTGTGCTGTAGCTCAGTTTGGCTTGGAACCCTCTTCGCAGCTGATCCATTCATGTCTGCAGCCCAGCCCCCATATTTCAAATCAATGAAAAAAGTGAAAGGTTTAAATCAACAAAAATATGAAAAAGATGTATTTTAGAGATCAATACATTTGATTCTTTTTCAATATGCCAAAATGCTTCTTTTTCAATTAAATAATAGCATGTAAAAGTCAACCATTACAAATTAAGTACAAGTTTACATAATTTCCCAATGTCAAAAGACCTAAAATTTAAAAACTATATTTAAGACTATCAGTGTTAATAAGATTTGACCATTTAATGATTAGATATTTCTGCACGTCAAACGCAAAATCAACTTGGGAGAGCTAGAATCTGGAAGGGCTTAAAGCCAGCTACATAGTGAGTTCAAGGCCAAGTGGAATGGCTTTACAAGGCCCTATCTTTAAAAATAAATCAGAGCCAATGGGATACTCTCAATGCTATCAAGAACTTGGTAAACAAAACAAAGCTGTGGGGAGGGGGGATTGGGGAGGATCATTTGTTAGAGACCCTGCCTCCCATCCAAGGCCCTGGGCTCCCTTCTCAGCACTGCATAAACGGGGACGTGATTGCACACTCCACACTGTGAACACCGGTGACTGGAGGATCAAGAAATTCAAGCTCATGCACTCAGAGTCAGCCTTGGCTAGCAGAGACCCCCGCCTCAAAACAAAACAGCAAAGCTCATCCACATTAGCTGACAAATCATTTTTGTGCCTTTCTGAGAAACAGTTAATAAAAACTATCAAGAATTTTAAATATTAAACCAGTTAAGGTTGTTCATATATGCAATCCAGGCACTTGTGAGGCAGAAGCAGGAGGTTCAGGAGTTTAAGGCTATCCACACAAGTGTGAGGCCAGCCTGGGCTACATGAGATGGTGACCAAAAAGAATGGGCAAGAAGGACTTTAAATATTGACATGACACTCTGACCTTACCCGTCTGTTCTAAGACTACATTCCAAAGGAACACATTTTCTCAATGTTTTATAAACAAATACAAATCATAACATTATTTGAGACCATAAAAATAACCGATAATATCTTCAACAGCGAAGATAAAGCAATTAATCTATAAGACTGAATGGTAACAGTTGTGAGAATGGCTTTTAGGACGTCAACAACAGAGAAACGCTTGCCAACCAAATGATGCGAACAAGAACACAGAGCTGGGGCTAGGGCTCGGTCAGTCAGCGTAAGGACAAGCTTAAGATGGCTTAGTCACACAGCACGAGAGACCCAAGTTTGATCCCCAGCACCAGTGTAAAAGCCAGGGACATACCTATAACACCAGCACCAGGGACAGGAGGGACCTCTGTAGCTCTCTGGGTGGCAACTGGCTCAGTAAGAAACTCTGACTCCGAAAATAAGATGAGATGGAGAGTAACTGAGACACCCAATGTCAGCGTCTGACGTCCAGATGGGCGTGTGTACACACTCACACATATGCACATATACCCGAACACACACACAAACATGAAGCTCTAGGAATATACGGTATGAGCCCAATCCTTTTTACAAACTCATCTTTCAAGAAGCTGCTGCTCTCCAGCAGTGAGCAAGATCCATTGCTTTTTCTTCCTCCGTGGCACACAACCTAGTCCACGGCTCCACTAATGTTTCTTGAAAGAATGCCAATAGGAAGTAGAATTAAAAGAAAAAGCTTTTTAAACTAAGGTAGGCTGCCTGGTGGTGGTGGCACACACCTTTAATCCCAGTACTTGGGAGGCAGAGGCAGGTGGCTCTTTGTGAGTTTGAGGCTAACCTGGCCTACAGAGTGCATTCCAGGCTAGCCAAAACCCTGTCTCAAAAAACAAAAACAAACAAGCAAAACTATGTCTTAATTTGGACCAGAAGTGACAAGTAGCCTCCCTCCATGACTCCTTCTCTGTGCTCCATAGCCCAGGAGAGGAATGCAGTATTTGGTGCCTGGCAGCCCATTATGTGACAAGGTAAGCGAGGCCACTATCGATGGGATGTCCAGTGCCACACAGCCGCCAGGGCACTAAGACCTGGGCAAGCAGTTTACCAAACAAGCAGGCAAGGAAAGCTGAAAAACTATGAAAATGAAAGCGTGTGAAGGGCTAAAAGCTGTGCTGTGAGTTAGAGGCATAGCATAGTTGGTAGAGGGCTTGCCTTGAATACATGAAGCAGCCCTGGGTTCAGTCTTGGCTAAATAATGGGTTCAAGGTCAGCCTGGGCTACCTGGGACCTTGTCTCAAACATAAAAATAATAGCTAAAGTTAAATGCAATCAACCTTTGAAGTTACTGGTAGAACATCCTGGCCTATCTGAGACCATTTTAAGAAACTAAGCTGCAATTTTCAATTATTGCAAACTACTTATGTCAAAGATATAGAGAGTATAGTGAAAGGGTTGGTTGTCTGGGCCTTAAACAATTGTTTGGTCACGAATTTTCCTTTTTGCATGCTTAGAATGTGGCATCCTGGCTGATGAGACAAAAGGGTGACTCAGCCGGGAAAGATCTGGCTTCAAAAGCTGAGGTCGAGTCCCCAGTACCTATGTGAAAAGCAAGGCAGGGTGCTGAGCTCTATAACCCCATCTGGGGAGGAAGACATGGGAAGATCCCTGGAGCTCGGTGGACAGGTAAGTCTAATCAAATTAGTGAGGTCTAACTTCAGTGATGGACCTTATCATCCATCAGGTGGGGCCGGCAAGATGGCTCAGCTGGTGAAAGTCATTGCCATTTCACCTGGAGACGTGAGTTTGCCTCTGACCTGTACACTCGGACCATTACATTCACCCCTCCCCCGCACACGTGCAGACATCACACACACATAATAATAATAACGAATACCTTTAAAAGTTTTTTATGCCTATGGGTGTGTTGCCTGCATGTATGTCTGTCTACTCTATATGTGCAGGACCCATGGAGACCAGAAGAGGACATCAGATCTTCTGGGACTGGTGCCTCAGATGGTTGAGAGCTACCACGTGGTGTTAGGAATTGAACCCAGGTTCTTTGGAAGAGCAGCCAGTACTCTTAATCACTGAGCTATCTCTCCAGCCCCAGGGAATATTTTTGTTAGTTTGAGACTAGCTCGGGCTATGCAGAGTTCTACATTGTCAACCGAACTGAAAACAAGCAAGCAAACAAAAACCTTTCAAATCTGAATTTCAGAAATCTGAATTGCTCTGACTATATAGAGGGAACTAAATCTGGCTTTCTGGTCTACTGCTGCACTGACCACAAATAAAAATACTTAATGAATGTATTCCACCACTACCACTCTCCACAAATACGTCTATTGCCCCGGAAAGGAGACAGGGTGGTGGTAACACCAGGACAAACAGGAGAATACACGTCAGGGACACATAGAGAGATGGCTCCTCACCTCATGCCAGTCCCCAGCCTTTGGGTATTACTGGTGCTTCTCTGCTCCCGGTAAAATGCCCTATTAATCTAGAATTACCAGTGGACAAGATAACTTGTCACTTTCACACTAATAACCCCCATGTTGGTATTAACTTGCTGAGAATTGGGTACTGCACTGTGGGTAGGAGAGAAACTCAAAAGGATCGCCTGAGAGGAAGCTGTAAGGGAGAGGACGGAGTGGACAGAACAGAAAGAAGCCAAGAAGAAAGTGACTAGGGCTGGGAGACGCCTGTGAGTCAAATGCATACGAACTCGGATACAGACTCCCCCAGCACCTGGGTGTTCCATGCCTGCAATCCCAGCGTCCAGAGGCAGACACAGCAGGACTCTGAGAGCTTGCCCCCAACACACTCCAAATTCAGTGAAAGACACTGCTCAAAAAAAACAAAGAGGGCTGGAGAGATGGCTCAGAGGTTAAGAGCGTTGCCTGCTCTTCCAAAGGTCCTGAGTTCAATTCCCAGCAACCACATGGTGGCTCACAACCATCTGTAATGGAGTCTTCTGGCTTGCAGGCATACACACAAAGAGAATATTGTATACATAATAAATAATAAAATATTTGGAAAAAAAAAGTTTAAAAAAAAAAAAACAAAGACAGCTGGGCAGACGGATCAGTGGTTAAGGACGCTTGCTGCTCTTACAGAGGACTCAGGTTCAATTCCCAGCACCTGTATGAGAGCTCACAACGTGCTGGAATTCTGTTTCCAAGGAATCTGATGCCCGCCTTTGGCCTCCTGGATACCAGGCACATAGAGACACAGACAAACGTGCAGGCTAAACCTTCATATTTATAAAGTAAAACAGTATTTTAAAAATATTGAGAAAATATCTCATGTCTATCTCTGGGCTCCATATATATGCATATGAGCTCCTACATACACATAACACTACACACAGATGCAGCACACATGTACATGTATTCCGCCACACATACATGTACATGTGTGTCCTTCCACACACATGCACATATATACATGCACTCCTCCATGCACATGCATCCTTCCACACACATGCACATATGTAAGCATGCACTCCTCCATCCACATGCACTCCTCCATGCACATGCATCCTTCCACACACATGCACATATGTATGCATGCACTCCTCCGTGCACATGCACCCTTCCACATGCATGCACATATGTATGCATGCACTCCTCTATGCACATGCATCCTTCCACATGCATTCACATATGTATACATGCACTCCTACATGCACATGCATCCTTCCACACACATGCACATATGTATGCATGCACTCCTCCATGCACATGCATCCTTCCACACACATGCACATATGTATGCATGCACTCCTCCATGCACATGCATCCTTCCACACACATGCACATATGTATGCATGCACTCCTCCATGCACATGCACCCTTCCACACACATAAAAAATAAATATCTGTTGTCCTCTTTTTTAACAGTTGCTGCCTTTTAAGCTGCGGCTATCCAAGTCAGCAGCTGCAACTTGGCTGCTACCAGCAGTGGTTCAGCAGCAAGGGCCACACAGCCTTGAGGAAATTCTGTTCCCTCAGGCACCAACTCTTTCAAAGTTACTAAGAGAAGGTATCTAAATCTCTGTCCCACTAAAGAACTCAAGATTCAAAGACTAAAGGAGGTAGAATCCTGCTTCCCAGAGAGACTGAATAGCAAGCAGCTCACCTCCTCCTGTCTCCCACGAAGTCCTCAAAGTCCTCATGCTTTTCCTCGCCCCTCCTTATAAACCCTTCTCCACCTGGCTCCTCCCTACCACTTCCTGTCAGCTAGTTGCTGACGCAGCCTCCTGACTGCAGGTGAATCTTATTTAATCAAACACATCTTTGCATCATTAAACAAAAGTTCCAGAGCATAAACAAAAGTAGCACACCTTAAAATAATATTCTATAACAAATATCTTTAAAAGTAAGTGACTTCAGTAAATCAGGGCTAGAAGGAGAGGTGACTAACGAGGGAGAAACAGCAAAGACTGAGCAGCCTCGAAGCCAGGTGCACACAGCTTCAAGGGTATTAAAAATGCTATTAAACAAACAAGCAAAGAAAAGACTCGCAGGCTTTATGTGTAAAGACACTTACTGCCAAGTGTTATGACCTAAGTTTGAGTCCGGCACATTGTCCTTATCTTCATATGTATGCACTCCCCCAACACACACACAATAAAAAGATGCTTTAGCAGAAAGGCATCATGAACAAGTATGCACCAAGTAAACAACTGCCAGCAAGGACTCCAGTGAAGGTCATGGAGACACTCTAGTGCCAGACTAAAAACTAGGGGTTGCAAAGGCCATGCCGCAAGTCTAAGGACGACACTCTTCTCAGGCTACGGCTAATTCCTGATTCCTGACCATTCCCATAAATTATATTTATTCTCTTTTTTTCAGGAGCCAGCCTACCATCATGCCGTAAGCATGCCTTATATTAAACCTAAGAAAATACAAAGACAGACTTCAGAGCTCCTGGTGAGCCCAGTTTTTTTTTTCTCTCCAAAGCAGTATCTTTAAAAGGTTGTAAATAGATATCGTCCCTCCTTTTCTAAACACCCCCATTCCTCAGTTAGGTAATGTAAGGACAAACTGACCCCTATAAAACATGCAATCCGAGGACCCATACACCCCCACTCAACACACTCCCTAACATGTATGTTCGTCTGAGCTGCTCAAGTTCATGAAGTGAACCAGCCAGGCCAACAGTGACACTTCTATCAGGTCATCTCTGCAAAGTGGCTTGCCGGCCAACGTGTGGAAACTGAAGCAGTGGTGTGTCACGGTCTTGTACCTTGAATGCTTCTTTTAAAAAAGGCTTTACATCCTTCGCATGACCAGACGCCATAGTGATACCCAGATGCGTAATCGCTGCAGACCGCGCAGAAGTGAGCATCCCTCTTTGAGTTCGGACTCGTAACAGGGTTGGCATAACTGCCCCCGCTAAGCTTCCTTTTCAGTGTCTCTCTGGGGGAGAAGAGAAAACAGACATCATAAAAGGACACGAAAGAGAGAACAAGAGCTTTCCAGAGATGGATGGATGGATGGATGGATGGATGGATGGATGGATGGATGGGCGGGCGGACAGACGGACAGATAATATGAACTTTGCCAAATGTAATCTCTTTGCCTTCCAGAAACCTGTCATCAGATCACAGAGAGCCCAGTGTTGGGGCTGACTGGCATTTGAGGGCGTTGGCAGTGTGCACAGGTCCTCAGGAGGCTGAGAGAGATGGCAGCTCAGTAGTTGTAAGGAGGAAGTGCTCCTCAGAGGAGCATCAGGGACAGTGGTACCCGCCCCCTAGTTACTGATTTTGCCACATGTTTCTTCTGGGAAGGGAGATAGAAGAGGTATGACTAATTTAGAAATGACAGAAACCTTCCTGATGGTAAGTTTGTCTAAATATTAGCAGGACTTTAATGAGAATTTGAGAGGTTATGAAAATGTCATCCTTTAAATGATAAGTAAGTGAAAAGTATTAATCATAAGATGTGACCCACAGTTTTTATATTTATCTTACCAATAAATAAAAAGATTTAGAAGAAAAATTTAATTACTGTGTAATATTTTCTCAAAGGCTGTTTTGATTTGGTTTGGGGCTCAGAGGTGCTGGGTTTGGGTTCTTGGGGTGGACCCAGAGCCTCATGAAAATTAAAGCCACCCCCTAGCACTGAGATGGACGCTCCAGCTCCTATTTCCTCTAAGTTTTATGACAATGTCTGAAAGTAATGCTCTTCTTATTTGTTTTGGTTTTTTTGTTTTGTTTTGTTTTGTTTTTTTGAGACAGGATCTCTCTAAGCAGGCCTGGCTGTCCTGGAACCCACTATGCAGACCTGGCTGGCCCCAAACATTGAGATCCGTCTGTCTCTACCTCCCGAATGCTGGGATCAAAGGAGTGTGCTACCACACCCTGCAAGCAATGCACTTACTAGTTGGTGTGCCATAACTCAGTGCTCTTCTTCCAGAAATCCATTCTTCCTGCCACTTATTCATATACCATTCTCTCCCTCCACAGTCATTGCTAGCACCAAAAATCTTACAAAATAGACAGAAGTAATCTGTCACTTGGCCATGCATTTGGGGATCAACTTGTTTTAACTTCGGAAATGTTTGCTAGGCTCCTACAGTGAGTTCCTCCTTGGTCCTTAGAAAGCGCCACCTGGGCTCATCGCTAAAGCCTTGTCCCATTATCTTTCCTGGCTCTGAGTGGCTACGTCATGAAAGTTGTAGTGCTACCATGGTTACTTTCATCCTGGAAACCATTTGTCATCAACAGTGAGTTACCCATCATTTTACAGTAAGACTCTAATCTGGCCGTAAGAAATAAACAAACAAAAAAAAGAAATAAACAAACAAACGAACAAACATTTAAAACCCAACACCTTCACCAAAACCCAACTGACATAAGTGTGATGATTGCCACATAGAGAACATGCATTACAACGTACTTTCTCGAAATACCCATCCATAAGCACGACTTTTTCATAAGAGCTAGACTATCAGAATAGGACAGAGCAATATGTCTCTGGTACCCTAAGCAAGTGACAAAATAAAGACTATCTACCACATGTCCTTCTTCTTACTAAACTGGGACATGAAGATCATGCCATCATCCATGACTTAGATGAAGACAGGGCTTTACCTGTTCACAGGTAAGGTGTGTTCTAGTGATCTTGCTTCGTACCAAGGACTCTTTTGAGGTTCTGCATACAGAAGCGATGACTGACAATGGGTCGCTAAAGGAGAGAGGTGTCCAGAAGTTGGCCACAGCACATTTGGGCTTGCGGTCTGTCGAACAGGCCCACCTTCCAGGCTATTGGCGCTGCTGGGAACACTGTAATTTACTACCGCTGGACTATAGAATGCCATCGCTGAGTATTCGTGGTGGCTCTCTACGTAGGAGGAAGGGATATAGATGGGGCCATGCTCCAGTGGTAGGATGGACTGGCTACAGTTGTAGGAAGGAGGGGAATTAAGGCTCGAAGGTGAGTTTTTGATATCCATGTCTTGAGCAGGTAGCAGCTGAGAAGAGTCCTTGTGGGAAGGTGTACAGACGGACATTGTGTTCTCAGAGACTCAGGGGCAGGTGTAATGGCTGCAAAGGAAAGCAAACAATGTTTAGTCAGTTCGCCCTACAAGAGTAACTGAGAAATATTCATTTTAGCTAGAGGCAATGGTGCTTACCTACAAGCTCCAGCACTCAATCCTCCACTGAGGCAGGAGGATTTCTAGTTCCAGGACTGCCTGGGCTACAGAGTGAGACAGTCTCAAAACAGAAGAGAAGAAAAGAAAAGAGGAGAAGAGAAAAGAGAAAAGGGCTGGAGAGATGGCTCAGAGGTTAAGAACACTGGCTCTTCTTCCAGAGGTCCTGAGCTCAATTCCCAGCAACCACAAGGTGGCTCACAACCATCTGTAATGAGATCTGGTGCCCTCTTCTGGCCTACAGGCAGAACACTGTATATGTAATAAATAAATCTTTTTTTAAAAAAAGAAAGAAAAGAAAGTGGAAATGGTAAGATAGCGTAGTTGGTAGAATACTTGCCGAGCTCGCACACAGGACAGGAGGCCTTGACTTTGATCCCTAGCATTGCATAAACCAGGGATGGTGGAAGACCTTTGTAAACCCAGTATTCAGGAGGTGGAGGCAGAAGGATCGGAAGTGCAAGGTCATCCTCTTGTCAGGAGTTCAAGATCAACATGGGTTATATGATACTATAGCTCAGAAAAAGAAAAAACAGGGCAAAATGACCCCAGTGGGCAAAAGTGTTTGCTGCTCAAGCCTGATGATGGGAGTTCAATCCCAGAACCCAGGGGGGAAAGTAAGATTGCCTGAAAGCTGACCTACGGAGGCAAACACATACCACAGCGTCCATACGCCCACTCTTTTGCTGTCTCATTTGTCTCTCTCTCTCTAACACACACATAGGATTTTGTCAGTCTATTGCCTCTAAACTTTAAAAGCACCCTTCAATATAGGATTTACATTAAAAAAAAAGAAAAAAAGAACAGAATTTCTATTAAGACCAAAGCGAGCTCAGTAGAGGGTGCAATAGAGACACCGTGGGACAAAGGCTTGCTGCAAATGCTGGCCATGGCAGGCAGTGTGAATGTGAGAATCCAGGGTGGAGCTTGGCCCAGCCAAAGGTCCAGAATGAAATCTCTTGGCAGCCTTGCGGTCCGCATGGCAATGGCCTTTTCACAGGCATCCTTCTGGACTATGACCCAAAGATTGAACTCTACAGAATCACCCATTGCACAAGCTCGTCACCCTGACAACTTACCTCCTCTGAAGGCCTTCTGCCCTTGAGGGAACCCAGACTCCCACTTTGTTTGCATGACTTGGTTTCTGGCCACCAACCACTGAACTGCATTTTAGAGGGGACCGATGGCTTAATCAGCAACCCTAGCTCCTTTAAACACTGTCCAGCAAGCTCTAAACTCCCTCAGAGCTGGATATTCTCCAATGTGTGTACCCTCCCTCAGCGCTAAGTGGCCGAAAGAATCTCTACAAAGTTCTTTCAGAGGACCGAAATTCAGTTCCCAGCGCCCACATCAAGTTACTCACTACTGCCTACAACTCCAACTCCAGAGGACCTGACACCTTCTTCAGGCTTCCACAGGTACCACATGCTTATGCACATATATGTACATACACATACCCCTAAACATAAATAATAAAATATTTTTTTTTAATTTTGTTTTTTGAGACAGAGTTTCTCTGTGTAGCTTTGGAACCTGTCTTGGAACTCGCTCTATAAGACCAGGCTAGCCTCGAACTCACAGAGATGCACTTGCCTCTGCCTCCTGAGTGCTAGTATTAAAGGTGTATACCACTACACCCATCTTAAAATATTTAAATAATAATTTAAATTGATTTTTTTTTCAAAATGGACGATGCCTGAAGAAGAGCAGCACCTGAGGTTACCCTCTGGCTGGCACATGTGTGTATATACACATACGTGTGCACATATGTACACACACACATCCATATACACAGAAAATAACCAACAGTCCCAGGGAAAGATATGAATCTGAAAAAACGCTTTCCCTTGTTCAGCTGGTCAGTGAACACAGAATTTAAAAACAACACAGAACTGATCCCAACGTCCCTTCTCCCAGCCTCAGGTCAGGCACACACCATGGAAAGGCAAGTGCCAAGATCACCTAGAAAACAGGGATCTCATATGCTAGCGATATCACCAGTCCATTTCCGCAGTTTTTCTACCAAGCCCCAGCCCACGCGGGATTGCTGAGAGCCCCCGCGGGAGGGCGGCTGTCAGAACCAGGCTTGGCCTTTGGCTGAACAGCTTTCAATACGTCCAGATTCATGTCGCATCTTGGATAACTAGTAGCACAATCACTAATAACAGAACTTTTCTTCCTAAATCACAGTCTCGGAGAAGCTTTTGTACACTTGGGGTTATGCATGGCGTGCTAAAGTACTAACTGGGAGACACATTATGGATCTCAAGCTAAAAAAATAAATATCTTTTTAAAACCCCAATACTGACAGTGGATTTTTTTTTAATTGAGCTCTACGTTTTTCTCCACTCCCCTCCTTTTCTCCCCTTTCTCTTCTGCCCTCACCCATGACCCCCATACTCCCAATTCACCCAGGAGATCTTTGACAATGGTTTTACGGAGAAGGAAAAGGTTGGCCTGGAAATAACACGGCATTCCACGAAGAGCAGACAGACTTACAAATCCAGCAAAAGGAGAGAAGCAATCACCAGCCAGCCTATGTGTATTCATGTGTATCCTGGCCCAGTGGACAGAACACAACACTGGTTCCCAGCCTCCGCTCTGCCTAAACACCAGCTCCTAGACAAACCACATAAACTCCTTGAACTTTCATATCCTTTTCAGCAGAGATGAGAAGCACTGTGGGATGCCCCTTTTCACGGTGCTCTGAGGGAGAAAGGAAGTGGCATGTGCTAAAAGCATTCTGCTAGGTATCGGAGGGTGATGCCAGCCCGCTGGCATGCCACTGGGCACGCCTCTCACGTTGGTCAGGATTCCCAGACACTGAAGACCGAGTGATTTCTGACCATGAAAACTTGCTTCTGAATTTTACTTTTTAAACCTATGTTTGACAGAAGCCCACCACCACAAGCCACCCAGACAGCAGGGCTGCTAGGAGCCTGTCTGCTGTGTGTGTGTTGACAAAATGTCACCTCCCCTGAGTGAGGCATCCTGGGCCTGCAGGTGTGAATAACTTAGACAGGTCACGGTCATCTTCCTCCACCTGTCCACTCGCCCCCTCTCCAAGCATTCTATTCAAACATTCCAGTTTATACTCACCAGAGAGAATTTCACAGACAAGAAAAATACATATAAATAAATGCATTTCTCTTCTTACTCCTTTCTTCTCTAAGACAAGATCTCATGTAACCCAGGTTGGCTTAAAAATTGCTATGTAGCCAAGGGCATCCTTAAACTCCCTGATCTTCCTGCTTCTATATTCTGAGTTGTAGGATAATAGATAAGGACCACCACGCCTGATTCGTGTGATGCTGTGGATGGAGGCCAGGGCTTTGTGCATTTGAGGCAAGTTCACCAACTGAGCCACATTCCTTTAGGTGTATCTTTTAAGCATCAAGCATTCTCGTGTGTTTCTGTTTAGCAATTACTACCTTCATATGTATCTTTTCCAAAGCAAAATATTAAGGCCCTCAAACAATTTCATATTAGAAACAAAGAACATTTACTCTAAAATAACTGACCACTAATAATTGACTTACATGTAACTCTTTAAAACAATATGTGTATCTTCCAAAATGAGAAAAAGCTAAACCTTCCATGTCAAAATTCTTAAAGTGGTATTTTTTAGAAAGCTTAAATTCAACTGTCTGTAAATAATACTGTAATAAGCATAATTTTTCAAGTGTCTATTACAATGTAATAAACACTGAATTATGAAATCTAATATCTAAATATTTAGTTTTCAAGGGCTTTGCATACAATCAACAAAAACTTACCAGCAAATGATTGCCTCAGGATTTTATGTAATCACTTTCTAATACATTGCATAAGATGACTTGGAGCATCAATTAACATTTTATCATGAAATATATTTTAAGGCATTGCCGGTAGAATTACAGTGTTTTAGTCTCCGCAAGGTACGTAATGTTTATTAAAGGATAATTTTGTATTTGATAGGTTGAATTTAGTACTAAGCTTTATCTTTTTATATGAAGAATACGTTCTGAGAAATGTCAAATCTGAGTAGATCCATTTGAGCTCACCTTGAAGCAGTCCTATATGCGCTTCTTGTTTATTTCAAACACACATCTTGAGTAAGGCTTAAAGTGTGGCTTCTAACACGGCTTTTGAAACAAGAATCTCAGATTCATCTAGAAAACTTCTGAACATAAAACGGAGCCCTTAAGTTTCTTCTTTAACACTTAGCGATCTTTTCCTTCCGACAGAATGCAGTGGTAAGGGCAGTGGTTCTCAACCTTCCCGGTGCTGTGACCCTTTAACACAGTTCCTCATGTTGTGGGGAATCCCCAACCATAAAATTATACCACATAAAATGCTACTTCATAACTGTAATTTTGCCAAAGTTATGAATCGCAATGCAAATATCTTGGGGGACAGAGGTTTGTCCAGGGGTCACGACCCCAGGTTGAGAACCACTCCGTGGGCTTTCTTGGGAAAGAAAGTTTCTGTCACACTTTTCGTTGTCCCCATAGGTCAGCTAATCTTCCCGTTCACTTTTCAAATAGCATTTACACGGAGAGAGAGGATCATTACAGCAAAAATGAAATTTCAAGTGAAATGCTCACACACACACACACACACACACACACACACAAAGACCACTTGAAATAAAACAAAACTCTGTCCCGGTTGTGCTGCGTGCCACACCAGTCTGTCTTCTGAAATATAAGAAAAATCATTAACGGATCTCTGTGAGTTTGAGACCATCCTGGTCTACAGAGCTAGTTCCAGGACAGGCTCCAAAGCCACAGAGAAACCCCGTCTTGAAAAAAAAAAAAAAATTATCAAGCTCACTTTCTGACTAGAGCTCCACTCAAATTCAAAGTTTTGTTTTTCACACACAAAAACAATATTCCCTTGACCTAATCTTCCACTTCTGCTCTGAAACAGTCACCAGAGGTAACTGTGAAGAAGCAACAGTTAGCTTCCTCGCCGGCAAATAAGAGAGATTGGATTTAACGGAGCTCAGCCTATCCGGAAAGGAAAAAAAAAATCTATTTCTGCCACGACTAAGGTTTGCCAGTCGACTCATTTTCAAGCTATGACACCTGCCTGAGGCAGGCACATCCTCCCTGGTCCACGACGCTTGGGCAAGAAGCATCATCATTGCATCCACTGCCAGAAACCCACGGAGAAAAACCACGGGGATTTTCTTTTTGTAAAAAGACATTTATAATCACACAACCAACCCAAAAGTCAATAAAATTTGTGTTTCCAGTAGTGTTCGAGACAGTCGCATCCACCCCGCGGCCCCTTTATTGTTCTAAATACTGCTGGCTTCCCGGTGCGGAAATCCACACCGTCAGTGAAACCACACTCTGCGCAAAGGGCACTTACCTGGCAGGTAAACATTCTCTTTTTTGCATTCTCTATATGCAGGCACGTGCTTTCCTCGGTCCCCGCGCGGGACTCGCAGTTCACTGCCTGTCGCTCAGCCCTGCGGTGGCTGCGACTCTACTCAGAGCGGATACCAAGGATGCCAGTTGCGGCACAAGCAGCTTCCTCCGGGCCGGGCTCCCCGCCTCCTCTACTCCCGGGAAGTTTCAAGAGGTGATTCTAAAAGCCTCGGAGGAGGCAGGGATCTGGGAGTTCGTTTCAAAAAGACCAGCAGCTGCAGAGACTGCAAAGATTACCCACGACTAACGCCGTTAGTCCGTCTTCCTTTTAAAGACGGTGAAGAAGGAGTGGGTGGTTAGCTAAAGAACCCACGTGACCACGATCCCGGAGCTGGGAGCTCTACCGCACTCCAGCGCTGCGCCTCCGGATCCACTGGATGTCCGCTTCCAGTCATCTCATGGTCACCCACTAGGGATACCCCCTCCCTTCCCAAGAGACTGACAATGGAGGACAGAGATAGGAAGTGAGAATGGGCATTCTGACTAGGTCCCCAGGGATTCTGGAGTTGACAGTGCGGGTCCACACTTGATCCTGACTCCAGACTTTGACCGACGTGGGTGTCATTAAATGCTTAAGTCTGACAGCTATTCTTGAGAAGCATGGTCCAGGCCCTGGGTTCGGGTAAAGCATCGAGATAGGAAGTAATAACGGAATAATGAAGCCAGATACATCCCTTTGCAGGGACGGTTAGCTTGAGCCCCCAGAAAGGCAAGGCCACCGGCTGGAGCTAGAGGCGTGCACGCTCATCTATCAGAATCTGCGGGCTGGGCTGGGGTGGGGAGAGGGAGGGAGGGAGGGAGGAAAGGAGGGAGGAAAAGAAAATAGATATTGGATTAGGTCCAAGATCCCCGTGCCTCCAGGAATTCACCTGGAGAAAATCCGCCTGCAGTTTTACAGGGCTCCTCCCCCTTGGCGGCGAGAATCTCTGGCGCCCCCTGATGGCAGCCCTGTTTCTCACAGATCTACGTTGTCAGCCTTATCCACCTGGAAGTGGCCCCACTATGCAAAGACTGCCATGGAACCTTAGTCTGTGAGAAGCAATTGGCTTTAAGGCAGTCACTGGTGACAAAAGTTAAAAGGAAAACAAATGACCTGCAGGCCAACTTGGTCTAATGTGTACCTAATTAGTCGTCAAACCATCCACAGACAGCACGGGGACTTGGTTACGAAGGGTTTTAAAGGTCTTTTTATCTTTTAAATTATGTGTACGTGGGTATGTGCACATGTGCGTCGATGCCCACAGAGACCATAGGTGTGGGATCCGTGGAGCTGGAGTTACAGGAGGGTGTGAGCTCGTGGGCATGGGTGCTGGGAACAGAATTCGCCTTCTTTGCTAGAGAAGCACGCTATCTTAACAGCTGGGCTGTCTCTCCAGACCCCAGACGTGGTTCTTGATGGATGGTAATCTAATAGAGGAAGACCAAGGGGGCATTTAGAGAGAAACTTGTACAATGCCAACCTCAACTATTTGGGCGAGACCAAAATGTGCACATTCACATATACACATAATATACACACATACAATCATACATTTTTACTTTAAAAAAAAAAAACTTCTGGAATGGAATGTCAGTGAAGGAATCTCAGTCAAGAGCCAAGCAGCAGATAAAGGTGGATTGAGGGAACGAATATAAGCAAGCCAGACTGCACAGCATCTCACTTAATCCTTAGGCTGGTTCTGAGAGGCAGGTAACACTGGCTCCACCTTCCCAATAAGGCCCGGAGGCCCTCAGAGTTTATATCCACTATGTGACACTACAAGATAAGGTTGAGCCCAGTAACAATAGCAGTTTTTATGGACAGAGATAACTTACTGGACATTTAACTACATGCCCGTGTGTGTGTGTGTGTGTGTGTGTGTGTGTGTGTGTGTGTTCGCTAGATTTACATTAGTATGATAAACAGCAAGACCAAAAGCAACTTGGGTGTTGCGGGAGGTCCTCCCACTCCTCCAGCCTATCACCGCTGAGGTACCAGCCCACTGGGGCGTGGTTTCTCTCCCTTTAAAAAAGCGGCCACTTCCCTCTCCTCGCTCTCTTCACTTCCTGCTCCGCGCCTGCGACTAGACTCCTTTCCTGGTTGCGTAGAGGGCTGTTGCCTGGGACAGTGATCTGTAAGTTTTTTCCCCTTTAAATAAATACCACCCTAATAATCATAACCCCGAATTGGTGTGGCATTGTTTGTGACTTACGCCTTCACTTGGGGAGGAAAGAATTTATTTTAGCTTACAGCTATAGTCCATAGTGAGGGGAGGTCAGGGCAGGAACCTGGAGGCAGGAGCTGATGCAGACGCCATGGAGGGGTGCTGCTTACAGGCTTGGACCTCCTAGCTTGCTCTGCCTGTTTTCCTATTCAACCTAGGACCACCTGCCCAGGCCTGACACCACTTACAATGGCCTGGACTCCCTACGTCAACCATTAATAAAATAGGCCACAGGCCTGCCTACAGGCCAACCTTATGGAGACACTTTCCCAACTGAAGTTACCTCTTCTCAGATGACTCTAGCTTGTGTCAAGTTGGCAAAAAGCTAACCAACACATGTATATGTGTGATCTACTTTATACATACTGAGCATATAAAAATTCTTCCTTTTCCTTCATTCCTTTTTTATTTTTTTGAGAGAGTCTAATTATACAGCCTAGGCTAGCCTTAAACTCACTATGTAGCCCAGGTTGCTTCCAAATTCAAATCTACAATCCTCTTGCCATGCCTGCCTTATAGAGCAAACCCTATCCTTAATTATTCTAATTTATGAATGGGAAAATAGATATTCATGAAGATTGAGTGACCTTCCTAGGATCACAAGGCTTGTGAGTAGCCGAGAAGGACTTGAACCCAGGGCAGAGCCTAAAGCCCTGTTCTGTGTCCATTTAAACCATATCTACAGTGACTCAGAAATAAGCAGGTTTGTTCTGTGTGGAACACAGATGCCCTCCCCGGCATCTCTTGCCACATGGGAAACCAGTGTCTACTGAGTTCCAGCAGTGTGGAGCCCTGGGCTCGCTGTTGTGCTTCCTTCAGAAAGCGCCCTGCCTATGGGGGCAGCACGTTCTCTCTTTAAAGGTCCTCAAACGCCCACAGTGTGCCACTTATGGCCCCAGACATTATCACTGCAGGACATCTAAAGCAAAGAGAATGAATGGAGGTGACGGAGTTGCCTCTCTGACTCATTCTGTCTGTCAGGAAAGAGAATGGTATTCAGATGGGCGCTTTGTCTGCTCGGACGCACAGCAAGAGGGTGGTTACCCCAGTCTACCCGAACCATGACCAAAATGAAGAAGGGGTTCTTGAGACAGTGAATGCCAAGGGTTAGACCAAAAAGCATCCTGCAACCTAGTGGTGAGAATGGTACTTTCTTAGCGGGGTCACAGTCTTGGGTATCTCATCTGCGAGCTGCCTCTCAAAGCATTCATGTGGCATGACCAGGAAGGGCCTACCTGTCCCCTACAATACCTACAACAGAGACTGGGCTCCTCACTAGTAAATTATCTTCAGGGAGATTTGTTGTTGTTGTTATTGTTGTTGTTGTTATTCAAGACAGGGTTTCTCTGTGTAGCACTGGCTGTCCTGGAACTGGTTCTGTAGACCAGGCTGGCCTTGAACCCACAGTGATCCATCTGCCACCTGCCTCTGCCTCCTGGGGGCTGGGATTAAAGGCATGCCTCATCACTGCCCAGCTAAAGCACTGAATACCGAATTATTAGCATCCAGTCATTGATGTGGGATTCTCCTCTGTATGCTGTGAATACCATTGGCTAATAAAGAAACTGCCTTGTCCCGTTGATAGGGCAGAACTCAGGTAGGTGGGGAAAACTAAATTGATTGCTGGGAGAAAGGAGGCAGAGTCAGAGAGAGAAGCTGTGTAGCCCCGCCAGAACTTTTGCTGGTAGGCCACAACTTCGTGGTGATGCACAGATTAATGGAGATGGGTTAAGTTAAGATGTAAGAGTTAGCCAATAAAAAGCTAGAGCTAATGGGCCAAGCAGTGATTTAAATAATACAGTTTCTGTGCGGTTATTTCGGGGCTGAGCAGCTGGGAACCAGCAAGAGGCCTCCCTTCAACAAGTCACGTTACATTTTGAGCAACATCAGTTCTCTAGCTTGTTTTGCCGCTCTTCTCAGTGCTAAGGAGGGACCCCAGGGCTCTGCAGATGCTATGCACCCGCTCCAAGACAGAGCCACACTCCCAGCACACACAGCACCTTCGAATGAACTGTTCTGTGTTCTGTCTGCTCGTGTCCTGGTGAGTCTCAATTAACTTGAAGCGTGATGTGGGCGACCTGGAGACAGCAAAGAATCCCGTTGCTAACGGATATACTTTTTGCCGCAGGGAGGGACGATAACAGATTCGCCACTTTCTCATCCTGCCTCTGATGATGTCTGCTCCACTTAAGAGCTGAGACCTTGAAGAAAGGAAAGACAGCCCCGGCCCCATCCACTCTGCCTCTGCCGACGACGTCAGCCCTACAGAACGTGCGCCCGGCCTCTCCACAGTGCACCGCTCCACAGTGCGCCTCTCCACAGTGCGCCGCTCACCTTTGCCCTTTGCCGCTGACTTGACTGCAGGGCTCATCTTGTGCCTCTGGCATCCTCCACAATCCCACAGCCCCGGCTTTGTCCATTCAGGCATTCGCAAAGGTTCAATTTGGTAGGTCAGAGGAAATGGGTGGGGGAACATTTATGTTAGAAATAACAAAGAGGCCAAACAAACGGACTGTTTGAGAGAAGGGAGAAAAAGTTGATGCAAAAAAAAAAAAAGTGCTGAAGAGGATGGAAGATCGCAAAGAATGACCACTAGGCTGGGGTCATGCTAAGGCACGCCTCTGGATCGTTACTCTTTCTCTTCTGAGTGCGAGCCGGAGGGGTCCCGGATGTTCTTATTCTGACCTACTCCACATTCGGGGCTTATAATCTAGTCTGTTTCAAAAGGCTCTGAAGGGGTAGAGCCCACACTTGTGGGGTTAGATTACCTTCGTTTGCCTAAGGCCCGGGGTCATCTCCCCAGCATGCCTGGGGTCATCTCTACCGCTCCGAAGTCAGACCTCATGCAATGGTGAAGGAGAAAACAGGTAACGAACAGGTATTATAAGGGACTAACCAATAAACTCACCTAGAAAAGGCTAAGTTACACAAACGTAAGATTTAGTGAAAAGAGTGCTGCCTCTGCCAAGCAGTCTAGAGATGACCTTGGTAGACGGTGCTGAGTGAACCCGGTGTGAACCCGCTGCCTCTTATCAAGATCATAGTTCTGCCAGGCAGACGGAGTGACCCTGGCTAACAGCTTCTCGGGAAAAGCAGTCCTGGCCTGTCTCGGGATAACTATGACAATATTTTCATATTCTCAATCTCCCCATATTTCCAAACAGCCAAACCTTGGAATTTCTGTCTCTGCAAAACATGTTTAATTATTCAAAGTGTAACTTGGGGCTGAGAAACTGCACAGGCTGATGTGTGTGTGTGGGGGGGGGGGGGGATTCTGTTCATGGCTGGGCCCCCTTTGTGGGCTAACCAGAACTGGTGTGTGTCATTATAAAAGTTTTTTCTTCATTAGTCTCTAAGCTCTTGGAGTGGTTCTCAGGAGAAGACGCAGTCCTATTATAATAGTGTGACAATATTTGGGGGCTGAGTTTGAGTAGAACTCTCACGTCTCCATGGTAACAAAAATGAACACAATGTTTATGAACATCTACCCGGCCCTTTCTACAGATGGGGAAACCGAGGCTCAGAGAGAAGAGGTGTTCCTACATCCATGTGTCCAAACAGATGCCCCACGTCAAGCTCATCTATGCACCTGCTAACCTTCCCACTTCAGATCTACGTTTTTCTTGTATGTGACATAACCTGGGACAGATTGTCCTGTAGAGCAGGGTGGTGCTGTGTGAAATCTGGTCAAGCTCTGACCACCTATGAGTATAACCATATAACTCAACTCTTTGCTGGTCTATGTTTGATTGGTGCTCCAGGACATAGCCGCAATGGAGACCTAACTCGATACCTATGTACCCGGGCCACCAAACAAGTCTGACCTGAAGTTGAAATGACCCACCTGGGCAACCGGCTTCTGCAGCCAGCTCCCTGCACGTCACCCATGCACGTCTCAATCTTATCCTTTGATGTCTGTAAATAAGCAGGCAAAACGGCTTTGGTGCAGCTCCTTGACGGCGTTTGGACTCCATCAGAGTCTCTCAGATACCTTGAGTTGCTCCTGTTCTAGTCATTTGAAACCAAACAACCTGAAGAATGTACATCCCTGGCCTCACCCTCAGCTCTGGGGCGGTGCTCTCGCACGATCTAGAAGGGAAACTAGGCCCTGGTGTGACTGAGCACACACATTTAAGAAGGAAACGCTAACAAGCCTCCAAAAACGGTGGCAAATTGTAAGACGCAATTGCATAAATGACTCAAACCCAATTCTGGAAACTCAGCATCCTTACCTCTTGTGGCTCAGAATAAAACAGTATTAATAACAGGCCAGACAGTGTAACAGTCCCCAAAATGAGGTCAGGAGGGAGAACGGTTACATAGAAGGACGTGGTTAAGAGGCCACCGATTCTAATAAGAATGTCTGATTCTGTAGTTCAGTCTTCTTTTAAAATTGACCTTTTTTTCTCTATTTCTAATGTATTTAAGGTCTTCAAATTTTTCACCCATTAGAGAAAGATATTAGAAATGTCTCATATTGAACCCAAAAGATGGCTCAGTGGGTAAGAGCAAATTTACCGCCAATAGACTGGAACTTACCTAAAAAGATAGAGGAAAGAGCCAGCTCCCACGAGTTGTTCTCTTGACCTCCACACCTGCCTACACATGTGCACATCACACACACACACACACACACACACACTGCCACCATATTGTCCAGACTGTAGGGATAAACGTTGTATAAATTCTTCTTCTTTTAATCCAGATCTTCTGAAGTTTACCAAGAGCACAAAATCCTAATTAGAAAGGATGAGTACGTTTTTGCATTCAACAGCAACTGTAACTATATGCAACTTACTGTGCATCTCAGAATAGGTAGGGAAACCAGGTATGGGGATGCGTGCTTGTAAGGGGAGCACTTGAGAGGTAGTAAGAGGAGGATCAGAAGTTAAAGATCGTATGTGAGGAACTTAAGGTCAAACTGGGCTATAGGAGACCCTGCCCCCACACAAAGAAATGATAACTGTCAATTCTGGATCCCCCCAGCACCACGAAAAAATGAGCACCCTGATCATGACACATCATACACACCTATTCAAATCATAGACTGTACCCTATGGGCATATGTACAAGAACTGTGCATCAATTGTTTGTGTATATGCGTGTTTTGCACAAATGTATGTCTGTATACCATGTGTATGCCTGGTGTGTTCAGAGATCAGAAGAGGGCATCTAATTACCTGGGACTAGAGTTACAGACAGTTGTGAGCTACCATGTGGATGCTGGGAATCAAACCTGGGTCCTCTGGAAAAACAGTCAATGCTCTTAACCACTGAGCCATCCCTCCAGCCCGAACTCTGTGTCAATTTTAAAAGAATAAAAAGTAAAAGGTAACATTACCATGTTTTAAGAAAAGAAATGGATTTACATCTGCAGGAACGCGGATGCCTGGCCTTGGATACTGGTCCATATTCACTTCCTTCTGGGAAATTCCATTATTACACTCATACCACCGGGGTCTCCGAATGTCTGCTGCCAGGGTTACTATTTCGTGGCCTTGTCAGCAGGACACCATCCTGCTCCTCTCTACCTGCCTGTACTCTCCCGCCCCGGACTCACTCGAAAGGACAATTTAGGAGAGAAAATTCTTGACATCTTCTTCAGTTATTTTCATCTTAAAATTTCTGACAGTCAATGGTCCATTTATTCTTTCATAGGACACTTGTCTTTGAGGATGCTGTTTGCCTAGTGCATTCATGTCTTTAAGGATGCCCCTTAATGCAGAAAACCATAACGCTTTAAGTGCCTGAGACATGAGGAACTATGAGCGTGCTTGCTCTCACACAAGGAAGGCACAGCTGCCATTCGTGCCCCCACCAGCTTCATTTCCCTCAGTCTTTGTCTTAGCGGCTTGCATTCCTAGAACAAGATACTCGAGATCGACGGAAAAAGGGAGATGCTGAAGTAGGTGGGGTGGTGCATGCCTGTAGTCCCAGCACTTGGGAAGCTGCGGCATGAGGATCCTGAGTTCAGGGCCAGCTTGATCTATATAATGAGAGTCTAACTCTCCCCTATCCTTTGGTTGATGGTTTCGGGGCTCCTGGTTCCTGGTTGGTTGGCTCCATCGCTTTGCGCTTACAGCAAAGCAGAAAACATGGCAGGTAAAGCTCATCACCTTAGAGCAATGAGAGGAGAGGGTGAAGTTCCAGTGGATACATCAGGAGTACGTCCCCAGTGGCCTAACTTGCTTCCACCAGGCCCCACCTCCTAAAGTTTCCACTGCCTGCCAGGGGTATCGTGGGGCTGGACTCCAGCTGTCAACATGTAGGCCATTGGAGGACATTCAAGATCCAAACAATAGGGATCCTCATGGCCATCAGACTAGACCGGTACTATTCATGCTACCACCTTACAAATGAAGAGACAAAGACTTGGGAGATTACATAGAGATCACATAGCTAGTGAGTAGCAAACCAGACCCATTTCATTCCAAAGTCCAGCCTCTCTGCATTGCTATTCTCCCAAGACGTTGTACAATAACACGAGGGGAAGTCAAAACTCCATGACACCTACTCAGGGTCTGGTAGAGGTGAGAAATGAGGGAGGGAGGCAGGGGCCTTAGTGGCTTTCAGGGGGTGAGAAGTCATATTTGTGTTGTTTCAGGTTTTTTGAGAAAAAGTTTCACTGTGTAGCAGCCTGGTTCTTAGAAATCGCTCTGTAGACCAGGCTAGCCTCGAACTCACAGAGATCCACCTGCCTCTGCCTCTCTAGTGCTAAGGATTAAAGGTATGCGCCACCACCACCTGGCATTGTCTGTGTTTTTAAGTTCCTATTAGAGATTCATGGTAATTCTCAGAGACCGTTACCTGAGCAGATCGCGTTTCAGACCCTGACAGCGCTGATTTCCTCTGGGTTTGTATCCGAATCCTCCAGCTCTCCTACTTTCACTTTGTATTGCTATTTTAAAATGCTGATCAAACGCTACTTGGAGAGGGAAGGGTTCGTTTCGAATTACAACTTATAGCCCATCACTGAGGGAAGTCAGGGCAGGAACTCAAGGCAGGAGCCCAGAGGCAGAAACTGAAGCAGAGGGCACAGACAAATACTGTTTGTTAGCCTGTTTGGCCGGCTTTTCACACAACCCAGAATGAGCGGCTCAAGGGTGGCGCCACCCCCAGTGAGCTAGGCCATCCCACACCATCCCACACCAATGACCAGTCAAGAAAACGCCCTATAGACTTGTTTGCAGGTCAGTACGTTGAAGGCATTTCCTCAATTGGGTCAAGTTGGCAAAAAACGAACCAAGACACCACGTGTGAAGCCTTGCATCCTTCCCTGGCAGTACTTGTTAATCTTTCTCCTTGGAATTCTGGAAGCTTCTTTCAGGGAGTCTGGAGACTGAAAAGCACCTCCATTCTGTGGTCTACCTCACTTTGTGGTGTGGAGGGGAGCTCTATGGGTAGGGCAGACAACAGCAGACTGCCCACAGCAGGAGTGGAACCCAGTGCCTGGCTGAGTTTTCATCTCCCAGTTGTGTGCCTGGACATTCGTGGCTTTGATCTCTCTCTGTGAAGTGGGAATGATACAGGAGCATACCTCACAGGAGAAACGGTGGATAGAAAATGCTTTGTTTGAGCTGGAGAGATGGCTCAGAGGTTAAGAGGGTTGAATTCAGCTCCCAGCAACCACATGGTGGCTCACACCATCCACAGTGAGATCTGGTGCCCTCTTCTGGTGAGTAGGCAAACATGCAGACAGAACATTGTATACATAATAAACAAATTTTTAAAAACTGCTTCGTTTTTCAGAACTAGGGATTGAGCCTAGCATCCCACACACACTAGCCAAGCACTCTACAGCTGAGCTCTGACTCCAGCCTGTTCCTAGGTGCTCTAGTTTAGTTTCTATTGCTGTGACACAATACTGATGGGAGGCAACTTGAGGAGGAAGTTTGTGTCGTATGTATGTTGTGTGTACAGAGTCTGCAGGTACACATGTCTGTGCACAAGCCTGCAGAGCCTAGAGCAGGATATCATGTGTCTTCCTCTATCACTTGAGACAGGATCTCCCACTGAACCAGGAGCTCGCTGTTTAGCCTAGACTGGCTGACCAGCAAATTCTCAGGATCTGCCTCCCCGTGCTAGGATTGCAGGCACACACAACCAAGCCCAGCTTTTTAATGTGGGTGCCGGGGATTCAAACTCAGGTCCTTGTGCCCGCAGAGCAAGCATTTTTACCCACTGAGCTATCTCCAAGCCATATTTTTTATTTTGATACAAGGTCTTGCTAAGCTGTGCAAGGCTGGTCTTAAACTTACCATTCTAGAGGATCCAATGCCTTCTTCTGACTTAAACAGTCACAAGGCATGCAAGTGATGGACAGACATACACACAGATAAAACCCACACACACATAGTAAAACAATAAAAATAATTAAGAACTTATTTAGATTACTTTTTAAAAAGAAAAAGAGAGCTAGTTTCCTGGCACGGCTCATTTATCTCACTGTGAGCAAAGGAGTTTTACAGCATCCTCACTCTCTAGAGTAGATTGTGTCCACCTTCTACACTTGACATCCTTCACCACGCAAGACCTTCAGAAACTGATTCAGGCCTCACAGTCTACAAAGGTCCACCAGCTGTAGCATTGACTCAGAGATCCTTAGAATCATTGCAAGCATTACACAGCGGACTCATGTCTCCCCCTAGTGGATGGGACACAATATGACTAGCTACATTCCTTTTCTTTTTGAGACAGGGTCTCACACAGAAGGCCTGGCTAGCCTTGAACTTGCTAGGTAGACAAGGATGGCCTTGAACTCACAATGATCTGCCTGCATCTGCCTCCTACGTGCTGCAATTAAACATGTGTTCCACCGTGCCCAATTTCAAGTCGCTATTGGTTTAAGTCACTTTGGGACGAGAGTGACCTGTTGAAAATCAATCTCCAAGAGCAGGGCAAAAAGGAGGCTAGGTAATTAATTAGGCAAAGTGGCTGACGCTCAAATCGTCCTGGAAATGACTGAGTTGTGGAAGGGGCTGGCAGCCAGCTGCCTGAAGACTAAGCAAGCCTTTAGGGCCAGAAGTCTCAGAGCCCAGGCAGAGCACTGTAGGGCTAGGGGTCCTAATATCTCAGGCCTGGAGGGCTCTACCACTAGAGGGCGCCACTTGCCTTTGCTTTTGCCTGCCTACTGCCACCACAGTTGACAGACACTGGAGAAAAGGAAAGGTTCCAGAGACTGGCCTTTGAAGAAGGTCTCTTTGCCTTCCTGCCATTTCTATGCAAGTAGAGCAAATGAACCCATAGCCAGCTAGCATGTATAAATATATAACACTTTCATTGCAGGTATAAAAAATGTTGGGTCGGGATGTCAACAGAGGGAGACTAGAAAGTGACATTAAAGACAACATCTCATTTAGCATCTAGTGTGAGGAACCTCTAAATTTGACTAACCCCAAAGCTCACAATTGCCATAAAATCTGCCCTTCCATCTTCTGCTTGCTGCCTTTGGTGTGCCCTGATCTGTCCTCATGGTAGCTCATCTAAGAGAGCTATGAATGTGCCATCCAGGGTCACATTCAACTGTAAGTTCAGTAGGAAAAGCTGAACTCTTTCTTGTATCTTTGGAGGCAATGAAAGCTTTCCCATCAGCTCTCCTGAACACTGTGTCTCAGGCAAAACTGCCCGGGCTAAGGGAATGGATAGCTCAGTCAGCTTGTATAGCCAGCTCAGAGCACAGGACCACAAAGCAGTGTGGGACTCTAAACAAAGGGAGCACAGCAGGGAGAAAGGAAGGGGCTGCTAAGAAAGGAACCAAGAGTGTCACTACGGTTAGAAAACGTCCTTGAGATCCAACCAGGACCGACCCTTCAGGATTCGTTTGAAGCTGGTCATGGCGGCACCAGCCTGAAATCTGTATTCTGTATTCAGCCTGTAACCATAATATTTGGAAGCAGAAGCGGGAGTATTGTTGCCAGTTCAAGGCCAATAATGAGTTCCAAACTAGCTGAGGTTACTCTGTCACACAAATAAGTCCCCCAAAACTGAGAGTTGTGTCTCTCACACACCTATGATCCCAGAATTTAAGATGTGATGGCAGGAAGATCCATTCAAGGCTGCAAGGTATGTGCCAGGCATGGTGGCACTGCTTTAATCCCTGTACTTGGGAGGTAGAGACAAGATGATCCCTGCAGTTTTCAGGCCAGCCTGGTCTACATAGTGAGTTTCAGAACAGTCAGGGCAGTGTTATGAGGCCCTGTCTCAAAAGCAAAAGAAAGACGTTCAAGGTTAGCCTTGGACTACAAAAGGAGTTCAAGGCCATCTCTAGCTACGTGTGGTCCTGCCTCAAATAGCAGAAACAACAAGATTCTGGAGAACTGGGTCACAGCTAAGAGCAGATATTGCTTTTGGAGAGGACCTGGGTTTGATTCTCAGCACCCACATCAGGCAGCTCACAAGTGCCAGTAACTCCAACTTCAGGGTATCTGGGAATCAGACGCCCTCCTCTGGCCTCCAAGGGCATCTGCATGCAGACACGCACACCCCCACACAGACACGCCCCCATACACACAATTAAGAATGGAGACAGAGGATGAAGAGATGGCTCAGCAGTTTAGAGAACTTACTGCTCTTGCAGAAGACCCAGGTTTGGTCCCTAGCACCCACACACTAACTCACAACCACCTATAACTCAGTTCCAGAGGATCCAATGCCCTCTTCTGACTTTCTCTGGTGTTGTAATCATGTCATGCAAATACATATACTCAGACACACATATAGTAAATAAATGTTTTAAGATAAATTCACACACCTACACACATAAACAACCGGTGAGGCAGATGGATCTCCATGATTTTGAGGCCAGCTGGTCTACATAGTCAGTTCTAGACCAGCCTAAAGGAAAAAATAAAAACCACCGGAAACTGCTCCAGAGGAGTCACTGGACCTCCAAGACAATAAAGAACCAGGTAAGGTATAGCAAGTGTAAAATTAGCATCACACATATGGAAGTAAAATAGTTAACACACACCTATAAAAAGCCTATTTCAAAGGTAAAATGTTGAGCATGGCTTTTCTCTTAAGGCTTCCAGGGAACTCTCCCATCTAGTGTCCTCGTGTGCCACAGCAGTGCCAGACACAGCAAGAACCTTTACAGCTTTCCCTCCTGCCCAGGCCCTGAAAAGTCCTTAGTAGAAGCCAAACTGTGGTGGCGCACGCCTTTAATCCCAGCACTTGGGAGGCAGAGGCAGGAGGATCTCTGTGAGTTCGAGGCCAGCCTGGTCTACAAAGGGAGTTCCAGAATGGCCAGGGCTACACAGAGAAACCCTGTCTCAAAAAGACAAAAATAATGACCAAAGTTCTTAGTAAATACAATTAAAAATGGCATATTCATTTCAAATTTTCATCAACCCGTCTGACCTACTCCTGTTCTGATGTCCCTGGTCATTTTCCTGCAAATCCCTCATTCACCCACCCTTCCCTGCGAAACAAAGCCCCCTCTCCCTCCCCATAATACAGTCTTTCTCACGGCTCTCTAAAATCCTAAAATCGTGGCTACCAACAGCTGTGTTTAGAAGGGATAAGGATGCTAAATAACAGAGGTGTTAACTTGCAGGTGGATTTCAAAATCATTATAGAAACTCATCAGCTTAGGGGGTTGGCAAATGATACCAATCAAAATGATATCAAAATGATATCAAAATGATATGAAAATGCTGGAGGGGCCAATGGCTGAGGAGGTGACAAACTCTATTACCGCCAACTCTGGCCACCAGAGTTTATCTCTGAGAATCCACAAGGTGGAGGGAGAGAAATGACTTCAGCAATTACCCTCAACCTCCACAAGGTCAGGATACCCACACTTGTCTATACACACACTCACACCACCACCACCACCACCACCCCCACACACACACACGAAAACCCGTTTATCTTTCTGTTTGCTTTTGGTTTGTTTTGGTTTGGGTTTGTTGTTTTTCAAGATAGGATTTCTCTGTGTCTCTTGAGTTTTCCTGGAAAGCTGTAGACCAGGTTGGCCTCTAACTCACAGAGACCTGCCTCTTCTTCCTGAGTTCTGGGATTAGAGGCCTGTCACCGCCTGGCCAAAATATATATATATATATATATATATATATATATATATATATTTTATGTGTATATGTGATTGTCTATATGCTTGTGTGTGCTCCATGTGTGTGCCTGGTGCTTGTGGGGACCAGAAGAAAGCAATGAACCACCACAATCTGAACTGATATATATTAAAAGAAATGAACTGGGCATGGTGGCACACCTTGCCTCTCATACTTGTAATACTTGGAAAGAAAGCAATCTCTTTGAGTTTGAAGCCAGCTTGGTCTACATAGTGAGACCCTGTCTCAAAAACAAAATACAAACAATAAACAAAGACCATATCAGGGTAGGTGTGGGGTAGTTAGAATTTGGTAAGCTATCATAAAATTACTAATTTACGTGAGAAACTGTGAAAGTATTAAATCTGTGCATTTTAAATCTTTGCACAGCTGAGTACTGGTGTAGCTCGCTTAGGGGAAGCTTGCACACGCAGAACTTTTGCCAACACTGCAAAGTTCTGGAAACCCTCCTAGATCTTCGCATTAAGAACCGGAACCCAGTCTTGCTGAACCGTTGAGAGACAGTAGAATGTCGCCCCACCCGCCACCTGCTCCTACCCTGGGCACAGCAACAAAGTCAACGGAAGTCGCCCGCCTGCCACTGCAGAGACCAGCACACTTCCCAAAAAAGCAACCCCGCCCTGGTACCACCCCCGCGGCTTGATTGGCGGTACACCGTTTACTGTACGCGCAAGCGCAGCACGGCCAGCAGGAGCTCGGTAGAGGTCGCCTGCTTTGCTAAACTGCTGGGAGCTATAAAACCTCAAGTTTGGTCGCCCCCGCACAGCAAATTCTGTGCAGGAAGGTGGCCCTGGCCTAGGTGGCCACTTCGGTATTCTGAACCGCAGGCAAGGACATTGGGTAGGATCCCTACTTGTGGAAGGGAACACTTAGAGGTAAATGCCAGGGCAAGGTGATGGAGGAGAATTTTGGTTGATCCCCAGAGCCTCATGACTTCTGCTTTGGCCTCTGAAGAAGAGAGCTGAAGTAGACTATGTCTTGGGGCTGTGCCCTCTAGCTCAGGTGCTTGTAGTACTGTAAACTTCAGTAAGTGCAGAAAATTGTCAGAATGGTTGAGGCTACCCACAACCCCATCATCAGAACTCGGAGGCCACACTTACTGGCTGATATTGAGATAAAGTTCAGAGTCTAAGTAGCTCCAGCCCTTGGGTTGCCAAGCCGTTCACGACAGGCCTTCCGCAAGAACCAAGCACAACCCTCTGAGTTTCTCGCCGTGTTTATCTTTCTGAAGGAGACCCACTTCCTCAAACTCGAGTTCCCCACCTCTCTATGTCCGGCCCTCGAGCCTCTAGTCTGGCCGCTGAGAAAAATTCAGCTTTCTAGTTGACGTCTCCCGGTCAAACACCAAAAGAGATCTGAACCGATGGATGGGATAGCCATACTTGGGCTATGGTTGGGCATTTGGATAATATGTGCCTGGTACAATTAGGACCGAAACCACTATAAAGTAGTAAGTGTATTTTCATAGAATATGTACACAATCTGTAGGCGTGGCATTGCCTGCTCATAAAGGGTATACGTGGTCAATTTTAATGGATGCTAAATAACGGCTTCAAAATGTCCAGTCACCAAACCTGACTATATTCGGTTCCAAGGCAGAAGACGATTGAGGTTGTTGATCAACTGACCTTAAAACAAGATAGTCTAGTCAGCCCTAGGGATGTAGTTCGGTAGTAGAGCACTTGCTCAGCATGTGTGAGGACCCTGGATTTGATCCCTTGCACTGTAAATACAAAAAGTTAAAAATGGGAACGTAATTCTGGGCTGTGCGAGAGGTCTGATTTGAGGAATGGGAGAAGCACATGAGAGAACCAGAGAAATGGTGGCATCACAGAGGGGGCTTTCAAATGAAGGAAGGAGCTGGGCGTGGTAGCACACGTCTTCAATCCCGGTGCTCAGGAGGCAGGGGCAGGCAGATGTCTGTGAGCCTGAAGCCAGCCTGGTTTATAGACCTAGTTCCAGGTCAGCATCTGTAACTCCAGCGTCAGAGGATCTGACATCTTCTGCCTCCTGGGGAACTGCACACACATGATGCACATACATACGTGCACACATACATGATACACATACATACATACATACAGGCAAGACACTCATGAAAAACAAATAAATCTTAAAAGTAATAAAAATGAAGCAAGATCATGAGCCAAGGATATGAGAAAACCAGGCCTAGTGGCGTGGCCTGTAATCCCAGCACTCAGGATGTGAGATCAGTTGTGATCGTGAATTTGAGTCCAATCTGAGCTACTTAGTGTGCTCCCATCTCAAGGGGGAGAGAAAAAAAAAGCCACCTCTAGAAATGGAAAAGGCTATGAGTGTGAAGCCATCCTGGGCTCCAGAGTGAGACCCTTGCTCAAAACACAAATGCAAATGAATGCGGTCACTAGTAAGTGGGAAATGGGCCTACATTAGGGAGACACTATTCAGTGCTAGAACCACAGCCACAATACAGTCTACGGCCCATTCTATTCACAAGAACTCTCCTACCCCTCAGCATGTCACAGCTGATAGCCATATGCCCAGTTAAGAAAATAAGATAGACTGAGCAGTGGTGGCGCACGCCTTTAATCCCAGCACTCAGGAGGCAGAGGCAGGTGGATCTCTGTGAGTTCGTGGCCAGCCTGGTCTACAGGGCGAGTTCCAGTACAGGTTCCAAAGCTGCAAAGAAACCTATTTCAAAAAACAAAACAAAACAAAAAAGATAGAACCAATTAAGAGAATATAACATGGGTTGGAAAGATGGCTCAGAGGTTAAGAGCACTGACTGCTCTTCCAAAGGTCCTGAGTTCAATTCCCAGCAACCACAGGGTTGCTCACAACCATCTGTAATGAGATCTGGCGCCCTCTTCTGGCCTTCAGGCATGGAGGCTGAACACTGTGTACATAATAAATAAATCTTAAAAAAAAGAGAGAGAGCATATAACATTATCTGCTTTTCTTTTTTTTTCTTTTTTTGGGGGGGTTTCATTTTTTTTATTTAAATTTATTTATTTATCAAGGATTTCTGCCTCGTCCCCACAACCGCTTCCCATTTCCCTCCCCCTCCCCCAATCAAGTCCCCCTCCCTCATCTGCTCCAAGAGCACTCAGGGTTCCCTGACCTGTGGGAAGTCCAAGGACTGCCCACCTCTATCCAGGTCTCGTAAGGTGAGCATCCAAACTGCCTAGGCTCCCACAAAGCCAGTACGTGCAGTAGGATCAAAAACCCACTGCAATTGTTCTTGAATTCTCAGTATTCCTCATTGTCCGCTATGTTCAGCTAGTCCGGATTTATCCCATGCTTTTTCAGACCTAGGCCAGCTGGCCTTGGTGAGATCCCAATAGACCATCCCCATTGTCTTAGTGTGTGGGTGCACCCCTCGTGGTCCTGAGTTCCTTGCTCGTGCTCCGTCTCCTTCTGCTCCTGATTTGGACCTTGAGATTTCTGTCCGGTGCTCCCATGTGGGTCTCCATTATCTGCTTTTCTAAGGGGGGTTGTTATTCAATAAATCATTCCTTCAAGACATGGGCTATTGACTGTGATTATAAATATTGCGGCTAAGAATATGTTTATGATTCATATCCTGCCTAAAACAGTCGGTAAAGGTAATTAGATAATTATCATGTATCACCAGTGACAATCAAGACTGAGCGAGAAATAAATATAAAGATCATCACAAAATAAAGGCAAACACCAAACACGGGAGAGAAGAGACTGTAGGCGAAACTTTCCCCGTTTTATTTACAGGCAGCTATTCCCACAGTGCCGTAAGAACGTGAGTTCTCGACAGCAAGTAGAGGCGGAACGTGCTCACTTGTCCTGTCCGGTCTCACAGTGAGAAGCCGCCTTTATCTTGTTGGAGATTTCATAAACTTGGATGACAAGCTTCAACTGATTAATGGCTTCCTTATCTGCTGTTTTCATGTTCAACCCCAACATCTTCATAATGGTTTCTCGAAAGTCGGCAAGCTGTAAGGAACCGCCGAGAAAATCAATACGTCATTGCCGTGAGTCACCCCCTCATTGTGGACGATGAAATTGGCGCAGACGGAAATGTAACTCTATGAAATGTTTCTTTAATGCAATACATCCCATGGGCGGGGTGGGGGGTGGGGAGATGGTCAGAGGGTCTTGTTGTGCAGCTAAGCTAGGCTTGAATTCACTTCTCCCTCTGTCTCAAATGCTGCAATTACAACTAGGCTCACACCATGCCTAGGTGCAGCCGTGTTTTCAAGATAGAAAAATCCATTCAATTACAGGACTTTTTTTTTTTTTTTTTTTTTTTTTAGTTTTTCGAGACAGAGTTTCTCTGTGTAACAGTTCTAACTGCCCTGGAACTAGTTCTTGTAGACCAGGCTGGCCTTGAACTCAGAGATCCGCCTGCCTCTGCCTCCTGAGTGCTGGGATTAAAGGCTTGCACCACCACCACCCAGCTATTATCTCTTTTTCATTTTGTACTTTTGTACATTAAACCTAATTTTATTACTACTGACATATCATTCATAACGTAGTGACTTTTTTACTTTTATTCATTTGCACACGCCTGTGTGGGGGTCAGAAGACATCTGTCAGGGGTCCATTCTCTGCTTCCACCCTGTGGGTCCCAGGGCTTGAACACAGGCTGGGAAGGTTGGCGGCAAGTGCCTTTACCCCGCTGAGCCATCGCGCCAACATATTTTTTTTTATATATATATTTGTTCTATGCTCAGTCTAGCCCAAAACTCCTGGGCTCAGGTGACCCGTGTGCCTCCATCACCTGCACTGGGTACTTCTGGCGTGTGCTCCTGGGTGTGACAAACTGCCTTTGGAAACAACAGCCTTCGATGCCCATCTCTCCATCCTTACTCCAAAGGACAAAGAAACCAACAAGGACAACGAATGAAAAATCACCCACAAAGCCAACTGAAGGAAAGTTAACAGCTTTCACTTTGTATGTGAGGGGGACATGAATTTCCTGAACCAGCTCCAGAGGGCAGAGAACTCGATGAGATAGTGTGTGACATGGAGAGCCTTAATCCCCGGACGCAATGTTGCTAACAAGCCTGAGACCTGGGGGATTGGCACTCTGGCCAGTGGGAGATGAAAACAGAGAGGTTTGGACGTATGAGAACCAGAGATGGCAGAAGGAGTTCAAGCCCAGCTCAGACAACTGAGTGAGGAGACCCTGTCTCAAAAGGACGACTTTAAGGGGCAGGGTTCAGAGCTTGGTGTGCTTTTCTAGCATCTGAGAGGCCCTGCATCAGTACCAGTACCCAAAAGAAGAAAGAAACAGAAAGGGAGAAAAACTAAAAACATGCGCCCTCGCTTTCCCAACAGAAGAGGGCAGTGTTCAGCTAAAATAATCATCTAGTCTAGTGACCTGGTAAGGGCTCCAAAGCAGGAAGATGGAAAGATGGGGCAAATACAAGGACTTTAACGGGAATAAGGGGCCAGAGAGACTGCTCAGCGCTTACGAGCACATATTCCTCTTCCAGAGGACCAGAGTTCAAGTCCCAAACTTCATGCCAAGTGGCTACCAGTCACCTGTGACTGATCAGGGACGCTGGCCTCTGAGAACGCCACACACGCAGACATCCTCGTGATTAGCAACAAAGCAGTCTTTAAGAAATGTAAAGTGGATAAATAACAAGTTACATGGAACTATCTTAGGACAAAAACGGGAATACAATATTGTCTGACTTGTTCAGGTGATAAAATGCAGCCCGTCACAGAACTGAAATATCAAACTACGTGTTTCTCAGTGGCAGTGTTCCCTGTCCTATGGGAAACAACAGCTGCTAGCAAAACAGACACCAAGAGGAGAAGAAGGAAGGCCTTGTAAGGGGCTAGGTGCTGACTGCGGTGTCCAGGGACACATCTGGCCTTTTAAGGGGCTCAGTAGTCCAAATCATCTCTGATGCCATTAGCCAAAATGTCCCTTTTGTCAAAGTTAGCTAAAGTCTAAGTTGAGGTGAGTGTTGATCACGTCAATGAAATCTGTTTTTAACATAGCTGTAAGAGACCTCTTGCTCCCGTCCTGAGATGCCCTTCAGTGCGTTCCTGATGGTGGTGGAGGGCTCAGGAGGGCCCGGGGCTGGCACCTGGCAGACCCTCTCCTTCTCCACTCTCACTGCCTGCGCTGCTGAGTCTGGTGCGGTTTTCAGGTTGTCTGTTTTGGCAGCGGTCTTGTCTTTCACTGCTTCAACTTTTGTTACAGATTGCCTGAGCCTCTCAATTGTCTTGTCCTGTGTGAGGATAAAAGGGAAGGGGGAGGAAGGAGGAAAAATGTGCTTAGATCTGGAAGCAACAGACTGGTCAACTCAACTTTGTGTTGGGGCAGGGTCTCAGGACAGAGTCCTAGCTGGAACTTGGTAAATAGACCCAGCTGGCCTTGGATTTGCAGAGATCTTCCTGTCTCTACTTCCCTAACGCTGGGATTAAAGGCTTGTGATACCATTCCTGGCTCACATGCCTTAAAACAAAACAAAAAACACTTCATTAAAAAATACATGGAAAGCAAATCTTACCAGTTTTTTTAATTAAGATTCTCTTTCTTCACTTTAATATTCATTAATAACCTACTTTTTCCTACCAGTTTTATATACTGAACTCAAGGAATTTAAAGAGGTTTAATAGATTATGTCTTCCACGATATTATACTCTATGTTAACTTAATTTTAAAACAGAAAACAACCAATTCTGCAGCAGACAAATATCCTGATAAACTGTCCAGCAGTTTATTGCCCATCTGGTCAATTTAGTACATGTTTGACTTTAGATACAATAGAACTAACTCTTGAAATAGTATAGAAGCTAGGAGGCCCCAAAGCAGAAGAAAAAAATTAATTAAAAACAAAACAATCTATTAACCCAATAAGGCACTATAGTAAAAGCTGAGTGTGCACACTTGTGACCTCAGCAATTCACAGGCTGAGGCAGGAAGATCAGAGTTCTAGACCAGCCCAAGCTATTTGGTGAAATCCTGTCTCAAACAAACACCAGAGGAAAACCAAAAGAAGGCATTGGAGAGATGACCCAGCCAATACGAGTGCTTACAGCTCTTGTAGAGGACCTGGGTTTAGTTCCTATAACCCACATCAGGCTGCTCACAACCTCCTGTAACTCTAGCTCCAAGGAATCCAATGTCCTCTTCTGAGCTCTGTGTCAGCTGGGTGCATATGGAACACACAAACTCATGCAGGTGTGTGCACATAAAATAAAAACATATAAATAAAGCTTTAAAAATGAAAGCAAAATGCAAATGGTTTATAGTTGTGAGGATTTGACTAGTAGTTACTTGAGAAATAGTGAGCTATGCATGGGTTTCCACAGGATTAACAACATCTTGTCTGGGGGTTTCGCAGACATCCAATTTATGGTCCTGTAGCAGTGGTTTTCAACCCCAGGATTGCAAACCCTCTGGGGGTCGAAGGACCCTTTCACAGGGGTTGCCTAAGACCATGAGAAAACACAGATATATATGCTGTAATTAACCAGTAGCAAAGTTGCAGTTTTGAAGTAACAGTAAAATAATGTTAGAAGTCGGGTGGTGGTGGCGCACACCTTTAATCCCAGCACTCGGGAGGCAGAGGCAGGTGGATCTCTGTGAGTTCGAGGCCAGCCTGGTCTAGAAGAGCTAGTGCCAGGACAGGAACCAAAAGCTACAGAGAAACCCTGTCTCAAAAAAAAAAAATCCAAAATAGGCTCCAAAACCACAGAGAAACCCTGTCTCGAAAAACCAAAAATAATAATAATAATAATAATAATAATAATAATAATAATAATGTTAGAGTCACCACAACATGAGGAGCTGTATTAAAGGGTCAAAGCAATAGGAAGGTTGAGAACCACTGGGTTATAGGCTTTAATATTATTTTGCATGTATACAAAATCATTTTAATTGTATGTTTATGCATGTGTGTGCATGCATTTGTGCCTGTGTGTGCACATGTGTGTGCGTGTGCACTTGCCACAGCACTGTAAATGGCCTAGCAGGAATGAAGCTATTCTAAGGAGACAAAGTTTTTCTCAATCGATTATCAGCCTGTTCAAGAAATGACCCCAAAGAAATTTGCACAGAAACCTCATGCTGGGAGAAGGAAAAGTCACCAGACAGAAGGGAAACTTGTCTGCTAGGAGGAAATTTTACAAAATTCAAACAACTTGTCAGACCAATTTACAGGATGAGACTGAGGCCCGGACAATGATGGGTCCAGTGGTAGGGAGGCCTCACCTTGACCAGGAACGTTCAGACTAAATGTGGATGTTTAAATCGTGATCTCATTTCAAGCCCCCAAAGATGGACTTGGGGAATTCACTGGATCTTTTCATCTTTCTTCACAATGTGACCAAACTGAATAAATCTCTTTTTTTTTTTTTGCTTTTCACTAATAATTTGGCCCCTTAAAAAATATTTATGTTTTATTTAATGTGTCTAGGTGTTTTGCCTGCATGTATGCCTATATACCATGTGCATGCAGTGCCTGAGAGGTGAGAAGATGGTCAGGTTGGATCCCCTGGAACTGGAGTTGGAGATGGTTCTTAGCCATCTGATGGGTGCTTGGCATTGATCCTGAGTCCTCTGGAAGAGAAGCCGGTACTCTTAACCCTGAGCCATTTCTCCAGACCCCTAATTTGGTTCTTTCTTTTGGCTTAGTGAGCGGTGGAACCTGGCTCAGGCCACTTAGTAACAAAATGAGCCATTTCTCCAGACCCCTTTCTTTTGGCTTAGTGAGCGGTGGAACCTGGCTCAGGCCACTTAGTAACAAACTAAACAAGTAAAAGGTGTAAGAGTTGACCGGCCCGAAGCATGGGGAAATGTCTGACAACCCCGTCCCCTTTCACTTACTTTAAGGATATTTATTCTTGTCAGTTGAGTTTTCATGTTTTTATTTGACAGTTTCAAATCGGTAAGCTGCTTCTGGAGTCTCTGAATTTTCTCCTCCATTCTTGGGGCTGCAGCCGCCTTCCAGTTCTGCTCAACATCCAGTAACATTTCTAACTGTTTGAACTTCCTGTGTTTATCCGTCTGGGCAGTCCGAGGCCTAGAGTTTTCCTTTGTAGATAAGAGTATTGAAATTAAGAACTGCACTTTAATATGTTCTGGGTGAGATTTAATGCTAAGTGCACACGTAGAATATCCGTTGGCATAAATATGAACTAATAAAATCATCAGGAAAATCAAATGTGTAAATGAAAATGACTCAGTGCCATATAAGATATAGTTAAGCAATCAATTTTATAATAAGTATTATGTGTTAGCAGAGATTCATCCACCTTCCTGAGAATGCATTAAAATGTAGTAAGTATTTGGATAAATAGTCGCCCACAACATGATGTGCAGCATAGCTAGTAATGGAAAAAATGGAACCCATGCCGTTGTGAAGCCAGAAGAGCTAAACTATGGATGATAAAATATGCATTCCCTAAAAATTACTTCTAATATATCTATTAAAATAATAGTGATGTTGCTAAATGGAAAAATATATAGTAAAAGGCTTTACTTATTTCAGTTGTGCTAAGATATTCATAGAATGCCAGGTGGTGGCAGCACACGCCTTTGATCCCAGCAGGAGGCCGAGGTCGGTGGACTGCTGAGTTCAAGGCCAGCCTGCTCTACAGAGCAAGTTCCAGGACAGCCAGAGCTACACAGAGAATTTTGTCTTTAAAACCATATATAACCTCAAGGTCCAAATCAGGAGCAGAAGGAGAGAGAGCACGAGTAAGGAACTCAGGACCACGAGGGGTGCACCCACACACTGAGACAATGGGGATGTTTTGTCGGGAGCTCACCAAGGCCAGCTGGCCCGGTTCTGAAAAAATCATGGGATAAAACTGGACTCGCTGAACATAGCGAACAATGAGGACTACTGAGAACTCAAGAACATTGGCAATGGGTTTTTGATCCTACTGCACGTACTGGCTTTGTGGGAGCCTAGGCAGTTTGGATGCTCACCTTACTAGACCTGAATGGAGGTGGGTGGTCCTTGGACTTCCCACAGGGCAGGGAACCCTGATTGCTCTTTGGGCTGACGAGGGAGGGAGACTTGATTGGAGGAGGGGGAGGGAAATGGGAGGCGGTGGCGGGGAAGAGACAGAAATCTTTAATAAATAAATAAAAAAAAATGAGGCACTAAGTTGGGGGCTTGCTTAAAGTTTCAGAGGGTGAGTTCATGACCATCTTGGCAGGGAGCACGGCACCAGAACAGTGGTTAAGAGCTTACTTCTTCTTTTTTTTTTTTTTTTTTTGGTTTTTCGAGACAGGCTTTCTCTGTGGCTTTGGAGCCTGTCCTGGAACTAGCTCTGTAGACCAGATTGGTCTCAAACTCACAGAGATCCGCCTGCCTCTGCCTCCCGAGTGCTGGGATTAAAGGCGTGTGCCACCGTCGCCCGGCACGAGCTTACTTCTTATTCACAAGTTAGAGGCAGAGAAAGCCTGAGCCCAGACCCAGTGACACACCTCCTCCAATAAGACCACACCTCCCAATTCTTTCCCAAACAGTTCCACCAACCAGGAAAGAAGCATTCAAATACACGCACCCACGGGGGCCGTTCTCGCTCAAATCATCACACAAGCATTGCTTGTTTTCACCTTCATTAGAAAAGCTTGCCTGGGCTGTCTACTTTATCTTTCTAAAGAACATTTTACTAGTTTGTTTTGACATATGTATTATATATAGTGGAAACATAATAGACTACAATATAATGTCATTGAGATTTTTATATGCACTGAAAAACAAACAAACAGAAAATGTCACCAGACTCAATTGGTTGTGATGTTGGCTTTATCGCAATGGTGAGGTACCGCAGCGATGGCTGAATGATGCATGCCTAAGTAATGGGCTCCTGGGATGGCAGAGGCAGAAAGAGGAATGGGACAATTACTATTCCTTTCCTGAGACCTTTTGAAAGGATAGTGAAAAGAATTTCTTAAAATCTAATGAATTGTTTAAATTTTTGCATATAAATAAATTATTATTGCTCAAAAGCAGGCGCAGAAGGCATGTCAAGCTTGATTACTACGAGGCAAGTTTTTTTTACATCATTTCAGAGTGAGCTTGGCACGGTGACACAGGACTTGAATGGCTGCAGAGACAGGCAGCTCTCTGTGAGTTCGAGGCTGGCCTGGCCTCCATATCAAGCTGCATAGTGAGATCCCGTCTCAAAAGGCAAAAACAAACATTTCAGAATGATGGAGCATTTTGCTTACATTCACGTATGTGTACCGTGGACATGCCTGGTGCTTGAGGAAGCCAGGATAGGGCATTAAGTCCCCTGGAATTTCAGATAGTTGTGAGCCATGATATGGGTGCTGGGAATCAAACCCAGGTCCACTGCAAGAGTAACAAGTGCTCTAAACTGTTGAGCCACCTCTTCAGCCCCAATGACAGGGGTTTCTGGGTTTTGTTTGTTTGCTTCTTTCTTTTTTCTGGGTTTTTTTTTTCTTAAAAAAAAAATACTGAATGGTCCCAACACTTGGGAGGCAAAGGTAGGTGGATCTCTATGTGTCTGCAGCCAACCTGGTCTGTGTAGCAAGTTCTAGATCAGCCGAAGCCACATGATAAGATTCTGATTCCAGCACATCAAAGGAAACAACACAAACGCACACTGATGGGTGAACAGACTCTTAGTCAGTGATGGGTGAGGTTGTACGTCAAGCCAGATCATTCTAGAAGAGTGTGGCACAGGTTAGCACATGGCACAGAGTTCTTTGCCGAGTGGCTGAAATGGAAATAAATTGCAGCCATTCCTATCCTTTCGGTTTGCCCCTTCCCTCACAGAAACATGGAATCAGGAAGCAGAGAAGGTGGATGGCGTACACAGGAATGATTGAGGAATGTCATCAGTGCCCCTCACAGACGCCCATCATGTCACCTGTTATGGTACCTTGAATCCCACCACGAGAGAGCCATTCCTTTCAGTGCATTTCCCGTTCGTCCCATTTAAAAGTGAATGAAGGAGCTGGAGGGATGGCTTGGTGGCTGGGAGCACTGGCTGCTCTTCCAGAGGACCTGGGTTCAAATCCCAGCACCCACATTGCAGCTCACTTCCAGGGGACTCGACACCAGTGGAAAAACACCAATGCACATTAAAAAAAGAATAAATAAATTTTTAAAAAGCTCAATTAAATTTTTTGGGTTTTTTTTTTTTTTTGGTTTGTTTGTTTTTCAAGACAGGGTTTCTTTGTAGCTTTGGAGCCTATCCTGGAACTAGCTCTTGTAGATCAGGCTGGCCTCGAACTCACAGAGATTCGCCTGCCTCTGCCTCCCAATTGCTAGGATTAAAGGCAAGCGCCATCACCGCCCCGGCTTAAAAAAATTTTTTTTAAGTGAATTAAGTTATTTATCAGTCAGAGGAGTTGGTACATGTCTCTAATCTCATCTAGACTATGAAGACAGGGGCAGAGGAACTATAAATTTAAGGTTAGCCTTGGCTATGTTGAGAGTTTTGGTCTAGCCTGGGCTATATTATATTGTCAAACTAAACCTTGTCCAAAAATAATATTAAAAATAAGATTCATATTAGCAAGCACCATCATAATACTTATCAAATATATACACAATACATATGAGAGATAAGAAAAGATAAGGGACTTTTTTAGAAAATCAAAAGCAATAAGGATTTGAGGCAAATTCCCCTCTTTCTCATTCCCAAGAAAAGTATAAGCCAGATGTGCACACTGTGGTCCCAGCACTTGGGGGGCTGAGATGGGGATGCTACGAGTTTGAGTACAGCCAGGGCTACACAGTAAGATGCTAACACATACATACACACAACATAGAAAGACATGAATAGCCTCAGCAGCTTTAGTCATGTTTAAGCTATTGATAAAGTAGAATAAAATGTGACCCTTCCCAGAGAGCCTCGTCACCCTCGGGAGACTCTTACCTTCTTCCTGCATGTGTCGAAACTCCTCAGGGAGTAGTTGACAGCAGCCTGTCCTTCCAGGTGTTGCAGGGGTCTTTTCTGTCCAGTGTAACTTCCCACAGTTTGGGGCAACCTTGCAGCAGCTTCTCCATAAAGGTGGTACAGCTGCTCCAATCTCTCAGTGAGCATCTGAGTTTTCTGCTGCAGGGCTTCAGTTTTCTGCAAGACATGACATTAAATAAACATTCCCATGTGTCCAGGCGTCCCACACCATTCCAAGTATATGCAAGTTCTCCTTCTATAGACGCTGAGGTGGCCCCGAGTGACTAGACAGATGAGTAGGTTTGACACATACTCTTTTATTGTGTGAATGTGTGTTTGGCCTCCATGTATGTTTGTGCGTCACACATGCTCAGTATCCAAGGAGACCAGAAAAGGTATCAGGTCTTTTCTTGGAACTGGAATTACAAACGGTTGTGAGCCACCGTGTGGGTGCTGGGAATTGAACCCAGGTCCTCTGCAAGAGTAGCAAGTGCTCTTATTCACTGAATGTGAAGCACAGTCATCTCTACAGCACTGGTTGTTTGGATTTTTGAGACAGATTTTTAGTCTATTGGCCAGAAAAATCTTGAACTCACAACATTTCTCCTGCTTTAGCTTCCCAAATCCTAGTATTATAGTTATGGATCATACTATAGATCTATAGATAATGGATATATCCATTGTTTTAAGAAATAAATAGAAAACCTTGGTACACAAAGATAAAATATATTCATAGTGGGAAATAAAGTTGCATACTGATTTTTGCTGCTGTTCTTTGGGACAGGGTCTTGCTATGTAGCCCAGGCTGCCCTGGAATTCACAATGATACCCTCAGCTTCTTACAACCTGGGATTATAGGCGTGGGCTGTCATGCCTGGCTAATACAGTACTATTAAGCGAATATGTATGGATCCCGTGCTGAACTCCACTAATCACTTTTCATCCGTTAACCCACTGAATCTTTGCAACCACACTGAAAGTGGGAATGACAGCTCTTCGCTCCAATTACAAACGGAGCTAAAGTGCTTGGACGATAAGTAAGCTGCCCAAGAACACGCCGCTGGCAGAGGGTGGAACTTGGGGTCACAGCAGGACTCTGTGCTCTAGCCAAGTTATCGTGTGTCCAATACAGTTGAGGACAGCCTGTTCTCTTCTTCTGCTTAGTAATAAAAATGCAATCAAACTTACAATGAAGAGCTGGAGAGATGGCTCAGCATCCAACACCCAGGTCAGGTGTGGGAGGCACAGAGGTCCTCGTGCTCACAGAGAAGGACTAGAGGAACCAGGAATGTTAAACATGCAGGGTTATCTCTTCAAAGAGAGGGATGCGGGACCCGCTTTCTGCCCTGAAGTCTGGGAGCCGATGTGATTAATAACCTTATGACCTTTTGCGTTATTTGTGTGGCCAAGATAACCATATTGGATACACCCCCAGATACTTATCATGAGTTTTTCAATCAATAGAGCCCATCTTTATGAAAGATATCATATGTACTTTACAGCAAGTTTTGATGTAGTCATAGCATAAGGTTTACTGTGCACAAGGGATTGAGTTAGGTTTTCACCAAAAAGATTGAGGAAAGTTTTTCACCAAACTGTGCTGTGTTTAAATATGCTTAAAAGAAACTGCTTGGGCCAGACTCTCAATCAACACCGGCTACGGAGCCATGTTGAACTGAACTCCTTCTGGCTTCCTGAGAATCCTTATCTTCTGGCTGGTGGCTGCAGAGGTCCCTCACAGTCAGGGAGCTGACAGCTACTCACAAGTCTAGTTCAAGGGGATCTGAGGTCCTCTTCAGGCCTCCCTGGGGACGCATATAAGTAGCATACATTCACATACATACACACATATACATAAATAAGATAATAAAAACAAATCTTTAAAAACTGCAATGAAACGAAAGATCTTACTAATTGGCTAATATCAAAATCTACATATTACACTAATAAAATTGGGTAAAGGGGGAGATGGCTCAGATGGTTTGCGGTGCCAACATGAGGACCCAAGTTTGAAGACTTACCACTCATAAAAGGCTTGGTGCACATCTGTAATCCAAGCGCTAGAGACAGACAGGCTGATTCTCTAGAATCCACTGGCCAAAGTCGCCAAGTCAGTGAGCTCTGGTGAACACATCCAAGCTCAACCTCTGGCCTGCACATGCTCTGACACACGTGTGCATGCATAACCACATGCATAGGTACACATGCATACACAAAAACATGCACTAATTACATGGGAAAGAGCAACTTTTCGATAGCACACTTACAGATTTCCACAGCTGCTCATTTGCACCCATTTCCTGGATCCTCTCTTTCACCGCTTCCTCTGTGGCTAGTATGGGGCCAATGCTGTCACTCAGTAGAGTAGCCAACTGGCCAAGGAAATCCTGGTGATGGGCTTGCTCGGGCGTGGCTTCCCAGCTGCAGGAGAATGGAGGTCTGTCGAACTCAGAGGCTAATTTTTCTTTGTGGAGCAAATCTTGTTGATATTTACCCACAATGTTTTGCCCATCAGATGGTCCTTCAGAGTAAACAATGTCTCTCTCAAAGTCAGAAGCTTCGCCATTGTCCTAAATGTACCAACACACAGATTAAACATCCCATCTGAAACTTAATACAGATATATTTGTCCCTTCTTGTGAACTATAACACAAAACCTTAGGAGAAAAGAGCCTTAATTAGTCATGTGTTGTTGGGCAGCAGGGTCTATAGAGCGAGTTCTAGAATAGCCAGTGCTACAAAAAGAAGCCCTGTCTTGAAAAAAAAATCAAAAAAAAAAAAAGAAAAACAGTATCATTTAAGAAACAAGGCATAGATTTAAAGGAAGGAAAGATGACAGCAAAAAGTGGGAACTGAAACAGTGACCCGAAGCCTTTGTTGACGGGGCAAACTCTACAGAACATTCACGCTCAAGGTGCAGAAGGAACTTAAAAGTGATCACTTTATTTTATTATTTTTGATTATCATTGTGAGAGAGGTGGCATATGCCATGGTCTCATATGGAGATCAGAGGACAACTGGCAGGAGTCGCTTCTCTCCTTCTATCGCATGGTCCTAGGAATCAAAACGAAGTCTTCAGACTGCCCTGAAATGTGCTTTTGCCTTCTGAGCCACCGCACTGGCTCCTTTTGAGTTCTTGGGAGGTCTGATGTAGTGCAAGCTAGCTTCAAACTAGAGATCCCATAGCTCAGACTCCCTAGTGCCGGGATTGCAGCTGTGTGCCACCATGCCCAGCTGAAAAGAATCATTTTGTAACTCCTAATGAAATAACTGATCCAGGCAACGGTCACCAATGAATAATAAAGCCGTAAGTAAAGAGCTGTCAAAGAAACAGATGTTTTCACAAAGAATTATATTCAAGTAGGAATGAAACTATGGCTCAGTGGAAGAGTGCTTGCTTAGCCTTGTAGAGGTCCTAAAATCAATCCCTTAATACTGCAAAAGAAAAAGAATCATGTTAGCCGGGCGGTGGTGGCGCACGCCTTTAATCCCAGCACTCGGGAGGCAGAGGCAGGCGGAACTCTGTGAGTTCGAGAGCTAGTTCCAGGACAGGCTCCAAAACCACAGAGAAACCCTGCCTCGAAACACAAAACAAAAAAAAAAGAAAAGAAAAGAATCATGTTTATCAAGTATAACAACCTCCATAATGTAAATGAAAGAAGTCATAGCTCTTCCTCCTGGCCTATTTCTATTGTAATTATGACAAGAAAATAGATAACCCTGGGGTTTATGTTTTCATTTATTGTTGTATATAGACAGTGTGTGTGTGTGTGTGTGTGTGTGTGTGTGTGTGTGAGAGAGAGAGAGAGAGAGAGAGAGAGAGAGAGAGAGAGAGTGCAAACAGCACACACGCCACAGTGCAAGTCTGGAGGTCAAAGGACAGCTTCCAGGGGTTGACTGTCTCTTTCCATCAAGGGATCTGAGGATTGAACAACAGTAATCAGACTTTTCCAGCAAGAGCTTTTTACCAGCTGAGCTGGCCCACTAGCCCTGCTAAAGCTCCTTCTGTGGAAGAAGTTCACAAGCTGAGTCAGCAAGTTCAGCTGCTGTGAGGTTTTTGTGATTGTTAGGTGAAACTGATGGACAGGGAAAACAAGAAGAAGAATGGAAGTAATGATGAGTTTGTATTGCTAGATCTCACTAGGAACCTGGAGGGGAAAGGAGCAGGGAAGCAAAGCCAGAACTTTGTGGATTCCAATTCTTGGTGGTTTGTTTTGTTTTGTTCTATAAAAATGAGAGATTCGTAACGAAAACTCAAAAAAAAAAAAAGAAAAATGTTAAAACCATTTACTTGAGATACAAATAAAAATTGGAAATACTCTGAAAGGAGTTGCTGAATGGGTATGTGGTATATACACATGTATACAACTGTGCATGTGTGTGTGCGTGTGTGCTCTCAAGAGACAGGACAAAGGCCAGAGGAAGATATCAGGTGTCCCCCTCGATCCCTGTCTGCTTCAATCCTTTGAGGAGGGTCTCTACTGAACCTGGCATCCTGAAAACCACAGTGACCACCTGGTCCTGGCCCCTGCTGTGCTGGGGCTATAGGCAGGCCTGACAATGCCTGGCTTGGTACAGGTGTCAGGATCCAGACTCTCTGGTCCTGGTACTGGTGCAGCAAGCCGTCTTAACTGCTGGACCACCTCTTCAGTCCTTGATTTTTTTTCTAATGGGATCCCTCACATTAATTGGGCCACACAGGTTCTTGTTCTACACTCAAATGATGTGATAATTTGTAGTGGTCTAAGGGAGCTCAAAGCAAACTTTCCAGCTTCCTTGACAATGATCTGCCTCCCCTTCTCTTTCACGCGCACTTCCTCTAGAATTGTGTGCTAGATGTCAATGGCCAGAGTTGATTACATGACACCATGGCTTGTGGTTCCTATGCCCAGTCCTCTACATCCAGGGACACAAAGCCCAGTGTACTCAGTCAATAACAAGAAATGGTGAGTTCGGGCATCTCACTTCCTCATCATCTCACTTCCTCGTTGTCTCCCCCACCCACGTCCAGTTGTCTCTCGGCTCCATTTCTCCCCTGTTGCGGGAGGTCCTTCCGCTCCTCCAGCCTAGAGCCGAGGAGATACCAGCCCATTGGGGAGTGGTCTCTCTCCCTTTAAAAAAGCAGCTACTTCCCTTCTCGCTCTCTTCACTTCCTGCTCCCTTTCCGGTGACTAGACTCCTTCCTGATTGCACAAAGGGCTGTTGTCTGGGACGGTTATCTGTAAGTTTTTTCCCCTTTAAATAAATACCACCCTATTAATCATAATTCCAAACTGGTGTGGCATTGTTTGTGACTTACGCCTTCACCTGGCACCCAACGTTTGGTTTTAGGACCTCTCCTTCCACCCGCTTGGCTGCCGGCTGCAAGTTCGGCTTAGCGTGAGCCCTTCCTTCCTCAGCCGCGTCCTGTGCCTTGTGCGTGGAGCCAGCAGTTTAATATAAATTATCACACAGTGGCTTTTCTTGCTGCAGTTCTTTATATTTTCCCTTTAGACACCTCAGATTGACTTCAAGTCCCCACGCACCCTATCATCTGCCTCCCCACGTGGATTTAAACTCCACAGGCCCTTGTAGTCTCTGCCTGCGTGGTTTGCTCTTTTCTGAGTCATTTTCAAATCTCCCTTGCAAGCGCAGCTCTTAAGCTGAGCGAACCAGAGCACGCTGTTGCCGGTTGCTGAAAGCCGCAACCCCTCGGGGCGACTCTGTCACGTGGAGGCATACACGGCTTCCAGGTTACTCTTCTCTACCCCTGGATTCTGGGTTTATGATTGCATGTACGGAATTGATTTAATTACATTTACTTTGTTGAGAAACTTGCATTTCCCAGTTTTTAACAAATACTAGGCAGACACTGAAACAGGACCCCGTTTTCGTCGCGACTTGGCAACAGCGCTACCTGCTGGATAATAGGTAATATGGCAGTTTTCATTTCCAACACAAATTGTACTGTTTTGGTTACCAATACAATAGGTTATATCATGCAAGGTTTATATGACTATGGGGATAACTTAATTTACTGGTTACTAGGTTTCAGTATTCTTTTGCATATTCTATCATTTAGGAAGAATATGGCACAACTAAGAACCATACAATCTTTACTAGAAACTCATGCAGGTCAGGAGATTCAGGACTCAAAATAGACAATAATAAAAAGACTTGAAATGATTGAAGAAATTATTGGAGCTGGTGAACAGAGTGAGAAGGCACAAGGACAGGATACAATGCCAACACCAGCTATTAGAACTGGCTTACCCAGGGTTTTAGCGGCATACCCTATACTTAATTCTGACAAAGGGTCAAGTTCTAAAGGCTCAAAGGGAGTCAGAGAAGCTAGATGGATGCCAATAGCAATGAATGAACTAAAAGAAATTAAGCAAACTATTGTTAATTTTGGCTTGCACACTGCATATGTAAAGGAAATGATAAGGACTTGGGCTTCTAATGCTAGAGCTACACCCCATGATTTCCATCAGTTAGTGTCTGCAGTTTTAGATAATGGACCTTCCTTGATGTTTGGAATTTATTTCAGAGAAGAATCCAAACATATGGAACAGCAAGGAAGAACAAAAGGTGTTGAGGTTTCCCAAGATCAAATTCTTGATGCAGGGGAATATGCTGATCCACAGGTCCAAGCTCTTTGTGATGATGAAGTACTGTGTCTATGTCACCAAGCAGCTTTAAACGCTTGGAATAGGATACAAGATCCAGCAAAAAGGGTTGAATCATATACCACAATTAGGCAGGGACAGAAAGAACCCTTTATTGACTTTTTGCAAAGATTAATTAAGGCTCTGGACATAGGGGTAACAGACCCAGAAGCTAGACGAATACTTCTTGAATCTCTAGCTTTTGAGAATGCAAACATAGAATTCAAAAAGATAATTGGGCCTTTAAAGTCTAGATCAGCACCTATGGATGAATGGATTCAGCATACGATGAATGTTGAGAAGTTTAGCTATAATGATGAATCTTGGGTAGGAGAAGCGATTTCCAAAGCAATGAGGAGACATCAAACTGCCAGGTGTTCTATTTAATTGTAGTAAATTATGACATTTGCAAAGGGATTGCAGGCAAAGAATTTCTAAGAATAATATCTCTACTGGGAATGACAAAAATAGGAGACCTCGGCCTTCAGGTATATGTAGGAGATGCGGTAAAGGCCGACATTGGTCCAACGAATGCAGGTCAACAACAGACAGACAAGGCAACCCGATACCGTCGGGAAACTCCTTGAGGGGCCTCTCGCAGGCCCCCAAGCCAACAGTGGCCCAGTCATTCCCAGTCACAGTGGAGAACGTGCCTCACCAAGAAAATTAAAAGCTCCAATTTCTGCTGTAAAAAGTAATACTGGTCTAAATGATGAATTACACATGGAGGATGAGTCAAAAAACCCAGTAGGACAGAGTAAACGTATATTTTGGCAGACTTCTATTAATGATCAAAGACCAAAGCTAAGAGTCTGTATAAATGGCACTTTTATTGAAGGCTTATTAGACACAGGAGCGGATGTAAGTATCATTACTCCAGAATCTTGGCATCCGAATTGGCCTCTTCAAGAGGTAGATGTTCAGTTCCTGGGAATTGGAACCCTATCTCGTGTAAAACAAAGCACAAGATGGGTTGAATGCATAGGGCCCTAAGGGCAAATAGGAAGACTAAGGCCATATATAGCCAATATTGCAATAAATTAATGGGGCCTTTACCTGCTACAGCAATGGAATACCCAGATTAACATTCCTGTAGTTCCAGGAACTCATAATTCTGGAAGGATATGATGAGGTATTATGGAAAAAGGTCACCAGCCATTCAGGCTGTACAAGAACATACAGCAAATACCAAACCTTTAGAGGTACCAACAGCCCTACCTTTAAAATGGCTAACTGAGAAGCCAAAATGGATCAAACATTGGTGACAGATCTAAGAGCTGTCAACAAGGTAATTCAACCTATGGGCCCACTACAATCTGGAATTCCTTTGCCTTCTCTGTTACCAAAAGGATGGCCTCTTATAGTTATTGATTTGAAAGATTATTTTTTTACTATACCTTACAAGAAAAGGATAGAGAAAAATTTCCCTTCACAGTGCCTACTTATAATAATTCTCAGCCTAATAGGAGATATCAATGGACTGTCCTCCCACAGGGTATGCTCAATAGTCCTACATTGTGCCAATATTTTGTAAGTAAGAGATTGGAAATAATTCATAAACAATTCCCCAAGTCCATAACTTATCATTACATGGATGACATCTTGTTATCTGATTCAAATAAAGATACTTTAGAAAGGATGTTTGAAGAAGTAAAGAAAGTCTTGCCTAGGTGGGGATTACAAATTGCCCTTGAAAAGATTCAGAGAGGAAACTCTATTAATTACCTACATTACAGAATAGGGTTAGAGAAAATTAAAACGCAAAAGGCACAAATTAGGAGAGACCGGTTAAAGACTCCTAATGACTTGCAAAGATTGTTAGGAGACATTTCTAGTCTATGACCAGCTGTTGGGATAACACCTGATCTAATAGTTCATTTAAACAAAACCTTAGATGGTGATAAAGATTTGAATAGTCCAAGAAACCTGACAGCTGAAACAGAAAAGGAACTGACAATGAGTGAGGAAAAATTACAGGAGGCACATATGGATAGGGTGAACCCAAATCTTAGCTGCATCCTAGTCATATTGCCTTCCAGAATTTCTCCTACAGGGATTCTAATGCAGAGGGAAGATATTATTTAGAGTGGATATCTATACCTAATAAACCAAGTAAAATATTAAAAACTTACGTGGAAAAAGTTTCTGAATTAATTATAAAAGATAAGCTGAGACTTCGTCAACTAGCAGGTATAGACCGAGCAGAAATTATAGTGCCTTTTACTACAGAAGGAATAAAAAAAGTTATGAAAAGATAATTAACCGTGGCAAAGAGCTTGTGCTAATTTTTTGGGAGAAATTAATAGCAACTATCCCAAAAGTGGTAGATTTAACCTCATAAAGAGAACTTCTTGGATTCTTCCTAGAATTGTACGTGGTGCTCCAATAACTGGAGCCCATACGTTCTATACTGATGCAAATAAATCAGGGAAAGCAGGTTACAAGTCGGATGAATTGAGTAAGGTGGAACAAAGCCCTTATAATTTTGTCCAGAAGGCAGAATTATATGCCATTCTTATGGTGCTAAGGGATTTTAAAGAACCTCTTAATATAGTTACAGATTCACAATATGCAGAAAGAGTTATCTTGCATATTGAAACCGCTGAATTTATACCAGATGACACAGAGTTGACTTCATTGTTTATCCAGGTACAAGACATAATCAGGAATAGGCTTTGTCTGATGTACATAACACACATCTGGTCCCATACAGATCTGCCTGGTCCTCTAGCACAAGGTAACATTGAGATTGATCAATTATTAATTGGAAGCATGTTGCAGGCCTCAGAATTTCATAAAAAGCATCATGTCAATAGTAAAGGCCTAAAGAAAGAATTTTCCACTACATGGCAACAAGCTAAGGACATTATAAAGAGATGTCCTACTTGTTCTTTCTATAATCAAACACCGTTGCCTGCAGGGAGTAACCCAAAGGGTACTAAGAGAAATGAAATCTGGCAGATGGATGTGTTCCAATTTATGGAATTTGGTAAATTAAAATATGTTCACCACACCATAGACACGTATTCAGGTTTTCAATGGGCTACTGCCCTGAGCTCAGAAAAGGCTGATTCAGTAATCACACATTTATTGGAAGTTACAGCCATCATGGGTATACCTGCACAAATAAAGACAGATAATGGTCCAGCATATGTATCTACGAAAATGAAATGCTTTTTGATTATTATAATATAAAACACATTACAGGTATGCCAAATAATCCTACAGGTCAGGCAGTTATAGAAAGATCAAATCGTACTATAAAGGATATGCTGAACAAGCAGAAAGGGACCGAAAATACCCCCAGAAATAGATTACATAATACTTTATTAACCTTGAATTTTCTTAACGCTAATGAGAAAGGAACGACAGCAGCAGAAAGACATTGGATAATGGAAAAGTCTGCTGAACTAAATCAACCGATTTATTTCAAAGATGTGCTGACCTCTCAATGGAAGCCAGGAGATGTGCTACGTTGGGAAGGGATTTTGCTCTTGTTTCCACAGGAGAAGAAAAATTGTGGATACCATCAGAATTAATAAAGTTTCGATATGAAGAGGAGAAATCTCTTAAAAAGGAGAAATGACAACTCATCCACAATGATGATATTCATACAGGTGGTAAGAAAAACATATAGAATGGGGGCAAGGTTCTGTTCTTATCTCCACAGATAAACACTCATCTTTGAAAAATTCAAGGGACCCTGGATGTTTAGATACTTACAGATGGAAAAATACCTGCCCAATAGGAAATATCAAGAAAACTAAATAGGTTGTGTAAGTAAAATATATTAAACCATATTTCTAAATTTATAGAGCTGGTTTTGAAGTTGGACTCTGGCTCAGTCCCTCTCCAATTCCAAGCCTGTTTAGTAAGAGGAAAACCCAGAGTTTCTGCAGTTTCTGTCTCGTGTCAAGAGCCATGATATGGGACAGAAAGAAGTATGAGTTTAGAAAACATCTTTGCTTTTCTTCATATCTATTATACTTTTCATTGAATATATCTATCATGCCTTTCATTGAATATATATATATATATGTCTATATGATTAATGTTTAAGTTTTTCACAATGAACAATGAGTTTTTCCTGAAGTGACATTTGAAGTTTCCAGGAAGAAGATGGGGCCCCACAACAACAACTCTACCTGGTTGATATGATGTCATGATACTGATAGCGCTACTACAAGACCTGTTTTGGGTACCAGCTGCACAAGACAATCCCAACTTGGTTAGCTGAAATTGTGCACATCTTGTACAACATTCTGGCCAGACCTCTACAAAATACTCAGAGACAATTTGCAATTTTAAAAGACATTGATCTTGAAATTTAACCATCACTTTACTTTCACAGGATCCCCCAGAAAGAACGTCGCCCCCATGACAGCTGGAAGAAATTCTAGAGGACGACGTCCCCTCTCCCAGCAAAGTTTGCCCCTGGGTTTAGGGACATCATTTAGGGGTTGGGAGGTTGGGGGAGGAATTTTATAAGCTCAGGGATCATTTGGAAAAAAAAAGAGGGATGATGGGATTATAGATTTATAATTGTGAGTTACTGTTTTTAGACAAATATATTGGTATCGATTCTTATATATTGATACAAAGTTAAATTATATTGACTATTATATGCATGCATGTTTCTACCTCTTTTTAAAACATTTTTTATGTACTGACATATATTGTATTGAGATATATATATATTGTATATATTTACCATATTTCAGTGTACATTTCTACCTCTGATTAAGATACTTATATAATGTTTGTGTATTGATATATATTTACCATATTGCAATGTATATTTGTACAGTGTTTATATTTGGAGGTCATTATCCTCTTCTGTTACACAGTTGTTTATTGTCTTAGTCTTTAAGTTAGATAGATATTGAGAATTATATAGATCAATAGTCATCTAAGTTTGTCATTTATAATTAGACTAATCAGGTTCTTTAGATATATAGAGATTATACTCAGTACAGATAGATAATCTTCAACCTCTTCAAAGAGCTGTAGAAAATGGCCTTTAATCTAACTCAGAGGTTTGTGATAGCGAGACACAATTGCTCCTTGCAACACTGCTCTATTCCCGAGAGAATGTTGAGCACCAAAGACACTCCACCTAGAGCCTTTCTTTTTGGCACAACTGGACTTTGGGCAAAGAAATGCCCATACCTCAACCACTGACAGAGATACAGAATATCTATGAATGGAAAAAACAGGACTGTCATATCCTGCCAAGACAGGGTAAGATAGTTTTGAAAAGTTTCTTGCCTTTGAAAATGGTATGTCAGTTATGTTAGGCCTTAGCCAAAGTTGGTTGCTTCAACGCTGCAAACATGACTTTGGGTGATTGCCCAGGTAGCTAGTTGTCTCTGTGATTTGTTGCATGTTTTGGAAGTTGTTTTACTGAACTTCCTAATTACCCAGGTAACATTATTTCCCTTCTCAGATCTTCGATGGGGTTGAAGACTATATAAATGTAGTTACTTTTCTCTCATGACTTGGCCAAGCTATTTATTATACAAGACCTAAGCTAGTTAGAATAGGATATTTGTTCTTATTGTATATAATTTCATAGTAGGTGTATAACTCTCTTACTTAAACAAAAGGGGGAGGTGTTGCGGGAGGTCCTTCTGCTCCTCCAGCCTATAGCCGAGGAGATACCAGCCCATTGGGGCATGGTCTCTCTCCCTTTAAAAAAGCAGCTACTTCCCTTCTCGCTCTCTTCATTTCCTGCTCCGTTTCCGGCGACTAGACTCCTTCCTGATTGCGCAAAGGGCTGTTGTCTGGGATGGTTATCTGTAAGTTTTTCCCCTTTAAATAAATACCACCTTATTAATCATAATTCCAAACTGGTGTGGCATTGTTTGTGACTTACGCCTTCACTCCCCTCCAAATCTTTCTGTAAAATCACAGAGACCTTCCAGTCCTCCATGTAGCCCCTCTGCCACTGGCCTCTGGTCTACCATGCTTCTTTGGGTTTTCCATTCCCAAGAGAGCTGTCACCCTACCCAACACTTACCCTTTTCTCCTGGGGCAACAGGCAACTCATTCTCACCTTCACGGGGAAAATATCCAAGGAATCTTCTGGTCCTTTCGGATGCATACAGGAAGAGAATCTGCTGGAGCAGGGCCACCTTTTCTCCAGCTCTGCATGCTGCCCCACCTTCTCTCTGTCCACCAGATGTTCTCTGTGTAGGACACCGGCAGTCACCAGCTCGACCAACTTCCAATATGAATATATATTTGAGACAGGGTTGCTCTGTCTAACACATGTTCCCTTTTCCCAAATTGCTCTCTTACATCAAGTTGTGGGGGCAGGGGACGGGGACAACATGGGGGGGCACGACACGGACAGACCCACCTAGCTAGCATAGTCCCAAATCTCATCAGTAATACGGGCTTATATGTGAATTAAAAACATATGACAAAAGATACATTGGAAAACAGACCAGGAAATCCCTACCTTAGGCGGTTCTCTAGGTCTATAACTCGCTCAGTTAGGTCCCAGTTGCTTCTCCCAAGAATCTGAGAATTTGTGTTTTTCAAAATCTTAATTTTCATTAGAGAAGCGATAAGGTCCTGCAGGTTCCTGTTGTCATCTCTCAGGGACATTATCTGTAGCAACTGCTGGGCATTACTCTCTTTGTAACTCTCTATCTCCCTCTTCACTTCTTGCAATGAAGTTTCTTTGACGAAAAGCTTGCTTTGAAGATTTCTCAGCTAATGAGAAGGGGGAAGAAAGTATTACTTAAAATAACTTCTCGTCTTCCTTTTAAACATTTGTGATACTAAGTTACTGTGACTTTAAGTTACATATTACTAGAGAATAAAATGTAGCCTTTCAAACCTATTTAACAGTATATCTTAAGGTTTAAAAGCCCTTTAAGATAAAATACAATGACACAGTATGTTTGAAAAAAAACAAATATATAATTGTATATAATATATGATGATATTAAATCTATAATAATAAACAAATAATAAATATTTTATCAACATTAAAACTGTGTGAGTCTTTATACTCCCTTAACTACTAAATACAGGAATAATGGATTTGGGAACTTCCAGAAAGGAGCAATGCTTTAGCCTTAGATGTCTTGCTTTTTGGTGTGTGGCTCACAAGCATGCTCACAGGCCTGTGTTGGTTCCTGATCTTACTTGTGCCAGTAGGGAAAATATGGGGGGGGGGGGGGAATCCAGAAGAAAAGCAAAGTTTAAAAAGGTGCATGTCTTTAATCCCACCACTCAGAAAGCAGAGGCAGGTGGGTCTTTGTAAGTTCAAGTCCAGCCTGGTCTACATAGTGAGTTCCAGGACAGCCAGGACTATGTAGAGAAACTCTATCTCAAAATAAGTAAGTAAGTAAATAAATAAATACAAAATGGCTAGCTATATTTTAAGACAAATAAAGAAGAGAAACGGCTCGGTAGTCAAAGCACTGATTACACGTCCAGAGGACCCAGGTTCAATTACCAGCACCCACAAGCTGTCTCACAACCATCTCTAACCTCAATTAGGGAACGGATCCCTCTCCTGACCTCTGTGAGCACTGGGTATGCATGGGGCACACACATGTATGCATGCAGACAACCACTTATACACATAAAGCAACAAAATAAAATTTGAAAATAGTTTTAAAAGACAGAGAAAGGTCAGAAGAGATAAAAAAAAAGTTATGAAAAGAAAAAAGAAAGATGACTTGCTGGGAGAAAAGCAAGTCCAAGAACAACAGAGGTCTGTGAAGGAGAAAGGAGAGTAGTGGGGTGTGGTGGCTCACACCACCAGGAAGGTTGGAAGTGTCCAAGGCCAGCCCTGTCTACACAGTGAAAGTCTGTCAATAATAATAATAATAGCAACAACAACAACAACAACAGCAACCAGTAGGGTGTAGTGGCTCCCACCAGCAGGAAAGTCAGAAGCATCCAAGGCCAGCCCTGTCTACATACTGAAAGTACTATTGTCAATAATAATAATAATAATAATAATAATAATAATAATAATGCAAACAGACAATAAGTAAGGCTACAGTGACAGATCTAAACTTGTGCTCAGGCTCCAGATGAAAATGTTTAATGACACTGACTCATCAGCCTTGTATCATCCAGCTGTATCTAGTCAGGTTTTCCAAACAGCAATTTTGCCCTTGATTTCAATGGGTCAAAGGTCTACATGCTGGGATGAACCCACCCGCCCGTTTTCAGGGCTCTTCCTCTGAGGCGCATCAGCCTGACAGAGCATGGCACAGGCTGCTAACTAGTCCTCCAAGACCTAAGAAGCTCCTCCCACCAGAGCCCGGAACCACAGGCAACCCAGGACAGTCACAGCCCAGACTGATGACTGACACATCTCTCCTCTCTCCCAGGACAGGAAGGGCCATGGCTCTAAGAAATAGCCTCTGTCTCACACTCCTGTGACCACTGAGATCCACCAGCCATACCCGGTCAGCGCTCCAGCCCACTGCGTGTGAGAAAGGTGTCTCTGTCTTTTGTTTTCTATTTACAGCTCTACACCTCAGGGCTCCCAGGGACCCTGACACCTCTGGGTCTGCTTCCTGCTGTATTTGCAGGAGCTGGTAATGTGTGTTTCATAGTTTCTCTTTGTGTTTCAGTAGTTGCTTGACTGACATCCTAAGCTACAGAAGTTCTGAGTGAGTGTGCCCTGCTCGACATGAACCTGCCATGCCAAGCACCAAGGAATCAGGCCCACCGCAGGTTCAGAAAGCAAAGCCTTCCTCTGCCCTCCAAGTAAGAGTGTTTATGAAGACCTGATCATTGTGTTCAAAAACTAGCAACTGCAGCTTTGTCCGTCTGGATATTTACCGCCTGAGAGGCTGCTCCACTACAAAAAGCTCCTATGGGGACCAGTTAAGTCCTCCCCCAGTGCCATATCTAATAAACACACTGAGGTTTCAGATTGTTGTGTTAGGTTCGTCTCCATTAGAGCATGCACAGGCACCCAACCACAGCTGTTCTGTGTGTATGACTGTGTGTCTGTCCTCCCTCACCACTCCTAGTCAGGGTCACAATACCACGCCACGGCTCGCAGCTGTCTGTGACCCCAGTTCCAAGGGCCTGACATCCTCTTTTAACCATGCAGGCAAACACTCATACACATAAAATAAAGATAGATCTTTGAAACACATTGCATTTACATCCAACTTACAATATCCGACTTTATGTGTTAATAGTGGCTTCTTAACTCATTACCATTGCAGCCCACCTATGCAAGAGTTTTATCTCAATACTGTATTCCCTAAACAACCACCAACGGAATAGGCTTATATTTATGCCTTCTATATCTGGCCTCACCCAAATATAGATCTCTTGCACCTGTTTCTTCATTATAGGACAGAAACACATGGCAATTATTTTTGTATGTTATACAAAGAGATTGGGTTAATTATAACAAAAAATTGAAATGCATGCCGTGAAGACAATTGGGGCCCTGTGGGGCTAAATGGTAGGTTGCTGAGGAAGGCAAAGATGACTCATGCTGAGACTCAGGTATCTTGTCGGGATCACCAAGCTTCCTTTTCTAACATTAACAGGAGGATACCATGTAATAATAAATGTCACTAAATTTTTACTTGAAGACAAGGTCTCATTAGGCAATCCAGGCTGATCTTATCTTAAACTCGGCATCTTATTTTCTCAGCCTCCTGAGTACTGGCTCTCCAGGAGTGTTCAACCAGGACTGGCTTGTTCTTTTTTCTCTTTTAAATTATATTTATTTTTGTGGGAGTGGGTTGGGGTTGGGAGGTACACGTCGCGGAACATACCCAGAGGTCAGAGGACAACCTGCAGGCATTGGTTCTCTCTTTCCACCATGCGTGTCCTGGGGTTCAACTCAAGTTGTCAGTCTTGGCAACGGGCACCTTTACCCAGTAAACCATTTCTCTGGCTCTGGCTTGAAATTTTTATTAAATTAGAAAATGCCAATAGGAGTTCTGAAATACTTTTGGGGGGGGGGGGGGTATAGTTGGAGATCAAACTCAGGCTTGCACATTGCTGGGCATGTGCCTTAGCACTGAGTTTCATCCATAGCCCTGAGTAGCCCAGGCTAGCCTCTGATATAATCTTCCTACTGAAACCCCCTGAGCACTGAACTTACAGGTACACCTCACCTCACCTGGATGGAATACTTTTTAATGCATATGGTATCTAAAATCATGTCAAAATGACCCTAAAGGACCCTTTAGATGTTTATATGTATACAGAGGATAACTTCAAAAAAAGTAATACTTTGAAAGCCAGGCATGACAGTGTAGTGAGCCAGGCACCGTGGCACATGGCTGCAGGCTGAGCTACGTGGAAACCTAAAGAAGAGAATCAGTTGAACCCATGAGTTCAAGACTAGCCAGGACCACACAGTGAGACACCATCTCAAAACAACCAGCCAAAGAGAATCTTTGAAATTCTTGAACTTAATTTACGTATTTTCTTTAAGGTACCGGAAACCTTTCTTGGCAGTTTGGTTTAAAAGTTTCTGAAGGGTCAGAAAGATGGCTCAGCCGATAAAGGTTTTTGCTGCCCAGCTCAACAAGCTGAGCAGCATTCCTTGGACTCGCATGGTGGAAGGGGAAGGCTGACACACTCCAGCTCTCGGGAACTGAAGCAGGAGGATTGCAAAAGTTCAAGGCCATCTTGAGTTACCTGGTGAGAGTCTACCTTAAACAACAAGCACAGACTTTTCTATATTCACACCTCATAGTTCAGTTAAAATAGAGTGTTTGCCTTATATATGCCAGTGGGCATATGCACACACTCCAACCTACTACTAATGATAGCATCCAAGTCGGATCTAACAGGACCCCAAACCTTTCAAGCGTTTTTACTAAGTCGTACTGTAGAGAAGAATGATTCTTGCTACCTCCCTGTTACTGCAGTAGGTATCACAGCCTGTTGGGTGGAGAGTAGTAGTCCTGGATGCTGAAGGCAGATCTTTCCTAGTGTTCCTGCATGCAAGCATTCCTTTCTCCCCTCTCCTTGTCGCTCTGCTCTCTCTCTCCTCATCTCAAACCTGTCTTTGCTTTACTCTGGATCAAGAGCGAATAGAGACCCAACGCTATGCTTTAGAAAATCTGATTGCTCAGGAGCCCTTCCTCCTAGCACCTTATCACGTGTGACAGATAGGTTATATTTTATTAAGCCTGACTTGTTCTACCATCCTGACGTCCCATTTACTGTGTTATTAATTATAATGGTAATGTGAAAAATAACGGTAGTTGTTTGGTCAACTTGACACAAACTACGGGTTGTCTAGGAAGAGAAACCTCAACTGAGAAAAATGCCTCCATTAGATTGCCTGTAGGCAAGTGGGGAGCATTTTCTAGGAGGATAACTGATAGGAGGGCCCAGCTCACTACAGTGTCACCCTGTAGAAGAAAGTAGGCTGAGCAAGGAAGTAAACAGTGCTCCTCCATGGTCTCTGCTTCAGTTCTTGCCTTCGGGTTCTTGCCTTGACTTCCCTTTATGATGGACTTATGATCTGTAACATGAAATAAACCCTTTCCTTCCAAGATTGCTTTTGCTCATGATGTTTATCACAGCAGTGCAAAGCAAATTAGAGCCAGGCGGTGGTGATACACACCTTTAATCCCGGCACTCAGGAGGCAGAGGCAGGCAGAGCTCTGAGGATTCGAGGTTCAGCCTGGTCTAAAAAGGGAGGAAACTAGGGCAAAACATGCACTGTTTTGTGTGTGTGTGTGTGTGTGTGTGTGTGTGTGTGTGTGTGCGCGTGCGAGAGAGAGAGAGAGAGAGAGAGAGAGAGAGAGAGAGAATGTATGTGTGCATTCATGTTCGTGTGTGTGGTGGGGTATACACAAGTGTGTGTGTGCTGTATGCATTCATGTTCATGTGTGTGTGGTGGGGTATACACAAGTGTGTGTGTGCTGTATGCATTCATGTTCATGTATGTGTGGTGGGGTATACACAAATGTGTGTGTGTGTGCACTTTCATGTTCATGTGTGTGTGGTAGTGGTAGGGTATACACAAGTGTGTGTGTGCTGTATGCATTCATATTCATGTGTGTGTGGTGTGGTATACACAAGTGTGTGTGTGTGTGTGTGTGTGTGTGTGTGTGCACATTCATGTTCATGAGAGAGTTCAATGCGAAGGGGAAGGGAAAAAACTGGGTTAAGAAAATGCCTTGTGCCTTTAGCAGTTAGCAGAAATTTCTCTCCTAAACATTTACAGAAGATGTAATTCCGCAGTTTTGTTTCTCGTAAGCCATATACCTCCGCTAAAAGAGTCTTGTTTTTCACCAACAAGCTGGCAAGGTCAGGATGGATTGGGTCCGTTGCCTTATTGTTATATGTGATTGGGTTCCTCGTAGGAGCCGCTTCAAGAGGTGGATCAAAATGGGCCTATAAAGAGAAAGGGCCAGTTAATTAACTAAGTATGTGCCCTGAGGGTCAAAACCCACAAATATTATAGCCACACAAACTCTTACAATGAGTAGCAACAAAGGGGGCTGTCCTCTTAAGCTCAACGGCTTCCAGGAAAATGGCAAGGGTCTTGCTGGCTGGGAAACTGCTTTACACTCTTCTAAATGGAATGCTTACCTGTCAACAGTTTCAGGAAGCAAGTGCGGCCTGTCTGAATCGTGTGCTGGGGTCTCTGAAAGTACAGGAATCACGAAAACACAGAAAACCCCTGGAGACATTTCCACGTGTGTCTGCTAACACTATAGAGGGCTGGGGAAGAGGCTCAGCAGATAAGAGCGCTGGCTGCACTGGCTCAAGGTCAGGAGTTCAGATTCCTGCACCCATGTAACAAGTCCTGGGTCCTGAATACACCTGTAGCCTGCCCTGAGCAGGTGAGAGTGGAGAGAGGATTATTTCTGGGGTAAAGGGTGTAAGTCACAAACAATGCCACACCAGTTTGGAATTATGATTAATAAGGTGGTATTTATTTAAAGGGGAAAAAACCTGCAGATCACTGTCCCAGACAACAGCCCTCTGCACAATCGGGAAGGAGTCTAGTCCCCAGAAACGGAGCAGGAAGTAAGAGAGAGCAAGGAGGGAAGACACCGCTTTTTTAAAGAGAGAGACCACGCCCCAGTGGGCTGGTATCTCAACGGCATTTGGCTGGAGGGGCATTTGGCTGGAGGAGCGGAAGGACCTCCCACAACACCTCCCCCTTTTGTTTAAGTAAGAGAGTTATAAACCTACTACAAAATTATATACAATAAGTACAAATATTCTATTCTAACTAGCTTAGGTCTTGTATAATAAATAGCTTGGCCAAGTCATGAGAGAAAAGTAACTACATTTATATAGTCTTCAACCCCATCAAAGATCTGAGAAGGGAAATAATGTTACCTGGGTAATTAGGAAGTTCAGTAAAACAACTTCCAAAACATGCAACAAATCACAGAGACAACTAGCTACCTGGGCAATCACCCAAAGTCATGTTTGCAGCGTTGAAGCAACCAACTTTGGCTAAGGCCTAACATAACTGACATACCATTTTCAAAGGCAAGAAACTTTTCAAAACTATCTTACCCTGTCTTGGCAGGATATGACAGTCCTGTTTTTTCCATTCATAGATATTCTGTATCTCTGTCAGTGGTTGAGGTATGGGCATTTCTTTGCCCAAAGTCCAGTTGTGCCAAAAAGAAAGGCTCTAGGTGGAGTGTCTTTGGTGCTCAACATTCTCTCGGGAAAAGATTGGTACTGCCAGGAGCAATTGTGTCTCACTATAACGAAACTCTGAGTTAGATTAAAGGCCATTTTCTACAGCTCTTGAAGAGGTTGAAGATTATCTATCTGTACTGAGTATAATCTCTATATATCTAAAGAACCTGATTAGTCTAATTATAAATGACAAACTTAGATGACTATTGATCTATATAATTCTCAATATCTATCTAACTTAAAGACTAAGATGATAAACAACTGTGTAACAGATGAGGATAATGAGCTCCAAATATAAATACTGTACAAATATACATTGCAATATGGTAAATATATATCAATACACAAACATTATATAAGTATCTTAATCAGAGGTAGAAATGTACACTGCAATATGGTAAACATATACAATATATATATATATATCAATACATGTCAATACATAAAAAATGTTTTAAACAGAGGTAGAAACATGCATGCATACAATAGTCAATATAATTTAACTTTGTATCAATTTATAAGAATCGATACCAATATATTTCTCTCAAAACAATAACTCACGAGTACCAACAAGGACCAATCTGTTATCCCATCATCCCATTATCCCTCTTATTTTTTTCAAATGATCCCTGAGCTTATAAAATTCCTCCCCCAACTCTCAACAGTATACCAATTATAATCAACCCCTAAATGATGTCCCTAAACCCAAGGGCAAACTTTACTGGGAGAGGGGTCGTCGTCCTCTAGAATTACTTCCAGCTGTCATGGGGGCGACGTTCTTTCTGGGGGATCCTGTGAAAGTAAAATGATGGTTAAATTTCAAGATCAATGTCTTTTAAAATTGCAAATAGTCTCTGAGTATTTTGTAGAGGTCTGGCCAAAATGTTGTATAAGATGTGCACCATTTCAGCTAACCAAGTTGGAACTGTCTTGTACAGCTGGTACCCAAAACAGGTCTTGTAGTAGCGCTATCAGTATCATAACATCATATCAACCAGGTAGAGTTGTTGTTGTGGGGCCCCATCTTCTTCCTGGAAACTTCAAATGTCACTTCAGGAAAAACTCATTGTTCATTGTGAAAAACTTAAACATTAATCATATAGACATATATATATATATATATTCAATGAAAGGCATGATAGATATATTCAATGAAAAGTATGATAGATATGAAGAAAAGCAAAGATGTTTCTAAACTCATATTTCTTTCTGTCCCATATCATGGCTCTTGACATGAGACAGAAACTCCAGAAACTCTGGGTTTTTCTCTTACTAACAGGCTTGGAATTGGAGAGGGACTGAGCCAGAGTCCAACTTCAAAACAAGCTCTATATATTTATAAATAAATGCACATTAATACATATTTAAAGATAAGAGTAGAATAATATTACTTACGAGACCTATTTGATTTTCTTGCTGATTGTTATTGGGTTGTAAATAGTTTCCATCTTTCAGTATTCAAACATCCAGGGTTCCTTGAATTTTCTGAAGATGAGTGTTTTCCTGCAGAGATAAGAAGAGAACCCTGCCCCCATTCTATATGTTTTTCTTACCACCTGTATGAATATCATCATTGTGGATGAGCTGTTATTGCTCCTTTCTAAGAGATTTCTCCTCTTCATATCGAAACTTTATTAATTTTGATGGTATCCACAATTTTTCTTCTCCTGTGGAAACAAGAGCAAAACCCCTTCCCAACGTAGCACATCTCCTGGCTTCCATTGAGAGGTCAGCACATCTTTGAAATAAATCGGTTGATTTAGTTCAGCAGACTTTTCCATTATCCAATGTCTTTCTGCTGCTGTCGTTCCTTTCTCATTAGCGTTAAGAAAATTCAAGGTTAATAAAGCATTATGTAATCTATTTCTGGGGGTATTTTCGGTCCCTTTCTGCTTGTTCAGCATATCCTTTATAGTATGATTTGATCTATCTATAACTGCCTGACCTGTAGGATTATTTGGTATACCTGTAATGTGTTTTATATTATAATAATCAAAAAAGTGTTTCATTTTCTTAAATACATATGCTGGGCTATTATCTGTCTTTATTTGTGCAGGTATACCCACAATGGCCAAAAATTCCAATAAATGTGTGATTACTGAATCAGCCTTTTCTGAGCTCAGGGTAGCCCAATGAAACCTGAATACGTGTCTATGGTGTGGTGTACATATTTTAATTTACCAAATTCCATAAAGTGGAACACATCCATCTGCCAGATTTCATTTCTCTTAGTACCCTTTGGGTTACTCCCTGCAGGCAACGGTGTTTGATTATAGAAAAGAACAAGCAGGACATCTCTTTATAATGTCCTTAGCTTGTTGCCAAGTAATGGAAAATTCTTTTTTTAGGCGTTTACTATTGACATGATGCTTTTTATGAAATTCTGAGGCCTGCAACATGCTTCTAATTAATAATTGATCAATCTCAGTGTTACCTTGTGCTAGAGGACCAGGCAGACCTGTATAGGACCGGATGTGTGTTATGTACATCAGACAAAGCCTATTCCTGATTATGTCTTGTACCTGGATAAACAATGAAGTCAACTCTGTGTCATCTGGTATAAATTCAGCGGTTTCAATATGCAAGATAACTCTTTCTGCGTATTGTGAATCTGTAACTATATTAAGAGGTTCTTTAAAATCCCTTAGCACCATAAGAATGGCATATAATTCTGCCTTCTGGACAAAATTATAAGGGCTTTTTTCCACCTTACTCAATTCATCTGACTTGTAACCTGCTTTCCCTGATTTATTTGCATCAGTATAGAATGTATGGGCTCCAGTTATTGGAGCATCACGTACAATTCTAGGAAGAATCCAAGAAGTTCTCTTTATGAGGTTAAATCTACCACTTTTGGGATAGTTGCTATTAATTTATCCCCAAAATGAGCACAAGCTCTTTGCCACTGTTCATTATCTTCCCATAAATTTTTTATTCCTTCAGTAGTAAAAGGCACTATAATTTCTGCTCGGTCTATACCTGCTAGTTGACAAAGTCTCAGCTTACCTTTTATAATGAATTCAGAGACTTTTTCACATAAGTTTTTAATTTTTTACTTGGTTTATTAGGTATAAATATCCACTCTAAATAATATCTTCCCTCTGCATTAGAATCCCTGTAGGAGAAATTCTGGAAGGCAATATGACTAGGATGCAGCTAAGATTTGGGTTCACCCTATCCACATGTGCCTCCTGTAATTTTTCCTCAATCATTGTCAGTTCCTTTTCTGCTTCAGCTGTCAGTTTTCTTGGACTATTCAAATCTTTATCACCATCTAAGGTTTTGTTTAAATGAAGTATTTGATCGGGTGTTATCCCAACAGCTGGTCGTAGACTAGAAATGTCTCCTAACAATCTTTGGAAGTCATTAAGAGTCTTTAATTGGTCTCTCCTAATTTGTGCCTTTTGCGTTTTAATTTTCTCTAACCCTATTCTGTAACCTAGGTAATTAATAGAGTTTCCTCTTTGAATCTTTTCAAGGGCAATTTGTAATCCCCACCTAGGCAAGACTTTCTTTACTTCTTCAAACATCCTTTCTAAAGTATCTTTATTTGAATCAGATAACAAGATGTCATCCATGTAATGATAAATTATGGACTTGGGGAATTGTTTATGAATTATTTCCAATGGTTTACTCACAAAATATTGGCACAATGTAGGACTATTGAGCATACCCTGTGGGAGGATAGTCCATTGATACCTCCTATTAGGCTGAGAATTATTATAAGTAGGCACTGTGAAGGCAAGTTTTTCTCTATCTTTTTCTTGTAAGGTATAGTGAAAAAACAATCTTTGAAATCAATAACTAACTATAAGAGGCCATCCTTTTGGTAATAGAGAAGGCAAAGGAATTCCAGATTGTAGTGGGCCCATAGGTTGAATTACCTTGTTGACAGCTCTTAGATCTGTCAACATTCTCCATTTACCAATTTTTTTTACAACAAACACAGGAGAATTCCAAGGGCTGGTTGATTCTTCAATATGGTGAGCATCTAGTTGCTCTTGCACAAGCTATTCCAATGCCTGTAATTTATCTTCAGCTAGAGGCCATTGTTTGATCCATATTGGCTTCTCAGTTAGCCATTTTAAAGGTAGCGCTGTTGGTTCCTCTATAGGTTTGATATTTGCTGTATGTTCTTGTACAGCCTGAATGGCTGGTGACCTTTTTCCATAATACCTCATCATATCCTTCCAGAATTATGAGTTCCTGGAACTACAGGAATGTTAATCTGGGTATTCCATTGCTGTAGCAGGTAAAGGCCCCATAAATTTATTGCAATATTGGCTATATATGGCCTTAGTCTTCCTATTTGCCCTTTGGGCCCTATGCATTCAACCCATCATGTGCTTTGTTTTACACGAGATAGGGTTCCAATTCCCAGGAACTGAACATCTACCTCTTGAAGAGGCCAATTCAGATGCCAAGATTCTGGAGTAATGATACTTACATCCGCACCTGTGTCTAATAAGCCTTCAATAAAAGTGCCATTTATACAGACTCTTAGCTTTGGTCTTTGATCATTAATAGAAGTCTGCCAAAATATACGTTTACTCTATCCTACTGGGTTTTTTGACTCATCCTCCATGTGTAATTCATCATTTAGACCAGTATTACTTTTTACAGCAGAAATTGGAGCTTTTAATTTTCTTGGTGAGGCACGTTCTCCACTGTGACTGGGAATGACTGGGCCACTGTTGGCTTGGGGGCCTGCGAGAGGCCCCTCAAGGAGTTTCCCGACGGTATCCGGTTGCCTTGTCTGTCTGTTGTTGACCTGCATTCGTTGGACCAATGTCGGCCTTTACCACATCTCCTACATATACCTGAAGGCCGAGGTCTCCTATTTTTGTCACTCCCAGAAGAGATATTATTCCTAGAAATTCTTTGCCTGCAATCCCTTTGCAAATGTCCTAATTTACCACAATTAAAACACCTGGCATTTTGATGTCTCCTCATTGCTTTGGAAATCGCTTCTCCTACCCAACATTCATCATTATTGCTAAACGTCTCAACATTCATCATATGCTGAATCCATTCATCCATAGGTGCTGATCTAGACTTTAAAGGCCCAATTATCTTTTTGCATTCTATGTTTGCATTCTCAAAAGCTAGAGATTCAAGAAGTATTTGTCTAGCTTCTGGGTCTGTTACCCCTATGTCCAGAGCCTTAATTAATCTTTGCAAAAAGTCAATAAAGGGTTCTCTCTGTCCCTGCCTAATTGTGGTATATGATTCAACCCTTTTTGCTGGATCTTGTATCCTATTCCAAGCATTTAAAGCTGCTTGGTGACATAGACACAGTACTTCATCATCACAAAGAGCTTGGACCTGTGGATCAGCATATTCCCCTGCACCAATAATTTTTTTTAAAGATTTATTTATTTATTATGTATACAACATTCCTTCCATGTATGCTTGCATGCCAGAAGAGGGCACCAGATCTCACTATAGATGGCTGTGAGCCACCATGTGGTTGCTGGGAATTGAACTCAGGACCTCTGGAAGAGTAGTCAGTGCTCTTAACCTCTGAGCCATCTCTCCATCCCCTGCACCAAGAATTTGATCTTGGGAAACCTCAACACCTTTTGCTCTTCCTTGCTGTTCCATATGTTTGGATTTTTCTCTGAAATAAATTCCAAACTCCAAGGAAGGTCCATTATCTAAAACTGCAGACACTAACTGATGGAAATCATGGGGGCTAGCTCTAGCATTAGAAGCCCAAGTCCTTATCATTTCCTTTACATATGCAGAGTGCAAGCCAAAATTAACAATAGCTTGCTTAATTTCTTTTAGATCATTCATTGCTATTGGCGTCCATCTAGCTTCTCTGACTCCCTTTGAGCCTTTAGAACTTGATGCTTGTCAGAATTAAGTATAGGGTATGCCGCTAAAACCCTGGGTAAGCCAGTTCTAATAGCTGGTGTTGGCATTGTATCCTGTCCTTGTGCCTTCTCACTCTGTTCACCAGCTCCAATAATTTCTTCAATCATTTCAAGTCTTTTTATTATTGTCTCTTTTGAATCCTGAATCTCCTGACCTGCATGAGTTTCTAGTAAAGATTGTATGGTTCTTAGGAGTGCCATATTTTTCCTAAATGATAGAATATGCAAAAGAATACTGAAACCTAGTAACCAGTAAATTAAGTTATCCCCCATAGTCATATAAACCTTGCATGATATAACCCATTGTATTGGTAACCAGAACAGTAAAATAGTGTTCGAAACTAAAACTGCCATATTACCTATTATCCGGCAGGTGGCGCTGTTGCCAAGTCGCGACGAATACGGGTCCTGTTTCAGTGTCTGCCTAGTATTTGTTAAAAACTGGGAAATGCAAGTTGCTCAACAAAGTAAATGTAATTAAATCAAATCTGTACACGCAACCATAAACCCAGAATCCAGGGGTAGAGAAGAGAAACCTGGAAGCCGTGTATGCCTCCATGTGACAGAGTCACCCTGAGGGGTTGCAGCTTTCAGCAACCGGCAACCGTGTGCTCTGGTTCGAGCCGCTTAGGCGCTGTGATTGCAAGGGAGATTTGAAAAGGACTCAGAAAAGAGCAAACCATGCGGGCAGAGACTACGGGGGCTTGTGGAGTTTAAATCCACGTGGGGAGGCAGACAATAGGGTACGTGGGGACTTGAAGTCAATCTGAGGTGTCTAAAAGAAAAATATAAAGAACTGCAGCAAGAAAAGCCAGTGAGTGATAATTTATAATAAACTGCTGGCTCCACGCACAAGGCACAGGCTGTGGCTGAGGAAGGGAGGGCTCACGTCAAGCCGAATTCTCGACCGGCAGCTGAGCGGGTGGAAGGAGAGGTCCTAAAACCAAACGTTGGGTGCCAGGTGAAGGCGTAAGTCACAAACAATGCCACACCAGTTTGGAATTATTATTAATAGGGTGGTATTTATTTAAAGGGAAAAATTTACAGATCACCGTCCCAGACAACGGCCCTCTGTGCAATCAGGAAGGAGTCTAGTGGCCGGAAATGGAGCAGGAAGTAAGAGAGAGCGAGGAGGGAAGACATCGCTTTTTTAAAGGGAGAGAGTCCACGCCCCAATGGGCTGGTATCTCAGCGGCTATTGGCTGGAGGAGTGGAAGGACCTTCTGCAACACTGGGGCTTGCAGTCTGCCAGCCTAGACAGACAGACAACCGCAAGCTCGAAGTTCAGGGAGTGATCCTACCCCAGACGAAGAAAGGAGAGGATAATGAAGGAGGACATCCAACTGCTCTTCTGACCTCCAAGTGCATATGCAGATGTACAGAGATGCACACATATGTGTACATACACCACACACACATACACACAAATACAAATGCTGTAAGAATTTTTAAAAAATAGTTTCTGAAGAGACAACTCATTCTAGGGGACCAAATAATCTCTTCTGACCTCCAAGGACACCAGGCATGCAATTGGTGCAAATACACATATGAAAGCAAAATATTCATGCACATAAAATATATCTAAAGAGAAAAAAAGTGAGCAATAGTCCCTAGGGGCTGGAGAGATATTAAGAGTGCTATGCTGCTCTTCCAGAGGATCTAAGTTCAGTTCCCAGCAACCAACCTGGGTGGTTCACAACCACTTGCAATTCTACCCAAGAGATGTGACTGTTTCTGACCTCTGAGGGCACCTATACTCATGTGCAAGAACATGCACACACACACATGCACACACACGCAAAATAAGTCTTTTTTCTTTTAAAAAAAAGTAGTTTCTAAAAAGAAAAGGAAGGAAAAAAATGTAGCTAATGGAAAACCAGGCATGGCAGCATACACCTGCTATCCTAGCATTCAGGAGGTGGAGGGATAAAAATAAGAGACATTCCAGGTCATTCTCACTATGTGCTGTGTTTGAGAGCAGCCTAGACATAAGACAGATAATTATAGACAACAATCAAAGTGATTTCTCACTAATTACACAGAAACTGGAAAGCAACAGAATGGTAACTTTAATGTATTAAGAAAAAGTATCATCTTTCATCCAATCCGAGAAGTATAAATTTTAATACTTTCCTTTTTGGAGTGTGTGTGTGTGTGTGTGTGTGTGTGTCTGTTTCCTTAGGTGCTGTGCACCTTTGTTTTTGAGATGTCTTTCACCAGCTTTTTGCTCGTCCAGTAGGGATCTGTCTGTGCAAGTCTCTATAAGCACATTTGGCTTGTGCCTATGGGTTTCATGTGGATGTCGGATACCGACCTCAGGTCCTCGTGGTTATGCTATAAGCAGTTTACCAAGGGAGCTATCTCTCCAGCTACCCATATTTTCTTATCTTGGCAGTTGGGTGCTATCTTAAAGAGGAGACAGTTCATATTGTTCACACTTAGCTGGAAACAAACTTTCAAATTTACAACACTGTATAAAATAAAAGTATTTCCTAAAAAAAAATCAATGAAATACCAGAAATGTCACCCAGTAGATCATACTGAATTAAATTATGTTTGGGTGTTTGTTTGTTTGTTTGTTTGAGACAAGGTTTAGCTTTACAGTGTGACCCTCCTGTTTGCCAAGTACTTGAATTATATGCCTAGTTTATGTTGTAATATTAAGAATAGATGCCCTCAGTGGTGGCGCAGGTCTTTAATCCCAGCACTTGGGAGGTAAAGGCAGATGAATCTCTGAGTTCGAGGCCAGCCTGTTCTACAGAGAAAGTTCCAGGACAGCCAGGACTACACAGAGAAACCCTGTCTCAAGAAATCAAAAGAATAGAATAAAGACATTTTATACAAACACATATTGAGTTTACTACAATGTGTCCTTACTTTAAAAAGCTTCTGCCGAGCATATGTCTTTACTCCGAGCACTTGGGAGGCAGAGGCAGGCAGATCTCTGAGTTCAAGGCCAGTCTGGTCTAATGAGTGAGTCCCAGAACAGCCAAGAACAGCTAAGGCTACATAGAGAAACCCTGTCTCAAAACAACCAACCAACCACCAAAGGAAAGAAAAAATACACACACACACACACAAAAAGAACCCAAACATTTCTAAAGATGAAAGAAAACAAACAAAAAGGAGAAGACATGCTAGGTCAACCCACAGAATGTTACCACAAACAGTGGGGAGGGAGTACAGAAAGAAAAAGAAAATAGCAGTAACTGATGTCAGTGCTAAATTGTAATATATGAGGTAGAAAATAAAGATACTAGACAAAAAAGAAAGAAAGAAAGAAAAGAAAAAAACGAAAACAAAGGCTGTGCTAGAGGATGGTCCAGTGGTTACCTCCAGGGCTGATGGGGCAGGGACAAGAAGGCTGAGGTTGCTGGCTTCTAGCCTAGCAACCATGTTCAGAGAGACACTGCCTCAAAAGAATAAGACAGAGGGTGACAGAGGAGGCTACCCAACTCCCTGTGTAGGCACATGTGGACATACACCACACATAATTACACACATCACAAACGTACAACACACACACACACACCAGAAAAGCAGTGTGGTGGTTTGAACAAGGAATGCCGCCCCCTTGGACTCAACCATCCGAACACGGTCCCCAGGTGGTGGCGCTGCTTGGCGAGGAATAGGGAGGTGCTGCTGGAGGAAGCGCCTCCCTGTGGGAGGGCTCAGTGAAGTGAAGTTCTCCAGCCACTTTCAGTTGGATCTCTGCTCCCTGTTTATGGTTGACACGTGATCGCTTGGCTTTCGCTCCTGCCGTGATACCTGCTTGCTTGCTGCTGTTATTCCCCGCCATGATGGACTCTAACCCTCCAGAGTCGTAAACCAAAGTAAACTCTTCCACAAGTATCTTTCTGTTGTGCTATTTCATCATAGCAACAGAAAAAGTAACTAATACAAACAAGATTTTTTTCTTTCTTTTTAAAAGTGTTTTTTTTTATATTTATTTATTTATCTAGAGACATCATCTCACTATGTAGCCCGGATTATCCCGGCACTAGCTCTGTAGACCAGGCTGGCCTCGAACTCACAGAGATCCACCTGCCTCTGCCTCCCGAGTGCTGGAATTAAAGGCCTCCGCCCAGCCCCAAACTAGATCTTTTTTTTTTTTTTTTTGATTTTTCGAGACAGGGTTTCTCCGTAGCTTTTGGTTCCTGTCCTGGAACTAGCTCTTGTAGACCAGGCTGGCCTCGAACTCACAGAGATCCGCCTGCCTCTGCCTCCCGAGTGCTGGGATTAAAGGCGTGCGCCACCACCGCCCGGCCCAAACTAGATCTTAAGAGTACTTGCTCTCAAAGAAAATGAACTGCTTCCTTTGACTTTACTGTTGAGACAGAGACTCACTATATTGCCCAGGATGACCACTTAATTGTTTTTTTTTTTGGGGGGGGGGGGAGTTATTTTTTTTTTGGTTTTTTGAGACAGGGTTTCTCTGTGGTTTTGGAGCCTGTCCTGGAACTAGCTCTTGTAGACCAGGCTGGTCTCGAACTCACAGAGATCCGCCTGCCTCTGCCTCCCGAGTGCTGGGATTAAAGGTGTGCGCCACCACTGCCCGGCTGACCACTTAATTGTGAATCCCAGTGGCCCTGCTGGTGATTCAGTCTCCCAAGCAGCTGAGATGATAAGTATATACTCCTCCTATGCATTACAGTATGTTGCTTGAGATCTGGGTCTCAAACCAGGCCTCTTGTGTTATGATGTCATAGTTAAACAAAATTAATTAAAAATAAGATGACAATTACTTTTTTAATATAAATGTTATACTGTTTATATTCATTATAAAATATTGAAAATGGCAAAGTCTTGTTTGTTTGTTTGTTTGTTTGTTTTGAGTCTAGGACTCATGTAGCCCAGGCTTGCTTCAAACTTACTATATTGCTGAGAACATCTTTGAATTTTTTACTCTATTGCCTCTGATTCCCAAATGCTAGGGTTGCAGGCATGTGTGCCCCACCTGAGGATCCAACCCCAGGGCTGTCTGCATTCCAGGGAAGCATTCTACCAACTGAGCTGTACCTCCAACCACACCAAGTGCTTTCAAATTCCCAGACATATTCGGGAGCACTGAGATATTTGGAAAGAATTCAACTGCTAAAGATTGAAGAACAGTATCATTTTGTATTGGGTCACTTACTTAAAAATTTTTAATTAATGTACAAAATAATGGTTTTCATCACAACATATTTAGGTACTTGGCTTCTATCATTTATTTTTTAATGCAATGTGTTGCTTTTCCTAATAAAGACACTAATTAGGTTCGTCTTCATTTAAAACCATAGAAAATACAATACTTCCTTAAATCTCCATCTGCATCTCTCCCACTCTCAGCTCAGGACTCAACTGGGTGCATCTTTCTGGTGCTCTTGAAATGGAAGGGTTATCATTTGCTCTGAGAAGATTTAAACTCCAGAAAAATTCCCATTAAGGTCACAAAACCAGCCTGTAAACCCAACAGCACTGCAGTGCACTAGAGAGATGGAACTGGACCATCTGGTGTTGCTACTAAATCACCGTGGTCCTTCCCAGGTGGGGTTTCCTGATCTACAAAATAATGGTCAGAGATTCTCTGCAGGTCCCTCATTTTGACTGGGAGTAACGGGCACTGGCAAACGGAACTACCAAAAAGGCAAACCCAAAACTTACTGGAGGTCTCGCTAGATCCAGTTGTTTCACGTTTTCTTGTTACACCAAGGCATCAGCCAGGGGCAGGGTGCCCCAGATGGCTCAGCAGGTAAAGGCACCTGCTGCTCAGCCTGAAAACCCGTGTTCTGCCCCTGGGGACCCACACGGTGGAGAGAACTGACTCTCACAGGTTGTCTGCCTCTGACCACCACACACGCACAAGAGACATAATTTAAAAAGTGTAGGTGGGAGAGGCCCGGTATGGCGGCCTACCTGTACTCCCAGCACGGGGGAAACAGAGGCAGGAGGATCAGCGTTAAGTGTGGAGATCGTCTGACTGCATAGCGTCAGGTCAGTCACACAGACAGTCTGAAAAAATCAGAGCTAGGTATGGGGGCTCATACCGACAGTTCTAGCACTTTAGAGGGTGATGTGGGAGGAGACATAAATGCGAGGGGTAGCCTGGGCTATCTGGTGAGACTATGCCTCAGAAAACAAACAGAAGTGGGATGTTTAACCTCTTCTTTTCTCTGCATTTGCTTGCACGTGTGTGATGGAGTGTGTGCCCCTGATTGCATGTGGTGGTCAGAGGCCGACTTTCTGGAGTTGGTTCTCTCCTTCCACCTTGTGGAAGGAATCAAACTCAGGCCATTGGGCCGATGCACAAACAACTTTACCTGCTGAACTCTGCCAGCAGACCCCTGAATTTATCTTGTGAGATTTCTAGCAAAGAAATGCTAAGTTCACCAGCGAATGGGCAGCCAGGAGTGAACCTCCCCTTCCTTGGGCTAGCTCTCAACTGCATCTAAGTGATATTTTTCTTCCTTTGGAAAATGGGGACCAAATACTAGGGTACCACTCACCCCTGGGACTTTTTCCTGAGCTGATAGATGTGATAGGTGTCTGGTTTCTGATGGTTCCGTCTCACAGGTCTCTTTGGTTTGGCTGTTAGCAAGCCTTCCTGGATCTGAGTGACTTACAGACTGGAGCGACATTGCCATGCTGGAGATAGAGGAAGCATGAAATGAAGCCGCTAATGGTGACCCACGGTGGTTCCAAGGGAAGTTTCTGTATAGCACTCAGGAAGAGGTGATGAGGCCTGGCCTAAGCCAACAGCAAAGACGGCCAGAAGGTTCTAGAAGTGTCTCAGTGCGTAGTCAGGCCTCAGGAGGAGCTGCCTGCTGAACTTGATTCTTGAAGACAATGTGGACCTAGTTTCTAAAGAGAGTGTAGAATGGTTGAAGTGTCATTCGAATACACAGACACACACACACACACACACACACACACTTATGTCATTCCTAATGCTATGTCATAGCTTTATGACCTGTGAATTTCCCTCATTTTCAATTTTTCAGTCTATCAGAAATGCCAACTATAGCACTCAAGAAACAGCCAAACCATAAAAACTCAAATATGAATTGATAACATGTGTACAGCTGTTTATGCTAGTTATGTCCCAGAGGAAAACATAAACATAACCTCACATTACTTTCTTGTTTGTTTGTTTGTTTCAAGACAGGTTTTCTCTGTAGCTTTGGAGTCTATCTTGGAACTAGCTCTTATAGACCAGGCTGGCCTCGAACTCATAGAGATCTGCCTGCCTCTGCCTCCGAGTGCTGGGATTAAAGGCGTGTGCCACCACCGCCCAGCTCACATTACTTTCTTTTCAGCGTTAAGAATCACCCAAGGGCCGGGAGGCAGAGGCAGGCGGATCTCTGTGAGTTTGAGGCCAGCCTGGTCTACAAGAGCTAGTTCCAGGACAGGAACCAAAAGCTACGGAGAAACCCTGTCTCGAAGAATCAAAAAAAAAAAAAAAAAGAATCACCCAAGGTCCTTGAGTGCTCTAGTGTTACTGGAGGTCAGGGTCAGGGCTGGGTATTTCCAGGTTCTCTGTTTAATATATATATATTAAATCTAAGTAATATATGTATACATATTTTGTGTGTGTGTGTGCCTGAGTGTCTATATATGCACTGTATATGTGTATGAGCCCTCAAGGGTCAGAAGAGGGCACTGTATCTCCTGGAACTAAGTTATAGGCAACGGTGAACAGCCATGTGCGTGCTGAGAATCAAACCTGGGTGACCTCCAAGAGAAGTGTCTTTCATCACTGAGCCATCTCTCCAGTCCAGGGCTCCCGAATTCCTGGTATCTTATTCAAAGCACTGGAACAAGCACAACCAATTTGCTAAGAAACACAGAAACTCTGTCTGAAGCAGAGAGACGGCACAGATGAGAATACACTGGAGTCGTGGGCCACACAGGTAAGGATATGCAGGGGCCTGGTTACTATTTAAGGCTTTCTTTTATGGAGGTTCAAGAGAAGGAAAAGGCCAGTAAGGTGGTTCAACCATTTAAAGGTGCTTGCCACTAAGTCTAGAAGACTCAAATTTGATTCCCAGAACTCACCTAGTAAGAGAGTCCAACCCTTGGAAGCTGTTTTCTGACTTCCACATTCATGTTGTAGAAACTATATATATATATATATATATATATATATATATATATATATACGTTTTTGTGTGCATGTACACACACACAGACACACACACACACAGATGTCCTCTGAGCACCCAGGTACACATGGTAAGTACACATAAATGCATATGTAATTAATCCTTTTAAAATGGAAGCTGAGTTCTAAGTTTGTCTAAGGTTACAGCTTACTCTCTACAACACTTTGAATCTCCCTCACACTCTCTGTGTGTCTTACTTTCTTACACATAATATATCGCTTGCTACGATTCACTTATTATAAAGAATAAAGCGTATTTTTACTTTTTTACCACACTGCGATCAAGAGAAAATCTCAAATCCAAGATCAATTTCCAGGGGACACCCCAATGAGTGGGCGTCCTGCACAGTTTCCCAGTAGAATGTTTGCACGTCACGGAAACCGTTGCTAGGTGACCGCATCACAGATGAGCAAGGAAGGCAGGGGCTCTCCCAGAGTGGCAGTTACACTATGGTTATTGTCCTAACTAAGGAAGTAAAAGCAAAAGTTTTTTTTCACTGAGAATTAGTGAATAAGACAAATCAAGTAAGTAAACAAAGAACAAGGCTTAAGAAAGTGATCCCACCAAAGTGAACACGCACCCCATCATGAGCATCCTGTTTGGAGGCTTCTGTGGTGTTCTTGGGATGGATCAAGTGGTTACACTCTGATAGATATATACGTGTGTGTGTTATGTATGTATATGCATGTGTGTGCGCATATATATGATATATGTTATATATATTATGTATGATATATAAAACATGATCCTTAAGAGGGTAGAAAATGATAATTCTATTTTTTATTCCTAAGAAAACTATGATTTATCTCAAAAACTGGAATTTTTATTCTAAGAAAATAATTTCACAGCAATGGAAGTTTGTTCCTAATATGTGTATAGTCTTGATGCCAAAATCGCAAAGAATACATCCCAAATATCAAAGAGTACTGATAGCCTGATCTCATTTCAAGTTCTTAGTTAAGGGTGGAGCCTGGGCAGAAGTATTTTCAAAGTTAAAAGACCATTCAAATGTAAATTTAGAACTGAAAATGACTGCCCACTGTCATTATTTATGGACAATAAAAATTAAGCAGAGCTGGTGATAGTTGCTTGGGCCAAATCCTTGCTTTCTCTCTTATATTCCAAGCCCCTTTCTTGAGTCAGGTTTCTCTCACATCAGATGCCCAGAGAAGCTTCTCTTACCACACTTGCAAGCACAGCATTCACGCTGAGGATGTGGCACAGTGGTTGAGTGTTTGCCTACCATGTGTGTTGTGTGAATTTCAACCTTCAGCAGTGCCAGATGAAAAGTTAAAAAAAAACCAAAAACCTAATAATTTCCCCATTTCCTCTGTCATCACCACCTATCCCTTTAGCTGAGAATTTGTTTTGTGTTTTTCTTTAAGACATGTTTTCTCTGAGCCATCCTGGCTGTCCTGGAACTCACTCTGTAGACAAGGCTGGCCTCGATCTGACAGAGATCCTCCTGTCTCTGCCGCCTGACTGTTGGGATTAAAGGCATGCGACCCCATGCTTGGTTGTGGCGGTTGGAAAGAGCATGCCCTCTGTGGACTCAGAAGTGTGAAAGCTCCCTAGGTCATGGAGGACTAGGAGGCGTGGCCTTGCTGAAGGAGGTGTGTCACTGGAGGAAGGCTTTGAGGTTTTAATGTCTCTTGTCATTCCTGTTTGGGATCTGAGCTGTCAAGCTAGCCTGTGGCCACGCTTCCCCCGCCGTGACGCTGATGAACCTTATCCCTCTCGAACTAAGCCTCAAAGAAAACCTGCTTTTTTGTAAATTGCTTTGGTCATGGTGTTTTACCACAGTCACAGAAAAGTAACTAATCCTTTGGCTCAGCTGACTTTTTTTTTTTAATAGCATGTCTCTGGACTGGGTGTCTCTCAGCAGTCAGCACAGCATTTGCCCAGCAAGTACAAGATTTCGGTTTCCATTCCTAGAACTGAAAAATAAATAAAAATTAGCATGACACTTTTTTTATCTCTAAAAAGACATATTTAATAGGTGTTTGTATCCCGTACCATTTGGCACAAAATGGCTGTTTAACAGCCATGTGTTTGATGAGTGAACTCTCCAGGGCACACATAGATGCTGTGGCTGAAATCTAGTCTGTAGACTTAGGGATGAGAAAACAAGGTTTGGGGCCTGACCCAGGCATAGTTTGGGAGGTGGGCTTGTGGGTCTAAGACCATTTTCCTATCTGTTAAGTGGGGTTTGGGTCTCTTCCTCCCAAACAAGACATTAGTAAAAGCCTTCTTTGAAATGCAATGTACAAGAGAAACAGTAACAGCTACTTACAGGAACATTTTCTTCCATTTAATAATATTTATTGTATGTGTTTGTGTATGTATGCTCATGTGTGCAGGAGCCATAGATGTCAGAAGAGAGAGTTGGAGTTATAGGTAGTTATAAGCTGCTGTGTAGGTGCTGGGAACCAAGCCTGGGTCCTCTATAAAAGCTGCAAATACTTTAACCACTGAGCCATCTCTCTCTCTCTCTCTCTCTCTCTCTCTCTCTTCCTCCCTACCCCTCCTTTATTTAGACAGAGTTTCACGCTGGGTAGGCTTGGCAAGGTACTTGCTATGTAGTTGAGGATAACCTTGGACTCTGATCCTTTTGCCTCACCTCCCAAGTGCTGGGATTAAAAGGTGTGTGCCACCATATCTGGTTTATGTTGCACTTGTACAGACTCAAAAAATACCAGGGCTGGAGAGATGGCTCAGAAGTTAAGAGCATTGGCTGCTCTTCCAGAGGTCTTGAGTTTAATACCCAGCAACCACCTGGTGGCTCACAGCCATCTATAATGAGATCAGGTGCCCCCTTCTGTCATGAAAGCAGAACACTGTATGCATAATAAATAAATATTTTTTTAAAATAGTAGAGGCTTGGACTGTAGCTTAGTGGTGAACTCATGTTTAGCTGTGGTAGAGGCCCTGGGTTGGACATTACCAAAAATAATAAATCAACCAACCAACAATGAAGTCAGCTGCACAGCTCTCTAAATGTACTGAAAATCGTAAACGTGTATTCTTTAAAAACGGGCAAATTTTATACTTCAGTTAAAATGCTAATGAAACAAAAAAATTAATTCTACATATGGATGTAATGTAAAACAGCTTCAGATTTCAGGAGAAAGTCACAAACAAATACACACACACTAAGGCAGAAAAAAAAATCAACTTCAGTAAAAGCTCTGCTCTGGTGCTGGGAACTGAGCGGCTGGTAGAAGTGCTTGCCTAACCTGCAAGGCCCCGGGTTTTTAATCCCCACGCAGAAAGGACAGGGCAACCATGAGTTGAAACAGGCCTTCCCACCACCAGGCTCGGAAGGAAATGCTCACCCTCATTTCTTCACCAGGGCCAATGGGGAGGGGTATCTGCCAATAAGCAGCCCGCATCTAGCTGATGGATAGTGGGGTCTCTGCTGAAAGGGGGGGATCATTCATCCTGACTTCTGTGGCCGCCACACTGCAGGAGCCCCACGCTCAAGTTCTGACGCCCCTCGCAGCTGCCACACCGAACCTGCCTCGGGGTTCAGTCCTGAGGGGGCAGCATGTTCGACCGAGACTTTTAAATTATGGAAGGCCGAATTATAGTTCAGGGGTAGCGACTTTGTCTTGATCTTGTCTATACCAGGGCTGTGAATTGATCATCCATACTGTTGCTGGAATCGAGAGTCAGATCCCAGGCCCCGACAATCCAATAAACCAGGTTGGCCACCATCCTTAATAAGTCAACTAAACAAGTAATAGTAAACTACAGAAAACGGAGATTTATTCAATGTGGTCACATTGGGAAGAGGGAGAAAGAGAAGTCTTATCTTCTGGATCTTAATATGAGGGTACGATTTAAGTAGAGGGTCAGACTGTCACAAAGTTGAACACTCAAGGTCAAGGGTGTTCCCACCCTTCACTGTCTAGGCTTCCTACCTGTGTGAAATCTCTTAACCTAAACAAGTTTCTACTCTGGCTAACACCAAGCAGCTTCTCCCAGCACGAGATTCCAGGGGAAAGTTCAATTCCCTGGGGTGCTTTTGTTTCTCGGCAAAGGGCTAACCTGAGGGGCACAATTGCCTCATTCCTGCTAGGTTACAGAAAAGCAAAGTTACCCCAGGTGATCCACCACACTCTAGACTGTGACAAAGTGGAAAGCCGCGACTCCGTCTCCAGGTCCAGCACCCGCAATTAGCCCAAGGCCCGGAGAAGCAACGACGATCCAAAAAAATCACGCAGAGAGACACAGCAGCGCAGAACTCTGGCACAGCAACCAAGAAAAGTCTCCGGAACCGGGGAACTTGCTCAGACAGGTCCATTCTGCCGCGGCTCCGGCCGGACCCCGCCCCCCCGTCACGCCTCCCTAGATATGATTTCTGATTGGCTGAAAGCGGGGCGGGAAGCGCCCGGCCAGTCGGAGGCGGGTTCTGCACAGGCTCTTTCCACAGCCAGTCACAACCACCAGCCAGTCTTTAGCGACAGTCTTGCTGGGCCCTCCGGCTCCCGCAGACTCTCCGGGTCCTGGCTGTCAGCGGACCAACGACGTCATTCCGGGTCGCCCGCTCACCTTCGCGGCTGGGAGCGGGACGCAGGCGCAGTGACTGTATTTCCCCGGGAGGCTCCTCTGACCACGTGGGTCGTGCCGTCCGGCGCGCGCCCGCGGAGGAACTGGAATCTGTTCATCGTGGGAGGCAGACTAGTAAAGGCCATGGCACCGGCGGGAATCCTGAACGGGAAGGTGGTCTCCGCGTAAGCACCTGCCATTGCTGATAGGGGTGGTGGGCTCAGGGCAGGACCTGCGGGATCTCCGTACATGCGGGTTCTGCTGGAGAGGTGCTTGTGGCATAATCAAATGGGCTGGGTGGGAAGGGAGGACATCGACACGGCCCCTAGAAGCTGGAAAGACATCCCCTGCCCAATGTGTGATTGCAATCGGCTGCACTCTTGTGTTTTCGCGGCAAGTCCTGGCCTGACTTTGCTCTCAAATGTGTGGCCGCTGGCGGCACCTTCCCAGACCAGGGCTGCTTGGAGAGGCAGAACTCAGAAACCCCGCGTAGCCGCTTGCTTATAGTAATTCGATTGTGGCATGACTTGACACAGTTGTTTGGTGACTTTCTGAGTATTTTTGTTTGTTTTGTTTTCTGACACGGTCTCTCCACCACAGAGTCCTGGCTATCCGGGAGCTCACCCTGTAGACCAGGCTGGCCTTGAACTCACAGAGACCGTCCCGCCTCTGCCTCCCGGTGCTGGGACTAAAGGCGTGCGGCACCACACCCGGCCTAGAGGGTCTCTTCTAATCCAACACATTCCTCAGTACACCGAGGACTGCATTTTACTTTCTCTTCCTCTCGTTAGAGCTCCTTTTTCAAGGTGTCGCACGTGGAAGCACACTGAGCGACAACCCCAGTCCCTTCATGCTTCACGCTTTAACAGCCCCCATCTGTCCTGGCACTAAACTTACTTTTTTTAGTTTGGTTCCAGTGTGCTGACTCTCCTCCACAGTCCATTTGACTTCACCTGTTCTGGCGCTGCAGATTTGAATGCTTAACTAGTGGCAATGTTTGCCAAATGTACTCCCACAAAGTAACCCCCTTTTGCCGGGAGAGGGTTGGAAATTGAACCCTTTAGTATGCTTAACCACTGGGCATTCCTTGCTTTTTGTTTGGGGGAGTGAATGTTGGGGAATTAGGAGAGTGGAGGGGAGAGAGAAAGGGACATTTTGTGACCTTATTGAAGGTTGCCTTTAGGACATTAGGTATCACTGGTTATTTAGTAACTGCTGTGGCTAACCTTAATTGTTCAATAAGCCCTTGGCTTTATCAGTGGAGTCTTATAGAGAATGGTGGTGAAACCTACCCCAGGCATCGTGATCCTTTCCTGGAGGTTGGGAAGGTGAACAAAGAGGAGAAATATAAATAAATACCTGGTGAATCTTGCTCAAAGGCAAGGAAGAACCCCACATTTTTGGACTAGAAATCCTAATGCATACATCTGAGTACTTTTTCTTCTTTTTTGTTTTTATTTTTTTTAAAGACGGGGTCTCATGTAGCCCAGGCTTGCCTCAAACTCAAATGTAGCTGAGCCTGGCCTTGAACTACTAATTTAGTGCTTATATCTTCCAAGTACTTGAATTACAGGTTCGTACTGTCAGGCTTTTTTCTTTCGTAAAATAAGTCTTCGTGTGGGGACTGCAGAGGGGGCCTGGGGCTTAGGGGCACTTCTTGTTCCAGAGGACTCGGTTTAGTTATTAGCCCTCTGGACAGACCGCTCACAACTGCCTGTAACTCCAACTCCAAGGGAACCGATGCACAGGCGTGTCTTACACTTATATACACACATGCACATACATAATAATTTTTTAAAACTTAATATGTATATTTGAGGTTGGCTCAATATGGGATGCATATGGGCAGTAAACGTTTATTTGTTATAGTGAAGTAAGCGCATGGGTGCTCATCTCACAGGGTTACCTCTTTTACAAGATTCGCTAAAGTGAACTTACTCAACACAATCCAGGATACAGTATTCTTTGGGTACCCACAGTCCTCAGGCTTTCCCCCAACACTCCAGACCTCTTAGGTTTACACTGTTTCCTACTTTGTATTCTTTGGACTGCATCTGCTTTTACCCCAGCCCTGTTTTATTCTCTAGCGTGGATTTAGACCCACTGTAAGTGAGATTATACAGCAGATTTCTTGCAATGTCAGGGGTGTTTCCCGAAGCATAGTGCCCTCCGGTTCCACCCATGTTGTGATCTCCTCTTTTAAGTATGGTTGATATCCCACAGTTGATCTGCAGTTGATTTATACATTTCTCTATTAAGGCTGTGGAGTACTTGCCCAGCACGTGCAATGCTCTGGGTTCAGAAGAGCACCTAATGTCCTAAAGCAGCCTTCAGGAAGGTCAGAAGCAACTTAGGTTGTTTCCATGTTTTGACTGTTGTGAACAATGCTACGTTTATCATGAGTATGCAGACTTCTTTATAAGGTTGTAATTTAATTTTCTTTGCTCACACATTTAGGAAAGGGTTTGTTAGCTCTGATACTCTATTTTGTTTTTAGTTTTTAAAATTTTTTTTGGGGGGAGAGATGGCTCAATGGTTAAGAGCACTGGCTGCTCTTTCAGAGGACTCATGTTCAATTCCCAGCACCCACATGGCAGCTCACAATGTAACTCCAGTTCCAGGTATTCCAACACCCTCGTACAGACATATATGCAGGCAAAACACCAATGTACATAAAATACAATAAAAAATTTAAAATATTTGATATTTTTTAAAACGTTTTTAAATTTATAGAGTACTATGTAACTTTTTTAGTGTTCTTTTAGTTTTTCAAGACAGGGTTTCCCAGTAGCTATGGAGCCAGTCCTGGAACTCCTTCTGTAGACCAGGAACTCCCGTTGTAGACCAGGAACTCAAACTCAGAGAGATTCACCTGTCTCTGCCTCCCAAGTGCTGGGATTAAAGGCTTGTGCCACCACCGCCCAGCAAGTACCATGTAATCTTTATAATTTATTTATTTTATGTGTGTTGGTATGTCTGTATGAAGTTGTCAAATTCCTGGAATTGGAGTTACAGACAGATGTGAGCTGTCATGGGGTGCTGGGAACTGAACCTGGGTCCTCTGGAAGAACAAACAGTGCTCCTAACCACTGAACCATCCCTCCAGCACCATCCTGCAAGTATTTTTTAAAACATAAATTAGCTCATTTAGGTAGCGTGTACTGGCCTTACAGTTCCTTCAGCCTTCTGATGCTGACTTGCCCGCGACAGCAAGAGTGGCGGTGTGGATCCAGGCCCACCAGCCACTGGTGCTGGAGAGGCCTTGGTGCCAGATACCCACAGCCCATTGCTTCATTTTGATGGTTTTTTGCCACCGTAGCAACTCCATGCTATTTTCTTTAGTGATCATATGAACTCGTGTTTCCACCAATGGTGCACCAGGATTCCCTTTTCTCTGTGCTTCGCTGTGTGTCCATAGGAGATTCTCCCCTTCCGCTGTTGGATGGATGAAGGAATCCATGGGAGATTCTCTCCTTCCGCTGATGGATGGATGGATGAAGGAATCAGACTGGTTGTCAGGCTCATGCTGTGAGATCTTTTAATTGCTGAACCATCCCTTTGGCCTTGCCCTTTTAGTATACATCCTAATGGATGTGAAAAACTATCCCAGTGGTTTTAATTTGCTTTTCCCTCAGAAATGGTACTGAGGAGTGCTGATGTGTGTGCCTCTTAGCTAGTTTAACTAGCTTTTCAGCATGTAGCTTGCTGAAGTTCATTGTTTCTACTTCGGAGTGTGTATATTCATATACGTGCACACCTTTTACTGTGCCCTTTTCTCGAAGTGTTCCTATTAGAAAGCTTGTCAAGAGCTGGGCAGTGGTGGAGACAGGCAGGTGGGTCTCTGAGTTCGAGACCAGCCTGTTCTACAGAGCGAGTTTCAGGACAGTCTGAGCTGTTACACAGAGAAACCATGTCTCAGGGGAAAAAACAAAACAAAACAAAATGAAGATTGTAAGAGATAATTTAGGTTTTCATCTTGACAAATAAATGGGACTGGGTGGTATGGGTATGTTTTGATTGTGGAGAGGAAATTAAATAGTTATAAGCTCCATTTAAAAAATGGTTGGAGAGATGGCTCAGTGGTTAAGAGCAATGACTGCTCTTTCAGAAGATGTGGGTTCAATTTCATGCGCCCTCGTGGAAGCTCATAACTATCTGTAACTCCAGTTCCAGGGGATCTGATGGCCCTCCATGCATCAAGAACATACCTGGTGCATATATACACCTGCCCGAACACCCACATGAAAAAAATAATGAAATAACTTAGGTAATGTGTGACGTACGCAGTTTTGTTTATGTCTGAATCTAAAACACCTAGAAACTTTTGCATTTCTTACTAGTTGTGTGGTCTTAAGCAAATTTCTTAACATCTGTGTTGTAATTTCCTCAGGCGTAAATTAAAAGTAATATCTATTATTGGGTTTCTAGTGAAATGAAATGAGGGCTTTAGTTTTGTGAGGCAGGGTCATTCCACATCACCAGGCTGGCCTTGGACTCAGAAATCCCTCCTTCCTCTGCCTCCTGAGTGCTGGGATTAAAGGCGTGCACCACCACCACCACAGCTACCTAAATGAGTTCTTAACAGAGAAACACTAAATCTTCTTTACACATAGTCAGTGTTCAGTATACCTTAGCTCTATTCACAGTCTACATGGATTTTCCTTTTGCTGGGCCAATGACACCTCCTACCCTTATCTCACCCCTAGCCTTTGAGACTAAATCTAGAGCCTAATACTTACTCCTGAACTATGATTTCCTTAATTCTCTTCTCTACTTTTTATTTTGAGATGGTTCCCAATAAATTGCCCAGGCTAGCTTTGAACTTATTCAATAGCTCTGGCAAACCTTAAACTCGGTATCCTCCTGCTGCAGCCTCTGAGCTAGGATTCCAGCCCTCTGCCACTAGACTCAGCCTTTTTGTTTTTGTTTCTTGGGGGAAGGTCTTTATAGCCCACACCATCCTGGAACCTGTGGGGGAAAGGGTAAGACCTGGGGATAAAGACAGTGATGTGTCCCCCTGGGTGTTTACTCAGCGTTGTGTGTGTGTGTGCTTTTGCTATGCCAGAACTCCAATAGTGAGTAAAATAAAATAAACAGCCCAAATCTCTCCGCTCTTATATGGACTTGATAAATTAAATGTCAGGTGACAGGGAGAATCAGGGCAGGGAGGGAGGAGCTCTGCTCTCACAGGTGATTTCTGTGGTATGGGTGCAGTGTTCATGAAAACGAAGGTCATGTTTCTTGTCAAAGTGGCTTGGACTTGAACTGTGAGCCTATCAATGTCGTGGAGAAGAAGGCTCAAAGCCAAAAATACCCCGTGCCTTGGACCTTTGACCTCCCTAGTTAGTAAATAACTGCTTGGGTCAGCAGGGGTAGCCCGTGGAAAACTGTGTGGTCCTCTTTAGGTGATGAAAGCTTACAGGGGAGGTGAAACTTTCCCCCTGCATAAGTGTGAACACTCTAAGAGGGCGCGTGGCACAGGGGAGGGTCTGCCGTTGTCAGGACCACCTTGCTATGGTTCTTAGCTGAGAGCATCATTCTCTCTGGGGTCTGTTCTGTTTTCTTGATCTGTTTGGCTTGTTTTCTTGATCTGTTTGACTTTCCCTCTTGTTTGCTTGTAATTAATCCTGCATTCTCGGTTAGGGGCGCTTCCTTTAATTAATTCCTCTTTCTATAAGACTTCTTAGACTGACTGTGGTGGCTCACATCTTTAATCACAGCATTTGGGAGACAGAGGCAGGTGGATGGATCTCTGTGAAATCCAGGCCAGCCTGGTCTACAGAGCAAGTTCCCTGATAACCAGGGCTACAAAGAGAAACCCTGTCTCGAAAAACGAAAATAAAAGCGGGGGCGGGGGGTGTGTTGTTTTTTAAGATTCACTTTGTTTTTAATTGTGTGTGTTTGTCTGTCTGTATATGTGCGTGCACGTGTGTGCAGGTGCCAGTGGGAGCCAGGAAAGGGTGACAGACCCTCCTCTGCAGCCATCAGATGTGGGGGCTAGAGACCAAACAGGTGCTGAGCTCTCTGCCCTTTTACCTGAGGTTTTCCTTTCATCTTCTCTAGAGCAGAAACTTGGGGCTTTTCTTGGTGTTGTTATGCCCAAGTTTCTGGTCCCCAAATGAATTCACGGAGTTGGATTTCCGATGCAAATTACATGAGGATTTTTAATAATATTCAAACTTAAGTTTGGACCAACACCTTTCCAGGACCCCAGCATGGTGGGTGCAGAAAGTGTGGCAGGGAGCCCTGGGAGGGCAGAACTTTTAAAGGGGAAACACCGTAATCAGGGGAGCTCGTGTCCTATCCTTGGGATTGGGTAAGGAAGGCATAGGATAAGGTAGTTTCTGAAACCATTGGTCAGTTTGGGGGCATGAAAACCTAACACTGACAAGGTACCTTCAAGGACAGGATGCGTCCCAAGAACATCTGGACCGCCTTACATTTTATGGCCCTGCTCCCTATCTTAATTGGTCATTTTTAGGGCATCTGTTCAAATTACTGCTATGGCGGCACGTTTCTGGAGCTGAGATCACCCGCCCCCCAGCTCATTATATGGCTTAAGATGAAGCCCCTTCTTTTTTTTTTTTTTTTTTTTTGTTTTTGTTTTTTTTGTTTTTTTTTTTTTTTCGAGACAGGGTTTCTCTGTGGTTTTGGAGCCTGTCCTGGAGAAGCCCCTTCTTTAAAATGGAGCTTGCAAAGTCAGGTCCTCACAGTATACTGGCGTCCTACCCTCTCTTCCTCTTCAAGCAGATATGTTTTCAACTTCCATGTCCCCCCTGGCAATGATGTCCCAGTTTACAGGGGACTTGTGGCAGCTATTCCTTGTCACCACAACAAGCTCTGACAGCCAGATCTACGGTTTGGTAGTGGTGGATGGAGAGAGACTAACTAAAGCTGGTGTGAGGCCCATGCTGGAAGACCCACCGGCGTGACTTATGGGCACATAGTCGGTCACAGCTGCCTAAGCTCTTTGTCGCAGAGCCGTCCCATTTTGTCTCCTCACTGTCTTGCAACAAAACAGTAGCTTAGAAGCCAAGTGTTTTGTTTGGCTTGCAGAATTATTTTTAAAAATTACAACACACTCGTGTCTGAGATTATATTGAAAATCTGGGTGTCTGACTCTTTGAAAGACAATGGAGAGTTTAGCCTGCTGTGTTCTGCATTCTTGCAGTACTGGGCATTGAAACTGGCGCGGGGGGGGGGGGGGGCGGGGGGGGCGGGTTCTGTGTGCCAGCCAACAGCCTGGCCCCTGAGCTACATTCCCAGCCCTGTGGTATGCCTGTCTAATGTCAGGGGCTTGTTGGAGCTGAGCAGGTACTGATCTGCTCCTTCCTGGAGTAGGGTAGCAGTCGGAGTCGGGACTTCGTTGTTCAAGAACCTTACCCTTCCTGCATACAGCAGGATTCTGATGGTGTTCATCTGTTACCCTTCTCGAATGAATTTATAACCCATCTGCATATTTATTTGCTTGTTTGTTTATTTATTTTGAGGTTAGGGTTCACTCTGCTTCCACCATGCGGGTTCTAGTGAGTGAACTCACGTCGTCAGCCGTGGCAGCAAGCTCTTCATTAAGCTATCTCATTAACCTGGGATTAGGGCTCATTCGGTAGCCCAGGCTAACCTAGAATTTATAGCAGTCCTCCTGCCTCAGCTGAGTGTTAAGATTATAGGCATGAGCCACCACTACTGGTTTTTAATTTGCCATTTAAACTTTTTATTTTACTAAGATGTTTTTATTGGGGCAGTGGGTTAAGAACCCTGGCTGCTCTTCCAAAGGACCCAGGTTAGGTTCCTAGCTCATGGTTGCTTACAACCACCTGTAGCTCCAGTTCCAGGGCTATGACCCCATGACCTCTGCAGGTACCGGGCACACACATGATGCACATACCTGTGCATATAAATAAATATATAAATCTTTTAGAAGTTAAAATTTTTATTACATTTACTTTAATGTTGTGGGTAATGTGTCTTTAATGCTTGCTGTCTTTTAAGCTAAGGCCATCCTAGTCAGCTGCAGCTCTGTAGCCACAGGCAGTGGTTTGGCAGCCGCAGCCTGAGGAAATTCTGTTCCCTCGGGCACCAACTCTTTCAAAGCTACCAAGGGAATTTATCTAAATCTCTGTCCTGCTAAAGAACTCAAGATTCAAAGGCTGAAGTAGATCCTGCTTCCCAGAGAGGTTGAATAGCAAGCAGCTAGAAGCCCTCCTGCTTTTTCTTGCCCCTCCTTATAAACCCTTCTCCACCTGGCTCCTCCCTACCACTTCCTGTCAGCTAGTTGCTGATCGCAGGTGAATTTTACTTAACCTTTGCATCATTAAACAGATATTCCAGAGCATAAACAAAAGTAACAGATCTTAAGATAATATTTACAGCAGTGGTGGTCTGCTATTACATTTATTTTTTATTTGGTTGGGGGTGGAGGGGAGGGGCTTGGTGTTGTCCTGCCACAGCTTGTGTTTGGAGGTCAGGACAATTTGGGAATCATTTCTCTTCTGCCACATGGTTCCCAGGGACTAAACTCAGGTCATCAGGCTAGTCAGCATTTACTTAACCACTGACCCATCTCTTTATCTGTATAGACTACTGTGTTTTGTTTTGTTTTGTTTTGTTTTGTGACAAGTATTCTGTTATATAGCTCTGGCTATCCTGGAACTTTATGTAGACCAGACTGGCCTTGATCAAAAAAATGTCCCTTGTCTCGGCCTCCTGAGTCTGGGATTGAAGGCATGGACCACCACATCCACATGGTCTGCTTTTTAAATAATACATTTTTGAAGCCTCTCACAACCAAATCTATTTGCTGCACCTCTGGTTTCTACCCACTAGATGCCAGTATCGTCTTAAAATGGCTCCATCTCCGTGTTTTCACTTCTTACATCATCTCCACTTGGCTGTGATATTTTCCTGCTGTCTGTTGGTCAGAACCAGAGAGACGTGAGTGGTGCACCCTGGCTTTCGGGTTTCTGCTCATGCTTTGGTACTGATTGCTCCTACCTACAGACTGATGAACATCTTCCCTTAGATTGCAGTGGTTGCTGAAGAATGCCATGAATCGGGCATGAGTCCTTCTGTCCGGGGACCAGAGTATTTCCAGTAGCTTCTTCTGGCCTGGCTTTGCTCTGGAGTCCTTACATGGAAGATCTAGCCCAAGGGCAATGGAGAGCTATGGGGGAGGGGGGGAGGGCACACGCCTTTAGTCCCAGCACCACTCACTCTGTGAGTTCAAGGCCAGCCTATCTATAAGAGCTAGGACAAGCTCCAAAACTAGAGTCTTGAAAAACCACACACACACACACACACAAGATTGTAATGACTGGGAAGTTGTTCTGTGACAGCACTTCAAGTTTCTGGAAATATGGGCTATAAAAATTGAAGGACTTACTACAGTTTAATTTCCTATGGCTTTGAGAGCAGCTTCATGAGGGCAGGAGAGGTTATTTCCCCTGCTCCAGCTGAAGCGGACTTAGTTTTCCTCCTTCTCCTCTGTATTTTAGGGTCCTTAGTAGCCAATCCAGGGAACAAAAGCAGACTACTTTTCCTTCTTCAAAGCAATAGAAATGGCTTTTAAAAAGAAAGAAAGAAAGAAAGAAAGAAAGAAAGAAAGAAAGAAAAAGGGGGGCAGTGAGATGGCCCGGTGGGTAAAGGGTACCTGCTACCCAGCCTGATGACTTGCACTTAAGACCTATGCTGTGGGAGGAGAAAATTGGCTCCTCAAGTGTCCTCTGACTGCATACCATGGCATACATCCACAGTAATTTTTATTTACTTATTTGTCTTTAACCCAAGGTCTCTCTGTGTAACCCTGGCTAACCTGGACCCTCATGTATTCCAGGCTGGCCTTAAACTCATAAAGATTTGCTTACTTCCAGTCGCTGGGATTAAGGGCGTCTGCCACCATGCCTGGCTCAAATAATTTTTTTTAAGGCCTAGATTCCATTGCTTCATTGTTTAGCTAGCTTAAGTGAGTTCCAAGCCAGTAAGGGACTTAAAATAAAATCCAAGGTTCTCCAACCTCCAAACACATGCATATTCCTGCCTATACATTTGAATACCCCTATACAGAAAAACAGGAACCTTCACGGGAGACAGAGCTGCCTGTTAGGAAAAGTTTAGGGAGTCATTGTAACTAGTTTCCAGCTAAAACCATTTTTTCACCTAAAGGAAACTTCAACCTAGGCTATTTTAAATGGTAGCATAGCACTGTGGAACATTCTGATCTATGGTCTTGTCCTACTGAGCGAAGCCAGTGTTTTCCAATTCACCACCTATGGCACTAAGTTCCCTTAGCTTTGCCACCTGCTGAGTGTTTTTGTTTTTTTTTTATTTCTCCCTAGACTAGCAACTTTAGGTCTCCAGTGGCCACTTCCTTTCAGAAGATCTGGTAAATAGATGGACTGTGTCAGTATGAAGTCTGCTGTGGGCTGTAGAATGTTCCCAGTTAATTGTTTTTCCCCTGCCATTTCACGGCCCGCAAAGCTCAGGGCCTGTGTATAGCTGTGACATTTTCTATGTGCTTCATGCAGATCAGAATTCGATCACTTTTTTTTCCTTTTTAATTAAACTGTCAGTAGCGATGTGATTCAGTCTTGGCTGGATTCTGCAGTGGCGGTGGTTTCTTTCTAGTACCTCAGATTGTAACATTCCTGGTCCCTTTCCAATTCAGCAGCCAGAACAAACTTAACAGTGGACAACTGACCATGTGACCCGTGTTCCAAACCCTGGGATGATTCCGTCACACGAGAATAAAATAGTCTCTATGCTGGCCCCAGATCCCAGTTTCCGTCGGTTGCCCACTTCAGGGTGTTGGCAGTTGCTCATCTTTTTGCCCGATGATTAGAAAATCACTGGCCTATTGTGATCCTGTGTTTCTTTTGTGAGTGGCACAAAGAGCCTCTCCTGCCTTCCCACTTGACAAGGGGGTAATTTCAAGTATCCATCTGTTTCTTCTATTGTTTCTTTTCTTCTTTTTTTCCTGCTGTCTTTGTGCCTTTGGGAGTAATTGTACAGCATAGGTTTTGCTTCCTTTGGGATAAGGTAGAAAAATTTTGCCTATCACATGCCCCTCTGCCCTGCTCCACTTTTTGTTTTTGAGATACATTCACATGTAGCTCAGGCTAGACTCGAGCTTACCGTGTAGCTGACCCTCTTGCTTCTACCTCCCAGCTGCTGGGGTTAAAGTCATGCACACCAAACCCGGCTTGCACAACAGAGCGCTGAACGGAGGCACTTTGTGTTCCTGTTTGTGTCCTAAGTGCTCCAGACTGACAGAGGTTAGAGGGAAGGGAGCTGGAAGAAGAGGCCAGCCTGGGCACCTGACCCAGAGCTCAGAGCTCCTCGGTTGCCAGGCACCATGTGACAGCTCATTGTCCTTGATAGGGAGCAGCAAAAGCGGGGGCCACTAGGAAGTGGGAACGCAGCAGCTGTTCTTGTTTCATAGGAGAGCTGTGGTGTCCATGATCCAGGTCAAATCTGGTTAAAAAAACAAAACAGAGTGAGTTCCAGGACAGCCAGGGCTATTACACAGAGAAACACTGTTCAAAAAACAAAACAAAAGGGGCTGGAGAGATGGCTCAGAGGATAAGAGCACTGGCTGCTCTTCCAGAGGTCCTGAGTTCAATTCCCAGCAACCACATGGTGGCTCACAACCATCTGCAATGAGGTCTGTCACCCTCTTCTGGCGTGCAGGCATACATGGAGGCAGAATGTTGTATACATAATAAATAAATAAAATCTTTAAAAAAAAAAAGAAAACCCCTATGGTCCATCTATTCTTTTTTTGAACTATATTCTTGTGTGGAGTAATGCTTTGAAAAAAATAAGATCACTGACTAGAAATAAAATTTGGAAATTTTGAGTAAAACTGTTGTTTTTTTGTTTGGTTTTTTTTTTTCTGAGACATTTTTTGCTGTGTGCTGGATTGCCTGATACTTAAGTAATTTGTTTCTGTCTCATTGAATATTGGAGTTACAGAAATCTCGCCCTGCATCCAGCTTTTTTATTTTTATTTTAAGACACGGTCTCCTGAGTTGCCCAGACTGACACTGAACTCATTCTGTAGCCCAAATAGACCTTGAATTTTTGATCCTCCTGAGGAGCTAGGATTACTGACCTGAGCCACCAGGCCTGGCCTTTAACACCATGGTGGTCACTAGGATAAACTCGTCCCTGTGCTGTCTACACCTGCCAATGTCAGCGATGGGGAAGCAAGGAGAAGCAGAGCTGGGAGGGTCCCAACTAGAGTCAGGCTTGAGCGCCAGCTTTTTATGTCAGATGTAGTGAAGGTGGACACGAATAAGGCAAATACAAACCAGCTCTCCAAAAGCCGTGGGTCCCGTGGGTAATTTGGATGTGTATTCGTTGGTGTGGTTTAGTTGTCTGGCTGCTTGAATGTACGGAAATACGTATCCTGGTACACTGATTATCTTGGTTTCTTAAGAGGGTATCCCTCCCTTATCTCTCCCTCTCTGTCTTCCTTACCCTCCCCTCCTCTGAGATGTCTCCTGAATTCTTGTCTGGCCACAAACTTGCTCTGTAACCAAGGATGGCCTTGAATTTCAGATCCTCCTGCTCTGCTCCTGCTGGGGTCACAGGCATTTGCCACCACTCCTGTCTAGGTTTTTTTATTTTATCTTTTTGGAGACAGTCTCACCTCATATAGCCCTGACTTGAAACTTGCTGTGTAGAGCAGGCTGGCTTCAAACTGCAACCCTTCTGCCTCAGCTTCCTGGGTGCTGGGGTTACAGGTGTGTGTCACTATGCTTGACCTAAATCCTTTCGTAAGGACAACTGTTTCTCGAATTAGGATATGATAAATCCATGGTGAGTTTGGAGCGGCGTTCTTTGCTCTGCCCCTCGGCCTCATGTGACTGTGGTCACACTAAAATGTGTTGCGGCGTTATAAACCGGAGTTCTCCACGATAAAGGCTTCTCAGGACAGCACGTGGGGAGTGGAAATGCGAAGAAGAGCAGAGCCTTCCAGTAGTGTCCAGGTTTTCCTCTACTCACTGGGATTGCGGAGCCATGAGCGTCATGGATTCATTCTGTTTTTAGAGGATGGACCCCAGGGCCTCGCAATACTAGGCGTGTGGTCTACCCCTGCACTGTATCCGCCCCAACTAAGATGTTAACATTTGTTGCTTAATTGTGTGTGGGCACTGCGAGTGTGTGGCACGATCAAACCCAATCCTGCAGGACCCGGGGTTACAGACGCTTGTGAGCTACCTGATGTGGGTGCTTGGAACCCAACTTGGGTCTTGTCCTTAACTGCTGAGCTACCTCTTCAGTCCCTACTGAGATATTGTAAACAACCTTCCCTATCCTTACCTCTTGGTTCAGTCACTGTTAGTAGAAGTTAGAGAACAATCCAAGTTAAACCGAGGCCTGAGGAATTGGTGGGAAGGCCATGAGATATGGCCTACCAGATAAAACCCATTGCTGATGGTGACTTGAATTTCCAAGAGACGCATCCAGTAACCTCCCTTGCTTTAAGCTTACCAGTGAAGGAGACGGAAACTCACGCCTTTTCTTTCCCCCTAGGCAAATAAGGGAGCAACTGAAGAGCCAGGTGACTCAGATGAAGGAACAAGTCCCCGGCTTCACGCCTGGCCTGGCCATCCTGCAGGTAATATACCGTCCTCTTCCCTTTAGCCCCACCCTACCCAGCCTCTCCCCAGCATGAGAAGCAGCCGCACTTCAGGCCTCTCTCTGCCCTGTTGTGAAACCTCACACCATGGTGTCTCGTCGTGGGCTCCCTCTGCCACCCCGCTTCCGGGTGCCAGATTTTCCTGCCCTGTGCCAGTGTGATGCCCTTTGGGCGCTTTAATCTTTTTTGTTTTGTCTTGAGACAGGGCCTCGTGTATCCCAGACTGGCATCAGAGTTGCTCTATAGGCTATGTAGACTCCTAATTTTCCTGCTTCACCTCCCAGCTGCTGGGGCTGTAGACTTGTGCCACCCTGCCTGGTTTTGTGTGGTGCTGGGGATGGAACTCGGGGCCTCCTGCATGGTAGAGAAGTCCTCTCCCCACTGAGCTGCATCATTAGCCCCGCCCCTTGGATCTTCTTAGGACCGACCCTTTGTACTCTTACAATTTAAAGATCTCATGGAACTTAGCTGCTAATAGTTACTGTATTGGAAAGAAAATTTGGTGGGTCTTTTTCTTTTGTGTGTGTGTGTGTTAACTACATTAACTCGTTTGTTAAAAGATTTTTTTTTTAGGCTGGGTCTCACTGTGTAGTAGTCATGGCTGGCCTGAAATTCCCCGTCTTCTAACTCAATAAGCTCTATCTGCCTGCCTCACCTCCTGCATGCTGGGACTAGAGGTGTGCACCACCATGCCCTGACCTAAAGGACCTTTTGTTTTTAATTATCGGTGTATGTGTGTATCCTTGTGTGCCCATGTGAATGTGATTACGTCTGGAGTCCAGAAGGAGGTGTCAGGGTCCCTTGAGCTAGACTTAGTGATGGTTGTAAGCTCCCAACATGGGTGCTGAGAACCATATTCTGCAGCAAGTGCTCTTAACTGCAGAATCAGCACCCCCCCCATTAAGTGTTGAATATAATTTATTTCAAAAGGCTAATAGGAAACTCTTGATATGTTAACATAAACATTATGAAGAGCTGGCAGTGGTGGTGCACGCCTTTAATCCCACACTTGGGAGGCAGAGGCAGGCAAATCTCTGGAGTTTAAAGCCAGCTTTTTTGGTCTACAGAGCAAGTTTCAGGACAGCCAGGGCTACACAGAGAAATCCTGTCTTGAAAAACCAAAACAAACAAAAACGTGGAGAAAGAACTTTGCTTGAGACGGGCTTTGCTTTGTATCCCAGGCTGGCATTGAACTGCTTCTGCCTGGGCCACCCGAGTACTGGGATTATAGGTGTGCACTGCCATACCCAGTTTAGAGCTTCTTGATAGTTAAAATTTGGGAAGAAGACATGTATTACATGTTGACATTTTCAAAAACCTTACACATTTGTTGATTGGCGTGGGTGCATGTGTACACTCTTGTGTGCACTCTTGTGCAAGTGTGCATGTATGCCTTCTTGTGGACGTCAAAGGGTGACTTTCAGGTCTAGTCTCAATGAGAGTTACAATTGCTCTGAAACACCATGAACAGAAGCAGCTTGGAAAAGAAAGAACTTACGTGGTTTATAGCACTTTAAAAAAAAAAAAAGACATTAAACTAGCCAACACACCAAGAGTCAAATTTTATTTATTTATTTATTTATTTGCTGGTTTTTGTTTGGGACAGGATTTAGCGCTTTAACTTGCGTAGACTACGTGGCCATGTTGGCCTTGGACTTGTGGGCATCCTCTTGCCTCATCCTCCTGAGCGCTGGGATTGCAAATGTGTACAGCGCCATGCCTAGCCCAGTTGTTCATTTTTAGAAAGTATTTGCAAAATACTCAAGCCTGAGTAATCATTGTTTGTCAGTTCTTTCAAGAAAAGTTGGGGAAATGCATCTGGTTCATCTGGCAAGGCAGAATAGCACAAATGCTTCTCCTATTAATAGCCTCTGAGCTTCCTTCACAGACAGCAGAACTGTGGGGACTTCCTGATTCTCTACAGAGATCCTAAAAAGACTTCCAGGTTGAGGTCTAATAACATCGATAACTGGTGTTGCTTGTCAAGAGTATTCCCCAGTGAAACTGCCATATGTTTCTCCCGAGGGACCATGGCGGAGTAGGGGATGTAGAAAAATAGTGGGGTTTGGTGTCCTTGGCTTGATTTGTGCTGCCCCCAGCAGACTTACCCCTGTCATTTGTGTACCGTCAATACAAAAGTCCGTACGCGCGCGTGCACGCACACACACACACACACACACACAGCAAATCACATCATACTATCTATGTAAAGGCTGTCAGAATTTAAAAGGAAATTGCTCATGACAAGCCTTGACAAAGAGACAGCAGTCACACGTGACTACTTCGTAGCTGTGGATGTCTGAAGGATTGGTTTGGATGGCAGAAACAGCCCTCATTTGAAACTTCCTTCGGAGTCATCATCTCCCATGTCCCTCATTCTCTCTGCGCGTCTGCACAAATGCATGCCATCTAATTCTTTGCTCAGCCTCTGGCCCTTCTTTATTAAAATTCAGAACGAGTGGTAGTTAAATCCCACCACCCCCGACCCACACTGCTGTGTATCTATGCAGCCTGAGCAGAGCAGAAATGCATACACAGAAGGCTGCGACTGCCTGGTGTGCTCTGTGCTGTGGTGCCTTTTCCTTTCCTCAAATAACTAAGCACCAAGATTTGTGTGGTGGGTGTATACCTCGTACATTTGGAGACTGGTTACTTCTTGGCTTATTAATTGTTTGCTGTGGGAAGAAATAAATGCCAAGAATTGTGGCTGTGGGCTGGAGGTGTAGCTCAGTGGTAGAGCACTTCCGTGCACTGGGCCCTGAGTTTATTCTCAGCACTGCAAAAGGGGGGCCAAACAGGAACGAAAGAAAAGAATTCATTTCTGTAAATCACTGGACTAAGCTAACTCACTGGGTCTAGCAGTTCAACGACAGATCAAAATGTCATGCACACGTTCAATGCCACCGAGCTGTTTTTCTACACTGAGAGAAGAGCCAATTTGCCCAAACTGGCCAGTGTCAGTTGTAATCGGACGTTGTCCAATCTGCTATCTTTTCTGTGGTTCTGACTTCCTGCCCCTCACCTTGCAGAGAAAGTGACTTTGAAACGGTACATAAACTTTCTCCTTTTTCCCTGCTTTCCTTAGCCTTCTCGGACTACAAACCCAACTTCTGCTTTATGGAGTGAAGTGTGCTTGATTGTAGAGGTGCAAGAAAACCAATTAAGCTCTTTAAATTGTTGTGATTTCTTCCTTTTTCCTTCCTTCCCCCTTTAGCATCAGTTTGGTTTTGAAAGGGTCTTTGTGTCTCAGACTGGACGGCTTGAACTTCCAACCCTTCTGTTTCTGTCTCCCAAATGCTGGAATCACAGCTGTGTGCCACCGTACCCAGCTTCATTTATTCCAGCTTGTTTTTCTCCCTTGTCACCATACAAATCAACTCTGCTTTAGGAAATAAGAAAATAGTTTATTCTGACCATGATAGGTCAGAAAATATAGATTCAAATGATCATTCCAAGGATCAGAATGACTTTCCACCATGGAAAGGTCACATGAACTTTTATAGTCACAAAGAAAGCCATCAGTCACAAGTTTACAAAAGACACATCTGGGTGATCAGATAGGTGGGCTACACTAAGGCAATCTTTGTCGGTCTTAGTTTTAGGGTTAATAGAGGCTAAACATGTCAAGCTTAGACCTTTCTAGAGTTTTATCTAGAAGTTACGAGGCCGTCATATATGAGGTGGATAACAGAGCTAGCTATAAAGACAACCGTAGGCCATTTCGGCTCTTACATGATTCTGACATGTTCACAATCACAATATTCTGCCTAGCCCAGGCTGCAGTCTGCGGGACCTCAAGCTCATTAGCATTCTCTTAAAGGACATCCATGCAGCCAGGGTGCGTGCACAACTGTCAGTTCAGCCCAGACCCAAAACAAACGCTAGGATGTTCATGATCTGGTCCAAGTATATACTTGTGGATTTCCTTTCCCTCCCTCCCTCCCTCCCTCCCTCCCTCCCTCCCTTCCTTCCTTCCTAGACTTGATATACTTTCTGGTATAAAAACTCTTATGTTATAGCTACAGCTGAAGCCTGGGGTCCTCTAAACAGAGACTCTGGTGTGAGTTTCCACAAGCTGGTCAGTGAATTCCTCCAGATAGGAAGACTTGGTGAACAGTCTCTTTCCTGAAGGTGGGAGTCAGGTAGCTGTAGGTCTTGGAGATGACTTTAGAGGTGACCTTGGTGAAGTTGTCCTGGTGACAGGGCGGCCACTGGCTGATGTGTAGTATTCATAAATACTGCTATTGAAGCAATTTCTTGGATACAGGAACGGAGATCATTGCCATTACCTCTGGGGACAGGGATGGGGCACACAGGATGAGCACAACCACAGTGACCTGTCACCCTGCACAGGATTGAGTGGGGCTTGCCAGTCTTGTTTCCATGGTAACCATTCTGCAGAAAGACAATGGGAAGCCTGGCCAAGATGATGGCTCCTTGGATGGCAGTGGTCACCTCCTTGAAGCACTTACACCAAGACCAGCATGATCGTTGTAGCCCAAGTCTGCAGTCTTTAGAATGTCATCCTCATCCTCTAGGGATGCTCCCAAGAGAGCATCAGTGGTCACAGCTTCCTTGATGGCAGGGAGGACAAGTAGATCTCACCCAGGGCCTTGATCTTCATATCCTTGACCAGGTGACCCAACTTGGTGAGGTGGTCCACTCCTTATCTTCCGTTTTGCCTCCATGAAGATCTGGACCCTCACCATGGCCCCTAAGATGGCTGAGATCTCCCAAGCCCGGACCCCAGCCCTCCTTTTGTACCTGTGTCATCTGCCATTTGGCATATTCCTTTGGAAGAAGCGTGGGTTTTTTGTTTGTTTGTTGGTGGTGGTGTTTGGTTTTTTGAGACCAGGTTTCATGTCGTAGAAGCTGACTTTGAACCTGCTGTGGAGCCACACAGAACCTGGCCTTGGACTCCACAGCTCCCTCAAAGTGTCAGAATTACAACTGTGTGCCCATTGGTGCAGCGGTGCCTGCTTTAATCCCAGTGCTCGAGAGGCAGAGGCAGGAAGATGTCTGTGTTCACGGCCAGTCTGGTTTATATAACAAGTTCTTGGCCACCCAGGGCTATACAGTGAGACCCTGTCTTAAAGAGTAAAGATAAAACAAACCCTAGCATAGATGCCGTCTGACCCGTTATAAAAACCATTGGCCAGTTTGTGGGAGGCAGAGGCAGGAGGATCAGAATCAGCCTTGGCTACATGAGACCCAGCTTGATTTCAAACTCACCAATCTCCCTCCTGCCTCAGCCTCCTAAGTACTAGGATTACAGGCGTGTGCCACCATATCTGGCTTATTGGGTCTTTCTGATATTATGATACACGACCCCTTTGTAGGAAGGGATTAGCATTCAGGATGAAATGCTTAAGTAACATTCTTGATAAATCATATTGGGATTAAGATGTGTTCTGGGGAACCAGTCTACACCCACCCACTTGAGTGCCAGTCAAGAGTCTAATGTTCTTTAAACATCCTTGCATCTAGTCTATCATTGGTTATATAACCAGCTCCCGTGTGAGAGGCTCAGAGCTTGGGGATGTGCCGTATGCTCATGGCTTGTCTAGCATCCAGCATGCAGGAGGCAGGACCAAAAAACAAAGCTAAACTTCCAGGATTCAGTTTCCCCATGGGTCTCTCCTAGTTCCTTTGAAGTTCAAATCAGTCAGCAAAGCTGAGAACCAAACAAATATGAACAACCAGAGCTGGGAATGGGGCCATATTCCTGAGATCCCAGAGCAGCTCAGACTATCCCCATGGAAGGTCCTGGAAACGCTGTTATGAAGGTCAGCCTCCTGTGCTGAGGGCTTCACTTAACCACTGCTTTGCCCTCTGCAGTGTGGAGAGAAGCAAACCTTACTGCAAAGAGCTGTTGACCCCCAGGACACGGGAACACATCTGTGAAATAGATGTTTACAGATAACCGATTGCATTGAAGAACCACAGGCATGGTCAGGGTGTAAAACAGGGTGTAGTGGGGTCCGGTTTCAAGGGTCCAACGGCTCCTACACTGACTGCCAGGAGGCAGACACCAGTTTGCCCTCCCCCTGGTTCTGTTCTGTGTCCACTAGTAGAGCGCACTGACAGTTTTCACTGTAGTGTGGCTGAACATGAGCATTTCCATGGCCCGTGGGGAGTGTGGAGGGGTAGGAGGGTCTGATGATAATTTCTCAGTTTCAATTACCTGTACTTTTCTAAGTAATCCCGCATTTCTGGTAGCCTGAAACACTGCTGCCTTGTTCACGGGGCAGATGCGGGGCAGCAGCAGGCGCACACCCTTTTTTGTTTATTTGCCTTTTTTTTTCTTGGTACCTGCAGGGACAGCCGTGGGTTCTGGAACCGAACTCTTATATTTTTGATTGTGAGCGTAGCCTTTAACGGCCGAGCCATCCCTCCAGGCCTGTTTATTTGTTCTTTTATAGTTTTTTTCCTTTTTCAAAGATTTATTATGTATGCTGGGTTCTGCCTGCATGTACACCTGCATGCCAGAAGAGGACACCAGATCTCATTATAGATACTTAGGAGGCACCATGTGGTTGCTGGGAATTGAACTCAGGACCTCTGGAAAAGCAGCCAGTGCTCTTAACCTCTTAGCCATCTCTCCAGTCCCCCCCCCCCCCGCTTTTTTCCTTTTTTTGTTTTTCGAGACAGGGTTTCTCTGTGGTTCCCCCCCCCCCCTTTTTTTTTAAAGATGAGTTATCCTTATTGTGCAGGCTGGCCGTCCGGGTCATTGAGCTCACCTTAGCATGCTTTTTCCTTTTGGATCGTCCCTGGGTTGTCTGAGCCCAGTCAGGGTACAGAGTGATGCCACTTGTATTCACTTCCAGCCTCCTTGTCTTCCAGAAAAGTTCCCTTCATCAAGAGTGACGCAGCTCAAACATTCGTTTTATCCCAACTAAAATTGCAGAAGTTTTTCTGTACACTTTGCCTTTCCCTAACCGTCTGATTTGCATGTATTTATTATTCCAGGTTGGCGACAGAGATGACTCCAATCTTTATATAAATGTGAAGCTGAAAGCTGCTGAGGAGGTAAAGCCAGAACCCCACCACCCCCTCCACATCCTGCTGGTGACCCCTCCCCACGAAACTTCCTGCCACCAGCAGGCCCTGATTTAGCTGCTGAGCAGGTCTGGATCAGTGACCTAGCACAGCTGGTCCCCCCACCCCCACCCCCCGGAATGTCTTCTCGTTAGTTTTCTTCCCAGATGGGCGGGTGGGCAGTGATGGTGACTGCCATGGTAACAGGTGAATTACCGGTACGATGGGTTGGTTCTTCTCCACGCACAGGGTGAAGTGACGCCTGGCGCTCCTTTGTCTGAGTCACAGTCCTTCAAAGGAACAGGCCCAGGTGGCAGGCTCTCTTACCGTTTACCCGTTTCCTGTGTTCATTTCTGTAGATTGGGATCAAAGCCACTCACCTTAAATTACCGAGAACGTCCACAGAGTCCGAGGTGAGCATATGAATGAATGAATGCGGTGAAGTGCCTCCCCGGCTGCTTCTTTCAGGGGCTGAGATACACTTTGCAGACAGAGCTCCAGGTTCTTCCCCCCCAGCCCACACTTCCCCGTTTCAGCATCTGTGTGGTAAACAGATGAAATGGGACACTTGTTTTAGGTGTTAAAGCATGTCATCTCCTTGAACGAGAACTCCAGTGTGCACGGATTCATAGTGCAGCTGCCTTTGGATTCAGAGAATTCCATTAACACCGAAGCCGTCATCAACGCCATCGCGCCCGACAAGGACGTGGATGGGTGAGTGCTACCCCTGGTTTTATTTACTATGCTTCTGTTTCTGGAAATATACCACATTTGTTTCCAGAGAACAGAGCTTGCCTGCCTTCTTCCTTATTTTGATGGCTTTGTTTTAGGTTGACTAGCATCAGTGCTGGGAAGCTTGCCAGAGGTGATTTGAATGACTGCTTCATTCCGTGCACACCCAAAGGATGCTTGGAACTCATCAAAGAGACAGGTAAAGATGAGGCCAGCCAGCGACAAGAGACCTAAGAGCCTTCTAGATACATGACAATACCGAGGAAGTGGACCTTAGGGAAATGGACGGGATTGACAAAGCAAAAGCTGAAGAAAAGGCTCAGTTTTCTCCCCATGTGGAATGTACGTGCTGTTGTTTAACAGGCGGAGGAACAGGCTCCGAGCCAGAGTCCTTGCAAAAACACCTGTAATCTTAGCTCTTGGAAGGAGGATCATAAGTTTGAGGCCATCCTGGATACATGAGAACATGTGTCAAAACCAAGGGCTAAGGTTCAGTTCCCTGTGCTAAAAGCAAAAATAAGCAAACAGACCAAAGGTCAGAGAGATAGCTTTGTCCAAAAGGTAACAGAACCAAGGTTTGAAGCCAAGGTTATTGAAAAGTTTCTGCGCCTCCGATAAACCTCTCCACCGATGCAGCAATCCAAATCAGACCAAATCAAACCAAGTTATAAAAAAAAACCCAGGTTTAATGGATAAAACACTTCTGGGCTGTTTTCCACCCCTCTACCCCAGATAGGAGATGGGGAAGAGAGACTGAAAAACCATGTGTCTGTTTTCTGGGGGCCAGTTTAAATACCCTGTGGGAATGGTCTTGAGCATCTCTTGGCGAGGGGCGAGGGTCATCATTTGGCAAACTTTCTGAGATTCAGCAGAGTTTGAAGAGAGATAAGGAGGGTGCTTGGGGAGGAGCTTCCACCAGAACATTCCAGACTCTGGGAATATGGATGCCAGGGGCCAGGATGGAGCTGCCACCAGAACAGTTATGTGCATTCAAAGCAAGTTATTTTGTGTGAGGATAGTGCAGCAATCCTAAATGGCAGTGAGAATTGAGAGTGCAAACGTGTAAGTTCCTGTCCCGGGAACCAGCCCTAGGTCCCTACTGTGGTTCCAGCAGTAGGCAGATGGCTGGAACAGATCTCTTCAACAGTCGCCCCACTTGCTTTATTACAGAGCTGGTACCTTCACATTTTAGCTTCCTTATGAATACTTTTAGCAGAGTTTATTTTTTGCAAGGAAACAAGTCCCGTCAAAAAGAAGTAGGTTAGCAGTTTCAAGCGAGGTGCTTGATCAGCGTTGCTAAGGAAAGGGGTCTGCTGTTGGCCCAGCTCTGACAGTTCAAACCTGCAGTTTACAGTCTTGAGTATGTTCAGCCAGCGTTTCTGACAGCTCTATAGAAGCAAATCCCATGAGCATCTGTGGCCTCCCAGTGTCTCACAAGTGAAGGCACTCTAGCCTTAAGGTAGCTTGAGATCTAGCTGAATTCTCGTTGGTCCAGGAAGGTGGGATTGGTTGATCTGCGGTGCTGAGGATGAAACCCAGGGTGCCGGCATGCTAGTCAGCTCTTCTGCAGTGGAGCCACGCCTCCGACCCACTCATGTGTTTGTTCATCCTTTCAAACTGCAAGGACATCAGTTCCAGTACACAGAGTCATGACGTCAACCTTCTCTAAGCACTGGGCTTCTGATGACATTGATTATTTTGTGAGAAATGTGGTTTAAGTCTCAAGCAAGCCTTGATGGCTGTACAGACAACTGTTCCAGAACTCTCTCCTTCTGTGCAAGCAGCTCATTTTCAGCCCCCTCCTGGTAACTCCATGTAGCTCCCACCCTGCTCCATTCTCATAGTCACGGACTGCACCTCACAGGCCAGGGGGTGATGTGGAGCGTTCATCTGTCACCTCTGTGAGACAGCAGGTATCAGTGCTAAAAAGCACGTTAAGCTGGCCAGGCCTGGTGACGCATGAGGCAGGACCATGAGTTCACAAAGCCTGTCTGAGCTATACAGAGGATGTTCAGGGCTAAACCAGGCAACTGAGAGTGTCTCAAAATAAAAACAAGCCTTGGGGTATACTTCAGCAGAAGAGCCCATGCCTAGCATGTGTGAGGTCTTGGGTTTGGTCCCCAGCATGGGGGGGGGGGGGCAAGGATTGTTGATGCATTGTCAGAAGCAGAGGTGCTGAGTCAACAAAGGCGCCTTCCAGTCACTTGCAGTTCCCGTTGTCACTTCCCTGCAAATAACCCTGTGGTTCAGGCCCTAAGCCAGACAGAACTTTGGATGAGAAGCTATATGAATCAACTCACCAAATCTGGAAAGCCTTACTGGTACTAATCTAATTTCCTCCTTTGCTCTGACCCTGCTCCATATACCAGCGTTTTCATGACTATTTTGCCCGTGTAGTTTAATCTGATAACTACTTCCATATGGTTGTTAGCTGTGTGTCAAGGTTTCTTTTTTGAGTGTAGGATTTCTTCCCACTCCCTTGTGACTCAATGAGCAGATCTGGGCCTAAACAGATCTCCAAACCCCGCTGCAGGAAGGCCAGTGTACAAGATCCAGACCGTGGCCGGAGCTGAGAGTGCGCTTTACCAAGGGAGTGTTCTCAGGAGAATTTCTGCTCCGTGCAGAGAGTCGGCTTCTGTGCACCTGTGTTGGTTTCCATCCTGGTGGCGAGTGAAGGAGGGCGGTTGCTTCTCCATCTCTGATGCATGCTGGCTTCTCTTCCAGGGGTGCAGATTGCTGGAAGACACGCCGTGGTGGTTGGGCGAAGTAAAATAGTTGGTGCCCCCATGCATGACCTGCTCCTGTGGAACAATGCCACAGTGACCACCTGTCACTCTAAGACTGCCGATCTGGACAAAGAGGTAGGCGGTCCAGAGTACAGTAGGCATCTGGCGTGGGTGGGTACCTTATCTCACTGAACCCAAGCCGCTATGCTGTGCTTCTTGTCTCGTTTCATAAGACAGAGGAACTCAGTCAAATCACAAATCTGCCCACCGTTATCCAGCTCGTTGTGACCGTGTACTTTCTATACCAGTCTGCCCCTTGGCAGACAGTGTTGTGTAGGGAATAATGCCAGACAATGAAATTACTACGTCATGTCCAGATCTCCCAGGCATGATGTCGTTGGCTACAGAGATGCCCTGGAAGAGGGTGGGCAGTAGACATCTTCAGACGCTTGTTCTTTATTGCTTTATTATTGTTACTTTTGTTGTTAGGCTGGGTTGAGCCCCTTACAGTAGGGCAGTATTTTACCACTGAGCTACATTCTTAGCCCAGCAGCTTCCTCTTGACGCTGTATTTCTGATCCAAGAATGTTCGTGCAACCGTGTCCTTGTTGGCAGTGCAGTTTTGTACGTGGGCAGAGAACAAGATAGAGGCTTGGCACCATCTTTAATACCCTTAAACTGTTCCATGGTGAAGGGAGTAGCTCTCACATTCCATAAAAGAGGGTGCGTTAACCAGGGTTACATTACCAGGAATGTTGGCCTGAGTCTGGCTCTAGAACTGTGCTCCCCCAGCCTGCGCAGGTTCTCACTGCCTTTCCCGTTAGGGGAAATAACCAATGAAAGAGGGCCTCTGGTGTTACAGGGTTGAGCACGGCATTGAGTGGGTCAGCTGAAACTCTGGCTTGCCTTATCCCGCATCCCTGGAACTGGTGTTGATAATTAAAAATTTAGTGCCACAGCTCTGGATTTTCCTTTCCACTTCTAGGGGTGTGTGTGTTTGATTATGTAATTTCTAAAGTCTTGGTCCCCTCCCCTAGGTAAATAAAGGAGACATTGTGGTGGTTGCAACAGGACAGCCTGAGATGGTGAAAGGGGAATGGATCAAGCCCGGGGCTGTCGTCATAGATTGTGGGATCAACTACGTTCCAGGTGAGTAGTGCTGGGGAGAGCTTCAGGTCTCACGTTATATCAGCCCGGGGCTTGCTGAGACTGGCTTTGTTAATGGGTGACTATTGACTTTGTCCAGAGAGAGTGGAAGAGGAGGCGAGTGCATTGCTGCTGGCTTGTTTGTCTGTCTGTCTGTCTGTTTATTTGAGACACAATCTCTTCCTATAGCCAAACCTGGCCTTGAATCCATGATTGTTCTGTACCAGCCTCCTGAAGGCTGGGACTGTAGTGTGCTCACCTGGCTTCTGTTCAACCTTCATGGAACTGTCACCCTTTCTTGTGGCAGAGGCAGTAGATAGCCTTAAATCATTTATTATAACAGTTTTCCCTTCTTGATGGCCTTGCTTTCCCTGGTTTTAGTTACTCATGGCCAACTGTAATCCAAAAACATTAAATGAAGAAGTACTACAAAACAGTAAGGGAGGTTGTTGGGGTCTTTTGGAGGTTTTTTTTTTTTTTTTTTTTTTTGGTTTTTCGAGACAGGGTTTCTCTGGCTTTGGAGCCTGTCCTGGAACTAGCTCTGTAGACCAGGCTGGTCTTGAACTCACAGAGATCCGCCTGCCTCTGCCTTCCGAGTGCGAGGTTGTTGGTTTTTAAGATAGGGTCTCACTCTGTAGTCTTGACTGGCCTGGAAATACTACATAGACCAGGCTGGCCCTGAACTACCAGAAATCTACCTGCCTCTGCCTCCAGGGTGCTAGGATTAAAGGCCTGCATCACCACACCTCAACAGTTAGTGAATTTCAAATTGTTTGTCATCCTGCGTGATTTGATGAAATCTCGGGCCACCCTTCTCTGTCCTACTTCTTCCTGCTTGGGACAGGAACCGTGCCTTTGTCACCTGGGCCCATGCTAACTAACTACACTACTTGCTCTTTAGTCTCTTGGTAATCCCCCCCTTACCAGATTTGAACTTAATTATCAAATTTGATGGCAAGTGCTTGATCCACTGAACATCTCCTTTGCATCTCCTGTCTGCGCGGCAGGTTGTTCTTTCAAAAGAAATTTCTGAACAGTACAGGAATACCTACACACACGTCCACACACCTACACCCGCCCCTCGCACGCACACATACATATGTGTGCATATACACACATGCGTGTGTATTAGCTGGTGAAAGGAACATTTACTAATTCCGTAACTTCTTCTGTGCATTGAGCACTATGGCAGTTCCTGGGCTCAGTGAGTGAGTGTGGCCCAGCTGTGGACTCCACTTATTCATTCATCCATCCATCCATCCATTCATTCATTTTTGTGGTTGTGGGAATCAAACCCAGGACCTCGTGCATGCTAGGCAAGAGCTCTCCCATTGAACTATACCAGCAGTCACCCTTCTCTGTTTTTAGACTTTAAATAGCTTCTTCAGTTCCTCTCCTCCATGCCAGTTCTTCCTGAGCCATATCTGATTTCCTGTCACCCGGGGATGATCTTCGTCTTCTGAAAATCCTTAGCCCTCTCCCTAGCCCTGATCACACAGAGCTTGCCCTTTCTTGTATCCTTCCAGCTCCACGGTGGTCTCTGCTACCTTGTCCTGCATCCTGCCTTCTGACACTCGTGCTCAGGTCTGGGGAGTTGTTGAGGCGACTTGCAGCAGGGATGATTTTTTTTTTCCTCCCTTCCCATCTGAAGTTTAAAATGCAGACACTGAGCTGCCAGCAGCGTTAGTCACTGTCAAGTTCTCACCGTTTCTAACCTCCCTCCCACTCAGCCTCGCTTTTAAAACAGTAGCTCATAATTGATCACTCATTTTCTGGGTGTAATTATCTAAGGGGTGCAGAAGAAGTTGCTCTCCTCATCTCCCCACTGTGAACACTTGCAGTGTGACATCCGAGCTCAGTCTGCATACATCCCCGCATCTCTGGATCATAAACTACTATGGGCATTCAAAAAAAAAAAAAAAGCTGGGCGGTGGTGGTGCACGTCTTTAATCCCAGCACTTGCGAGGGGCAGGAGTTTGAAGCTAGCCTGGTCTACAAAGTGAGTTCCAGGACAACCAGAACTGTTACACAGAGAAACCCTGTCTCAAAAGAAAAAAAAAGGGGGGGGGGGTGAGACTTAAGATAGAAAAGAAAAACCTGGGCTGGGGGTGCAGCTCTGTGGTAGTTTGCCTAACTTGTGCTACACCCTGAATTCAATCCTTATTACTTTACAGAGAGGGAGATATTTATTTATTTACTTTTTAGAAATTAAAGACACACACACACACATTCAAACCCCCTGGGTTAGGATCTAGAATTCTGTTGATCTGTCTGAAATTTTGATTTTTAAACATTGATTTCTCATGTAAATGGTGAAATCGTGATGTGAATTCCCCTCCCCTTTGTATGTTGTGAATATACTTTATTCCCATTGGTTAATAAAGAAGCTGCCTTGGCCCATGGCAAGGCAGAATATAGGTAGGTGGGGAAATTCTCCTGAATGTAAGGGAGAAAGAAGGCAGAGGAGTCAGGCAGACGCCATGTAGCTGCCAAAAGAGAAAGATGCCGAAAACTTAATGGAAAACCATGAGCCTCATGGTAAAATATAAAATAATAGAAATGTGTTAATTTAAAATATAAGAGCTGGCTAGGAATACGCCTGAGCCATTTGCCAAGGAGTGTGATTATTTGGGTCTGGGTGGCTGGGAAACCAATGTGAGGTCTCCATTTACAAAATAGCATAGGTGGTCATCAGTGTTTCCACCAGTCCTAGGCATATGGGCACATTCATATCAGTAAGGCCAGACTGTGTAGTTCCCTGACAATGGTAAAATCACTGGGTTATGGACAGAGGTAGGCTTCAAGATCTAAATACTGTTCTTCGAATAACTTCATTTGATGAAGCAATCTAGTCTACCCTGAACCACTTCTTGATTCATATTTCTTAAATTGTTTACTTGAGATTGATTCTCAGTGGTAGGACAAGACATGCACAAGACTTTGGGTTCTGTCTTATTAAAAAAAATAAGAATTGTTTGTGTTATCTACTCAAGGATAAAATGAAAAATCACTTTACAAATTAATAATGAATTAGTCCATATATTTTTCTAGCTGCTTTTTAATTTTGATTTGCCGGGTTGGGGAATCAAACTCAGGACTTTGCACATTCAGGGTTCTGCCGCTGAGCCACATCTCCAGTCACCTCAAAAGAATATATTTTAGGAACCAAGTGGAGTGAGGAAAGGATTGGTCAGAACTTGTGAGTGTGGTTTTCCTGCTTAGCTTACTCGTAAAGGTAATGTGAGGTAGGCTAATGTTACTTAGAAGGGGTATGGAAGAAGGGGCGGATCCCCCACCACATCCAGATCTGGTCTCCACTCACCCACTATAATAGCTCCTGGACTGGTCTCCAGTAGTTAGGGATCTCCAAAGCAACTGTCGGGATGAAACTCCATTGAATTCTATGCTTGGAACTTTCCATTGAAAGAAAGTCGAGGGCTAGGGATGGATAGCGTAATAAGCTGATAAGTGGTCACTTTCCCACTGATCACGCAACATCTGTGAGACTCTTGTCCCTTCACCAGCAGGTAGGTAAGTCAGCCCTCCATGTTTGGTAGGTGTCCATGCTATGGGGCATGTGTGGAAGTCGGGGTAACTTCCTGGAGCTGCGTCTTGCCTGCGCCTTGGGAGGCGGTTTTATTTCTGCCTTTCTGTATTCCACAGACTAGCTGGCCCACTAGTTTCCTGTCTCCACCTCACCCTAGGGTGGTTGGAATGATGGGAACGCAGGTTCTTACGTGGGTTCTGGAGCTCTGACTCAGGTTGTGTGGTTCCCGTGCCTCTGCTTTTGCTCTCTGAACCATCCTTTCCACCTCCTTAGCATTTGAAAGACTCCAAAAGGCCTACAAAGAGAATCTCTCTGACTGTAGCATGCTCCTTTAGCCCCTCCAGTCACCTAAAAAATATTGCGAGCAGGTGTGTGTTAGACCTTTGCATTTTTGGACCTCAGGTAATGCAGAGCCTCCAAGGGCAGTTGGTACAAGGACTTCCTGGGTCTGGGTTGTTTTGGTTTTGGCTACATCTGAAAACTTCCTCTCAGCCACAGAGCTGTGCTCAAAGAGAAGTGGCAATGTAACTGAGCTTCTACAGATCCTACCCCCGGGTTACTGAAGTGTCTGGGCCTGTCCCTAGCGTAGCCCGGAAGTGTTGGATGTTCTCTGTGTGAGAGCAGCGGTACATCTGTGAATCTGTCCCCTTGAATAGCTAAGCTAGGCTTTGCTGGTGAGATTTGTAGTTGGGGTCCTTTTAAGGAAATCGCAATTATATTTTTTGCCTTGAGCAAGCATTTAAGTAGCTGCTGTCTTTAGAACTAGATGTTGAATTGTTCCTCCAGCTCCTGCCTGGAGCTCACTAACTGCTGACAGTTGCTGTAGAAACCGTATCTGGCAGCTGTGACATAGTTGGAGCTTTGTATACCTAAAAAAAATTTCCTTTGTAGGCCTTGGCAAATTAACATTTTCAAAGATTGTCAGCTTTAAGAATAAAAAACACATTTTATTTATCACCAGAGACTACAAAAGGATTCTCCGGGATCTGGAAAAAAAAAAAAGCCCTCTTTTAAAAGGATTTATTTTATTTGTTTATTTTTAAATGCTTTTCATTTTTCTTACCTTTTTCACATCTTATTGAGGTCTTTCTGATAATCTCTTTTCTCCCTAGAAAATAGGGAATACCTGCCATCTCTTTCACATTAGTGCTAGGAGAGAGTCCAGGGCCTGAAGCATGCTGGGCCAGTGCTCTACCACTGGACTGCACCTCAGCTCTGTCCAGTAGCTTTAATAAGTAGACACTTGAGCCTCACAGGACAAATGTACTCTTAAATAGATGGGGGGAGGCGGATTCAAACTGTCACATTTCATCTCTAAAGTTGGAGATTAGCACCATTGTTGTGGTCTGAGACTTCGCTTTGCTTTTTCTCCCCCCCACACCCTCCTGAATCAGATGATACAAAGCCCAATGGAAGGAAAGTTGTGGGTGATGTGGCGTATAATGAGGCCAAGGAGAGGGCGAGCTTTATCACACCTGTCCCAGGCGGCGTGGGGCCCATGACCGTGGCGATGCTGATGCAGGTATGGTGCAGAAAGTTCTGGGGTTCTTCTGAAGACCTTCGTACCCTAAGCCACCGCGTAAGACCTCCTCAGGCACGGATGGGGTCTGCTGAGGGAAAGCTGTGAGAGAGGGCAAAGATGGTGTCTGTCCTGTCAGTAGAGGAAGCTGTCCTTCCACGGCCTTTGGAATTTAGAGCTGACCCAGAAACACGCTGACTGGCTGTCCACCTGCCGGTGTGGGTGAGGCAAAGGCCCTTCTGTGAGCATGGTGCCTCCTCACTCACCCCAGGTCAAGGGTCACCATGAACTGGTTCAGGTGGGGACCGAGCAGTGATGACCTGGCCCTTGGGACTGACTGACTGTTGGACTGTTCACCTCTTCTTACTCCATTTCTGTCACTTTGTCCAGAGCACAGTAGAGAGCGCACAGCGTTTCTTGCAGAAATTTAAGCCAGGAAAGTGGACAATTAAGTATAACAAGCTGAGTCTCAAGACACCTGTTCCAAGGTGAGAATGAAATGTTCTTGGGGGGAACTTGGGGACTGGTTAGGGTTTAACCGCTGGGCACTGTGGGCCCATGAGCTTATCCACAGACAGCACCATTGATTGGGGCGGAAGAGGATGTCACTAGTGGGGCTCATTATGCAGTAACTAAAGACTGACGCCCGTCTTTGTGTCTTTAAAGCGACATTGATATATCACGATCTTGCAAGCCAAAGCCCATCTGTAGCCTGGCCCGAGAAATTGGGCTGCTCACAGAAGAGGTGGAGCTGTACGGGGACACAAAGGCCAAAGTCCTGCTCTCGGCCCTAGAACGTCTAAAGCACCAGCCCGATGGGAAATACGTGGTCGTGACTGGGTATGTGTGTCCTGTCGCCAGCAGAGTCTTCTACGTGCGGCCTGACCATTATCACCAGGGTGGCATTTACACTTAGTACACACGTGTGGAAGAGCTCCTAGCTCGGTCTTTTGTTGGTGGTGGTTTTGTTTGTTTGGTTTGGCTTTTGAGACAGGGTTTCTCTGTATACCAGCCCTGGCTGTTCTGGAATTCACTCTGTAGACCGGACTGGCCTCAAACTCAGAGATGGACCTGCCTCTGCCTCCAAGTGCTGAGATTAAAGGTGTTCACCACCACCACCCAGACCTCTTGTTTGAAGGTTTTATTTAATTTAATTTATTTATTTATGATATTTTTGAGACAGGGTTTCCCTGTAGCTATTGAACCTGTTCTGGAACTAGTTCTTATAGACCAGGTTGGCCATGAACTCACAGAGATCCACCTACCTCAACCTCCCAAGTGCTGGGATTAAACGTGTGCACCACCACTGCCTGACTCTAAAGGTTTTATTTTTTAATTTGTGTGTATGTATGTGTGTAGGAAAGAGTGGGAGAGAGAGAGAGAGAGAGAGAGAGAGAGAGAGAGAGAGAGAGACCACAGACTCCTAAAGAAGCAGTTTCAGGGGATCTGATGGCCTTGTCTGGCCTCTGCGGACAGTAGGCATACATATGGTGCATTTACATGCAGGCAGGCAAAACACATATAAATAGGAAAAAAATAAATCTTTTTTTTAAGGGGGGGAAGGCTGGGGAAATGGCTCAGTGTTTAAGAGCACTGGCTGCTTTTCCAGAAGCCCCCTGTTCAGTTCCAAACATCCCTATGGCCGCTCACAGAGCTGTCTCTAACTCCAGTGCTGGGGAATCTGATGCCCTCTTCTGGCCTCCACAGGCACTGCATACATGTGGTGCACAGACATCCAAGCAAAAACTTCTGTACATAAAATAAAAATTAAATTTAAAAAAAGAACTTAAAAATCATGGGCAGTAGGGTCACATGTCAGTTCTATTTCTTTCTTATAGTGAGTAGAGCTAAAGTTCTTCTCAATTGTATTGTGTACACACATGATATATGCATTGCAGGGCTGCTTATGTGGAGGTTGAAGGACAGTTTTGTGGAGTTGCTTTTTTCATTCCCCCTTTATAGGGGTTCCAGGTGGAACTCAGGGTAAGGCTTTGATGCCGTGGAGCCATCTGGTAGACCCTGATTTTTGTTTCTGAATTTTTGAAAATCACTATAACTCTTAGAAAAAGATCTCTCAGGGTTTTTTTCTTCTTTTTTTTTTGTTTGTTTTGTTATTATATTTTGTGTGTGTGTGCGCACACACATACGCAGAGACAAGAAGAGCATGTAGGATTCTCCTGGGGCTAAGTTACAGGGGAATACAAGCCTAGGTGGCTAGTCAGTACATGTGTGCTGGGACCCAAACTCAGTCTTATGGAAGAGCAGCAGCAAGCACCCTTCACCACCGAGCCTTCTCTCTAGCCCCTTGTTCTTATTATTTATATCAGGAGTTATCTCTGAGTGTTCAATGATTCCAGTGACATTAATTCTGTGGTCTTTTGCTCTCTTCATAAAGTATAACACCAACACCCCTGGGAGAAGGGAAAAGTACAACCACAATCGGACTGGTGCAAGCCCTCGGCGCCCACCTGAATCAGAATGTTTTTGCCTGTGTGCGACAGCCTTCTCAGGGACCCACCTTTGGGATAAAAGGTACTTGTGGCCAGAGGGACCTGCCTTTCCTTTAGTCCTCCCAGACTGACTTTACCCGAGGGCGCTTATGGGTGCTTCAGCTCATTTAGATAGCTGGATGTTTGCTTCCACATTTGTATTGTGATTCATGTGAGGAAGGCTTTCATCGTTCCCCCAAGACTTAGGACTTGTGGTATATACAGGGATGATCGGGATATGTAAAATCCCGATATATCCTGATATCCACTCTACTGTCATAGTAACAATAAAGAAAATCATGGTTGCTGATCTAGGCTTCTACTGAAACAGACCAGTTCCACAGAATAAGAAAACCTGACCCCAGTTAGTGTGGGCTTTGTGGCAGGTATTGTGCTAAGCATTTTGTGTATACGTCATTCTCTATTCCCAGATGAGATGATGTCACTGCTTAGGATAGCAGCCTGGGGCCTTACTGGTAATGTGGTTAAAAGCACCATTTTGCATGTATTTATTTATCTATTTAGTGTGTGTGTGCGTGTGTGCGTGTGTGCGTGTGTGTGTGTGTGTGTGATTGCCACAGCCTGTGTGAAGGAGGTCAAAAGACAACCTGCTTCATTTCTTCTCTCCTTCCGCCATAAGGAGCCTAGAGATCAAACTCTGGTTGTCAGGCTTGGCAGCAAATGCCTTTACCCCCTTACAATTCATCACAGTAGCAAAATTACAGTTGTGATGTTACAACAAAGTAATTTTATGGTTGGGGGTCACCACAACCCGAGGAACTGTATTAAAGTGTGCAGCATTAGAAAGGTTGACAGCCACCAACTCAGCCCACAGCAGCTCTTTCCCCACTCCTATTTCGAGCTCTAAGCTACCACACGCAACCTTCTGATCAGGTGAGAACACTGGATCTCTAACCATACTTAACTTCATTTTGATCCCTGTGATTTGTAGGGATGCTCTTTTATTCTCTTTATTTTTTTTCCAGGTTACTTATTGATTTTTGTTTATTATTTATTTTGCATACATTGGTTGGGATTAAATTCAGGGCATCACACATGCTAGGCAGATACCGCACTGATCTGCACACACAGACATGCTTCTGGTTTTGTTTTAGCTTTCTGTGTGCATACTCTTTGTACATGGTGCTGTGGTACCTAAGGACGCTTTGACACACATATGCATTGCCTATCAAACCCCATACCCTCCCTTTTCTCATTGCTTCCCCCTCCTGTTACTCCTTTTTATTTTCCTGTACAATGTTGTTTCTGCTTTCAAAACATTCTCTTTTAATTTAAGCTATTTTTATTAATTATAATATGTTCTTAGCAGTGGCTTTTTCATTTGCTGGCTGACAAGGGATCGTGTTCTGCTTGTTCCAGTAATTAATGCAGATGTTCTCAACAGGCACACCTCTTCCTTCCTGCCAGGTTTGACTTGGGCTTGTTAGTTTCATTTTGTCTCTGAGACCAGGTCTTTCCAGGTAGTTCAGACTGGCCTGGACCTCACCGTGTTGCCTAGGCTGGCCACCGTCCTTGTGCCTCCTGAGAGCTAGATGAGCCTGCGCCCTGCCCTGCCTTTGTGCTTGTAACAACCCCTGACTCCAGGAGCCTTCTTCCTTCTGACTAGAGAGCTCATTGTTCTCCTTTCCTCTATTGAATTTTATTCCTTGCATAGTCTCCTCCTCCCAAAAATACGATGTGTTCTTTACACTGCCATAATCTTACCTGATGCTGTGGCAGCCTGGCCATCTTGACCGGCCTTTAGTTGATTGCACAGGCCAGCAGAGCTCCTAACAGTTCAGCTGTTTTCTAATGTATATCTCCTATTCTGGAAGAGCTGGGCTCTTTGTGTTAGGTGTGTACCATCAAGATTCCTTTTTTGGAAGCTAGAGTAGCTTTGTTAAGAGTAGGAAATTAAACAGGCTTGCCTTTATGTAACTGTCATCTGGGTTTTTTAGTATGTTAGGAATCACAGGGAGCCTATTTCTAAAGATAATAAGTAGGTATGTGTGTGTGTGTTCACGGTTTTGTCATTTGCACTCGGATTTCAATTGAGAGGCTGTTCAGCGTGCACATGATCAAGTGTTTTAGTGCGGTGAAGAAAATTAGAAAACACCTGCTCACATCTGTCCAAATGACTAGAAAATAAACAAACAGTATGCTTAGTAGTTAGGGAAATGGATTTGTCAGTCTTTGGATTCCAAGTCATGGAGAAGCAAGTTAACCTGAATCCCCGCCCTCGGTCTGTTCCCTAGGTGGCGCTGCAGGAGGTGGCTATTCCCAGGTCATTCCTATGGAAGAGGTAAAGCACCCAGGCTTGACTCAACCCGGCTCTGGGTCATATCTTTTCCCCTCCAGAGAGGGAATTTATTTTATTTTATTATATATATTTTTAGAATGCTTAGTGAACAATCTGCTTGTTTCTTGGCAGGAACAACACATTAAACAAAAATATCTTCTTTGTAGACTTGTAACAATAGCTTGCTCTCGAGGTCTGCCCTTCAGTGAGGATATTTTGAGCAAGTGAACACATGTTGCATGGTCTTGGGCATCAAAGTCCTTGTGACACAGGAACAGTGTAGGGACCCAGAGGGGAGCAGCTGCCCATGCTCCTCCTCATTGGTATAGCTTCTGGTGACCTCAGTGGTGCGGTGTGGGCTCCATTCTCTGGACGCTTTTTTGGAAAACTGCAATTCTTTCTTTGGGAGGAGTTGTTTCAAGGGACAGATAGCTGGGCGTTTTTATTTATAAATAGATAAGTTCTAGTGCTCACTGTGTCGCTCAGGCTGGCCTTGAACTGGTGGCCGACCTGAGTGCTGAGTGCTCCTGAGTGCTGGGGTGACAGGCATGAGCCATCACGCCTGGTTTCAGGGATTTGCTTTTCATAGCCCATTCGTGAGCCTGTCCACAAGCTGGGCTTCTGCCAGCACCCACTGGTGTTAGTGCATATTGAGTGACTGCTGTGGCTTCTGCTCTTTTGTAGTTCAATCTCCACCTCACTGGTGACATCCACGCCATCACTGCAGCTAATAACCTTGTGGCTGCTGCCATCGATGCTCGGATATTTCATGAGCTGACCCAGACAGACAAGGTAGGATGCAAGGGGTGTGTGTGTGTGTGTGTGTGTGTGTGTGTGTGTGTGTGTAAGGGGAAGTACCTGAATTAGTGTTGGTCCCTTGCATGCTGAGGCAGGTGACATGGCAGTGGGATGCCCTCATCTCAAATCTTTTTTCCCCTTTCTCTAAGGCTCTCTTTAACCGCTTGGTGCCTTCAGTAAATGGAGTAAGAAAGTTCTCTGATATCCAGATCCGAAGGTTACGGGTAAGTGTTTTCCTTCTTGATCGCTGAAACTTATTTGATAAAAGCAACAGGGTTTAATAGGTAAGCACTTTCCCCTCGTTTCTCTATAATTTAGAAGTGATTGATGCTATAGTAAATAGAGCGCCGACAATCTACCCTCAACTAAGAGAAGAGAAAACAGATGCTTTTCAGTGTGGAAGGAGTGTGGATGCTGCCGTGGCGATGTGTGGGGTTTGAATCCCTGCTCTCCCCAGCCCTGGAATCTTGAGCAAACTCTTTGTGGGCAGCCTCTCGGTTCGGTCTTCTATAAAGATGACCTTGATAATGCTTTTCCTACCTAGATAAAGGACTCTGGGAGAATTACTTTATTTGAATTTAACATATGTGGCCATTTTAAAAACGTATTTATTTGTACATTAAGTGTGGGCATGTGTGGAGCATAGCACCATGGAGAGTCAGGGGACAGCTTTTGGGATTCCGTTCTTATTTCTCAGTTTGTTGGAGCAGGGTCACTCTTGTTTCTCCCGTCTCTTCCTCCCATCTTGCTGTTAGAAGTGCTGGGATTATATATGTGCACCCCTCTGTCTGGTTTTACATGGGTATAAAGAATTGAATTTAGTTCATTGGGCTTTCAAAGCAAGTGCCTTTACATTCTGAATGGTCTGTCCAAATCTATATATCATCAATAAGCACATGTTTTATCATACAACCCAGAAATCTACTCTTTGATTTTGAACAAGAAAAAATGAAAATTGGTGTTCACATAAAACCCTGTACATGAATGTATTAATGAATCTATTAATAATCTTGCCAAAGTGAGAAAAGTCTTCACTGTTCTTCCATGGCTGACTGGTTAAACCAGTTGTTGTGCATCTGTGCCATAAAAAGACATGAGCTGCTGATACTGTAAATCAATCTTTAAAGTGAATTCTGTAAGGGAGAAAATAAAAATAAAAAGCCCTTTTTTGTGTGTGCCCCTTTAGAACAGTAAGAAGTCAACAAAAGTATTGAGCCATATAAAAATTTGTAAAAGAGTTTTAATTGATTTTTTTTTTTATTGATTGCTGCTCATTTTTGCCTTTCCTAAAGTCTGACTTTAATTGGGTTCCTCGGCAGTCTGGTTTTTAAAGCCTTGCATGTTGCTTTTCATTTCAATATATTTGATGAATCTAGAAGTGCACTGATACTTCTCCACTGGGACTGGTTTTGGTGTTGAGGGAAGTCTCTGGGGTGGAGTTACAGAGACAGACGTACCATGTGGGAATAGGAAAGAACCTCCAGGCTTAGCTAAAGGGTCCCAATTTACTCTTCTGGATTTACAATGCTGGCATTCCAAGGGTGCGCCCCAGACTGGATTCATGGTCCTTATTTCCTAATGGAAACGCTATCTCAAGATAATGGTCAGTTAAAAAAAAAAAGTATGCTTCTCTATTTTTTTTTGTTTGTTTTTTTTTAAGAGAGAAAGCATTTATTTTAGCTTACAGTTCAGAGTTCAGTCCATCATCGTAAGGAAGGACAACAGGGACTTGAAGCAACTGGTGACATCACGTCCATAATCAGGAAATAGAGGGATGGACAAATGAAAGCTCTCGTCTTATTTTTGTTTTGTTGGGACAGGGTCTGGCTATATGACACAACACGCTGGGTAGACCAGACTGCCTCAAACTCAGAGACCTGTCTGCCTCTGCCTCTTGAGCCGGCTCTTGTCTCATTTTATGTTTTGATTTCCTCCTTTCTTTCTTTCTTTCTTTCTTTCTTTTTTCTTTTCTTTTCCCAGAGGTTAGGCATTGAAAAGACTGACCCTACCACACTGACAGATGATGAGATAAACAGATTTGCAAGACTGGATATTGATCCAGAAACCATAACGTGGCAGAGAGGTACGTCCCCTGCACAGGCTGCCAGCCTCCTGTGCTTTGGTAACCACTCACTTCCCCCTCCCCCGGATGCTCCTGGGTCAGAATGCTGCCCAGGATGACCTTTGATTTGCTTGCCAACCTTAGCCGCCATGTAGATGCCCCTTTGTGGGATTGGTTGGATTTCTTGCTGTCTGTTCCGTGTTGATTGAAATGAACGTTTCAAGGAAGTTCATGCATAAACCAAAAATAACATTTTTTAAGTTTCAATTTTATGCAGAAAGTTTTGGTGTCGTGGAGTGGGAAAATGATGTTTAATCACTTGAATCATGTGTGCTCTTTCTTCTCAGAACTCTGCTGGCACCAATGACTTGGCTTTTCATCTCTCTCTTCAGCCTGCTCATCACTTCTCGTTATTAACTCCTCTTGTAGCACTCGGCAGCCTTCAGCTTTAGGCGTTGGCCTGACTTCACCACCATATGTTGCTTTTCTCTGTGTACAGTTAGCAGGGCTTTACTTTCTACCCATCTCCTTTGTCTCACGGTAGAGGAGAAATTTTTGTCGAGTCATGAAGAAGGCCAACTTACCAACTTCGTTCTTGTTTTTATCGGCACAGTAACTGTTAGTGTCCTGTCGATTTGGAGTTTTTGGTGTTTGTTTTGATCATGTAGCCCAGGCTGGTCTTGAGTCCTCTAGGCAGCCAAGGTTGACTTTGAATTAGCCCTCTTGCGTCCGTGTCCCTGCTAGGATTACAAGTGTGGACCACCATCCTGGACATTCCTTTAAAGAATTTTTTTTTTTCAATTTTTATGTGTATGGGTGTTTTGCCTTTATCTGTGTCTATGCACCACATGCATGTAGTGTCTACAGAGACCAGAAGAGGGCATCATATACCCTGGAACTGAAGTAACAGACAGTTGTGAGCTGCCATGCCTGTTCTGGAACCCAGGTCCCCTGGAAGAACAACCAGTGCTCTTAATCTCTGAGCTGTGTCTATAGCCCCCAAATGACCTTCTTAATACAAAAAATCATACTGTCATCTCTCTTCTTGCTTCAATAGCTTTAAGCAAATGTTGCAACATTTTAAATTTCTTAAATATAATTTATTTATCATGTGTATGAGTGTTTTACCTGCATGGATGTATGAGTACCATGTCCATGCCTGGTGCTCAAGGAGATTGAGGGAAAACATCAGATCCCCTGGAACTGGAGTTACTATGGATGCTTGTGAGCTGCCTTGTGGATGCTAAGAACTCAAGCTCACTCTTCTGCAAGAGCAATAAATGCACTAAACCACTGAACCATCTCTCTAGACCCCACTGCAAGTATTTTTAGAAGGAAACAAGCTCACCATATGTTGCGAGAATTTAATACATTGTTTAATCACTTACTGTAGCATGGGGAAGTATTGGTGTGTAGAGAGAATCTTACTCTGAGGCCCACACTGACCTTGAACTGATTTTCAATCTCTCAAGTGTTAATATTACAGGCATGAGGCACAACACCTGGCTACTTTTTCTTTGCTGGTGTTTGTTGGTTTGTTACAAAAGAAACAATTAGGGAAGAGGCAGTTGGAGGCCTATATACATCATATCCCTGCTGCTGCTGCTGATGGTGGTGGTGGTGGTGGTCATGATGACGGTGGTGGTCATGATGACAGTGGTGGTGATGATGATGATTTTTACAAGTCTTCACCTCCACCCCCAATCCATGGGGTGGAGTCACTTTCTCTGTGGGTGGGCCTGAAAGTTCCATCCCTCCAATTACCTGTCCTTGCTGGTCACCATACCCCTCCTGAGGTTCTCTGTCCTTTTAACATTCCAAGGGCTCTAGGAACCTTGCGCGGTGAACCCATGGCAAAGATGACATGCGTTTCCTTGGATCCCATACATAGGACAATCAAATGTAGGCGCCCGCTGAACAGTGAACAGTAGCTCGTCCTGGGAAGTGAGGTTTGGATTGATTGGGGGTGGCCTTTGTAGGCTACCTGAGGTCATACAGTTGGGTCTCTGTTCTGTCATCGTGAGAGAATGTGCTAGGGAGGGCTAGGTCTGTGGCTTGGAGTGTTTCACAAGCATTTGCACTTGGTCTGAGTTGATGGCCCTTGTGTGGGTGTATGGCCAGTGAGTCAACCCACAGAACAATACACACCTTAGCCTTTTCAAAAACTGGGTTGCTCTTTTTTTTTTCCCTGCTAATGTAGAATGTGTTTTGAAATAGAGTCCAGATTTTATAATTGTTTGAATTCTCTAGAAGGAATGAAGTTCAACCACTCCACTTTCTTCTGCTTTAAGAACCATCCTTCTACATTTCTGGTGTGTGACTGTTTCTTACACTAGAATAGCGATCATCCTTAGGTTTGATTTGTTGTTTTAAAGCTGTTGCTAAACTGGACGTGGTGACACATGCCATTAATCCCAGCGCTCAGGAGGCAGTGCCAGGCGGATCTCTGAGTTTGAGGCCAGCCTGGTCTACAGAGTGAGGTCCAGGACAGCCAGAGTTACATGATAGATAGAGCATGTCTCAAAAACAACAATAACAACACACACACAAACAAAAATAACCCACACCTCTGCTGCTCCCTTTACCTTAATGGTCCCTACATCCTTGTGGAATTATTTGCTTTTGAGATGGGGTCATGCTATCTGGCCCAGGAGGCCTTAAATTCGAGAGCATCCTGCCTCAGCCCTCAGAGTACTAGCATGAGAAACATGTGCAATCTTCCTTAGCTCTGTGTATCTTCATCCTTTTTTCTCTCTTCCTTTCTTGGGGGGAGTGGGGGAGTCAACCTAGGACCTCCCTGATGCTAGTCTGCACTGCCATTGCCCGGATCTCCGTTCCTTTATTTCTGTACCTTTTCTTAAAAGCCGTTCCTTGCCCTCCCTTCCCACCGTAGTGCTGGACACCAACGATAGATTCCTGAGGAAGATCACAATTGGACAGGCTCCAACAGAGAAAGGCCACACACGCACGGTAACTGTTCATCTCCAGTAATTGCTTCGTGGGAACTAGCTCTCTGCTTCCCTCCTCCTCCATCCCCCTCCTTTGTGACCACACGGGCAGGTGTTGTTCTGCCTTCTCTCTTTTAAAATGGAAGTGAGTGGGTGTGGCACCGAGCGCTCCTGACAGCTTTTGCAGTAAATCTGTGTGTCACCTGTGTGGTTTTCCCCCAGCATTTCTTCCTGGAGGTGGAGAACCCCAAGAGAATAGTCTTGCATGTAAATTAATTAAAATTGCTTCTCTTCTGTCGCCATTTGGCAGAATGTATCTTCGGTGTGAGAATACCTGTGTTGTTCCTTTTATGTCAGGGAAACTGTAGCCAGTATGTAACCAACTGTAACCAAGCTGCTTTCACAGGAATAAAATAGCTTATTGGCCCGGCTACAATTTGGGGTGAAGAGGTAGTAGGGGTGCAGGAAGGATCTCATGTAGCTCAGTATGATCTCTAATGTACTATAGCTGAGGATGACTTTGAACTCTGATCCTCCAGCCTCCACCTCCCAAGTTCTGGGGTTACAAACTTATGCTACCACACCTGTTTTATTAGGTCCTGGGGATCAAATCCATGTTTTTGTGGGTGCTAGGCAAATTCTCTGCCCCAGTGCTACAACCCCTAAAACACTGATTTTTTTTTTTTAAATATTTATTTATTTATTATGTATACAATATTCTGTGTGTGTATGCCTGCTGGCCAGAAGAGGGCACCAGACCCCATTACAGATGGTTGTGAGCCACCATGTGGTTGCTGGGAATTGAACTCAGGACCTTTGGTAGAGCAGGCAATGCTCTTAACCTCTGAGCCATCTCTCCAGCCCCCAACACTGATTTTTAAAAAAATGATTACTCAAAGCGTCTGAACAATTAGGAAATTTTGACTGTTGGAAGACGATTTAGATATTTCTATTCCATCCTTGTTAACTTCCGGTTTGACACAGAGGGTCTGCCTTTGTCTCTCCGTCTGCCCACAGGCCCAGTTTGATATCTCTGTGGCCAGTGAAATCATGGCCGTCCTGGCCCTGACTAGTTCCCTGGAAGACATGAGAGAGAGACTGGGCAAAATGGTGGTGGCATCCAGTAAGAAAGGCGAGCCCATCAGTGCTGAGGATCTGGTAAGTGCCAGGCTGGTGACGTGACGTCCTGCAGTCTCTCTGTGAGACTGAGAACAAAATTTATACTCGTCTTAAGATGTTGTGATTTTGCTCATTACAAAAATTTAGAATTTTTTGTTAAGTTCCTCATAGTGAGTGATGTCACGGGCCATGAGCGCTGGGTGGCGTGAATGATGTCGTCATCCTGCGAGCTCTTCCTGAGCAAGCTGCCACTAGACTGTGTATGGAACACCTGTCATCCCAATGTCTGTCACTCTCACTCCTCCCCATGACACTTGACTTAGAAAGGCTTATTGGGCAGTTTGGCTGATGACCATCTGGTTGGGTCTCCTGCTGTTTTGTTTTGTTGTTTGTTTTTTGATGGGTGGTTTGTTTTATTATGTTTTGTTGTTGTTGTTACTTTCTCTTTAGATAGAGTCTCCCTATGTATCTCTGACTGTCCTGGAACTCAAAATAGACTAGGCAGGACTCGAACTCACAGAAACCCTCCTGCCTCTGCTTCCCAAGTGCTGAGATTAAAGGCATGTGCCACTATGCCCAGCCCTCTATGTACATGATATAAAATTTGAAATAAAAATTCTTAACCGGGCAGTCGTGTCTCCTGCCTTTAATCCCAGCACTTGGGAGGAGGAGGCAAGCAGATATCTGTGAGTTCGAGGCCAGCCTGGTCTGTAGCAGCTAGTGCCAGGACAAGCTCCAAAGCTACACACAGAAACCCTGTCTTGAGGGGTGGAAATTCTTAAAGAAACTTTTTTTCCAGACAACCTAATCCAAGCTTGCTTGGAACCCATCCTGTAGCCCAGACTATTCTCTAAACAATAGCAATCCTCCTAGTTTAGCCCCCTGCACCCTGGGATTAAAACAGTGCTTCTCGACCTTCCTATTGCTGCAACCCTTTAACACAGTTCCTCAGCTTGTGTGGACCCCAACCATAAAAATATTTTCATTGCCACTTCATAACTGTAATTTTATGCCGTAATGAATCCTAATGTAAATATTTTTGGAGATAGAAGTTTGCCAAAGATTTCAACACCCTCGGGTAGAGAACTGCTGTATTATAAACCTGAGTCACCACACCTGCTTTAGATCAAAAATTTAAAGGCCTGTTTGTATCAACACACACTGGTATAGTCGGTGTTATGGCACAGGAATTTAGAAAAGGGAGAAAAATATTAACTTCGCAGTTAACATGTTTTAAATTTTAACACCCAGACCTTAAATTTAGAAACACATTAATGTCGAATATAAATGAGAACCGCTGCCTGGTTTTCCTTTGCCATTGGTTTATTCAGCAATGACTGGCTCCCTTAAAAGAGGGAGCTGGATTTAGGAGTTGGAATTAGGCTTCTGGCTAGTAGTTTGCTTCAGCTTTGGGAAATATACAGTGAATTCGACTCAGACCCGTTTCTGCTCGGATACCAAAGTTATAAATAGCGCGTTGCTGTCGGAACTAACATAGCTCCTCTAAACGGGTCTAAATGGATTCCCCACATCAGCCAGCCGCAGAGCTTGATTGAGGCGCTTGTTTCTAGCGCCACGTGCGTTTTCAGAAATGGTGCGTGAGTGCCATTTTCATCCTGCTTCCTCCCCCCGCCAGGATAACTGGTGGCTTCCTAGTACAGCGAGGGGAAATAAGCAATAACGATGAATGGCGGAGATTAGGTATGAGCTGTAATTATCCCAAGATGGTTAAAATGAATGAGAAGCCCCGCGGTGCCGAGTTCTGGTTTCAGGAGATTGGATTTCTGCTAGCAGGAGTTGATGCTTCGTGGGCTTGTCTTGCAGGGCGTGAGTGGAGCACTGACGGTGCTGATGAAGGACGCAATCAAGCCCAACCTCATGCAGACCTTGGAGGTGCGCTGGGTAACTCCGGGCTCCAGAATTCACTCCCTCTAGTCAGAACCAGGAGATTATTAAGCACACTTTCCTTGCAGAACCAGACACCTTTTATCTTTTCTGAAAGATTTTTAGAAATTTGTTTGCTATGGGGACAGCCTTGTGGAGTGAGTTCTCTCCTGGCACTCGTACTTGGGCTTTCGGGTTTGAACTCAGGTCTCCAAGCCTGCAAGGCAATCACCTTTACCCAGTGTCATCCCATAGAAGCCTTTTCTGCTGCTCATCTCTCCTTACTTCTTACAGCTGGGAGGGGGGCGTTCTAAAATGATATAAAATAAATGGCTTTGGAGTTGGGGGTATAGGTCAGTGGCAGAGGGTTTGCCTAGCATGTGAGAGGCCCTGGGTTGGACTCCCAACACTGCCACAGGAAAGGGGTGCAGCAGGCGCTCTTGGACCACCAGCCCCCAAATCATAACACGGAGACTTAGTGGCTTTGAATGCCCAGCCTTAGTGTAGGCTTGTTTCTAGCTAGCTCTTTTTGAACTAACCCATTTCTATTGATCTGTGTGATGCCCTGAGGCTCGGTTACCTCATCCATGTACTGCCCATCCTGCTTCCCTGCTTCCTCTGTGTCTGGCTGGCTGACCCTGGCTGGTTGGCCGGCTCCCCTTTTCTCTGTCCACCAGCTCCACCCATCCCTCCTTTGCCTAGCCATTGGCTGTTCAGTTTGTTTTTTTTTTTAGACCAATCGGGTACCTTAGGCAGGTAATGTCAAACAGCAACACATCCTTACATAGTGAAACAAATGCAGAATAAACAAAAGCAATGGGGTTGCAACATTAAACAAATGCAGCACAATCAAATGCAACACATCTTTACGTGGTTAAACAAACATTCTATTCCACAACAAAGGGGTAGGCGTGGTGTTTTTCCTCCTGGAAGTCTTCTTTCAAATTCTAGTTAAATCCTAGCCCTTCGGCTAACGTGACACCACTGTGAAGCCAAGTTGGCATTTGCTCACGATGTCATGGTTCCCACAGGGCACACCAGTGTTCGTCCATGCTGGGCCCTTTGCCAACATTGCACATGGGAACTCCTCCATCATTGCAGACCGCATCGCACTCAAGCTTGTTGGCCCTGAAGGCTTTGTCGGTGAGTCCTCGCCCCTCCTCGGTGGATGGATGGGCTCGTGTCACTGAGTGGCCGTGGTGGTTTACAGTTGCTCGTCTTCCTTGCAGTGACTGAAGCAGGATTCGGAGCAGACATAGGAATGGAAAAGTTCTTCAACATCAAGTGCCGCTATTCTGGTCTCCAGCCACACGTGGTGGTTCTTGTTGCCACTGTCAGGGCTCTTAAGATGCACGGGGGCGGCCCCACGGTGAGGACCAAGGACTGAGAACATGATTGTCAGAAATGTTCTAGAGGCTTGGTTGGTACTCCATTGCTGATGGATAGGGAGCCAGAGCCAGGGATGGCCAGATACCTCACCCTCAGGGACAGATGTCCCTCCAGTGTTTTAAGGGGTCCAAGCTGGTTTTGTCACCTGCCTGTGTAAAGCCCTCCAAGGGCTTGTGCTTGACCTTACTGGCAGGAAATTCTGTGTCAACCTGTTCTTTATAAACCTGAATCGGATTTTCCTCTTGATATTGACACTGGCAGGCAGCCAGCTGACACTGGGCTGAAGCAGAAGTCAGCTGTGGGCGGCAGTTCTTGCTGACAGGGCACTGGTAGCCTGCAGTGAGCTGGTGGGGCTGCCCTGGACTGGTGAAAGAAGGGCAGGTCACTCGGGAATGGCAAAGATGGGCTCACTCAGGACCAGCTCCAACCCGGATGTGTTGTGTTTTCCTGAACTCCTATTGCTTAGAGACTATACCTTCTTGTTCTGATATTTTCACATCTCTTCTTTGTTTATTTGCTTGCTTTTTGAGACAGGGACCCACACTGTCATCTGGCTGTCCTAGAACTTCCTCTGTAGACCAGGCTGGGTTCAAACTTACAGAGACCTCCACCAGCCCCCAGTGCTGGCGTAAATGTCGCAGCCCACCTGACTTCACATCTTCTCTTCAGACTGACATGTGAAGTTGGTTGTACCGTTCGGCAGTCACTGTAGAATTAGATTTCTGTTCTTGTTTAGGCGTTGGTATTGTGACCCAGGGAGTGAGACCTTGAATCTGTTGATGGTGCAGTGACACCCATTTGTCCTAACAGAGCAATTTTCAAGTGTTTCAGGATGCGGTGGGGGGAGGGTTACGCTGGGGATTGAACCCAGAGCTTTGCACATACCTGACAATGTTTCACTACCAGGCCCTTAGACCTTCTTTGTACTTCTAAAAATTACTAAAGGCCTAAAATAGCTTTTATTTATATGAGTTACAGCTATTAATGCTTAGTATATTTTATATTAGAACTGAGTTGCACATTAACATAAATAGCTTTTTTATGAAAAGCGATTATATTTTCTAAAATAATAGAAGTACTGTCCTTTTCCCCCTCTCTTCTGTGTCTGGTTCACTGGAGACAGTGGGTTGATTCTCCTCTGCACGTGGCCTTGTGATGTCACGTGGCAGGTAGCCTGTGGAGAGATCATTGTCCACTTGGTGAGAGAGTGAAGGCTCCATCGGGAAATCGTTTTGGCCTTGGGTCACCCCCCCAACAAGGTTAGGTCCCCAGACTGCACTGGAAGGCTCTCTCCCAACTCACATAGCCTTTCTCAGACCATAGTCTAGTTGCCCCTGAGGGATGAAAGACTTTTCCAGCCTCAGATGCCCCTTTCTGCCAGAAATGGCAGATAGTCTCTGCTTCTAGCCAGCATTCCCATCTCACGTACCCCTCAATGACCTCATACCATAGCCTGACCAACTTGCCCAGGGCCAGGGATATCTGTGAAAGAAGTCCCATGAAGCCTTAAACTTACTAAAAAAAAAATTGAGGATTTTTTTGGGGGGGAGGGTGAGTTATTTTTTTTCCTTTTGTAATTCTGTTGTGCAGTTCCTGAGTGTGAACTTCGTAGGTGACAGCATTATTTTGCAAGTTTGAAAGGTTGGACTGGCCTGGGAGCCTCCCCTGTAATCGTGCTGGGCCCCTGCTCTGGCAGTCCTGAGAGGAGGCTTTGCCTGCACAGCTCTGTCCAGGAGCCGGACCTGTGGGGAGCTTTGCAGAAGGTCACTGCTTTCTGTTCATCTTCCACGTGGCCCTTCTAGGATCATAGCTCCATAGACTGAATACGCAAACCTCAAGTCTCTCTGAGGAATGGAAGACCCAGCCAGAGGCCCTTTAAGCACTGTGTGTTGCCTGCAGTGACGAGTGCATCAACCCTGAGCCCTTTGCATGTAGCTTGCAGCGGGGCTCACCCAGCTCCCAGATCAGGACCCAAGCCAGGCCCCTCCACCTAGTGACGCAGTGAGCTAATTGCTTTAGTGTTCACGTACCTCTAAGTCTACTATACAGGTCCTCCATTGTCACCCTCTCCCCCTTTATTCCCTCTTGAGAGAGGGTCACATAGCCTAGGCTGATGAGGACCTTGAAGTGATTGCCCTGCCTTCATTTACCAAGCACTAGAGACCACAGGTCCACTCTGGCTGCTGTTTTCCTCTTACTGCTTGTTCAGTCATCCTAGGTTGGCTCCCACCCACCCCTCTGGCCACATCATGAATGGCGGTGTGTCACAAGCCTGGCCTTTGACATCCATAGTGACTTTTGCAGGACCGGTGGCTGTGTCCCCGCCCATCCACCTTCCCTTCCATTCCCGTGGTGTGTGCTTCATTCTTCAGTGGGGCCACTGTGCTGCCACAGGGATACTCCTGTCTGCTGTGGCCTTCCTCCATCCGTCCCTCCTCATCTCAATTCACAAAGAACACACATGCACGCACGCACGCACACTGCGTTCGCAGCTGTCATTGTCCTGGCGCTTTACACCCTCATGCTCCTGAGTCCTTTGGGCGGGGAAACAGCTTCACGTAGTCAGCCGTTTAGTCTCCGAAACGAAGCGTGCAGCCGCTTGCCTGTCACAATGGGAGCACACCTCACTTTGTTTCCTTTCTTCCAGGTCACTGCTGGACTGCCCCTTCCCAAGGCTTACACAGAAGAGGTAACTACAATTAATTATTCTGTTCGCTTGTCCTAGGAAACCACACCCCAAACTAATCTGGCTGTGAAAAACTAAGGTCACCGACCCTAGCTAGGTTGTACCTTGCAGTGTGTGTGTGTGTGTGGGGGGGGGGTAACAACAAAGCCTGAGGTGCACTGGAGATCATATTAAATAAGAAGTGGCTGTAAGTAGAATTGGCCCAACGAGGATGGCAGGAAGCCATTTTCCTAGACTAGTGGCTGGTTCTCACAGTTTTACTCCCAGGGAATATTTGGCTGTATCTGGAAGCTGTTTGGTTGCTGTTTGTTAGAGATAGGGTCTTGTTAGATGGACCAGGCTGGCCTTGAGCCCTGGAGTTCAGCCAATGGATTAGAGGCAGGTGCACCATACCCAGCCAGAGAGGGTACATTATGGAGGTATAACTGGCACCTGATGTGTAGAAGCCAGGGATTGTTAACAGCCTAGGGTGTGTAGGGCATCCCCTCACCTCCCCCCCAGTAATCAAAATAACAATAGTGCCAGAGTTATGAAGCCATGCCCTAGACTGATGCACACCTCTCTCCTTCGTTGTCTGTCCTGCTCTGAATTAGTCCTAAATGCCATTTAAATCAAGCAAGGAGAGACCTTTAGAAAGCACATTTTCTCTACAAACCCAGACCTGAGTTCAAGACTCCAGATTACGCCACTGAGTTGATTTTGCAGGCACATCTTCCATAAGCTGACTTGGGTTGGGGGCAGGAGCTCAGAGAGTGTTCTTTTTTCATACTGATACTATTTACCCTAGAAAAACCATCCCTAGGGCCACTGAGTGGTCATGTGGAGAAGATGCGGGGTCAGCCTCTGTCACTGTCATCCAGTTTCTCTGTCCCTTTGGAGGCTTTTACCTTACCGGGCAGTACAGGGTCAGTGCACAGCCCCCAGATGAAGTTTGCCAATTTGACTAGGAAAAAGAAGCTTGGTGCCTTGAGCCTGCCTGTCTCCTGAGCTGTGACTTGCCTTTTATGGTCGCCTGTGTGATTCAGGCGTAGGAGGGGAATTCACAGCTCTGGCCCTCCTGCCACCCCGCAGCCTTTCCTGTATCTAATTGCAGTGAGTGCCCCAAACTGGCCCAGCTGGTGGCTCCGTTTAAGAATTTCCACTTCTTTAAAACTGATCTCCGTTGGTCTTGTGTATTAATTGCTTTTTATGTGGCTAAAGAAAGGTAACACAGAGTGCTCTTGAGACCATCAGATTATCATGATCTCAGACTACAGGTGGGGGTTTTATACAGTGTAAGATCTTCCTTGTTTTCTGTCTTTAACCTTCCTACTTTTTCTGCTGCTTTAGACATCTGAAAACCAAGAAATAGGGAGGAGGGAATGGGGGGGGACTGAGGTTGGGGTGTTAAATAAACAAATAAATTTAAGGAAAAAAATGCCCAAGAAGTAATAGTGGTAGATTTTCCTAGTGATCCAGCGTGTTTCTATAAGACAACCACTATTGATTAGTTGATTGATCGATTGAATTGTTTGTTTGTGGTGACCAAAAAATGTGAGCCTATTTCCACCTTGTCTGAAGGTCAGAGAGTTTCAGCTTGCTCAAAGTTGTTGCCATCCCACCCCGACCAAAGGTCAGAGAACTGGAACTTACTTCTGTTCTGCAAGGTTATTGTCCCCAACTAGATGTAGGTCAGAGAGTTCTGCTCTCTCAAGGTTATTATCAACATGTGTGGCTAATAGCCAGCCCTTGTATTTCAGGTTTAGGATTTAAGGATCCTACTCAGGTTACAGATGGTTGTTAGGACCCTCTGCAGGAACGAACGGCTAGTGCTCCTAACTGCTGAGTCATCTCTCCAGTCCTGGTTTTTCTAAATTTTCTTTTATGTGCATGTGGGGGTGGGGAGGCATGCCTGGGGAGACCAGAAAAGGGTGTTCCTTAACGTTGGAGTGACAGGCTGTTATGTGCCACCTGACTTGCATGCTGGATCCAAACTTGAATGAACAGGAATGTTGGGGACCAGCCTTGACAAAAATACCTCTCGCCAAGGTAGAGGCATGGGGATTTAGAAATATAGTAAAGAATATGAAGACACGAATGAAAATAATAAAACGGAGAAACATTTAGTATAGTATCAGGAGGGAATTCCAGTGAGTACTCAAAATTCGCCCGCATTTAATTTCCAACTGCTTAAAATACCTCTGACCCCAAAAAGGTAGGAGTAAGACAAAGAACTACATTAACATGATACCAATTGAAGGTCGCGGGCTACATTCATAAAACATTCTGTTGCTAGAACAAAACAAGTCACACTCACACGCTAGACCAAAACATTCTGTAGGCAAACCTGGGTGGAATCCCAAGTTATCTCCATAAAGGGAACTGGAACTTAGTTGGATACTTAGAGTTTGAGGTAGGAACAATCTACTTCTCTATTCCTGGAGCACGGGCTGGCTATTAGCCACACCTGTTGACAATAACCTTGTGAGAGCAGAACTCTCTGCTCAACAGTAGACTGGTCCTTTGGGTAGAAGTACAGTAACTTAAAGGAACTAGATGTTAGCTCCGACTCTGTGACCTTTGGTCAACGTGGAAATAGGCTCACATTTCCTGGCATCCACACAGGAAGTAGTACTCTTTTTTATTTATTTTTTTATTTTTTGAGACAGGGTTTCTCCATGTAGTTCCGTCTGTCCTGGAATTCTCCATAGAGCGACTGGCCTTGAGCTCAGAGGTCCTCCTGCCAGCCTCTCCTCCGGCCTCTCCTCCGTTCTGGGATTAAAGGCGTGTGCCACCACCCCTGGCTGAAAGTAGTACTCTAAACTGCGGAGCCATCTGTCCAGTGCAGTACTTGGGTTTTCCAAATAGTATTTGCCTTATTTTATTAGCCTTGGGAAGGTTCATAGTTGAGTTCATTAAATTCTCTGAAACTTCACTGACTTCTTGCAGGGCAGTATTCATGGTGGTTGGGCATTAAACTCCTTTGGGGTTGGGCCCTGTGCTGGCCTCTGTTGGGTGAGCAAATGTTTTCTGTTGCACCATAGGAGTTATTCTGTTGTGTCAACACACAAGTTATAAGTGTAATTTAAGTAGAGGCTTCAAGCTCGTCCCCTCCAAACAACCAAGAGGACATTAATATGTTGCATAATGGTGTCCGATACCCCCACTGTCATATTGTTGAGATGGAGGGAAATAGCTTAGCTTCCCTCAGTGCTATATATAGGCAGGAGTCGATTCTCCTGCCTCCACCAGCAGCGCTGTGGGGTGTGCATCACGGCCCCCTGCTGGCCTTCCTCCTTGCCCTCACTGTGATCATCTTCTGACTCAAAGACACACTTCCCTTTTTATATTTTTATTGTGTTTATTCATTTGAGACAAGGATTGGCCAGGTTCCCAGGCTGATCTCAGCTTCTATCCTTCAGCCTCCGCCTCCTGAGTGCTGGGATTGCAGGTGTACCCCACCATACCCCAGGGATAGCTTCTGTCTGCAAAAGAAGCAACAGCTTTTGCTATTGTTTTGCAGAACCTGGACCTGGTTGAAAAGGGCTTCAGTAACTTGAGGAAACAAATAGAAAATGCCAGGATGTTTGGAGTGCCTGTGGTCGTGGCCATGAACGCATTCAAGTAAGTGCAGAATCTCGAGAAAAGAGGAGTATAGAAAACGCCAGGAAACAGCTCCTGGAGCAAGCTGTGCAATGCCCCTTTTAGCTTCATTTTGTCCTTCACTTGCGGCTGTTGGGTATAGCTTTGTGGTTCAGCCTGTGATGTGACAGGCACCATATGGGCCTCAGGCACCATATAAGCCGCTACCTCACCAGTGAGGTCCGGAAATCAGAACTGCTCCTGAGGGCCCTCTTCTCTGCTGAGCAACGGGGAGAACACACACACTTAACAAGGAATGTTCTTTTCGGTCGCTCCAAAGCCTTTTGTGCTAACAGAAGAGCATCGCTTGCAGCATGGCTTTATTTCACCGGGTCAGGTGGGATGTTATGTTGAGAGAGTTGAATGTATTGAGCTAGAAGTGTTCATGCAAGAGCTGTGTGGGTTGTTTGGCACTGTAGCGCCGTTTAGGGTTTCAAAATAATGCCCTCACCACAGCGCAACGGGAAGAAGCAATTTGTAAAGCTGGTATTTACTGAGTCCCAATGGTGTCCTGGGAATGTTCCAGATACTTTACATGTATTGCTGTCTAACCTTCATGATATCCTGGGGCAGCCCCGCTGTGGTTCTTTCCATTGTTTCTTCAGGGTGAGCCAAATAAGTGCAGATGAAGTAGCTGGGCAAAAGTCACCCAGCCCACTGGCCTTAGAGCTGAGCTCGACACACACAGTCTGGATTGAGTAGTGTCCATGTTCCGGGCAGCAATCTGTGTGGGGTTAATAGCATACGCACAATCTGCACTCCCTTCTCCGTCACCTCCCGTTCTTTAACGCAAAACTCTCCTGAACAGGACAGATACAGACGCTGAACTGGACCTCATTTGCCGCCTCTCCAGAGAACATGGGGCTTTCGATGCTGTCAGATGCACCCACTGGGCAGAAGGAGGCCAGGGGGCCTTAGCCCTGGCTCAGGCAGTCCAGCGAGCATCACAGGCCCCCAGCAACTTCCGGCTCCTCTATGACCTCAAGGTGGGTTACTGGCTCTACGTAAACAGAACAAAACCAGAATGGCCTGCGTGTAAAAATGCCTCAGCGTGGAACTTGTGTGTAGTCAGCAGCGACTACCTCGTGGTCTGATCCCCTTGTGGGTGAGTCACCCCAACCACAAACTGGACTCTCCACTTGAGACATCTGTCTTACAAGCACAGATGACTGCCCGTTTGCAAACAGAAATACCTGGAGAGCTTAGCTCACACCCTGGCTTCTGAAGCTTACAAAGTATGTGCCCTTTGTGGGTGGAGCCAAGTTGGTAGCTTACTGCATTGCAGGCTCTCGCCACGGCCTCAGCCATGCAGTAACAAAGGTGGCTGTATCTGGCTCTGGAAAGTTTTCTGACCACTTCTCAATACTAGAGCAAAGAAGAGTGCAGCCAAGCCCACTTCCTGAGACGGTGTTACCCCAAGTTCAGACAAGCCTTCTGAGCCAAAACCAAAGCATTTCCACAGGTTTCTCACTTCCACAGGCTTCTTCACAGTTCAGTCACCGAGCCAGGTGGATTGCACCTGGCCTGGCAGAAGCAGTTTATTCCGTGACACACTCTAGTCACTTGGAAGATCGCTGTTCCTAGGGTTGTATTTCAGATTGTGACTGGATGCTAAATAGTCTCTTGGCAGTGATTAGAAACTTTGTTTGAAACATGGGGTGTACATTGTAGTTCATTCTGCTTGTTTTAGTTTTGTTTTGTTTCTGAGACAGGGTTTCTCTGCATAACAGTTCTAGCTGTCCTGGAACTCCCTTTGTAGACCAGGCTGGCCTTGAACTCAAGGGAAATCTGCCTGCCTCTGCCTCCTGGCTTCTGCTTGTATTCTCTAGGCTAATTTTTGCTTGGCTTTTCTTTCCCTTTTTTTTTCTTCTTTTTTAAGATTTATTTATTATGTATACAGTGTTCTGCATGCATGCCAGAAGAGGGACTCTCATTACAGATGGTTGTGAGTCACCATGTGGTTGCTGGGAATTGAACTCAGGACCTCTGGAAGAGCAGCCACTGGTCTTAACCACTGAGCCATCTCTCCATCCTCACTTGGTTTTTCAAAGACAGTCAGAGACTTGAGGAAATGGCCACCATAAAGAGTGGAGCCTGGATTAGATGGCTCAGTCAGTAAAGTGTCTGCCACATAAGCGTGAGGGCCCGAGTTCAGGTCCCCAGCACCACGTGCGAGCCAGGTGTGGTAGTGCATGCTGCAACCCCAGTACTGGAGACGTGGATCTCTAGGGTTGGTTTTCAGCCAGTGTAGCCAAATCAATGAGCTGCGGGGTCAGTGAGAGACCCTGACTCAATACACAAGGTGAAGAGGGATAGAGGACAGATATCCAAGGGTATCTCTGGCCTCCACCTGCACCTGAGTATGCGTGCGTGCACACATACATACATACATACATACACACACACACAAACTCACACAGAAAAAGGAAACTATCGCTCTTGAGTTTTAACTTAGAATATTTCTGCCTCTTCTCTTTGCATGTGCAGATATAATCCATGGAGAATTAATTAGCGTTCTCCTGTTGGGCTTTGGGTTTGTCAACAGGTCTAAAAATCTGTTTGAACAATCACCCTTTTAGAAAAAGCCCTAAACATAAATGCACACAAACGAGAAGCACTTGTGGGGCCCCTCTCCAGTCCGCTGTTCACAGTGCCCAAGTCGGGAGCCCTAGACCTGAAGGGCCAGCTGGTGACCTGAAAGAGCGAGAGAACAAGGGCTTCAGAACCCTTCTCTCCGGAGCTCTTCTCTGTGCCGGCAGACAGGAGGCTGCTGCCCCTTTCTGTGTTATTCAGCATCTGCGTGTCTTAAATCCCCCCTCAACCAAAGTGTTTTTGCTTCTGAAGTTCTAAATGTGCCTTGGATTTAACAAGCTCCAATTATACGATGCATGTGAGCATCATCTGCAGCTTGCTGCAGCCGCTACCGAAAGCGCACGTTTCAGGTCCATTTCATAAAGCACACTTGGAAGTGGTCACTGTTTAGTAAAAGGTAAGGTGTGCATTTTTATAGGCCGAACATTGCTCTATTTAAGATCTGCCCGTATATTCATTTAGCCATAGTTGCTAAGGAAGAGAAAGCCCAATGAGCGACATGTGTATATGTGTGTGTGCATGTCTACATATCTGTATCTATGTGGAGACTTTGTATCTGTGAGATATTTTCCACTTAACCAAATCTGGAACTTTTTATTGACATGGTCCTGGGCTGGCAAGATAACTCAGTGTGTAAAGGCATTCATAGCAAACTTGATGATATAAGACCCTAGGTTTTAGCTTCACCACCTCCAATAATCAAAGTAGTTAAATGTTTGTGACTTATCCCCCCCCCCACCAAAAAAAACTCCTCAGGTTAGCCAGGCAGTGGTGGCACGTGCCTTTAATCCCAGCACTTGGGAGGCAGAGGCAGGTGGATCTTTGTGAGTTCCAGGACAGCCAAGACTTACACAGAGAAACCCTGTCTCGAAAATCCAAAAGAAAAAAAAAAGTCGAATTATTTGCATGTCTGTTGTATATAAAATGCAATTTGTATCCCTTTTGGGGACACTGGCCTGGAATATCCTTGCTAAGAATCTTCATGTGTGTCCAGTCACAGTCCCCTTCTCTCTGTACATCAGCTTCCAATTGAGGATAAAATCAGGATCATCGCACAGAAGATCTACGGGGCAGATGACATCGAATTGCTCCCGGAAGCGCAGAACAAAGCCGAGGTCTACACAAAGCAGGTGGGTGTTTGGAGTCTGAGCCCTGAGCTTTCCCAGCCTTGTGAGCTCCTACACTCCACTCCTCCAGATAGCAACATCCTCTTCCAGAGTACTGGGCCTGGGATTCTGTACTTACAGCTGTAGGCGAACATCTCGGGAAACCGGGAGGAAATGCAGAATACAGAATGTTTTCCTGAAACCCGAGGCGCCTCTGTAGCACTCTCGTCTCTGCTCCAGATACTGTGTTTTATTGATTATAACGATGGAAATCCGTCCCTTACAGGGATTCCTCATTGTGTTGGTCTGTGATAACAATGAAGGATGAGGTGGAGGTGCCCGTGCAGGGTGCTAGCCCTCTCAGTCTCGTGACAGTGCCCAGATGTTCTTAGCTGCATAGCCTGTGTTTCCTTTGTCACAGCCCTGCTTCCTTTTCCCCGCAGGGCTTTGGGAATCTACCCATCTGCATGGCCAAAACACACTTGTCTTTGTCTCACAACCCAGAGCTAAAAGGTGTGCCTACTGGCTTCGTTCTGCCCATCCGTGACATCCGTGCCAGCGTTGGTGCTGGTTTTCTGTACCCATTAGTGGGAACGGTAAGTAGAACCCATTCATGGCCTCACTTCTGAAATGGGTCGCTCGGGCTGTCAGTGTCAGATTGCCACAGTCTAGCAGAAAGCTGTAATCAAGCCTATCCAGGTTAATCCTGGTCTTGATATGGACCATACGGTACCCATTAAAGCCTAACACTGCACCTACCTCTACTGAATAAGGTTCCCAGGGCCAGTTTGCTCTTGATTGAACCCAGAGTGGGTCTAATTGGGCTCGGAATTTGCCAGTATCTAGTCTGCTCTCTGGATACATGATGTTAGCATCCGATTCAGTCATTGGCGGATTGATGATAGTAGTTGGGTATGGTAGCACATACCTGTACTCCTAGCACTTGAGATGAGATCTGTTGCAAGTTCAAGGCCAGCCTGCTCTACATAGTGAGTTGTAGTCCAGCCAGGGCTATGTAGTAAGACCCTGTCTCAAACAAAACCAGCAACTCTCCATTGAAGAGCCGGTACCCACCGGAGGGTTTGTCTTACTAGTGGCTACTCTTTGAGAAGTCTATAATCCGTGTGCCCTTTCTCTCATATTAGCATCTCTGTTTCCTTTTAATCTTCTTACTTAAGACTATATTAAACTATATTAAAATCTCTGATTACTAGGAGGAAAAAATGTGTCTGTATTGAGTAGTTCTAGATTTATAATATTGTATAACAACTGTTTATCTAGCTTTTAAATTGTATTAGGTGATAAAAGTTGTCTAGAAGTGATGTGTACTGGGGTGTGTGCATACATTATGTGTCTTATTAGACCATCCTGAAAAGGATCGAGTACTCAGATTTAGAGATCCATGGGGTCACAGAAAGCAACCCCATGGGGAGAAACTGTCCTCACAGTTCTGTTTACTGAGCATGTTATACAGATTAACCCAGTCCTCTCCACAGCCCCAGCAACAGAGATGTCCTATCCAGTGTCTCGCTGACGGACTGAGAGCTCCTCTATGTATGTGTGGTTATTTTTCCTGTAGGTGTGTCTGTGCATCCTTTGTGTGCCAGGTGCCCAACAAGGCCAGTATGCCGGATCTCTGGAACTGGACTGTGGGTTATGGGCCACAGTAGGTGCTGGGGATCGAACCCAGGTCCTCTGGAAGAGCAGTCAATGCTCTTACCTACAGAGCCACCTCTCCTAAAGTTTATTCATGAAATTCTGGTAGTTCACTGTCCTTGAAATCCATTAAAAAGGCAATGGATAAAGCTGGATAAAACTGGGTGTGGTGTTAAACTGTTCTAGTCCAGCACTTGGGAGGGGGAAGCAGGAGAATCAAGGTTTCGCTGTGTGGCCCTACTGGCCCCAAACTTGCTATCCTCCCGCTTTAAGGCTCGTGTTGCAGATACATCGTATCTGGCTGGCTTAATCTTTTCATTTGTTTTAAGAAAATTTGAAGTTTATTAAGGAAAATGTTTTATTCTAGATTTAAATGTGGACATTAAGAGATAGAAAGAAGCCAGTGGTGGCGCATGTCTTTAATCATAGCACTTGGAAGGTTGAGGCAGGTGGATCTCTGTGAGTTTGAGGCCAGCTTGAACTACAGAGTGAGTTCTAGGACGGTCAGGGCTGTTACAGAGAAACCCTGTTTCAGAGAGAGAGAGAGAGAGAGAGAGAGAGAGAGAGAGAGAGAGAACAAGAACTAAAAAGGGGCAGTATTATGCATACCCCAGAGTGTTGGGAGCTATGAACCCCCCAGATTCTGAATTTCTGGTAAACAACTTGTAATGCTTGCAGCTGCTCGGAGCACGAGACCCTCAGGAAGGAGTGGTTTCTGGTGCATTTGGCTGGGGAGTGGCTATCAGTTAAGGATCCCTATATAAGCTATCCCTGGACACAATAAAGGGGGCATTCTTGTATTAAGAATGACCCATGTCCCTGTGTCTCTGTCTCTGTGAGACTTTTGTGTGTTTCAACCTCCAGCCCCTTGCCCGGCTCATGAACTATATGGTAGCGCATAGAGCGCAGATGGCCGTGGTGCGTTACACCAAAGTAGACAAGTTTTTCAAGAAAGTCACCTTAATTATTCTCAGTAATTATATTCTACTACTTCCTGGTGTCTGGATATAACTCAGTGGCTGAGCACTTGCCTAGCATGCACAAGGGCCTGGGTTCAATCCCAGCACAGCACAAAACAGCTACTAAATCCAAACAACCTTAAAACACCTGATTGCTATTGGGATTTCAGCAGAGTTCAGGTGTGTGTATCCATGCCTGTGTGTGTGCATGTGCGTGTGTATGTGTGTGCACGCACATGTGCGTGTGGTGCTTCAGGGTGAGTGGCTGTTTAGAGTTTTGTCGCTATGTTTTCATGTAAGTGCGCATACCATCGCTTGTTTGTGTTTGCTGATTATCAGTGGCATTGTTTACAGGGACAGAACTTCCTCTGAGAAAAAAATAAAAGTACTGAAAATCCTACTCGCTGTTTTCTGAGCCATCTCTGGAATGTTCCGCCAGCACACACATGCATATCTGGGCCGGTGTCATCCTTCCTTCCTTTCCCCTGCTCGTCCCCACCCTCACCCTACCCCTTACTTCTTATAGAATGCATTAATAGAAGCCAGCTGTTGGATCCTTGGAGACTATTGATTGGTGCTCAGATGTCAGCATTAGGTTTTCTTCCAATATTGATGTTTTGTGTTACAGAAAATGACTCATCTAGTTTATGATATTTTTATAGTAAAGTTTTAGAACTTCAGTCTAAGCTGCCGTCCTTTCTGGGTCTGCTCTGGAACGGCAGGTGTATATTTATGATACAGGCAGTGTGACAGGGAAAATACCGCATTTTCCGTTACAAGCCATACAAATTTGCAGATAAGTGGGCAAATCCATGTCTTCAGAAAAGAAGCAAGCACAAATATAGCACCAAAGATTCAAGTTTAGCTTCTGAGAGCCCAAGAAGATGGTAAGAATAGTGGCCGTAAAGCCACCTAGGCCGAACACAGAAATGTCTTGGCCCGAGCCAAAGGGTGTGGATCGTAATGTCACGTCACTGCGACCACAGAAATCCCGCGGGCTTCTGTGCGAGATTCGCTGGAAGGAACTTTCAAACACAGCGCCTCCTCCTGGGGGCTTTGTTGAGCTGCCTTGAGAGATGGTTTTGCTAGGGAGCCCTGGTTTGTGTTGAACTCACGGTGTACCCCAAGCTGGTCTGAAATTTTCAACAATCCCTGCCTCAGCCGTGTGCCGCTCCACTCCCCCAGCACCTGCCAGTCCAGGCTAGGTCGGGACCGTGCTTCCCCTGCCTGAGGGCAGAGTAAGGCCCGGCCTCTGGCTTGCAGGGGTCATGAGGATTTCTTGTTCATATCAGAATGTACTGGTTTTTAACATGGAAGAAGAGCATCCCCTTTGTTGACGACTTACAAAGTGAGTCTGGTTCTGTGGCTGCTACAGGGCACACCGTGTACGTGTCACAGAAAGCGCAGAGGATGACTTGCAGCCGTCCATTCTCGCCTCCACCCTGTGTTGGTCCCAGGAGCTTGGCGGCAAGCACCTTTCCCCACTGCGCCATCTTGCTGGTCCCTTCAGTTCATTTGTACCACTGTTTTACCTCGCAGATGAGCACAATGCCTGGGCTCCCTACCCGGCCCTGCTTTTATGATATTGATTTGGACCCTGAAACCGAACAAGTGAATGGATTGTTTTAAACAGGTGAGCCGTTACTGGGCAAGTTTTTTGTTTGCTTTTATTTCAAAAAATAGAATACATTTAATTGTTTGTTGACTTCATGGGAGCAGGGAGGGATGTGCGCATGGTGTATGTTGGGGTCAGAGGGGTCAGTATTCTTCCACCATATGGATGCTGGGTTTTTAGGTCGGTAGCAAGTGCCTTTACCAGTGGAACTGTCTTTCTTGCCCTGCAAAAGGTTTTTGGTTTGGGGTTGTTTTGGTTTTTTTTTTTTTTCACTTTGAGATTATTCATGAATTCTAAGGCTCAAACTGAGTATACAAACACTCAAATTCTAGTGATTTGCAAATATTTCTTTCCAGATTTCACTGAGAAGAGGCCCTCAGAAAAGAGAATTAACAGCAATCAATGAATTAAATATTAATGATATTAATGTCTTAGGCTGGAGAGTAGGTGGCATTGCAGGGAGAAGGGTACAGCCTAGTCACCACAGAAGCCTGCAGGAGATGTTAACTTCCCTCTGAAAGAGCCCCAGGAGGCTTGGGGTTCAGAGTTGATGATCTAGAAGAGGCAGAAGCAGCCCCAAGTCCATCTGTGTACCTTGAAAACACAGAAACCAGTGGTAGTGGCTCACCCTTTAATCCCAGCACTCAGGAGGTTGAGGCGGGCAGATCTCCAAATTCAAGTTCAAGGACAGCCTGGTCTACAGAATGAGTTCAGGACAGCCAGGGCTACACAGAGAAACCCTGTCTCAACAAAACCAAAAAAGGAAGGAAGGAGAGAGAAAGGAAGAAATAAAAAGAAGGCAAGCAGCATTGGAGCACTGGGCTGGGGCTATGGCTGATGGTGGACCCAGTGCTAAGCCCACACACATACACTCACAGAGACATTACTCGGGGAATCCTCCAGAAAACAGAGAAGGAAGCAGAACCACTTCTGGTACTCACCTGAGTGACAGACACATTCAGTTCAGAGCTCAAAAATGTCAAGCAGGAAAATCCTCGGCATCCCTCTCCAAGGAATTAAGAGCCGGGCGTTGGTGCAGCCATGGAATGAGAAGAGAACGGAATGCCGGTCTTATCAGCAATAAGGAGCTTTTAGGTGGCAGAGGAATGTCCCGAGTATGTGAGGGGAAGATAGCTTTCATCTTATGTTTACCCCTGGCCAAATCTGCCAAGGTATTTTCAGACAGGCAAAGGGTTGCCACCCCCACTTCTGCTAGAAAACTATTTAACAAAGTAGTAAAATGAGGAACTAACCCAAGAAAGGGAAAGATGTGAGTTTAGGGAACTGGCTTTGGGACAGTGGTGAAGGGGTTTCCAACAAGGGCACATGACTGTGGGTTTCAGATCTAGTACAGAACATGGGGGAAGCCTGGAAGAGCTGGGAGACCGGCTTGTCCTGGCTCCCTGCTCGGTCCTACCTGCTGTTCACACAACCGTCATGCCATGGGTTGTTTTTCAAGCCTATATGGACAGACCCTAGAAGGGAAGGTTTAAGTGTGAACACTTGGAGAGGCAGCCGGAGAGTGAGGTGTGGAAGGACAGGAAACCGCAGTGCTCAGAGAAATCACTCATTCCTTCTTCGTGCCTTTCCTTTCAGATCTTCTGTCCGCAAGAGGCCACTTTGTCTGGCCAGTGTCTGTGCAGGCCCACTGAGGAAGTGTGCAGAAGTTCAGGAAGTCAGCCCCGCCCCGAAGAGCTTCAGGAATAGTGGGAGTTTCCCGAAAGCCTTTTATAGCCTTAATTCACATCATCGTGTATAAATTAACATAAATCGTGTCTATTTACCTAGAGAAAATCCACAGAATAAATGAAATAATTTTGCTATTGTGGTGTTGAAAATTGTGACGTTGGTAGGCCTCGGTAGAACAGTAAAACGGGCCAGGTGGTGGCGCATGCCTTTAATCCCGGGACTTGGGAGGCAGAGGCAGGTGGATCTCTGTGAGTTTAAGGCCAGCCTGGAAACCTGTCCATTGAATGAGCACATGGTGAGGTGGGGTAAAGAAGCAGGCTGCAGGAAGCGCTTTGTGATCTGTTGTTTGAAAGCGGGGTGGGTTTTGGCTTGTTTGTTTATCTCTGTGAGAACTTAACTCAGGGGAACTGAAAGGGTGTGGGTGGAAAGTAGGGAGAGACTTCCCTATTTTATACTTTCCTGATCCGACCAAGTTTGTTCCCCAGGGAAGCTGCTGCTTGTATGAATGTTTGTCTTGACATCTTTGGGATCCCATTTGAATCATTGCCTTAATGCGGTTGGGTTTTGTTATTGGGGTGTGTGTGTTTGTGCAGATAGAAAGATAGATAGATAGATAGATAGATAGATAGATAGATAGATAGATAGATAGAATTTTTTTAAAGTTAGTATACAAAATAACAGGTCTCTGTATCTCTGTGTGGGATTTTTATATACACTTAATTTTGGTTGGTTCTCCCTCTCCCTGATTCTCCCCCCCTCCTCATCTTTTCCCTCTAATATTCCCCCTTCCACTTGTTCTGTTACCATCCCTACTCCTCTCCCGTAGACCCCTTTCTAGTTTCCTGACCTTTGCTCCTGTTTACTCCTACCTCGACATCCATATTTAACAGTCAAAGGCCAGAATCTGTATGTAACAGAATATAAGCGTTTGTCTCCTGAGCATGGGATACCTCGCTTGATATAGTGGTCTATTTTCATGATTTCATATTTCTTCATGGCTGGATAACATCCTATCTTATGTATGTGCCACCTTTTAATTATCCATTCTGGCGATAGACATCTCTGCTGATTCCATTTGAGTACTTGAGGATGACAGCACCAGCTCTGGATGGGCCGTTTCTGCCCCGCTGGCTTAGCAAATGTTTGCTGGCCTGCCGGAACCTGGGGTCTACCCCTCTGTGCTGGCTGTCTTGTGGGTTTCTGTCTGTTTGACGTGTCTAGCATGACCTCGCTTCTCTTGTCTCTGTCTCTTCCCTCTCTTCCTGCATTGGCTTCTTCCAGATGCTGTGTCCCCCTGGTGCCAAAGCTAAACCCTGCTGATGTAGACAGAGCTCTGTTCTCCCAGAGGATTTTGCTTTTGTTATACTTAATTCCATGGGTTCACATCAATGTCGCAGTACAGTTTCATGGTCAGAAGAAGCAATGACAGCACTTTGAGAGGCTAATGGCAAAGGCATCGTGAGCATAAGTCTCAGCTCTGTCTTTTATTGCCTCGCCCATTTCTCCATCCTCACACGCCTCTTTGTCCTCTCACCCATCTGTCAGTCCCCTCACCCACCTGTCAGTCCCCTCACCCATCTCTCTGTCTCTCACCCACCTCTCTGTCTCTCACCCACCTCACTGTCATCCATCTTTCTGCCCCCCACCCACTTTATAGATCATGGAAGTAAAGGCTGTTGCTGCTTCCTTGTGGGTAGTTCCATAAGGTGCTTTGTACAGTGCCTGGCACATTTCGAGTTCTCATTGCTGCCCCTGAGATGAGGCATCTTTTTAGTAAGCTTCCAAGTAGTCTATAGAATATCATCCGGGATGGAATTTGCTAGGTGATCACTGTGTAAACAGGAAGCAAGCAAGCAATCTTATGCGACACTTAGAGACCATCTTAAAGGATGCAGGCTTCCTCCATCCTGCCAAACATTGGGGAAGTAGATCCTCAGTACTGGAAAGAATAGTGGACAAATGAATATAAAGAAGAGGGGAGGGGCTGGAGAGATGGCTCAGCGGTTAAGAGCACTGGCTGCTCTTCCAGAGGTCCTGAGTTCAATTCCCAGCAACCACATGGTGGCTCACAACCATCTGTACTGAGATCTGGCACCCTCCTCTGGCATGTGGGCATACATCAAGGCAGAATGTTGTATATATAATAAATAAATAAATCTTTAAAAAGGGGGGGGGAGATTTAAAAGACCAATTATTTTTAATTCACTTTATTTTCATATGTATGGGTACCTGTAGAAGCTGAAAGAGGGTGTTAGATCCCCTGAAGCTGGCGTTATAGGTGTTCGTGATCGTGAGCTTCCTGACAGGTGCTAAGAACCTGGCTTGGGTCCTCTGGAAGAGTAATAAGTGCTCTCAACCAATGAGGAGCTCTTCAGCCCCTAAAGGTTTTTTTTTTTTTTTCTGATTTTTGGGAGGTAGGGTGTATCTCTGACTATGAAGACCAGTCTGAGATCCTCCTGCCTCTGCCTCCCAGAGTGATGGGATTTAAAGACGTGTAATTTTAATTGGGGGGGGTTGTTTGTTTTTAAGTTTTAAACTAGGTGTGATGGTACATGCATTTAATTCCAACACTCTGGAGACAGAGGCAGGTGAGTCTCTGAGTTTGAGGACAGCCTGGTTGGTCTACAGAGTGAGTTCCAGAACAGCCAGGGCAACACAAAGAAACTGTCTTGAAAAAAAAAAAAAACAATAAAAAAGGAAAGAAAAGCCAAAAGATTAATTTTTAATGATGTGTTTGTATCAGTGTGGGGGAACTTGCTGGTGCCCATGGAGGCCAGTAGCATTGGATCCCCTGGAACTGGATGGGTATTTGTGAGCTACTTGACATGGGTTCTACTAATACAGCAGCACACACTCTTCTCGGCTGAATCATCTCTCCAGCCCTATGGATTTTACTATAGAAAGGATGTAGCATAGGGCTTCAGGTGTAGCTCAATGGTGGATTGCTTGCCTGCCATGTGTAAGGCCCTGGGTTTGTTCAACAAAGCAACAAGTAAATAACATATTGGTAGAAAAAAAGCGGGGAAATTCTCATGTGTCTTTGCAACTTGTGTGCAAGCATCCACACAACTGATCCCTGCCAGTGAAACTCCAACTTCACAGCAAGAGCTGACACCTGCTCTGAAATGTGGACGTGTATTGTAATCACTTGGGCTTCTGTCTCATTTTATGGAAGAGTATTTCAGGGCTCCCAGGGCTGGTGTCTGCTGTCACCTTATTCCAAACACTCTGCTCTCTGCTGCCTCTTAGCAGTTCCTAGAAGGCAGCTCCTACCAAACTGTGCAAAGTAGAAGACTGGGTCCATCCTGCTTGCCTCCAGAAGGAAGAGGAAACTAAGGTGTATGGAAGTTTAAAGGAGATGAGGTCCTGGTGGCTGCTGAGCAATCCTGGTGGGCAAGGATTTTATGTTCCTTATTCTTGGATCTTTGCCCGAAGGTGCCACAAGTACAGAGGAAGGCATGCGATACCTGCAGCAAAGTGTATAAAATGCCTATAGAAGTATCAGTGCAGAGGGGATATGTCCATGTCGCCAGAGCAAGTCCTATCCCTTCACCATGGGACTAGCAGTCCACCAGATCTGCTGGCCTCCAGTCTTATCTTCTGGCACTCCCCTCTCCATATTGGTAGGATCCCTGAGAAGCAGACTGTGCCTCCTGATTGCCCCTCAGGGGCCGTGCACGGGGAAGATGTATATACACATAGTTTAAGTGTGACAGCGGTATGCCTGTGCTGCCAAGTAAGGCACTTGGCTTTGCGTTGGCTCCCTGCAGCTCTCGTGGTGCCCACAAATAGATCAACGTCCGTCCCCCAACCTCCCGGACCTGGAGCCGCCGGTTCACTAGATGGTGTGCCGGAGGAAGGTACATGGAAGGCTGGTTCTGAGAAAGGTTCAAGAACTTAAGAATTGTTAACAAGGAGTTGAGACCATTTTGGTAGCTAAAAGCCTGGACCGTGTGGATAGGGACCAGAATGGAAGAGATCATATATTCAATTCAGTGATGTTCAGAGGCATATGTAGGCTACTTTATTGACACGCTGTATCTGTGACATTAATGAGATTATCTGGAAGGAGAATAGTTCCTCATCAGATTGGAGGGGTATTTATAGCTCATTTCCTAATTATATAATTCAAATGGAGTAGTAGGCAATAATAATACAGTAATAGCTTAGCAGTCTTGTCACTTAAGTGTGTTTAGGAATGACAGGTTTCTTTTTCTTTCAAGCATGAGGTACCGAGTGCATTGTTCAAACATCTGGCATCGAGTTCTCATCATATCCTAAAGAAAAGCCACAAATGCGGAATTTTATTTATAGTAATATTCTCTCTTCTTTGTGTGCGTGTGTGCATGCACGCGCATGAGAGAGAGGTGTCAGATAAGCTATTGATCATATAAATCATATTTTCCCTTAGAAGATAAATCTAGCTGTTAAATGTGTTCAGCTTCTTTTTGGAAGCAAAGGAAGTAGGAGAGCTACAAGTTTCTAAGATTCTCTTTATTGCTGGCATTTCAACCTGCATCTCTCCTCTCCCAATGCTTTTTATTTTTTTAAGTGGAGCTTGCTATGTAGCATAGCCTGGCTAGGGACTTGGCATCCTCCTGCCTTAGCCACCCAAGTCCTCGGATTGCACTGCCACCCCTGGCTCCAGCTGCTTTCTAATAGCTGTGCTACCCTGTCCTTTTCACAATCAGCCTTCTTTTGCTTCTTTTCCTAAATGATTGCCAACTCCCAGGTCTGCTAGATTGGTGCTGACATCACAGCACCTCTACTGCTTGAGTGGCATGGATTTCTTCAGCTTGTTTCAAGTTCGAGAGGACGTAGAAGCAGGGTTAACATAACCTACGTGGGGATAAAAAGACCATTTTCACTCGCCTGTGTTTGCTAAATCAAGTTCATTTCGGTTTTTGAGACAGGGTCTCATATAGCCCAGTCTGACCTTAGACTCCCTATGTAGCCAAGGATGGCTTTCAAAGTCTCATCCTATCGTCCCTACTTCTTGAGTGCTGGGACCACAGGCATGTTTTACCATGTGTGAACCCCAGGCTTTGTGCACGCCAGGCAAATGCTATACAAACTGAGTGAACATCCAACATGAGTGTGTGAGTGTGTGTGTGTGTGTGTGTGTGTGTGTGTGTGTGGCGCGTGGACGCATGCCTATAGAAACCAGAAGAGGATGTAGGATCCCCTGGGCCTGGAGTTAAAGGCAGCCATGAGTGACCTGAAATGTGCTGGGAACTGAACTCTGGTCCTCTGCCAATCAGGAAGAACTCTTAACCTTTGAACACCTCTGCAGCTCCCTCCTTCAAACTCCGTAATTACAGCTTGCCTGTATCTGGTTTTCCTGTGTTACATACAGTTCTTATCACTAACTTTTAACCTACAAGCTTAACTTAGAATTTTATCAGTTTTGTGTCCCAAGAATTTATTCCTTATCAAGTCTTGGTGGAATAAGTCTAGACTAGAAATCTTAGGAAGGGAAAATATATTCCTAGAAAAACCATCCCCAAGTGGACATCCGAGATTAACCCTCCCAGAGATCTTGGTCCCCTCAAGAAAAAGGGAAGGGTCTTGTTTTTATTCGTTCCTGGGGCTCCTGAGCTCTGTGCCAAGAAAAACCCTGGAGGAGGCTGGGATGTCATTTACAGGACCTTAGCTGAAGCTCTTGAAAACACCCCAAATCACTGGCCCTGAGCTGTGGAAGCCACACCTTATGTGCACAGAAATGTACTTGGGCTGTTTTTCACCCAACACGACACCTTCCTGCTCCGGAGTGTGGACTCTGCCAGCACCTTCTGCTCCAAATGGGGCTGGAATGGCAAGTGCTCTTATCTCCATCCCCTCTTGAGAGGAACAAGGTGAGCAACCCCCAAGGAATGCTAAAAGCAGCTGTGCTTCTAGGTGAGACATTAGACGGGCTGTGTTCTATACGCCCCTCACCTGTGCCCTATGAATGTAGATGACCACATCCCTCCAGCAGACCTCAGCTTGGCCTCTGTAGGTCTGGGGTCCTGTTTGACAAAGCTGGTTTTGTTTCAGTTTCTTACCATATACATAATTTTCTCTCTACCCAGGTGTGGCTCCAGAGGCAGAGGTGGGTAGATCTCTGTGAGCTGGGTGCCATCCTGGTCTACATAATGCCAGGTCGGCCAGAGCTAGACACTGAGACCTGTCTCAAAATATTTTTTTCCAGATGACCCCTTATGATTCTGTACGGTTATGGGTCTTGCTTTTTAAATTTATTTTTAGTTATGGAGGGAGAGCGGGCATGTGCATGCGAGTGTATTTTGCCCACAGAAGCAAGATATCCCTGTAGAGTTGGTTACAGGTGGTTGGGAGCCGCCTGATGTGGGTAATGGGGATCGAACTCGGATCCCCTGGAAAAGGAAATACGTGCTGCTCAGCGCTGAGCCATCTTTTCCACCCCATCAATCTTTCTTTGAAGATAAACTGTCTACCTTGTCTTTAATGTTCGAGAGGAATTTATGGTGGGCGCCTCGCATTTTCAAACGTTTCTCTTTTTTTTTTTTTGCGACTGTGAGTCTCAGGAAATGAGGGGTCCTCTCCCCTCTTCTCCTTGCGGTCCTCCTGCTCTCCCTTGCTGGTCCCTCTACCCAGACCCTGATGTCATTATGCAGCGGGGTTGCGTATGGGGCGGGAGCACGAAGGTCTCTTCCAGGCGGCCGGGCAGTTGGCTGGCAGGTGGCTGGCTGGGTTTGCCCCGCCCCCGCCCCTCGCCCCGCCCCGCTGCTCCGCTCGCATTGGCGCGGCCAGCTGTCTCTCTCCGCACTGGGGAGGGGGCGTGCGGCTGCGGTCCCTCTGCAGAGGGCTGCGCGCTCCGCGGCTTCCGGAGCTCCCCGTTGTTTGGGCCCATGCGCCCCGACCTCGGGAGCAGAGCTGGCCCGAGACCGCGACGCTCTGGGTAAGTGGAGGCAGGACCAGAGGCTCTGGGTCTGGATCGGATGCACTGAGTCCCTAGTGGGCAGGTGACGGCGGCGGCAGAACCGGGGTCCGGGTCACCAGACAGCGAGGGGCGCGGACTGCAAGGTCGCCTGGTCCTCAGGCGTCTCCAGGTGGGTGACTCTGGGCAGTTCTGCCGCCCGCTCGCTTCGCATGCGGTGCTGCTGGAGTCTTGGCAGCGGCTACCTATCCGTTTTCCTTCTTCAAGGCTTTTTGGGGAACTGTGATTCTCGGCTAAGGTCTATGATAATTCTGCAGCTAGCTTAAAGATGGGCTATCTCTTCCATGCCTCCGGTGTTTTCCTTTCTGAGCACTTTCTCCTGAGCCCTGTCTCTTGCACGGGGGTGTCAAGCCTGGAGGATAGAGTCCTTCCTCCAGGAGGAAGCTTAGCGGTTTGTGTCTGGTGCTGGGAAAGGTTCCTTGCTCTGCTTGGATAGTGATTGCTCTTTGCTGCCCAAGGAGGGGTAAGGGTGGTGGTTGTTTTCTGTGGCCTTAGACGTGAGATTCTGCCAGCGAAGGAGAGCAGGGACGTTAAGGTTTCCAAGGCGATCGTGCTCCACTGGAAGGTAAAGGCGAATCATTTGCAGTCTCAACAGTCTGCAAAGTTTTAACTCCTGCTGGCTGCATCCTTTCCCTGCCTGGGATACACTTGTTGGGGTACTCATTTCTACAGTGATGCACGATCAGAGAAGCCTCTCCTGCAAACCCCTCGGCCATTCGGTTAGTTTCAGATACTTTCCGGATATGATGGCATTTGAATATTTCTTCTATCCATACATCCTCTGCTTAGAAGGAATGTTTGCTCAGGCTTGGAGCCATTAAGACTGGGCTCTAGTGCTTATAAAGGGTGCGTGAGGAGAGAGGAGAGATTGTACATGGTTTCTGGTTCCATCATTATTCTAGAATTTTATATTTCTGTGTAGGAAGATGAAACATGTAATGCCTACCTTAAAAAAAAATCTCCTTAGATCTTTAAATGATTTTTCAGGGCTCCAGTTCTACAGAGAATTAGGAGCTGGTACCCAAATGAGAGAGCAGTGAGAAATTTACATGCAAGCAGAATAATTTGCCTAACTCAGGACATCTGTCAACTAAAATCCATAGAATTGTTGTGTGATTACCCTATGTCCCCATTCTTTAAGCCATTCTATTCTGTAGATTGGTATTTTGGGGGGGGGGCACTGGGGACCAAATCCCTTACCTTGTGGCATGCTAAACCAGTGCTATCACTGAGCTCTGTGCCCAGATCCAAAGCATAGTTTTCTCCTTTTTCTCTCTTGAGATGGGGTCTCGTGTAGCCAGCACTGGCCTCAACTGCACTGTATAGCTATGGATGACCTTGCCTGATTCTCCCGCCTCCACCTCCTACACGCCGGAATGGCAGTCGTGCACCACCGAGACCAGCCTCGGCTGCGTGTTTTAAAGCGCTCCACTGTCTCACGGAACTAAAGCACGGGCTTCAGAAGCCAGGCAGTCTCAGGCTAAATCTGAGCACTGTGGCTGACTAGCTTTGTAATCTCAGGCAGGCTGCTTAACTGCAGATGGAGAGATCTCACCACCTCCTCACTCCGGGATACCGTGGTGCAGGTTAGAGACACCTGTGAAAGTGCTCCACGCCACCTCGTAACACAAGAGTTGCACAACCAGTGCTGGCTATGACCTCACTAACTTACCTCCAGCTCTGCGCAGTTACAGCAGGAAAGTATGAGTGGCAGACGCTTGTGGGGAGAGATGTCAGAGTTACACAACGTCTTGAGGACGGGAGAAAGACAGCAATGCTGGGTTTTTCTGAGTGTGTATGGAAAGTAGCACCTCCTTGATGGGATGTACATTTTTAGAACAGAAACCGTATGCCACAATAGAAAGAACACTAGAGAGTCAAGATTTCTGCTGCTAACTCTGGCTAGGACCTCATCTAGCCTAAGGCTTCCTGCGAGCCCACCACCCACTTGGGAGCTCAGTTCTGTCATTGGGCTCGACATGATTAGTCATCTCTAAGCCCCTAGCAGTACCAACCGTTCTTCGCTGGATGTGACGAGAAAGAAGTCCAGCTGCCTATCACCTGGCCCCCTGTTGTTTTTTGTGTTTGCTAAACTTTCTGTGTGGGGCCGTGAACAATTCATGGAGAAGTCAACTAAGGGCAAGGGCATACGTGCAGAGTGACCTCCAACGAAGTTTTAACAAAAATGATAAAGCAAAATGGGTTCACACTGGAATCTTTTTTTCAATAGGGCAAAAGCAAGCCTCACTTTGCAGCCATGGTTGTTCCAGTATGTTCTGTGGAGCATATGCCCCACGTGATGCAGTCTGTATGAAAAATACTAGGCTTGTGCTGAAATAAAACCCCATCTTTTCTCTTCTCAGGTTGGTCTTTGAATAGAGGAGAAGTTTACCCAGGAAAGAGCTTTCATTCCAAGGGGAAATTAAAGGAAGAAATCGCAAGCAACAGACAAATAAGGCATTTTGTCCTGAAGAAGCCGCTGAAACAGCTGTGGAGTGAAAGGGTGGACACCCGGGAGAAGCCGGGCTTGGTGTGATATTTTTGTCACAAAGGACTTCAAGAAGAAGAGAGAAGACACTCCTCAGAGAATGAAAGAGTCTAGCGTGAAAATGGAGAGCGGAGCTTCTGAGATTCAGATAGAAACGAAGGATGAAAAGGACCCAGGGGCTGTGTGTCCTCAGAAAGAGAGGCAGGAGAGGAACAGAGCCACGCTCTGCTTCAAGAGAAGGAAGAAAGCAAGCAAGATGAAGTCTAAGGTTGCTTCCAAGACTGCCGAGGGGACCAAGACACGTCCCCCAGAAGCCGGGGCCTCTGATCAGCCACAGCCAGCCGGGGCCTGGGCCTCCATCAAACGCCTTGTGACACCTAGGAAAAGGTCAGCGTCTTCGAAGGCGCAGAAGCCATCTGCGGCTGAAGAGCAGCCCGAGGATGCAGCTCTTCCTAAGAAAAAGGCAAAATCCAGACTTAAGATTCCTTGCATAAGATTCTCAAGAGGGGCAAAGAGAAGTCGTCATTCTAAACTCACGGAAGACTCAGACTACAACATGGGAGTCCAGCAGAGAGGGGCTGAGGATTTGGAGATAAAAACCCAGACCCAGCCGGCTGACCAGACAAGCCAGGCTAAGTCCACACAGGGCCCACAGGAAGGTGTGTTGGTGGAAGAGGGTAAAGATGTCCAAGAACCGCAGGTCAGCCGCAACATCACATCTGGAGAGAATGTGATTTCCGTAGAACTGGAATTAAAAGATGAGTCTTCTGCTATTCAGATGGGAACTCCCGTGCTGGAAAAGGAAGCTGAAGTGATTAAGGAAAAGCCAGGTGTACAAGCGCAGCAAGCAAGTCCACTTGAGAGTTCAGAAGCAGACAGCACCCGTCCAGTGGCTTCTCGTGTTCCTGCCTCACCAGCCACCGCGTATGAACGCGGTGTGGACAAACCCAGTGACAGCATCCGAGACCGTGCACCCAGTGCGAAAGGTGACAGAAGTAGAGAAGGTGCTGCTGGAGAAAAGAAAGCTAGTGACATTGTGCAGGGCCAGGTGGAAGAAACCCCACTGAGTCAGGCAGAGGAAGCTGCTGTCAGCCAGGCAGACAAAAGTGCTTTGTACCAGGCAAAGGAAGCTGTAATAGCCCAGGAAAAGGAAGTTGTAGTGGCCCAGGAAAAGGAAGTTGTAGTGGCCCAGGCAGAGGAAACTGTAGTGGCCCAGACAGAGGAAGCTCTCGTGGCCAAGGCAGAAGAAACTGTAGTGGCCCAGGTGGAGGAAGTTCTTGTGACCAAGGCAGAGGAAGCTGTCGTGGCCCAGGCAGAGGAAGCTCTCGTGGCCAAGGCAGAAGAAACTGTAGTGGCCCAGGTGGAGGAAGCTCTTGTGACCAAGGCAGAGGAAGCTGTCGTGGCCAAGGCAGAGGAAGCTGTCGTGGCCCAGGCAGAGGAAGCTCTCGTGGCCAAGGCAGAAGAAACTGTAGTGGCCCAGGTGGAGGAAGCTCTTGTGACCAAGGCAGAGGAAGCTGTCGTGGCCAAGGCAGAGGAAGCTGTCGTGGCCAAGGCAGAGGAAGCTGTAATGGCCCAGGCAGAGGAAGCTGTCGTGGCCCAGGCGAAGGAAGCTCTCGTGGCCCAGGCGAAGGAAGCTCTCGTGGCCCAGGCGAAGGAAGCTGTCGTGGCCCAGGCAGAGGAAGCTGTCGTGGCCCAGGCAGAGGAAACTGTAATGGCCCAGGCAGAGGAAACTGTCGTGGCCCAGACAGAGGAAACTGTCGTGGCCCAGGCAGAGGAAGCTGTCGTGACCCAGGCAGAGGAAGCTGTAATGGCCCAGGCAGAGGAAGCTGTCGTGGCCCAGGCAGAGAAAACTGTAGTGGCCCAGGCAGAGGAAGCTGTAATGGCCCAGGCACCAGATCTGAAAGAAAATGGAATTGATACAGAGAAACCCAGATCAGAGGAATGCAAAAGAATGGAGCCAATTGCTATTATCATTACAGACACTGAAATCAGTGAATTTGATGTTAAGAAATCTAAAAATGTCCCTAAGCAATTCCTAATGTCAATGGAAAATGAGCAAGTAGGGGTTTTTGCTAATGATAGTGATTTCGAAGGGAGAACTTCAGAACAATATGAAACACTGTTAATAGAAACAGCCTCTTCCCTCGTCAAGAATGCTATCCAGTTGTCTGTAGAACAGCTGGTTAATGAAATGGTTTCCGAGGATAATAAAATAAATACTCTGTTACAGTGACTTCATTCCCAGATCATGGGAAAGGAAAAAAAAAACACTCTACAGATGAATTATTTTATACATTTGTGACACCTCTTTCTCAGTAATAAATTCCATCTGTGGAATTTAAAGGTACGGTTCCAACCCAGAAGGGCTGAAGAATAAATGAAGTTTATAAAACTCACCCAAACACCATCGCTTCTGGACTGGAGGGAGGCAGTCAGCACAAATCACAGGACGCAGTGACACACAGGAAGGTGCAGAAGTGACCAGCGATGAGTTCTGTGCTTTGAGGAAGACTACTTATGGAACACTGGTATGCTTAGGCTCCCTGCGTCACGAAGTCCGGCTTTTTTCTGACGGGTCAACCCCGTGTAAAGGCGAACGCTGCCTTTGCTTTGCTTTTACAGTATGTTTTCTCGTGGTGAGTCAGGTGAGAGGGTTTCTAGTCCCGCACAAGCTCCTTCCAAAAGCCATTCCCAGGTTCCTTCAGCCAGGCGAGTGTTAACAAGTGTGTAAGCGTGGCAACCGGGAGTGTGTTTTCTTCTCACCCCGTCTTCTGCCCAGCAGACTTGTATATACCCATCTCCGTGTGGACTGTCTGCTGAGACATTAGAAGCAAATACATAAAGGGAATAGTATGTTTCATCCAGAAGGCAAACTCCCCAGATGATGGAGGATTCCCTCTAGCGGAACGACTTCTGGAGGCCCAGGAAAACTGTAATATTCTTCTGAAAGTATTTCTTCTTGGCCAAACGTGAACTATGTATACGAGTGAATAAAAAGTCAAAATTCATGCTAAAGCATAGGTTTTTAACACCGGTGTTTTTCCGATGTGTCTAGCCATGATAGTGTAACATGCTTCCCAGCCCCGCGGGTGAGGGTTCATACTGTACAGCACCCCGCCCCACTCTCTGACCCAGTGATGATGTTAAAGGCAGTGCAGATGGAGGGGGCTGATGGAGAGCATCCTCCGGAGGCGGGAGCGCCAGTGGTTTTCATCTGCCCTGCACTTAACAGTGATGATGGCCTGCATATGTGTCCATTGCTTTCTCCTGTACTTTCAGTTTGTAAATACCTATTGTGATCTCTTACAGAAGTAACCAACGTGGCTTTGGAATTTAACCAAATGCTGGATGTTTAGCAAGATTCTTGGCTTGCCTACCTTTATGTTTTCAACAGGTGATGGGGGCATCATTCAATTTAGAACCCCCCCCCAATACATTTCTTTTAATTGTGTACCTTTTAGACATGAAACCAAATCACTGCTAAATCATCTTTGAGAGAATAACCCACTGTACGGTGCTAATAGACTTGTATAGCTACCAGCAAATATGTTTAAAATGAACAGTTTTAAATGCCTGATTAAGGTTGGTGCACTTTGCAGTATTTTAAATAATCCTGTATCTATTTACTATTAGAATGGCTCCAAGCCAATATACTTGCATTAAAGTTTCTAATAATCTCTTATGAATGAGAAAAAGCTATAAAATATACAGCACTTAGCAATTATTAAGGGTATTTTAGATTTGGGGATCTTGAAAAATGGAAAGTAACTACGTAATTTTGGGGGTAAAAAAGTAGCCCCAAGTTTCAAGTTTTAGTGTGTGTGTGTTCCTTATACTGCTGTTTGATAAATACACCTTTGGTTAGGAGCCATTATGATTGATTGATTGTTTTTATAAGAAAATATATTCTTCTTCATTCTTAATTGGTTTCTCTGGCTTTTCTAGGGACTTAAAGAGAATTTCCATCTGGAAATAGAATACTTTATTCTTAATTGGTTTCTCTGGCTTTTCTAAGGACTTAAAGAGCGTTTCTGTCTGGAAACAGGATGCAGAAATTCATCAGTGGGTTGCAATCTGATATATCTGCTATGTGGCCAAATTATAGAGGAATCTAGGATGGCCCAAACTGTTCCATTTTTATAAAGAAAAAAAGCAGGAATCAGATAGCTTGGAAGTCTACTATAAAATATTTTATTATGATAGGATGCATTTCAAGCAGTTTGACCTTCTGTGAAAAATATGTAGAAAGATTCTGACTCAATTTACACCCTTTTGGCCTTAAACCAACCAGTTTAAAGGAATCAATTTAGGCATCATTAATCACTCACAGGAATTTTAATTGAAATCTGCCTTTAATGAACATTTATCAGCTAGACTCTAATTTGTTTTTGAAGGCGGGGGGCTTATCAGATACTTAGCAATTTTTCAATATATTATCTTCACCCCCTTAAGAGTCAAGCATTATTCACTCCACTTACAAGACAGAGACTATGAGTACTTGCCGAGACGTGTGTGTGTGTGTGTGTGTGTGTGTGTGTGTGTGTGTGTGACTATTCCCTTAACCTTTTTTTTTCAAAGCACTTTTTAGGATATTAAAAATAGTACCTGGTAACATTTAAGTAAAGGTAGCAGAAAACAAAAGAACTTTCCAACAGAAATCATGTTCCTTGCCACCTCCTCCACCTCCAAGAATAAAGAGCAGGTGGCACCAACGGAGCTCTTCAGAGAAGCTGTCTGCACAATTCTCCTCCACGGCAATGGGCTTGATAGCGCCGAGATGGCGATGATCTTAATTGGTCTACTATCTGGTGGCGTCTGAGCCGAGGTGAGGCTCTTGGCCTGTGAGAAGGCCCCGGGCCAGCCTTGCCTGTACACATGGCGCACAGTTCGTTCCATCGGCAAATGTCTAACTTCAATTTGCCTTAATTTTTATAGTTGAGAATTTTTTAGGGGTTGTGTCAGACTTTTTAAAATAATTGTTAGACTTTCGAACCCTGTTGTTTGAAAAGATCCTTCTGTTGGCTTTATTGAGTGTGTTCTACTTCCTAGTTTAATACTAACTGTGCCAGGATTTGACTTTTCTGCCTGCCATTTTTGCATTTTTTTAATATCTTCATTTAAACTGTAGAGTTTCTTTAGGTTCAAATTCCTGTCTTACTGTGTAACAAAGTTTCTTATATGGAATTGAAAGTTTTAATCCATACTGCATTTTATCACATTTTTAACAAGAATTTTTTGTAATGATCCTTGACAAAAGTTTATTAGGATGAATCTATATAAAGTATGTGTGCCCCAATTAAGATAGAGCCAACGTGTATTAGGATTAAGCCTATCAATGTCTTGGTAGTAGGACCTCCCACAGCTCATCCTGGGCAGGGTGTGTGTGTGTCTGTGTGCCTGTGTGTCTGTGTTGGAAGGAAAGAAGTGGCAACAGAAGCCAGGATGGGGAAAAGCAGCCACAGACAAAGCAAAAAGATAAATGCCAATCAGGGAAGTAGGAAGAGTGTTTCTGTCTGGAATGGGGGACTGGGACCCGAATATAGTGGCAGTCTGAACACAAACACTGTATCCATTCTGATTTGTGACCAGGTGCAGGAAGAAGGCCTGTACAATGCCACACATGTTGGGTCTTTGCCATAGAAATGTTAAGTGGATGAGCCATTAAAAAGTAAGAGTAACCATTTTGTATCCTCATTAAAATTAGTATTTCTGTGAATCAGAGGCGCATATTCAAGAGATAATATTCTGTAGAGAGAAAGTTTTCAAGTTGAATTAATTCATGTACTGACAAATACAGAATAAATGTTATATTAACTTATTTATTTTATCTGTGTCTTTAAAAAGGGATATGGGAAATTATAGTCATTTCCTAAAACTGTAAAGATCACACTAATGAGAAAACTTAGTTCTATAAAAAGTTCCACTCTGCTAGGGATTACAGAGACATTTCGACCCAGGCCTAAAGGAGTTCACCTCCAGCAAAGAAACGCAAACAGAACTCCGATCAGACACTGTAAGAACAGACAGTTCTGAATGTGATGTCATCTGAACCCAGTGGCAAAGCGACATGCTCAGTCTCCGAGACCTCAAAACCAAATCAAACAAACAAAAGGGAAGGTTTCACTGTTCCTTACCTATTGCATCAGTTGCTTTTCTGGGGCTTTTTGGCGGGGCTTGTTTGTTGTTTTTTTGAGACAGGGTTTCTCTGACTGTTCTGGAACTCACTCTGTAGACCAGGTTGGCCTCAAACTCAAGATCCAACTGCCTCTGCCTCCCAAGTTCTGGGATTAGAGGTGTGTGCCACCACCACCCAGCCTGTCTTTTCTGTATTGTTAGTATGTGAATTGTTAATAATCCTCATGGTTTCATAATGAGCCACAGTGTGGAAGGGCTTACGTTAGCCACATATCAACTTCAGCTGGTTGTTTCACGAGCTTGATTTCCTAAAGCCCTCATTTCATTCTGCTCCCACTACTACTTCCAGTGTACTGTAAGACAGGCAAGCCTTGAGCATCCTCCTGCCTCAGCCTCCCAAGTGCTGGGATTATAGATGTGCGCCATCACACCATTTAGTGGCGCTGACCCCCAACCTCAGTCCCACATTTTACATCTGAGATTTATATACCTACTGCACGTGTGTTGTTGCTGTGACAACATACCTGGCAAAAGCAACCCAAAGGGGGATTTATCTTGGTTCATGGTTTGAGGGGTACAAGCCATGGACTTCTTCAGGCAGCTGGTCACACTGGGTCCACCTCAGGAAACAGAGAGGATGAACGGTAGCTCTCAGCTTCTTTTCTTCTGTCTGTTCAGCACAGGGCCCTAGCTCATGGAAGGGGGCCACCCATGGTTACAGTGGGTCTTCCCACTCAAGTAACCTGATCCACGTACTCTCTCACAGACGTGCCTAGAAGCTGTCCCCTAGGTGTGGTCAATCAAAATTAGCGAGCTGGGTGTGGTGGCATATGTCTTTAATCCCAGGCGGAGGCAGGAGGATCTCTGTGAGTTTGAGGCGAGCCTGGTCTACATAACAGTCCCAAGACAGCCTTTAAAATAAACAAATAAAAACCAAAAAGGAGTAACTACCGCAAATACTGAGTATTTTTAGTTTACTATCATTTCCTCTGATAGTAAAAATTGCTATTTATGCAGAAATTCAAAATAACAGTTTTTAAAAGCTCAGTGTTTAAACCAGGAGAACCAGGCATGTGACACAACCTGTAGCCACTAACAAATTAATAAACAAAAATATGGCAGGAGAAAGCAGGGCAAGGCTGGCACAGCCCACTGTGCAGCAGTGCAGCCAACCTCAAAAGTGTTCATTGGTGAGATTTTGTTCCCCGAGTTGTACTGAGTATAATCTTTGGCCATTGGGGTTGCTCTGCGTGGAGACACTGGGGCAGGATACATCCACACAGGTGCCGAAGAGTGGGCTTTCGTGGCTTATACTTTAAAACACAGAAACAGGGAGCAGGAAGGACTGTGTGTCTGTGCGGGAGTGCTTGCCCAGCCTTGGTGAGACCGAAAGACCCTGGGCTTAATGACCAGCTTTGCATGAGGTGTGTGTGTGTGTGTGTGTGTGTGTGTGTGTGTGTGTTACTCTGGGTGTGGTGGTGTTCACACCCAGTCCTTGCACACTGGAAGCATTGACACAAGAGGACTGGGAACCCAAGGGGACAAGAAAACCAAAAGTAAACAAATCAGGAAGCGCTGTGCTAACAGCACCTGAGCCCACAGGCCTGGGGTGAGAGGGGGAGGGAGGGAGGGCAGGTTCAGCCTTAGAAGAGTTTTGAGTTTTCCCTCTCCCTCCAGGCCTGTGGTGTGCATTAGGGAACTTTCTCTCTTGCCTTCATACTTTAATCTACGTAGGACTTAGACTCTGAACAGCTTTCGCCACAGAAAACTGTGGCAGAGCTGAATGCCCAAGTTCCCTTCTTCAAAGGCCTGTGAGGCACACACGGATCTCCCCTAAACCTTCCTGCAGGTCCAACAGCAGACAGCAGCAGGGATAAGGGCTGCCTGGATGTCTGGGCTCCTAGTACCCAGAAGAGAGGGGACAAAGATTATACCAGAATTCTCCTACAGCACTGTCATTCCTTCAGGTTTCTGACAGGAGGGGCCACCATGGGATTGATAGTTTGAGGGATACTTTGTTATTTGATACCATATAGCCAAGTTGTTTCAACAGAAAAAGGTCTAATGTTGTGTAAACACTGGCAGACAATTTATCTGAGGGAAGGCGGGGTCATTTCTCAAGAAAGCTCAGCTGTACAGAAACTTAAGCACTAGTACAAAGCCGGAGGAGAATACTAGTCAAAGCACTGCAGGCAGAGGGGGGCAGAGAGCTAAAAAACAAATGGGGCAGCTGATGAGAGCTGAGACTATTAAAGGGGGACTTGGGTAGAAGTGAGGAAGGAGGGAGCGGAAGGGCATCCCTGCAGGGGTCAGGAACTGTAGTTTTTTTTTTTAATATTTATTTATTTATTATGTATACAATATTCTGTCTGTGTGTATGTCTACAGGCCAGAAGAGGGCACCAGACCTCATTCCAGATGGTTGTGAGCCACCATGTGGTTGCTGGGAATTGAACTCAGGACCTTTGGAAGAGCAGGCAATGCTCTTAACCACTGAGCCATCTCTCCAGCCCGGAACTGTAGTTTTGAAAGGCCGACAGCTGACCTGCAGGTAGCAAGTGTGTGAGGAAAGGGAAGGAGAGGCAAGGTGAATACCAGTTCTGGCTTCTTTGAGGGAACGCCACACCGATTTCCAGGGGCTGTGCCGGTCTGTGAGCCCAGCATCAGTTTATGATTCCTCTTCCACCTCTTGTTTTCTGGATGGTGGAGAGACAGAGTCTCAGCATGGCTTTCAGCTGTACCTCAGGAGTGGCTAAGGACGCCGAGCACTTTTTAATGTTCGCTAGTCATTTTTTCTTCGTCTTCTGAGAACTGGCTGTTTATCACAATTTCCATTAGCCCATTTCGTGACTGGATTGCTTGTTTTTGTTGTGTGTGTGTGTGTTTCGCTTTTTGAGTTCTTTCTATATTCTCGATGGCAATCCTGTCAGATGCACAGCTATTTGGACTTCTCCCTCTCTGTAGGTTGCCCTTTACTCTTTTCCTTTGCTACAGGAGCTCCTCTTCCTCCCTCTGTGTTTTTGAGACAGCGTCTCTCTGTGTATCCCTGGCTGTCTTGGAACTAGCTTGGTAGACCACGCTGGCCTCAAACTCACAGATCTGCCTGCCTCTGCTGGGTTAAAGGAGTAGGACACTATGCTTCAGCTGAGTAGGAGATTTTAAATCTCATGCAATCCCACGTGTCAGAACTGTTTCCTACCTGTACCTCTTCTGGGTACACACCTGAACAGTTCCACATCAACACGCCACAGAGATACGTCTACATCCATGCTGGCTACAGCACAATTCACCATAACCAAGTTAGGGTCCTTGGTGTCCATTAATAAAGAAAATGTGTTAGACGTACACAGAAGCTTCATTCAGCCAGAAGAACGAAACAGACGAAACAGTCATTTGTCAGAAAATGGATGCAACTGGATATTAAGCTAAGAAAAATAAGATGGATGCTGAAAGAAAATGAATGCTTTGTTTCTCGGTTTCCTGCCTCATTCATAAGACATAAAAGGAAAGAGGTAGGTGATGTGGGTGTGGTGGTGCATGCCCTTAATGTCAGCACAGGGAGGTGGAGCTGGACGGATCCCAGTGTGTTTGAAGCCAGCCTGGTCTACATAGTGAGTTGCAGAATAGCCTGAGCTATATAACTGAGAGACCCTGCCTCAAAAATAGATAGATAGATAGATAGACAGATAGATGATAGATATGATAGATGATAGATAGATAGATAGATGAATAAATATGAAACAACAACACCATGGGTGGGGGAGGAAATGGGAGGGGATGACTGGAGTCAGAGCACATGACATACCTGAAGTTGACTTTATGAAACCCACACTACGTGCAATAAATATATGCCAATAAAAGAAAGAAAGAAAGGACCAAGCAAGGTAGGATTTCCCCGAATGTCTCCACTTGGTTCTCGAGCAGGTAAACATTAACTGAGTTCGATATATGATCAGGAGAGTCAATGTCCCATGACCTTACTCTTAATGACATGCAAAAATCCTCAGGCTTGTTCAATGGCACAACCATAAGTGTGTTATATGTGGCTGTGTTTCTTGTAAGTCAGATGCACAGAGGGCTGCCAAGTCGCTGTTACCTAACAGAACTGACTGTAAGGTAAGGGAGGGTCCAGACGGAGTTCATCAAACACCAAATGAGCTGAAGGGTAATGCCCAAACAGGGAAGAACACCATTTTTATGGTACACTGGTGCCATCTTTTGGCCAGATTAAAATTCACACGCATTATAAATTACCATCATATTTTTCTTTTAACAGACTTTAGAGATACAATTACTTAATTTTGTTGTTGTTTTTTGTTTTGGTTTGGTTTTTCAAGACAAGGTTTCTCTGTAGCTTTGGAGCCTGTCCTGGAACTAGCTCTTGTAGACCAGGCTGGCCTCGAACTCACAGAGCTTCCCCTGCCTCTGCCTCCCCAGTGCTGGGATTAAAGGCGTGTGCTACCACTACCCAGCCAATTACTTACTTTAAACATCAGATTTAAAACTGTCTTGACCTAAAAGTGGAAGCGTAAGGCTATCATCCCAGAACTTGGGAGGCTGAGGTAAGAGGACTATGAGTTTGAGGCTGGATTTTTTTTTGTTAATGAATACATATATCTAACTTTATTTCCCTTCTGCTGGTAGTGTGTTGTGTGTGCACTTGTCAGTGTGGGCAGGCGCATGTGCACGTGAGGCTGCAAACGGGTCTTTCTTCACAGCTCTCGCTGAATCAATGACCTTCAGGGATCTACCATGCCCCCACCCCTCCACCACATACTGCAGTTACAGGCGTGTGCAACAGCACCGGCTTTGTATGTGAGCCCTGGCGACACAAACTTGGGTCCTGATGCTTGTCAAGAGGCACTTTACCTACTAAGCCCTTCCTGCAGCTCTACTTCCGACTTTAATAATCCAATTGAACATCTTCTAAAGCTGACATAAAGGACAACCCTAAGAGAACTGACTTCGGAGTAAACACATCATGCATTCCATTGGATCAGTATTAAGTCCAAAATGACTAGATAGAAATCCACAAGCCAATATTCTGTTGTCACTAGATCAAGGGACGTGTCTTCATAAAACAGATGAAAGTCAGTTTCCACTCCAGCTGGGAGACAAAACTCGGTATAGCACTCCTGAGGCAATTTGTGGCATGTCACACGGAAGTAAAACCCTACAGTGTATTGTCGTCCTACATCTGCTCTGTGTGCCTGATAACCTGAGGATTCATTAGGTCTTTTTAATTATGGAAGCTCTTAGGTTAGTTTGGGGCTTATTTTTAATTATGTGTGCATGGATATGTGCACACACGATTACAGGTACGTCGGAAATTAAGGGTGTTGGATCCTCCTGTAGTTAAGATGCCTGATATGGGTACTCAGTACAAATCTGGGTCCTTTAGAAGAGCAGTCAGTGCTCTTAACTATTGAGGCATTTCTCTAGACTCTTTTGGTTTTTTCTTTTTAAGAAATAAGATCAGCCTGGCCTTGATCTCACAGTCTTACTGCTTTAGCTTCCTGAGTACTGGAAGAGATATGCGGTACCAGGCTGGACCGGAGTTTCTTTTTGAGTAATTTAAGTTTCTATTCTGTTCTACTGTGGTGAGGTGACTATAGTTCATACACAGCAGGGGAGCTGAGGGCAGCTGCACACACACACCCACACACCCACACTCCGAAGCACAACGGACTCTCGCAATCTAGGATGAAAGTCAGTTTGGGATACTTGCATTAAGACACCCAGATTTAGGGCCAGGTGACATACCAGGTTAAAAAGAAAGACCAATTACACAGACGTGGTTAGCACAGAAGCATTTACAGGGTTCACTCCTAGGAATTTAACAACTTATCATAATGAAATGTCACAGATAAAGTTTAAGCACACGAAAACACACAGGTTACACTGTAAAAGTTCTCCACACGACCTACTTCTAATGCAGTCACCACACAAACACCTATCAAGTCTTCGTCAGGAATCCGGTTTCCATATCAAGAACTGCCTGTGCAGACAGGCTGCAGGGTCTGTCCTCGCTCTTCACGACCACCAGCAGCTTCCGTCAGTGTTCGGGAAGGCTTCTCCAGAGTTAGCTCAGAACCTTGGCGAGCTACTAGGTGGCGTCCTCATCCCACTTCTTTCCTCCGTCTACTGTTTAGACCATCTTCATTCCAAGAAACGATGGGATTTTTTTTTCAATTTTATTTGTTTTTTTTTTAATGGAAACAATGTATTTGGGAGAAAGTCTCTTTAATACTGAAGTAGTGTATTTTATTCCCAACAATGCTAATCCTCCTTTTCCTTGCCGAAGAGTAGAAAACAGTAGAGTAAGAATTTACATAACACTGCTATTTCCAGAGTATTTTTGTAAAAACCAGTTTCCTCAGCTAATTGGCTAGTAAGTAGTACATGATAGCTTCAAACACGTTCTAGAATCTACAGGAAGAAATACTGACTAGGGCTCCAGCTATGAAGGTTTCCTCAGAGGCTGGTTGTCATCACTACACTAACACAATTTTAGTCTTAAGCCCGACGGTACTGACTGTATCCCTGTGAGGTGGGTGCTGTTGACACCCACTTTACCTGGGAGGTCAGTCGGAGAAGTGAGTAACCATCTCAAGGTTATACAATAAAAACAACAACATTGGTTTGAAGGCAGACTGCATTTACTGGGTTCCCCCACTAAGAACAAATGCTGAGACGCCTCTACTTTTCTCCAGAAAACACCATGACGCAGGATCCAGGGAGAAGAGGGGGTTTAAAGCTGGCCAGAGTGGAGAAGATCTATTAAAAATCTGCCTAATACAGAGCCGGTTGGTAAGAACCAGGGCTTTTTCCCCACCATGCCTTCAAAATGTGAGCCAGCAGAGATTATTTACCTCAACACAAGAGGGCGGCATTTGGCAACAAAGTACATCCAGCAAGCAACTCCTGGTTCAACTTGGCAACCATTACCCAAACCACACTGCTTAAGACAGAGACAAAGCTCCATTTTACAGATGTGGTAAAGAGCAAGGCTGTTTCTCTGGAAAAACTTTTAAAGTATGAAGACTTTTCCCCACCCCAATGACAAATCATGTCCTTAAAAACCAAAACCAAAACTACCCACGACAATACATGTCTGCCATCCCAGCCCTTAGGAGGTTGACAAGAGACTGTTCCAGGCCAGCATGGGCCATACAGTGAGACCTCACCTCAAAAAGTCAAAACAGGCTGGAGAAATGGATGACTCAGTGTTTAAGGGTACTTGCTGCTCTGGAGGAGGACCTGGGCTCAGTTCCCACACCCACTTGAGTTCCGGAGGCTCTGATGCCCTTTCCTGGCCTCCAGGGGACTGCATGCATGCTATGTACAGAAGACAGCAAAACACTTAACACATAACATAAAGATAAATAAATCTTCAAAAATCAAAACAAAGTGACAGCAGATACCATCCCAGTGACTACATGCCTCTGTAAAAACTAGCTTTGGGGAACTTTTCCCATAAAACGAAACTAACATTTCTCCACTTCCTAAAACAATGTTATTGCAGACTGAGTCAGGGTCTCGCCACGTAGCTCCAGGCTCGTCTTGCCTCAGTCTACTGACAGCTGGGTTACAGATGGGCAAGACCCAGCATTTTGTCTTTTTGGTCTGGTATGAAAAGGAGCTTTGTAAATGAGAGGAATCGAGTAAAGCTCTTGGCATGAGAGAACTTTAAAAGCGATAGGAACCAGGTGAACTAATATTTTCTCCAAGCTCACAGACTTCCACTTATTCTGTATGTGTGTGGGGTATGCATGTGTGTGGGTGTGCACAAACATGTGGGCATGTGTTGAGACCAGAGACCACGTCTTCCATAATCACTTCTCCACCTGTTTTTGAGACATGGATCTCTCGGAACCTGGAGCTTCTCTCTGCGGGGCTGGCCTGAGAGCACCTGCTGCCCGCCTGTCTCTACTCCTCCACCAGCACTGGGACAAGAGGCGCCATACCTAGCTCTCACCTCAGCTTCCAATCTGTGAGCAGCGATGACTTTACTCCCCAGACTCTAGGTACAATTCCGTTTCATTTACTAACATATGTTTACTAACTCTTCTGCATACGGTTCTGTAAGCCGAGACTGCTCGTTCATTCCCCAGCTGCCCAGAGCCGAATAATCACACAGAAACTATACTAATCACAACACCGTGTGGTCAATGACTCTAGTGTATTCCTAGTTAGCTCTTACTTCTTACATTAACCCATTTCTGTAAAAACATATTCACAGCATAGGGGGAAATCCCACATCACAGTTCCACTTTAAGTAGAAGTGTCTGACATGGCCATTAGCTGTAGGCAAGCTCTGTCAGCATCTCTCCTGACTGTCCTTCACCTACCCTGAAAGCCTCTGTTTCCACCCTTCGGCTATATAAGGGCCTCTTGTGTGTAAGACTGATGACTTGGTATGCAAGGAAGATTACAGAAAAGTTGAAAAGATTTAAGTGAGAATTGTTAGGGTTTTTTATATTTGAGAAGGCTAAGGAAAGTTGGGCATGGTGGAGGGGGTGCACAACTATAGTGCCAGTGCCTGGAGGAAGAGCAGGCAGATCAGGAGTTTAAAACCATCCTCAGCTATATAGTGTGTTTGGGGCCAGCCTGGGCTAAACATGACACTGTATCTTAAAAAAAAAGAAAAATTAAAAGTAGGAAATATATCCTAAACAGTTTAAAATATATTAAATTGGTATTTGAGTTTCTATAAGGTTAAATCATTTAAGGTAGTATGGCTGAGTAGTGCTTTAATGAATAGTTTAAGATTATATATAATTGTAATACCCCCATACATAACAGCATACTTGTTTAACCAACCCCTCTAACTAGATTTTGCTCTCTACACATGGGTCTTGACCCCAGAGGCTAAGTCTCTAAATCAGAAATTCAACTACCTTAAGACAACACTAATGGGGTTCTTCACCCGACCCTCAAGTTACCACTCTGAAGCCTGGCTGGTGGTACAGCCCATAATCCCAGCACTAAGAAGGCAGGGGAGGAAGATGGTGAGTTCAAAGTCAGCGTGGGCCATATAGCAAGAAAGTCTCAAAAACCAAAGACAACAAAACTGCTACTTTGGTTTGGTATGTGGTTTGCATATGTGATTTTTGTTTGTTTGAAACAGGGTCTCACTATGTAGCTAACTGGTCTAGAACTCACTCTATAAACCAGGCTGGCCTTGAACTCACAAGAGATCAACCTCACGAGTTCTGGGCGGAGAGGCAGGCAAGAGTATCTCTGAAACCACTGCTTTGTTATTCCGTCTGAACTCACCGTTTACCCAGAAAGGATTTTTGTTTCAGAATTAGCTGGATTACTCTAGGCTCCCCACAAACAGGGGGAAGAATCTCTAAGAAATGTCTTCAGAGGTGTTCTATGGGAGCAGGAGCAGTTCAGACTTTGCATGTGGCTAAAATCTAAGCATCACGTTTACTAGATGTATTCAAACACCTGTGAGATGGCACATGCCCGGCCACTCGGCAAACTGAAACAGAAAACTGCTATGCCCAAGAGCTTAAGGCCAACCTGGGTCACATACCAAGACTGTTTCCAAACTTGGGGGCGGGCAGGGATCAGGACCATCTCAGGTGTTCTTCAAATGTCTGTGAAGCCTAGGCTTTAATAGGATAGGGGAAGGAGGAGGGCTCTTCTGCAGTCTCTCTTGCCTTCTTATCCTTGACTGCAGAGCTTCAAACTTAAACACTTCAGAAACAATGAAATTTGATGGGCTATGTTTTAGGTACAGTAAATCCATCACTTAGTCCATCAACTTCAATTTTTCTGGGGTTTTAAGTTTCTAAGTGTCACCACTATAGAAGAGAAGTTAAGTATATTCACAAAAGGGGAGCTGCCAGCGTGGGTTTTAAATAGGCCTGGAACACTGGATGTACCTACTTCACTAGTTTTACTAACAGAAGAAGTGAAAGCCACACTATACTGCAAAATTACCTGTAAGAGTGACTTTCAGAAAATTACCATCAACCCAGACAGCCTAGACAATTCTGCTGCGTTAAGCTAGAGAGATGGTTTGTATCTTATTTTTCTCTTCAAATCTAGGTAAACCTCTCGCTATAGAAATCTGAAATTGCCCTTGGGTGTGTAAAGACACAGTAGCTGTGCTCGCTGGCCCAGGGACGGTTCAGAGCCCGCCTCTGTGCTTGGATATATGTATGAACTGGTTTCTCTGTCCAAGACTTCCTTAGCACTGGCTTCTCCAGTCCTTTCTTCTAGCTGGAATATTTTTTATTAAAAAATGAGGTATACTTGATGTTAATTAAATAAGAGGCCATGTAAGAGGCTGGGGACTAGGATGTAGACAGTAAAACTACTCGTGATTTGGTATAGCCATGTCTTAGAACATTATAATATACATTTATACATTATAATATATAGTTATACATTAAAATAACTACAGACTTCCTGTATGTCAGAAAATATTTAAAAGTCATTTTCATGAGGACATAATTCATATGAAACATGAGACAAGAGTGACAGTTTGAAGTGCGTTTGTCTGTGTGTGCGCTGAAGACTGAGCCTAGAGCCTCACACATGTAGGCAAGCCCTCTACAGATGAGCTTCACTCCCGGCCTCTAAAACATTCTTTAAAACAGATCTCATCTGCTTCATATGCAAGTTCATCTTACTGACTCTGTAACCTGGAAAAACAAGATATTTTATAAATAATCAGTCACTTTGAAGTTTATACATTGACTTCTGATTTTCAAATTATCATTTAATTTATAGAAAAGTTCATAGGGTAATTGGAAAGTTACATTTAATAACCATGTCTTATAATAAGAACTGGTATGTAAACCTCAAAACCAGGGACAGATTATTTTAAGTCAACAGACCATGAGGAAGTAAATAATTTATGAATTTAAAATGGCGTATGAATCTTTTCCAAGACTGGTATAAAAATTCTAAAGGAGAAGCTGCTACTCAACAAGGATGGTATCCACACTTCCTGGGGTGAGCTCCGACTCTAAGGCACAAGGCAAGTCTAAATGTTCTTGTGACAAGCGAGAACTTTTCAGGGGGACATCGGGCCAGCTGTCACAATACTGCTGAAACCTCTGGGCCAGTGAATTCCCAAACCTCTGGCATCTGTTATATCTGTAAGATTTACCTTTATGTGCATACATGTGTTCCAGTAACTGGCTCTTTCGAAGAAATTTATGACCACAGATGGTACAACTGATTTTTCTTTTTCTTGAAAAAGAAAAATTACAGTTTAATTCTACTGGCTCTGTATCTTTGGAGATCAAAGACACTTGACTGATCTGTAAAGGCTCCGTGGGACCCCGGCCCGAGTGCTCAGGCGGAGGCTGCTGCTGCTCCTTCTCCTTGACAATGAAGGAGCTAAGCCTCCGGCAGTCAAGAGCCTCGCTGCTGTCACTAAGTGGATGCACTTCACCAAGGTCATTACTTTCCAAAATGGAAGCAGGGACACCAAACGGGAGAGATCCAGACACATGGGTATGGAGGTGCTGTCTCAGGTTACCACGGGATTCGAAACGCTCCCCACAGTAATGGCATAAGTGGACTTTGATACTGTTTTCTGTAAAAGAGGGGCCAGTCACTTCTGATGAAGACGAGGAGAGGCCTTGGGAGATCGCAGACTCTGGATCACATCTCTCTTGTTTGATGGACACCGGGGGCTTCTGGTGCTCCTCCAAGGCCTGGGCAGCAGGATGGGCCCTCTGCTGCTCTGCACTCCCATCGTCCAGCCCAATCGCAAGGGAGAGCTGCAGCTGTGGGTGGTCACCTTGGACAGCAGCTCTGTTCCCACTGCTACTGGGAGGGGTTTCTTTCATCTCCAGCCCTTGTTTGACAGCTGTTTTCTGGGTTGTTGAAATCTGAATACCATAGAGATTTGAGGTCTGCACAGTCTCTGGTGAGAACACTTGATTCACTTCAGTTGCAATGTGGGAAAGGTAGTCAGCATGGAGAAATCGGATCCCTTCCTCCAAACGACTGTGGTCCACCATCTGTTTGGGCCCTTTTCCTGTGTACATAATGTGCAACAAGTAGCTGAATATATCAGGCTGGATGTCAGTTGGTTGTATTTTTATGCATTCACTGTTAAAACAAAAACAAACTCAATGAAATGAAACACAACCTAGTTGGTCTTTTGGTTTCCAGCAATCTTAGATTAAGACAAATTCTTCATGAGGTTTAAATCTGGCAATCTGCCTTGATGAAATATAGTAACAAGAAATCAGTTTCTGATCCTAACTGCTTTTATGGTCCATCCACAAACCTTTGTACATCCAGTCTGCTGGCCAGCACAGGAAACACAGATGGACACTCAGATTAGTGCAACACTGAGAGACTCCTGAGCAGTAGCATCTGCTCTAGGTGAGAGGACAGAAAACTAGAGACTAAAGCAGGTGCTCTGCTTTTACACTGAACACATTAAAGGAACTAAACACAGAGACTCAAAAGGACACTTATATGGTGGTGTTCAGAGCAGCATTGTTGACAGTAGCTAAAGCTGGAAACAATCCATCAAAAGATGAATCCAGCCGAGTGCAGTGGTATAGCCTTTAATCCCAGCACTGGGGAGACAGAGGCAGGAGAGTCTCTGAGTTTGAGGCTGCCCTGAGCTAAGTAGGTTCCAGAACTGTCAAGGCTACTAGACAGACCCTGACTCAAAAAAAGAGGGAAAAAAGGGATAAATGAAATGGGGCTGTAAATACAATGGTATAGGGCTGGAGAGATGGCTCAGCGGTTAAGAGTATCACCTATTCTTCTAGAGGTCCTGAGTTCAATTCCCAGCAACCACATGGTGGCTCTCAACCATCTCCAGTGGGATCTGATGTTCCATCTGGCATAAAGTTAGGCATGCCGATAGAGCACTCATGCATAAAATAAGTAAATAAATCTTTAAAAAAATACAATGGTATATTATTCTACCATAACAAAATAAGGAAATTCTGCTGTGTGTTATAACAAGGTTGAACTCTTAAAAACAAGCTAAATGAAAAAAGTCAGGCAAAAAAGTTAAAAAATTGTATGGTACCATGTTCATGAAATAGCTAAAACAAAGCTGGGCATGGTGGCACATGCCTTAAAATCCCAGCACTCATCAACAGCCACGGATACAAGAAGAAGCCCTGTCTCAAAAAAAGAAAAGAAAAAAGAAAAAAAGACAAGACAAGACAAAACAAAACAAAACAAAAAAACAACCTGAAAGAAAAAGAAATATCTAGGGCAAACACATTTTTAAAAAAAGAACTAGGCTGGAGAAATGGCTCAGTGGAACAAAAAGAAAAAAAATCGCTGTTCTTCCAGAAGATCTGGTTTCATTCCCAGCACCCATATGTGGCTCACAATTGTCTGTAACTCCAGTTCTAGGGGACCCAATGCCCTTTTCTGGCTTAGTGGGCATCAGGCATGCAACTGGAGCACAGATATACATGCAGGCCAAACAACCATATACAAAGGACAGAAACGTATGGGGTTAGGGGAAACCTACAGTTAGATAAGGGGTAGTTACAGGCGGCTGAAGGAAAATGGAAAGTTACTGCTTAAAGGTACAGTGTTCTGTTTAGGGTGATGAAAAGGCTTTGGAAACAGTGACAGTTGCAGGTAGAACATTATCAATGTAATTACTGCCATTAAGTCGGATGATTTAAAACTGTTAATTATAATGAGACCCTACATCAAAAACCAAAACCAGGGGCTGGAGAGATGGCTCAGCGGTTAAGAGCATTAACTGCTCTCTCTGGCAGAGGACCTGCTCAAAACATGCAGGCAAAACACTCTTAGAAATAGACAAACAAACAAAATGACAATCAAACAAACAAAAGCAAACTAAACCAAACCAAACCAAGTATTCATAGTTTTAAAGGAATAGAATAAAATTGTTAAAATTTAAGACGTAAATGATGCTAAGTTTATTTGGCTTCTAAATCTTAACCACTGAGCCATTTCTCCAGCCCTGGCTTCTAAATCTTTAAATCACAAATGAACACAGGTATAATTTTGAAAAACACTATAGTAATCTCAAATTCAATCTGGCTACTAGACAGAAAAACAGAGTAAAGCTCTGTAAAGTTGGAGTAGAAACAGCTAAGAAAATCATGCATGTGCAGAAGCATGGACAGCATCAGTGGACTCAGTTTCCCTGAGCAGATGTTTATTCTCAGAGTTGGATGCACTGGGATTCAGCATATTGCAATCCAGTTTCTCTATCCCCAGGATCTGGGGATCCCTGCTTCCTCTCTTAGGTTTCATGCTTTTTGTTCTGCGCTGTCTATTAACTGGCATGTTGTGTGACAAGCATTTTTGGGGATATAAGTTCAGAATTCTGTTATGTGGAGTTTAGCTGCTTAACACAAAGACAACATAGGGCAGGCCTCACCTTTCCCAATGCCTGTGTTTGGACAGCACCTAGCTCACAACAGGGGCTTCATTCAGATGCTCACTGCTTCTAAACTCACAAGTCACAGCTCAAAGGCTGAGGGGTGAATGTGATCTACAGTGTCACAGCAGATACAAAACTCCTCTAGCAGAAAGGACTTCCCATTACCTGGCTAACATTCTGACCCCATCTTTGCACTGGGCCACACTTTCTGATCACCTCATCTACTCTGTTGACTTGGTGACCACATTTGCTTCATACCTATAAATGTTTTTATACCACTTTTCTTTCATTTTGATTTTTTGAGACAGGGTCTTACTATGTAGTTCAGGCCTGACATTTACAATATAGCCCAGGCTGGCCTCAAACTCAGTGATCCTCCTGTCTCTGTATCTAAAGTGCTGGGATTACTAGCTTTAGCTACCTATCCTCGATCCTTGCCATTTCCCCTCTGATTGCAATACATTTTATATTATTCCTCTGCAACACCTGAAGGGCTCCCGATTTCTCAGATTTGTAAAGTCTGTTCCAAACGTCTCAAAACAGGCCTGCCAGAACTCTTTCACTTTGAATATACCCTGACGTTAGACACCACATTAGTAACAGCAAATCTCTGTTCCTACGCACTTTTCCCCCCAAGACATGGTTTCTCTCCATAGCCCTAGCTATCCTGGAACTTGTTCTGTAGACCAGGATGACCTCAAACTGGGAGATCTGCCTGCCTCTACCTCCTCAGTGCTGGGATTAAAGGCATGTGCCACCACACCTGGCTGTTCTAAGCATTTTAATTTTACTAATTCATTTAATCTTTCAATACCCGAAAGGAAAGTACACTATTCCAGCATTTAACAGACAAGAAAGCTGAGTGTCAGGATGTGAGTGTGAACTGTCCCCTCAAGGCTCATGTGCCGACTTGGTAGCCAACTGATGGGTTTTAAGGAAGTGACTGAGTCATGAGGACTCTGGCTTCATCAGTGTATTAATCAGTCCACGCATTACTAGTAGGTGGTAGAAACTAGGAGATGGGGCCAAGGTGGAAGAAGAGTTACTAAGAACGTATCTCCCAGGGCTACTTCTCTCTGTCTGCACTGTTTCTGCTTTCTTCCTGCCTACTAGGAAGTGGGCAGCTTCTCTGTCATGCCCTCTGCTCTCCTCTAGGCTTCAGCAATGGAGTCAGCCAACGTGGGCTAAAGCGAGACTGCAGCCAATACAAACAAAGCAGCACGTTCTCAAGTTCAAGGTCCTCCTGGGTACTGAGTGAGTTCAAGGCCAGCCTGCGCAACTTAGTGAGATGCTATCTCAAAATTATATATAAACAAAGAGCTAAGAATTTTAATTCCTGGGCTGGAGAGATGGCTCAGAGGTTAAGAGCACTGGCTCCTCTTTCAGAGGATCCGGGTTCAATTCCCAGCACCCACAGGGCAGCTCACAACTGTCCAGTCTTAGGGAATCTGACACCTTTACACCAACTCACATGAAATAAAGTTAAATAAAATTATTAAAAAAAAAGAATTTGAATTCCTATGTTACCTAAATTTTAAAAAATGCAAAGGATCAAAAAGAACAAACCAAACAAACACGTGAAGCACATGATCTTGGCTGGTGTGTGGAATGTGATGGCAGGCTATGACACTGCAGTGTTGCTGCACGAGAAATCAATAGCCTGGCACTTACAGCAGACGGTGAGCTTCAGACAGAGCTACACTGTGCCCAAGTGATCAGCTGCCTTTTCTCTAAGACCTGGAAAACAGTGGAGTACGCAGCATTACAGGATTAATGTTTGGGCACTGGCTAAGCCTTTTTTGTTTGGGATGTTTTTTCAAGATAGGGTCTCATTAGGTAGCCTTGGCTGGACTGAACTCACTATGTAGCAAGTTGGCCTCAAACTCAGAGATCCACTTGCTTGTCCCTCCCAAACGGTAAGATTTAAGACTTGCACCACCACACCAGGCTGGGCCAAGCCCTAATCAATTTTGGTTATACTTGTTTTCATTAATATGTTCTACTATAGATACTATGTACTGAGATAGATCAATTACTCATATATAAAGTTATTATAATTAAAATTTTGTATTAGCTATCCCATAACAGTCCCTTAAATGATATAGTAAGACCATGTATCACAATATTAGAAATTCTTCCAATTTACAAGAGCACATTCTTACCTTGTTTGGTGAATAAATATCATCTTGAAATAGTTGGAAAAGGCAGCAAGTACCGCTCTGTGGGCTTTGAAGTAAACATCTCCAATAGCAACTGTGCAATCACACAGAAAACCAAATTCTCGCTGCATGTTCAGCTGTTGCAGAAGGACAAGGCTGTGGCTAGCAGTATCCATTGTGGCTCTGAGAAAAATCAGATGTATAGATGTGTTTATACATATCTAAAAATACTTCTACATAAATATTACATATACATATATTGATACACAAAACTAGTTACAGCTCACACAAACCTAGGGCATTAAGGCCTAATTTTAAATGAAAATACTCAACACTGTTAACCTGACACCCTATCTAACATCAAACCCCTTCCATTATGACAACTGAGATAAACTCTATTGAACTGTATGACACGGTCTTTTTTTTTAACCACGTAAGAAGGTATCTTTGCTTGAGTGACACGAGTAAGAAAAATGCTCATCCCTTTCTATGTAATTGTTTCTTTGGTGTGTATATGTATTTGATCAAACCTAGGGCCTTGCACATGCTAGGCAAACCCCAGGCGTACTTCCCTCAAGGTTCTAGAGATGAGTCCAGGATCTCATCTACACCAGGTAAACCCTCTACTTCTGAGTTCTACCCCAATCTTCTCCCCTCCCATCCACTCCCTCCTTCCCTCCCTCCCTCCCTCCCTGGTTTTTCAAGACAGTGTTTCTCTGTGTAACAGCCATAGCTGTCCTGGAACTCTTCTGTAGACTAGGCTGGTCTCGAACTCACAGAGATCCACTTGCTTCTGCCTCCCAAGGGCTGGGATTAAAGGTGTGTGCCACCACTGCCCAGCATGATCATGTTTCTAATGATGTTTCTTCATTGGCGAGATGGAAATGGGATACCCATGTGTGGCTCAGAATTAGTGAAAACTCGGTTGTCATAGAAACTGCTACTCAAATGTTAGTTGTAAGTGGGAATACAGGGCATCTTCCCTGGCTGTGAGCCCAAGCTCTCTTTCTAGCTGGAAGGGCCAGAACTCAGTTTTCTTTGGAGATCCTCTGGCATTCAGGAGACACTGGCCTCCTTGTCGTCATGAAGTGTCTGTGGAACTTAGCCATACCGCAGTTTATATGGGGCCTGGGAGCTCACGAGAAAGAGCCTACCTGACCTCCTCTCAGCTAGGCTTGGACGCTACCTGGATGCAGATTCTCCAGGTAAGAAAATGGAGTAGGCAAAGGAGCCTAAGGGAAAACTCTGCACAAGGATATGCACGCAAGCTCTGGCCAAGACAAACTATGTGACTGTGACTCTGACTAGCAAGGACACAGCAAAGTTAGTTCTAGGCAGGTGGGAGGCTGCACTTCGCCACCACCTCCCCCCAGCTATACCAACAGCCCTGGTGCTGTAGGGAGAAGGCAGCTGCAGTTTAATGGGGGTCACCAGGGACTAGGAGAACATGCTTTGAAAAAGCAGATTCCAGCCGGGCAGTGGTAGCGTTCGCCTTTAATCCCAGCACTCAGGAGACAGAGGCAGGCAGATCTCTATGAGTATAGGTTCAGCCTGCTCTACAAGAGCTAGTTTCCAGGACAGGCTCCAAAGCTACAGAGAAACCCGGTCTAAAAAAAAAAAAGTAATAAGAAGAAGCAGATTCCAAAAATGAAACCAAGGCCTGAGGGGGTCAGTGGGGGAAGGCAGAGTTATCCATCGAGAGATTGGCAGCAGCATGAATATCAATCAACAATACAAAAGAAATAGGAAAAAATAGCTAATACTTTACAACACTTCCCATGTGTTAAGCACTTTAACCCATTCAATTTTGGGGGTGGGGTGGGGGGAGGTTCGAGACAGGTTTTCTCTGTAGCTTTGGAGACTGTCCTGGAACTCATTCTATAGATCAGGCTGGCCTAGAACTCAGGGATCTGCCTGCCTCTGCCTCCCAGTGCCAGGCGAAGCACAATTAATAAAAACTCAGAGAGAGAAACTGGGGTTCAACATGAAGACCCAAAAAGCAAAGCAGCCAGCCACTGGCTCTTACCTCGACCTCAGTCTGAAAATGGCGATCCTGCCTCCAGGAATCTCAGAATGAGACTGTGTCTGAGAGCTGTCTCTTCCCATTTTATACTCCTCTCTAGGGCTGGGATTAAAGGTGTGCACCACCACCACCTGGCTCTCATTCAATTCTTAACAGAACTTCACAAGCAAAGAAATACTAAATTACCTTTACAGATTAAGAAATGAATGAACTAACGCCCAAGACCAGAAATAGAGGATTCGAACCCAAGCTCTAAAGCCGAATCTGCCTCCTCCATATTCATTCTTTGTTTTGTATTGTTTTTCGAGACAGGGTTCCTCTGTGTTGCTTTGGAGCCTGTCCTGGAACTAGCTCTTGTAGACCAGGCTGGCCTCGAATTCACAGTGATCTGCCTGCCTATGCCTCCCAAGTGCTGGGATTAAAACATCAGCCACCACCACCTGGCCCCCATTGTCATTCCTTAAAAGGGAACATGACTTACAAACTAGAGAAGAACTACAGATAAAACCTCCATGGGAATCTTGAGGAATATTTGGTTTTTTTTTATATATATCTTTAAAATTTTTATTTATTAGTTGTTTTTCAAGACAAAGTGTCTCTGTGCAATAGCTCTAGCTGTCCTGGAACTCACTCTGCTAGAGGAATATTTGTAAAGAGGAATTAGAGAAAAACTTGGATTTCCTGCTGGCTAAGCAGATGATATATAACAAAAGCAATATATACATTAGCAAATAAAGTTCAAAATATAGCATAATGCCAACAATATTATTGCTGACAAAGAGTCACTTTCATTAAAAACTATATATTGATACAATATAATCTCTAAGATATATTTATAAGACATAGGTATAAAACTACATAAAGAAAACTGTAAAAAGGACTTTTAAACATGGGAGAAATAGTTTTACATAAATGTAATTCCTGTCCATGTATACATCACTGGAAAGGTTCAGACAAATCAGTAGGCTTTTGACTCCTGAACAATTCTGGGAGAGGAACTAAGGAGTAGGGGTGAGAGGCCACCTGAACTTAAAACTAGAAATATTTTGGATAAGCAAGTAGTACAGAGAACAAAAAATAAAAAAGACCTACCCACCCAGTATGAAGGCAAGATGTAATCATTACACACATGACGGAAACCCCTTGGCACGTCCTCATCTTACCCTACCTATCTTGTCTCCAGAGGTAAGCACCATCTTGAACTTAGTGCTTTTGACTCTCATACATCACCACATTCTTCCTGGGTAGGACAGTATCCCTGGTCAAAGGATACTACTTTATACAAACAATTACATGTCAGGAATTCCACAGCTTTTATTCTTTTAACTCTATATATCATATTACTTTTTAAAAAAGATGTTATTTCTTTCAAATTATGTGTCTATGTGTTTGCGTGTGGATACTGGACATGAGTGCAGATGTTCTTGGAGGTTTGGATCCCCCAGGAACTGGGAGTCACTCCATGTTGGTGCTAGGACTCAAACTTGGGTCCTCTGCAAGAGCAGTACAAGCAATCTCTTTCTGTGTGTGTGTCTTAGAATTATTTTATGTGTATGTGTTTTGCCTGTATGTATGTCTGTGTATCACATGCAGTGCCAAAAAGATCAGAAGAGGGTGCTGCATTCTCTGGAACTGGAGTTTTAAGTTATCCTGTGGATGTTGGGAACTGAGCCCAAATCCTCTGCCAAAGTAACAAGTGCTCTTAACTGCTGAGCCAACTTTCCAGACTCCTCATTTATTGCCTTTATTCCCTGTTTATTTAATAATCTCTCCACTCATCTTCCAATAAAAAAAACTCTAACCCTCTATCACCCCACATTTTAAAATTATTATGGGGCTAGAGAGATGGCTCAGCAGTTAACAGTGCTTCCTGCTCAATCAATAAGTTGGATTTCAGATCCCAGCACTGACATAACAAACCAGATGTCCTGCAAAAGGACTAAACTGCAGCTTTTGACCTCCACATCTAAAGATGTCATGTACCCATTCATGTATACACATATGCAATGCTAAATAAATTACAAGAATATTTTAATATGTATTTATTGTGTGTAGGGTACAAGCATGCCATACACATGTGAAAATAATATGACAGTCTGCAGAAGTGTCATGGTTCTTTAATTCCACTATGTAGGTCCAGGGGTTCAAACTCAGCTTGTCAGACTTGTCAGTAAGCATCCTTACTGCTAAGTCATCTCACTTCAAAGTTCACTATTATTATTATTATTATTACTCTATTTTCAGGGGCCATGAGTGTCAGGGGTGTCTATGTGAAGGTCAGAGCACAGTGTTGTGGAATTAGCTCTCTACTAAGCCACCAGACTTCTACAGCAAGTGCCTTTATATGCTGAGCCATCCTGCTGGTCTTTCCCCATGTCATAAACAAAACAAAACAAAAACCCAAAACTTTCAGCATCACTGAAATAATTAAATAGAAGCCACAGAAACTTGAGCCTATCCTCTAAAATAAAACCAAAACTGTTGGGGCTAGAGAGACGGCTCAGCAGTTAAGAGCACTGACTGCTCTTCAAGAGGACCCAGGTTCGATTCCCAGCACCCATATGGCATCTCACAACTGTCTATAACTCCAGGATCCAGCACCTCACACATTTATACATGTAGGCTAAAACACCAATAAAAAAGCAAAAAAAAAAAAAAAGAAAAAACAAAACCCTGCAAACTGTGGCTATTATTCTAAGGGGTTATTGACCAAAGTACTACTTATAATCGCACATTTGGTTCTAAAATATCACCAATTTACACGGAGATTTTTTTAAAGGCCTATATTTGAAGTTCCAGCATATAAGAACACTTTAGAATCAACAAAATGGCTCAAGGTGTAATACGTTAGCTCATCTGTCAAAAAAAAAAAAAAAGCTTCACAAAAACCCCCACCAAATTCTTGGATCATAGGCATTTTCACCAGTTTTTCCTACATATATGGTGCATTGGCAAAACCAGTACAGAAATAGGAAACAGTACAAAAAAGTTACAATGTAAAGGTCTTGTGGTTAATGGGCTGAGTGACAGTTAAATTTTTCACTTCCTCAGCACTCACTGAAACACACACACACACAATCAAAACCAAGTTCTATTCCAGGCGACAGACAGAAAACAATGAATGCTAAAGTCAAGAATACAGGCTAAACAAGGAGATAAAACACAGAACAACAATCATATTACAAGAGTGATAAAGTGTCGCCAGGAAAGTTGGAGATAAGTACAGAGAACACAATGAAAGTTAAGATGTTCAACCTGGTGTTACTTCAACAGGCAGACAGATAAAACTGAATAACATTACTGGGAGGGGTGTGATATTTTGGTATCAGAAGAATTCAATTCAATATAAAGAGGGAATAACAGGGTCAGCTCACTGAGGATCCAAGAATAAGCGCCCGGGGCAGCTGTACTTGACGGAGCCCAGCTGTGTTGGGAACGCTCCTGTAGAACATCGCTGCCACTCTCTCTGCTGTGGCAGGAAGAGCACAGTACAGAAAGCCTGGCCTCTGAAATCCAACAACTTAGAGTTTCAGCTCTGCCACTAGGTCTGATCTTCACAGGACACTCAACTCCCTGGGCCTCAGTTTCACTGACAGATTGGGGATAATGGCAGTATCTTCCTGAGAGTCATATGAAGGCAGGTGTGGTAGCACACACCTGTAAGCACTCAAGAGACTGAGGCAGAAGGGTTTGGAGTTTAATGCCAGCCTGAGCTACACAGTGAGACTTTGTTAATCAGGGGATGTAGGGGGAAGAAGAGACTGAATACATTTAATAGTGTAACCCACAGTAAGTATTCATTAAGTACTAGCCCAGCAGTTCTCAATCTATGGGTCATGGCTCTTTTGGGGTCAAATGCCCCTTTCATAGGGATCACCTAAGACCATTAGAAAACAGATATTTACATTATAATTCATAACAGCAGCAAAATTACAGCTATGAAGCATTAGTAAAAATAATTTTATGGTTGGGGGTCACCACAACACGAGGAACTGTACTAAAGGGTCACAGCACCAGGGAGGCTGAGAACCTCTGCACTAGACAGTACCACTGCCAGGTCCGTCAGTCCAGGAGCCAACTAGGAACCACATAATGGCAGTGGAAATAAGGGAGAACACCAGGGATCCACCAGAGCTGACACAACTTGGCAGGAGACCGGATGCAGCCAACCACAGACAGCGAGTTAAAGGTGAGTCTCAGAACTCCAGCCTGGGTTACTAGAAGATGTCATGCATTTCCTCAGAAAACATTTTCAGAGTAACTGCCATGTTCTTGGTGCCGATACAGAGGTACGACAGCAGAGCTAGCCACAGGAACTGGCTTAGTAGAGGTTTCCTCCGCAGTGGGTTCAGAGTGTCTGCTCCAGGAACAGGAAGTAGAAATGTTTGGTGATGAGTGGGGACAGCTCTAGGAGTGGGACCAAAGAGGGAGGAGGCCTCTGAAATGACAAGACTGAAGTTTCTAAATGTGTATGGAGCTACACGGTGAAACCAAATTGAGGGGAAAAAAAAAAGCCTTAAAAAGCTAAGTATGAGTTGGGCCTCGTGGCACAGGAATGCTGTAATCAAAGCCACCATGGATGCCAGGGTGTGCAGGTCACAAATTCAAGGCTTGCCTGGGATAGAACATAAGCTTAAGGCCAATTTGGGAAAACTTGGAGCTTCCTCGTATCAAAATAAAAAATAATCTTAAAAAAGGGTTTTAGGCCGGGCAGTGGTGGCGCACGCCTTTAATCCCAGCACTTGGGAGGCAGGGGCAGGCGGATCTCTGTGAGTTCGAGGCCAGCCTGGTCTACAGAGTGAGTGCCAGGACAGGAACCAAAATCTACGGAGAAACCCTGTCTTGAAAAACAAAACAAAACAAAACAAAAAAAAAAAAAAAAAAGGGTTTTAGATGGTGATAGAGGACTTGTAGCATGCATGAGCTCCCAGGTTCACTCTCTACTACTCCCCGCCCCACCAAAAAGGCAAGTATTAATCCTTGGAAAACAGAAAGGATATAAGAAAACAAAACAGAGGTCCAGTGGTGGCCACGTAAAGTTTAAATCCCAGCACTCAGGAGGCAGAGGCAGGAGGATCTTTGTGAGTTCAAGGCCAGCCTGGTCTACAGAGCTACTTCCAGGACAGCCAGGGGTACACAAAAACTGCCTCAAAAAAACAAGCAAAACAAACAAAAAAAAAAAAAAGGAAAACACTAGAATTGAGGGAAAGCAAAGGAAGGGAGGAAAAGGCAAGAACCTTGGGAGAGGAAGCAGCGCTGGTGACCAGGAGAGCATGTGGCCTCCCCCAAGTGCAGGCCAGTGGCCAAGGCCAACTTTCTGACTAATGAGTAGAGACAACAGAAGGGGAAGCAGTCAGGGTGGGCACTGAGGAAGCTGCAGAGCTAAGGAAGACAGCCCAGATTAACCTGGGAGTTAGTTACAGGGATCTCTTTCCAATAGCACAGAGATGGCAGGATGGAGGGCTGAGCATCTAACTCAAAATGACTTGGTTCATACAGGAAGGGGAAAGGAACCTGAAATACTAAGAGGATTAAGCTGTATAAGGAATTTGGTTCCCATTAACCTATACTCAAAATCACTGATGCCCATCTTTTCTAGTTGTTTAAACCTACTCCATGAGATTTCAGATCTCTTTTCAGGTCTAAAAAATTCTTGCCCTACTTTTCTCCAAGCACATCCCTCTCCTCTAGCTTTGGGTGCATTTGCCTCAATTCCTCAATCTAGGCCTGGTGTCATCCTTTTTTTTTTTTTTCTGGACTGCAAAGTCTTCTTGCTTGCTCACAACCTTCTTTTTACATTTTTGATCCACTAACTTTTGTCACTGTGGGGTCAATCTTTATTGATTAGGGTGATGGTCTCCCCCCCCCCCATCTAGTCATTTATATCCTAAAAACCATGATTAGGGGCTGGAGAGATGAAGCAGCAGTTAAAGTGCTTACTGCTCTTGTAAAAGACTTGGCTTCATTGGTCAGTGGTGGTGCACATCTTTAATCCCAGCACTTGGAGGCAGAGGCATTCAAATCTCTGTGAGTTCAAGGTCAGCCTGGTCTACAGAGCAAGTTCCAGGGCAGTCTGGGCTGTACAGAGAAACCCTGTCTCTAAAAACCAAAGATGTGGATTCAGTTCCCAGCACCCACATGGCAACACACAACCTTCACAACCTTTTTAAAGGCCAGTTCAAGGCATCAAACATACTCTTCTTGACTCCATGAGCTCCAGGCATGCACATGAAAACACACATATATGTAGAGCACCCATACATGTAAAATAAACTCTGATTAACGTAAGAGACTCTAGATTCAGTAATACTCCTCCAGAAAGAAATTATTATTTTAGTAATTAATTTGGCTGAATCGAACACTCCCAAGGTCTATCTCAATCGTGGGCAGCAACTGAAAGCCACGTTTTGGCCTTAGGTGTGCTATTAGGAGGCTCCTGTGAACATGTCCAGTTCCACAGTGACAAGATTCAAAGTATGTATATACACACCACTCCAACCTACCATTTCTTGGATAGCCCCTCACTTTCCATCTCTATGTTCTGTTCTGCCACCCCTTTTCTCCTCAAGCAAGAAGTCACCACAGAGCTGGGCGGTGGTGGCGAACGCCTTTAATCCCAGCACTCGGGAGGCAGAGGCAGGCGGATCTCTGTGAGTTCGAGGCCAGCCTGGTCTAGAAGAGCTAGCTCCAGGACAGGAACCAAAAAAAGCTACAGAGAAACCCTGTCTCGAAAACCAAAAAAAAAAAAAAAAAAAAAAAAAGAAGTCACCACAGTGTTAGCCAGTCACTGTGTCACCAAAGTCACAGAAACCTCCGCTACTGACCCTTCTGCTAATTCAATCCTCAGTCACACACAGTGGTGCCAAGACACAGAGGTGGGCAAAACACCCACATGCATAAAATAACAAAAAAATAAATAAATAAATCTAAGCCAGGTAGTGGCACAGGCCTTTAGTCCCAGTATTCTGGTGGCGGAAGTAGATGGATGAGTTCTCTATGAGTTCAAGGCCCGTCTGGTCTACTAATTAATTAAGTTCCAGGACAGTCAGGGCTACACAAAGAAACCCTGTCTCCAAGAAAGAAAAACAAAAGAATTTTTTAAAAACTGATAGACAGCCCGGCGGTGGTGGCACGCGCCTTTAATCCCAGCACTCGGGAGGCAGAGGCAGGCGGATCTCTGTGAGTTCGAGGCCAGCCTGGTTTACAAGAGCTAGTTCCAGGACAGGAACCAAAATCTACGGAGAAACCCTGTCTCGAAAAATCCAAAAAAAAAACAAAAACAACTGATAGGGGGCTGGAGAGATGCCTCAGCAGTTAAGAGCATTGCGTGCTCTTCCAAAGGACCTGAGTTCGATTCCCAGCAACCACATGGTGGCTCACAACCATCTGTAATGAGGTCTGGTGCCCTCTTCTAGCAGGCATATATGCAAACAGAATATTGTATCCATAATAAATAAATAAATATTTAAAAAAAAACAAAAACAAAAAAACAACTGATAGACAGACACGACAGTACACAGTTGTAGTCCCAGGGCTTGTGAAGCTGAAGCAGGAGGATTGCTGCAAATTCAATGTTAGCCAGGGCTACATAGTGAGTTCAAGGCTGGATGGCTTGGGCCTATCTTTTAAAAAAAATTAACAAAGCAGATTTTTGGAGGCAAAAAGATGTAAAATAGATTACAAAAAAATAATCATTATTGATTTGAGAAGCAAAGAGTTGCTCATTTTAAAAAACTTTTATTAACAAATTAGTGTTTTTAATACTTTATTCTGAGAATTCATACATGCACACAAATATTCACTCCAGTTCTCCCCATCCAAACATTACTCTCCTCACCCTCAAAATAGTATTTATTAAACAACAGGCTTAGTACTGGTAGCTCTGAGATTATAAAAGCCTTCTTTACTTTCTCAAGTGTAGTAAATTAGTTCCAGATTAGTTTAAACTATGATGAAACAATTGTATACTTACTAGGTTGCTGATAATCCAGTTAGCATGATATTCACTATTTTTGTTTAGAAAAATCTCTTTTTTGGACTGTATTCTCAAATCAGCAGTGGCAGAATAACCTAGACGACTTAGGCTGCAAGAATCTTTATCAGACTTTATAATCAATTACCACTAAAAGATAGGAAGCTGGCACAGGAATGTTAAGCTTTATTGAGCTACTTACTCATGGCTATAAATACAAAGGTTAAAAAAATCTCTAGAGTTACATGATAAAAGGCTTTCTATACTGACTGTAACATGGTATTCATTTTTAGATGATTGTGGCCATGTGACATTTGGTTATTTAGGAGATGAACGAACTCATCTGGTTTTATTCTGAGACAAGATCTCACTGTAGCTTAGACTGATCTGGGATTTACTATGTAGCCCAGGCTAACTTTGAACTCTATACTCTCTTGCCGCAAGTTTTTGAACAGTGGGATCATAAGCATAACCATTATTCCCAACAAGAATGAAAGAATGTATAAAAATAATTTTCTCCTGGGACAGCGCACCCATCACTGACTACACAGTACAGGCTGTGCAGAGCTGGACAGATGGGGAAGTCCTATCACAAAATAACCCCAAGAATTGCTGGTGCTGAGCTCCAAGACTTTAATTTCATTTTATTGAAGACTGCTCAGTAAATAGAGGCTTATGTGCACAGATGTGACGCCCTGTGCCCAATTCCCATATCCTACAAGGTGGTAGGAGAAGTAACTCCAGAGAGCTGTCCTCAGACCACTTAGTTTTAAAAATAAATAATTAAAATTATTATTATTAAAGATGGCTCAGCTGGGTTTGATTTCTAGCACTTATAAAGCAGCTAACAACTGTCCATAACTCCAGTCCAATGGGAGCCAATGCCTTCTTCCGGCCTTCATCGGCACTATACAAATGCTACAGACAACGAACTATACAAATGTTACATACTACGTGGCAGGCTAAACACCCATAAACATAAATTTAAAAATCTTTATTGTTTGTATGATCTATGAGTACAAACCCACATGTTACAATATGTATGTAGATGTCGGAATAGAATCATTTTTCTCCTTCCATGGGGGTTCTAAGGATCAAACCCAAGCTGTCTGGCAAATGCTTTCACCTTCTGAGCCATCATACACACACAAACACCCCTACCTCTCTCTGCAAGCCTTTTCTAAAAAGAAACTTCCCAGGAGATTCTAGCAGACACTTTAGGTAGCCTTTGCTTTAGAAGAACAAGAAGCTAAGGAGACCCTGAAGAGCATTTCACACATGTAGTACACACACTCATAGGAACATGCACATACACATAAGTAAAATAAGAAAACTGAAACTATTTCATAAGTTTTCAAAGAATTATATCAATTCTATTAGATAAATGCATACCAACAATTATTCTAAATGTGACTCATTAAAGCTTTAGGAGTTTAAGAAAGTTATATATGTTGCGCACACCTGTAATTCTAGCTCATGGAAGTCTGAGGCTTGCGCTTAGGAAAACCTATCTCAAAAAGAAAACAAGCAGAGGACTTGCGGAAATAACTCAGTCAGTTAAGTGTCTGCCACTCAAATACGAGGACCTGGGTTCAGATCACCAAGATGCTGTGAGAAGTTAGCAGAGTCATTGTTGGGGTGGACAGCAGAATGAACAGCTGGTTTTTAGAAGTACTTCGACCTTGGAGAATCTTTGTGGAAAAGAGATTGTTTTCCAAGATAGCAGAATTGTTTTGCTGAAGGGGCATTGCAGCCAGCCAATGAGTTTGGGTCACAAGACACCTCTGGCACACCTGAGGCTCCTGTATTATGTGTATTGCAAACGATACATAATAAAGGACAAGAGTCATGGGCGTATGCGATGCTGTCCTTTAGTAAGACGTAAATCAGATTAGGGACCTTGGTATAAGAAAATACTTCGTGTAACAATCAATCAATATACCTTTGTATGGCTGTTTAGGGTTCAGTCCCTCAGGGAGGCTGGACCTTCCTGCTGCCACGTAGGCCTTAAAATTTCATCTTGGAGTGCCTTCTTTCTTCAAACAACCAGTGTACACGGTGCACCCCGGCATGCACTGTGCGTGTGTGCCTGCGTGCGTGTGGTGCTGGAAAAATGGCTTAGTGGTTAAGAGCATTTGTTCCTCTCTGGAGGACGTGAGTTTAGTTCCCCGAGCACACACTGTCTCACAACCATCGTCACTTCAGTTGCAGAGGATCTAACACTGTCTTCTGGCCTCAATAGGCACCAAGTATATTTGTATACAGATGTATTTGTAGGCAAAACAGCCATACACAAAACATTTTTAAAAGTTTTTAAAATTCAAAAATGTGTTTGTTTGGTGAGGCCTGGGGAGATGATTCAGCAGTTAAAAGACAGTAGTGCTCTTCCTGAGGATCCGCTTTCGATTCCCAGCACCCACACCAGGAAGCTTACAACTCCAGGGGATCTCACACCTGCTACTTAAGGGGACTGGACTCTCATGGAGAACACACACACACACACATAGTAAAAATTAAAAATAGCATTTCTTTAAAATGTGTGTAGCGATATACAGCTGGACTCCTAGTGTTCTAGTGGTAGACAGGCAAATTCCTGGAGCTCACTGGCTAGCCAGCTTAGATGAGTCAGTGAGCTCATTTAAGATCAATGAGAGACAGTCAAAAATTAAGGGGAGGAAACTGAGGAAGACACCCATCAACCTTAGACCTCACATGCACACACCCAGACATACATACCCAAGTAAAAGAAACAGAAATGATCTAAACTAACCAACAGTAGGATGGTTAGAAAGAGGAAAGACAGCACTATTTCCATTTTTTTTTTTTTTTTTGGAAAAGCATCTATGGCCGGGTGGTGGTGGCACACCTTTAATCCCAGCACTCTAGAGGCAGAGGCAGGTGGATTTCTGTGAGTTTGAGGTCAGAAAATACAGTCTCAGATGAGAACCTGTCGTAAACCCTACACATCTACTTACACAAGTTTACAGAGAATCTTAGAGGAGACATAGTGCATGATACAGTTACATTCTAGAAAGCTTTGCCAGGACAGTTTGAGGCAGACAACGGCCTTTTCATCTCTTAACATGGTGTGTGTGTGTGAATGCACGCCTGATAAAGCACCAAGCCAACAGATCTTGGAAATACAATCTTAATATAGGAAGAAAAGAATATGACTCTTCTTGATTTTTTTTTTTTTTTTTTTTTGGTTTTTCGAGACAGGGTTTCTCTGTAGTTTTGGAGCCTGTCCTGGAACTAGCTCTTGTAGACCAGGCTGGTCTCGAACTCACAGAGATCCGCCTGCCTCTGCCTCCCGAGTGCTGGGATTAAAGGCGTGCGCCACCACCGCCCGGCTCTCTTCTTGATTTATTAAAGACCCCTTCCGAACAGAATAAAACAAAGTTAAAGATGCTAAAACTAGAACAGACCTAGTCAAGGACTACAGCCTCTGTGTCCCTACACCAGCACTTCCTCTGTGCGCACCTACAGCAGCATTTCCTGTCTGAGTTACAGCTCCACGAGCACACTACCCATGTGGGCCCGCACAGACTAAACGATCCTCTGCTAAAAAGCCTGGTGTCTCACAATAAAAGATGGTTTTGATCTATAACTATGAAAGCAATGAACTAGGAAAATTTTAAAAATTTATCACTATAAAAACATTTTTCCTAAATAAGGTGGGTTTTTTGTTTTGTTTTTTTGGTTTGGTTTTTCAAGACACGGTTTCTCTGCTTGGCTGTCCTGGAACTCACTCTGTAGACCAAGCTGGTCTTAAATTCAGAGAGCTCCACCTGCTTCCGCCTCTCGAGTATTGGGATTGACAGCATGTGCCGCCACAGCCCGGCTTAAATATATTTTTTTTAATAGAGAAGAAAACGGTTTAATAAAATGAAAACAGAAGCCCAACAAAGGGTTGAAGAAATAATATAGCTCAGTAGTAGAGGTTTTGACTAGCATTCACAAGATGCCAGTCTTGTTATGTTTAATACCCAGAGCATAACCAAGTATAAACAAAATCAACTAGTAATCATAACACATATTAGCTTTAGATACTTTTTCCTCTACTTTTTTGGGGTGGTGGGTGGGAATGAGCAGGGCCTATTATGTAGCTCTGGCCGACCTGGCACTGACTATGTAGACCAGGCTGTCCTTGAACTCACTGAGATCCACCTGCCTCTGTTTCCCATGTGCTGGGATTAAAAAGGTGTTCATCACCTTTTTATGTATGTGCACCAGTCCTGGCAGAACATATTGCATGTATGTACTTGCATGAATTCAAGTAAACTATATGTGTGCAGGAGCCTGTGGAAACCAGAAGAAGGAACCAGATCCCCTGGAACCGGAGTTACAGATGGTGTTAGCCACCACATGGTGCTGGGAACCAAACCTGGGTCACCTACAAGCACAGTAAGGGCTCTTAACTGACAAACCAGCTGGTCAGCCGAGAGAAAAAGAATTGATTGAGGAACCTAACTAACAGATGGGAGAGATCAAAGGATCTAAGCTCATAGCTAGTATGGTACAGACCAACTGCAGCAGTATTTTCTTTTCAGCCTTCTCTGAGGCCTCAGGCTCACATGCTCTGGGGAATAAATAAGCAGAAAGGAGAAAGGGGGCACAGGAAGTGGTGCAGAACTACTTTATAAGTCATCAAGATAAGAACACCTGTACTGCTCTTCTCTGGGAAATCTACAATAATACAGCCTCCCAACACTTGGCTAGCTGTTACTACAAAAATGGACCAATTGGTCAAACACCACCTACAGCTAGCAAGGAATAAATCACTGTAGGTCAGTGGGGGGGGGGGGGCATTATGCAACACTTCCCAGCAGCACAGCCATGGTCAGGATATTTTACTGCCAAGCCACTTGGGCCCCTCCTCCCAGCTAGACAGCCTGGCTCCTTTGCATTCCCCTCAGGAGATAGGGTGGAAGTACATAGCTCCACTCTGTGAGGCACAGAGGGCAGCTGAAAGTCCTGCCTGGCCTCTCTGGGCAACCACAGGCGCCAATAAATCAGCCACAGGCGATTCTCTCATCCCCCTTCCCAGCTTGAAGTGGGAGCAAGATACAAGGCAAAGGAGCACTGACTAGACTTAGAAGATAAGTGATCTAGGCTTACATTCCTCTGCAAATGACCGGCATCACAGTCAGAACGTCTCTCTGGTTCCTTTCTGCACACTTAAAACATGTTTAACACGGACACAATACCATCTGTTTAGGGAATTCACCTATGAAAACAGCTGGCAGAGGTTAACATATGAAACTAAACAAACAGCGACAACAAGTCATTTATAGCTAAAAAAAAAAAAAAAACCAAACCGTCATTATAGGGTTGGGCACAAGTGTCTAGTGTGTGTGTGTGTGTGGAGGGGGGGCTCTTCTTGCTGTCCATCCCCGATGTTTTCACCACTTCTTAACTACACCCCAATCACCTGAAATATTTCATGTCTATCCCACTGGCTGGCAGTGGCTCACTGATCTGATCTTAACTAAAACAGACCCCGGCTGCTGAAAGACTGCTGCTGCCTAAACTAAAGAAGAAAGGGTGGTCAGACAAGTTGGCATACACCTGTAGTCCCTGAACCCAGAAACCTGATGTAAGAAGGCCGATCACCAATTAATTCTACACTAGCCTGGACTATATACCAAGACGCTAAGTCTGAAAAAACAAAATAGGTAAGTGTCAGGGCCTGTCCCTGTGAGTATAATAAAGTTGAATTGGTGTTGGGGGTGTAGAAGAGGAAATGAGATTTTGGCTCCAAAATACACTGCCGTACAACTCACCCAGAAACACTGTCCTATCCGCTACTCTCTAGAGCCATCGCAATAGCCAGGCCGAACTTTCCAATCAACCTGAGATGTCCTGCAAGCCAAGTGCAATCACTTCTGGGGGGATACACTGTCCGAAGCAGGATGAACCAGCACTGCCGTCCTGGCACAAAAAATGTCTGCAGCCCTAAAGCCTAACCCTGAAAGGGCTGCACCTTGATCATCTTGATCAAGCAACACTATGCTCTTTAGGTCCGGTGTCTTCTGTGAAATGAGAGGGATGAACTCCATTTTACTTAAGGTCCCTTTCAGTTCTGAAAACCCAGATTCCAAGATGTACTTTAATCCTGTCAATCAACAGCTCCGCAGCTTTTAAAGGACTTGCTAGAACGCCAAATTCAATCCCTTAGAGGGATACGGGAGCTAATTTATAAAACACAACACTAGCTATCAGGTTCCAGGTACAGCGCTGTGCGTCTCCTAAGCAACTGATAACAGCTTGATTTCTCCAATCGTGTGCAAGGGAGGCGGTGAGAAGATGGGGGAAGACTCCAAAAAAGAAAAATGCATTTGGCTATAATAAAACACGTGGGGGGAAAAATAACTGATCAGGGTTGGGGGCTACCTGCCTTAGAAACTAGGTACTCACAAACTGGATGGGGGAGGGGACAGTGATGGCTGCGCAGCCTGATCAGGATACCCGCCCACTAGCTAGAGCCAAAGGCCTGGCGTAGTCGCCCAGAGCTAGCATCCACTGACGGGTCGGAACCTGGCCCGCAGCGGGTTGGGCTCCAAGGCTGTGCAGAGCCCGCGCGCGCCATCCCGCCTGCGTTAGGCCCCGGCGGCGGCCCACAGCCAAGGGCGGCTCCAGGCGCCGCGCGCCCAGCACTCGCTCGCCGTTGCTAATTTCCTCCGGGGCCCTGACTGACATCTCCAACGGACCAAAAACACCCCTGTCCCCGGCTACTTGCATCTGTCCCGCGACCGGTGCAGCTGCAGCCGCCGCCCGGGGCGGTTCGCGGCGGGAGGGACTGAGCCCGGAGCAGCCCCACGGGGGCAGGGCCGCGTTGCTTACCCAGACTCCGCCGCGGCGGCGGGCGGGCTCCCGCGCTGCGCCGCGCTGCGCACAGCACGCGCCAGCGCCAGCTCACGCACCCGGCGGGCTGCTCTCGCGCGGCTTCCCGCGCCGGGCCCACGTGACCTGGCTGCCGGGGGAGCCGGCGGCACCCGGACTGGTGTGCATCGCGTGCGTGCGTGCGTACGTGCGCGCCTGCTGCCGGAGTGGCCCAGGCGGGGGTCGGCGAGCGCTTCGGGCGCCTCTGCCACGGTCCCCCCAGTCGTGACTGGAGGCGGAAGTGTGGGGACAAGCCTGAGCGTCACAGGCTCCCCTACACGCCTCCGCGTGACCCCGGGGACTTTCCCCCTGGCGTGTGCAAAAGCACGGGTGCCCCCCTCGGCCCTGGGTGGGGACGGGCAAGGGATGCACCCGCGGGTGGGGCGGGAGCGGGGTGAGGGCGCGGGGCAGGCAGCCGCGCGCGGCGGGAGCCAGGGCAGGAGGCGGGCCGGGCGGGGCATGGCGGGGGAAGTGACTCAGGCCACAGGCCGGCGGGCCCGCGCGAGGAGGGGTGGAGGGGCGCGGGGAACGGGCGACCCCGAGCGGACGAGCTTCAAGCGGGACTGGACGAGGGTGTCAGCACCCCCAGAGCGTCCAGGGTGGAGCGCGGGGGCGGGCCCAACTGCGGGGCCCTGCGGGGCAGGGGTCTGATATCTGGGCACAGGCGAGCAGCATCCAGCCCCCGGGGGGGAGTCGGGAGGATCCCAGCGGCGTCCAGCTGTGCAAACAGGAGGAGGGCTAAGGCGACCCAGGGGACAGGGGTGAGAGTGCTGCTCCAGCCGCCGCCCGGGCGCCCGCGCTGCTGCGGGCAGTGCCAGCCTCCTCGGCCCCGACGCAGAAACTTGTTGCAACCAACAGGCGACCGCGGGTGCCCCTAGCCGCCAGCGGCGGAGTGGGTGGGCGGGCGAGAGGGAGGGGAAGGCTGGCGGACGCCGCGGCGAACTGGTGGGCAGACCCGGAGTCGCCGCGTAAGCGGGGCCGGCTCAGTGCGGTGCGGCAGGCGCGGCTGTGCGGCAGCGGAAGTCCTTTGTTGCAGCGCAGTCCCTGGCACAGCCGGAGTGTCTCGGCGCAGCCCAGCCGAGCGCCGCGCGCCGTCAACTGCAGCCCGCGGTCCCTCGCCTTCGCCGGCCCGCCCGCTCACCCCGCGGCCCCGCCGCTCGAAACTCCCGAAAACCTCCGCAGCCGCGCGTCCCGTCGCGCCCGGTGAGTATCTGCCAGTCGTCGGAGCGATTTGCGCAACTTTGACCCGAGCCGGGCCACGGGCCTGGCGTGGAGTGCGTGGCCCGCGGCGGCGGCGACCGGTGCGGGGGAAGCCGGAGCGCGGAGGGCGCGCGGCGAGGATCCGGTGGCGGGGGGCTGCTGAGCCGGCCCGCCTGCTTCGGTGCCGGCGGTCAGTCCGGTGCGCGCGGCCTCCCCGGGTCCGGGACGAATCCCCTCTCCAGACGACTTCCCAAATTACTTCTTTTTCCTTTTATTTTATTTTGGGGTGGGGGAGGGGGAGGTGGAGGCGGGAGGCCGCGCTTGATTGACGGGCCCGGAGCGCGCTTCGCTAACTTCCAGCTGCGGCCGGGCGGTCGGTGGGAGGGGAGCGTCCCGGAGCCGGAGGCCGCAGACTTGGGCGCGCTCCGAGGGAGGAGGCGGCTGGGCCGCGCGGATTCCTGCTTCGCTCTTTCCCACCCCCTCTCGTCAGCACACACGCTTTTTGTTCGGGTCAAAAGTGGTAGGTCTCGGGGGGTTGGGGATTTTTCTGTGGACGAGATTTTTTTTTTTTCCTTTCACCCCCGACTCCCGAAAAGAAAGTGCTTTTCGCCTCCAGTGGTGGGCGCTTACAAGTAGAAGTTCTGGGAGAGGCGGTGAGCGAGTTGGGTGGCGATCGGGAGTCCTTGCGGCTGGAGCGCGCCGGCGTGGGTCTGAGCTCAGCTGCCGCTCCCCGGCTGCCTCTCCACCTGAGCCTCGCGTCCACGTGATCGGACGGCTTGACAAGACATTTTCCAACTCCGGACGCGTCAGGAGCAGGTTAATGAAAGTCCTTGTTTTCTGGGGCTAGAGTATTTGTATTTGTGTGATCGTGTTCCTGAGTCGAGTCGACTGTCGCTGTGAAGGTACATGTAGATTCTCCACTGGTCAGAATGTAGCTCCGTACAGTACGTATCGCTGCGGCAACATTTTTCCCTTTGACACTGGAATCCACAAAGCGTTCCAAGCATTTTTTTTTTTTTTTTGAGACACGGTCTGGCAAGGTAAGCCCAGGCTCGCTTGGTCGTCTGTCTACCTTAGGAAATCCTAAATTCTGGATTGAAAGGCATGAGCCACCAAGCCTGGTTTTGTGTTCATAAGACAACTTAGAGTTAACTTCTTGAGCCGAAGTTCGAGGCACCTTGAAGCAGTTTTGGGGAAACGATGTAGTTCTTATGATAACATTAAAGCAACCTTGGTTTGAAAGGGGTATAAAATAGATTCTCTAACTTTGTCACCTCCAATGGATGTGATCTAGATGGAGGTGCAGGATTCTGAAGCCTGAATGGAGGCTGGTCGGTTGCCCAGAACCGTAAACTTCCCTTTTGAATCACTTGCTGTTATCTCCTAAAGTCTTAGCAATACTGAGTGGCATTAGGAGCTAAGCAGGGTTCTTCCTCTTAAAGAAATAGATGGAACTAAAGTGGGGAAGAGGTGAAATGTCTTTCCAAAGGTTAATAAGTAGGAATTCCACGGTACAGTGTTGGTTATAGCATCTTACAACCATTTTAACAACAGGATTTCACTATTGACACCAAAATTTTACAGGGTGTGGTTGTGCATGCCTATAATCCCAGCACTTTAGAGGCTGGATTGGGTGTTGGAGGCTAACCTGGACTTGGCCTGGACTTTAAAAAACAAAACAAAACTTGCGACTAGAGAGATGGCTCAATGGTTAATGGCACTTGGTTTTCTTCCGGGGAGCCGAATTTGGCTCCCAGCCCCCTTATCAGGCAGCTCACAACTGCCTGTAACTCCAGTTCCAGGGAACTCCTGTGCATATACCCCTCCCCCACATAAACACATAACTAGAAAAAAACCAAACAAACCAAAGTCTGTTTTCATGATACTAAATTCTTCCAATTTCTAACATCAGGAGCACTCTGTTTTGATCCAGAGCTTGTGGTGGGTACATCATTGTCAGAAAAGAACCCATTTTTAACTAGGGCATAAGCATAGCTTCTTGACCATGTGTGTGTGTTTGTGTTCCTTCTCTTTCTGTGTGTGCTCTGTAGAGCAGGCTGGCCTCAGACTCAGAGATCTGCCTGCCTCTGCCTCTTAAGAGTTAGAATTAGTGGCATGCAGCACCATGTTGACTGTTTTTTATTTTGTTTTGATTTTTTTTTTAAGTTAGACTTTGGTTTTTGGCCCAGGACTGGCCTTAGCTTTCTATCCTCCGGCTCCAGCCTCTCATTGGTGTTGGGATAACATGCTTGTGACTTTGTGGGTTTTATTTGTTTTGTTTTGTTTTCTGAAACAGGGTCTCATCTTGTAGCACTGACTGGCCTGGAACTCGGAGAGGGTGTACCCACCTCTGCCTCCACCGCCCTAGGATTAAAGGTTTGTGCTGCCAAGCCTGCTCACGACCTTGTGTTTTGTGGTAGCTGCAGCTTTGTGCCTTCTGCTTCCTCACTCTCCATGTTTGTCAGTTTCTGGTACAATGAGGCCCCTTTCAAAGTGTCCAGTGTTCTTGCAACACCATTTTTTAATTTTTAACATTCAGGAAAAAGTATTGCTGCCCTTTGTGTGGGGGGGGAGGGTAGTGTTCCTCTCTAGCCAGGACAGACTATATCTTTGCCTAAAGCGAGGGGTAGGGGATGGGACATTTATGATAGAAATGCTAAGTAATATTTTTAGACTGCAGTCTTTTGTCTTGGGAGGACCTGTGAAACATCTGCTCCAGGGTTCACTTTGGTCTCTGTCGTATTTTTGATGCTTCCTTGTGATAGTGTCTCGGTTAATAAAATAGTGGAAATGCTTTACTGTTCTTCTGTGAGCATAATTAACTTATTTCTATCCATTGTTCCTTAAAGTAGGAAGGAATGTCCTTCCTTCCTTTTTTTTTTTTTTAATTAATTTATTTTTTGAGCTGGAGTTTCTCTTTTTTTTGTGTAGCCCTGGCTGTCCTGGGAACTTAGGTCTGTAGACCAGGCTGGGAGATTCACCTGCCTCTGCCTCCTGAGTGCTGGGTGGAATCCTGTTTCAATGGTAGAAATGCATGTTCTTTAAAAAATTCAACCTGTACTAAAGTACACAAAATACAAAACAGGGAAGCTGCTGTGACTCCCACTCCCCAGAGATAATCACTGAACAGTCCGTTCCTTGCTTTAATAATATGAAGGCAGCATCTGTGCAATTGCTGCTGCCTGTGCCTTGCTCTGGCCCGTTCCTGTTCATAGGCTCCTGTTCTCTTTTCAGAGCTCAGATTGGTGAAAATTGACAGGGAACAGGAAAGGAGGGAGGGTTTATTGCATTGAGCTGATGTCAAATTCTATAATTTAGTAATGTGTAAGTTTTTATGTTTAATAGGGCTGCTGTTTTAGTTTACCTTGGTGGGCTTCCTCTCATCCTTTGCAAGTGTTGCGATCAATCTATTATCTGGTTGGTATATGCAGGCTAAACTCATTAAAACCCTTCATTTGTAGAGAGCTTCCTACCTTACCATTGGGAATAAGTGGGTATACTTGACTCTAAAACCACTGCCGAGATATCCCTGTGTCTTTTTGTGATGGTGCGGCTTCCTCTTGATCAGCATCCAAAGCTGCAGACAAACATGATGGGAAGGAAATCAGAAGGAAGGGGACATTAATGACTGCGTTGTTGTAGGTTATGACATGGGAAGGAAGGACTAACTGTGGGGGGGGGGGCACTGCAAGGACTCTGGCCTAAATTTTACTCACATTTGGCATTTCATATATTTAAGGTGCGTGTCTAAGTATAAAAGTTACTTAACCTGGTGTATTCAAGAAAGATGAGCTGTGAAGTTGGTTTTCTAATAAAGCCCGAAAACAATACATGCAAATTTAATGCACACAAATTTAATTAAGGGTGTTGAGGACACGCTTTTTTGGGACACTATTATGTGAATATAAATTGTTCTCAATCATGCTTCAAGGCTAGAGGTATAACTTAGTGGTAGAGTGCTTGTCTATCCTGTTTGAGGCCCTAAGTTCAACCTTCAGCACTGCAAAATATAATGAGTATTAAAAGTTAAAGGAAGCCTGGCGGTGGTGGCGCACGCCTTTAATCCCAGCACTTGGGAGGCAGAGGCAGGCGGATCTCTGTGAGTTCGAGACCAGCCTGGTCTACAAGAGCTAGTTCCAGGACAGGCTCCAAAACCACAGAGAAACCCTGTCTCGAAAAACCAAAAAAAAAAAAAAAATAAAATAAAAAAATTAAAAAAAGAAAAAAAAATAAAAGTTAAAGGATAGCAGAGTGAGGGTGCATGACTTTAATCCCAACACTCAGAAGGCAGAGGCAAGTGGACTTCCCATAGGTTCAAGGCCAGCCAAGGATACTTAGCGAGACCCCCCCCCCCAAAAAAAAACCCCACAAAATATTAAATAATAAATTTCTGTGTGAGATTCATGTTGTCTGTTTAAGAGCTAACTGAAGAGCGTCTTCCCACTTGAAATTGCCAGCAGTGGGGGTGGGATGGGTGGTCAGCAGATGGAAAAGGCGATAGGGAGGGGTGCATTCTGCCTGCCTGCCTGCCAGATAAGACAGTGCAAGAACCACGGGAGCTTTTACAGTAATGTAAAGTGTGACAGTGGGAGGCTTAGAGTGTCCCAGAGGGGCTCCTCCGACTTAATAGTCATACCCAGGAAGTGTCTGGATTACAGAGACCGAAACACTGCATTTTGAATCAGGAGTTAGAGTTCCAGCCCCCTCTTTTGTTTACAGGATGAGTAGTTAACTGCCACACCTGTTTCTTCATTCATAAAAGTAAGGGTAGTTTAGAACCTATCTCATGGTGTTGTGAGAATCAGTTGACAAAGAATGTAAGTTGTCAACAAGGATTTAAAAGTTTCAGTGACAGCCAAAGCGAAAACTGATAAGCAGAATAAGACTTGCCCACTTCGACATTTATTCCTTGAAAACCTCGTTAAATATACAGCCACACGTCAAGTAACTACTAAAAGCTAGAGGTTGTAGTGAAGACTGACGGGACACCTTGTTCTCAAGGACCATACAGCCTGACACAGCCTCCAGTTTAGATGCGCTATCATTTGACTCTGATATTGGGCTTTTGGAGCATGGAAAAGAGGTCCCGCTTCATCATGGCTCAACCAGGGTTCCCTAGAGATGTACTGTGAAGTAAAAGCTTTCCCTCAAGGGCTTGGGGTTAAGGAAATCTTAAGAGATTTAAGTTTTAAAAATGGAATTGTGCTTAGAATAGATACTTTTTATTGTTTTATTTCACTTATCTAAATTAGATAAAAATTTGGAGTTTTGTCGGTGTGGTGATACATACCTTTAATTCCAACACTTAGGAGGCAGAAGCAGACTGATCTCTGAGGCCAGCCTGATCTACATAGTGAGACCCTGTCTCAAAAAAAAAAAATTGGAGTTTTCACTATTTTGGTTAGAACTAAGCAGAAACCACAGGAGCTGCAGAACTGGAAGCAGTACACTTTGTTAGACTTCTAGGACTGCTGGAAGAAGGAAAGTGACTGATGACTGGGAAGAGCTGTCTGGCAGGATACTCAGCAGCACTTACTGGACACTTCAGTTCTAAGATAAAGGATAGGCCAGCGGCCTGTGTCAGTTGCTCAAAATTACAGCAGACAACACTTGGGAATAAGTAGAGTCCTATGCCACAAACCCTAACAATACAGATATCTGTGCTAAGGGGACCAACTTTGGGGTAGCTGCTTTCAGGTCAGAGGCACCTACAGTGCCCTCTGGTGTTCAGGAAACGGCTATGCTGCCTCTAGGATAAGGGGGTTAAAAATGGAGGTATAAAATACCTTTCCTCTTGTACCGGAGAGAAAAAGAGTATTCAAAACTCTATTTTTGCCTTTAGTGTGGACGAATTTCTTTTCTGGGATCCAGTTGAACCACAGAAATGGTTCATTCGTGTTGCTTGATGTAACATTTATTATCCATTATCCTGCCGAGAAGCCAGAGAAGGCAATTTGGTTGCCTACTATCATAGTACATAGGACCTCAAAGAATTCAATTATGTAGCTTGTTTTACCGAGTTTTTGTCTAGTTTCACAACCTGTGGGATTAAAATGGTGGACAGCAGATCAGCATACCTTTTAGAAGTGACAGCTGTTGGCTTGAGTAGGCAGCAGAAACACCAGCCAACCAATAAGCCACAGTCTCCAGCGAGAGTGGAAATGTGAGGGTGTCTGGTGTGTAAGTGCAGACAGTTCCTGCATGTCACCAATGCTTAGTGATGAGCAGGAGGAATCAGGGGAGCTGTTAGGAACAGGAAGAGCCTAGGCCAGGAGGCTGGAGACCCAGGTTTAACCCTGACAGCCACTGAAACTGTGGCTGAGCACATGGCTTAACCCCCCTGAGAGCCTCAGTTTGCCTTCTCATCTGCAGAACAGTAAGTTGAACTTGGTTTTGCGTGAAGTTTTGTAAATGGTGTTCAGTGTGATGACATTAACATTGTCATTCCTAGTTTCTGCAAGAACCCTTTGTTGAGGGTGATTGTCCTGCTCTGATGGTTGAGGAGCAGGATACAGGGGGCGGAAAGGCTTCCTGGTAGCTACCCAGCGGGTAGAACTGGTACCCATATCTAGCAGTGCCTGTTTCCCGAACTTTTATCCCCTCCCCTTTCACTTAACGTGCTAAGTGCCAGCCATGTGGGAAGACTGCTGGGCACAGGAACACTAAGGCCTTTAAGCCTGTCCCTGTCCCTGAGAGCTCAGTATAGTGGTCATTACTGTACCGTACTGCTCCTTAGATCAGTGAATACTAATGACACAAGCATTGTTAAGATTGATATGGGGCACGTGATGGCTCTAACAGACTTTTGGGTGTGAGCATGAGACTGAGCCACCATTTATAGCATTGTTTCTATGGGAATGTGTGTTTCAGATTCCAAATAACTTAAAAATAAGTTTTGGAACATTATCCCATTATAAATTCAGAACTTCCTGTACTAAGTACTGAATTTAATAGCTAGCCAGAATGCCTGGTTTAAATAGTGAATAGTGTTTTTGGCATTTTCTCTTATGTGCCTCAAAGTAAAACCTTTTATCTTTAGTAATCTCTACAACTGGTTATACCCACGAGTTTTATTTATTTATTTATCTAGGGTTTTCAAGACAGGGTTTATCTGTGTAGCTTTGGAGCCTGTCCTGGTAGACCTTTTGAGCCTTACTCTGTAGACCAGGCTGGCCTTGAACTCTCAGAGATCCAGCTGCCCCTGCCTCCCGAGTTCTGGGATTAAAGGTGTGCTTCACCACCACCTGGCTTCCACAAGTTTTAAACAGAGAACCTTAAAATTTTTGTTCCTTTTAGAAATTGGACTGTGTGTGTGTCTATCTGTCTGCCTGTCTGTCTCTGTCCCTATGTACCCCTGGCAGTGTGGAACTGCTGGGATTGAAGGTGTGTGCCACCTCTGTTTTACGTACATATTTACAGATGCTTACATCATCAGGTAAAAACTATTATTTACCATTTAAGAAACTTAGCCATGGAATGAATTACTGCTGAAATCTTACTATGTGAGAAGTGTACTGGCGATGGCTTCTCCAAGGCTAGGGGTGTAGCTCGTTGCTTGCTTACCTAGCTGCGGGAGGCCCTGGGTTCCGGCCCAAGCACTTAGCAAACCTGGTCTGGTGCTGCAGGCCTGTTATTGTAGAATTTGGGAGGTGGAAGGAGGAGGGTCAGAAGTTCAAAGTCATCCTCCTCTACTACTACAAATCAAGTTTGAGGCCAGGCTTGGCTAGTAAGAGCCTGTATTTAAATTTAAAAAAAAAAAGCTACATAGTATATAGGGACCATACCAGTAAAGACAGATAAAACCACATAACAGCCTACAGCCATCATTCAGATGAGGCTTGTCACCTATACGATAGCACCTAAATTCAAGGACCCGCACCCAGTCCTTAGTTGATGGTCTTTGCAGAAGACCACACTGGATAGTACCAACGAAGTTTTAATACCATCTGAGGTACATAGGAGTCCCTGTCAGTAGTCCCAGTACCTGGTTTGCACAGTTAACTGTATCCTGATCTAATGTTTAATCGTCAGAGATGTTGCTTTTTTGTGAAATAAGACTTTTGGGCTTAGATCTACTGAATTGCTTATTAAAGTTGATGTGTTTCGTGACCGCTTTTGACTTTTAAAATAAGCTGGTAAACGCTTTCAAAGTAGTTTTTTGTTGTGTTGTAGGATGTATTGGATCCCTGCCTCCTCATTGCTGGAGTACTTTCCTGGGTGTCAGACCTTGGAATGCAAGTTGAGGGTTTTACTTCTGTTGAGTGATAGCTAGCTGGTAACAAACGAGAACCGGAGCAGGTGAAATGTAAGGACTCTGTTTATGTAAATAAACGTCTTGACAAGCTACATAATGTAAAGCTCACTAAATTTTGGTGACATTTTGGTTTGCTTTGAGACCATGTCTCACTCAGGCCATGACTGGTCTGGAATTCACAGATCTCCCAGTGCTGGAATTAAAGCCACACCCATGAACATTTCTTTTCTATCTGTTTATTTTATTATTTTGTGTACGAGTGTTTTCCCTCATAGAGGTTGTGTGCCTAGTGCCTGCTGAGGTCTGAAAAAGGCCTCAGATCCCCTGGGACTAGAGTTATAGACAGGCAAGTTGTGAGCCACTGTGTGAATGCTAGGAATTGAACCCAGGTCCTCTGTAAGCAACAAGTACTCATCCATTGAGTCTTCTCTACCCCCTCCCCGCCCCATCCCAACATTTTTTTTTTAAAGTATAAATTAAAAAATTGAAAGCAAACCTTTGGAATTTGAGTGAAATTGTTAATTGTTTAATAAAAGTAAATGCTTTATACCATTTTTTGGCAGGGAGTAGGGATTAGAGACAGCAGTTTCTCTGTGTAGCCCTGGCTATCCTGGAACTATAGATGAGGCTGACCTGAAATTCAGGGCTCCTTTCTCTGCCTCCCAAGTGCTTGGCTTGAAGGAATGTGCCACCACACCCAGCTGCTTTATGTGAGTGTAATGCAAAACTTGAAAGAGATCAGCTAAAAGTCTTCCAAGAATTTAGATCCTCCCAGCCCCCACTCTCTGGGTAAAATCAGTTTTACAAGTAGATAATAAAGTTGTATAATAAATAATAACATTGCTGGAACTATAATTGTAGGTCTGCCTGGAAATTGTAGGGGTAGCACTGAAAACTCCCTTAGCCCTTGTTCAGCATCTCACAGTAGGATGGGAAGACTTGAGGATGCAACACACAGAGGCAGTGGGGTTTATGTCCGGTAGCATCCGGTAGCGCCCGTGCTGCCTTCTGCAGAGCAGACACTTCCTGACTGCGCGCTGAGAGAAGTCACTTATCTTGGGAAGAGAACACCTTCAAGTGACCTTGGTCTTTGGGATACCGGTGCCCTTGCTGATCTCAGTCACTGTATACAATGACTGATTTATTGAATGAAAAAGCGTGCCTCAAATTGCTTTAGAGGCTGTACCAATGGGTGTAGTGCTGGTTTTCGTTAATGCAAAATATGAGTTTTAACTAATTGAAGTACATATGTAGTTGACTTTAGTTAGTGGCCAAATCATTGTTTTTCATTTTGGATAAGAACGGGTCTTAGAATTTTTTGACTCTGTCATTTGGCTCTTACTTGGAAGGAAATGTTATCTAGTTAGATTTACCTCCTGGTGTTCAAATAAACACCGCCAGCACAACCGTAGAACCGTAGCCAGTATTGTTTCCGTTAATGATTACAAGGCAAACCCCACGTTTTTCACATTAACCGTGTGAGTCCCTGTGTTTGTAGTTGTTATTCCCACCTTAATACTGGGCGAATGGTGGTAAACAGGCTGCAAATGGGAGAGCAGGACTGGGATCCAGCGCCGTCTGCCCTGCCTCCTCGCTCAGTTTCGTCTCCTCCGTGTGTGGGCATCACTAGGTTCCTCTCAGGTGTTTGCAGTTTTCAACAACTGCTAATACTAGAAGGTCTTTTCTAGAGCTATTGGTCCTCTTTGCTTCTTTCTCTTTTTCTTTTTTTTAAATATATATTTATTCGTTAGGCATATAATGTTCTGCCTGCAGGCCAGAAAAGGGCACCAGATCTCATTACAGACGGTTGTGAGCCACCACGTGGTTGCTGGGAATTGAACTCAGGTGCTCTGAAAAAGAGCAGCCAGTGCTCTTACCCTCTGTGCCATCTCTCCAGCCCTTTCTCTTTATTTTTCATTAAAAGTTACTGTGAATCATACAGTGGGAAGACCAGTGACCTCAAAATCTCACCCTACTTAAAATGGGCTTGGGTCAGTGTTTTTCTATACTTTTTAACCCTTTGCATTCAGTTGTGTTATTGTGTAGATTTGTTTTATATAATTCTAGTGTTAGCAGTTCTGTTTCTGCCCCTTCATTTGCTGCCTTCATTCATCAATATACTTTTTATTTTTTTCAAGGCAGGTTTCTCTGTATCTTTGAAACCTATCCTGGAACTAGCTCTGTAGACCAGGCTGGCCTCAAACTCAAAGAGATAGATCCTCCTGTCTCAGCCTCCCGAGTGCTGGGACTAAAGATATGCACCACCACCATCCAGCTTTTTTATTTCCTGTTTTTTGAGACAGGGTCTAACTGTATGTCCTGGCTGGCCTGGAACTCACAGAGATCTACTTGCCTCTGCCTCCCAAGTGCTAGGATTAAAGACTTAGGCCACCAAACCCAGCAGATTTTTTTAATAGAATTTTTGATTTATTTTTAAAAGATTTAGTTTATGTGTATTCATCTTTTGCTTGTGTGTATGTTTGTGCACCAAATATGTACAGTGCCCATGGAGACCTGAAAAGAGCATTGGATCCCCTGGAACTGGAGATACAAATGGTTGTGAAGTTGCCATGTAGGAACTGGGAATCGAACATGGATCCTCTGGAGGGATGCTTTTAACCACTAAGCCATTCTCCAGCCCTAATAAATTTTTTTCTGTGGAAAATCTCAAGCAAATAAAAAAATGAAACACTTAAAGCCCTGCTTTGATAAGGGTTCACATGTGTGATCCTGTATTCAGGAGACTGAAGTAGGCGTCTGAGTCTGAGGTTCTCTTAATTATATGGTAGAACTCTTGTCCCCAAAACCTTAGGTAGAGAGCAAGACAGATGGCCCAGCAGTTAAACACTTAGTGCTCTTGCAGATGACCCTGCTTGGGTTCCCAGCATTTATTCATAGGTACTTTAATCTACCTTTAACTCCAGTTCCAAGGAATCAAATGCCCTCCTTGACCTCCACAGGCTCCGGCAAGTATGTGGTACATATAAAATAACTTTTAAAACCCCAAAGTAAATTTGAGAAAAGAATACTTGCTTTTAGCACACTTTAAAGATAAGCAACAGTTCCTTAATATCAAATCATTGAAGAGGCTTTTAATGCTCTACACTCAAATTATTAACTTTTAGTTTAAGTTGTTTATTTACTTTTACTTTTGTTGTTCGTGTGTTCTGTTGTTTAAGATGTCTGTTCCCTTTCAAATTTAGTATGTGTTTTTCCCCTAGCATGAAGACAGTTTTTTGTGTGTATATGTTCATTTGTATATAGGGATGCGTGCGCACGCGTGTGTGTGTGTGTGTGTGTGTGTGTGTGTGTGTGTGTGTGTGCGTGCGTGCACGCGCGCGTGCATATGGAGGCCAGAGGTCAACCTCAGGCATTGTTCCTCGGGTGCTGTCTACCTTATTTTTGAGACCGGGTCTCTCGTTGACTTGGAATTTCATAAGTAGGCTGGCTGGCTGGCCCACCAGCAAGTCTATTGGGTGCAGAGATGCAGCAGTGCCTAGCTTTTTGAAGATGGAGTTTCAGGGGTCCTCATGCCTCCTTCCTTGTTTGTTTGGATACAAGGTCTCACTATGTGGCCTTGGCTGGCATGGAACTTACTGTGTAGACCAGACTGGTCTGGAATTTGTAGAGATCTGCTTGCCTCTGCCTCATTTTTAACTTTAAAAATGTTAAGCTTTTTGCTCTTGGTGCCTTTTGTTCAATATGAGAAAATTGAATAATTAGCTAATTTTTTTTTTGTCTTCAAATTTAAAAAATAATTTAGGCTTATTACTGGCTTTTGCTTCATTAGCATAGAAAACCATGCCTTGATTGAAAGCACCTGCCTGATGTCTGGCTGTCGTTTTTGTTTTACGTAGGTCTGATTACTAGAAGATGGCGAAGGCCAGCCACAGCAGCTATGTCCTTCAGCAGCTCAACAACCAGAGAGAGTGGGGTTTCCTCTGTGACTGCTGCATTGCTATCGACGACATTTACTTCCAGGCACACAAAGCGGTCTTGGCTGCCTGCAGCTCCTATTTTAGAATGTTCTTCATGAACCATCAGCACAGTACTGCACAGCTGAATCTCAGCAACATGAAAATAAGCGCTGAGTGTTTTGATCTCATTTTGCAGTTCATGTATTTAGGAAAGATTATGACTGCTCCTTCCAGTTTCGAGCAGTTCAAGGTGGCAATGAACTACCTACAGCTGTACAACGTTCCTGACTGCTTAGAAGACATACAGGACGCAGACTGTTCTAGTTCAAAGTGTTCATCTTCCGCTTCAAGCAAACAGAACAGCAAGATGATCTTTGGGGTGAGGATGTATGAAGACACGGTGGCGAGGAATGGCACCGAAGCCAGCAGGTGGTGTGCAGAGCCCAGCTCAACGGTGAATACACCACATAACAGAGAGCCCGACGAAGAATCTTTACAGTTAGCCAGTTTTCCTGAGCCAATATTTGATGTGTGTAAAAAAAGCTCTGTGTCCAAGTTATCTACTCCAAAAGAACGTGTATCACGACGCTTTGGGCGGAGTTTTACCTGTGATAGTTGTGGGTTTGGCTTCAGCTGTGAGAAGTTACTAGACGAGCATGTGCTGACCTGCACTAACAGACATTCATACCAAAGCACGGCGAGAGCTTACCACCGAATAGTAGATATTAGAGATGGCAAAGATAGTAACATCAAAGCGGAACTTGGTGAAAAGGAGTCTTCCAAAACATTTTCCGCACAGACAGACAAATACAGAGAAGACGCCAGCCAGGCGCCCGATGATTCAGCTTCGACCACTGCAGGCAGAAAAGGCACAGTGGAGTCTGGAATGGCGGCTGGTGAAGACAAAAGTAGAGCCACCGAGACGAAAAGAATTATTATCAAGATGGAGCCGGAAGATATCCCTACAGATGAGATGAAAGACTTCAACATCATTAAAGTTGCTGACAAAGACTGCAATGAATCCACGGACAATGATGAGTTAGAAGATGAACCCGAAGAGCCGTTTTATCGATACTATGTTGAGGAAGATGTCGGCATTAAAAAGAGTGGAAGGAAAACCCTAAAGCCTCGGATGTCCGTAAGTGTGGATGAAAGAAGTGGTTTAGAAGGTATGAGACCCCCCACCAATAGCAGTCCAGGGCAAGAGGATGCTGACAATGCCTCTTGTGAGTTGTGTGGGCTCCCAATAACTGAGGAGGACCTGTCATCTCATTACTTAGCCAAACACATCGAAAACATCTGCGCATGTGGTAAATGTGGACAAATACTTGTCAAGGGCAGACAGCTTCAGGAACATGCTCAGAGATGTGGAGAACCTCAGGATCTGACAATGAACGGGCTGGGAAATGCCGACGAGAAGATGGACATGGACGAGAATCCTGATGAGCAGTCTGAGATAAGAGACATGTTTGAAATGCTAGACGATTTCAGGGACAATCATTACCAAATAAACAGTATCCAGAAAAAGCAGCTATTTAAACACTCTGCTTGTCCTTTTCGGTGTCCCAATTGTGGCCAGCGTTTCGAAACTGAAAACTTAGTGGTCGAGCATATGTCTAGCTGCCTAGACCAGGATATGTTTAAGAGTGCCATGGAAGAAAATGAAAGAGATCACAGACGAAAACATTTTTGTAATCTGTGTGGAAAAGGATTTTATCAGCGCTGTCATTTGAGAGAACACTATACTGTTCATACTAAGGAAAAGCAGTTTGTGTGTCAGACATGTGGAAAGCAGTTTTTAAGAGAGCGGCAGTTGCGTCTGCACAATGACATGCACAAAGGCATGGCCAGGTATGTCTGTTCCATTTGTGATCAAGGAAACTTCCGAAAACATGACCATGTACGGCATATGATTTCCCACTTATCTGCTGGCGAGACTATATGCCAGGTCTGCTTTCAGATATTCCCAAATAATGAGCAACTGGAGCAGCATATGGATGTTCATCTCTATACGTGTGGAATTTGTGGAGCAAAGTTTAATTTGAGGAAGGATATGAGATCACATTATAATGCCAAGCATTTGAAAAGAACCTGAGGGGCTTCCTACTGTATGAATGTTTAGCTGATAGGCAGGACACCAAAGCGAAAAGGAGATGAGCTATTTAGACACTGATTTTACAAGAAGTGTTGGGAAAACTTTTCATGGCCCTTTTACTTTAACATTTTTGTTTAGGACCTTAAGTATATTTTAGGCATTAAATGTTATCATTTTTGATGTTTCTAAGAGCATTCTTTGTTCGTAGTTTTCTTAACTACCATTAAAGTTACTTTTCAATGTAGACTGTAAGTGGCTATTATCCCTTCAATGACTATTAAACTAGTATTTTTTTTTTAACCAATAAGGTAATGATTTCACTATTTCTATGTACTTTGATTTTAAGGTTATCCTATGAAATTTTAAACCCTAGATCATTGACCATTCCTACTTAAATTTTTAAAAAAATTATTTAAAAACTATCCTATTCATTTTTAGCTTCTTTTTTGGCTTTGCTTTTTGGGGTTTTTTATTTTTGCCTTTTTGTCTTTTTGTCAGTTGTATAGTGGGGTGTCTACTGTTCATTCTCCCTTATCAATGAAATCCATATTCTTAAATTGACAAGCTTAGGCAAGTGAGGTGCACTGAATCTAACCTTTAAGGTGGACATGGGCTCAATCCTGGCCTAAGATTGATGGACCTAAGGAAATTCCTATAAATAAACATTTCCTATAATTGATAAAATATTATCATTTAATAATCACATTTAAAACTTATATTAAGTGTAAATCCCAATGACTTTTCCTCACTTGAGAAATTAGTGGGGATAAGCCATTTCATTTTGTGATACTGAATTTAACTATGATAGTTAATTAAAAAGACATCTTGTATTCATTAAAATATTTTAATTTAAAAATATTCTGATTTCTAAAATGTGTTAGTTTATCAATTATTTTGTTTTTAAATAAGACTTTAATAGCTCTTTAGGAATATGACATTTAAGGAAAAATTATTTTTCATTTTTAAAATTACTTTGGAACTGAGATTGAAAAAGCTGCCATGTATATTGATAAATCTAATAAAATAAAGAAATCAACTATAAATCTGGTTGTTCTATAAAAGTAGAGTGCACAAAGGTGTGTCGTGTTTTACACTAAGATTTGGAGGAAGTGTGTTGTGGCAAATTGCAGTTTATCGCTATGCTTTATATATCATCTTCTGTAAAAGATACAAGATTGAGGACTCTTAACTAATCACAGCATATAACTGGAAGCAGTCTACTGTCAGGTGACGCAGTCATACTGTCGATTGCAGACAGGGTCTATAACCATCAGTTACATGTGAGCTAAAACACTGGCGAAACAACCCACCAATAAACACGTCTAGAGACTAGAGTGCCTTTTAACGCGAGTCACTTGAAACACCCTTCTTAGATGAAAGGTATGGCTCTGATTTGTGGGTAGTAGTCTAAAAGCATTGCTCTTCTTGCTCTCAATATTTTTAAGGCACGCAAATCATATTTTTACATGCTATTTGCATAAAAGCACAAGTTGCCAAGAGAACTGAGAGACGTGTTGGCTAGGACAGGGTTAGCTGAAAGTACTCGAGCACGGAGTGCGCACAAATCGATGGCGTGTGGTGAAGTATTAGGACAGGAGGGTACGCAAGCCAAGCCGGTTGAAACCTGATCTTAAGAGAGACACAAAAACATAAGGAGATCGTGGGAATTAGTTAATGGGAAAAGCTGAAAGGGCAGTCATTTTAAAATCTCTTAGATCTAATAGTTTAACAAGTACTTAAAACTGACAAGAAAATATAAGATGCGTACCTGGATTACTGGGAAACACCTGACAAGTGTTCTCACAAAGCCAGACATTAAAGAGCCAGTGTAAAGGAAGGGAAGACAAAGTCAAGTTATACAGTTGGGGGGGGGGGCGGCTTCATTTGGGGGGTCACTTTTCCCTGTCAGAATTCCTGTTGCAAGGGCTCTCCCACTTTTTAAATATCTCTTTTTGAGGAGGGGACCCCTCTTATGAGGGACAGGGGTTTCAGTTAGTGTTTAATGTATGCTAACAACTAATAAATTAGGAAGCAAATGTATCCTAACTTTACCCAGTTGTGACAGTTGGAAAAGCCATGTTTGATGATGTTTTCTATTTCATACTGTATAGTATGCGTGTTTTTGGGGAATTAAGCTACAGGTTATCACAGGTTTCTCCAAGTAGAGTGTACAGTTTGTTTTCTTTAACAAGACAGGGTTCAGGTGAAAGCTACTGAGCTTGGGCTGGAGAGATGACTCAGAGGTTCAGAGTACTGGCTGCTCTTCCCAGCAAAAAGAAAAAAAGGGGGGGGGGGATAATTAAACTGAGTGCCTGAAATCCCAGCATGCAAGAGGCTAGGCTAGTTTCAAGGCTACCACTTGAGTTCAGAGCTGCACTGGTGTTAGTAAGACCCTGTCTCAGAAAAATGAAAGATACTATTGCGGACAGCACGACAGTGGGATTAAAAGTCCATGTTTCAACTTGAAGCAAAAATATGAACGCGATGTAAAATTGAGTGAAAACCGATATATGGAGTTTGGAGGAGGAGGAGGTGTAGGATTCAGATCTTGATTAGGCTAATCCAACTGTAGCTGAAATACCCCATGGGATCGTGGTTATAAGCATGGACAGGATGTGCCCCTAAGAGCCAGGTGGAGGTGGTTGGTGGTAACTTCTTACTGGTTAAGCGATATCCCCTTATATCACTAATGAAATTATGTATTTATTAGATCTCTAAAAAAAATCTTCTTAAAAGCCAGTGTAATAGCTGTAATATTGAAGAGTAAAACAAAAAGAGATAACACCAATGCTAAAAGAAAAAGACCCAAATATGTATATGCAGCTGAAAAGTTTAAAATTTGACATTCCTAATCTGAACTGACTTTATCATTAAGAACTGGATATGATAGCACATACTTGAAAATCAGCATTTGGGAGGTTGAACCAGGAGCACCAAGAGTTCGAGGCCAGTCTGGACTACGAGATACCATGTCACAGGTTGTTTAAAAGAAAGAAAAGAGCTGCCCCACCCCATTGATGTGTTTCGATCATTTCCTCAGCTTTGTTCACCGTCCTCTTTTTTTCTGTATAAATCCTTCCCAATGACAAAATGCCAGTTTTCTACCACTAACTAGGATTGCAGGGGAGCATATTTTCATAGAGTCCTGTCCTCAGTGCCCAGTAGCTCAGCTCAGGGAACTAGGTCTGATAGGCATGGGCACTAAGAAACTAGCACAAGTGATGCCATCCTTCATAGGAGGAATTTGAAGCTGAACATTGCCCAAAGTCAGGCTCCCGATAATGGGAGCATCCATTTCTTCAGCATGCTATATTCAGATGTTTTGCACACATAATTTTAATTGATTCTCATTCCCTTTGTGGTAAGTATACTAATTTTCCAGATGGGGGGAGGGGGCTAATATCCGAAAACTATCTTTCCTAAGCCACACAAACTATATTTGACCTGGAATTTGAACTTAATCTTTGGCGTAGGCTACGCTCTTGTTCTTAATCGTGAAGACTCATGTTCCGTCTACAAAGAAGTGCCTTTTCAGCATAGCACACACGATAAAGATCGTGTGAGGCTGTGCTCCTTGGTCATCTCATCTGTGATGCCTGGTAAGGTGGCTGGTTAGTGGGTACTTAGGAACAATCTGAGGTGAGGTGACAACGAAAGCAGAAAGCAAATGAATGTGTCATTGGAATGTTGTAGACATGAAATGCTGAGGAATGTTTTGGTTTGCTTCATTTAAATTCAAAACATTTCGTGGAATAGTTAGTTATCTGAGGGCCCAATAATCAGGAGAAAGTTAGCTTGAATTCACATTGCAGGGCTCTGGTAGGCTTCCCTTCCTCCCCCTGTGCCTGCTCTGTGTGTCTTAGTTTCCACCAGCCTGTTTCCTTGTATTGGTCATGGAACTGGTGAGTTGAAGTCAGACTCCTTGAACAAATCTTCCCAAGAAAAAAAAACATAACAATAACCAGTTTCTTTTTTGCTCTAATAGATGTGGGTAAGAAACTCACTATTTCCCTCCCCCACTGGGATAGTGTGGTTGCTTTATCAAAGGACTGCTTTAAAACAAAAGGCGGTTATTCTAAAGATGTGTAACTCCGTTTATGAGAGTATCTGTAGATGTCTGGGAAGCTCCTCAAATGTGGTCTTACAAGAGAAATGAACGATGACCCCAGGAGGTCGCAGCTTCACAACCACCCCAGTCCAGCAGCACTCAAGACAAGACAATGCTTTCAGGAGAGCAGTACGATCCTGACCTTCACAGCTGTTATTCAATGTCTATACAACAGTCTATGCTAAAGCTGCCACTTTAATAATTTAGCTGCCATACGTCAATGAGATGGAGAATGTTCCATGACTGGTCATTCAAATGGCCCGCTCCGCACTGCTCCCTGTCAGTCTCTAGGACACATGATGGATATAGTCTCAAAAACAGATGTAATTTAGCTTTTTAGGAAAAGGCCAAAAGAGAAGGATTTTAATATTTATGTCTGTCAGTGACAATTGGTAAATAGAAACTAACCAGATGACAGAAACAACTTGTAAACCCATGCTAACTTTGAACCAATTGATTACTAACATATGCCCGTACAGACATACATAATTGAAGTTAGCATTGAGTTTAAATCTTGAGCTTCCTTATGGCAAGAGAACCAAATCATTGAGGCAGATTAGTAGTGAGACATTTTCTTTGTATCAAAGTCCACAGATCAATGGAGGGCAGAAGGTCATTAACACTGAAGGATGATGAAAATTACAATTCGATACTTGGTTTAATTCTAATGTGTCAATGTGCTAATCACTGAGCTAAGTACAAAAATCACAGGAAAGGCTAGTACCTGAGGAAGCTGACAAAAGACATTGCAGAGCCAAGAATATTAATAATTTCATGCAAGAAAATTTCCATTGAAAAAAGCTGGTTATGGTAGCATGTACCTTTAATCCCAGCACTTGGGAGGCAGAGACAGGCAGACCCCTGAGTTCAAGGACAGCCTGGTCTACTGAACAAGTTCCAGGACAACCAGGGCTGCACAAATAAACCCTGTCTCAAAAAACTAAACAAACAAAAAAGAAAATTGCATAGTAGTCTGTAATGACCTATTTCAGAAAGGACTGGAGTTAAACATACAACCTTTAAGCTGTACTTAACATTGCTGTTATTCCGCTTAAACCAATATTATACCCGTGTATTCGCTCTGTCGAGTGAATAGGCAGAGCTAGGGCTTTGTTCTGCTCTGAAGATGGGGCCTCAGGGATCCTAGCCTATTCTTGAACAGGGTGATCCCCCTGCCTCCACTCCCAGTTTCATCTCACAAGCACGGATCAACACACAGCTACATTGCTGTTTCTGATAGAACAGATCTAAGCACCCAGATTATGAAGATCACCTTTTCCTTCAGATGCTTCAGATATGTTCCCTAATGTGAGAAAAATATCTTAAGGGGCTAATTAAAAAAAAAAAAAGATACTAGTATTAGGGCAAAGCATTCTTAGAAAAATATAACCTTGCCCAACATCGGGGGGCAGGTTAGGAGAGTTACAAACCCAGGACTATTCCTGGCCATGTTTGTACTTGGTTTTCATTTGCAAAATCTACACCTAATATTTGTGGAAAGTCGTGCTGGAGTGATGGCGAGGACTAAAACCACGAACTGTCGAATTCATCACATCACATCATTTCAGTCAGATTTCGTCATTAGAAAAACACTGCAATACTATCTCATTTGAAGGGCAGCCCCTCTTGCCCTGCTCCCCTCATCTGACACTCATTTCGTCGTTACACACACACACACACACACACACACACACACACACACACATGCGCGCGCGCGCACACACACACAGCCATGCTTACATAGACCATACAGAAACAAAGCTAAAAGGTGCCCTGCATTTGAAGACTGCACTAGTGATAATAGTTTTTAAGTAAGTTCAAGCTCTAAGGGCTATTCTCTTGTTCCTACTCTGTTCCCTCCGCAGCGTGCCAGGGCCAAAGAGAAAATATTCTGACCTTAGCATGATGTTGTCTTGTAGAGCGGTTGCCTTGTGATGTTTTTTTTCTTGAGTTTTGTCTTTTTCTGTGTGGCAGTGGTGACGTAGGGCCTTCTAAGCCTCTGGAGAAGTGGCAGATGTGACTGTGGAGAGGACATGGGGAAGAATCATTCTTCAGCAGATAAGCTTTAAGTGCAGACCCAGGAAAGCAGAGCTGACGTGGCGCCATCTTTTCTGTCTTCCTGACAAACGCCATCAGCCCCCAAGTTCCAGTTACAAAGATCCAAGGAAACTCAGTAAAGATCACTTTGGGATCACGTCGTAACAAAGCTGATTCGCAGTGACTCTCCTAGTACTTACGGGAAATCTGCTAAAGAAACGTGACTGTAAAAGTCATGACTGAAGCCACGGTTCCCTTCTAGAATAAAGGGCTTGCTAGGCCTCTGTAAATGCACTATACAGGGAAATAATTACATATTCCCATAAACATATTCTAAACTCATAACGATCAGAATTATAGCTTATATATTATGAAATGTAGTTAAGCAATTTAAAAGGATATTAAAAATATCTGTAGAGTGTAAGTAAAAAGAAATGGGTACAGAAAAGAAAATCCAGGGCCAGTTCTTTAACAAGATGATGCGGCATTATGGAAATGTAATACTAGTCTTCCTTCCTCGCTGTGTGCCAGTCACACGCCTGCTTATGAATATCAGTCAGGCTTCCTTCTAAAAGTCTCCTGAACAGAGGAGCGCTATTCCGTAGTGGGAGATTTCCACAAACCATACACTGTTTTCTTCTTCAGAACTTAGCAGTACGGTCCCATAACGTAGAATAAATTTTTGTTAATCTCAGAACTTATGTATAGTGTTTGCTCAGCCTCAAATTTCAAAAGAAAACTAAGTACTAAATGAAATGATAATACGTCATGAAAAGCCTTTCCTCAGGTGAGATTTAGTGAGAGGTTGAGTCCAGCTATGTCTACAAACGCTTTGCTACACATACACTCCTTAACCACACGAATCTTATGGCCATATTCTTTCCTTATTGTGAATATACTTCTTTTTACCAACTATGTGACTAATTCCTTATTGCTTCTTTGTGTGTGTACGTGTGATTTAAAATGTTCTGATGCTTACTTTGTTTTTATGCAAAATTCTTCAAGTATGTTAATAAAGTTACACAAAAGAATCTGTCCTTAGGAATGAAAGCTGTGGGCGTTGCACTTTAATCCCAGCACTTAGGAGGCAGAGGCAGGCAGATCTCTGTAAGTTCATGGCCATCCTAGTGTACGTAATGATCTCCATTATATAGCTAGCCAGGGCTATATAATGAGACCTCATCTAAAAAAAAATTTATTTAAAAAAATGTAACTTAGAGGTAGTAATAACTTAAATCTCATTCTGGAAACTGGCTGAAAAATTAGAAAGAGTCCACCCTAAAGGATAATGGGGATAGAGGAGAAAAGAGCAAAGAGGAGAACTTGGCCAGAGTTCAGATTTGGAGCAGTCATGGTGATGTATGCCTGCAATCCTAGAGCTTGGGTGGGGAAGTAGGAGGATCAAGAAAAGTTCAGTACCAGCCTTGGCTAGAGTGAATTCAAAGCCAGCCTGGGCGACCCTGTCTCAAACAAACAGACAAAAATATTCCAAATATATGACTGTTGCAAGACAAAAAGTCTAGACCAGTGTTAGAGATGAAACACCACCAGGGTTTATCTCTCTGGGGTGCATAAGCATACAGACCACAGGCATCTTAAAATACATAGAAAATAGAGGGAAAAAAATACCAGTAACTAAAGGAACCTAATCAAGATAGAAAAGATTCAAACAATTTTTGACTGTTTATTGCACTAGATTTACCAAAGAAAATGGCTTGACTTTGACTGTACTAAATGCAAGTGTAACGAAATATAATAACTGTAAGTGGCATAAGTGCATATTATAATGTGAGTAATTTCTGTACATTATTTTAAGTGGAATTTTTGGATTACGTACAGTATTTTTGTTACGTTTTGAAATCCATTGCTTTTACCTAATAAAATTTCCTCCTCTACATTCAGAAGTGAAGCTGTCTGTACAGTACTTTCATTTGTATTGCATTGCTTTGCAACCTGATTCTTTCAGAATACCTAGTTGGGCCGGGTGGTGGTGGCGCACGCCTTTAATCCCAGCACTCCGAGGCAGAGGCAGGCGGATCTCTGTAAGTTCGAGACCAGCCTGGTCTACAGAGCTAGTTCCAGGACAGGCTCCGAAGCCACAGAGAAACCCTGTCTCGAAAAACCAAAAAAAAAAAAAAAAAGGATACCTAGTTGGCTAAGTCATCAACTCCTCGCATCCTCTAGGGTCACAATAATGTCACCAAAAGTGGTCATGGGTGGCCTGAAAATTTTACTGCTGAATCCTGTTTCTTGTTTATTTGCTTTTATACAGATGGATGACTGGAAAATACAAGGCAAACATGAAAACAAATGAATTGGGTTTATTCCTGACACAAAATAGTTACTTTAAAAAAATCTGATAAGAGAATTAACTTTATCAGAGCCTTCTTCACTCAAAAGCAAACATGATTTACTATTCAAAAAAAAGACTTATATAGTAAAATTCACTTTTCTTATTTTCAGGTAGGGAATTTTTTTGTGTGTTGACGATAATAGAATGTTTGGTCTGCCTGTCTCCTTGACAGGGCAGCCTCATTTGCCACGGTGTATCAAACTGTTCCCCAAGGAACATGATTCTGGTTAGCACTCAAGGCAGACAGCTTGCAGCTTCCGGCCATCTCTTGGAAAACATCTCTTCCAGGGCCAGGTATTTAGCTGGCCATGGGTAACATGGCAGTCTCCTTGAGCATTCTACTGTATAACTTCAGTTTAGTTGAACTTGAGACTAAGCTTTGTTTTGCTGCTTTTTGAGACAGGGTCTTTCTCTGTAGCCCACGCTGCCTGTAACTGGTGATGATCTTCCTGCCTTCAGAGTTCTGGAATTACAGGCTTAAATCACCATACCAAATAAGACAGATTTTTTTTTCTTAAAGGTTTATTTATTTATTATATATAGTGTTCTTCCTGCATGTATGCCCTCAAGCCAGAAGAGGGCACCAGATCTTATTACAGATGGTTGTGAGCCACCATGTGGTTGCTGGGAATTGAACTCAGGACCTTTGGAAGAACAGCTAGTGCTCATAAGTACTGAGCCATCCCTCCAGGCCCACAAGACAGATTTTTAAGACTCAAAGAAAATAAGTGGTAATTTTCCCTGTCGTAGGGACAGGGAATTGGAGAATTCCTTTAAGACCAGGCACTTCAGGGCTGATGAGGAGCTCACCAGGTGAAGGCACTTGCCACCAACCCTGGAGACCTGAGTTTGACCCCCCAGAACCATGTGAACACCACTCTCTCAAGTTGTCCTCTGACCTCCATATGCACAAGGACATGCCTGTGTCCTCACACGAAGTAAGTATGTCCAGGAAAACAAAACCAGGGCACCTGAGACAAGGAGGATCAAGGCTAGCCAGTGTCATGTAGCAAGACCTTGTTATAAAATGCATGGTGTGCAAGCTTCTAATCCCAGGGCAAGAAAGCAGAAGGAGGTGGGTCTCTGTGAGTTCAAGGCCAGCCTGGTCTACAAAGGGAATTTCAGGACAGTCAGGGCTGTTACACAGAGAAACCCTGGAAACCCTGTCTTAAACCAAAAAAAAAAAAAAAAAAAAAAGAAAGAAAAAAGAAAAAAATTATAAAATGGCATTGTTTATTAAATACAATCATTAGATAATTAGTTGAACTCCAGTCTGCTCATACATGCCCAAGCTAGAAGCTGTAACTCATTCTATTTTCTCTTGGGGCCTCTCCAGAGCCACCCAGTCCTAATGAAAGCTGTGCCTGGGTGGAACTCAGGACACTTTAGCCTTGTGCTCCACCACCAGCTATGCTCTACCACATCATCGTGTGTCTCATGTTCGCTCGAGATCTCTGGTGCAGAGATGTTCCAATGTCAGTCTGTTTCAGCTCTTAGTCTCTGCGATGCCCTTCAATACAGACATGTGTGAGAGGATTTTCTTCTTACCCAGGAGGAAGATGAAGTTGTTTGCAGATGGAAATACTGTTCTTTGGGTAGCTTGTAATAAACAATGGGTGGGCTGGGAATATGGCCCAGAGATAAAGTGCATTATAGGTTTTGTATACATGAAACCCAACACCAAACCAAAAACCAAAACCCTCCAGGCTATGAGTTCCTACTGTGTTCCAGACACTCTTCTGAGGACTAGGCTTTAGCTGGAGAGTGCTTACGGTATGTTAAAGCTCTGGATTATTTGACCAATCTATGAAGATTTTAGTCTTTGGATTAAAAAATATTTTGGAAACAGTTTAGTATGTATGATATGGTAAAGGATTTTACCTGTTAGAGCTCAGTACTGATTTGTGTGTCAGTAATATGAAAGGGGGAACTTGGTTTCAGTTGAATGTTAATTGCTGTTTTAAAAATCCTTTGGAAGGGCTGTGGAGGTAGCGCGGTTGACAGAGCTCTTGCTAGCCCGCACGAAGCCCTGAGTTCGATCCTTACATGAATAAAATGGGCATGTTAGTTCATGCTTATGATGGTAGCACTTGGGAGGGTAAGGCAAGAACATCAGAAAGTTGAAGTCATCTTTGACCACATAATGAGTTTGAGGTAAGTCTAGGCTACATTAAGACCCTGCCTGGAAAAAAATTGTGAAAATATAATAAAATAATTACTGATAACCCTGCCATCTAAATTCTGGTGTCATTTTCATATACATAGAATAATTCTACTAACAGAATAAGATACAGGAGCTGGTGAGGTAGCTCATTGTTTAAGAACAGCTGCTGCATGCACTGTCGAGAGTACCAGAGTTCAGGTCCCAGAATGAACATAACAGGATGGCTGCACCCCACACACCTGGACCTCCAGCTCTGCATGGGTGTCAGAAAGGGATGATGGCTGGGGCTTGCTGGCTTCCAAACAACTGGAAGCCTCGGGTTCAGCGAGAGCCCGTCTCAAAGGAATAGGATGAGAGTGATAAAGACAGTTTGCACTGTCTCCTGACTTGTGCAAGTGAGTGGGTATGCATTCAGGCGCATGAGTGTTGGCACACGCACACAGAAATAAAAAATTAAAAAGCATACAGGAGCCGAATTCTTTTTTACTTAATTATATCAAGGACAATTTCATGTGTCCTTAAAAAATTTGTAACAGGGCTGGGCGGTGGTGACGCATGCCTTTAATCCCAGCAACTTGGGAGGCAGAGGCAGGTGGATTCTGTGAGTTCGAAGCCAGCCTGGTCTACAAGAGCTAGTTCCAGGACAGTTCAAAGCTAAAAAGGAACTCTGTCTTGAAAATGTAAAAAATGCCATACAGACACACACACACACACACACACACACACACACACACACATCTTAAAAGGGGTCGGGGGAGTGGGGATGAGATGGCTTAGAGGTTAAGAGCACTGGCTGCTCTTCCAGAGGTCCTGAATTCAATTCCCAACAACCACATGGTAGCTCACAACCATCTGTAATAAGATCTGGTATCCTCTTCTGATATGAAAGCAAAAACACTGTATAAATAATAAATAAATCTTTAAAAATAAAAGAAGGGATGTAATGTTAAATGCATATGTTTTCAAATGGTAATGCTGGACTAGCATACTCTTAAGAATCTTGTGACTAGCTGAGCATGGTGGCGCACGCCTTTAAACCAGCACTCTGGAGGCCGAGGCAGGCGGATCTCTGAGATCTAGGCCAGCCTGGTCTACATAATGAGTTCTGGGACAGCCAGGGCTGTGAGAAAAGATCCTGCCTCAAAAAAACAAACATAAAAGCTTTGTACATAATTTTGTAGCTACATAATTCATATTCATGTGCATATATGTAATCGATTTCTGTGTTCAATATTTAAGTCATTTCCAATTTATTGCTGCCACCATAAATAATAACACAGGCGTTTTCTCTTAGCTCCTTAGGCTGAACCCACACAAATTAATATTAAAGGATCTTATCTCTCCAACAAACCCCGCAGCAGCAAGGGCTCTCAGTTGTGTTCACCTGTTTCGCTACAGCACTGATAACACAGATATTATCTAGTCAAAAACTGGCTGATTTAATCAATTTTAATGAACTGTGATTTTAATTAATCTATTTACTTTGGGTTTACTATTTCAATCTATAGCCCGCGCTGGCCTGGAACTCACTATGTAATAATCCTCCTGCCTCTCCATCCTAAGTGCTGAGATTATAATGTGCGACCACACCCACCAAAACTGTGTTTTCATAAAATCCTGAGGTATAATTGCAAAAAGGAAAAAAAAACACCTGTTTTAAAACATAATACAAACAAGGGGAATGTAAAATACCAACAAAATAAATATATGCTGTATCTGTGGGAGAGGCTCAAGAGACCACATAGAGTATGAAACATGTAAACATCAGTTTACCCGGGGAAATCTGACAGCAGAAAAACACAGCTAATAAGAACGCAGGTGTAACTGCTGTTGTCGTTTCCAAAGGCCGTTAAAGGTGACTGTGGCGGGAGACTGCAAGAATTGTCTGCAATGATTGCATAGACAGGACATAGCTACTTCACAGAAGAGCCGCTCCCTTTGAAGCTCTCCGGGTCTCTGCACTGTCGAGGTTTGGGCCTGCTGGCTCTCAATCTTGCTTTGCTCAGACTGTTTGAAGAAGACACCACCATATCATGTGTGGTGCCCTCGGAGGCCAGGAGAGGGCATTGGATTCTTTAGAACTGGAGGGTCAGATGGTTGTTAGCCCCCAGGTGGATGCTGGGAACCTAACCTAAGTCCTCCACAGGAGCAAGTCCTTTTAACTGCTGAGACATCTCTCTAGCCCACTAACACCCTTATTGTTTTAAGATTCATTTTTAAAAATATTTTCTAATATCATAAAGGTGTTTTGTCTGTGTGTGTGCCATCTGCCTTCCTAAGGTTTCTTTTTTATGTATGTATGTATGTATGTATGTATGTTTGCCTTTGTGAGTTTATGTGCACTTAAGTGCAAGAGCCCAGGGAGATCAGTAAAAAGTGACATTCCCTAGAACTGCTGTTCACAATGGCTGGGGGGGTGGGGGGGACTGAACCCAGGGCCCGCAAGAGCAGTTCAGTGCTGGGTATGTAAGCATATGTCACTATGCCTGGTCTGAGTTTTTGGTTTTGTTTTGTTTTTCAAGACAGGGTTTCTCTGTGTAGCTTTGGAGCCTGTCCTGGGACTCACTCTGTAGACCAGGCTGGCCTGGAACTCACTGCTTGCCTCTGCCTCCCAAGTGCTGGGATTAAAGGTGTGCACCACCACCACCCGGTCTGATATTTTCTTTAACACTCTTCCTATTTCAAAATTTTCTTTAATTTCTTTCATGGAAAAATAGAGAATTGTAGTTAAACCAGCTATATCAATAAGCTGAAGAAATCAACAGCAAATGTGTTTTTTAAAACTAGAAATTACATATAGGAATAAATAAAAGAATCTTTAAATTTTTCTTGGCTAAATTTTATAGAATTCTGAGCTGGAGAGATGGCTCAAGACCGAAGAGCACTTATTGCTCTACCGGAGGACTGGGGGTTCAATTCCCAGCATCGACGTCAGGTGGCTTAAGACGGTATTTAACTCCAGCTCTAGGGCCTCTGCAGGCACATGCACCACACTGCAATATCCCCTCTACACACACACACACACACACACACACACACACACACACACGAGTAAAAAATATTTTAAAGTGTTATAGAATTACCTTTTGGACACGGAAAACTTTCCTGGTTCTCACACGAAATTTCTTCTCCATTACTGTCTCACACAACGCACTAGCGAGTTATAAAGGGCGCTTCTCTCCTGAAGCTTCAAAAATAAAAAACAATCCCAACTGCACAAAAGCCTGCTGAGCGTATCCTGACCCCGAACTCATCTGCCCTCGTCCCTGCCCACACTCCAGCACCTCAACCTGGACGAAGAACGCCTTTCTTACCGTCCTGGCAAGACTTTAGGCACGCCGCCTCTTCCGGGACGTGCTCATTGGCATTTTCCCTAGGTCTGTGTGTGCCCCGGCCCTATGCTCTCATTGCACGTCTCTTGCCCCTTCATCACACAACGGCCTGAGAACAGACCATTTCCCTTTTTATTTTCATCTCATACTAGGCACCTGCCAAGGTTTTCGGAGTTGACTGTGCTCAGCTACCCATCTGTAAGGCGAAGCGGTGGCTCTACGTTACAGCTCTCCGTTTTCCACCAGGAGTCCTTTTACCAGAGCCAGCTTCGTTCGGTCCACCCCCTCGCGCCAGAGAGCGCTTTCCAGAATTATTCTCGGATCCCATCCACACAGGGGGCGAAATATGGGGACTCTTTTTCATCTACCTTCTCTCACAAGTCTATGCTGCCAACCTAACTTCTTCAATCGGGCACAGCCGCAAAACGACTAGTTCCTAAACCGGATCTCAAGTGCGCGGACGGTAATCAGAGGGGTGACATGGGCGTATTTCACGGTACCGGAAAGGAGCCAAAATCGCCGATATGGGGGCTTGAAAGAGAAAACGGAGCAAGCGGAGGGCGGGGGTGGGGGACAGCGGGACCGAGTAAGGAGGCCCGCGGGCCATGAACTCGCGCCTCCCGGGTAAGCACCGCGCAGCCTTCCCGGCGCGCACCGACCAAGGCGCGAGGAAAAACTCGCCTCCCCCGCCCCCCCGCAGTCCCCGCCCCGGAACCGCCCCACGCCCAGCCCCACGGGGAAGGGAAGATGAGAGCCGGTCCCAGCCGTTCTTTATTCCGTGCAACTGCCCCCAGAAAGAATTCGGCCCCCGGGAAGCTGGTTCCGTGGCGGGACCCGGTACCGAACCACACTTAAACCCCCAGGGAGACAGGCTCGCCATCCGCCCCGCCTCCCCTGCGCCCCTCCGCCGCACGCTTAGAGTTCCGCGCTGCTCATTGGGCACCTGCCCTGCCAATCTGACAGATGTCAACGAATCACACTGTAGAAAAGGCAGAGAGAGGGAGGGGCGGGGAAGGAGCAAACGCCCCGGTTCCCCGGGCGCGAGCCTAACGCCCCCAAGCGGCGTGAGGCACTGGGCGGGGCCTCATTTACATAACGGCCGCCCCTCGGTCTCCCCGCCCGGGGCCGGAGTCCCGCCCCCCAGCCAACTAGCTATCTGTTGGACCACCGGCTGGTCACTCCGACCAGGCGAGCCTGTGGGGGCGCCGGACGGGTTGGTGCGGGCGGTCCCGGGGGCGGATTGGCTCTGGGAGCTTCCAGAAGGCAGGAGGGCATCTATAAGAGCCGGGAACCGAGCCCCGGGAGCCAGGAGACGCAGGTCGCGCTCGAGGAGAGCTGTGCGCGGTGACCGTTGGCTGGGGTCCGAGCTCGCCGTGTCTCTCGTCCTAACGTTGCTGTGCCTGGTTTTGTGTGTTTGTTTTTACAGTCAGCATGTCCGCCCGCGGCCCGGCCATCGGCATCGACCTGGGCACCACATACTCCTGCGTGGGGGTCTTCCAACATGGCAAGGTGGAGATCATCGCCAACGACCAGGGCAACCGCACCACCCCCAGCTACGTGGCCTTCACCGACACCGAGCGCCTCATCGGCGACGCCGCCAAGAACCAAGTGGCCATGAACCCCACGAACACCATCTTCGACGCCAAGAGGCTTATCGGGCGGAAGTTCGAGGACGCCACGGTGCAGTCGGACATGAAGCACTGGCCGTTCAGAGTGGTGAGCGAGGGTGGGAAGCCCAAAGTGCAGGTGGAATATAAGGGGGAGATGAAGACCTTCTTCCCGGAGGAGATTTCCTCCATGGTCCTCACGAAGATGAAGGAGATCGCCGAAGCCTACCTGGGGGGCAAGGTGCAGAGCGCGGTCATCACCGTCCCCGCCTATTTCAACGACTCGCAGCGCCAGGCCACCAAAGACGCGGGCACCATCACGGGACTCAATGTGCTGCGTATCATCAACGAGCCCACGGCAGCGGCCATCGCCTATGGCCTGGATAAGAAGGGCTGCGTGGGCGGAGAGAAGAACGTGCTCATCTTCGACTTGGGCGGGGGCACCTTCGACGTGTCCATCCTGACCATTGAGGATGGCATCTTCGAGGTGAAGTCCACGGCCGGCGACACCCACCTGGGTGGCGAAGACTTCGACAACCGTATGGTCAGCCACCTGGCGGAGGAGTTCAAGCGCAAACACAAGAAGGACATTGGGCCCAACAAGCGCGCGGTGCGCCGGCTGCGCACTGCCTGCGAGCGCGCCAAGCGCACCCTGAGTTCGTCCACGCAGGCCAGCATCGAGATCGACTCGCTCTACGAGGGCGTGGATTTCTACACGTCCATCACCCGCGCCCGCTTCGAGGAGCTCAACGCCGACCTCTTCCGAGGGACCCTGGAGCCGGTGGAAAAGGCTCTGCGCGATGCCAAGCTGGACAAGGGCCAGATCCAGGAGATAGTGCTGGTGGGCGGCTCCACCCGCATCCCTAAGATCCAGAAGCTCCTGCAGGATTTCTTCAACGGCAAAGAGCTGAACAAGAGCATCAACCCAGACGAGGCGGTGGCCTATGGCGCCGCTGTGCAGGCGGCTATCCTCATCGGCGACAAATCGGAGAATGTGCAGGATCTGCTGTTACTCGACGTGACTCCATTGTCGCTTGGCATCGAAACAGCTGGCGGTGTCATGACCCCGCTCATTAAGAGAAACACCACGATCCCCACCAAGCAGACGCAGACCTTCACTACCTACTCAGACAACCAGAGCAGCGTGCTGGTGCAAGTGTACGAGGGCGAACGGGCCATGACCAAGGACAATAACCTCTTGGGCAAGTTCGACCTGACTGGGATCCCCCCGGCACCCCGCGGGGTCCCCCAGATCGAGGTCACCTTCGACATCGATGCCAACGGCATCCTTAACGTCACTGCTGCCGACAAGAGCACCGGTAAGGAAAATAAAATCACCATCACCAATGACAAGGGTCGTCTGAGCAAGGACGACATTGACCGTATGGTGCAGGAGGCAGAGCGGTACAAATCGGAAGATGAAGCTAATCGCGATCGCGTGGCAGCCAAAAACGCAGTTGAGTCCTATACTTACAACATCAAGCAGACGGTGGAAGACGAGAAACTGAGGGGCAAGATTAGCGAGCAGGACAAAAACAAGATCCTCGACAAGTGTCAGGAGGTGATCAACTGGCTCGACCGAAACCAGATGGCCGAGAAAGATGAGTACGAACACAAACAGAAAGAGCTTGAGAGAGTGTGCAACCCCATCATCAGCAAACTTTACCAAGGCGGTCCCGGCGGCGGCGGAGGCGGCTCCTCTGGAGGCCCCACCATCGAGGAAGTGGACTAAGCTTGCACTGCAGTCCGCGTAAATCTCTCTTCCTTTCTCTCTCCTCACTCCCCTTTCCCCTTTTGTTTTGGTTTCTTTGAAATATCCTCGTGCCAAGAAAGACCTGTTGTTGGAAGTCTTTAGCCTGGTGCGGGCCTCAGCAAGGAAAGGTGCAACACCTTAGTTTAGTTACAGAAGGTCAGTTCTAAAGTTTGGGGGGGGGGGAATGAGGGGAAATGAGGTTTCTCTTTAATGATTTTAACATTTTAAGTGATTGCTGATTTGAGCATTTTTTTCTTTTTTTTCTTTCTTTTTTTTTTTTTTTTGGTTAAGCTTAGTTTGTACGTGGAGAATTGCTGGAAATGGGAAACCTGATGTTTGCACACCTGTCCAATGGAAGCTTGCTTGGTACCACTGAATACAGAGGGGCTTGAATTGTTTATTTTTACTTTGAGATTAAAATAAACATTTCAGTAATTTTAAAGACAGGTATATTCTGTGAAGACATAAATGCAAATGTATAGTAAAGCTGAACTTGATTGCAAAATTGCTGTCTGGAGTTTTCAATTTCTTCTTCCCATGTTTTACTCATATATTGATCTTTAAGTTAGTACGATGTGAAATTTATCTAATCCAATTTTCTCTAATTCTCAGGTGAAGTTCCTGCCTCAAATAACCAACAATTTAAAGGGTGAAGAATTTTGGTAAACTACACCCTCTTTAGTATACAGAAACCTGATGGGGGTCTTCAAGTGAATCTAAACTCCTCAGCCCTGGCTTTAGTATTCAAGTTTAAAGCAACAATAATAACAACAACAACAACAAAAACCTCCCTGAATGTTGCAGGGAAGTGCAAGCTGTATTCCAGATCCTGTATAACACAGCATCTTTTCATAGTGGCCACAGGGAGTATGGGAAGATGCAGTCAGGTCCCTGAAACAAGAGCCAGCAGGCAAGTGCAAAAGAGTTTGATGCTGAGGCCAAGTCTGGTCACGCTTGTTCCAGCTTCTGTGAAACAGCTCAACTGCCACACTTAGGGCAAATTTTGTAAGAACCCGTTTGGCGGCTGTAATTATTTGGGAAGTTGTTCCTTTTCTGATTTGAAGATCTTAGAGCTCTTAAAATAACCTGTTTCAAACCACTACTATAGTTAATTTTTTAGTCCCATCGACTTGGGGGTGGACACTGTATGAGTGGTTCTCCCCATCATGTGTGTCCCCACGATTGAACTCAGGTTTTCAGGTTAGCATCAAGTACCTCTACCGGCTGAGCCTCTTAGTTTTTAGTTTCTCATGGAGTTATGTTTAAAAGTTCCTTTAAGGGGAACTCGGGAGAAATTTAGTAGTTGGTTTGAAAATGCATAGTTTCAACAGCACATAGACATTTTAATATCTTTCTAACATGATAAAAATTCATGTTATTTTTAAAATACTAGTGCATTTTAGAAGCTAAATTTTCAATTTAATAGTGGATCCTCCATTCACAGAAATTTATTTTTGGACTAATAGTATACGTTAATTTAAAAATTAGGAAGCAAGTTAATCTAAGGCTATTGGGTGTTGATAATGACTTTCACATTATAGCTGACCCTATAGCTAGATCTTTTAGCAAGCCTCACTTAGGTGGGGGCAGGAGGATAAATGGGCAGTTGTGCAATTGTTTCAAAGACTACTCCATACTTCATAATGTGAAGGCAGATTAATTTACGCCAATGTAACACTAGTGAAAGTTCCCACCTATGAACATCAAAAGACGTCATGAAGCCAGGCTATATAGGCCATCACATACATTTTTGATAGAGTACTTTGAAATTAATAATTTTAGAATGATTTTGTTTTTGAAATAGTGTCTTAAGTAGCCCAGGTTAACCTGAAGCTCAGTGTGTAGCTGGGGATGACCTTGAAATCCTGACCCCAAATGCTGGATAACAGTTGTGCACCACCGAGTCTTAAAGTGACTTCCCCCCTCCCAGGCAGTCCTGAGTGTCCAGGAACTCACTTGTAAGCAAGGCTGGTCTCACTGAGATCCACCCACCTCTGTCTTCCAGGTGCTGAGATTAAAGGTTCTAAAGTGACTTTTTACATGAGTTTTACCAGGACAATATTCGGTATATAGCTCTTTTATTAGTCCTTTATGAATTTAGGGGTTTTGTTCGTTTGTTTTCCTGTCCAAGGGAGTGGGGTACCAGAAGGTAATACTGAACTCAGCACCTTGTTCATGCTAGCAGAGCACTCGATATCCCCAGACCTCTGATGATTTCAAATAATAAGGCCATTCTACAAGTGCAAGTTGGTATGTTGATTTCAGGCCTCACTTTAGAAGAGATTTCTAAAGTCTCAATGACCAATGCTACTGTGGTCTGATCTCCACTTGCTATTACACTAACCTCAGTATACCTCATTTATTGTTATTTTGTAAAGTAAAAAGCCTTTTTTTGTAGACTTTTAAATTTTTGATTCCGTCTTCTCAAATTTATCTAGATTCGAATATTACTAAGATAATGCCACTAAAAGTAGCCATTTAGTGTTTCCAAGAGGTAATTGAAACTGGTAACTCAAGAATACCTGGGAACTCCTGACCACGTTAGACTAGCCCTGGTCAAATAACAGTGGAAACAATGCCTGCTCTTAGGAGGGTTAAATTACAGTTCAAGGAATAATTAGCATCATTGGAACATCCAAGTAGTAGCCAGAGTGTCTAAAATAAATGTGATATATTTGCAACTAGAAAGCTAAGGGCTAAAGATAGACAATTTATTAAAACAGGCACACATTTGTATCTGAATGATTACTTTATCCCTGTTTTGAGGTGAAAAGTAAGATATAATGTTTACAATATTGAGATATATGACATTGAGAAACAATCTCACTTTAAATTTCTTATAGAATTTTATATGTGTAATGGAAAGGCATTAAAATCTATGACTTAGGAAATACTGCTTATATAAAACTTAATAGAATTTTTGATATATCACACATTCAGTATGCAACGGAGGCTTAAGGAAAAGAGACTTTCAAGAATTACTGATCTTTTAATTTTTGTTTTTTGTCTTTCAAGACAGGATTTCTCTGTGTAACAGCCCTGACTGTCCTGGAACTAGTTCTATAGCTCACGCTGGCCTTGAACTCACAGAGATCTGCCGACCTGACTGCCTCTGCCTCCTGAGCGCTGGTATTAAAAGCATACGCTACCAAAAACTTTTATTTAGGTATTTTGCCTGCGTGTATATCTACACCGTGTGTATCTGGTACCCACTGATGCTAGAAGCGAGCACCGGATCTGGAGCTGCAGTTAGAGACAGATGTGAGCTGCCACCTTGGTCCTGGGCATTGAACCTGGATCCTCTGCCAGAGCAACAAGTGATTTTAACCTGAGCCATCATTCCAGCCTCGATCTTTTTCTCAAAATGACAGTTGTGTTATGTGCATGTGTGTTTGCATTCCTGCTGTGGTGCACATGTGGAGGGCAGAAGACAACTGGAGAGAGAGTTCCTCCCACCCCAGGAGTCCTAGGGATGGGACTCAGGCTCCTCAGTCAGCACCCTTACCCACTGAGCCATCACTCTAGTCCCCCACTTTTTTTTTTAACCAGGGCTTTGTGCATGCTAGGCAAGCACTCTACAACCAAGCTACACCCTCAGCCCCATAGCTTTCAACCTTACATCTTAAGCAGGAATACAATCTGAGTATCTGGATGAAATAAAAAGATCTTTTATGAAACTGAGTGGACAGGCACATAAGACATTCCCACTTAAAATTGTAGGTTGTAGAAGTTGTGTTGCAAAGCATATTTCTCTTGCATTTCGATCCTGGAACTTAAAAACAAACCAACCCTGAGTGCCTGAGTTCCACCCTCATGATCAGGCCCTGCATCATGGGAAAGAACAAACTCCCACAAGTTGTCCTTGGTACTCCACCTGTTTATTATAACACACACGGACACACAAACACACACAGACACACATGGACACATAAACGAATATGAGTAAAGATTTAAACTCATAACCATATGTCAAGACCTGCTAAGGGAATATGTATGATAGGATAAAGAAGAGTAAGGGGTAGCTGGGCACTGGTGGCGCACGCCTTTAATCCCAGCACTTGTAAGGCAAAGGCAGCTGGATCTCTGTGAGTTCGAGGCCAGCCTGGTCTACAGAGTTCCAGGACAGCTAGGGCTACACAGAGAAATCCTGTCTCAAGAAACAAATGCAAAATAAAACAAAAGAAGTTTCTGGGGAGATGGCTCAGTAGTTAAGAGCACATACTGCCCTTCCTGAGGAGCTGAGTTCAATTTCCAGCACCCACATCAGGTAGATTACAAGGGCTTGTAACCTCAGCTCCAGGGTATCTGAGACCTTTGACCTCAAAGGGCCCTTGTATTCATGTGCATATAACACACACACACACACACACGATTGAAATAATAAAAAGGAATCTTTAAAACGAAGTATGGGAATGCTCAATTGCGCCTGTATGCTTAATGTATAAATAGGCATGAACAAACACTCTCCATTAGAAGCCATATACAAAGTTTCATTCCTGAGTGAAAATTACAGGTCACTCAAAGAATCCAGTTTTGTTCTCTTTTTTTGTTTGGTGTTTTTTTTTTTTATAAATATGTATACAATATTCTGTCTGTGTGTATGTCTGCAGGCCAGAAGAGGGCACCAGACCCCATTACAGATGGTTGTGAGCCGCCATGTGGTTGCTGGGAATTTAACTCAGGACCTTTGGAAGAGCAGGCAATGCTCTTAACCTCTGAGCCATCTCTCCAGCCCCTTTGGTTTTGTTTTTGAGACAGAGTTTCTCTGTGTGGTCTTGACCATTCGGGAACTCACTGTATAGACCAGGCTGGCCTAAAACTCACAAGAGAGATCTGCCTGCTTCTGCCTCCTTTACTCCCAGTGAAGTAAAGGCCTGCACCACCACTGCCCAGCCAGTTTTATTCTTGGTATGACTCTTGGAATGTAAATATTTCCAGAACATATGCATTTCTGGTCTAGTGGGACAGTACTCAGTTTTAAAATGTCTTTTTCTTCAGAACCAATCAAGATACCATGGACGCTGCTTTCCCGCTGTCATGGTGGAGAAGCTTGGTTGTAAACTGGAGGTTAGTCAAATAAAAATGTTCATTCAATATTTGGCATCACAAACGTTTTGTTCTTAAGTCTAGCTTGATATGTAGCCCAGGCAGACTTTGAACTCCCGGTCTTCCTGCCCCAGTACCTCCAATGGTGGAATCACAGGCACGCACTGCCATGATCATCTCAAGCATTGTTCTTTTTTTTTTTTTTTCATGAGCAGAATTACGGCATTGCATATATATCTTTGTGACCTTTTCACTAAATAAGCATATAATTTTTTTTTGAGTCAGTGTCTCTACATAGCCCTGACTGTCCTGGAACTCATGATGTAGACCAGGTTGACCTGGAATTCACAGAGATCTGCCTGCCTCTGTCTCTTTAGGGGTGGGACTGAAGGCATGTGCCACCATGCCCAACACAAGGATGTGTTTATATACAGGTCTAAAATTCTGAGACCAGAAACTTTGCTTTCTGTTACATGTTCTTAATTGCTTTTTTGAATTAAAAATATGTATTATGAGTGCTGTGTATGCATATATGTATGTACATCATGTGTGTAACTGCTGCTCTTGGAAGCCAGAAGAGGAAGTTTGATCCCTGAAACTAGAGACAGGGTTATAAGCTTAAGCCATCATGTGGGTGCTGGGAACCAAACCCAGGTCGTCTGCAAGAATGGCCTTAACCTCTTACCCATCTCATCAAGCCCTGCTCCTCAGTTTCAATAAGATTTTAAGGAGTTTCTGTCTTTTTTTTTCCTTCTGAAATAGGGTTTCTCATAACTTTGTAGCCTGTCCTGAAACTCTGTTGACCTGCAGACCAGACTAGCCTCGAACTCACAGAGATCCGCCTGCCTCTGTTTTCTGAGGGCTGGGATTAAAGGCGTGTGCCATCCACACCCAGCTAGGAGTTTCTCTTGATTAGGCCCAAACAACTCTTTCTCTCTTAGGATACTTAGGAGTATTAAGTATTAGAAGGTAACTCTATATTTCTATTTTATAACAGTCTGAACTTTAAAAAGTTTGCTCCTTTCATATTGTGTGTGTGTGTGTGTGTGTGTGTGTGTGTGTGTGTGTTTGTGTAGGTCCGTGCTTCCCTATATATATGGATAGTGGGGGTGACTTTCTGGGGTCAGCTCTCGCTTCCACCATGTGGGTTCCAGGCTGGCCTCCACCTCACCTCCAGAGTGCCGGGATTACAGGCGTGCACTACCATGCCAGGCTACACATGGTAATTTTAAATAACGTTTTAATTTCTCAGAAACTTTTTTTTTTTTACCTTAGTTTAGTTAGAAAGGGTGAGGTCTACAAAACCCTTTGGTGTTCTCTTAGCACTTAAAGCATTCAGAGGGCTATCTGAAGAGGGTTATTCTTACCTTCTCCCCTGGTTGTGAAATAACTAGATTCCTTGGTCTTGGTTTTTTTCTGGAACTTTATCTCATTTTCTCCTGGTTCACTCCCCTCCAAGTTGTAGATAGTAGCTGTTAAATAATTCTTGGCATCTGGGATATTATACTCTTTCCCTTTCAGTAGTAACTAAGCCTGCTTGGCCCTTCGCTTCAGACTAGTACTGGAAGTGTACAGGTGGATCTCCATGCAGTGAACTCAGCTTGAGCAATGGGTAGAACTGACTCCAGTGAACAGGGCAGGGATTTATTGATTGCAGCTTTAGACCACCATACCCAGTGACTGGGAGCCTGGGAGACCAGGGCAGCAGGCATCAACATGCAGGCTGCTATAACCGTAAAGTTTATGGGCAGGTATTCTCGGCTGTTTACTGCGCAGCTCCTACCAGTTCAGCTGTGGGAATTCAGAAGCAGACTCATTAGACATTCCTAGTCGCCCGCCTCTTCATCCAGCATTGCTTATATCAGAGGGGGAAATAACCCAAGTCTGCCTATCAGTTCAACTGTGAAGAGAAGGAACAAGGTTCGTGGCCGGAAGTGAACACAAGCTCACTTGAATACCCACCAACACTGAACAAGTTCCTGCTTTTGTTCTGAGCAACATTGATTTTGAGTACTCATTAAGGCTAATGCTTTGCACACTGTACTGGCTAGGTTTTAGTTTTTGTTTTGGTTTTTTTCAAGACAGGGTCTCTCTATGTAACAGAGACTGCTCAGGTTGCCCAGGAACTTGCCTCGTAGACCAGGTTGGCTTCAAACTCACTGAGATCCACCCGCCTCTGCCGTCTGAGTGCTGGGTGTGTGCCACCACCGCCTGGCTTGTCCTGTTGGTTTTTATGTGAATGTGGCCCAAGCTAGAGTCATCAGAGAAGAGACTCAGTTGAGAAAATGCCTCCCTAAGATTGGGCTGTAGGGGGCTGGAGAGATGGCTCAGAGGTTAAGAGCATTACCTGCTCTTCCAAAGGTCCTGAGTTCAATTCCCAGCAACCACATGGTAGCTCACACCCATCTGTAATGAGGTCTGGTGCCCTCTTCTGGCCTGCAGGCATACACACAAACAGAATATTGTATACATAATAAATAAATATTAAAAAAAAAAGATTGGGCTATAGGCAAGCCTGCAGGGCATGTTCTTAATCAGGGTTTGATGGAGGAGGGCCCAATCCATTGTGAGTGGGGCCATCCCTGGGCTGGTGGCCCTGGGTTCTATAAGAAAACAGACTGAGCAAGCCATGAGGCACAAGCCAGTAAGCAGCACCCCCCTCCATGGCCTCAGCATTAGTTTCTGCCTCCAGGTTCCAGCCCTGCTGGAGTTCCTGTCTTAGCTTTTCTCTAATGAATTGTGAAGTGGAAGTGTAAGATGAATAAGCCCTTTTCTCCCCAATTTGCTTTGGTCATGGCCTTTCATCACAGCAGGCATAACCCTAACTTACACACACACACATACACACACATGCCCATGCACTCAAAAATTTCTGTAACTTTTGACTTGGATATTTTCAGAAGTACGTTAAAACCAGGTTTCACTAGTTAACAAAGAAACTGTTCAGACAGTTTTATTTCCGTAACCATAGTCTCTTCCACTAAACAAACCCTCCACATCAACCCAAGTCCAACAGTGTTTCAATTCCATTGCGCTAGCCATGGCAGTTTGGAACAGGTCTTTACTATAGGGCTGTACCCAGTTAATCCAATTAGAGCATGGGGTGATAATTTCATGGGGGCACCGCAGTGTCAAGTCCTGGACGGACCCGAGCTAGGGGTGGAGGATAGGTGGGAGGGGGGTGGGGGAGAGCTCTCCAGGTCCTCCGTCAGGCGGAAGCCCCGCCCCTCGGGTGCCAGCCGGGCCGCGGCGTGGCCGTATCCCAGGCGACCCCAGGCAACCACGGTGTGCTGCTCAGGGTGAGACCATGCTCTCCGTGCCGGAGTTTTACTCTAGGAGGAAGCAGTTCGACGGGCAATCCTCCACCCGACTGGACGTAAGTGCAGCCTGGTCGCACTTTCTTGGGGCCGGTGACAGGAAGGCAGTGCTGACCGAGACCCGCTACATCGTCTGCCGGTGTAGCCGGCACCGTACAGTGGGAGCCCAGCGGGATTCAATGGGGAGGCCGGGGCGGCGTTTGTCCTGGTCCTGTGCTCCGCGCTCGGCTCGTCCACAGGCGGATCGTGGCCTTCCACTTGCGCCCACTGTTCTCAAGAGCAGTGGGGCATATTTGCCTCCAGATAGAGAAACAGAGGGGTGTGCTGTCGGAACTGAATTCTGTCTGGCGCCCCACGCAGATGTGTAGAGAATGATGAAAGCCCACTCCTCTCTATCATGTTGTGAGATAGGTAGTCCTACTGCAGGAGAAGCAGGCCTGCTCTGGACCCAGGGAGGGGAAAGACTGGTGTTTGTCCCCAATTACTGTGTGAAAGTCTGTCCCTGTAGGTCAGGGACAACTTTACAGCCTACTGCTCCCCACCCCCCGTTTTCTCCCCATCACCCCGCCTCACGACACCGTTTCTCTGTGTAGCCATGGATGTCCTGGAACTCACGCTGTAGACCAGGCTGGCCTCGAACTCAGGGATCCTAAGTGCAGGGAGTAAAGGTGCGCACCACCACCGCAGCCTGGCTGACTTTTTTTTTTTTTTCCAATGGGAATTTAACTTAAAGGTCTAAATTAAAGGTTGCTGTATGGCTTCCTCTGAATAGCTGTGACTAGCCTTGAGCTAAATTGCTTTCCTCCTTTCCCCTTCCTATCTTCCCCTTCCCTGTTCCCCTACTTTCACTTTTTTCATCCTTGCTCTCCTTCCTTCCTTCATCCTCGCTCCCTTTCCTTATTGAAACGAAAAGAATGAAATCAAGTCAAAACACTAAACAATGAAGGGATGGCTCAGCACTGGCTGCTCTTCCAAAAGAACCAGGTTCAAACCCCAGCACCGACAAATCGACTCAACTCCAGGAGATCCGATGCCCTCTCATGACCGCTTCCAGTATCACATACAGGGAGTATACACATAAACACATAAGCAAAATATCCACACACACAAAATGAAACAAACAAAGACTGGATTGGCTTAGTTGGTTGAGAGCTTGCCTAGTGTACACCCACCGCTGATTTGGATACAAATCTCCCAGCATCACATAAAACAGATATTATAGCACATGCCTGTAATCCCAGTGAAGTAGAGACAGGGATCAGAAACTCAAGGTTCACCTGGTTGTGGAGGTTCAGGCCATTAATCCTAGCAGAGACAGGGAGATCTCTGTAAGTTCAAAGACAGCCTGGTCTACAGATCGAATTCCTGGACAGCCAGAGCTGTTACTCTGAAAAATCCTGTCTGGGGGGGGGGGGGGGAAGGAAAAGAAAAGAAAAAAGAAACTCAAGTTCATCTTCAATTACATAATGACATTAATTCTGTAGAATTAACAATCAGGGTCTGGCAGAAAATAGTGAGGGTTTATGGGGACATGTGGGTTGTAACGTGAGTTTCAGTTCTGTCTGATGCAATCATTTCATTTTACAGCAATGTGGACTACGATTAGGAATGTGGTACTGGAAAGATGAAACCAAAACTCTGGAATTTAGAAGGTAAAGTTTTTTTTTTTTATTTTCTTTTTTTTTATTTTTTAAATTTATTTATTTATTAAGGATTTCTGCCTCGTCCCCACAACCGCTTCCCATTTCCCTCCCCCTCCCCCGATTAAGTCCCCCCCCCCCTCATCTGCTCGAAGAGCAATCAGGGTTCCCTGACCTGTGGGAAGCCCAAGGACTGCCCACCTCTATCCAGGTCTCGTAAGGTGAGCATCCAAACTGCCTAGGCTCCCACACAGCCAGTACGTGCAGTAGGATCAAAAACCCACTGCAATTGTTCTTGAATTCTCAGTATTCCTCATTGTCCGCTATGTTCAGCTAGTCCGGATTTATCCCATGCTTTTTCAGACCTAGGCCAGCTGGCCTTGGTGAGATCCCAATAGAACATCCCCATTGTCTTAGTGTGTGGGTGCACCCCTCGTGGTCCTGAGTTCCTTGCTCGTGCTCCGTCTCCTTCTGCTCCTGATTTGGACCTTGAGATTTCTGTCCGGTGCTCCCGTGTGGGTCTCTGTCTCTGTGTAGAAGGTAAAGTTTAACAAAAAAATTTTTTAAGGTATTTCTATGTCAATTACATGTGCAGGGGGGCAATAATAAGTCATACAGAGAAATCTAAAAACTAAAATTAAATCCCACTATCTGAAAATGATTTTACTGAGTAGCCTTTAATGACTTTGTCTTCTTTTTCTTTTCTTTCTTTCTTTCTTTCTTTTAAAATTATTTATTTACTTATTATGTATACAATATTCTGTCTGTGTGTATTCCTGCAGGCCAGAAGAGGGCACCAGACCCCATTACAGATGGTTGTGAGCCACCATGTGGTTGCTGGGAATTGAACTCAGGACCTTTGGAAGAGCAGGCAATGCTCTTAACCACTGAGCCATCTCTCCAGCCCCCTCTTTTTTTTTCTTTTGGTGTGTGTAGCCCTGGCTGTCTTGGAACTCACAGAAATCTGCCTGCCTCAGCGTCTGGGATTAAAGGTATGCGCCACCACCGCCCAGCCAACAAAATAAGTATTTAACAAATGTTTATGGAGCATGTCCAGTTACCCAGCTGTTTACTGAGGACCAAATAAAAGGGCAGTGCCGGGGAGGGGTGGTAGACCGGGGCAGAAGTGGGGAGAGTCGGAGTCAGGACTAACTATGCAGATACATGCAGAGCGGGGTGAAGACATCAAAATGGCTGTGTGGATAGAATTGATGGGCTGTAATACCCAAATATGAAGGGAGAAGGAGGAGTTAGCAGCTAGGTTGCTCTCCAGGCAGCTGAGTGGCTCGCGTTGCCATTCCCCCACATACAGAGGAAAACAGTGCGTGTTTATGGTTGCTATGACAGGCTCCCACGAAAACATGTTTTGTTGGTGTACAGATGAGGCTGGAGGTCAGGAAAAAGAGTTGTCTAAAACATGCAGTTTGTACTTAAAATTATAGAACTATAAAGGCATTAGAGGTATTGTCAGATAATTCAAATACCATGTTAGAGTGAAAAATCATCAGTTTCTATTTTATTTTTGTCTTACAGTACCGGAGCGTGAGCCCAGGGCTTTGCACATGCCAGCAAGCATCTTCCGCTAGGCTACATCCCAGCAAGCATTTACTTTCTATAGAATACACTTATTTCAGCATCTCCAAAGCAGTCCTTTCACTCCTGCTTGTTTGTCTCTACTGAGACGTCACAACGATCCTGGCCAGTAGCTCCTGCAGCATCATCCTCAGTGAGTGTGAGCTAGGTGTTGAGAACGCTTGGGGGTTAGACAGGCTAGTGCAGGAGGCCAAAAAGTTACAACACAAGAGGACGTAGGCAGAATCTAAGGTGCCAGCCCCGATACTGAAGACTAGTGTGACCATGGTTTCCATGAACTGAATTTCTATAAGTGAGGCTAATTGGCTGTACTTTTCAAACTATGTTTTAGTGTTAATCACATAATATTTCAGTTAAAATGACTGGTAAGTTTAAAAGTCAAAGTTTAATAGTTAAGATTACTAAATAGTTTAAAGTAAGGTTTATTTTTTCATATTCATGAAATTCATGAAATATGTTAATAAACTAAAGGTTTTAAGCTTTGCCTTTCTTTTTTTTTTTTTTCAAGACAGGGTTTCTTTGTGCGTAGCCTTGGCTGTCCTGGAACTCTGCGTAAACCAGGTTGGCCTCAAACTCAGAGATCTATCTGCCTCCATCTCCTGAGTGCTACTTTTAATTGTTTGTATGTGTGTGAGGTGCCCATGGAGGCCAGATGAGTCCAAGTTTTTATCAGCTTGCTGCCAAATTGTCCTGAATATATGGCTGGATTGCACTGACACTGATTTTGGAGAACACTGATTGCTATGACTTCAAGTGTAGGTTGTGGAGCTTGAAACGTGGTTCAGTTGGTAGAGTGCTCACCTCACATACACACATCCCTGGGTTCAGTCTCCAGCATACAACTGGGCAGAGTGGTAGATGTCAGTAAACCCAGCTCCGGGGAGAAAGAGGTGGGAAGGAGTTTCAGTGTAATGATCAAATCGGGTAACCCTGTCTCAAAATGCGAACAACATCAAAAAAAAAAAAAAAACAAGATGGAAGGGAGAACTGACTCCCAAAAGTTGTCCTCCGACCTCACACATGTGCCGTGTCATATGTGTGTTCACACTCACACACACACACTCACACACACACACAGAAGTAAAAAAATATTGAAAGATAAAGATAGATTATGTGACATAATAAAGGCCAAGAAAGTCCATTCACAAAAATGTAAATTCAAAATAATTTTTAAATAAAGCCTTAATATCAAATATTCAGTTGGCATTCAGCAGACTCCTTGTGTCTGATACATTTTATTTTGCTCCAATCAGAATTCAAATAAGGCTCACACATTACAATTGATCAGTTCATCTTTCTGTTAGTGTACACATTAAAAGTTTTCAGTAAACTTCCCCACATGGTTCTCAAAAGGAAGCATGACCGTTAAGCCTATTATTGAAAGACAACTCTTTAAAAAGTTATTTTTGCCTATATGTGTGTCTGTGCCCTGCATATGTGCCTGTTGCCCACAGAGGCCAGAAGGGGGCATCGGATCCCTGGTAACTACTTACAGATGGTTGTGAGCCGCCATGTGGGTACTGGAAAGTGAACCTGGGTCCTCTGGAAGAGCAGCCAGTGCTCTTAGGCACTGAGCCATCTCTCCAGCCTTTAGGAGCTAACATTTTCTTACATATGACTATTGCCAGGAACTTGGCAAACCTGGAAGAAAGTACCAAGCTAACTTTATCACCTCCATAGTGAAGCTTTTCTCAAAAAAATTCCTTGTGAGATATGAAAACGAGGTAATGGGAGTTTATAAAATTGGTCATCTGGAGAGTGGTGGCACATTCCTTTAACCCCAGCACTGGGAAGGCAAAGGGAGGAGGATCTTTGTGAGTTCAAGGCCAGCCTGGTCTACAGAGCTAGTTCCAGAACAGTCAAAGCTATGTAAAGAAACCCTGTTTCAAAAACCCAAACCAAAACAAAATAAAACAAAAATCTGGGGCTGGAGAGATGGCTCAGTGGTTAAGAGCATTGCCTGCTCTTCCAAGGGTCCTGAGTTCAATTCCCAGTAACCATATGGTGGCTCACAACTATCAGTAATGAGGTCTGGTGCCCTCGTCTGGCCTGCAGGCATACACACAGACAGAATATTGTATATATAATAAATAAGAAAATCTTTAAAAAATAAAACAAAAATGGTCTCCATTTTTAGAGAATGACTGACTTGGGAGAAAGTGCTTCTGCTTCTACATGCCTAAGTTTAATAGTAAGATACATAACTTTGGGCAGAGGTGAAGCTTCTGATTGGGTGAAAAAAGTAAGTTGTAACCTACAGTAAACTACCAAACTGTTGTATTTGACATTGTGTTCTCAAGAGTCTATGTGTTGGCTCTACTCAAATACCATCTTATTTTTATCATGAACTTGGAGTCATGGGAATTCCTAGCATCCAGTAGGGCCTCACTAAGTATTTGTTTACCATGGTCTGTGTTTGTTAGATTTACTACTCTTTTAGAAGTCCCATATTATGTGGTTGGGGGAACTTGTCACTAGGGAAGAGGTTTTATTGAGTTCTAAGACTACCTTACCTTGGGAGACTGAAGCCCAGCCAATGAGGACACTAGAGGACAGGACCACACCTCTCTGAGACTGCTAATCTGTGCGTGTCCTTGGCCTTCTATTCAAATTGTGGTTTCCCTTCAGGACTCTACCCTGGATCTCTTTGTCCCTCTTCTCAATGTGATCTCTCTCTCTCTCTCTCTCTCTCTCTCTCTCTCTCTCTCACACACACACACACACACACACACACACACACACACACACACCACATATAGTCAAATGCTGAAAGCTTCCAGAGCAGTGACCCTGAGATGACTGCTTGGGAGGCAGAGCTGCCCAGTGCCTAGAGGACATGGCGCCTGCTCTGGCTTTACCAGTTGCTATGTAACCTCTTAGCTTCACTTCTTCTCAGGTGGGAAAAGGATGGCAATAATGCTTTTCTCATAAAGTTGTAGTGAAAACGAGATAGTGCTTAGAAGTACCTGGCCTGCCACAAGTACCCAATAAACTCAGAAAGCCTTCCACACTTATGAGCTTCCTCTTTGTCACGACAAGACGTTCAGACAGCAATGCTTTGTGCGCGGTGACTTTCTAAAGCTGCAGGTGCGTCGGAGGAGCTGATCTTCCTCTTGATTGTGGGTCTGTGTGGACATACATCTTGAGTTGAGCACTGCTAATGTATGCCAATCTTCAGACTGCGTGGGCTGTGGCCCCACAGAATGCTGGGAGAAGGTCAAGTCCCTAATCAAGCCCTTCTTGTTGCAGTTTCACGCCTGCAGTGGAGCTCAAGGAGCGAGGCAAGAAAGGGAAGGCAGTTCACTTCGCTGAGATGGATGGTCCGGCTTCAGAAAGGTGGCTCCACCTCGCCCATGCCGTCTCTCCACGGACTGGCTTGTCTTTACAAACACGAAGAGATACCAGTCCTGTTTTCTTAGGTTGTCATGCCAATATCCATCAAGGGAAACACAGGCAGTACCTCAACTACAGCAGGAGTTCTAAATGGCCACTAAATGTTTATTCCTCCGAAAATGAGTCTACTAGTACATTTCAAGCTTGTTACAGTTTTTATTAATCTGAAAATACTAATGACATCAGATTTTATTCATATCCATCCATCCATCCATCCATCCATCCATCCATCCATAGTGCTGGGGATAAAAGCCTCATACGTTCTAGCAGATATCCTATCACTGAACCACATCCTCAGTCCATTAAGTCATTTAAATGATTTGAAAGCTGAGCAGTGGTGGCGCACGCCTTCAATCCTAGCACTCAGGAGGCAGAGGTAGGGAGACCTTGAAGGACAGCCTGGTCTACCGAGTGAGTTCCAGAACAGCCAGAGCTACACAGAGAAACCTATCTTGAAGGAAAAACAAATAAATGAACAACAACAAAACAACAAAAATGATCTATTTGAATTTACACTTTCTATCACTATGCATGCTTCTACTCCTATAGTAAAACAATGCTCAAAAGTGCATTGTGAAATAGTGCTGCATTAAATGCAATCCACGCATTACTTTACAAGCAAATTCCTCGTGCATCCCTGGATATACTAGATACAGCTAAATCTTTTCAAATACTCTCGGGAGGATAGAGCAGTGATTTAGAGGTCGAGAGCACTGGCCGCTCCTCCTCTAAGATTTGACACAGATTTGACTCTCAGAACCAACAGGGTGGCTCACAAGTGACTGTAATTCTGCTTGGGAGAGCCATCATCCTCTTCTGGCCTCCTTGTGCACCGCACAAATGTGGCATACAGACAGACATCCCAACAGGCAAAACACCCCATACAAATAAAACAAAAACACATCTTAAAAACAACAGCAGCAAAATCACCAGCTGAGACTGTTCTCTTCCCAAACAGGTTGACAGATAAAAGGTTTGCCTCAAGGGACGAAAAGTCAGCGAAAGCCCTGGAGAAACGGTATCAGCTGGGCAACATCACGCTGGATGACGTCAAGTGTGAGCAACTTTCTTCCTCCCGCTTGACCAGATGCTGCAGCCTCCAGCCTCCACGGGCTCCGCTCTCGTTCTCTGCTTAACTAACTGCCTTCTTCTTTCTGCAGTTGTTGCATTGCTTTCCCTCCAAGACACTGAAATGCAGCGGGTCTGCTCTTTTACAACGTTTATGAGGTAAAGCTGGAACAACATACATCTTTCCCCTTCCTCTTCCAAGGGGAAATAAGTGAAACAGGCCTAATAAGTGGAAACAGATCTGGTTCTTACCAGAAGAGCACATGGCGCCTCTGTGCAAGCCATCCTCTCAGAGACTAGACTAGAGAGTGTGGGAGAGATACCTGAGGTCAGGGCCCCATGTCACAGGGGCTCCAAAGTACTAGAGCAAGGGGTAAGAGCAAATTGATATGGACGGCAGTGATTCCACAAGCGGCCCCTTCTGGAGCAAGACGTTTGCAAAAGAAGGGGAGAACGTTTGCTTCGTGTATTTCTGTGCTTTTGCTTGTGTTTTGAGATAGGATTATGCTGTGGAGAAGTGTTCTCTGTCAGTTATTGGAGCTTGAAATCCTCCTGATTGCGGGGGACGGGGGGTGGGGGGGGTGGGGACGGGGGGAGGGACGACGACACGGGGCAGCGGGACGGGACACGACAAATATGAACCACCCTGCTCAGCTTGTATATTTCACAAACAATGCAAATAAATTACTTACAGAGCAAATACTTGTGAGGTGAAAAAGTTATTAATAATACATTAATAATTTAGCATCAGCTTTCCCAGAAATAAGTGTTTTTCAGATGCTTTTTACATCTTCATCACAATGGGGAGAATTTTAAATAGTAAGTTAATTGCGTGATAGGTTTGGACCCATGTATTTCTATTTATTCTTACACTGTGTCCCCCATTGTTTTTCACAAGAAACCTAACGTTTACAGTCGGGAGTGTTGATTTCTTCTTTTATCTTAATTTCCCTGTAGAAATAAGAACCTTGACAGCTTCCTTATGGCGCTTTTGTACTATCTGTCTCATTACTTGGAGAAACTCTCAATGGAAAAGAAACCCCAAAGCTACATGGTGTGAGTAAGACTTTGAAATATGCTGGAGTGTTCTTATTGTTGGCAGTGTTGCCTAGGGTGCAGGGCGATGGCATCTCTTAAATCTTCCTGGTCTAGGAAAACATTGTTTTCATGGAAGGATTTGCTCTGTTTTAAAGCTCACTGAGACTTCACACAGGAATTCTCATAATGAAACATTTCTAACAAACACAGGTCGGCAATGCTCTATGGTGAGAGGTACTGAAAGCCATGTTTGTGGCCACATGCCTTTAACACCTCTACCACCACCACCCCACTACCACCCCGCCCTCAGGAGACAGCACTTAGGAGCACTGGCTTCTTTCCCAGAGAACTCAGGTTCAGTTTCCAGCATCAGTATAATATACTTGTCTGTAACTCCAGTTCTAGGGGATCTGACCCGCCCCCACAGACATACACGCAGGCAAAACATCAATGCCCGTGAAATAAAAATAAAGAAATAAATAAGATACATTTTAAAAATTAAAGATACAGGTGACAGGTGACATGAATTTAAATTGTTATTTTATCTAACCTAGTGACTTAAAAATATTATAATAATATCTGGGCAGTGGTGGCGCACGCCTTTAATCCCAGCACTCAGGAGGCAGAAGCAGGCAGATCTCTGTGAGTTTGAGGTCCACCTGGTCTACAGAGCTAGTTCCAGGACCACTAAAGCTATTACACAGAGAAACTCTGTTCTGAAAAACAAAAACAAAACAAAACGAACAAACAAAAAATTGCCATGATAGTACGTACTCAATACTAGGATGTTAGTACTTTAAAATAATTCTTTTAAAAATTTGTATTCTTGGGGAGGGGTGCTGGAGAGATGGCTCGGTGGTTAAGAGCACTGACTGCTCTTCCACAGGACCTGGGTTCAATTCCCAGCACCCACATGGCAGATGCTTCACAACTATCTGAAGATCCAGTTGCAGGGGATCTGACACCTTCACACCAATGCACATAAAATAAAGTTAAATAAACCATAAAAATATAAAAAAATTGTATTTGTGTGTGCTTATGTGTTATATGCATGTGTGTTATATATGCATGCATATGTTATATGCATATGTGTACATGCGGGAGCCTAAGGTCTATTCAGTATCTCCCTCCATCACTCTCCACCTTGTGTTTTGAGACAGGGCTTCTCAACTGTTTGAAGCTTGTTGTTTTTCAGCCAGAGTGTCCTCAGAGTGGAGGTCACAGGTGCCTGCCACCATGTCAAGCCTTCACTTGGGTGCTAGGGATCTAAACACGGGTCCTTAGGTCTGAACAGCAACCACATTACCTACTGAACTATCTGCCCAGCCCCTTGGAAATGTTATTATTGGGATTGCTTTTGCTTTTTCTATAGTCTTCAGAATCTGGTGTCTCTTATGTTTATAGTACCTCAGTTCAGATGAACCACTCGAAGTTAGTTATAGCTCATAAGGTCAGCCCTGGCCATGCGGAGCTCTCTCCTCCAGCTCCACCTGTCTCTTCTTATGTTTTTTGTTTGTGTTTTTAGAGGCAAGGATTCTCTGTGTAACCATCCTAGATGTCCTGGAACTCACTCTGTAGACCAGGCTGCCTCAAACTCACAGAGGTCTGCCTGCCTCTGCCTCTGCCTCTGCCTCCTGAACACTGGGATAAAGGCGTGTGCTACCACCATCCAGCTATCCTCATGGCTTTTTTTTTTTTTTTGATTTTTCAAGACAGGGTTTCTCCGTAGCTTTTGGTTCCTGTCCTGGAACTAGCTCTTGTAGATCAGGCTGGCCTCGAACTCACAGAGATCCGCCTGCCTCTGCCTCCCGAGTGCTGGGATTAAAGGCGTGCGCCACCACCGCCCGGCTCCTCATGGCTTTTATGCTTACAAAATTCTTGCTAAAAGGTTTGTAAGCATCTAATAACAAAAGGCAAAGTGTTTTTAAAAGTAGATTTGGCTGAAAACAGAACATTCTCCATCAAAGGAAAATCGACGCAGTTTCTTAACCTGTCTGTAGAAAACTTGACTACGCTGTTAGGCAGTGTTGGCCTAGAGATAAATACCAGAGCCCAAATCTGGGAACTTGGAGTTCAGAACACAACAAGGCCTCTCAGCCTTGGCCACCTTTCACAATCTGTGGAACTTTCCAAGTGCCCAGGCCGTGTCCACCACTCCCCACCCCGGACGTGTGGAACCAACTCAATGATTTAGCTGTTAGGAATTCTGTGTGCAGAGCCATTAATTTGTTGCTACTGAATGTTTTTAAATATAAAACTCTCGTATTTGATCAAGCAGTTGGAGAAACATTTTGTGGACTGATCGATGTCCCTGAGTAGCAGTTTTGTAAGGAACCAGATAAATCCTTCAGACACTGCTGTGCCTGTAATACCACCATGATACGCAACCGAGTGTTATTTCAGGGTGGCCTTTCACAGCAGGGCAGCCAGAGCGTGAAGCGTTTCTATGGCAGCACCACAAGCTAAAGCCAACCGTGGCTTACAAGGCTCAAGGAGGCCTCCCATTCCCAAACCGAACTCAGGAGGCTTTTGTGGCTCTTTGGCCTGTTATGTTCTTCTGATTTCTTCTAATTCTGAGGCGTATTACCAATCCAACATGGACATTTGTTTTATATATTAGTTTGTAAGTAACAGAGGAGAAAGGTCTGCTGGTTAAGTTTTTCCGTGTACTGAAACTAATTAGAACACAGTGGTATAGGAAAACACACCCACCCAAATCTTAAACTGTGGGTTCTAAAAATCGTGATCATCTTTCACTTCTTATGCGTCCAGTAGTCAGTTTGGTTTACTTCTTTATAACAGAGTTAAATATAGATTGTGTTGGGGTGTATGCACAGAGGAAAATATCAGATTCCAGATGCAAAAAGTTCATCAATGTCAATCCCTTGGATCCCAACTGGCTGTATAAGTGGTATTCCTTTCATCCCTTTTGTTTATTTATTTTGAAAAGTCCCCAGTACTGCATAAACCTGGTGTGGTGCTTGGGAGGTGGAGGCAGAAAGATCAGAAGTTCATATTCTCGGTTACACAGTGAGTTTAAGTCCAGCCTGGATTACATGATACTCAGTCCCCCTTTCCAATTCCTGAGGCAATGTCGCAGAAGTGAAAACACCAAAATGTCGAGGGGAACGACTCAGGCACAGAGTATTGATGCCAGTGGACCAGCGCCGCCTAGAAGTTTGTACTGAGGTTATTTTTTCTTAGGCTTTGGTTACATAGCTTACCCCCCTCTTTCCACTTCAACAGGACTTTAAAACCATGTATTAGTTTTAACTGTGTGTAGCTGTGTGTCTACATATCAGTATGCGCATGTGAGAACAGACACCCTAGGAGAGCAGGGGAGTCTGGTCCTCTGGAGTTTCAGGTCAGGGGCCATGTGGCTGCAGGGGAATGGAATTTAGGTCCTCCGGCAGAACAGTGTGCTCTTAACTGCTGATTCGTCCCTCCAGCCATAGGTTCTTTTTTATTTTTGTTAATTTTTTAAAAATTACATTTCATTTATTTAGTGTGTGTGTGTGTGTGTGTGTGTGTGTGTGTGTGTGTGTGTGTAAAGGTTAGAGGACAATTTGCTGGAGTCTGTTCTCCCACCAAGTAGATCCCAGAAATTGAGCTAACATCATCAGGTTTCTTGACAAGCACCTGCTTCTGTTGAGCCATTTTGAAAGTCCAACACGCAGGTTCCTTATGTACATCCCTAAGGATTTCCCGGCCTCACATTCAGTGGGAATGATTGTGTTACTTTTCCTGGACTCTCTCCGGAATCTGGAGATGGGGTCACATCGGGACTCTGTATCTGGAGCAAGTAGTCAGGATAGTTCTCCTTCAGAATTGAGTGAAACCTGAGAACCACTGTCCAGATGTTGGAGAGCATCCCTTGACCACTGTTTGGCTGGGTTTCTATAGTAAAGGAAAGGATTAGCTAGTGGCACCTCTGGCAAAGGAAGGTGAGGGCCATCAGAAGGAGGCCGGCAGGCGGTACTGGTATGTAACCTGCAGTCTGCATGTAGAGGATGTGTTTGGACTGTACAACATCTGGGACTGAGCAACATCTAGGTTCTTAAAGTTGAAGCCCACTTTCTTTATTCCAGAAACTCGCTTTACTGCAGTGACCCACAAGCCTTTCATTGCCTGTGATACACTTCGTGCTTTTGTTTGTTTGTTTGTTTGTTTTGGTTTTGGTTTCTGAAACAAGGTTTCTCTATCAGTCCTGGCTGTCATGGAACTTGCTTTTTAAAGGTTCTTAAACTTACCCCTCTCCATTCACAGCATGTCTTCATATAGGTTTTTTGTTTTGTTTTGTTCTTTGTTTTCTGTTTTTCTAGATAGGATTTTCTGTGTAGCCCTAGATCTCCCTGTGTAGACCAGGCTGATCTTGAACTCACAGTGATGTGCCTGCTTCTGCCTCCTGAGTGCTGGGATTAAAGTCATGCACCACCGCCGCCCAGATTCACTTCAGAGCGCATTTCTCTCACCTTCCAGTGCCCCTTGGCAGTATTGCCAACAATACTTTTTCCTACCATGTTGTATTGCAAACACTTAAAATCAGACTTCAGACCTGCTGTAACCGAAGAACAAATGGCTTTTGCAAAGTTCATTTGCAATTCAATCAGAACTGGGCTGTGTTTTTGTAGGGAAGTGATGTGCTCATAGTCTATGCCAAAATCCACTGAGTGGTGGCCAGTGAATGGTTTCCCCACCAAACAGAGCTGAGCTCAGAACAGGGAGCAGCTTGCATTCAGACACAGATTGCCTGACTTAACAGCAACACCAGGGCCTCGGGGGGGGGTGGGGGGAACTACGGTGGCAGAATCTCCACAAGTGTTTTAGCAACTGCGGGGATGAGAGCAGGCAGCGGCACAGCAACCAGGGCTGATAACTTGTTATTGGGGTGTTCTATAGAGATTAGGATTTGCTGGGAATATAGTTGGAGCTTATAAAGAGCATCAAGTATAAGGGATCTATCCAAGTGACATTGACCCTAAGCTTGAGATGCTAACTCCAGTGACTAAGAGCCCTAAGAGACTTTGAGGGGCTGGAGATGGCTTGGCAGTTAAGAGCACTGACCGCTTTTCCAGAGGTCCAGAGTTCAGGTAGAGCCACCACATGGTGGCTCCCAACCATCCGTAACTCCTATTCTAGTGCCCTCTTCTGCTTGTGTGGGCACCAGGCACCTACACAGTACACTTAACATACATGTGGGCAAAACATACAAATAAAAGCCAATCTATCTTTTTCAAAAGAGAGAGATTTTAAGGAGTTTCCCAATGCCAAAACTCAAGGAAGTCAAATTGGTGAGCCAAGTTTGTTGACTCACTATCTCTTTCAAAATAGCCTATAATTCTAATTTCTTGCTCATTAACACAGACTTACACCAGAATTAATCATCTTTGTCTCCTTCTCTGCCCCCAGAGGCCTGGTAGAGAAAAAAGAGATAGAGCTGGTTATGAGCAAGTTAGAAGATGCGCAGAAGTACCTGGCACAGAAGTACTGCATCCTCGTGCTGGGCGTCGGCATGGCGGATAAGCATCACATGAACTGTGGAAAGTACGCATGCGCTTCTGCTGCCCTAGGTCGGCACGTCCCTAGTCCCTGGTACCCTTGAGGAAGTGTTCCCTCCCGTGAGAATCCGCCCCAAGTACCATTGATAACTGTGTTGAGAGAGCCAAGTAAGTACGGAAGGTATTCCAGCAGCTCGGCCGGCATTTTATAGACTCTGCTCCATCTTGGGACAACATCACTTGTCCTCTCTGTGGAATCCTGCTCAGCCTGATGACCTGGGTTGCTTGGCTGTCTCGGAAGGAGATCAAGTGATGGCTAGTGTTGCAGGGGAGTGAGTGTCTGCTTCTCTTAGCACCTGTGAGGACCACCATCGAGACAGCACTGTCTGTGAGAAACTGATGGTGGTGGGGGGGGGTTGTTTTGACCTTAGGATGACAATGCCTACATACTGTTCCTAAAACTTAAATGAGGCTCGCAGCACAGGAAAGTTTGGACTTACAGGATAGGGAGCTTTGGTTGTGGACTCTGAAATGCCTGAGTAGTTAGTTTCACAGTGGTCCAAGAGCCACACCTTGAGCACAGGAAAAGAACGAAGTCTAAGACATTCCTTGTCTTCCGAGGAAGCTCTGTCGACCCAAGTGTCCCGGATGCCTACATTTCCTGTGTGCTTTCTTTGATTTTTTTTTTTTTACACAGTCTCAGTAGCAGCTGGAGGTGTGCTGTTGTGTGTGGGAACCCAGTCAATCCACTATTCTTTACACATATTCTCTATCCATATATTCTTTGTATGTAGTCTCAATAGCAGTTAAAGGGGTTCTGTTGTGTGTGCTAGTCACTTGATTCACCCTTCTTTCTGTGAATATGTAATATGTGTATGATTTGAGCTTCTTTGTCTTATTCTTTGCTTTGAACACCTTTATCCGAATTGCATTTGGGCTAATTCCTTATGACTTATAACCCAGAACATGTTTAACTAGAAAGTGCAAACTGCTAAATGTTCATGTTATCTGCTACTGGATAATGGCAGGACGGTGTGTAGGTGAAGCACCAGGGAGGCGGAGGCAGGTGCATCTCTTGAAGACCTACCTGGGCAGCACAGTGATACTCCCATCTCGAAAGATAAGCAAACACACAAACAAAAAAGCAGAAGCTTCCAGAGCTCTCTCCAGACCTCCCACACATAGGACCAGGAGCCTTAGTTCATGAAGGCTTAGAAATCTTCTATGGCCAGCTGGTGAGTTCCAGGACAGCCAGAGAAACCCTGTCTTGAAAAGAAAGGAAATCTTTTATTACCAACCACTCTAAGTTCACTTGGCTATCTTGGGGTTTATGACAAATTCTTTTGAAAGTTTAAAGTTAAGATATATAAAGCTACAAGGTGTCTTATCTGGTTATATACTTACTTAGTTTTAGTCTTTACTAAGGAAGAGATGGGAATTTGTAGAGATTTTATGTGTCCCATACATAGCAAGATTGGCCATGTGTTCTGCTTCATTGTTTTCTGCAACTGATATACATTAGGAAAACAGTTTGCCCTTTTATCCATGTGAATTTGTCTAGCTTATTTCTGATACTGTTTGATAATCATACAAGTTCTTCCTGGGTTAAACTATTCATCTTTCTTTCTTAGTTTATTTTATTTATTTATTTTTGGTTTTTCGAGACAGGGTTTCTCTGTGGTTTTGGAGCCTGTCCTGGAACAAGCTCTTGTAGACCAGGCTGGCCTCGAACTCACAGAGATCCGCCTGCCTCTGCCTCCCGAGTGCTGGGATTAAAGGCGTGCGCCACCACCGCCCGGCCTCTTTCTTAGTTTAAAAAACACATTAAAGGGGGCTGGAGAGATGGCTCAGTGGTTAAGAGCATTGCCTGCTCTTCCAAAGGTCCTGAGTTCAATTCCCAGCAACCACATGGTGGCTCACAACCATCTGGCGCCCACTTCTGGCCTTCAGGCATACACACAGACAGAATATTGTATATATAACAAATAAATATTTAAAAAACACATTAAAAATGCTACATTTTGATCCATTTGAAATGTGTCAAATACATCAGGTGAACAATGAATCTAAGATAATTTTTCTTTACTAATATTCTATTTTCCAATACTACTTATTAGTGATTTTTTTCTCATTTACAGAATTTTTTGTTTATAAGATTTTGAAATTTTCTAGTATTTTAATCCAACCTGGGAAGTTTATATTGAATTTTATTGATCGGTGTTTCTGTTTTGAACAGAACTCTACAATGAATGATAGATCCTGCGCATATGAATAGCATAGCTTTAAAGAATGCGTGGGTGCATTCTGTATTTTTAATAGTTAACATTTTTATCGAAAATGTTTTTTATACAATATATTTTTATCATGTTTCCCTTTCTCCAATTCCTTCCAGATCCTTCCTACCTCGCTATCCATCCAACTTTGTTTTCTGTCTGCCTGTCTCTCTCTCTTTAAGACAGGGTTTCTCTGTGTAACAGTCCTGGCTGTCCTGGAACTTGCGCTGTAGACCAGGCTGTCCTTGAACTCACAGAGATTCACGTGCCTCTGCTTCCCAAGTGTTGGGATTAAAGGCGTGCGCCACTACTGCCCAGCTCTTGTCTCTCTCTTTAAATATAAACTACAACAAAGTACACACACACTCACACACACACACACACACACACACACACACAAATCTGATGTATTTAACACACACTCAGTGCTCATCCAGCAAAAGAGGTGTATGAGGAGTATGTGGGGTAGGAGCGGCCATCAGTGGAAAGATGAGAGGTCCCTGCTTAGCACCATGGAAATACAGAGAGAGAACTGAACTTGAAGCTCAACATCAGCTTCCTCCATGTAATGTAGAAATCACAGTGCTGACTCCCTCACGAGGAGCGTAGAAGGATGAAATATAACCAGTGTGAAGGTCTTAGTATGTTCTGGGCCTGTGGTGAGGAAGAGTTTTGTGGTCAGGGGCATGATAGAGAAAAACTGCTATGTCCTGGGAGTGGACAGAGGGGAAGAACCCAGAGACAGGGCCGCCTGGCAGGGCCCATTCCCAGTGACCTACTTCCTCCGCCCGGGCCCCACCACCTCCTAATGACCAAACCTATGGCCTCAGGACATTCCAGGTCCAAATTCTAATAGAGCTACCAGTCATAATCCCACATTTTATGTGTGATAAACTTATCACCTACAGCTGGGATTTGTTATTTTTCAGGGATAAAGTCTCAGACACGCAAAAAGACTGGAAATTCTTTGAGGTAAGCCTCTTGCTTTGGGGACTTTTCGTTTTCTATGAAAACAATAACACACAACAATGACAAGTAGCCATTTGGCAGGCACACCTTTTTAACAGATATCCTTTTTATTTATTATTTATTTATTTTGGTTTTTTCGAGACAGGGTTTCTCTGTGGTTTTGGAGCCTGTCCTGGAACTAGCTCTTGTAGACCAGGCTGGTCTCGAACTCACAGAGATCCGCCTGCCTCTGCCTCCCAAGTGCTGGGATTAAAGGCGTGCGCCACCACCGCCCGGCTCAGATATCCTTTTTAAAAAGGATGATAACGTTTGTTATGCCCTAGAATTTTGGCCTGCCTTTCCATCCATAAGTGTGAGCACACAGATCAATCCACACAGCTTCCAGGGATGTCAAGCCGTTGGGTCATCCGGGTTTTTGTCTACCTAAGATACAATGGGGACTGCGGGGAAGTTTTCATAGCATTTCTGGGCTTTGTGATTCCTCTGTTTTCTCTTTCAGTCCTTTTATACTTTCTGTACATACATAGCTTGGATTGTGTTCCGACGTCAGTACCTGACAGAGATTGAGGAAGAAGTAGGGAGGCTTTTTCGTACCAATATGTTCAACATTCCCCGAAGGAAACGCGAGGATGAAGAATCAGGAGGAGAGAAGAAGCGCATGACATTGGTACAGTTTCGGTAGGACCTCTCACTTATTTCCTCTGTTTTGTTTTTAAGAGAAGTCTCTCTGTGTAGCTCAGACTGGCCCCAAACTTGTAATCCTAAGTAGCTGGGCCACAAACCTGCCCATGGCATCCGACTCAGCTGTGACCATTGGACCTTTCCTCCGCTTAAGGACGTTTGTAAGAAGCAGGACAACGTAACTAAGGTGACTGTCTCCCTCCATCCCACAGGAAAATGATGGCAAAACGTCCAGCAATTAAAAAGGCTGTGGACATGCGCTCCCCAGTCTTGTCTACACTGCTGCCATCTCTCAGAGAAAAAGCTCAACATATCGTTGAAAAAAAGTATGTGGCAGGCATCAAACTGCCACCCCGAATGCAGAAGGGCACAACAAGTCTGGAGTCTGTGGCCATGCCCGTGTGAGTGGCCCAAGGAAAATCACAGCAGAGTCGTGGGTGGTGCCTCCTGGTGGGGATGGGAGGGCCAGGGGCTCAGGTACTGAGAAAGCTTCTGTTCCCCTGCCAACCCCTGACTCCCTGACCAGAGGTCTCCACTGAGGCCCATCTGGATGAGAGAAAAAAATCCTAGAAGCTGTGCTAGATTCTCAATAATTGTAGCCTGAAAAGAGAGGGCCAGACTTCTTAGAGCTGAGGGTCTATTCTAAGTATTCATCTTAGGGAGATGTGGGTACAGCCAGGGCAGAATCTTGCTAAGATTCAGTTTCGAGCTAGTATGTAAGACCACAATGGTGGAATGGAAACAGGTCTGGTTTTTTAAATAAATGTATGTCTTAGCTTTAATGTGTGTGTGTGTGTGTGTGTGTGTGTGTGTGTGTGTGGTTATCACAGAACAGAACTGGGAGAACTGGCAATCACAGTCACAAACACAACTGGGAATCACAGTCTATTAACTATGGCAATAATTCTCTTTACAGAGTTGGCATCTTGGGGGAGCCTCGACATCTGTTCAACCCTCATACTCTCCTGCCCCTTGAATCAGAAGAAAATGGGAAACAGAGTGGAAGGAATTCCTTCGTGATAGAGAGGAATAACGCAATGATTGAGGACACGCTGGACTTGGTCATGACAACCCTATCGTCACAAAACACCTTCCCTAAATAATCCAGTGTGTTCCCGTTCTTTATTCAGGTCCCTATATTTGAAGTAAACTACTTTGACTTAACACTTTCTATAGGATTAGTATTTGTTGTCCTAAAGTAGCTCATTAGCATGCTCAGGACTCCTTGGCTCAAGTTGTTCTTTTCATGACTACTCATTAAAGAATTTTAGAAAGATCTTAAAAAGCACATTTTCCTATTTTTACTCATTTTTCTTTGTGTGAGTGTGTGTTTGTGTGCGGGAGCACTTGTGTGTGCAGGTATATGTGGCACTTGTGTGCCTGTGCAGTGGAGGCCAGAGGGCGACTCTCACTCTTATTCCTTAGATGCCATTCACCTACTTACCATGCTAGTATTTTAATTATATATATAATTTTTAAGTTATTTGCTATGTGTGTGAGAGACAGAGACACAGAGTGTATGTGGAGGTCAGAGGCAACTTTAGGAGTCAGTGCTTTCCTTCCACTGTGTGTGGGCTCTGGGTACTGAGCTCAGGTTGTCAGGATTCTGCAGCAAAGGCCTTTACCTGCATGAACCCTCTTGTCAGCTCCACCACCCACTTTTTTTTGAGACAAGGAGGTAAAGATTGTTGAAGTCACCTTAGAATGTCAGCCTGTTGTGCTGGCAGAGGAAGCCATGGGCTGGAAGCAGAATCCCCTGCGAATGGCTGAGATGGGGTTGCCCTGGCTAGGTTGCAGAGGATAGGCAAGAGCCCCCCTGTGGGAGCCTCTAGAAGCATAGACATACATAGAGGAATAGTGGGTGTCACACGGTGGGATAATGCACTTTGTGTCTGGCACAGAGGTGTAAGCCAAGTGTCGGTGGATGTTCATAGATAGTTGTGTGTGTGTGTGTGTGTGTGTGTGTCCATGCTCAGACATGCAAGCATGCACAAGTGTGTACAAGCCTGAAGGCCCAAGGTCAATGTCTCTGTCTTCCTCCATAGGTCTCCGCTTTATTTGAGATAGTCTCCCACTAACCCTGGAGCTCCCTCCCTCCCTCCCTTCCTCCCTCCCTCCTTCCCTCCCTTCCTTTCTCCCTCCCTTCCTCCCTCCCTCCTTCCCTCCCTCCCTCTCTCCCTTCCTTCCTTTTCCCTCCTTTTCTCCTTCCCTTTCTCATTTCCTCCCTTCCTTCCTCCCCTCCTCCCTTCCTTTCTCCCTCCCTCCCTTTCTTTGTTCCAAATCAAGCTGACAAAGATAGTTCCTTCCAACGCTACCTAAACAGCTGAGCTGAGAGGGCCTGGCCAGTTCATAAAAGCACTTGCCTTGCAATCCTGACAACCTGCGCTCCTTCCCCGGAAATCAGTAGAAAACCTAGATGTGACAGTACGCATCTCTAATCCCAGCCTCCTGCAGAAGGCAGGAAACAGAGACGGGCCTCAGTCAGAAGTACACTAGCCAGCTGGTCTTCAATAGACAGGGCAACAGGGTGGGAGGGGGGAAAGGTGGCTTCTGACCCCATGAACACGCTGTGGCACATACACACAACCATCTCACACACACAGCCTTCACACACACACACAAGCATTTCACACACATACACACACACTACAATGTAAATAATTCGAAGATAAACATACCCATCCACACAAAATATTATGTTCATAGTAATTTTATTCCATAATTACTGACAACAAAGCAACTAAGATGGCATTTAATAGGCCAGTTGATAAGTTGTGGTATATCTATACAATAAAGTGTTATTTGGCAATAAGAAGAATGATCTATCAAATGATACAAAGATACAGACTAGGCAGTGGTAGTTCACACTTTTAACCCCAACACTCAGGAGGCAGAGGCAGGCGGATCTCTGTGAGTTTGAGGCCAGCCTGGTCTACAGAATAAGTTCCAAAAACAAAACAACAACAACAACAACAACAAAAAAGCTACAAGTGAATATGAAGTAGATATTGTGGAATCAGAAAAACCTATAGACACTGTATAATTCCAAGTATATAATATTCAGAACAAAGCAAAAAGAGAGAAGACAGACAAGTCAGCAAGAACAGAGAAGTGGTTCTAAGGACTTAGGCTGAGCAAGGCTGGATAGGCAGAGCAGGGGCTTCCGGAGCAGCAATTCACACGACACTGTGGTGATGAGCACATGCGTCTGCCTTGGTCAGAACCCACAAAACCTCCAGCACAGGGAGTAGGTGTTAATCTGTGAAAAATTCAGAAAACTGCTGGGGAAGTGCAAAGTTCCAGCACAGGAGACAGAATGCTATAGCACAAATAATAAAAACCCAGAGACAGATATGGGGTTCAAGCTGAGAAGCAAAGAGGCCAACCACTAGAGAGACTTTTTTTTTTTTTTTTTGGATTTTTCAAGACAGGGTTTCTCTGTAGCTTTTTGGCTCCTGTCCTGGAACTAGCTCTTGTAGACCAGGCTGGCCTCGAACTCACAGAGATCCGCCTGCCTCTGCCTCCCGAGTGCTGTGATTAAAGGCGTGCGCCACCACCACCGCCAGGCACTAGAGAGACTTTTTATCTCTACCAAATCTTCAGACCAAAAGGGTGAGATCCTGTCTCCAGGAATCCTCAGACTCCTCACTCCACTGAGTTCCTGTCTCTTCCCCTTTATATTCCTCTCGCTGCCCAACCATATCGCTCTTATCTCCTCCTCCCTAGAGCTGGGACACTGGGATTAAAGACGCGAGCTGGATCTCTTTCTGGACTTTGTGTAGCCCAGGGTGGCCTTGAACTCACAGAGAGTTCTGGAATTAAAGGTGAGTGTCACCACTCCCTGGCCTGTAAGGCTGACTAGCGTGGCTGCTTTGCCCTCCGATCTTCAGGCAAGCTTTATTTATTAAAACACAAATAATATACCACCATAGAATGCGACAAAAGGATCCACAGAATTAAGGAACTATGAAACAATCTCACTGGGGATGGATGGGCTAGTTCATCATCACTGTCAACCCAGTTTAGAATCATGGAAAAACACCTCTGGCTAAGTCTGTGAAGGTGTTTCCAGAAAGGTATAACTGAGTATGGAAGACCAGTCCTGAGGGTGGGCAGCACCATGACCTGGGCTGTGGTTCCAGAATCATTTAAAAAGAGGGGATGGAGGGCTGGAGAGATGGCTCAGTGGTTAAGAGCATTGCCTGCTCTTCCAAAGGTCCTGAGTTCAATTCCCAGCAACCACATGGTGGCTCACAACCATCTGTAAAGTCGTCTGGCGCCCTCATCTGGCCTTCAGGCATACAGACAGAATATTGTATACATAATAAATAAATATTAAAAAAAAAAAAAAGAGGGGATGGAGAAAGGGCCCAGAACTGACACAGCAGCTCACAGTAAGTCCGGGTTCAGGGAACCCGGCGACCTCTTCCGGCCCCACAGGGACCAGGCAAATGCATGACACACAGGCATGCATGCAGGAAAACCACTCAAGCATATAAAATAAATCAAAATAAAACATAACTGAGTACCAGAATTCTCTTTGCGTTTCCTGACTGCACATGTCATGTGACCAGCTGCTCCTGCTCCTATTGTGCCTTTTCCACTATGATACTCCATCAAGATGCTCCAGCCCAGTGCTTCTCAACCTTCCTAACGCTGTGACCCTTTAATACAGTTCCTCATGTGGTGGGGAACCCGAACCATAAAATTATTTTCATTGTTACTTTGTAACTATAATTTTGCTACTGTTATGAATTATAATCTAAATATTTGTGTTTTCTGATGGTGTTAGACGACCCCTGTGAAAGGGCCATTTGACCCTCAAATGGGTTGCAACCCACAGAAAAACTGCTTTAGACAGATACTGTAGAGTGCTTTGGAGGACCGTTAGGATAAATGAGTAGTTTATCTCCTTGGATTATATGCAGTGACTTTTTAATAACCTGACCAGGGCTCTGCGCCTTACTAGGTCCATTAGGAACTCAAGAACTTTAAAGGTGGGTTCCATGCTGAAGAGCTGAAGGAGGGAGTCAGGGCAGAGCTGGGTCACAAGACAGGAGAGCATGCAGGGAAGGCTAACTGTGAGGCAGAGACTAGGGTCTTAGCAGTGGGCTGACGGTCCTTGCGTAGCAACGAGGACAGAGGAGGGGGGGGGGGGAGTCAGTGCCCGCACCCAGCACCCGATGCCTGGACGGCTAGCTTCCTGAGGAGCACAGCTGTTCCTCTGAGACTTGCCTCTTTTCCTGTGCTCATTCAACCCTGACAAACCTCCAAACAGTAGGCAGCAATTTCCTTTTCAAATTGTATCTCAGGGCAACCCAAATCATCGATGATGAAAACGTTTCTCTTTATAAGACCACTGTAAGTAATAATTAGGACGAGTCCTGCTAGAATACTATCATTTTTCAAAATTAAAAAAAAATCTTTTTATTTTATAGCTATGGATGTTTTGACTGACTGTATGTCTGTGCCTCATGTAGACGCAGTGTCTGAGTGGCCATCGGCTCAGCAGGGACTGGAGTTACCGACAACTGTGAGCTGCCGTGTGGGTGCTGAGAATTGAACTCAAATCCTCTGCAAGAGCAGTCAGTGCTCTTAACTGCTGAGCCATCTTGCTGGTCCCATTTTATAAAACCTTAATAGAATAAGAGTCGCAGACAAGACCTCAGGTGCAACTGGCATCATGGAAGCGCTGGGTCAGGATGTGAGTAGCTCTTGAGCGATGCACCCTCTTTTCACACAACTAGTAATTCTTTGTATTAAGTGCAGACCAAGGCACAAAAGAGATTTTTAAAAGAAAAAAAAATCCATACATATTCTCAAGAAACCAAACTGAGTCAGGCAGTGGTGGTGCACGCCTTTAATCCCAGCACTCTGAAGGCAGAGGCAGGTGAGTTTGAGGCCAGTCTGGTCTACAGAGCAAGTTCCAGGAAGGCTCCCAAGCTACAGAGAAATGCTGTCTTGAAACAAACAAACAAACAAACAAACAAAAAATTTGGCTTTTCACATTGGGACTCTGAATGGCAAAGCTGTTTTAACAAGTTGAGAACTGTAAGTTTGTCCTTCTAAATCAGTGGTTCTCAACCTGTGGGTCTCAACAGTTCTTCAGTTCATAGCAGTCTTGGCCTGCTGCCAGATTGCAGTGTTTCTGTTTAGTCCAAAGTAAAAGCAGTGCCTCTCTGTGGGCAGCATAGGGCAGGCCCTTTGGTAGAGGCCTCTCTGTAGCTTCCACATAGCAAGGCTGAGTCTTGGCTTCCAAAGAACACTGCTGTCTCCTGGATTTAGAATAAATTCCGTGTTGGTTGTCTTCCAGGAACCAGCTTGTGGCCAACACATCAGTAGTTCTTCAGATTTGGAAACAAATCAGGACTGTTTTCTTCCCAAGAGGCAAACACTTCGGGTAACTGGCGGCAGTTCTTAGAAAGGATTAAAATGTGAACTCAGACCCCCACTCCCAAGCTATCTGGAAGCCAGGAAAGTATATTTATGGGGAAAGAGGTTTGTATAAATACTTTCTTCAGTGGCCTGTACGGTCCAGTTGAGTCCAAGCATTCGGTGTTCAGTGAATGATACCAAATTAGGAGCTCCTGACACCCAGACACGAGGGCTCGCCTCCCCAGGACCTTTCAGGCTGGCCTGGATACCAGGAGATTTGTCCACACACATGTAAGTGAGAATGAACGTCTCGGGGCTTTGCAGGAAACTACCCCATGCTCAGGACCAGTGAGCAGGAGAATGCTAAAACAAACAAACAAACAAAAACAAAACAAGCTGGAGAGATGGGTTAAGAGCACTGGGTTTGATTCCCAGCATCCACATGACGGCTCATAACCATCATTAACTCCAGTTCTAGGGGATCTGATGTCTGCAGTGAGTCTTTCTCTGTCCCCCAGTCAGCTCCCAAATAACGACACAGAGACATATGAATTATGAAAGCTTGGCCTTAGCTTAGGTTTGCCCCACTAACTCTTATTACTTAAATTAACCCATATTTTCTTTTATTAACCTACATTCTACCACGTGACTTTTATATCCTTCTTATTCTGTGTGTAAGGCTTGTCTGTGTCTTCTCGTGGTGTCTCTCTTGGGCTTAGATTCATCTTGAGTCTCCTCTTTCTGCCTGAAAGTCCCGCCTATCTCTCCTGCTTAGCTATTGGCCATGTAGCTCTTTATTAGACCAATCAGGAGGCACCTTAGGCAGAGACTCATCTTCACAGTGTAAACTAATATTCCTGTAACAGGTGTCTGCTTCTGAACTCTGAGAATACCAGCCTGTATGTGGTGCATAGACATACATGTGAACAAAACACTCATGCACATAAAATAAAATTTAAAAATTAGGGAGGAGGAAAGGAGAGAGAAAATGCTAGAGAAACAACGTGACGCTGGACTTCTATTTTAAGAGGGTTGTACCATGTACCCCGGGTTGGCCTTAAGCTTCTGAGCCAGCCTGGCCTCCGCAGTGCTGGGATCACAGGCATGTACCTCCACAACGGGCTGATGCTGGCATGTTAGTGAGGAAATGACAAGCAAAATTCCTGACTCCTTTTCCCATATATGGCATCATCAGGGCCTCACTGGAGAACACTCCTAAGTACTTTGGACCTTCATAATCAAGAAAACTATTCAGAAGAACTATGCCCTGAAAAACATGGATGAGTTAAGATACTGCAACGATTTAAACTGAAAAGTCTGAACCAACTTCAGGTACTCACAGTCAGTGGCCAAGGGCTGACATTTGGGACTCTCTTCCTTGGAAGACCCAAGCAGAAACAAGGGTGAAATATGGGAGAATTTGGATTCCCCCAGATCCAAGGACAGGCTTACCCGGGGAAGATTTGAGTCCCGACACCTTCCTGTACAGCCTGTGGGGGACCACAGGGCATGGATGCCACAGCTTGAGTTCATAACTGATCTGACCACATCTGAGGTTGAGCTGGGTTGCTCTGCTTTCCCATCAGCACAATGGGGAGATCTTGTAAGTTTGTGGGGAGGATGGTATATACAAATCTCTGGCAATTGTGTGATTTATTTATTTTTTTTAGACAGAGTCTCTATGTAGCTGTGGCTATCCCTGGTACTTGCTATGTAGACCAGGTTGGCTTTGAACTTACAGAGATCTGCCTGCAGAGTGCTGAGATTAAAGGCGCACACCACCACCACTGGCCCCTGTGGGTTATATGATTCACAATGGATGGTAAAGCCTGTGGGAAAGGTCTCTAGAAGGATCCGCACGTCTTTTGACATTTAAAAGCCATCTTAAACTTAGGGCTAAGTTCAAGTTTTCATGGTATCTCTGTTAGACACACTACAGACATAGTATTTAGTCATAATTCCAAAACCGCCTCATTTTTATCACTTAAAAGTGTTATTTATTATTATTGTGTTTGTGTGTAGGAGGGGTTGTTGACAGAGGTTTCTGTCCCACCAGGTCCTGTAGTAATATGGTGCGGCGGGGCTGCGTCCCCAACACCCCAGCCGCCTGCTCGGCTAGCTTATACCCGAAATAACAACACACAAACTGTATTCATTTAAAAACTGCTTGGCCCATTCTCTTCTAGGCTAATTCTCACATATTAATTTAGCCCATTTCTAATCATCTGTGTATGGTACCCCAAGGTGCGCTTACCAGGAAGATTCTAGCTTATGTCCATCCTGGGTCGGAGCTTCATCCCGGGAGCAGGGCATGGCGTCTCTCTCAGGCATCTGCTCCCGAGAGGACAGCTGTCGAGACTCTGACCTCACTTCCTCTTCCTCCCAGCGTTCTGATCTGTTTACTCCACCTACCTATGTCCTAACCAATAAAATGGGCCAGGGCAGTTCCTTTATTAGCCAATGACCTTGCTCCATCAAGGTCCTGCAGTCTTTCAGTCCCAAAGAAACACACAGAGGTCTACATTAATCATAAATTGGTCGGCCTATTAGCTCAGACTTCTTATTAATTCTTAGATCTTAACCCATTATTCTTGTCTGTGTTAGCCACATAGCTTGGTACCTTTCATCGGCGAGGCATTCTCATCTGTATCCTCTACATCTGGGTGACAAGTACAGACTGACTCCTCCTCCCAGATTTCTCTTGTTCTTGTTGTCGTCCCCCCCCCCCCCCACTTCCTGCCTGGTCGCCCTGCCTATACTTCCAGCCTGGTTACTGGTCAGTCAGCTTTTTATTAAAATAACACAAGTGACAGGATAAAAGACCATTGTCCCACCACATAGGGTGTGGGCATGCCATGGCATGCTTCCGAAGATCAAAGGGCAAGGGACAAGAGTTCATTTTCTCCTACTGTGCGGGTTCTGGGGATTGAACCCAGGTCGTCAGGCTTAGGGGCAAGTCATTTCATCAGTGAACCATCTCAACCATCCATTTTCCACCCATTTTAATATCACAAAACTATGACTATGGAACCCAGCCACAGATGCCATGCACACAGCACAGATATTCAACTACATGGTTTCTGTTGTTTTATCTTCGGCACGGTGACAGCGCCTTAATCTACCGCTATTTCAGCCAGCAATTGTGACTCCCACAGTTGTTGGCCTGCTTCTCTGGCCACAGCCTGTCTGCTCAGGTGGCAGGCTGGTGGAAATTTTATTCCCACAGGCACTGGCTGTTAGGACTCAGACATTATGCTGGCCCTGTCACCTGATAGGATACACCCAGGCAGTATCCTGGCCAGCCCAGGGTCCTATGGCTGCTACGTCACTACATGGTTTATACGCAGGTGCAAAAGGTCCCTTTGAGAGACAAGCTCTGCCCATTTCTGCTCCATTCCCACTGCTCTTCTGAAGAGGCAGGCTCGCTCTTGCCTCTTCTTCCTCTTCCCCTTTTTTCTGTATCTCTCTCTTTCTCTCTTCCCTCCCCCACTCCCCTTTATCTCAATAAAACTCCCACATAAGCTCTGCCTGCATGGTGTGTCTGTCCCTCACTAGCTGTGGGCCTTCACCCACCTGGTGGCCCCTTGACCTACCAAGGTCTGTCTCCCACCACTTTACAACAGTGTCTCTGCCACTGTGGCTAAAGGCAGCTTTAACTAAATCTCTATCATTCTATTTATAAATGAAACTCGAGACTCAAAGGCTGGGGTGAAAACCTGCTAGCTCAGAGAGGTTAAGCAGCACCTAGCTAACCTTCTTACCTTATTGACATATCCCCAAGAGAGCATCCTTCTGCCCTGCCAAACAAACAAACAAACAAAAACCCATGCTCTCTAGCTCCTCCAGATGCCCGTCGATGCTCTATGATTACTTTTCGTCAATGAGTTGCTAACTAAACCTCATGACCCAGGGTTAATTTTATTTAATTAATGCAAACGCAACCTCAGGGTTCATAGTGTGATCGAAACCCCAACAGGTTTCTTCCACAGGATTCATGATGGCTGGAGATTTAACTGTACGTGCTAGGCATGTGCTTTCCCATTGAGCTATGTGATAATATTACAATAAGTTGATCCAGTTGGTTTATAACTCACTATTAATCCAGGCTGGTCTTGAATTTGGGATTTCAGGCACCATACCCAGCAAGCACAGCATCATAGATTCCAAACCTGGATATGGTTCAGAAAAGAAACCATGCTTTGATATTTGAGTGATACCAGTGAATAAACCATGCTTTGATATTCGAGTGATACCAGTGAATAATCTTCATAACATACTGTGAAATGTATGCATACTGAATCTTGTGTTATTCTGAAGCCAGTGTAATTCACTTAAAATAAATTGCATTCAACTCAACTATCCGTCATTGAGAACCTGTGGGCGGTACTTAGAAATACAAATAACTTTTGTTCTTTGCAATTCCAGATGCAATTACACAGCCTGACTAACAGGAAAGAGAAGAAACAGAAACTGTTCATTTGGGTATCCTGGGGTAAACACCAGATTTTAGGTACAAACACTACAGAAGTATAGAGTTTGCTGAGGAATTTTGCCTTTGAAATCACCGGCAGTCAGCAATGCCCAGGCACTTCAGTTTAGTGAGCCTTAAAGAAAGTACAGGAAGAAGAGAGTATTTCTTGAGGCAAAACTGAGAGGAAGGCTGGGAGGGAGTTTCTATCAGGCCCAGGGACTGGACACAGGGCTGGGGTGCAGCACAGAAAAGCCCACCGCGAGCTGTCTCTCCCCGCTCGTCACTGGTCACGTGGCGGGACCAGCTTGTGACCAGCCCGGGGATCTTGGGCGACCTGCTCAGGACCCGAGACCTGCTTGGGATTGGCGGCTCGCAGAACCTGCCGCCTGCTGCCACATGGCCCGCCATCACCGCTCGGGCCACCGCTCTGGGACCAGCAGCCTTCTCTGCCTTGGGACTGGCTGCTCGCAGAGTCCGCTGGCTGCCTACAGCTGCCATCTGGGACTTCATAGCATTTTTTTAAATAACAACACCTTAAGTCCTATCTCTGAGAAATCACACCCCAAATCACAGGAAAGCGTAACTGGGGGGCTCTAGCCTTAATTATGCCGTGAACTCTCATCTAGGGAAACTCAAGACGTTCCAAACCCCTGAAAGCAGTTACTGAGTTTTCTATGAAAGATAGGAGATAGCTGAGACCCAGGAGTAACAGCTGCCTGCTGGGAATGCCGGTGTCCCTGACACCAGGCTGACGGCAGATAGGGCCCACCCTTCATCTGCAATTGTGATTTCCACCCAGGCGTGTTCATCATCACTGATGTTCCTCTAAATGATAGTGAGGTCTGTAATAAACCAGCCTCTCAAGGAGGTCACAAGGAGGGGCAGCGATGGTGCCATTGATAAGGTCTGCCCTAGCCCAGCAGCTGAAGATCCGGAGGGGACAGAACTTATGGATGTTCCTGGGCCCCATGAGGCTCTGGAAGTAGCAAAAGCCCCAGAGTCAAGAACAGGAAGTCTTTTTTTTTTTTTTTTTTTTTTTTTTTTTTAGAGCTGGGTTAGGGAGAGGCAGCTGAATGAAGAGTCAGTACTCTCTTACGATGCAAGGTCAAGGCTTTTGTTCCAAGCAAAAGACAGATTGTCCTTTGTCCCTCTCCAGCTAGACGATACCCACGGCCCCAGGAGGAATAACTGGTACCTGTCACAAGACACCACTGCCTTGTCACATGCCGAGCCCGGCTCTAGAATGAGACTGCTGACCTCTGGCCCCTCCCCGACTTTCATTCTCTCCCTTTGGTGTCACATTTCAAGACAAGTCTTGGCAAATAAAATGAAAGATTGATTGGTTGTTGCTATTACTATTATTATTATCGTTATTATTATAAGAGGAGAGTTAACCCGATTCAGATAATAGATGTGTTAAAAAAACAAAACAAAACTTGTTCTTCCCTGGTAGTGGATTGTCTTTCTTGTCATGATGGATCTCCAATGACTAATGAAAACGGGAAGATTATTTGTTTAAAAACAGAGCAGAAGCTGGGGAGATGGGCTCCGTCTATAAGGGCTCATTGTGAAAAAGTGAAGATCTGAGTTGAGCCCTAGATCCCAGGACCTGTGTAAAAGCCAGGCATGGTAGTCTGGCTAGTGCTAGTGCGGGAAGACAGATGCCCTGGACTTTCTGGCGGGTAAATCTAAGTGAATCACTGAACCTCAGGGTAGCTGAGAGACCCTGATGGCTGAGAGGGAAAACTCTGGGCTGTGTGATGACACAATGCATTTTAACACCTAAGCATCTGCTGGGGATTACTGGGTTTTTTTGTTTTGTTTTTGTTTGTTTGTTTTGTTTTATTTTTTTCCAAGACAGGGCTTCCCTCTGTAGCCGTGGCTGTCCTGAAACTCACTCTGTAGACCAGGCTGGCCTCGAACTCACAGAGATCTGTTTTCCTCTGCCTCCTGCGTGCTGGGATTAAAAGTGTGTGCCACCACAACTAATTCCTGTTATGGGTTCTTAGTCTTTTTTTTTTTAATATTTATTTATTTATTATGTATACAATATTCTGTCTGTGTGCATGTCTGCAGGCCGGAAGAGGGCACCAGACCTCTTTACAGATGGTTGTGAGCCACCATGTGGTTGCTGGGAATTGAACTCAGGACCTTTGGAAGAGCAGGCAATGCTCTTAACCACTGAGCCATCTCTCCAGCCCCATGGGTTCTGAGTCTTGTTGGAAACAGAACTCAGAAGGAAGCTTGAGGACGATTTACTCTGAAAGAAGGGCAAAGTGGGCAGCCTCAGCTACACCCAAGGAGGCAGGGGTCTTCAGAGGGTAAACAAAAATGTCCAGGGTCAGAACAGATACTCCTGAGATCTTGAATCTCTGAAGAGATGGAGCTGCTTGTGCCAACCCTTTCAAGAGTAACTAAAAGTCAGGAGGCCGGGCAGAAATGGTTCTCAGGCACCCTGTCCTGACAATGAATGGGTCGAGCCTTGGCATCTCCTTGTGTTCTGTTTATGCTATGTCTCAGTCATGGCCATATTTCACCTCTAACTGGGGCATTATAAATAAAGGGCTGGGAAGAGTACCCGGCCTGGCTGGCAGGAATGATGGTGTTCTGATGAGACCGCACTCCCTCCTTTGGCTCTCAGCTGACTGAATGAATCAAACCCGAGAAATTACTGTTTCCCGAGGGGGCTCCTGCATGGCAGGAACCTTGGGGGATGGCAGAGGAGTACAAACCTTTTTTTTTTTTTTTTTTTTTTGGTTTTTCGAGACAGGGTTTCTCTGTGGCTTTGGAGCCTGTCCTGGAACTAGCTCTGTAGACCAGGCTGGTCTCGAACTCACAGAGATCCGCCTGCCTCTGCCTCCTGAGTGCTGGGATTAAAGGCGTGCGCCACCTCCGCCCGGCTTGGAGTACAAACTTTTAAAAATTGTCTTCTGACCTTGCAGGAAAGACTGACGGACCTGAGAGACCAAGAATTGAGATAATGGTGGACCGGGGACCACACCTGGGGAATAACTTAGTTATGGATAGCTCTTTTTTTTTTTCTACTTAAATCTTACCCACGAAGGTGTGTGTGGTCCCAGCACTCTGGAGACAGAAGCAGGCAGATCTCAGTGAGTTCCAGGCCAGCCAAAGCTACACAGTGAGACCTAGCTCGAAATAAATAGATGAAAATAGATATTAAGAAATTAATGTGCAAGTCCTACCCTTAAGTCAGGACCCCCAAGATGGGCTTGGGGGCGTCATCAGATCTCTTTGTTTCTCTTCCCAGTGGGACCACATCGAATAAATCTCCTTTTTCTGCTTTCAATAATAAGGTAAAGAACTCATCGAGGAACAGCATGATGTTGAGCTCTGACTTCCACATGTGTGTGCATTTATGCATCTGTATATACATAGAAGAACATATAGATATACAATAAAGAAAGGAGGGAGGAGGGGATGAGGAGAAGGGAAGCAAAAAGGAAAGGGGAAAACATGGGAGGAAGGAAGGGGAGAGGGAGGGAGAAAGGAAGAGTGAAGGAAGGAGAGAAGAAAGAGGGGGAGGGAACTGTGTACCTGGACTTGTTAAGATATGGCTCTATGGTTAGCAATGTCTGCTGGGGATGTAGGAAGGAACAGGAATGGTTGCCAGTGTGCCAGCTCCTACATAGTTCTCTAATCCCCTTTAAACACAGTGTATAGAAAATCAATACATAAAACAAACTCAAGTAATATTAAGTATTTATTATGACCTATCACCAAGGTGATAAGTATTTTGAAAATCCCCTGTTGGTGGGTTCCTCTGTTGATTCAATAAGCTAAATCCAGTCAAATTAATAAAACCAGATTTGATAAACAGAACCAAGCAACTCCCAGGTGATTCTTGGGGGAGGCAGGAGAGAAATCACAGGTATCTGTCAGGGACCAGGTCTTAAATGCTCTGTAGGCCTGGTCCCCAGCATCCCAGGGGGAGGAGCTGCAACTTAGCAGGCCTTTTGAAGGCAGGGTCTGGAGAGAGATGGGTGGGGGCGAGGAGAAGGAGGAGGAGGAGGAGGAGGAGGAGGAGAAGGAGGAGGAGAAGGAGAGAGCAGAAAGACTTGGTCCGACCATGTTTAATCACAGTGAGGGGGCATCCTTGTCACTCGTGTGCGGATGGCTAAAGAGGAAGATGGGATATGGCCCCTCATAGTCTCCAAGAGAAGCTGAGAAATGTACTCTCTTAGCAGGAAACTAAGAGACTCAATGAGTTCCGTGTGTGTGTGTGTGTGTGTGTGTGTGTGTGTGTGTGTGTGTATTCAGGAGACCCATGGTCTCAGGATTGGTCCTCTCATGCCACACTGTAGGATCTGAGAGCTGAACTCAGGTCATGAGGCCTACACATAAGCACCTCTACCCACTGAGCCATCTATCTTTTCTACCCTTATTTTATTTTTTAAGTTTTTTTTTAACTTTATGCGTATGGGCATTTTGTCTACCTACATGTCTGTGTACCGTGCGGATACTGGTACAACCCAGAAAAGGACGTCAAATCTCCTGGAATTGGAGTCATGGTTGGAAGTCAAACATGGGTCCTCTGGAAGAACATCCAGTGTTCTTAAATACCCTCTCCCCATCCCCTATTTATCTTATTTACCTAGTTGTTTCATGTAGCTCAGCCTGACCTCAGTCTCACGATGAAGTCAAGGGTGACCTTGAATTCCCACTTCCATCTCCTAAGTGCTAGGATTACAAACCTCTTTCCCCAGGCCTGTCTTTTGGAGTCCCCAGGGTCTCCTGTGCTCTGCCGACTGAACTCCACTCTCTAGGTACTTCAGAGACATTCAGTTTGGCTCCACAGGACTCCAAAAGGAAGTGATGGTCATCCAATTTTACAAACAGAGAAACCTCCCTCCTAATCCTTTGCAAACAGTTCCACTAACTGAGGACCAAGTATTTCAATATATGAGCCTATGTGTGTGTGGGGGGGTGGGGGCATTGGCATCCAAACCACCACGGCAGTCAACAGCCCAGCTGTGTGTGGTCTTTGCGGAACAGACCCAGCTGGACTCCTAAAGATTCCTGTCTCAAACAAACAAAAAGCAGTAGTGTGCTTAGCTTGGAGGTAGACCGCTCACCTGGTATGCAGTCTTGAATAAGTTCACACTGAGCATTCATTTAAGCACACTGTTACAAAACTATTTACTTCAGATTTAATGCTCCCTCCTTCTGACAGGAGAAGCTCATAAAATGTAGGGAGCTGAGAAGACTTAGAAGGCTCTAGAAGCTCAGAAAGTTGCCAGACTCACAGTAGGCAGTATGTACCTGCAGGTGAGGCAGCTCTTACCTGGAACAACCTGCAAGTTGGTCACTTGAGTACTTCATTCACGGGTTCCACTTGTATCAATCTTGTGTCTTTCGTGTGTCAATCTTGACAGTGTGTTCTTTTCTAACCTGTACTGTTGCTTTGCATTGAACAAAGTATTCTTGTTACTTTGAAATTCCTGCGCCCCTTTACTTCCTTTTTTTTTTTTTTTTTTTTTTTTTTTGGTTTTTCGAGACAGGGTTTCTCTGTGGTTTTGGAGCCTGTCCTGGAACTAGCTCTTGTAGACCAGGCTGGTCTCGAACTCACAGAGATCCGCCTGCCTCTGCCTCCTGAGTGCTGGGATTAAAGGCGTGCGCCACCACCGCCCAGCACTCTTTACTTCCTTCATGAATAAGATGCCCAGAGCCTGAAAAGTCACTGGGCTAGACCTCAGCCACCAGTGCCAGCTCTGTGAGTGTATGAAGACATACTGTTGCCACTATTTATAGTATAACTAAATAAAAGGCATGGAGAGCTGGCCATGGTGATACAGGTTTGTAATCCCAGCACCCAGGAGGCAGCGGCAGGAGGGTCAAGGAGTTCAAATTTACTTTGGTTACATGACACTCTATCTCAAAAACCTAAGAAGGACTAAGGAAATGGCTCTAAAGGCTTTTTGCATGTAAGTCTCATGACCTGAATGCTGTCCTTGGAACCCTTGGAAGGGTTGAATAAAAGGTGAAGCAGGAAAAAAAATTAGAAGCAGTATTTACTGAAAAGCAGCTAGTTTGTATAGTTATAAGAGATTTTTAATTACTTAAGGTGTTCAGGGCAAGGTGGCATACACTTTAATTCCAGCACTCGGGAGGCAGAGGCAGCCCAGTCTGCAAAGTGAGTTCCAGGACAACCAGAACTGTTACACAGAGAAACCCTTTCTCAAAAAGCCCCAAAAGTAAAGAAAAAAAATACTTTATAGTCTATTTTTATTTATGTGTCTGTATGTGCACCCCATGCATGCACAGGGACCTGGGGAGGCCAGAGGAGGTGTCAAGGCCCCTGGAGCTGGAGTTACACACAGTAACACGGTGCTGGGAGCCGGACTTGAATCTCTAGAAGAGCAGAAAGCACTTTTAGCTGCTGGACCATCTCTCCTTTTGAAATTATTTTAAGCCATATGTGGGGGTGCTCACCAGCAATTCCAATACAGGGTTGCCAGTTTGAAGCTAGCCTCGATGACATAGCAAGACTCCGCCTCAAGAATCTAAAAGATAAAAAAAAAAAATCTAGCTGGGTGGTGGTGCATGCCTTTAATCCCAGCACTCGGGAGGCAGAGGCAGGTGGATCTCTGTGAGTTCGAGGCCTGGTCTAAAGAGCGAGTTCCAGGACAGACTCCAAAGCTACAGAGAAACCCTGTCTCAAAAAAACCAAACAAACAAAAAACCCAAATTCTGACCTGTTGCCCCCCCCCATGAAGAAGCATGTATTTGCAAAGGTAATCTTAATAGAATTGTTTCCATTATGACTCAGGGCGTTTAAATATGCTCTCCCAATCTTCATAAAGGTTCAGAACCTGGTGACGTGTACCCATATAGAGACAGGGACAGCCACACTGTTTTCCAGCTGGCTGAGTCTCTCTTCCCCAACGCAGTGTGGGGGCCCACACTAACCCCGAGGGGTGAGAATGTTTCCACTGTGATCAGAAAGACCTCACAGTAAGTGGGTGTAGTGGGGTTTCCATGACATAAGCCAATTTTGCACATTACCGCAGGGATGACTGGGCACTTGGTGTGAATAGGGTCCTTTTCCAGAACTTCCAGGGTAGTGAAGCAAAAAGAGACCTCTGGGGTGACGCTTTGGGGCCCCAGACTTCAAAGGAACTCTGCGAGGGCCACTTTCTCAGCCCCACCTCCCAAATCACAAGGGCAGAACGAGATAGGGACCCCAGGGCACCACTGCTTGCTGGCATCACTGGGACAACACATTCCAAAGCAGCATGCCCAGTGGCTGTCTCCTTTCCTAAATTCTGAAACTGTGGCGACCACAGCTTCCTCCCCTTTGATCCTGTCTGCTCTCCATAGGTCTGCATGCAAAAGTCCCCGGTGGCTGCTATGGCTACAGTCTTCCATCTTATACAGCTGATATCCCTGGGGGAAGGAGAGACTCCATCTCCCTCAACAGGTTACAGTGCCAAGACTACAGGGGAGGGCTGGGACCAGGACCCCAACATGTGAGTGTTCATACATGATCTGAAGCTTCTGTGAACGCCTGGCGAAAGACAGTGTAGTGAGCCCAGGAATTCCCTGGTCATGTCTACATAGGTGCCTCTTCGCCTGTTCCCTCCTTGAGACTGCTTTCCACAGACCGGTTCTACCACCATCACAAGTTCTACAGCTTGGCTCTCTGTCCATTAAAGATGGCCATTCCTTTAATTACAGCACTCGGGAGGCAGAGGCAGGCGGATTTCTGTGAGTTCGAGGCCAGCCTGGTCGAACAAAGGGAGTTCCAGGACAGGCTCCAAAGCTACAGAGAAACCCTGTCTCGAAAAAACAAAACAAAACAAAACAAAACAACAACAACAAAAAAAGATGGCCATTCTGGGTGAAACCTAGCCCCGATGGGCTTGAGGGCCTCCGTGCAGGTAGGCTGTGCCTTCTGGCTTCTAATTTGCCTACTCCAGGGATAAAGTTGAGCAAACTTGGCCTTCCTGCTTTGTGTAACACTGCCACCCAGCACAGGAAGTGGCCCTGGAAAACCAAACCTGCCCTCCCCACAACACGCAATTAGTGTTTTAATATTTGGATGGTTCAGTTCAGTGCCAGGTCTCCTGGAGGAGCCAGGACATAATTCCCGGTCCCTTCTTCCAAAACAAACCGAGGATCCTTTATTCTTGAGGCCGACTTCCTCTGATGAGGTTTTCCTGGACCTGGGGAGGTCTCTGTTGGCTCCCCTCGGCCTCTACTTACAGGTCTCACTTGCCTTCTCTGTTTCGTGGTTTGAGCTGGAGATGGACATGAGGCTGATGTTCTGGCCTCGCTTTGGAGCATAGGCCTCTAAGCGGGGCCTTCCCTGTAATTCCTATTCCTCCTAGCTTTGAGTCAGCCCCAGATTTACTGAAACACCAATGTCAGGAAAGAACAGACGGAGCACGGGCTCCTTCCCAGTGTGCCACCTCCACCCTGCCTTATCAGGAAAATGAATCAGATGAAGGAGTCAATTTCCACTGTTGGCGAGCAAGCAAAGGCCTACTGCCTGTTGATGAAGACGCCAAGAGGCCATGGGAGTTCGCAGGGTGGAGGCTGTCCTTGCTCCTAGGGCAGACCCCTCGACTGTGGTGCACATGAAATAGAGCCTCAGCACGGCTGTACGGAACAGGACAACACTCATCCCAGGAGGAGGCACGTGGTAAATTGAATCTGTCACGTATTCAAGGGCTCAAGGCCACTGCAGGGGAAAAGAATGAAGAGGGCTTTGAGCTGGCCTGCTACCACCGTCATCCCATCCCCACATCCGTGTCTTTTTGTATCTCAGGCTGGCCAATCTCAACTGAGGTTCCCTCTTTGAAGATGTCTCTGGCTTGTGTCAAGTTGACCAAAAACGACCCAATCAGTGAGGAGTTATTTAGGTGGAAGGGACAGGAGACGGTAGAGCTGCCCGCGCTTCATAAAGGTGCGGACATGCTGACCACTCCCAGGCCCTGCTGCTGGCACCCCTGCTGCTGGCACCCCTGCTGCTGGCACCCCCGCTGCTGGCACCCCTGCTGCTGGCACCCCTGCTTCACTTCCGGGGTTCTTCCAGACTCTCCCTCAGCTCGTTAAACCAAGGAATTCACTCTCGTCAGGCTGTAGATCTCCAAGAGCAGTTCTAGACTCCACAGGTAAAGAAGCCCTTAAATTTCATCATCGCCCTCGCTCCACCCCAGGCATGCACGAACAGGCACGGAAGTCAGATTGGCTGAGTGCAGAGGTCAGAGTGGAGTGGGCACAGAGCCCAAAGCGAGTCAGAAGGAAAGGAGCAAGGTAGGGGAGACCAAAAGAGCTGCCGAGGATCGCTGATCAGTGCGTGTGGCTGGTGTGAGGATCAGGCGAGATCTCTGTCAGGCAAGGGTAGGCAGCTGGAAGGAACGAATCGGGAGCTGTAACTCAGTGCTAGCTCACAGCACAGCAGCAGTGTTTGTTACAGAGAGATAACATAGAAAGAGGATTATGTTGGATTGGGCTCCCAGTTTTAGAGCATTCTGTTCCGTACCCCATGGCTTTGGTGCATGGGATAAGACCCCAGAACTGGGCATAAAAACGAGAGAGGGGTGCGAACCCTGATAGTGTGGTTCCCTGTTCTCAATGCCTTAAATTCCCCACTACGCCCCCTTCCTAAATGATTCGAGTATCTTCAAATCATGCCAAGCCGTTTTTTTTACATTTGTATATATGATAAACCAAACATTTGATTGTGTGTGTGTGTGTGTGTGTGTGTGTGTAAGTGGGAACATGCATGCTTTGGAGGTTACAGGACATCTAAGAGTCGTTCCCTCTTTCTACTTTGTGAGGTCTGAGGCCCTGTCTTGGTATCTTTCTGATCCTGTGATAAAGCAGTCTCTCAAGTGAGCAACGGACGGCAGAGACTGTTCATTTCCATTCCCAGCTTGAGGTCTCTACCATCTTGTCTGGAAACTCAAGGCAGCAGGCACCCGAAGCATCTGGTCACGGTGTGTCGGCAGGCGGGAGAGAGCAACGGAAGCATGCACTTACACAATCTGCTCTTACACAATCCAGGATCCTCTGCTGAGGGAATGGTGCCACCCACAGTGGGCAGGTCATCCCACCTCAATTAGCAAAATCAATATAATCCCCCACAGACAAGTCTAGGCCCATCTCCCAGGTGAAGTCCACAGTCTGTCAAAACGGCGACACTAACAACCACACTATATTGTGAATCTAAATGCAACGTCGGAAATTAGGAATTCCCTAGAAGGAAACAGTCATACATTTTTCTGATTTTGGTTTATGTAGTAATTATTCCTATGATTCTGAATCACAAGTAACCAAAAAAATGAATAAACAAAAAAAACCCCAAACAGGCCTGATCCAAATAATTTTTTTTTGAGGCCAGCCTGGTCTACCTAGTGAGTTCCAGGCCAGCCAGGGCTACATGCCTCAAAACAAACAAACAAGCAAACAAAGCAACAAAGTAACAACACGTGCATATGTGTGTGTGTGTGTGTGTGTGTGTGTTTAAAAGGGTACCATTGGTGTCTTTGGGGGGATTGCTAGCAGGATGGAGCAGAAACAGAAGTGTTTGCCGCCAATCCTGACGAGTTGAGTTAGATCCCCAGGACCCACATGGGGGAAGGAAAGCACCCACTCCTACTGGCTGTCCTCTGGCCTCATCCCTGAGCCATGGCACATGAATCCCACATACACAAACATAGAATCATTCGATGTACTTTAAAATGGTTATCAATAAAATTTGAAGACGGCCAATAGAAACGAAGAAAATATTTGCAAAATAAATGCAGAATGGGATTTATATGGAGATACATGAAAACCTGTAACAATGGTGGAAAGAAAAGTAACCAAATTTAAAATGGGCAGAGACAGGGTTGAGCTTTAGCTCAGGGGTATAGGAGGTCCTTGAGACACTTGAGACTCTAGGATCAACCCCCAACATGCACACGCACACACACACACAAACATACACACACACACACACAACCTGTGCATAGAAGGAAATGATAGAAGGGGCACATGTAAGCTTTGTGACAGTCATTCCCTGGGCAGTCCCAAGTCTCTGCTGTGTTTGCACTTGATCTTGAGTGTCTGAGTCACTGCTGAACCTGAGCCAGCTTTTGACTCCTCTCTCCAGCTTTCTTCTGTGATGATTTCCCTGACATCAGCTTGTGGCACAGGCTGATGAAGAAGGGACGAGAAGGAGGTACACACACACACACACACACACACACACACACACAGGCACTAGAAGGTCCTGCTCTCTGCCTTCCTATAGTGTCATCTAAGCCTACAGGGCCCTCCGAAATGCTACACTGACTCCCTAAGAGGTGCTTCAGCTATAGCTCCCCACCACAGAAAATACTCCCACGGTTAGTGACTAAATGCGACCTCTGTGAGTCACCGTGCTGCAGAGTGAAGGGCCAGAGACCAGGCAACACATCAGTGCCAGGCTGTGTTCTAGGCACTTCCCTCGTGTTAACTCATTTGCCAGACAGGCCAACTCGCAGGTACTTTGATCTGACCCGTTTTATAGTTAGGAAGCGAGAGAAGCAAGAGGTCCAATGATTGTCCCGAAGAGGTCCCACTGCTAGGAGGTGGTAAAGGCAACCTGGTCCACGGTTGTTCCATCATCACCTCACATGTAGAATCTTGACAAGGCGACAGGGAGCACAGCACAGCTTTATTGTGTCCCTAGGAAATAAAGCCACGTAAATTTGCCCTGTCAGGAGTATTGGAAACCTACCTAAAGCTGGGCCATTTCAGTTCTGGGACTGAGGAGATTGGAAGTCTGAAAACTGTCCAGAACCCTTCTCCAGAAAAGTAAATACTTGCATATGTAACTCTCCAGTTTGTGGGTCCTCTGGAGTCTACAACAGGTTTGAGCACTTAAAGAGAAAGAATCCAGGATTTCCAGCTGAGGCTGAGTCTGAAGAGGGAAGCTGGCCTGCGTCAGACTGTGAATTGTAAGGCCAGACCAGGCCAGGAGACCAGGATGGGCGATGAGCACAGCTGTTTCCTGAGGTTCCTCCACCCAGCTCTGCAGAGATGAATGTGCTCCCTCTAGCTCTAACTCATCCTTTCCTATTTCTTTACATGTTTTCCAAGAAAAGAAAGGCTTTATTGGGAAGGATTCGCCAGCATCGTATAAATCAGGAGGCACTCAAAACAGACCTAAAGGAGCTGCAGAATCCTAGAGACAGAGGGCTATAAATATAGACTGTTTCCAATGTCCCCCAACGGAGGGATGTAAACTCAACTTCAGACAAAAGAACAGATTGAGATCAACAACTGCTCGTGGGGGAGGAGGATTACAAACCAAGCCACAGCATACACAGTGTACTTCTTTTCAAACTCTCTTTACCAATCTTGTCTTTGTGGCAATATCATCTATGTATACAATGTGTCTTGCTCATATCCACTCTCAGCTCCATGCCCCCTCCCCGTCTCCCTTCCCTTCCTCCTCCCTTCCCTCCTCGATATGCCCCCATACACACTGAGTCCAACTAGTGCTGTCTGCTGGGACACTGACTGCTGTTTCATGACTTGATTGTGTGCAGGTGGACGTAATTATAGTGTCTATTTAAAGAGAAACAAATGGGACTGGAAGCATGGCTCAGTGGTAAAGAGCATTTACTGTTCTCTCAGAAGACCTGAGTTCGATTCCAGCCCCACACCTGAATCTTTAAGGCTAACTTTTTTGCTCTGTTATTTAAATAAGATGCTTAATTTTTATCACCCATGTGACCAACCCCATCTCTTCTTTCCTTTCTTCTTTTTCTTCCTTTCTTTTTTTCAGGCAGAGTCTCTCGGAGTCCAGGGAAACCTCAGATTTACAGTTTCTGAGGACGATCTTGAACCCCTTGATCTTCCTGCTTCTCTCTTCTGCGCGTGAAATTACAGGCATACACTGCTATGTTCAGTTTTTTGTTTGTTTGTTTGTTTGTTAATTTTATTTATTAACTATGTAATGTATACAGCATTCTGTCCCTACAGGCCAGAAGAGGGCACCAGATCTTATTACAGATGGTTGTGAGCCACCACGTGGTTGCTGGGAACTGAACTCAGGTCCTCTGGAAGAACAGTCAGTGCTCTTAACCTCTGAGCCATCTCTCCAGCCCCCTATGTTCAGTTTTCATGTGGTGCTCTGGAATTGAACCCCAAGGAGTGGTACCAAGTGAGCCACAGCCTTATCTAGCCCATCTCAATTTCTTCATGGTTGAATTAGCATCTTTCTGCTTATTATATCAGTAAACACCGTAACTTTGAAACACACACACACACGGTAAATGCTTCTTAAATCAATACACGAAGGAGCGGGCTCGTCACGGCATTTTCAAATGTAGGAGTCATGACACTTCGCTCTCTTTCGTTTTTTCTCTCACTGCTTCTTGAGCTCCTCCCCTTCTGCCGTTCAGCTTCAGACAATGTCTCTTGTTCCTCTGCAGTGCGAAGGATAGGATAGAGGCTTGAGGACGCCATACCTTGCCCAGGCCACAGTGAGTGAATGAGAGAGTTGACTACAAGCTCGGGTCAGTCTCAAGCCCCTGAAACCTCTTCAGCGCACGGTGTAATCTCCGTGGCCTGGAAACACTTATCCCGGCTCCTCTTGTGGAAGTGGGGTCACGTGCTATTTTTATAGCTGTTACTATATAGAGCGAGCTGTTGCCCCCAGATCTGGACTGTGCTAGCAATCCGAACACCTGTTATCTGGTTCTGAAGAAACACTTACAGATGGATTGCAGAGCGCTAGAAGTCTGAGCCTTTTGCGTTCCCCTATCCTCTTGCTACCTAGAGCAGGGATGAAAGAGTGCCTCTAGTGTATTTACGGTAATCTGAAAGAGTCCCTTAGTGTATTTATTTACGGTAATAAGATTGTTAGGGGGAAGCCAGCTCCAAGGTTTCCTCTTCAGTACTGTTCCCCCATAGTAATAAAACACAGAGGGATTGAAGTGAGGGGGAAGACAGGGCAAGTCTTCAGGGTACCACTTTCTTGTCCCCCTCTCTGTGACACTGTGAAGGACTGGATTTATTCTCAATGCTCATTGGTGGTTTAAATCCCACATCAGATCTGGTCCCCACTGGAACTACTTGCCTCTCAAGCCTTTCGGTTATCCTACTATTTTTTCAGAACATGGAGTCCACAGTCCGTGCTAAGATCCGCAGGACGGTATGCCGGGAATGCTTAACCAGGGGCTGTCCCTGGGCCTGACGACACCACGTCTGCCAGTTTCCCTGGGTTGAACACTTACATTGTAGATGATTTCCAGACACCAGCCTGACTTCACTGAGCAGCGAGTCAAGAAGAGAGGAGCATAGAGGTAGTGCATGACCCCGTTTTCCCACTGATGGATGCTGCAGACGGAAATAGCCTTGAAGGGAAGCCAAAAGGAAAATATACTAAGACAATTAGGAAGCAATGAATATGAAAATTAGTTGCTTGAAAACTAGGCACAGTGATACATGCTTGTAACTCAGCCCTTGTGAGACAGAAGCAGGAGGATCACAAAGGGGAAGTCAATAGCAAGTTTGAGGCTAGTATGGGATATATAAATTAGTCTGTCTGTCTTTCCCTCTCTCAAAAAAAAAAGACAAAAAATTGTGTGTCTTTATCTTTCAGTCCTTGAGTTTGCATGGGGGACCTCGTGCACGCCAAGCATGTACTCTACTTCTGAGCTCCCCCCAGCCTCTATAATTCCACTTTTAATAGACCTTGTTCAACAACTGGCTCCCAAATGTTTAGATTCCATAGCCAGCTCTCAAGAGCGGACACCCACGAGCTCCACCATTCCGCTGCTCCTGTGTTTGCCATAGCAGCCTGGTGCTAGAGCTAATGAGGAGGCTAGGCAGCGACTGGCCTGGAAACGGTAAAATGTGGGCTCTGATCACAAGGAGAGAGCTGCCTGCCCAAGGCAAGCCCTCTACAAGATTTAAAACTTGTGTTTTGGGGAGTTAAAGGTGAGGTTTTGTTGTCTCGGTGTCCTTTTGTTGTTTTTGCTGCTTGTTTGTTTGTCGTTTGTTAAGGTATGACATGGTAGTCAGTGTTCTCTAGAGGAACAGAAACGGTAGAATGAATATATTTTTAAAGTATCTTTATTGCTAGGCGTTGTATCCCACACTTTTAATCCCAGCACTTGGGAGGCACAAACAGATGGATCTCTGTGAGTTTGAGGCCAGCCAGGTGTACACATAGGGTTCAGGTACGTCAAGGTTAGATAATGAGAGCCTGTCTCATGAAAGGGAAGGGAGATTATTAGATTGTCTGTGCAGTCTACAAAAGTCTGATTAACACCGGAGAGGCTCAGAACCTGCTAGCTGCTCGGCCCACAAGGCTGGACGTCTCAGAAGTCCTGATCTGGTACCGCAGACTGGAGTTTTCTTGGAGGCGCAGGTCTTCAGCCTATATTGGAAACCTGGAGAAGCTGGTTCTGGCATCAGTGAAGGAAAGCTGCCGTAGCATCAACAGAAAGATGAGCTTGCCAGGAAGCGTGAAGGCACGCAGGCAAAGATGTCCTTGTTCCAAGTCCTTTAGTCTGAGAGGCCACCAGAAGGTGCTGTCCACATTTAAGGTGGATCTTCCCACCTTAACTAATCCAATCAAGAGAGGTCCTCACAGGTGTGCCCAGTGACCTGCCTTCTAGTTAATTTCAGGTCCGATCAAGACTAGCCACCACACAGGGTCTCACGTAGCCTAGGCTGGCCTCAATCTTGGTAGACAACTGAAGCTGGCTTTGAACTCCTGATTCTCCTGCCTCTACCCTCCAGTGCTGTGATTATAGGCACACACCACCATATCTGGCTCAGATGCAAGTACCATCAGGATAAAATTCTATTCAATCCAGATGCACAAGGGGTAGCCCGGTTTTGGGCTTGGGAGGTTGAACCAATGGCAGATGTTTAGGTGACGATGCTTCCAGCCTTCTGAATTAATGTCATTTTCACAGGGGTGAGTTAGCGCTCCTGGGCATGCCCTCATCCTCTCAAGAGCAGGTTGTTACTGTACACACATGCTTCTCCCCCTCAGTCCTCTTGCCCAGCGAGGCAGGAAAAGCCTCCCCAGATGTTGAACAGGTGCTAATGCCGTGCCCCAGAAGCCTTAGGCTCCAGAACTGTGCATCAAATAAGCTTATTCATAAATAACCCAGTCTTTACTATTCTGTCCTAGCAACAGAAAGTGGGGGGAGTTGCTTACCTTCCTCTGAGACCTCTGTTCCCTCTGACTGGACAGAGGACTTTAACTTGTCTGAAAAGGGTAAGGAGACAAACTCATTTTCTCCCATTTAGAATGGTCTCTTCCAAATTATCCCAGCATGGAAGATCCCAGATCTTTAAATACAAATCCCGTTTTTCAATTTTCTCCCCGCCCACATAACTTTCTTAGCACAGATGGTAGATTGGTGTGTTAATGTTGCCGTAACAAAGTCCCATGAACTGAGCAGTTTAACAACATACATGTATCGTTTCGGGGTTCTAAAGGCTAGAAATCTGAGCTCAGGTTGTCAGTGAGCCTGGTTTCTTCCTTGGCCTGGGAGGATGGGCTCTGCTCCAGGCTGCTTTCCTTGACTTGCAGAAGGCTATCTACCTATTCTGTCTTTTCAGATCATGCTGTCTGTCTGCAATGACTCCTCCCATGAGGAATGGTCTCCTAACTGATCTTGAACTTGGTCTGTAGCTGAGGATGGTCTTGAACTCATGATCGTTTCCCCACCCCATCCTAATTGCAGCCATTATAGCGAGTGCTATCACAACTACTCTATGTGTTGCTGAGGATGGAGCCCAGGGCTTCATGCATGCTAGGCCGGCCACTCTCCCAACTGTGATATGGTCCCAACCCTTTAGAAGGACACAGATCATATGGTAGACCATATGACCTCGTCTTAATTAAGGCTAAGAATTAGCATATGAAAAGGGAGTAAGGGGCACGATCCATGCCTTTAACACAGGGCACCTGGCTGTGTGAATCTGGAAAGTGATGTGCTGTGTCCCCCATGAGATGGAAAACCTGCAGGCTGTGCTCACTGAGTCTCAGGTGCTCTTGTCTCTAAATACCCTGATCCTGCCAAGCACTCACTCAAGTAAGGACAGTCTTACCTCTCTTTGTTCCTCTCTCTCTCTCTCTCTCTCTCTTTGTTTTTTTTTTTTTTTTTTTTTTTTTTGAGGCAGGGTTTCTCTGTGTAACAGTCCTGACTGTCCTGGAAGTCACTTTGTAGACCAAGCTGGCCTCGAACTCACAGAGATCTGCCTGCCTCTGTTTCCTGAGTGCTGGGATTATAGGCGTGTGCCACCACCGCCCAGCCTATCTATGTTGTTCTCTTAGGACCTTGGTCCCTCTGGTCATTTGGTATGTATGAATGCTCTTTTTCCTGAGTGTTTTGTGAACTCAGATACAGAATGCCATCTGTAGATATACAATCATATATCTATGATATGTATATGTGGTGATGGTTTATGTATATATTAATATGATATGGCTCCAAAGCAATATATATTTATTAATATACTAATGGTACACGTCACATAAAGTATAAGCCCATGGATAGAAATTGTGAAAGAAGAAATAAAAATGTGGTAGTACCAGTTTCATCCTGTGCCCTTTCATGTTGTCTTGGATTCACCCCACTTTGAAGACCACTTCCCACCACTATGTTCTAACATAGACCTTTTTGTAGAGGAATTTGTAATCTGAAATAGAGCAATGACCTAGTTATTCACAATGACACGTCCCTTACCCTAAAGCACAGAAACCTGTTCCTGAAATGGGTGGAGCACCACAGAGCACCCTGATGTCAATGGAAAGAAAAATACACCAGTACAGTGTATTCTGAAGCACCATGCCCACTCCGTGGCAACCAGACATAATGTACCGGTCGTTTTTTCCAGGCCTGGGAGCAGACACCCTGCCTCTCTGCAGGCATGCACAGATTGTTCTCTGCTCTCACCGGAACACCGACATGTTAGTGCTTGTCATTCCCTACCCTACTTGGAGCTTCAGCCCAGGCTGGCGTGTCCTTCTTGTCAACGAGAGAGGAAGATGGATGCCAAACTTGCAAGGGGAGCCAGGAACCGCTTGCAGTACAAGGCAAAATGCTGGGTTCTACATACCAGGAACAAACAAAGAAGTGCAATCCAAATCAGGGTTTAGCTGTGATGATCATGTATCTCCAGGCTTGATCACACCCCCACTCTCGAATAGTGTAGCCCCTGCCAGTCTGCCTGGAAGTCCACATGTCAGAACAGTAGTCCATCCGTGTAAGTACAGCATTGCTCACACAAGATCTCTGAGAGCCCAGGATGCCCAGGGAATAGAATACATGACCCTGTTCTTGCATTTCGGTAAGACTTTGAACAAAACTTAGGGGCCTTTGGAGAATTCAGTAACTAGTCACTTACCCAAGGTCTATTCCATGAGTTTGTTCTGGCAGTAACTGCAGTGTGGCCAAGGAGAAAGAGCAAGTTGTTGGTTCCTAGTAACTGTTCATGGAGGGAACTTGGGCGAGTTACGGTCTAATACAAGATGTGTTGGGTAAAGCTAGCCGACAGCAAAGCAGAGGCTTCCTAAAATAGCTCCCTCCAGCATTGCAGAGCATCTTCTGCCTGCCTGGTGTCTGCCCCATCAACCAGTAACCCAGAAGGATCACTGAAGGTACCTGATTGGAAAGAATAACTGCCCAGACATGTGTAACATTCTAATTTAAAATTCATGTGGGGTAGGTGTGGGAGAGGAAGAAGGAGAGGCGATAGCTCAAGCCTAACCTGGGCTATACTGGAGAGACCCTGTCTCAGCAAATGTGGTGGTTTGAGTAAGATCAGCTTAGGGAGTGGCATTAGGAGGTGTGACCATGTTGGAGTGGGTGTGGCCTTGTTGGAGTAGGTGTGGCTGTGTTGGAGTAGGTGTGGCCTTGACAGAGGAAGTGGGTCTCTGAGGTGGGCTTTGGGGTTTCAAAAGCCCAAGCCAGACAGACAGAGTGGCTTTCTCTCTCTCTCTCTCTCTCTCCCTCCCTCCCTCCCTCCCTCCCTCCCTCCCTCTTTATCTTTCTTTTCCTGGTGCTTGTGAATCTGGATGTAGAACTCTCAGCTTCTCCAGCACCATGTCTGCCAAGCACGCCACCATGCCTCCCACTATGCTGATAATGGACTAAACCTCTGAAACGGTAAGCCGGCCCCAGTTAAATGTTTTCCTTTATAAGAGTTACCATAGTCATGATGTCTCTTTCACAGCAATAGAACATTAACTAAGACAGCAAACAAAACACAGTTAATTAATTAATTAGTATAAGATTTGCAAATAAACAGTCAGGGGGTATCATTAGAAAAATCATCAGACAGTTCCTCGTCATAGTAATGTCCTCTCGGTGGTCCCAGGATATCCTAACTCACTCCCTTGTTTCCATGGTAATATACACAGTTTCCATGGTGCTATACACAGTTTCATTGCCTGCTGTCACATTTGCATTTACAGTGGGAAGCTCTGTAATACCTGACTGTCTTCAAAACTAAAAGAGTATATTGCCCACCGTAGGGCTCCAGGCGGCCTGACAGGCAGCAGAAATAAGTATTTCTCTAAAGCTTGTGTCTGGAAGGAACACATTTTTCACTTGTAGCTGAGCTGGCTATAGCTGCCAAATTGGACCTTAGGCTCAGACCTGGCGAAACCTCTCTCAGTCCTGAAACGTCTTTCTCACAGCCAATACCTGTTACCTTTACCGACTCATTGCCAGGACTGTCCTCTCCAGAAGAGTGATTGGTTCATTTCATGAGAACCGTAAGCAGAGATGGACCAGCCGCCAGATGTGTGCAGTGATGGCCTTCGAGGAAGTGGATTCGGGGAAGTGGAGTTTGATTGAGATGGCGCATAAGTGATGGGGCAGGTGGACGGGATAGAACTAACCATCCTGGGGTATTGCTGGATGAGCAGGTCTGTGGGAGCATCACATGGGAGTCTGGGCAGCTGGCAGGCAAGGAAGGAGGCGCCTGCTCCTGCCTTTAGCATTTTCACCAAGGTCTACCCTGATTTGTTTTTTTACCAAAATGCTAAAAAAAACAAAAACAAAAAACCAACCCAAACAAACAACAAAACATGTGTAGGTGGGCCTGGTGGTGAATATCCTTAACCCCCCAGTACTCACGAAACAGGAGCACTCAGATCTTTGTGAGTTCAGGGTCAACCTGGTCTACATAGTGAGTTCCGGGACAGCTAGGGCTACATAGAGAGACCCTGTCTCAAAAAAATGGGGGAAAAAAAGGTAAATAAAAATAAAATCATGTGTAAATGGACAAAAATTTTAAACTGAGGACTGTATCTCAGCAGTCGAGTGTTTACCTAATATCCACAAGGTCATGGGTTCAATCCCCAGCACATGCAAAACAAGCAGGCAGGTCGACGGCCTTCTGTTCCCACTAATTTGACTTCACATGGCCAAGGCGTCTGTGCAGAGAGGCGTCTGTGCAGAGGCAGCTAGACAGAGCTTGGTGGACTCTGAGGCGCCTGTGGGAAACACTGCCACCTGCTGGACTTCTTTATAACGTCAACAAACTCTGTTCCCAAAACAAGCAATCTTCCCCTTGCCACCTGAATGCTGGGATTAAATGCTGCCACTCCCCCACACACCACAACCCCCGCCCCCTCCCGCGGTAAGATTAGCGTTTTTTGTTTCCTGAGACGATCCTTTTTGTCTTACAGTTACATTACCTCCAGAGAAATGGAGACAACTGGGACTGACAGCACACATCTGGAATCTCGGAAGGATCACAGGGCCAAGTCCAGCCTAGGCTATATAGCAAGACTACCTCAAAGACACAAAGTCAGGGCTGGGGAGATGGCGCCCTATGGTTAAGATAGTCCGCTCTTACAGGGACCATTAGTATGTTTTCCAGCCCCCACAAGTGGCTCACAATTGCTCATAATTCCAGAGATTCCAGTGCACTCTTCTGCCTCCTTGGGTGTCTTACAGGCACGTGCACATAATACACGAAGACATACACGTAAATAAAATCAATAAATCTTTTTTTTCTTTTGGTTTTTCAAGACAGGTTTTCTTTGTAGCTTTGGAGGCTGTTCTGGTACTCACTTTGTAGACCAGGCTGGCCTCGAACGCAGAGATCCGCCTGCCTCTGCCTCCCAAGTGCTGGGATTAAAGGTGTGTGTCACGACCACCTGGCCTTAATAAATCTGTTTTAAAAAAGAAACAAATGCAACCAACAAGAGACCATTAGATTCAATGAGTAAAACGTTTTCTTAGATTTCTCCTTGATGGCTATAGGACATGAGGCAAGCCTTAACTTAGTAGGAACATTTACTCCACGTTGTTGTAAGGACTTAAAACCTGTGCCACATAACTGCTTGACAAGTTACTGCTCTTATTCTGGACTCGGTTCTAAAATTCTCTGAAATCTAAAGCACGGTAACATATTGACCCATTAAGAACCCAGATAAGCCCTTTGCTCTCCCTGATAGGGGAGGGACAGACTGTGGGAATCTGATCCAGTCAGACCTTACCTGTTATTCTAGGATGACCATGTTCCACCACCCTTGGTTTCCTGAAACAAACAGAACAAAACAACTGCACCCCCTGTAGCACACACTAAGAATTTTGACCAGGATGTATGTACCTGGAGGAACCTCAATGGGACAGCAGAGAAGGAGAACCGCCATCAGGATTTGTTTTTCTTCTTGGACCCTTGGAGACCTGTGCCTTCAGCGCTTCCATTTCTGGCCTAAGAACTTGGTTTAGGCCACTGATTAACGCTCAAATGTGGTTCTGCAGCCAGTGAGGGAAAGACGTAGAGAAACAGAGCAGGCCAAACAGGAACTAGACTGGGCACCAGGATTGTGGGGGTGGGGAAGTGGGGAGGCCCCGGGTCTCAGTTCTCTCCTTCAGCTATGTGGGTCCCAGTGATCACTCTCAGGTGACCAGGCCTGACAGCGGGGGGGGGGGGGGGGGGGGGGGACACGACTACTCTCAGCAGCTCAGTGCAGCTGCCAAGAGGACATCCAAAGTGAAAAGGAGGCTGGAGATGTGGAAAACTGGGAGAAAGGGAAAGGGGAGTTCCCCAGGAAGCCCCCCAACTTCCTCCGTCCCCTCTCTGTGCTGGACTTGAAGTGAGGCAAACTCTGGCCTCCTGTGAGGTTTAGACAATGGACCACTCTGTCGCAGGTGCAAGCTTGCACCGGGACATCTGGCCTTGACGTGAGAATATTCACACTCAACTTTCCCTTTGTCTGCAGAAGCACAGTTTCCACAGAACGCGGTGGAAACAGGTGTTCCAGATGTTGGGTGAAAAGACAATTCATTCTGGAATATTTTAATTCGGGAAACCATTGAAACAAACACAGCAGGCATCAACTCAAATATAATCAGGGCCTGTGTAAAACAGAAAACAGGGGCAATCTGACCACTACCCGAACAGCTGGCTCAGAAACGGGCTTTGTTGCAAGATTGAAAGTCACCCTCAAATTCAGCCAGTCAAAGCTCAGCTGTTCTCAAGACGGGGGAAACTACATTCAGCAATAGCACCAGGGTCTAGTCTGCCTCTGCTTTATAAGAAAATGAGATCAATCTAGAAAGTGGATCACTGGTGTTTGGTAACAGCAACTAAATAAAACCTAGACGGAAACATTGCAAGAGCAAAAACCCTTAACCGTCATTAAAATGATGAAGCAGCTGTGGCAGCAGGGTCCGGATGGATTGCAGTGGGTGTGGCTGGCTTTGAGGGTTACTGTGAAACGAGAAGTGGCTCTGGCTAGAGAGCATGCCTGCTGGGTCTCACAGCATGCGCTGTGTGCTGCTCATCCACGCAAACTAAAACCCAAAGAAGCCCAGCATAAATCTGAGTCAGTTTCTCCACCATGATGGGTACAATCCTAGGGTATAATTCCAAGGTGACATAGTGTGTGTGTATTTAATGACCTAGGGACCAGACAATTATCCAGAGTGACAGATTTTTTTTACAATGTTTTTTAAAGACTTCAATTTTTTAAAATGTATAAGCAATCTCATTTTTTATAATTATAACTTTTACTTTTTGAAATTATTATATACTTATATTATTTCTCCCTTCCTTTTCCCCCTTCCACCCCTTTTGTTCTCTTTCAAATCTATGGCCTCTTTTTCCTTAATTTGTTAGTGGTGGTGTGATGGAGGAAGGTCATTGGCTAATAAAGGAACTGCCCTGGCCCATTTTATTGGTTAGGACATAGGTAGGTGGAGTAAACAGAACAGAACGCTGGGAGGAAGAGGAAGTGAGGTCAGACTTGACAGCTCTCCTCTCGGGAGCAGACGCCTGAGAGAGACGCCATGCCCTGCTCCCGGGATGAAGCTCCGACCCAGGATGGACTAGGCTAGAATCTCCCCGGTAAGCGCACCTTGGGGTGCTACACACAGATGATTAGAAATGGGCTAAATTAATATGTGAGAATTAGCCTAGAAGAGAATGGGCCAAGCAGTGTTTAAAAGAATACAGTGTCCGTGTAATTATTTCGGGGCATAAGCTAGCCGGGCAGGCGGCTGGGGTGTTGGGGACGCAGCCCCGCCGCTGCCCTTATTACTTCAGTGGTGGTGGAGGTGTGTGTGTGTGTGTACATATGTATGTGTGTACATATGTATGTGTGTATACATATGTATGTGTGTGTACATATGGATGTGTGTATGTATTCTTAAATATATAAATACATGGTACTCAGTTATAGAATGTTCCTTGTATGTATATATATGTTCTCAGGGTTGACCATTTGGTATTGGATAACCAATTGGTGTGCTCTTCCCTGGGGAAGAGTCTTTCTCCAAAGCTCAGCATTCCATGGTGGCCTGGAGTTCTTCATTTAGTGTGTGGCCCCGTGAGCTTCTGCCATTCTATGTTAGCATGTCTGTTGGTACCGTCCTGGTTCAGATCACGTTTAGGCAGTCATGGCTAAATGATGATGAGACTTTACGGGTATAGCTGCTCTGGCACTTGCAGGAGACACAATCTCACAGTGCGCTCCCTGATCCTTGGACTCCGGCTATCTTTCCACCCCCTCTTCCCCAGTGTTCCCTGAGCCTTAGAAGCAGGGTACAGACTTCAGTTAAACAGCGGTTTTAGATTCACAGTAAAACCAAGTAGAGAGCACAGACAGTTCCCTTGTGCCCCTGGCCCGGCAAGCGCAGCTTCTCCATCACCCACACTCTCTACCAGGAAGGCATAGGCATTAATTACAAGTAGTGGACCTCAAACACGCAATCTTATCACTAATGTCCACAGTTTACATGGGCATTTATTTAGTTAGTGTGTGTGTGTGTGTGTGTGTGTGTGTGTGTGTGTGTGTGTGCACGCGCGCACGCACAGGCCACAGCTCCAGCGTGGATATCAGAGGACAACTTTCTCCTTCCTCCTCTCAGGGTTTTGGGTCATTAGACTTTGTAACAGGTGGCTTAACCTACGGAGTCATCTGCTGGCTCTCTGATCTTATGTGGCTTTCGACAAATTTAGAAACACATGTCCACCATCTCAATACCACACAGAATAGTTTGGAGGCTTGTGTGATACTACACACCTATAATCCCCAGCACTTGGGAGGTAGAGGTGGGAGGTCGGCAGTTCAAAGCCAGCCTGGTCGACTGAGTAAGTTCTAGGACAGTCAAGAACTTTGACAGAGAAACCCTGTGAAAACACAAACTAAATAAATAATAAAAACCAAAACCAAACAAACCAGAACTTTCCTCGCCTGAAAACTCTTAGTGCTCTGACTCTGCTTCTCTCTCATCCTTAATGACTTGTCTTATCGTTTTTTAGGTTGAGTTTTGGCTGGGCTGGAGAAATGGCTCAGAGGTTAAGAGCATTGGCTGCTCTTTCAGAGGTCCTGAGTTCAATTCCCAGCCCCCACACGGTGACTCAGGGCAATCTATAATGTGTTCTGGTGCCCTCTTGTGGTCTGCAGCTCAGGCCTACATGCAGGCAGAGCGCCATATACATAACAGATTGAGCTTTGGGAATGAGCCTAGGCACACTCCTATTCATTATGCCCCTGCCTCCGAACGCCTACTTCCTCCGTGTCTTTTCATGTCTTCACAACTCATTTATTTTGCTGCAGAGCAATATTCTACGATACAGATCGTGGCATTAGTTTAACTTCCAATGCAGTATTTTCGAAAGTCTTCTGGAGGAACGGACGCTGGGTCTTGACCTGATAAACTTCACAGCTCCTTGCAGTATTGTGAGGCATCAAGGAAGGCCCTGGATCCCTTTTCAAAAGATATTTTTTTAATGCTTTGAGAATTTCACACAATGTATTTTGATACCTACTCCTAACTCTTCCCCTTAACCCAGATCCACCACTCACCCCACTAATCCCCTAACTTTAAAAACCAACCCATGGGGTCTATGTACTGTCCGTGCACTCCCAGGTGTGGGGCCAGCCCCAGGGCATGATCGACAAGGATTTCACTGCGTAGTCAGGCTGGCCTCTGAGTCGTCATCCTCTTGCCCCAGACTCTCCTGAGTCCCAGGATTACAGGTGTGTGCCACCACACCCCACGAAATTACCGGTCTTTAAACTATCACAATTAAAAACATGCAATGTCAGTGAAAATGCAGGTAAATAAGATGTCCCTAGATAGACCCACGCACAGACAGCCACCTGACTTACAGCCAAGGTCCCATGCCACGTGTTGGGAAGACATCAGACCCTGTCGACACACGGTGCCAGTCCCCTGCGTATTCACATGTTCCCTGTATCACTCCGCATGCAAAAACCCAGTCCAGATCAGTCGCAGACCTAAAGGTAGAAAATGAAATCCTAGGACATCTAAAAGATACCACGAACCATCTTCACAAGCTTGAAGAGCCGGTGCACAAGGAATACTTACTAGTCATTAAAGACGAAAAATATTGCATAGTTCATTAAAATGTAAACTTCTGTTAACCGCCAGGTGGTGGTGGCTCACACCTTTAACCCCAGCACTCGAAAAGCCAAACTAAGTAACTAAGTAAGTGAATAAATAAACAAGGATTTTTTTCATTAATAGAAGTTTTTTGTTTAGTTGTTTGGTTGACTGGTTTTCAAGACAGGATTTCTCTGTGTAGCCTGGCTATCCTGGAACTCCCTTTGTAGACCAGGCTGGTCTTGAACTAAAAGATCCACTTGCCTCTGATAACTCCCAAGGGTGGGGATTAAAAGTGTGTGCCACCATTGCCCGGCTTCTTTCGTTTTTCCTTTCTTTCTTTTCTTTTTGAAGGCAGGGTCTCATTGTATATTCCAGGTTCTCAAATTCTCTTCTTTTTCTTTGTGTGTGTGGTGGTGGTGGTGGGGAGGCAGAGTTTTTCTGTGTAACGCTATACAGCAAGGACACTGGAACTTGCTGTATAGGCCAGGCTGGCCTCGAACTCACAGAGTTCCACCTGATTCTCTCTCCTGAGTGATGGAATTAAAAGTGTGTGCCACCATCGTCAGGCCAAAAATAGCTTTAAAAGAAGGAAAAGGAGATCTTCCAGATGTACGAATACAGCTGCACCAAAACAGTTAGCATGATGTACACGTATTTTCTTCAAGTCATTGAGAAAGGGCCACCTGCTCCAAAAGAACACAAGCCATCAATGGCTTGGACAGGGGGCATTTCAAGACAGAACATCCAAGTGGCCAGTCAGTCCATAAAAAGTGACCAGTGGCTTTAGTAGTAACCAGGGATAAGCATATTGGCTATCACGGCACCGCGTGTCAGTGTCTATGACCATATAACCACTTCAGAAATAGAAACATACACAGAGATTAACCAAACGATGTGTTCACAATCACTTTCTTCTTTATGGTTTTTCAAGACAGGGTTTCTCTGTGTTGACCTGGCTGTCTTCGAACTCACAGAGATCCGCCTGCCTCTGCCTCCCAGGTGCTGGATTAAAGACGTGCACCCCACTGCCTGTCTCAGAATCACCTTTTATGGATACTACCCCAAACTGAAAACAGTACAATGTCCATTGTGAATAGCAAGGCTAAGCAGACTGGTCATACAATGGGCTGTTTCCAGCCATTAAAGAGAATGGAGAAGCCACATAAAATCACAACCTGGGTGGATTTCACAGATGCAATTTATTTTTGCAGCAGTATAATTTATATAATATAAAAGCCTTCCTCAGGCTGTCTTTCTTCATCTGTCAGGAGCGCACGTGCACACACACACATACACACACACATAATAATGATGTTTATAATTAACACTAATAAATAATAACATTTAAAAATAATGAAATGACTCCATTAAAGGGGAGTCATAAACTGGAAAAAGCTTGATCAGGAGTCCTTATGCACACATGGAATGATTACCTGTTCTGTTATGACATGAGCAAAAGTAATTTTTATTATGCTAAGCCACTGAAAATTTAGGGTAGCCTTTTTTAAAAATTGAAGTAACATCCTGTATTTTTAATTTTTGTGCTGATTTTTTTTTTTTGGGGGTTTGGGGTTTTTGGTGGGTTGGGTTTTTGTTGTTGTGTTTTATTTTTCAAGACAGGGTTTCTCTGTGTAGCCTTTACAGTCCTGGAGCTCCCTCTGTAGACAGGCTAGCCTCGAACTCAGAGAGACTGTACCTGCATGACCGCGTGTGCACCACGTTTGTGTCTGGTGCCCTCGAAAGCCAAAGAGGACATCAGGTCTGAAAATGGAGTTAACAGATGCTTGGAAGCTGCCATGTGGGTGCTGGGAATTGAACCCAGGTCTGGGAGAGCAGTCAGTGTTCTTGACCACTGAGCCATCCAGCCTCTCAAGTGGAGTGTCACCAGCATCAGTTACCCTTGGTCACACCCAAGGCCATACACAGTCGCGTGGATCAGTGGGTAAAGCCGTAGTAGGCAGGAAAAGCTTAATGGCTGAGGCTGGAGTTTGAACCGTGGGTAGGGTTGGTATAGTTTCATGAGTGAGAGCCTGCCGCGGCACGGAGGCAGGGGGCTGACGCTGGCGGAGGACAAACTGGTGCACGACTCCTGCAGCGGGCATGTGACAAGGGCCAGCAGCTTCCACGGGTGCTGTGAAAAAGACCAATTCCTTTCTCAAAATAAAAGATCTGCCACCCACGATCCAAAATAAGGTAAGGCTTCAGTCTTCCATTCAGGGCAGTTTCGGTGTGGACGTGTGATTCCTGTCTGCTGACAAGGCTCAATGTCTCTTCTCTGCGTAATTACAGTATCTGCTCCTGAGAGAATTTATGGGGCCGGATGAATGGCTTCACTTTTTTTCCCCCTTTAAACTCCCAGATGTTCTGACCAGATTCCAACTTCCTGAGTTCCCAGGGCTTCCCAGAGCTCCTGGTGAATTTCTTGTCCTCCCCGGGACATTCCGATTTCCCACTGAGAAATGAGAAAACAACACTGCTTCTCAGGGCGAGGGCGGTGAGCTCCATCCCCGAGCATTGGAATCTCCATTTTAGGAAAACTGTGTATCAGGGCGTGAGGCTCTGGAAGGAAATGCGCCTGAGAGTCTCCTGGGAAATAGTAAGGCCCCACCGAAAGGAAAGGACCGGCCATGGGGATCTGCCGCTGGCTTCAGCTTCTGGGAGGCCGATTCCAATTAAACACCAGCTTGCCACGAAAGTATGTGTGCACAAAAGTCAAGGATGATAGAGAAAAAAGTGCCCTGAACCACCACCACCTGTCACCCAGCTTGGACCGTTATCAGTATTTTACCCATTGTGTCCATGTCTCCCCTTTCCTGGTTTGTTTTCTTCTTTCAATAGAGCTGGCATTGGCAACCCCTAATTCCATGGGCCAAATGCAGTCTGCTCCCTGTTTTATAAATAAAGTTTTATTGGAATACAGCCACGTCCACTCATGTGCACACTATCTATATCTGTTTTGCCCGACTATCACAAGGCTGAAGAACTGTGACAAACCATGTGGCCCTCTCCAGAAAAAGCTTGTCACCTCCTACCTTAGACTTTTAAAGTGACTGGCGGGCACGATATCATCTAACAAACGAGTGTTTCGGCATCTGTTTCTAACAGAGAAGGACTTTAAGAACTAATACTCATACTTACCTGGCAGGGGAGATACCATGATCACGAAGGTGGTTTTCCCGGGGAGAAGGCTTATCCATTGCACTCCGGATGTGCTGACCCCTGCGATTTCCCCAAATGCGGGAAACTCGACTGCATAATTTGTGGTAGTGGGGGACTGCGTTCACGCTCTCCCCTGTAAAATAAAAAATAATAATAATAATAAAAAAGAACTAACCAGCCTGGTCTACAAGAGCTAGTTCCAGGACAGGCTCCAAAACCACAGAGAAACCCTGTCTCGAAAAACCAAAAAAAAAAAAAAAGAACTAATACTCAACAAAATGTATAGTTACATCTAATATCAAATCTGTTCTTAAGATTCAGTTCCCACGGGAAAATACATTTTCACAGTCGGCTTTGCCATACCTTGATCTAAATAAGGTCCACATATCCTGTTCAATTAATATATCTTCAGTATTTCTTAATCCAACCATACCTCCTGAACACCCTCTCTTTCCTTCCCCCTTCTCTTTTCTTTTTCCCCCGTGCTGAGGATCAAACCCAGGCTTTTGAAAGCACTTGAACTAACAGTACTCCTTAGCCTCCCAAGCGCTGGGATTTTAGGCACATATCACACAATGCCTGCCTGGCCTTTGCTTTCTCTATGTCTTGAAGAAGCTGGACCATTTCTTCAGAACTTTGATTGGAATATGACTGTGTTCTCACTACTTATTCAACATGGTCACAATGCAATTTTTAAAAAAAAAAATCATTTTAAAGAAACCAGTTATGCTGCCTAGGCTGTTCCCAGACTCCTGGGTCTAAGTTTTCTTTCTGCTCTAGCCTCTGGAGTAACTGTGACTAGAGAGGCACACACCTAGGGCTTAGAAGGGACATCTAACTCCCCACGGCACAGCTACTGCACCCAAGAGGCGGGGAGTGTCCTCCTGCCACTCATCACAGGGACAGTTCCTGGCTTTGTGTCAGCGCGTTCTTCAGGGGAAATACCTGGAAAGGAGGAAGAAGACTGCAGGGGCACGGGACCCCAGTGACCACAGCAGTGCCTGCAGGAGGTGGTAGCATTTCAAAAATCATAAGCAATACTCATTGAGAAAAAACCCAGCACTCTGAGAGCATAGTCAGCTCCTAAATACACCCATTTCCCTTCCTTTGGTTCACAGAGCTTTTTACTTTCCCAGCATCCCTTTGGAGGGGACGGCAGTCTCACCTCACACAAGTTCCAGGCAGATCTTGCTTTGGCATTAGAATCAAGAACCAGTGAAACCTGGGCATCGCGGTGTCCATATTGTACCCATGGCTGAGATGACGTGGCTACATCTGCGTAACCTCAATGAAATTGGCCATGTGTTGCCCAGGACATAGTGAATGACTCCAAAACTTAGAGATTTACAAGAAGAGTAAGCATTGATCATCTCACGCGATGCTGGCTCTTTGGGAGAGGCTCATTCCAGCTCATTCCAGCTCAAGCGTGTCAGGATATTACAACAGGATGTCGGTTAGTGCAGTTAGGAGCCACTTCTTGGCTGGGGCCAAAGAATGTCCTCACAGACTTGTCAAGCCTCTCTGGCTGTGGGGGGAGGCTTGCTTGCTACATTGTGGACGTCTCCATAAGGCCATTCGAGTCTCCTTAAAACACAGCAGCCACCGGGAGGTGGTGGTACACACCTTTAATCCCAGCGCTCTGGAGCAGAGGCAGGCGGATCTCTGCAAGCTCGAGGCCAGGATGGTTTACAGAGCAAGTTCCAGGACAGGTTCCAGGGCTACAGAGAAACCCACATAAACAAAACAAACACAGCAACAGAGTCCCCTGAGGGCAGGTGATGAGGGTGACAGCCTCAGAAGTCCCCCCACCCCTTTCCTGCAAACACTCGCGGGACACCGCCTCCCAGCTCAATGCAGAGGGGACAGTGAGTGAGGGCATGACATTGGCAAGCAAGAGTCATCAAGACATTTTTAGATTCTGGTTGTCAAATAGTCTTAGTGTGATATTGCTCTCAAAGGAAATAACAGCCTAATATCTAGAGCAAAGCCAGAGGTTTTATAGAATTCTCTAGATGAGGTAGGAGGATAAGGAATTACCCTGCAAAGAGCCCAGTGAAGCTTCTTAAGTGACCCATCTCTGCAGTGTCCTCAGTTCCCACTCCTCACAGCAATTGCCCCTCAGAGTCTCCTTTCTGAGCCCATGAACATCTGAAGCTGGCATCCTCATTGTGACCTCCACTGCAGTTTACTGGATCACACGCTCTGAGGTAAGCCAGTCGCTGTGTTGTAAGGAGACTCAGGTAGTCCCGAGCCTCCCACCACCGCCAGCACAACTTGCCAGGCTTGTGAATGGATTCACAAAGTGGATCCTCATGGCTCAGAGGGTAAAGGTGCTTGAGGCTGAGGCTGATGGCCTTGATTCCTGAGATCCACACAATGGAAGGAAAGTGAGGCCTCTCATAAGGTATTCACACACACCATGGTGTACACACACACAGACACACACCATGGTGTACACACACACCATGGACAGACACAGACAAGCTCACACCATGGTGAGCACACACACACACAGACACACACACCATGGTGAGCACACAGACACAGACAAACACACACACAGACACACATGTCATGGTAAGCACATAGACATACAAGTGCTATGGTGAACACACACACACCATGATGAGCACATCCACATACATACACACTATGGTGCACACACAAAAACTAAACTTGCTTTTAAACCTAGAGTTCTATGTTCAGTCTCCAGCCCCACCAATTGTTTTTTGAGACAGAGTTTCTCTGTGCAGCCCTGGCTGTCCTGGAACTCACTCTGTAGACTGGACTGGCCTCTGACTCACAGAGATCCACCTGCTTCTGCCTTCCCAGTGCTGAAATTAAAGGAGTGCACCACTGCTGCCCAGCAAAGAGAACCAGTTTTTGCAAGGTGTCCTTTGACCTCCACACAAATACCATGGCACACATGTGCCCACACGCATATGTATATCATCAATCAATAAGTAAATGTGAAATTTGAAATAAAATAGTAAAGCATATGATTGGCCTGTCTATCTTCTTCTAGGGAGGTTCTGTTAGTGAGCGGCAGACACACACACGCAGGGCAAACCTCGAGAGCACATCCAAGGTGACTCACAGGAGCTCAGGAGGGATGACTGCGGAGCGGCTGAGCCTCTGAGGGGGCTGACTTAGGAAAAGCCAAAATATTGTAGGCAAAAAAATAAAAAGGCAGCCAGGCAGTGGTAGCCCACACCTTTAATCCTAGAAGGCAGAGACAGGTCTACAGACCAGCCTGGTCTACAGAGTGAGTTCCAGGACAGGCTCCAAAGCTACAGAAAAACCCTGTCTCGAAAAACCAAAAAACAAAACAAGCAAACAAACAAAAATCCCAGCAATTTAACTAAATAAAGTTGAGCAGCTGTATTCACATAAACAGAAGGTCAGCTGTAGCAGCCTGTAGCTCTGCCTCAGTCTATGAGGCCCGGAGCCGGGGACATCTTTGGAGAATGCAGGTTCCATCACAGGTTACTAATGCTGTGCTCATCCCCGACCCCAAGCCTGGCTGTGCTGGAATCACATAGACTCCTCTGGGTACTAAATCCTTAAACAGAACTTAAAAACTCATCCAGGGAAACCAGGAAGCAGTGCTTCTCCCTGAGGAAGCAGCTGATGGGAGACTTTCTTAAATAAGCCGCAGGGCTTCAGCAGTGGGATTCATAACATTTCTGCCCATCACGGCTGATGGCCCCCCTTGTTTAATAGCAGGAAATAGTACTTTCAGCCTGCGGGAGCACAAGGCTGAGTAACTACTAAAACACTTCAAAAAAATGAGGAGAAAATGTCCTTATGCGGCCAGTGTGTTTCCCAAACAAAGTCTGCACAGCTGAGACAGAGGGAGACGTGTTATGGAAATATGGGTTGTAGGACTCAGAAAGAGGGCTGGTGTGAGGACCCGGTGGTTTGAATTTCAGACTGCTGTGTACACATCCGTGTCTTTCCACGGGGCATTTAACCTCCTAGAGTCTTACTTTTCTGTTCTGGGAATTGAGAAGGTCGCCCTAGAAATATCTATGTGCTGCCTGGTCGGAGGCATGAGTTTAGGAGAAACGCTATTGGGCTGAGGTCAGGGTGCAGCTTCCACTTGGTTCAAGAACTGTGAGGCCCGTGAGAAGTGTTCTCTCTGGAGAGGCCATATGGCTGATGAGGTGGGAGAGGAAGTGCCCCATGGAAGGCATTAGCCGAATGAACTTGCATTCTGGTGGACCGGTGGATTGGATCAGTTCGACTAAACACAGGACAGAAAAGATCCTAAGTTTGGTTCCCAGCACCCTCATCCCGCAGCTCACAACTGCCTGTAACTCCAGCTCCAGGGGATCAGATTTTCTCTATCTCTTAGGGCACCTGCACACATGGGGCCTGCATTCACACAGACAGACACACAAACGCACAGACAAAAATAAAATAAATATTTAAAGTAAAAACAAAACGAATAAAACCCCCAAAGCAGAGCTCCCCTGACCTAAGGCAACCAGAGGCTGGCAGGAATTATATATCCAAAGGTAGACCTAAGAGAACAACAGCAAAGACTCAGACGTCTCTTCACACACATCCATACTAGCCTTGATGGCTACTCTTTTTTGTTGTTGTTGTTTGTTTTTTTGTTTTTGTTTTTCAAGACAGGGTTTCTCTGTGTAACAGTCCTAGCTACACATAGTCCTAGAACTAGCTCTCGTAGACCAGGCTGGCCTCGAGCTTACAGAGATCTGCCTGCTTCTGCCTCCTAAATGCTGGGATTAAAGGCGTGCGCCACCACTGCCCGGCTGCTGTAATGGCTACTTTTAATTAGCAACTCGACCCAGTCTCAGATCATCCAGGAGAGAGTCTCAGAGCAGCAGATCAGGTTGGCCTAAGGCTCTTCTGTCGCGATTGTCTTGATTATGTTAATTAAAGCGGGAAGACCAACCTATTGTGCGTGTCGCCAGTCTCCGGATTTGGGTCCTGAACAGTGTAAGTGGAGAGGCGGGGTTGAGCACAAGAAACATATGAACATGCATGTGTTTCTCTCTGCTCTGGACATGGATGTAACTTGACGTGGGTGAAACTGATGAGCTGCTCCAAGCGTCAGCTCAGAGTGGCAGGAAGCATGATGGGCAGGGGTCACAAGACACTGGAGACAGTGGAGGGGGGCATCCTCTAATGGATATGGAATCTTAGTTGGGTGATAATAAAAGGTTTTAGGTAGGGCTGGAGAGATGGCTCAGTGGTTAAGAGCACTGGCTGCTCTTCCAGAGGTCCTGAGTTCAATTCCCAGTAACCACACGGTGGCTCACAACCATCTGTAATGAGATCTGGTGCCTTCTTCTGGAGTGCAGGCATACATGGAAGCAGAATGTTGTATACATAAGGTTTTAGGTATACATAAACATACTGATTAAAACGTGGTGAACATATTTAATGGTCATGAATTGGGCACCTATGAGTGATTAAAATAATAAAAGTGCCGCTATATTGTTTTTACCACAATTGCATGAATTTGCTTGTTTATTCCGAGCTGGTTTGGGACCTCCTGTTGGGCCTCTCACCTCAGGATGCTCCCTGAGCACTGGGATCTCAGACGTGTGCCACCACTCCTGGCATTTTGTCACAGCTTATTTTGTTTGTTTTGTGTTCCGTCAAGACAGGGTTTCTCTGTGTAGCCTTGACTGTCCTGGAACTGTTACACCCAAATCTGCGATGTCCCCACAAAAGCCAACAAGGAGACCAAATCCTGTATGTAAAAGCAAAGAGCCTTTATTTTAAGCAAGTTTGCAAACTCGGTCTCTCTGCATATCCAAGGTATTGAAATAAACGGAGAGCCCTGAGCTCAGGTAGAACTGGGTTTTTATAGTAGTGGCAGTGAGGGGTTTCAAGGTTCAGGACCCCTGATTGGCTGACATTTGTCCTAGTGAGTGTGTGTTGGCACCTGGTTAGAATGTTAGGCATTTCCTTTGAATGGTGTGTTCTTGGGTAGGGGTCGGGTAATCTCAGCTTGCGGCTCTTCCTACAACCAGGTATTGCTTCAGGGTAAACTACTAAGACTCAGGCCTCCATATAAATTCCATTTAAATTTATTGATGGCCGAGTCCTACTCTGGCAGGTGATAATGCTTGGAAGTAAAGAACTTCCTTTGGGTGACTTGCGCACACTTAGCTTGTCGAGGCTGGCCTTGAACTCGTAGATACTCTCCTGTTTCTGCCTGTGGAGTGCAGTCTTCATAGCCATGCTTTTGAGGCAGCAGATGGGCAGGGAGAGGGAAAACTAAATCTGCAGATTGTCAGAAGTTGCCAAAAAAGAATTGTCATCTTTAACAGTGTTAAATACTCAATATGGAGAGACTATGAGCATCTCTGTTCACTTGGCCTTCTTTAATTGCTTTCAGCAGTATTTTGGTTTTCATCAGTGTAGCTGTCTTGTACTTTTTGCTTTCATTTATTTATTTTTTTTATTTTTGAAGCAGAATTTCTCTGGATAGCCCTGGCTGTCCTAGAACTCGCTCTGTAGACCAGGCTGCCCTCGAACTCATGGAGATTCACCTGCCTCTGTTTCCCAAATGCTGGCATTAAAGATGAGCACCACCAGCACCCGGCTTTATCACAGCTTTTAAAACAGGAATTGTGAGCTGCTTGGTTTTGTTTTTTGAGTCACGGTCACAGGCTGGCTTGGGACGCTCAGTCTTCCTGCCTGTGTAGCCACCGCTACTTCCTCCCATCCATCTCTCGTCTATGATTGCACTCTGACATGTCTGATGCACCCATCCCCTGTTGTCTTTTCTCACCCACCACCCAGCTACTTGCTCTCCGGCCTCTTCAAGAACGTCCTGTCAGGCCTTCCCTCCTCTCTGAGTGGCTAACTGAGGAACTCTTTCTAACAGCTCAAGGCCACTCCTGGGAGAATGTTGCAGTGGAGTCTGCTTGTTGGTTTCCCAGCCCCGAAATAATCACACAGAAGCTGTATTGTTTAAAACACTGCTTAGCCCATCAGCTCTAGCTTCTTATTGGCTAACTTTTACATCTTAATTTAACCCAGTTCAAGTAATCTGTGTATCGTTACATGGCTGTGGCTTACCAGGCAAAGTTCTGGCGTCTATCTCTGGCGGGGCTCCATGGCTTCTCTCTGACTCTACCTCCTTTCTCCCAGCATTCAGTTTAGTTTTTCCTACCTACCCCTATTCCCTGTGCAGGCCCAAGACAGTTTCTTTATTAACCAATGGTATTCACAGCATATAGAGAGAAATCCCACATCAGGAGAAGGCCACAAAACACCGACCTTTCTGCCTGACATATTTCCAGAGCAACCAGAGCAACCACGGCTCCCCTTGCACACTGGCCTCTGGCCTCTGTCGAGCTGGCCCGCTATCCATAGTCTTAAAGGATTTGTTGAGGGACAGAGTTCCTAGCAGTTGCAGTTTTCATTCTTCATATACAACCCCAAGTGCTTGGTTTAAAGTCCCCCAGCATCTACCGGTAATGATCCTGGTAGCTGTCACCAGCTCAGAACATGACATATCCTCAAGGCAGACCGCAGCATGCTTCTGCGGCATTCTTGCCAAAAATACAAAAATCATGAGGGAGCTATTAGATGAACTCAAAACTGGGGCGCATGCCCCGTGCTCTGTAGAATGTCAAGGTTGTGAAAGACAGGAAAGCTTGAGGGGCTGTTCTAACTAAGGGAGACCAAAGGCAGCTGCAGCTAGCTGCAGCCTGCAGCCTGCAGCCTGGGATCCCAGCTGGAACGCTGGAATTGTATGAACACTGGCACGGGAATGAAGTTTATGGGTTAGGGGCTATGTTTGACGCACCATCAATTTCATGCTGCAGTGGTTGTGCTGTGGCTGAGTGGGAACAGGTCTTTGTATCTGGGAAGTCACAGATACAGATTAGTGTCAGCACATCCTCTGAGTGTGGGATTTGGCTGAGGGAGGCAGGAGAACCGGCTTTGAAACCCACTGAACTTGGACCAGCGTTGATGACCAAAGCTGTTTCATCTGTATGGTGGAGATCATCCTGTACCACTTCAGGAGATGTTTTAAGAGCTCTGTGAGGGCTGGAGAGATGGCTCAGAGGTTAAGAACACTGCCTGCTCTTCCAGAGGTCTTAACCTGCTCTTCCAGAGGTCCTAAGTTCAGTTCCCAGCACGCACATGGTGGCTCACAACCATCTGTAATGAGATCTGGTGCCCTCTTCTGGCCTGCAGGGATACATGTAGGCAGAACATTATAAACAAGATTTTTAAAAAAGAGTTCTGTGAGATGATTTATACAAAAGGCTCAGCTGATTCCCTGGCCCAGAGCAAGGGTCCTCTGCCTCTCGGCATCTGCTTTACCCGTACAATACATAAAGATTTCCAGCTCTGTGGTTGAGATTCCTGCAGGTCCCCTCCAGGTTGTTTGGTTTGAGGCTATGTCACCATCACCATGACCATCATCTCTGGAAACAGCCATTGGCCAAATGATTTCCTTTGTCCTGCACCAGAGTCCTAGACAGCACTGGAGCATGAAGGAAATTCCCAGTCTGAGGTGGGGACCTCATTCCCAGTGTGGGCTTCTGGTTCCTTGTGGCTTTAGCTTAATCTGGAACCAGATGTGGTCTTATTCAACCTCCTCATTTGAAAAGAGCTGGGAGGTAGCCAGCAATGGCAGGCCATCTTCTCCCTCAAAGTTGGCCCTTCTGTTTCCTTCAAGATGTTGTGGGCCAGACCCCAGAAGTATGTCACTATGGAGAAGGAAAGAGACATCTGTCCAAGCCAGAGGGATGTGGTTTGGGCCCTTCTCTAATTTACCACAAGATAGGTGAGGTGTGGTGGTACTCACCTGTACTCTCAGTATGGGAGACGTTGAGGCAGGAGGATTGCTGTGAATTCAAGATCAACCCAGGCAACAGAGCGAGATGCTAGCTCAGAAAGAAAAGCAAACTGAAGTACGACATGGAACACAACACTTACTCATCTGTGATTTGGCCTCGGTCGGGTGGGACCACACACCAAGGAGGGCTGACTGTTCTCTGCTCCACGACGTCTGGGGCTTCAAGTGGCAGATGCTGATGGAGGCCGATGGTTGAGTCTACGGCTCCTATAAATCCAGAGACTGATGTTTCCAGCTGGGGGCCTCATGTTATTTCAGGAAGTATACAGCCAGAAAGAAAGAAGTAGGAGGAGGCTGGGTTGCCTTTTATGACCTATATGTATTACTCAGAGAAACAAAACCAAAAGAGAAGGGGGGGAGGGGTAGGAGCAGGGGGTGCTGGATGCGGCAGGGAGGAAGAGAGAGGGGAGAGGGAACAAAACCAAAATTTACTTTAAGGAACTGATTCATGCTATTCTGAAAGCTGGGAAATCCTTGTGAGCTTGCAGGCAGGAGACTCAAAGGCCTGATCTTGCTGCTCAAGTCCCCAACAGTTAGCAGGATCGGACTTTCTGGGGGAGGTGGTCAGATTTTGTTTATTCCTTCCATTGACAGAATGGATGAGAGATGGGACTCATATAGTTGACTTTTTTCCCCCACCCACCTCCCAAATAAATACACAAAGATGCATTATTACTCTTGAATCCTAGCCTTAGCTTTGTCTTATTTCTAGCCAGCTTTTCTTAGGTTATCCTGTCCCCCTTTTGCCTCTGGGCTTCTACCGTTCCCTGTTCTATATTTCTTTCTTTCCTTCTTACTCCATGGCTGGCTGTGTGACTGGGTAGCTGGTCCCTGATGTCCTCCTTTCCTCTTTTTCTCGCTCCTTCCTCTTCTCTCATTTGTTCTCTCAGCCTGGCAGCCCCACCTGCTTATCTCTTCTGCCTAGCTATTGGCCGTTCAGCTCTTTATTACACCAGGTCTTTAAGACAGGCAAAGTAACTAACAGTCCTCAACAAGCCCACCCATATTATGAATCTGCTTTACTTAAAAGTCTGCAGATGTCAGGGTTCATTTGACCTCAAAATACCCTCGTGGAAGCTGTCCATCTGTAAAATTAACTATTTCACCTGGTTTCATAATTGTGCCAACTTCTGTTACCAGGGGCAACCATAAAGGTCCACTCAACATTTGGGAGAGAAGGTACAGATAGATTCTTCTCTCAAAGCAGAATGGCAGGATCACGACATAATGAGCAATGCATAATGGGGCATATAATGGTGTGACATAGCTGGGAAACGCAATCTGTCACTCATGCCCAGCTGCAGCATAAGAAAATGTTTATACCGGATGGTGGTGGCGCATGCCTTTAATCCCAGCACTCGGGAGACAGAGGTAGGCAAGGCCAGCCTGGTCTACAAGAACTAGTTCCAGGACAGCTAGGGCTGTTACACAGTGAAACCCTATCTTGAAAAAAGAAGAAAAAGAAAAAAAGTGAAATATTAAGTCTTTTTTTCTTTTCTCTTTCTTTCTTTCTTTCTTTCCTTTTTTTTTTTTTTTATAGGGTTTCTCATGTAGCGCTGGTGCTAATGGAACTCGTTTTGTAGACCAGGCCCACCTCGAACTCACAGTAATCCGCAGCATTAAATCTTTCAATGTGAGTGTCCAGTCAGGCTGCACATGAAATTAGGGTGAGATGCTGGAGATCCCATGGCTATCCACAGGGTCACTTCGAATGGGAGCGTTGTGAGTCTAGACTGCTGAGGAACTGCTGTGGCCCGGAGGAGCATACCCCCCCTTCCCCCCCACTCCTCCTCGCCCCCACCCCAGCCAAACTGATGACTGCAACATCCTTCACAAGATGAGGTCAGTGCTCCCTCCGTCTCCACGGTGTTTGCATTCCTACCAGAGCAAGAAGCAAAGTGTTTGTGTAGGGAATGTGGAGTCTGATTTTCAGGCCCGGCGCATCATAGTTAGATATACAAATACCATAGGGGAATTCTTGCAGAACTCTCCTAACTATTGCACAAAGACTCACTGTCCAATCTTCCCCCATCAAAAGCCCATAGCAGCCTCCTCATGGTTGAGCCAGGCCCAGTCTTTCTCTCTTTTTCTCTGCCTGCTGCCTGCAGGTCAGGATGTAAAGCTCTCAGCTGCTGCTCCAGCACGGTACCTGTCTGCCTCTCCTCATGGTGATCATGGACTAACCCTCTGAAACTGTAGGCGAGGCCCCGTGGTGATCATGGACTAACCCTCTGAAACTGTAGGCGAGGCCCCAGTTAGATGTTTTCTGTTAGAAGAGTTGCCCTGGTCATGGTGACTCTTCACAGCAACAGAGCAGTGACTAAGTCAATGTCCAAGAGAACTGAGAACACGCCCACGCAAACTCTCTCATGGGCATGCGCATCTCAGCATAGTCCACCAAAGCTGAAGAGCAGAAACAGCCCACACATCCACCAGCTGATGAATGGATAAATAAAATGTGGGGTGTGGATACAGTGGAATGCTGTTTGGAAATAAGGAATAACGTGGTGCTAGTCCATACCACTGACACGAATGACCTTTGACATGTTATGCTAAGGAAAATAAGCCAGATACAAAAGATTTCTTTTCTTTCTTCCTTCCTTTCTTTCTTTCTTTCTTTCTTTCTTTCTTTCTTTCTTCTGAAATAAGGTTTCTCTGTATAGCTCTGGCTGTCCTAGAACTTGCTCTATAGACCATGTTGACCTGGTACTCACTCACAGAGATCCGCCTGCCTCTGCCTGCCACGTACTGGCATTAAAGGTGTGCACCACCACAGTCTGGCTAAGATCACGTATTTTATGATTGCATTTGCATGCACCTTCCAAACACGCAGCTCTATAAGGACAGAAAGTAGAGTACTGGCTGCCAGAGCCTGGAGGAGGAAGGTACCAGGGAGAGACAGGAGGGAGTAGGGAGTGATTGTAGCAGCTGCCGGCCTCCTTGTGATGACAGAAATGCTTAAGAACCTGAGGGTGGAGATGTGGCGCTACGGGCCGAGCACATTCCAAACAGTGACTTGTAAACTTTAAAATGATGAATTTTACGTTCTATGGATTGTCTCCTAGTTAAGAAAAAAAAAAGAAAACAAAAGGAAACACTGCCATATGTTTGTATATATTGGATGAGTGGGGAGTGACTCATCTCTGGAAGAGATAGCAAATCAGCGGCTCTGGATCCACTCTCAGCCTTTCTGGATTCTCCTGCTAGCTCTGGCTCATGAGAAAAGTTTGCTTTAAAGGTTGCAGGGTTGGCACCTGGTGTGAGAAGAGGGCGTGGCTGTGCTTTATCTGTGCCTCTGTAAGGGCTGCCAGCATCCCCTGGATTTGGTCCATCACTGACACTTTTATTAACCTTCAGAGAGGAAGTCAGAGGTGAAGATGGCCACCCCACCCTAAAAATGACTCCTGGGGAGTGTCAGACTAACAAAAAGACCTTGCATAACCTGTGTGTGTGTGTGTGTGTGTGTGTGTGTGTGTGTGTGTGTGTGCAGTGTGTGTGTTACAAGTCTCAGAATTTTGATTTACTTTACTGGAGTCTTCTTTCACACGTTTACCTAAGAAGCTAAAGGAAATGTTCTAGTACTTTCTGCTCTAGGCAACCAAACATGCCCAACTAAATGACTGTGTACAGTTCCAGGCCTGGACGTACGGATGTAAGGATGGGGGCAGACACTCCCATGGGGATGTGTTCAGAGGGCCTTGTTTGATTGGTTTTAGAAATGACACTTTTAGGGCTTACCTATTTGAACAGAGTGGAGAAGACGAATCTGTGGTATGTATTCATACCACAGAAGCAAAGAAGTCATGAAAGAATCTTAGGTAAAAGACAGACAGGGTCCTTTGAGATGACTCAGCGGATAAAGGCACCTGCCTACAAGCCTAAGGACCTGAGTTCCATCCTTGGACCCTCATGGTAGAACCAATTTCCACACAAGTTGTCCTCTGATGTGTGTGTGTGTGTGTGTGTGTGTGTGTGTGTGTGTGAAAGAGAGAGAGAGTGTGTTTGTGAGTATGTGTGTGTGTGTGTTAGGTTTCTATTGCTGTGTAGAGAAACCACGACCATGGCAACTCTTATAAAGAAAAACCTTTAATTGGGTGGCTTACAGTTTCAGAGGTTTAGCCTATTATCATCACGGTGGGACTTGGTGGCAAGGAGGCATTCAGGATGCTGGAGAAGGAGCTGAGAGGTCTACATCTTGATCCAGGCAACAGGAAGTGAACTGTCTACCACACTAAGTGTAGCTTGAGCAAAGGAGACCTTAAGGCCCATCTCCACACTGACACACTTCCTCCAACAAGGCCACACCTCCTAATAGTGCCACTCCCTTTGGGGGCCATTTTCTTTGAAACCTCCACATTGCGAGTGTGTTTGTGACTGAGTGTGTATTTGTGAGTATTTAAGTATATGTGGGTAGGAGTGTGTGAGGGTGTGATGATTTGAGACAGGGTCTTGTTATGTAACCCAGGATTACTTCAGACTCCTAGGTCTCCCAAATGCTCGCTGGAAGGGTGGGTGCTCAGGGCCTACAAATAGACACTTGGAACCTGAGCAGGAAGGAAGCTTGGGAGAGTGTGCCCACATCCTCTGGTTATTACAGACAAAAAGACAACCCAGGGCTGGAGAGAATAAGTAAAACCACTCTGCAAGCACCATGCAGGGTGCTCTTGTTCCTACAGCACTCAGACATTGTTCTTACGCCCATCCTGACAATGAGGAAACCAAGCTCAGAGTGGGTAACTTGTTCCAAAGTGCATGGCTATTAAACAACAGAGCCAGGGTTTGAGGCCTGACCTGATGGACTCCAGATCTCAAGATATCTAGGTTCTAGAAATTTCCCCCTTTTGTTTTGTTTTTCAAGACAAAGCAGTCCTGGAATGTGAGGGCCCACAGAGCTGTGAGCCTGTTCTACCTTGACTGGAGGTCAGAGAGTTTGAGCTTATTTTTGCTCTTTCAAAGTTGTTGACAACAGGTGTGGCTACAAACGATTTGGACCTAGGGTGCGGATAATTAGTATTTTGGGTATAGAGGTGGATCTGCTTCACCTGGACCAAAGGTCAGAGAATTCAAGTCTATTCCTTACACCATGTTAATAAAATCTCTTGCCTTCCCCCTCCCCTTTTGGAGCCAAGTATTTAAGAGGCAAATTCAGTATTCTCTGAATGTCCGTCACGATGTTGTTCTGTGTTTCTGTCTCTTGCTTCTCCTAGATCTCTGTTCCTTTTGCCTAATAATTCTAATCCTCGCGCTCCTACCCTAGAATGTATGAGTTTTGTCGAAGCTGGCTTTTGACACTGGAACTCACTCTATACCAGGCTGGTTTTGAACTCACAGAGTTCTGCCTCTGCCTTCCGAGATTAAATGTATACTCCACCCCTGCCTGAAATTTTCCTTTTTCAGTTGATTCAACTTTCTCCCCAGGGCTCCTCTGAAATGAAAGCCTATGTTCCATCCCAGACAGCAAAGAAAAGAAGGTTCCTACAGCATGGATGGAAATGCCAACGAGACAGACACCTGAAACGTTGAGTCTAGGGGGCAGGGAGGACACAGGTTTGGAGACCAGCATCTGAGGCAGGTCACCAGCATCCGAGGCAGATCACCTGGACAAGTTTCCCTGAGGCCTTCCTAGCGGGGGGGGGGGGGGGGAGGCTTAGGTCTGCAGGTAGAGATTTGATCAGAGTGGGAAGGGGGCTAGTACATACACTATCTGGTATTCCAGCAGAAGAAACTAGGTCTGAACAGACAGCAAGTAAAGTCATGTCTGCAAGCACAGCGTGGCAGCTGGCCCTTCACTGGCCCTTCACACCATCTTGAAAAAGGGCTCTTTTCTCAACTAGTAAGCCAAGTCTCTCAAAGGAGGTAATATGACTGGCCCATCCTCATTGGAGCAGGGACTTAGACCCAGCTCCCTTGGGCACATCACACTACCGTAAATGTACAGATGAGAGGTGTTCTTGTAGCTCTCATAGGATGAATGAATGATGTGTGTTTGTTTTCCAGGTTTGCCCTGGTGTAGAAGTGTTGGAGCACAGAGGACCTGGAGAGATGGAGAGGTGGCTCGAGGGTTAAGAGAACCTGCTACTCTTGAGGAGGACCAGGGCTCACTTCCTTATACCTACAGGATAACTCAAACCACCTTTCTTAACTCCAGTTCCAAGAGATCCAAAACCCTCTTTTGCCCTCTGTGGGTGCCACACACACACATGGTGGATATACAAAGCCCTCAAACACATGAAATAAAATGATCTTAAAAGGAAAAAAAAAGGAACCATCTGGGCCTTGTATTAAAATGAGCACCCTGGGGGAGGGGGAGGTGACACACATGCCTTTAATCTCAATGCTGGGGGCGGGGGTGTTGATGCAAGCTGATTTCTGTGAGTTCGAGGCCAACCTGGTCTACAGAACTAGTTCCAGGACAGCCAGGGCTGCACAGAGAAACCCTATCTCAAAAAACAAAACAAAACAAAACAAAACAAAAAGAGTGTTTTCTGTCTGGCTATGGATCTACCCTGATGTGGTGTTCTTACTTTTGGTACAGACAATCTCAGCCTACCTCTTTCCTAAAATATATGATGGTATCTTTATATTAAGGGTTTTTATTCTTGTTTCTGTAAGGGATCTCGGAGCACATATTTAGCTCCCCAGCTTCTTTCTCAGTGTCCTCTAGGGGGCAGAAGCAAGCCACTTGTCCATTCTTTGGATCCTTGGGACTGGCCCAACTTTTCTATAAAAAAAAAAAAAAACATCCAGAGACAACCGCACATGCTTTCTTTCTCGGTTGACATATGATCTAAGAGCCAGAGAGATGCCTCAGAGGGGAAAGGCACCTGCTTTTGAGCCAGACAAACCTGAGTTCCGTTCCTGGGCCCCACAGAGAAAGGAGAGAATTGATAAATTATCCTCTAACCTCCACTGTGCTTGTTGGCACATGTGCGCCCAGCCCCAGCAAAATTAATAAATAAAGTAACTAAGAAATAAAAACAACATGATCTAGGGCTAGGTGTGGTGGTGCATACATTTAATCCCAGTACTTGGGAGGCAAAAGTAGCAGATCTCTGTAAATGTGAGGCTAGCCTGGTGTACATTGTAGTTCCAAGCCAGCCAGAGCAACACAGTAAGACCCTGTCTCAAAAAAAGGAAAAAGAAAAGAAAGGATCTTTTTAGACACAAAATATTGGTTGGAACTTAGGTTCCAAATTCAGTCTCCAATGTCAAACAAGTCAGAAGGATGCTTTCTGTCTTTGTCATCTCAGTAAGGAAAGAGAGAGAGAGAGAAAGAGAGAGAGAGAAAGGAAGAAAGATTGATTGAACGCAGCCTAAATAGCCTAAGGCAATGGTTCTCAACCTGTGGATCGTGATCCCTCTGGGGGCTGAACAGCCCTTTCACAGAGGTCACCTAAGACCATCTGCCTATCAGATATTTACATTATGATTCATAATAGTAGCAAAATTATAGTTATGAAGTAGCAACAAAAATAATTTTGTGGTTGGGGATCAGCACAAGATGAGGACCTGTATTAAGGGGTCACAGCATTAGGGAGGTTGAGAACCACTGGCCTAAGGTCTCTCTGTCAAGAAGTCAATAGCCCTGAGAACTAAGCTATATCCTCTATCCTTTGCTTCTCTCTCTCCTGGGCCTCCGCCCTTCTCTCCTAGACCAAGCTGCCTCTCTACCAGAAACCCAAGGAGACCTGTTCCCAGAGCGTGGCCCTTTGAAATGGAAACGGACCTTGTAACTCCCATGGAACAGTCAGATTACAGATGTTTAACACATGTAGCAAGGTAGATGCCCTCGAGGCCCTCATTAGTCCGGCTGTGCCTTGTCTCTCAGCACACACTGTTTCCTGCTTGTCTTATTTCTCCTCTTTATATATTTGCCATTGTGGAGACAACACTCACTGGTATGTGTGTGTATGCGTACATATGTGTGTATATGTGTTGCATGTGTGTGTATGTCTGTGTGCATGTGTGTTCATATGACCCATTCCTTGTCCTGAAGATGCAGAAATCTGTTAGTGCTTCTTTCTTGCAAAGCTGGGGCCTCTTGCTTCTTCCTCACCAAGGAGAGAAAAACCTCAACCAACATCAAATCCCAAACCAACTGACCAAACACTGCTGGAGGCTGATGGCCAGCAGCAAGGTGGATCTATGGCCAATAAAGATCTCAAGATATAGCCACGTAGAGGTAGCACACACCTTTGTTCCCAGCACTCAAGAGGCAGAGGCAGGTGGATCTCTGAGTTGGAGGCCAGCCTGGTCCACAGAGCTAGTTCCAGGACTGTCGGGGCTACACAGAGAAACCCTGACTCAGAAAACAAAAACAAACCCCAAAACCTCAAGATGTTTCAGGGCACAGACACTAAGATGACAGACAGTGAAGGACAAGGAAAGCAAACAAGAGGGCGTGCTTGAAGCTCGGTGGGAGCGGGAGGCGTGCATGGATTGGATTCTTTAGGCATGGGGCTGCTGGGGCAGGTGAATTGTGGGGAGAAGTGAACATGTGTCAGGAGTTGAAGGCAGAGTTTTTGTGTTCCTTGAGGTAAAGGAAAATACCCCCAGAAGGAAAGAAAACATGGGGCTAGGCATGTTTCTTAGTTGCATGCAAAAGGTCCTGAGCTGGACCCCACAGCGTCCCATAAAACTGGGCATGATGGATGTGACTGAAATACCAGCACTCGGGAGTAGAAGCTACGGGGAATCAGAAGTTCAAGGTCATCTTCTGCTATATAATGAGTTGGAGGCCAGCCTGGGCTATATGCAGTCCTGTCCCAGAAAAGAAGAAGAGGAGAAGGAAGAAGAGAGGAGGAGAAGGAGGAGGAGGAAGAGGAGGAGGAAGAGGAAGAAGAAGAGGAGGAAGAGGAGGAGAAGGAGGAGGAGGAGGAAGAAGAAGAAGGAGAAGGAGAAGAAGGAGGAGGAGGAGGAGGAGGAGGAAGAAGAAGAAGAAGAAGAAGAAGAAGAAGAAGAAGAAGAAGAAGAAGGAAGAGAGAAGTAAATGTAATAGAGAACCGACTGCTAGCTCCACAATTCTGTGCCATACTCTGACCCCAGGGACTGTCATCATACAAATAGGACTAGGCAGGGCTTAGGGGGGGCTCCCCTCCCCCCAGGACTTGACCATATAAAGTAATTGGCTGAGAAGGCTGGGTGGAAAAAGAGGAGGAAGCTGAGGTAGTTAAGGAAGTGTGTTCAAATATTTAGCGTAAAGAGTTCCACAATCTACGATTTCAGGTCCATCACATCCTGGAAAAAGCAAGTGAGTGCATCAGAAATCAGATCAGGGGCCTCCGGATTGGGTGGCTGCGGCAATCCCAACCACTCAAAATGGGTGCTTTTGGGTGATGGAACTAGTTCAGATGCTACTTGGGGTGATGGTTATCCAAGTGCACACACTTGTCAAAACACATTCAAGTAGGCACTTTGAAAGGGCCTTACTGTATGTAAATTATAACTCCTAAATGCAGCTTAAAGTAAAATTGCAGGAGTTGCCCAACTTCACATGCCAGAACTAAACTGTTTCTGAAGAGTGAGCGCTCTTTACCCTCTGGAATGGATGCAAACTTCACATGGATGTCTTTACATGTGGTAAAGTGGGAGAAATGTGCGTGCATTTGTTTAATATAATATCTTAACTAATTCCTTGAGAATTTCATAAATGAATAAAATATATCTTATATTAACACACATGTGGTTTTTGCTGTGGTTTTTTTTTGTATTTTTTTTGGGGGGGGCAGGTATTTCAAGATAGGGTTTCTTTGTGTAATAATCCTGGCTGTCCTGAAATTTTCTTTGTAAACCAGGCTGGCCTCGAACTCACAGCACCTTCACAAGTGCTGGGATTAAAGGCATGCGCCACCAGCGCTCAACTATATGTTAGTTTTTTAGACGAGGTCACCTGTAGTCTGGACTAGCATCCACCTCACAACAAAGCTGAGGGTGACCTTGAACTCCTAATCTTCCTGCTTTCATTCCCTAAATGCTGGGAGTGAGTGTGTGTCCTAACACACCAGGTCTTTAAAGGGAGAATTTAAGCTCGACATGAAAGAGAACAAGTCTTTTCTACTGTAGATTGGTCCTGAAGTCCTGCTCTTCTGGACAGATAACTAAACCTCTGCCTGGACTCCCGTGTCTCTGTCTTTCCTCTCTGGCTTGCCCTTCCTGGGTTTAACCCTGGGCAGTGGAGGAGGTGGCAGGTTTGGGGCTGGCCCCTGTGCTCTCCTCCTGACCTCAGTGACATCCATGGGGTGTCCTTCCTCGCACCTGCTCTATTGGTGCCCACAGGGGTTGGGGGCGCCAGGTGGCTCCCGTGGCTCCTGTGTCCTGTGTTAGTTCTGCAGGCTGAACCTGGCTGAGGTCCTGCTCACTTTCCGTACCCCTCCAGGCTTGCGCTCTTGACAGGTTCCAGCTGTTGACTGGCATCCACCTCTGCATTCCTAGGGACGATTAGGGGCTTTCGGGTTTCTCCAGGGCCACACGTGAGCCAGAGGAAATTTGGATGGGGTCTGAGGACTTCTAAGGTCTCTCTCCCAGACTGATCACACTGTGCATCAACTCTGTGGGGGGGGGGGGTGCAAAATGCACTCACAAGGGCAAGGACTGTTCTGTGACTCTATAGGAGAGCGGCACAAACAGCTTTTGTCTTAGAAGGCTATCAGCTTCTGTGGAGGTTTCAGCTCTTCTCCCACAGCTCCAGGTGTGAGAAGATCTGGCTAATCACCCGCGTCTTATCTCCACACAGCTCCCTCCCAGCCCCAGGGGGTCTGTTCATCCTCTGTCTTCCAGCTTCTTCTTTCTGTCATTTTGTCTATCTTTCTGTTTGCTAAGAACCATAGCCCTGAGAAGGCGTAGCTTACTGATGATGACCAGGCCTTTGAGAGGGACTCAGAGAGTCTTTCCCTTACCTCAGGCTTTAAGAAAGATAGCTAGGCACAATAGTGCACGCCTTTAATCCCTGCACTTGGGCACAGGGGCGGGTGGAGCTCTGTGAGTTTGAGGTCAACCTATCTACTTAGGAGTTCCAGGACAGTCGGGTCTATAAAGAGACCCTGTCTTTAAAAACAAAGCAAAACAAAATAAAAGATCACTAAGGGGAAAAAATGAGATAGCCCTTCCAAGAGGGTGTTTGGGTTGGCCTGTTAAGGAATGGGCTCTAAAACAGCACTTGGTTCCCAGCCTGGAATTCTCCTCCCTTTAGTTAATGAATCTCCCTCCACTTTGTCTTCCCCAAGCCTGTGCCTCCTCTATGTTTCAAATCCACCCAAAGTACCCAAGTCAGAAGCTGGGAGCCCTGAGCTAGGAGCAGCAGTACACGTTCATAAACGTAGAATCACTGTGAGTTTGGGGCAATTCTGAACTACCTATGCAAGGTCAAGATCAGTCTGGACTACACAGAAGGACCTGTCTCAAAACAAAATAAAATACCACCTAAAAAAGAAGTTGAGTCTGGGCAGTGGTGGCCCACACCTTTAATTCCAGCCCTCGGGAGGCAGAGGTGGGTGGATCTCAGTGAGTTCTGGCACAGCCTGGTCTACAAAGAAAGTTCCAAGACAGCCAGGACTGTTACACAGAGAAACCCTGTCTTGAAAAACAGAAGAAGAAGAAGAAGAAGAAGAAGAAGAAGAAGAAGAGGAAGAGGAAGAGGAAGAGGAAGAGGAAGAGGAAGAAGAAGAAGAAGAAGAAGAAGAAGAAGAAGAAGAAGAAGAAGAAGAAGAAGAAGCTGTTGAGACCCTTCACGGACCCCTTTGTCTAATTTTACCTTTCGCGCCTCATCTGTCCCTGGTTATTTCTCCTCACACAATATTTCAGTCACTGTTCTACTACGTCTGTGAAGAGACACCATGACCAAGGCAACTATTATAAGAGAAAGCATTTAAACTGGAGCTGGCTTGCAGCTGCAGAAGTTTAGTCTATAATCATCATGCAGGAAGCAGAGCAGTGTGCAAACACCGGAGCAGTAGCCAGGAGCTACATCCTGACTGTAGGCAGAGAGAGAGAGAGAGAGAGAGAGAGAGAGAGAGAGAGAGAGAGCGCTTGGCAAAGGCTACCCCCAGTGACACACTTCTTCCACCAAGGCCACACCTCCTAGTCCCTTTAATCCTTTCAAATAGTGCCACCCTCTGGTACTAAGCATTCAAATCTATGAGCCTATGGGCGCCATGCTCCATTCTTACCCAAACTACCACACATCAGAAGTCTTTCTTTCTTTCTTTCTCTTTCTTTCTTTTCTTTTTCTTTTCTTTTCTTTTTTTTTTTTTTTGGTTTCTCAAAAGAGGGTTTCTCTGTGTAGCCTTGGCTATCCTGGAACTCCCTGTATAGACCAGGCTGGCCTTGAACTCACAGAGATCCGCCTGCCTCTGCCTCCTTAGTGCCGGGATTAAAGGTGTGCGCCACCACCGGCTATGCACAGAAGTCTTGTGTGGCCTCTTCTTCCACCCCATCCCCTTAGCTGACACTTCAGTTCTCTCTCAGTTGGGTGGCTGAGATAATTTTCTAATGGGTTTTTCTGTCTCCAGAGATGCTGTCTTGCTTCCTAACCCTCCACCCTCTGCCAACCAGAGTGATGTTTCCAAATTCACAGCAGAATGTTCTGCTTAAACCCTCTCTGGGTCTAGAGGTCCTGGTACTTGTGTGACAGGGGCTCTGTCTGCCTTTAAAAGTCCCTCTCTCCTTCATGCACAGTTTCTGCTCCAGCCACCTTGGTTGACTTCCAGATGCCTGACTATAGCCTGCTGGTCCTTTGCACTGTCTGTACAGTCCAAGAATGATGAGAGCAGCACCCCTGGTTGGGGGTGAGTGAGTTTACTAAGCGCACAACAAACAAAAAGAAGAGAATGAATAACAAGTTGCAAACAGGCAGCCAAACAGCCCCAAATCATGTGCCATAAACATCCAGCAAACACCGCTAAAGTAGCCTGACTGAGAGAGGAACAAAGACACTGTGCTTACACCATCCAGCAGAAACTGACTGGGGAAGTCGAGGCAGTCAGCTGGAGTTCCTAATTGAGCTTTCTCTCCATGGCTAAACTTCTGACTTCCGGTTCCCACCATAGACATTTTTATACCACAGGGTAAACAATAGAGTACCATCTTTCTGTTCTCAGGAACGCCATGTTGTTAATACCCTTAGTTAGCTACTTGTCTTTTTTCCCTCTCTCAGTGACAGAGTGGGGGGTGGAATGGAGTGGGGTGGGGTGGGGGGGTGGGGGTGGGGCAGCCTGACCCAGAACCTGGGGTTTCGAGGAGACAGGGAAACTTTTCTTGCCCCCAGAGTCTGCTCTCAACAGGCTTAAACAGAACACGACAATTTCCCAACGTAACTCCCTTTACACGCCTGCCGGTCCCTCTGCCAATGATGTCCCTTCTCGCTTTCCCGTCAGTCAACATTCACCCTGCGATTTCTTTCGAATCCCCCAGCAAGAACTCCACCTCTGGTCAGCACCGTATCAGCTTGCCACCACTGGACACTTGCCCCAGAATTGCTCGGAGTCAGTCATAGGCTGTAGGTACCTTAGTTTTCCTAGCGGGGACACAGCTGGTCCATTGAGTGATGACGAACACCAGCCCAGGAGTTAGACGAGACCTCAATATGGCTGGGTTCTGTGTGTTTTTCAAGACTCTGAGAAATCCACTTGGTCATCCTCACATCATAGATGGTGACGTAACTAGGTCTGGTCTTCGGACACCAGAGATGTCTCACTGCTCCGCGGGGCCATTAGACACAAAGAGGGGGCCAGATAGGTCAGAGGGAGCTGGGTATGCTGGCCAGGTGTGCGCAGGGGTCAGTGAGAAGGCTCTAGAGGCAGAAACTTAGCTCAGGGCCTGGGTTTCACTTAGTCCCCTGCAGGAATATGGGTCAAGTCCACAATGGTTTTTTTTTGTGAAACCCCTTATGACTGTCAACCTGTGCACATCTAATGATGTACGCAGGGCCAGCACGAGCCGCTCACACCGGAGCTGCAATAACAATGAATGGAGCTCATTTAAATACAGGCCCCACTCATTACCAGTTTGGTTGTTATGAGACGGAGTGATTTACCGAGCCTGCTCTCATTCCCAACAACACGGGTCTCGCGGTTTGGTTTCTTTCAAACAAGATGTATGTTTTGTGATCTAGAAAGCAGATGCTCTGACTACATCTGTCTTACCCTCTGACCTCCTGGAACATGAGCGTGGAGGGACAGAGACATTCTGGGGTCACACAGGTAAAGCCTGGCAGTGAGATGTGCTGGGGACAAGCTGTGTGACTGCCCTAAGCATCTGGAACAGAGGCCACCTCCCTGTTCTCCACAGCTGCCTCGGGAGTAATCACAAACATGAGAGCACTGGCTGCAGACGGGGCGAACCTGGCCCAGGAGCCACAGAGCCAGGTTCTAATTCTTGTTCTGCTCCTTGTAAGATGTGTGACCTTGTAGGGTTCCTAGTGTCTGAGTGGCACTTGGAAAGTAGCAGGAGCACAGAAATGCTGGGTGAATTCCCTCCTTCTCCCCACTTCCAGGGGGAGCTCACTGTTCCTCTCCTCTGTACTACCCAAGACACAAGGTCACTTTCTCCTGGTCATTGGAGACATCAGACATCTGCTCCCTTTGACCCCTTCCATGAAGCCCACTCTTCCTGCCCTCATCCTCCTTGTTCTCCATTCGATCAATACCTCAGGAAAGATCAAATACAAACCCAATCCAGGCAGGTCCAGGACAGCATGGTTTCCTGCTTGGCTCAGTGCCAAGAGCTTTGTTCATTCAACATTGTGGCCTGGGCCGTGGTTCCTGCATCCTCCCTGAGGCCTGTTTGGACCTGTTGCAATATCTCTTCTGTTCACTAGTCTCAGCTTACTCCCTAGAGTCCCAGCTGTGCAAGCCAGCTTCAGTCACCCTCTGAGTAGGTCTGCAACACCCCCACCCCGCCCCCTACTCTCCACCCCCACCATCACTCCTCCCCAGCCCCCCTTTCACCCCCACTCTACACCCTCATCCCCAATCCTCTATCCCCACCTCCCCTCCTCCCCACCCCACCCCCAATCCCAGGCTCTGAGAAATTCTGGTCCTGGAACAGGCAAAAGGGACAGAGGCAGAGCAGGGGTCAGACCCTCATTTAGAAAAACAGGAGCCAGAATCCTGCTGGTGATAATCTGAACACAGAGACCGCAAAAATCTGCAGCTCCAGATCCTGTCTGTGTCTCTTCAAAACCTCCCACCAGTGACAGACAGCTCCAAGCCTAGGATCCCAGACATATAAAACCCAGAGTTCACTCCCTTACCGGCTTGAGGGTGTCTGTGCTCTAGATGGCCTTGCCTCACCTTTGCCCCATATCCTGGGGCTAGGAATGCGGCTTCTGGAACTTTGGCCCCATGTGTCCAGTCTCTTTACTGTATAATCATACGCTTGCCCTGTTAGCCCATCCACTCCAGCCACCAGCTCCTCCAGGCTCACAGCATGCCCGTCCTGCTCATCCTGCCCAGGACGACCTGTCTCCTCTCATGTCAGACGGAAAGCACCACTGTGTGCCCACTGTGGGCAGCGTGGGGACACAGGTCCCACACCTGGTCCCACGGCGCTGACCACAGAGGGAAGGGGTAGACAAGCGCATGTTCACACTGGCAGGCCAACGCCCCAGAATATTCTGTCTCTTTCTGTATTAATGTCCAGACGTTAGGGGTGAGGAAAGAACGTGAGGTTTCCTCCTGGGGTCACGAAGACGCTCCTGACTGACGGGTGACGCGCGATGCGACTCTGACTATTCGAGAAACCACAGCCTTACATACTTGAAGTGGGTGAACTAGACAGTATATAAACTAGTTCTCAAAACATCGTTTACAAACTTGAAAGTTCGGGGCTGGCGAGATGGCTCAAAGGGGAGCGTGCTTGCCACTAAGCCTGATGACCTGAGTTCAATCCTCAGGTCCACGTGGGAGCACAGAGCAGTTTCTGCAGCTAGTCCTCCGACAGCCTCTGGCCACACACTCAAGAGTTCCAGCAGGTGGAAAGCAGGGGCCAGCCCCTGAATGTCACCGGTGCAGGGTGTAGAAGAGACCTAGCATCTGGGTCTATGTAGACCTTTGCCGTTTCTGTGTTGTTTCTCACCAACAGACTTCTGGCTTCTGGTCTAAATTTGGAGGCTGGCCCCTGCTCTACCGTGCCCTTTCACCTATTCCAGGGCTAGAACTCTGAGTGTATGGTCAGAGGACCACCTGATGTAAGTAAGTGACTCCCCCACCCAAACGAACTAAACAGATTTCTTAAAAGGGGCTGAAGAGATGGCTCAGAGGTTAAGAGCACTGGCTGCTCTTCCTGAGGTCCTGAGTTCAATTCCCAGCAACCACATGGTGGCTCACAACCATCTATAAGGAGATTTGGTGCCCTCTTCTGGTGTCCAAACATGCATGAAGAACACTGTATAGGTAGTAAAGAAATCTTCTAAACAACAACAAAAACATTCCTAAAAGTTTGAGCCAGGCAAGAAAGATCACATTTGTCATCCCAGCAATTGAGAAGGTGAGGCAGGAGGATCACCTCAAGTTCAAAGCCAGTTTAGGCTACACAATGAAGTGAACTTTAGGATAGCCTGGGCTATCAGGTGAGACTCTGTCTCAAATTAAGTGATCAATTAATAGTCAAGTAATAAGTAAAATATATTTTTTTCTTCCTACCTTAAAAAGTATTCTTTCCTGCCAGGTGGTGGCACACACCTTTAATCCTAGCACTCAGGAGGCAGAGGCAGGCAGATCTCTGTGAGTTCGAGGCCAGCCTGGTCTAGAAGAGCTAGTTCCAGGATAGACTCCAAAGCTACAGAGAAAGCCTGTCTCAAAAAACAAAACAAACAAAAACCAAACAAACAAAAAGTATTTTTTTTCCTAAGCCCCTCGAAGGCTAGGCTTCGAAGGCTAGTAAGAGTTTTAGTATTTGTGGAGTCCCACAGGCAGTGGACAACACAGGCAGACTCCATTGTTTCCCTTCCCATCTGTTTCAGGACACCATGAGGGAGCCCATGGACTCTAAGTCACAAGTCCCAGGTCCAGTCACAGACCCCCTCTGCCACCACGTGGTCTAGGAGTGTGTACCCTAACCGTGGGGTATGGCCCTCGGAACTTAGGCCCAAGCCAGACAGCATCACAGATCCAAGAAAACTAGGTCCGTTTGCAGGGAATCCTGGGTATTGGTCCAGGTCAGTGCTATCCTGGAGAATAGTCAGTCTGTAGTGCTGGGGGAGTTCTCTTTCTTTGATGTCCAGCAGGGTAGTCACTAGTAGTCACCTGACATTTGGCTAATGCACCTGGCAATTAACAAACAAATAGATTATTTTGCATACTGAGATACAGTCTCACTATGCCCCCCTTACTGAAACTGAACTATTTCCTGAAGCGATCCTCTTACCTCAGCCTCCCAGGTAGCAGAAACTATAGCTATACAGCACTGTGCTCATCTGGAACTTAATTTTAATTTAAATGTTTAACATTTGGTTAAACATCTGGTTACCGCAGAAGACAATGGCATCTAGAAGATGGTGGTGGTCTCTACCTGGCACAACCGGCTCTTTGCTGGCACCACGGATGGGGAGGGGCATGGCTAACGTCAGAGGACAGGAGAGGGAGATACCACTGCCCATCTAAGGCAACAAGCTCCTGGCGCCTGGACCCTCCAATTGCCGAGGAGAAGGAGGAGGATGTCAGGGGGCTGGAGGAGGGAAGCGATTTGAGGCACCCCTCAGACAGGTCCTCCTGAGAGTCTCACAAGGACCCGTTTCTCATAGGAGACCCGCTTTGGTAAGCAGTGTCTGCTAGGACTGCGGGGCTCGGCAGAGCGAGGAGGCGCTGTTATTTTTTCTTCGGAGGCCATGTGAACAGGGCAGGCCGAGCACATAGTTTCCATGGCATAATCGGACTATAAAGCCCTGTGTGTCTGTGGGGGAGGGGTAAGGAGCGGCTCTCGGCCCAGCCTGGCTCAGGACTGGGCAGGGGCCCAGCAGGCACATTCCCTCCCAATTCCTGCAGGGCCTGGAGCCGCGGGAGGGAGAGGCTGTGCCTGGCTTCCCAGGGCTTTGGGAAGCTCATTTGGTTGATGACTGGGATGAGGGAGTTGGCTCTCCCAGATGCCTAGCCGGGAGGTGGTGGGAAGAGAATCTCCAGAGAACTGGGCCAGGTGGAGGCTCAGAGAGAACTCTGGGAGGCAAAGTGAAAGGCACTTCATGACCCTCTCCCAGCGACAGAGAAGTGACCAAGGGACAATTCCTAAGAGGAAAAAATTAAATAAATAAAATGACAGAGTCATTGCCTTGGACGATTTTAGGCAGTGCATCAAATATCTTTATCCTCTGGTGGAGATGCTTGCTGGAGAGAGGGTTCCTCTATGGAGGAGGGCTTTCTCCTCACCTCCTAAAGCTGGTTGATTGAGCCGGGTGGCGGTGGCACACACCTTTAATCCCAGCACTCAGGATGCAGAGGCAGGTGGATTGCTGTGAGATCGAGGCCAGCCTGGTCTACAGAGAAAGTTCCAGGACAGGCTGCAAAGCTACACAGAGAAACTCTGTCTTGAAAAACCAAACTAAACAAAAACAACAACATTAAAACAAAAACGGATTCATTGAATAGAAGACCAGAGGCCGGTACAGGATCCCTTTAGTAATGGCGAAGTACGGGATCTCCCACTAGGCCAGTGGTTCTCAACCTTCCTGACTCTGCGATCCTGTACTGTAGCTCTTCATGTTGTGGTGACCCCCTGTCGTAAATATTTTCATTGCTACTTCATAATGGCAATTTTGCTACTGTTATGAATCACAGTGTAAATATCTGAAATGTGGAACCCGCAGGGGTCGCGACCCACAGGTTGAGAACCACTGCCCTATTTTGCTTTTTCTTCCCACACGTGAAGTAGTGCAGACTCCAGACAAGATAGGTATCAATGGACTCAGTCTCCAAACCGCCCTGTCTTCGGCGTGAGGGAAACTATGCCTTATCTTCAGCTCTGAGTCGGTTAGTAGTAACTGCCCCCGGGGGGAAGACTTTAACTCAGGCCCCGACATTCTGGGTGTGGGTTTGGGAGTCTCTCCACAGCACTGGATTGGTCCCACAGTTCTGACTTATCCAAGGTGCCCCAAAGCGTCTGTCTCAACCTGCTTCTCGTTGCTACCTTGACTCCTCTAGGCAGCTGAGGCTGGAGGGTTAGAGGGACCCTGTCCCCTGAGAGTGATTGTGTCTATAAATTTGCTGTCATGTACTGGGTGGAAGCCCCAGGCTGTGGAGGTTGCCCGGGACAATTGAGCCTTTCTGAGAGGCGAGCTATGCCACAAGTCTCAGGACACAGCTGGCAGACACAATGGTCCTTCTCTCCACCAGAGCAGAAAGGCGTATTATTGCAGGTCTGGTGATTCCGGCTGCGCTGACTGAGATGTTTCTGATCGGTCCACCTCCCTAGCCAGGACTGGCAGGGGCAGTCTCAGGGTGTCCTTCCCTCTCAGACGGGTCTTCTTACCCTCCGTTCTCACCAGCAGGCCCTTTCCCCTGGACCACATCTCATTCTCTTCAGGCCTTTTGCTTTTAGAGATTTATCTTTATTTTATGTATAAGGGTGGTTTTGATTGTATATATGTCTGTACACCAGAAGGTATTCTTCAGAGGCCAGAAGAGGGCGCCGGATCCTCTAGAACTGGAGTTACAGGTGCTTATTAGCATCCGTGGATTCTGGGACCCGAATCCTGGTCCTCTGCAGGAGTGGCAAGCACTCCTCATTGGCTTTCTAGTCTCAGTCTTTTTGTTTTTAAAGAATATTTTTTTGTTGTTATGCTGGGCGGTGGTTTTGTTGGCCTTTAATCCCAGCACTCAGGAAGCAGAGGCAGGCAAATCTCTGTGAGTTTGTGGCCAACCTGGTCTACAGAGTGAGTTTAAGGACAGCCAGGGCTACACAAAGAGAGGCCCGTCTTGAAGGAAAACAGAACAAAATAAGATGTATTTTTAAACTGGGCAGTGGTGGTGCATGCCTTTAATCCCAGCATTTGTGAGTCAGAGGCAGGCGGATCTCTGTGAGTTCGAGGCCAGCCTGGACTACAAGAGTTAGTTCCAGGACAGGTTCCAAAGCCACAGAAAAACCCTGTCTTGAAAAAATTTTAGAAGAAAGATGTATTTTTATTGTGTGTGTGTATGTGTGTGCCACACATGTTTGGGTGCCCAAGGAGGCCAGAAAAGGGCATTAGATCCCTTGAGGTGATGGTAGTTGTCACCCACCCAACATGAATACTGGGTGTATAGACCTTGGGTCCTCTGGAAGTGCTCTTAACCACTGAGCCATCTCTCCGGTCCATCTTCAGCCTTTTTGGAGGCTAGTATCTAAATTACCCGAGAAAGCACACTGTGGTGCCCAGCCCAACAGGCTCTCCCCAGTATGACCTTTCTTTTCCCTTTTCCCCTCCTGGCATCTCCGGTTTGGACTCTGTAAGGTGGAGGAATTTGGTCATCAGGAATTTTGACAGAGACCCTGAAAATGGCTTTGTTCTTAGTAACAACCCTGGCATGGGTTATTAAATCCTCAGCATGTGCTGGCGCCTAGCCAGCTGTTCCCAATAGTCCCACAGTTCAGCACCCTGTGACTGGATATGCCAAGAACAAACGGGAGGTCTGGAACTTGATGGCAAGGCCAAGTGGTTGAGCCCAAGTCAAGCTCAGAATACAATTTTTTTTATGGTATTCTAATATCTCCACTGCTTTCCTAGACTGCAAACCCAGGGTGCTTACAGCAGTAGATGCTGACTGTCTCATAGAACCAGACGTCAGAAGTTCAGTATCAAAGACGAGATGTGGGTAGGTCCTTCTGAGTATGTGGGGGAACCTTTCCCTGGCCTGATCCCAGGTACTTGCTGGCATACTAATGGCCCTCACCGACCAATACCCAACTCTTCTGGTCTAGAAAGTTGAGGGAGGCCTCACCTGGGCATGGAAAAGTTGTTGAGCCTGTGCCTGAGGCATACCAATGCCAGCAGTGCCAGGTGGAGGCAGGACTGCCCGTCCAGCTGCTTCGAGCCTCTGGCCTTCTCTCCAGGCATCCAACACCTGACCAGCCTTCTTTTATGACCCACACAGGCTCCTGTACAACTTTCTGTCATATCCTCTCCTCACCCCAGTGGTCAGACCTCCCTAGGCCTCAGAGCACAGCATAGACATGTTCTGTTCATGAGGCTGTGTATTCCATTGTTCATGTGTACTTTATAGACAGTCCGTGTGTGTGTGTGTGTGTGTGTGTGTGTGTGTGTGTGTGTGTGTGCTGGGTTTAGAACCCAGGGCCCCGCACATACTAGCAAACTATCTACCACTGAAATACAACTCCAGCTGGCCTCTGGCTTATGAAGGTTCAACTTGGGGCTTCCGGTTTTACAATGGTACAAAAAGGAAGCTCTTTCAGGAAAATCTAAACTGAGAAACGTGCTTACTGCAAACCTGTCCAAAGGCTTGGGGGGGGGGGTCCTCGGCTCTGTGTAGGGAGGGGCCCTACGACTTTGTTCTGCTAAATGGATATGCTGTCAAGTTGCCTTCTAAATATTTATTAGACCCACAGATTAGTGCTGCGCTCAGCCTTGGCCAAGAAAGCTTCTCTTTGCCCCGGTGACAGTTGATGCAAATACATGTGCTGGTCAGATCACTGAGAATTAGTAACTGTTAACTTAACCCTACACAGACCATCGATATTACCCTCTATCATGGTCTGAGGGAGAATGGACCCCATAGGATCAAATATTTGGCTGGATACTTGGTCCCCTGTTGGTGGAACTGTTTAGGAAGGATCAGGAAGTTTTTTATGAGGAGGTGGTGTCACAAGGGGTAGACTTTGAGGTTTCTAAAGACTCATGCCATTCTGGTCCCTCTCTCTCCTGCCTTGTGGCTGTGTCTCAGGTTGTAAGCTCTTAGCTACTGCTTTAGCCTCATTCCTGCCTGCCTGCCGCCATGCTTCCTACCAGGGTGATCATGAACTTTAACACTCTGAAACGGTAAACTCCTAATAAACTCTCCCTTATTATAAGTTGCCTCGGTCAAGGTGTCTCTTCACAGCAGTAGAAAAGTAACTAAGACACCCTTCAAGAAAATGGGGGGCAGAAAAACATAAGATCTGGGGGATGGGGATAAGCATTGTGACATGCTGACTTCAAGATAGGATGTCGTCCTTATGCTAATGAGTTCATAGCTACTATGGTTACCAGCATTAGATCTGCCCATGATCAACCCTGTCAACATCCATGGAAGAAGAAGGAACTCATGAGGCCCAGACCCTCCCTAAGGAGCTATCGGCAGTTAATGGTTGCTGAGGAGGGGGAGTCGTTTTCTTCAGTGGTGTAGCCACTGGTAAGTCGCCCTTGCTCAACAATCTCCCACCCATGCTAGTGTAAGCAATCCTGATTAAACACAGTGAGTCACAGCACAATAAAACAAAGGACATGAGAGTGGGTGGGGGCTCGCTGGGAAGTGGGGGTTCAGTGGGAGTGGGAAGGGGAATGAGGTAGAGTAGTGAAGGTGAAAATGACCACAGTACTGATACACATGTATGAAGCTGTCAAATAATAACTCTTAAAGGATTTTTAATCTATTTTTGTTTTATGAGTATGGGTGTTTTGCTTGCCTTTCTGTCTGCATACCACGTGTGTACAGTGGCCTCAGAGGCCAGAAGAGTGTGTCAGAGTGTGTCTGGGACTGGAGTTACAGACAGTGGTGAGCAGCATGTGGATTCTGGGAACTGAGCAGTAAATACTCTCAATTGCTTAGCTATCCCTCCAGCCCCAAAATATTTTTTTAAAGCCAAATTTGAAGCAAGCCTTAATTAAATGCTGGCCAGATGGATGGGCTCTGGGCAGGTCCATACCCAGGTTCCTGGGAAACAGCCCTCAAAGTATTTTTTTAAGTACACACTGTACTGTAATCTCTCTCATGGAGTTGGGCAGTGGCACTAAGCCACAGCTTCCAGTCAGCCAGGGCCACCAGGAGAAGCAATCAGTGCCCTGTATTGAAGGCTATGCCGCTAAGTGTGATGGTCGAGACTAGGCCATTAGATGACTTTTGACTTTATGACATTTTCAGCTTACCGTGGTGTAGCAGGATGTAATTCCATCCTAACCAGGGAGCATCTGTACTTTAACACGGCCACACTCATGACACTTTCCCGGGGCTTAGTACCCAGACGTGTGCTTTAAGGGAGGAGGGGTACATTTTGACTCAAGGTTCAGAGGGTACAGTCCACATGGTGGAAAAGCTGTGGAGACTAGGGTGGATCTGTCATCAACAATGGGAGTTTTCGTCATAGCTTGATCACAGGTGCTGTTTTAGCAACACACACAGTCAACATAGGCATGTCTAACACACACAGTCAACACAGGCATGTCTAACACACACAGTCAACACAGGCATGCCTAACACACACAGTCAACACAGACATGCCTAATACAGGGTCTGAAACGTCCAGTTTCTGCCTTCACCTTCCTATGCCATGATTATAGGCCTGTGCCACTACCCCAGTTCAGATTCTTGTATTTATTTATTTTCTTTCTTTCTTCCTCTTTTTTTTTTTTTTGAGACAGCATTTTTCTGTGTAACCCTGATTGTCCGGAACTTGCTCTGTAGACTAGGCTAGCCTCAAATTTACAGAGATCCACCTGCCTCTTATAGCCTCCCAAGTGCTGGGATTAAAGGCTTGTACCACCCCTGCCCAGCTCTTGTATTTCTCCTTCTCCTCCTTCTCTTCTTCTTCTCTTTCTCCTTCTCCTCCTTCTCCTCCTCTTCTTCTTCTTCTTCTTCTTCTTCTTCTTCTTCTTCTTCTTCTTCTTCTTCTTCTGATGATGATGATGACGATGCTGATAATGATAATGTATGTGGGCATTTTGGCCTGCATGTATCTACAAGCACTGTGTGCATACCTGGTGTCTAAGGAGGCTAGAAGAGAGTGTTGGATCTCCTGGAACTGGAGTTACAGACAGTTGTTGGTCATCATGTGGGTGCTGGAAACTGGACAGCAAGTGCTGTTAATCACTGACCCATTTCTCCAGCCACCACTACCCTTTCTAGTTTCTTTACCTGTGTGTGTGTGTGTGTGTGTGTGTGTGTGTGCATGCAAGTGGGTGGACATATACATGTCATAGTACATGTGTGGAGGTCATGGACAACTTTCAGGAGATGGCTCTCTCTATCATGTGGGTACAGAGCTCAAACACAGGATCTCAGGCTTGGTGGCAGACATGTTTACCCACTGAGCCATCTCTCCAACTCAGAGTTTTGTATTTCTAGTAGGAGATATTTTCACATACACAAGACAGACACTGTTCTTCCTTTTTCCAGAGATGGCTATGTACTCTAGAAACTGTCCTGTGCCTTACTCCCCCACCATTGATCATGATTTTTGGAGAATGATTCTTACCAGCAGGACCAAAGGACTTCCTCACTGTTTTATGGCCACATTGGATTTTTCTTTCCTGGAAGGACATACATCATTCACGTAACCAGTTCTCGGCAGGTAGCAAACACATGTAGGCTATTTTTTATTTTTTGCTGTTTCAAACAAAGCAGTGACATTTTTAAATAGATATTCCCTGACAATGTGATTCTGCCCACTAATGCTATCATAAGCGGATGCTTAAGCAGTGACCACTCAAGGGACACAGGAGACAAACTCTAGACCCCTAATGTGCTACCTGTTCCTCCCAACAACTTTGTCATAAAAACCAGCATTACATCACCAAGTCAAAATGGTTTCAGAGTGGAAGCCCATTATGATTAAGCGAAACCCAAACTCCTGGGGTTCAAGGTGGCCACACAAGTGGCAAACATCACCAAACACAAACAGAAACTCTAGTTTCGCTCTTATTCAGCTAAGTTAAAAATTATGGATTTTGGGGGCCCCAAAGCTAACTAAGGTACATAGTTCTGATTTTCTAGTCATTTCACTTTGGATAACAATGTGTGGGTTATGATTATTGCCCAGGTTACCTTTGAGATAGACTACTGGGCTCTGCACAAAGACATGTTGATTGTTTGAGAAATATTTGAACCAGAATTGTAATGCAGGGCAAAATTGGCCTGCTGTCCACTGAAGCTGATTTGTGGGGGTTATAGGGGTTGTTTACCCCTGCCCATGTCTACTTGGCTGCTCAAAAATCCAGAGTTCTGGGGGCTGGAGAGATGGCTCAGCGGTTAAGAGCATTGCCTGCTCTTCCAAAGGTCCTGAGTTCAGTTCCCAGCAACCACATGGTGGCTCACAACCATCTGTAATGAGGTCTGGTGCCCTCTTCTGGCCTGCAGGCATACAGGTAGAAAGAATATTGTATACATAATAAATAAATAAATATTAAAAAAAATCCAGAGTTCTTTAGTCTTATTTTAAGACACAAACCAAACCATGAGGCCAGTTATGATGGAGACTCCATAGTGTCTGACAAACTCTAAGAGTCCTTTGGTAGAAGAGCCACAGGGACCTAAGATCCTGGGTTGTCACGCTCATCAGCCCACCAAGATACTTGCACACAAGATCTTTTAAAACCAGGGCTATGACTCATGGCGGTTGTCAAACTCTATTCCCCTCAGAAAACTGATAAAAAAAATCTGTAGTTCCTCTTGGTAAGCCAGCAACCCGGTTGTTTTTGCTTAGTGCTACTTGATTTGAGGGACCTGCTATAGCTGAAGAGTCCATAGATGAGACTGACCAGGCATGTTTGTAATGTGTGATTTGGCCTTGTTTCTACTGTGTCCAGGCCCTGGGATCCCACCATTTGGTATCAGCTTTCTGTTTCTGGTTCTTTTGTTTTTCATTTCTATGATCTCAGATATCCAGAAGCATGACTGACATTACTCAATATATTGGGGGGCCAGCTGGGTGTCCTAGTCCCCAAAGCCAACCCAAAGACTCTTGGCTTGGTGGAAGGGACAACTGTTCCATTGGATTCAGTGAGGTGTGACTATCTGGACGCGAAGGATGGTAATAGTTACAGAGCTACTGAAGAGAGAGACATTGGCAAGTCCAAGAGCTGTCATCTGAGCCCTGGGTCTTGTTTAGTCTCAGATATCACCAGACACATAGGCCTGGCGGTGAGGGCATAGTGGAGTCCAACAAACAGGTCCTACCCTTAGGAAGCCTACGGGCATAGAGACCCAGAGTGAAGCCTTTACATAGGATGCGACCAGCCATGAAAAAAGCAAAGCAGAACATACATTCCCCGATTTAAGTCGACCTCAGAATTTAGAAGCAACGCTCACCTTACTAGACCTGGATGGAGGTGGGCGGTCCTTGGACTTTCCACAGGTCAGGGAACCCTGATTGCTCTTCGAGCTGATGAGGGAGGGGGACTTGATCGGGGGAGGGGGAGGGAAATGGGAGGCGGTGGTGGGGAGGAGGCAGAAATCATTAATAAATAAATAAATTTAAAAAAAAAGAAAAAAAAAGAATTTAGAAGCAGATGAGAGCACCCGCCTTGACTCTTGAGGGCTTCTTGCTTTTCTTTTTACCACTCATCCTCCTCCCTCGCTGGTTCTGGGCAGGTGGAGGCCTGTAGGATGAGGTGCTGCTACCCACAGGCACGCCTGGAAACACAGTGGCATTACAGGATTTGCCGCTGCCGCCTGACGTCAGCCACGGCCAGTGATGCAGAGCTTCGCTGGTGCTGATGGGAGTGGCAGCCAAGAGATAAGAAAAGGCTGATGGCCACCCGCCACCCTTCCCAGCGTGGCTGTCTGTCGGGAGAGCTGGGAAACCAGGGGAGAGCTGCCTCCCCTTTCTGGCCTTGGTGGTTCCATCAGCCCAGTGTTCTGTGCTTCTGAGCAGGCTCTCCCTTCCTGACACACAGGAAGACAGAGATCTGATAAAAACGGGTGGCCCTCCCGGGAATACACGTAGAGAGTTTTGCTTAACAGCAAAGGAGGGACCTGCTAATTAAAGAGGCGGAAAGATGGTGAACTTTTATTTGGGTGGATCACAAGGGACCGTGCACACCGCAGCGCTTCGTCTAGCTCAGGGAGGGCTTGTCTATAATCTCAGCCTCGATTTTATTGTTGTTTTCACTGTGAGGAACCCAGGTAAATGAAGCACCTGCCCCTCACTTTCATCAAGCACTTGAAGAGCCAGCTGCTCCCTGTACCTGCTCGAAGGACAGGTCCTGGCCCTGAACCCACGGAGAGGGAACAACATTGACAGCGTTACTCTTAGGTAAACGCTATGCTTTTCAGTTTCTAAAAGTCACCTACTGTCCACCAGGTCGATGGAATCAAATGTTATCGGCTGTAACAAATGTAGACATTGAGCTGACTGCAGTCAGTGGTCAAGGGTTTGCCTGCAATGCAGGAGACCCTGGGTTCGAGCCTCAGAAGTGCACGAACCCAGCTTGGTTGCTCATGCTTGTACTCCTAGCACTTGGGAGCAGGGGTGCTAAGTGCTCTTGTTCTACAAGTGAGGAGGCTGTTGACAACAGATCCAACCACTTTCCAGTGTGGTGTGGGCACACTGCTTACAATTCCAATGGCAAACCATCAAATGACTAAAAAATTATAATCACTAAAAACAAAAGATTGGTAACTGGAGAGATGGCTCAGAGGGTAAAGCGCTTGTTCTTCCAGAGGACCTGAGTTTGGTGCTCAGCGTCCCCATGGAGACTTTCAAAGGTCTATAACTCCAGGTCATCCGCTGCCTTCCAGCACCTGCAGGTACCAGCTGCTCACGTGATACACAGACACACAAGCAGGGAAACCCTCATATCTCCGCGCCTTTAATCCCAGCACTCGGGAGGCAGAGGCAGGCGGATCTCTGTGAGTTCGAGACCAGCCTGGTCTACAAGAGCTAGTTCCAGGACAGGCTCCAAAACCACAGAGAAACCCTGTCTCGAAAAACCAAAAAAAAAAAAAAAATGTTTTAATAGATACATTTTGGGGGCCAGGCAAGGTAGTGCACGTCTTTAATCCCAGCAATTGGAAGGCAGAGGCAGGTGGATCTCTGTGAGTTCGAGGCCAGCCTGGTCTACAGTGCAAGTTCCAGGACAGCCAGGAACACAGAGAAAAACTGTCTTGAAAACCATGACAACAGCAAGGCGGTGGAGTTCACCTTTAATCCCAGCACTCAAAAGGCAGAGGCAGGCGGATCTCTGTGAGTTCAAACCCAGCCTGGTCTACAAGAACTAGTTCCAGGACAGGCTCCAAAGTTACAAAGAAACCCTGTCTCAAAAAACCACAAAATAAACAAACAAACAAATAAATGACAACAGAATAACAAAAATTTATAAAAAGCGACCAAACAAAGATTTATAATAAATACTTTCCCAAATTAATATATTTTCTATAATAGGAATGTGAAAAGCTCATTTTATTTTCATTTAACATTTTTGTTATTTTATTTTATATTTTTAAATTGTATTAAAAAACTGTAGTTTTCCATTTTAACTTTGTGTGTGTGTGTGTGTGTGTGTGTGTGTGTGTGTTTTGAGACAGGGTTTCTCTGTAGCTTTGGAGCTATTGGCATTACTGTACAACAGAGTCCTACAATATTTCTTTTTCTTTTCTTCTTTCTTTCTTTCTTTCTTTCTTTTTTGGATCATATAAAACTAGAATTCTGAGCCAGGGATGGTGATGCAGTGAGTTTCAAGACAGCCTGGGCTACACAGAGAAACCCTGCCTTGATAAACAACCAGCCCCTGGAACTCGGAACTCGGAACTCAGGGCTAATTTCCCATCTCCACCTCCCAGCAACTCCGGGAAGCCATCCCACTTTCTGCTTCTCCGTGTTAGACTGCTTTCCATACCACATGCGATGGAGTCCTGCAGTATCTGTCTTCTGTGACTAGCTTGTTTCACTTAGTATAACGTCCCCAAGATTCACCCATGTTGAATCCGCAGGATTTTCTTCATTTCAACAGGAATGATATTCCATTGTATGCACAGCCATGATTGTTTGGGTTGTCTCCTGCTCTGGGCTGTTGTGAATAACACTATCGTGTGTGGGTGAGCAAGCTCAGTGTGCTGTTCTAAAACGACACTCAGGGGCTGGGGATTTAGCTTAATGGGCAGAGTGCTTGCCTGGCATACAGGAAGCCCCAGCACAATATAAACCTGGTATTGTGGCACACACCTGTGATCTAGGCACTGTGGAGGTGGAGGTGGGAGGGTCAGAAGTTCAAGGTTATCCTCAGCTACAGCAGGAGTTTGAGATCTCCCTCCGGGAGACCCCATTTAAAACAAACAAAGTGGTGGGGACTTATCTGGAGAGATAACTCCATAGTTAAGAGGACATACTGCCTGATTACAAGGCCAGAGACCAGATCCTAACACCCACACCACAAACTGAACATTTTGCAAACGCCTGTAACACCAGCTTCAAGAGATAGGACCGCTGGAGCTAGCTTGCTTCCTGCCAACCAAGAAAACATGAAGAGACCTTGGCTCAAAGAAATAGATGGAGGCTGGGGAGATGGCTCAGCGGTTAGGAGCATTGCCTGCTCTTCCAAAGGTCCTGAGTTCAATTCCCAGCAACCACATGGTGGCTCACAACCATCTGTAATAAGGTACGGTGCCTTCTTCTGGCCTGCAGGCATACACACAAACAGAATACTGTATACATGTATTATGTATATATTTAGTATGTACAGTATGTATATAGAATACATTAATAATTAATTAGTAATTAATAATAATAAATTAATATGTTTTAAAAAGAAATAGATGGAAACAGATGAGGACAGAAATAGAAGCCCTCTTTTCTGGCTTGTGCTCTTGGGCAAATACTTACACAGACACGCAAAAAAGAATTAATTCTTTAGAAAAAAGCTAACTCGAATGTCAGGTGGCATGTCATGGAAACACTCAGATGACAGAATCAAAGGGATCATAGTTTCAAAGCTAGTCTGGGTCAAATAGTGAGATTCTGTACAGAAAACAAAGCAAACAGTGGAGGGGGATGGGGGAACTGTAGTTGGTATGTAAAATGAATAAAAAAACTTCAAAACAAAGCAAACCAAACATCAGCAACAACATTCAAAGAGCCTAGAACTGGTGTGAAGTCCCTCATGAGCTAGGTCGTGAACCCCCTCCCACCCTCACCTTGATAGCCAGTCACCCTGAGTCAGTCAGAGTCCAATCTCTTGTGACGGTTGGCCTTGGGGGCTTGAAGAAGTTTGATACAGGTGCCGTGGGGTATATAGAGATGGTGCACTGGAAAGACCAAGTTGGCATAAGCCTGGCACATGGCTCCCTTTGTGATCCATGGCCTCTATCATGGCTTCTCTCAGCATTACCTGTTCCAACCTATGCCCTCGACTGGGAAAGCTGAGCTGGAAGTTTCGTGGGCATATAGCCATTCTACTTCTCTCCCCCAGAAAGTTCATTTTTTTAAAATTAAAAAATTAAATTCAAATTAAAACTTCTTTTTGTTTTTGAAATGGGCTCTCTCTCTCTCTCTCTCCCTCCCTCTCTCTCTCTGTTTTTTTTTTTTTGTTGTTTGTTTGTTTGTTTTGAGACAGGGTTTTTCTCTGTGGCCCTGATTGTCTTGGAACTCACTCTGTAGACCAGGCTGGCTTTGAACTCACAGAGATCCTGCCTCCCCAGTGCTGGGATTAAAGGCACGTGCTACCACCTCCTGGCTAACATGGGGTCTTTTTATACAGCCCTGGCTGTCCGGGAACTCTCTCTATAAAATAGGCTGACCTAGTACTCAAAGATTGGTCTGCCTCAGCCCCTGCCTCTCCAGGGCTGAGATTAAAGGCATGCATTCCTGGCCTTAAAATATAATGTTTTTAAATTAAAATTTTAGCTTAAATAAATAAATAAAGCATAAGGATGTACGTTGGTGTTCATGTGTAGGTCTAGTTTGGGTCTGCTGATTTTTGGGAAGCCAGTTACTTCAACCCTGACTGTGGGAACACAGCAGGTCCCTTTCTAGACAGGAGGCTGTGAGTGGAGCCTCTTGCTATCTGGCTGGATCGTTTCCCACTGTGTGAGGTGACAGCTTGTTCTTGGACAGGAAATTATATAAGTTCCACTTTTTCTCCGATGACCTGGAAAGCATGCAATCATCACTTGTGAAACTGACATCCTGCAGGGACTTCATGGACGCGTGACCCGAGGTCCTCCAACGCCACAGAAGCTAGTTTCCACTGGGAGGGTCGAGTATAGGATGTGGGGTCTCCACGCTCATGGCGGGCAGAGGGTTGTGTCCCTTCTGGGGCTTTTGGGAGGGGTGGGATTTCCTTCCTTCCTCACTGGACAGTGGCTTCACGGCCACCTGGTAGCCTCAGATGACTTTTGGTGAAGTCTTTTACATAGGCAGTGACTCTCAGAGCTGGGTGATGGTTGCCAGGGCTCAGCAGCTGGTGTCTGTGACTAGGAAGGAAGTTAACACCAGGGGTCTTCCTCGTTTCCAGTCTACGCCACCTGCTTTCCTGTCAGCCATCCACGAGGATGCCGTGTTTCAATTTATCCTTCTTTTTTTTCTTTTCCCCAGGCCCGGAGGTGAATGGCGGAAGGACGTTGCCTGAGATTTAGTGCCTACTATGTAGTCACTAGTTGTCCGTGGCTACAGAAGTCACATGGAGTATGGCTATTCATTTCAATTAAATTTAAAGATAAATTCAGTTTCTTAGTTGTACTAATCATATTTCTCTGTGTGTGCACACATATATTTGTGTGTGTGTGTGTGTGTGTTTCTTTATTTATTTAGGTTTTAGTTGTTTTGAGACAAGGCCTTTTATAAGAAGCCCAGAAACCCAGACTGGACTCAAATTAGTAAGCTGAGGCTGACCTTGAATTTATTATTATTATTATTTACTAAATTCTTTTCAAGACAGGGTTTCACTGTGTAGCCTTGGCTGTCCTGGAATATAGACTCACAGAGATCCACCTGCCTCTGCCTCCTGAGTGATGTGATTAAAGACATGTGTCACCACTGCCCAGCTGAGTCCACATTTTATTAAATTAAATTAATTAATTGATTTTGGTTTCTTCGAAACAGGGCTTCTCCGAGTAGCTTTGGAGCCTGTCCTGGAACTTGCTCTGTAGACCATGCTGCCCTCAAACTCACGGAGATCCTCCTGCCTGGTCTAAGCCCACACTGAACTGTCCAATGGCTGCATGTGGCTGGTGGCTATTGTAATGAACACTGCAAGAAAAGAACACTCCCGCTGCACAGAAGATGCACAGGGTGTCCTTGTCAGCAGGTGTCCGTGCTTTCCTCTGCTGCTCTGTCCGAAGTGTTTGAAAGTGGCCACCGTCGTCATCCAGCCAGTCCTGGCCCAGAGTTCATTCTCCATTGAGATTCAAAAGCAGAGATGAAGAGCTGGAAAACACGCCACCTTGTCAGTCAGGATGAGCCCTGGGCAACCTAGGTTCTGAAGGGTTGCTCTTCCTGAGGGTGACACTTGCAGTCCAGAAGTCACCAGATCTTCTAAGTGAGTTCTGGCCGGTGGGAAGCTCTGCTCATTGGCTGATCACCAACCCGTTCAGTGGATTTTTGCAAGGGGAGATGGTCTATCAGCCTTACCTGCCCTTCTCATCTGATGCCTATCGTGACACCACATATCAGATGCTGGCATAGGCTAACCCTTCTGCAGTGGTTTATAGGTTTTCCTGCAATTCAATGTTTCCCTGAAAGGAGAACAGCTGGCCACCAGGTTGTTGAGGAAGCAGGGACTAGTGCCTATCTACAGGATCTGTAACAGAGATTAAGTTCCAGAACAACTCAGCAGGACTTCACAGGACAGACAGCTTTGGGACTTCAGACAGGAATCTGTTCAGCCTGCTGTTTTAGGTGCTTCTCACAGCTGTGATGATACCTGATCAAAGAAACTCATGAAGGGTTTATGTGGATTCACAGTTTGAGGTACAGTGGGAAAAATCGTCGCGATGGCAGCAACTTCAGACAGCGGCCACACAGCTTCTGCAGGCAGTATTCCCCTTGCTTTTTCAGTTTTTCTTAGTCTGGGGCCCCTGGCCTATGGCCTACAGGATGGTGCTGCTCACAAGACAGGTCTTCCCCCTAAACTCAGCTAACCCAATCAAGAAACTCCCTTACGGATGTGAAACCCCCTTACAGATATGCCCAGAGGTTTGTCTCCCAGAAGTGTTTCTACATCCTGTCAAGTTGGTAATACATTTTTTCCTAAAAGATTTCTTGTTATTTATGTGTGTATGTGCTTGCATGACTTGGTGTGCACTGTGTGTGAGCTTCCAGGTGAGCATGAAGCTCAGAGACTATTGGATCCTTTGGAGGATTGCATAAGTGCCTGCAGGCATCGGCTTCTCTGCAGCTGGAGTTGCAGGTGGTTGTGAGCTGCCATGTGGGTGCTGGGACCTGCACTCAGTTCTTCGGAAGAGCAGTAAACACTCATAACCACCGCACCATCTCTCCAACTCCAACAGTCAGTCTTGGAAACCAGCGGGGAGCTTCTCCTTGTCCTGCTGGGGTTACTAAGATGGGAGGTAAGACTTGTCGTCCTTACCTCTCAGTTCAAGCCATCTTGAAGAGTGAGTCTCAACAGAGTGGGAAAATGGAGACAGGAGAGCCTTGCTTTGTCTCAGAGACTCCAGCATCCATTGTGCCTAACTGCATATGACCTTCACACTTGGACAAGTTCTTCCTTGGTTTAGTTTGCGTTGAGACCCTGTCACTGGTAATCAAACAAACCTTCATACAGTCATCAGGCTATAAGACTTGGGGATGATGGGAGAGGAAGCCTTTGCTTAAAGACCATGTTCAAGTCCTTGTCAAAAGATCTCTGTCGTAGTTACTGTTCTTTTGCTGTGAAGAGACACCATGACCAAGGCTACTTGTAAAAGAAAGCATTTAATAGGGGGCTTGCTTACAGCTTCAGAGAGTGACTCCAGGACTGTCATTGTGGAAAGTATGGCAGCCTACAGACAGGGATGGTACAGGAGCATTAGGTAGCTGAGAACTTATATCCTGGTTCACAGCTGGTGGGGGAGGGGAGACTGAGCATGACACAGGCTTTTGAGACCCTAAGGCTTACCCAGGTGACACACTTCCTTCAACAAGGTCTCCCTTCTCCTTTCCCCCTCCACAACCCACTAAATAAATATCCAATCTCACTCTGCATGGCATGCCTATCCATCTGTCTCTCACGGGACCAGCTGTCTTCGGAGACCTATGGAGTGGTCTCGTGGTGTGCCCATCTGTCTGTCTCTCCTGTGGCCTGATGCAGCCACTCAGGGAACTGCGCCATCCCTGCCTGGGACTGGCTGCTCTCAGGAACCGCTGTTGGCTGCCTGATGCCAAAGGCCCACTGCTGCTGCTCAGAGACCTGCAGCATTTCTGCCGCTGTAGCCGCCAGGGATCCTGCAACATTTTACTTAAACCATTACATATACTACTCTCATTGGTAAATAAAAAGCTGACAGGCTGGTAGCTGGGCAGAAAGTACAGGCAGGACAGCCAAACACAAAGGACTCTGGGAAGAAGGAAGACAGAGTCAGTAGAGATGCCAGCCAGCCACCAAGCAAGTAGGATGTGTAAAAAATAAGGTAAAATGTTATGAACCATGTGGCAAAGCATAAATAAATTTATGGGTTAAATGTAAGAATTAGTTAGTAATAAGCCTGAGCTATTGACCGAACAATTATAATTCGTATTCAGCCTCTGGGTAGGTTATTTAGGACCAGGCAGTAGGGACAGGAAATGTCCATTTACAGGGGTTCTCTTTGTAGTCCTGGCTGTCTTGGAACACACTCTGTAGACAAGGCTGACCTTGAACTCAGATATCCACCTGCCTCTGCCTCCCAAGTGCTGGTATTAAATGTGTGCACCACTATTGCCTAGCATAAAATAATAAAAGAGCAAACAAAACAATAACCAGTTTAGAGCCCTTTGCCTCTGAAGGCTTTTCTGATCATGTATGGAGTGAGTTCCCTACCCTCTGCCCTCTAGTTCAGTGATCAAAGACATTTGCTTCCCTTGTCTAGAATGAAACTTAAAAGACTTTGCTGTTCCCAGTAAAATCCGCTGGGTCAATGTCAGAGATAGAGCTTAATCCTTTTTTGTTTCTGTGTTGTGTAACAGTTTCCTCTGAGACTGAAACATTTCAACCTACAGGGAAACTCCTCAAGCAGGAACTGTACCACCCGTGTTACTCTCTACTGTACAATTCGTGTGCCACCGTACCATTCTAGAGCCAGGCAAGGGCCTGGAGATTGAAAGAACACACAAGAGACCTGGGATTTCCCATTCGAAAGGAGATAAGCCGAAAGCCGTTTATTCAAGTTTAGGAAAAACCTTATGGACCTAGCTGCTGCACAATGGAATTTCCCCCCAGGCAGGTGGGAAATAATCACCCCCAAGCTGTAGTAAACAGTGCCCTATAGCTAATCACCAGGTGGGGCAGAGGGAGCACAGGCTAGCTGGAAAATGCAACAAAATGTCTGAATGCAACAAAATGTCTGGCCAGAAACTGTCCTCAAGATGAACCCGGGGAGGAGGGTTAGACCCATGGGCCCTACAAGGAACAGCTTCAGGAAGTCCCTGAAACGGACCAGATTCATTAGCTCCTTCCTCCCAGAATAAACACGCTGCAAAGACTCTGAGAGAGGGTGAGCTGCCTGGAAGAAAAGGAAATCAGTGGGAAGCGTCTGGAAAAGTTTCAACTAGAGGCACTTGGAAACGATGCTCTCCAACCTGTTGCACGGCCTGCAGTGTGCGTCAGGTTCCTAGCTTTTGTCATCTGTCACCTGTGCTGGGATGGGCTTTGGTAATGCAGCTGTCCTTGCATCATTTCTGCTCTTGTAAGTAACTTCTCAATCCTATTCCACTAAGTAACCTCAGTAAAACTTCATGGTTGACCAAGTTGGACTTTCATGATACGTTGGTTGGTCGTGGGCTCCCTACCCTGGGTGAGTAGATATGTGTGTTGCTTCTTCCCAGAAAAAGTTTTATCACACAACACCCTGATAGGAAGCCAGTGTAATGTTCGGCACATAACTGCAATGGGATAATCCTTCTGTATGCTTTAAAGACATATTACTCTCATATTAATATATTATATATATATTAATAATAATAAAGCAGATTGGCCAAAGCAAATTAGGTGGAACAATCAAACTGAAGACTCGGATGAAGAAGGGTGGAGTCATGAGAGATGCCAGCGAGCTACCTAAGAAGCAAGATGTTAGGTGACCAGTAAAGCCATGAACCACATGGCAATATATAGATTAATAGAAATGGGTTAATTTAAATGTAAAAACTAGTTAGTAATAAATCTGAGCTACCAGCTGAGAATTCTGTAATTAATATATGCTTCTGTGTGTTTATTTGGGACCAGGCGACCGGACAGAAATTCCACCTCCATTTACATATGGCGCTCAACATACATCCACATCTAAACACACAAAACGGAGCCAAGAGCAACTTCATAGCTCATGTCTCTCATGCGGGTCACAGTACAAAGATGTGTCCCCTGGCTGCAATGTGTGGGCTTGAGCTGCAGCATGATGGATTCCGGCTGCCTCACACAGGCTGTGATACAGAGAGGATCTCCCAGAGAGGTGTCTCCCAGCTGTGCGCCGGGTGGTGGATTTAGGGTGTTTACTCATATGGACAGAAAGGGTTAGAGATACACAGTGAGGATGGATTCAGACAAAAGCCCTCTGAATGGAGCACAGTGTGTTTGAAAGAATGTGCACAGCTTGGGAGAAAGAGGAGAGATGGTAGAAACAGTCACAGATTTTTAAAAAATGATTTAAAAATAATAAAGTCCTTAAAAAGTGAAGAGAGTAATAAGAAAACTATAAGTCAATAAAGATAGGAAATACACAGAAAGTCTGGATTCTATTTTATTGTGTTGTCTTTAGATTTGTTGACTGTCAATAAGCAAATAATAACTGCTAAGAGGCATCTGATTATAAAAACTGCTAGATTAAACCAACTTATATATTTTAAAAGTATCTTTGCTTCAAAATTTAACTCAAGGGACTGGAGAGATGGCTCAATGATTAAGAGCACTGGCAGTTCTTCCAGAGGACCGGGGATCTGACACTTGCAAGATATCAATGCACATAAAGTAAAAATAAATAAATCATCAAAATTTAAGTAAAAAGATATGTTACTTTGGGGGAGAGGTTATGTTTTTACTTCCACAGGAAATTAAAAGGCTGTGGATTAATTCCAGGTTAAAGAAAATCAGATTCGATAGAGGAAGACCCTCTGAAACCCTGATTACAGACATAGGAAAATAACCTAAAGTAACTAAAGACACATGATGTATATTTTACCTGCTCACACACATAACAAATCATCTTTGACTGACTGGTGTACGGCACACAGTTTATATTTGTATTAATACAGATACGTATGTTACCTTTAAAAGTTTATATATTTTCAGACACCAATAAAGATGGCCCAGGTGACCCAGCATTCAGAACAGCTTCAAGGCTGCTGACTGAGACGATCCAACTCCATTCACACCTAACAGACCTCGAAGAATGTTTGGGGATCAGAAAATTTATGATTTTAAGCTAGAAAACAGCTGGGGTGTCACAGCGTGGGAGCATCTAGAGACAAGTTGCTTCCAGTTCTCCTTAGATGAAAGACAAGCATGCTATCCAAGGGCCGATGACAATCAGCTGAACTGTTAAAGCCATCTGCTGGCCCCATGCCAGGGCCCATATCAGAGAATGAAGGCGAGGAAGGGAAGGAGCCAGAAGATAGGAAGGGCGGGGTGCTGAACCCAGCCCTTTGGAGCTCAGAGCTGTACTTCCGACCGGGGACTTGGGTGTCACTTCTTGATCAGCGTCAACATTTCTCTAGATCGGGCTTCTTAATTTTTCCCACTTGTGACTCCATTTCACCTAGGAAATTTTTACGTGACTCTAGGTATATCGGTATGCAAAATAGATACACAAATCATTTTCTAAAGATAAACCACAGAGAAATTGATTTTAAAATAATTCTTTGGCACACACATAATTTTAGCATTTATTAAAGATGATGGAAAATTCCATACTAATGAGATGGCTGTGCTCACTTATTTTTAAAATAACTTTTTAAGGCAAGTTCCACTACGTTCCCCGGGCTGGCTTTGAACTTGCAAGTTGAGCAAGTTTTGCCTCAAACTCAGGGAGATCCACCTGCCTCTGCCTCCTAAGCCCTGAAATCAAAGGTGTATGTCACCATACCCAGAAAAAAATTAATTTGGGGGAGGGTAAGGGAGAGTCTCATGTCTTATGTAGCTCAAACCAGCTTTGAACCTGCCAGAGAGCCAAAAGTCACATAGCCAAAAATGACCTTGAACGTCTGACTCCCCCTGCTTCCGCCTCCCAAGGGCGGGGTGCGGGGGGGGGGGGGGGGGGGGGGCTCTTATTTGGTGCTCGGGACTCTGGGGCTTTGTGCCCACGAGGCAAGCACTCTACCAACTGAGCTAGATCCCCAGCCCCTAAGAGTTTTAGCTTGGCTGAGTAGCTGCAATTTCAGGAGGTAGAACATCTACATTTTTCAAAGTGGATCAGTATTCTGACTTTATAATCGTCATTGCTGAGAATGCTAACTTTGCACGAGTAGGTGGTACAAAATGGCAGAATTATGTTTAGGGCTATTTCAGCAATCATTAGAAATTTTGTCCTACTCCCAAGTCAAATTCATTTAATGATTTAAATTTTTCCTTTAATTTTATTTATTTTTTTAATATTTACTTATTTTTGACATAGGGTTTTTTTTTTTTTTCTGTGTAGCCCTGGCACTCTGTAGACCAGACTGGCCTCAGAGATCCATCCACCTGCCTCTGCTTCAAGGTTTTATTTACTTTTAGCTAGCCAGTAGTGGCACACACCTTTAATCCCAGGAGGCAGAGGCAGGTGGATCTCTCAGTTTGAGGCCAGACTGGCCTACAGAGCAAGTTCCAGGACAGCTGGGTCTACAACAGAGAAACCTTGTCTCAAAACCTCTCCCCCCCCCCAAAGTTTTGTTTATTTTTATTTTATGTACGCATGTGTACCAGAGGTCAGAAGAGGGGTTCAGTCCCCTGGAACTAGAGTTATGGATGGTTGTGAGCTGCCATGTGGATTCTGGGGAACTGAACCTAGGTCCTCTGGAAGAGCAGTAAGTGTTCTTAACTGCTGAGCCATCACTCCAGCCTTCCCCATTTATTTTTTTATTTTATTTTATTTTATTTTTTTTTGTGAAACTCATGCCAGTTACTCAAACAATAGTTTTGTGGTTGTTTTGTTTTGCGGTACTGGGAATTGAACCTATGACCTCACAAACGCCAGGCAAGTGCTTTATCACCAAGTTACATCTCCAGTGTTCAGACAGCAGTTTTTAAAATCAAGCCTTCACACACGATAAAATACGAAGTTGATACTTGGCGCTGAAGGAGGAGGGTGAGAAAATAGTAAAGGTCTTTCTTATCCGCTGTTAAACTCTCATGTTTCTAGGAGAGCAGAACACTTTGTAGAAGCCCTGCAGTTCACAGCACATGTCTGTGAGCCTGGCATAGTGTGTGGGCACTAGTAGCATGAGGCCCAAGCGTGTGCTCAGAACCAAGGGTCCGGTGAAGTCATGCCCCGCCAAGTGTTGAGTGCTGACAGAATCACCTCATTTAGAATTAATTTCCCTATAGGGCTTCTCCCATCGGATGGGAGACTGACAGCCTTTTCCCACACATCCTCCCCAACCTAAAAATGCCAGGATTTGACAACATTTGCGCTATTAAAAATAATTTAAAAGTCTCTTGAATGGTGAGAAGATCCTTGAGATAAGCGCACACCTAGTTCTTTGAAAAGCAAATGCATACTTCTGAGTCACTGTTAAACCTGGGGGTGGATTGGAATATCTTTCTTCCCCTTGGGTCCAATAATAAATGGTCACACAGAAAATACAGTTTGGAAAATAGAGACCGGCAAATGTTTTCTATTTGTTTTGGAGTTTATTATTTGATTTGGTACTTACTTTCCCCCGGGAGCAATACCATGTCTTAGACTAAATTTACAAGTCCTGGTAATCAAAACGGCTGACAAGTGATTATTGTATGCATGGATGGATCGATGGGTGTGTAGCTGGGTAAATACGTAAGATACAAAGCTTGGAACGGAAGTTCCCCGGGGGAAAGTCACACCTACTGAATTGGAGGAGGATATCTTCTGGCTATTCAAATCTCAGACTCATCTGGCAATAGGAGACTAGGATATTGTGGTTGGGCTTGGAAACCCAGCACTTATGATCTGAAATTTAAAAAGAAAACCAAAGAAACAGCAACAGCAAACCGTTATTAACTGGCTCTGTGTGTTCGAAACTGATGTTAAATGCCTTACCAATGTTTTCTCTTTCAAACTGAGGTACTGAGAGCTTAAGTGGATCGCTCAAAGAGTGGAGCTAGCAGGGTATGGGGGGCGCAAGCCTAGAACCCCAGCTCCTCAAGAAGCTGAAGCAGGAGTAGCCCACATTCAAGGTCTAGTTTATCAAGACCATGCTTCAAAAACAAAATGAGACGCTTGCCTGTACGAGGCCCTGGGCTTGGTTCTTACTGGATGAAAATGAGGATATGACCTCTCCCAGGTATGGGTGAGAAGGTTTACTGTAGATATGAGGGAGAGCATAGCCTGAGGCATCTGGAAGAGTCCAGACTGAAGATGGTCAGCAGAATAGAACGGGCCATGAGAGGAGAGAGAGAGAGGAAGAGGAGAAAGAAAGGAAAGATGGCAAGTGGACCAAGTGAGGAACCAAGAGAGCACATGGCGGAGATGGCTGGATTACACAGGAGAAAGAATTGGGGGAAGGGAAGCTCAGAGGTTTAGAGTAGGTGGTGGGGGTGTGTAGGAGAAATTTTAGAGGAGCCAGGACTCCACACCACGTACTTGCGATGCTGAGGGAGCACTGACACCAACCAGCACTGATTGACCTTAATATGTTAATAGGCACCTCAGCCATTTGTCCCCCAAGTTTCTTTGGGACCTAACACTTATATCCCACAAAGCAAAACAAAACTTTAAAAAGAATCTGCAGAGGTGGAGGGTGGAGAGATGGCTCAGGGTTAAGAACACTTGCTCTTCCAAAGGACCCAGGTTCAATTCCCTGGCACCCACACAAGTCCTCTGTGGCTCTCATCTGTGTGTTGATACACCGACCTTCCAGGGAGACTGAAAAGCCCTGCAGAGAAAACAGACCCTTGGACCACAGGGAGGTGGAAGGGAGTGAGGTACTGGAGTAGCAAGAATCTTCGGAGAGAGGGGTCCTTAACTGGCTGGGGCTGAGGAAGAGTCCATGAGCAATTTCAGGGATCTGCAGGAGTCTCTAAGACCAGCAGGAAGCCCACTTTGTTCATGGTGCCTGGTACGCTCTGCTTTGCTGCACCAAGACATTCTCCAAGTTCCATCGTCAGGACTTCTGGGGGACAGAGCTGTCGCTGACTTGGGAGTCTCACATGTGTTCGGAACTTTTTGCTTCTTCTTCCTTTCTCCTGAGCTTTATGACTCTGCTCACATTCTTCATTCCCCATTTGTCATTCATTTACCAAGCCCCATGACAAGTTTGTTACACACGGTTCGGGACAGAGGTACTCAAACTCCACTAATTGGACAGAGCAGAATAAGGTTTCTGGGGTTTAATTTGTTGAAGTTTGTTTTCACTTCCCCTGCTCTGGCCTAGTAGCTGGCTGTTTCAGGTCAGGGGAAGGCAATTTTTGGTGGCTAAGAGCACAGGTTTAAGCTGCAGAGAGGCCTGGGTTCACGTCTTTGACCTGCCATCAAGGATCATGTGACATTTGGGACATGTGATCTAACCCTCTAGATTCTATGTTTGTTCTCTTTCTCATCTATCTTTCCTCCTCCCTCTTTCTTTTTTCTTTTCCTTTTTTGTTGTTGTTGTTTAGTTTTTTGAGACACAGTTTTCTGTGTAGCTCTGGAGCCTGTCCTGGAACTCACTCTGTAGACCAGGCTGGCCTCAAACTCACAGAGATCTACCTGCCTCTGCCTCCCGCGTGCTGGGATTAAAGACATGCATTACCATGGCCTGGCTCGCCCTTCCTTCCTTCCTTCCTTCCTTCCTTCCTTCTTTCCCTTCCTCCTTCCCTCCCTCCCTTCCTCCCTACCTCTTTTCCTCCCTCTCTCCTCTCTCTCTCTCTCTCTCTCTCTCTCTCTCTCTCTCTTTCTGAGACAGTCTCACATAGCCCAGGATGACGTTGAACTTCTAATCCTCCTGTCTCCTACCTCTATCTCCTAGGTGCTGGAATTACAGCCTGGTTTCCATGGTGTTGCAGAGCTTCTTGCATGATATAGGCGGCTCTACTAACTGAGCTACACCCACACCCCCTAGGCTTTGCTTTGTTTTAATAGGACAGAATACAAGGTTTTCCAGATTGAAAGAGAACCTGGAATTTCTATAAGGATGAGATGAAAATAGCCTAGTTACACAGGAGGGTGACAAGAGATGGCAAAGGCAAGGCCATCAATCCCATATGAAGTAGATGAAGGCTTTGGTAGGAGCACCTAGCAGCAAAGAATAGGACAGCCTGTAGTCTTGTCACTGTGCTCAGCTCTGCCACTGACCCTTGTGTTAGCTCCCCACTTTCCTAGGCAAGCTGCTGCTGATCCTAGAGACTCTAGGGGCCGGGCCATAGTTACTACAGCGGTTATAACTAACTCAGGTTTTCTGTCCAGTCTGGTGCAGAAATCAAGGGAAGGGTACGCAGAGTGAGTTTTGCAGTTTTGCAGGCTCGACTGCTGCCCAGTCATCTCTGTAAAGGAAGAGGAAAGAGCCAGGGCTGAGAACTCACAGGCCAATGAGGAAAACACAGCCCCAATTATAGTCAAGGAGAACTGCCTCCCCCTGCAATCAACTGGGCAATTACCTACTAATGAAGCTCTTGTTCATTGTTTTGGAAGGATACAGTGGAGTCCCTGGAAGCCCTGCCCTACCCTGCTGCTCAGCAAGGTGTTGAGGACTGAGAACTGCATATGGACTGAGGTGGAACTTCTCTACCATGTTTAATATAACAGCCAGTCTTACTCAAAAGTCAGGAGGCCTCACGGGGCATGGGTTGGGGGGGCATTGTAAGTGTGTGTGAACAGCACACACGTGCACATCCACAAAATAAATAAACAAGCAAATGTAATAAAAATTTGTATGGGGCTAGAGAGATGGCTCAGCAGTTAAGAGCATTACTGCTTTTGCAGAGGGCAGAGTTTTGTTCCCAGCTCCCACATGGAGAAAACTACAAACACCTATAACTTCAGCTCCAGGGGAATCTAACACTCTCTTCTGGCCTCCACTGGTGCCTGTACTCAAATGTGCATGCCCCTACACAATCATACACATAATTTTTAAAAAAATCCTATTTTTTTTTTAAGAGTGCACATACTGAGCCAGGCATGGTGGCACATGCCTTAGTCTCAGCATTCAGGAGACAGAGAAAGGTAGATCTCTGATTTTTGAGGTCAGACTGGTCTACAGAGCAAGATGCAGGTCAGCCAGACCTACACAGGGACCATCTCAAAAAAACGAACCAAACAAATGAACAAACAAAGAATATTTGTTCTAAAGCTGTGTGTGGCATGCATGCCTGTAATCCCAGCTCTCAGAAAGTGGGTACAGGAGGATCAAGGGCTCAAGGCCAGCCTTGGCTACGTAAAACTTATCAAACACCAACAAAGCAACATAAAGAGTGCAGATCCACACAAGCCCTGACTTAGAAACCTTCTAGTGACTCTTAAGAATCCCATGCCTGGGGGTTGGAGGGATGGCTCAGAGGTTAAGAACAGTGGCAGCTCTTCCAGAGGTGCTGAGTTCAAATCCCAGCACCCACATAGTGGCTTACAACCATCTGTAACGAGATCTGGTGCCATCTCCTGGTCTTCAGACATAATATATATATATAGTCCCGTGCCCGAAAAGCTCAGGTACAGAAGGATCCAGATAACTCAAATAACTCCAAACACCATTTCACCCAGTAGGTCTACACCAGATGCCCATGCACTTTGGCATGGGGCAGGGTACAGCCTGTCTAGCTCTACACAGTCATGCAAGAAGTCAGGAAATGCCCAGCAAGCTGTGTGTAAAGCAAACCCAGTGCCTCCAAGGCTGATGTGTGAGTGCCAACTCCGTCTCAGGTGTTGTGAGTGCTGACGGAGCCCTTTTATCTCCTGATAAGGAAGTGAACATAAGTGATCTCCAGAAATGGTTCACACGGGCTCCTCACTTCTTGAAAAACCGCAAGTGACTGGCAACCGCTTGTGTGGCAGACACAAGTCAAACAGCAGGGCATTTCCTTCAGACTGCCCCTGGGGGGGCAGCCAGCTGTAGAGCTGGACATGGGACCAGCATCCTCTCCCTTCCCCCACGCCTCTTCCCCTTTCTGATGTCACATTCTTCTGACACCAAGAACAGAGGAAGCTATCAATAAAGGAGGGGACCATTTCCCCCCAAGAAGCCGCAGCCCTCTCTGAGAGTTAATTATACACCTTCCTTTCCCGTTGTTTTGGGGAAGCTTTGGGGCCACAAGACTTTGAATTATTGTTTTAAGGCAGCAAATTACAGTGAGCCTATGGCTTCATCCAGAATTCTCTGCTGAGATGCGGAATTGAGCTTGCCCTGCCCCCACTCGCTGGGCATCCTAAGATGCTGATATGTTCACATAGCTTTGTTTGTTTGTTTGAGACAGGGTCCCTCTCTACGGCCCTGGTTGGCCTCAAACTCGTATGTCATCAAATTTTACCTGTTTCATTAAAAAAAAAAAATACCCTGATGGCAATTAAAAAAAATCAATTGGGGGCGGAGAGATGGCTCAGAGGATAAGAGCACAGGCTGCTCTTCCAGAGGTCCTGAGTTCAATTCCCAGCAACCACATGGTGGCTCACAACCATCTGTAATGAGATCTGTCACCCTCTTCTGGCGCGCAGGCATACATGGAGGCAGAATGTTGTATACATAATAAATAAATAAATCTTAAAAAAAAATCAGTCAATTTATTTTGTATGTACGGGTGTTTTGCTTGCGTGAATGCTCGGCAGCACAAGCATGCCTGGTGTCTGTGGAGGCCAGAAGAGGGCATCAGATCCCCTGGAACTGGAGTTACATCTGATTGTGAGCTGCCATGCAAGTGCTGGGACTCAAACCTGGATCCTCTGGAAGAGCAGCCTGTGCTTTTAACCCTTGAACCATCTTTCCCATCCCCAGTTTACCCATTAAAAATACACAATCCGGCTGGATGTGCGGGTGCAAACCTTCAGTCTTAGCTGCTCACTAGGAGACTGTGCTGACTATTCTTGGTTGTCAGCTTGACTACATCTGGAACTAGAACCCCAAATGGAGGACACACCTGTGAGGAATGGCTGCTTAATTTGAAGTAGGAAGAGCCACTTTTTTTTTTTCTGAGTTTTTGAGGCAAGATTTCTCTGTGTAGCCTTTGAAAAGATCCACTATTTTTTAAAAGATTTGTTATACATACAGCATATTTGCCTGCACACCAGAAGAGGGCACCAGAGCTCATTACAGATGGTTGTGAGGCACCATATGGTTGCTGGGAATTGAACTCAGGACCTCCAGAAAAGCAGCCAATGCTCTTAACCTCTGAGCCATCTCTCCAGCTCCGGAAAGATCCACTTCTAATCTAGACTTTTGAGCTAGGAGGACACGCCTTAATCCAGACCTTCTGAGCTGGGAAAAGACCTGCTTTAATCCAAATCTACTTTGGGCCACACTTTCTGATGGAAGCCCATATAAGGACACGGAAAAGGGAAGCTTCTGTTCTTTGCTTGCCCTTAACTTGCTAGCAAGTTTGCTGACGTTAGAGTCCAAGTCTTCAAGATTCCAGCACAGATGGAAAGCCAGCTGAGACATTCAGCCTTGTGGACTGAGCAGCTACTGAATTCTTAGACTTTCTGTTCACAGCCAGCTGTTATTGGATTAGCTGGACTACAACCTGTAAATCATTCTAGTAAATCCCACCCCCCACCCCCATTTTTTTTTTTTTTTTGGTTTTTCGAGACAGGGTTTCTCTGTAGCTTTTGGAACCTGTCCTGGAACTAACTCTTGTAGCCCAGGCTGGCCTCGAACTCACAGAGATCCACCCGCCTCTGCCTCCCAAGTGCTGGGATTAAAGGCATGCACCACCACTGCCTGGCCCCATTTTTATATATAGAAAAAGATTTGGTCTATAAGCTCTTTTACTCTAAAGCATCAGTTCTCAATTTGTGGGTTGCGGTCACTTTGGAGTCAAACAACCCTTTCTCAGGGGTCACCTAAGACCATCAGAAAACACAGGTGTTTACATTATGATTCATAACAGTAGCAAAATTGTGGTTATAAAGTAGCAACGAAAATAATTTTATGATTGGGGGTCACCACAACATGAAGAACTGTATTAAAGGGTCACAGTGTCCAGCACAAACAACAACTATGACCACAAAACACGCTCTCCCCCCCAAAACAAGCCTGACCCATCTGGTTAAACTGTAATTTAAAATCTGTAACTCTGGCTAGTGTGTAACTCAGTGAGAGAACCCATGTTTAGCCTGGGTGCAATTCCCAACACGAACAAAATTGCATCTCGACAGTTATAGTAACTAGTGCCATTTTCACAATAATTTATAGTCCTGGACTGGTTAGTAGTTCTTCCTCATTTCCTCCAACTTCCTGTTCTGGACAGTTCTTATAAACAGGGCAATACAATATTTGGTCTATTATGATTGGTTTCTCAGCAATAGGCTTTCAAGCTCACCCACGAACTGGAACTTTGTTCTATTATATTCTATGTGTCATTCTGTTTACCGTCAGCAGCTGAGGGCCCTGTGGGTTTCTACTCAGAGGAATAATGCTGTGTTGAACATTTGTGTCCACTGTTATGTGTGGACAGGAGTTCTTGTTTCTCTAGGTACATTCCTGGGATTGGAATTGTGGTCATAAAGCAAATATATGTTTAACCTTTGAAGAATGGCCAGACTGTTTTGCAAAATGGGTGCACCAGCAGTGTGAGAGGGTCACTGCTTCTCCCCGTCCTCACGGACACTCACTGTCCTGTGCAAGCATCCTAGTGGACAAAGCAGTATTTCACTCTGTTTTTTTGCATGTTCTTGGCTAGTGTTGTTAGCATGTATTTGTTGGCCATCTATATAGCTTCTCTGGGGAGATGTCTATTCAGATCCTTTGCACTTTTAAAAAATGGGTTGTGTTTTTATTGAGTTGTAGGGGTTTTTTTTTTTGGATTACAATGAAGTCCTTTAGTAAGATAACATAAACTTTTGCAGAAAGTTCCTCCCATTTTTAAAGCTACCTTTTCACAATCTCTCTCTCTCTCTCTCTCTCTCTCTCTCTCTCTCACACACACACACACACACACACACACATCCCTGAGTCTTTCTAGTAGCCCTGGGTTTCCTGAAACACACTCTGTAGACCAGGCTGGCCTTGACCTCCAGAAATCAGCCTGCCTCTGCCTCCAGAGTGCTGGGATTAAAGACGTGCCCTACCATGCTGGCTTCTTTCTTTTTTTTTTAAAGACAATGTCTCATTCTGCAGTCTGGACTAGAAGCCACTATGTAGTCCTGACTGCCAGGACTACCAAGCCTGACTTTTTTTTAAGTACCAGTCCCAGACCCTCATACATGTTACCTAAGCAACCTGCTGCAACCCTAGATCTTCACCCTTTAATACATAAAAGTTGGGTGCTGGGAGGTTTTTATTTATTTTTTCCTCCTTTGTTGTATGCAACTTAGACTTTTTCTTGCTTGTTTTCTGTGGTTCTGGGCTTCAAACCCAGAGCCTTGTCCGTGCTAGGCTCTACCACACTTCGAGAGACATTACTGAAAGTCAACTTGCAACTCTAAAGCCACTGAGATAATGTAATAGGCTGTGGAGAGGGATTTCTTCCATGTTTGGGGATGAATTCTCTGTCAGCAGCAGCAGGCCTTGGCTCCTTCTCAAAGCCAGGGAATATGGCCCCTGGGGACCTATCTCCTGTGTTTACACCCCTCCCTTTCCTGAAGTCCACAATAGAGCAGCCGAAATGACAGTTTGGAAAGGTCCTTTATTGTGAAAACCCAACGGCCTTTGTCTCTGGGATTTGAAGTTTTCATTCAGAAGGAGGTAGGGAAGGGATGAGAAGCCCTGCATGGTTCCTCGTGAGTCATCTTGACTCTAGGTTGTTTGGTTTTCTCACCCATAAACTAGGGAGCACAGTTCCATTCTCCCATCCTAGCGGAGGGGCTGTGAAGACGAATTAATTTGTATTTGTTAGACACTTTGAGACCTTAGATTAAAAGCATTACTGAGACTCAAGGTGTTATTATAATAATAAATGATTTAATAGCAGGGTGAGGCTGTTGAAGCAAGAGCCGAGTGGGAAGGCCGAGGAGGCTCAAGGCTGCAGCTCCAAGCCGAGGGGGCGCTGCTTGAGATCCTGGTTCAGACACCACACCGACTCTCGGAGGCAGGAAACTCTAGTTTCTCATAAACCCTGGGTTGTTTCACCCGACTTTCAGCATAGCCTTATTGAATGCTTCCGACATAAGTTCTGCTTCCTACATAAGCGAGATTACAATCTTTTCAGGAAACAGGCATATAAATTAAAGCAATTAGAATCAACACGGGGCGTTAGACACAAGTGCAGGACAGAACAGGAGTCTGGAAGGAAGTGGAGGAAGAGCTGGGTAAATGCTGTTTTCCCTGTTAATGACTCCCAGCTCTACCACCCACCAGCTGTGTGACCAAGCCTCAGTTTCTCCTGTGACCGCAATTGTTCTTGTAAAATTCTCTAAGTAAGGCTAACACAGTAAACGCTTCTTCTGTGTCAGACTAGGCTTTGGCTGACTACATGATCTAGGCCAGCCTGCTCCATCCCCGGAGCCTCAGTATCCTCCCTGTCCCTTTCTGGCAATCTTGGCTCTCCCACCTGCGCTGCCTTCTAGCTTGCCCCTCTTCAGGCCTAACGTGCCGACTAAGTAATTTTCTGGGCCTGCCAGGAGGAGCGGGCAGTCAGGAACAAAGGATACCGACTTGTCTACACCTCACCTTAGCCTCCGCAGGGATCCCGTTTCAAACCCACCTAAAAGCCATTTCCTCTCGCGCTCTCCGCCCCGCCCCTCCAGTAAATCACTAGGTGTTTTCCCTGGAGCAGCACTTTTTTTTTTTTTTTTAAGAGTGGTAGTTTTTTTTTAAAGGATGGTTTAAGATTCCCACTTGGCTACACCTGGCCTTTTAAATGCTGGTGCAGAAGCCCCATTTCTGTTCCAAGGACCCCGTGCCTGCATCTAACCGGGGAATCCCACCTCTTCTGTGGTCTCATCCTGGGCTCTCATCTCCCACCCCTCTTCAAGGTGGGTGTTGGGACAGAACCTAACTTCAGGTTTATGCTGCGGCGGGGGCGTAGTCGCACACACCTGTAATTGCAGCACTCTGGCGGTGCGCGTACAGTTCAGGGCTAGCCTGGGCTACAAAGTGTGGTCCTATCTCAAATCAAAAAATAAAAACAGTAATTAGGGCGTGGTAGCGCACACCAGTAATCCCAGCAGATGGAGGCAGGAGAATCAGTTCGTTCAAGATCACCCCCCAGGGCTGGTGGGTGGTGGCCTCCGCTTTTAATCCCAGCATACAGGAGGTAGAGACAGGCGGATCTCCGTGAGTTGGAGGCCAGTTTGGTCCACAGAACGTGTTCCAGGACAGCCAAGGCTACACCGAGAAATCCTATTTCGAAAAACAACAACAAAACAAAACAAAAAAAACCTCCCTCCGTCAGTCTCCTTGATAATTGAGATCCTGCTTCAAAAAAAAAAATCCCCCCCCAAAAAAACCAAACACAAAAAACCAATAAGCACAAAGATTTATGTTCTTGTTCAAAACCTTTCTCGTCCGTATTCTATGTCCTTGTGCTACCTTCACCACCCCTGTTTTCCCAGCGCAAGCCTTTTGTTGAAGTCCAGATCACATTCCAAACGGGGTCCTCTGTCACTCAGGTTCCTCAATCTGCTTTTCTCACTAACAGTCCCGCTGAGCGCCCCACCCAGCCCCAAGTTCTGCGCTTCTTATCTCTGTCTCGTCAGAAGGTAAGATTTTTTACAGCTGTAAAGAGCCGCCAAGACCTAGTTTCGGTGAGGAATTCGAGACGTGCCTTTCTGACTCAGTGGCCATGGTGACCTGCTCCAGTAAGGACCAGGACGTCCTTCATCTAGCCAGGTGCTTCTCCTGGGAAAGTCGAGGGGCCTGAACAGGTGTCCTCCCTAGTCGGAACCCAAGTCTGGAGGTGTGGGCTGCCCTCTCGCCGTGAGGTCAGGCTGCTGACACTAGGGTAACCCTACCACGTGCGTCTTGGAATCCTGGAGCTCCAGGTGACGGGGGATGGGGAGCAGCCAGCGGGACCCACACGGCCGGCCGCGCGCGTTAATCATTAGCCACACGGACGGCTGCCTCCAGCCCGAACCCCAGCTCGCACGCCGCGCCAGGAAGGTTCCCGGTGCCCCCACTGAGCCGCCAATTGCAGGATCGCAGCCGCGAGCACAGTCTCCACCCACTGGAAACATTCCTGGTCCGCCCCTCCCTGGCTCCCTCCCTCCCTGCCTCCCTCAATCCCTCCCTCCCGCGGCTGCCTGGGCTCCGTTCGGCCGCAACTTCCTGCCGAGTGCTGGGGAACTGTGCGCGTTTCGGGGACCCCCGAAGTTCTGTGCTCGTAGCGGGAAGAAGCTGGGACTTCGGGACGGCCAGCCGTGGGCGGGAGTGGCCAGCTGCTCCAGTCGCTTCCGAGAGCGACTTTCAAACTCGCGCCCGCTTTGCGGCGCCACCTGGGCAGCTCCGCGTTCCCTGCGCGTCGCGAGCCGGCAAGCCGGCGGGGTGGCCACCACTCGGTGAGTGTCCCCAGGTTTGCCCCTCTCCCTTTGCCCGTGTGCGATCGGTGGCACTCTTCGGGGTGCCCCAGGCTAACCTTCTGTGGGATGAGGACCTGGTCCAGGGCTTCCTCGGACGCACTCGGAGGAGGTTGGAGCGCGGGAAGGTCGTAAAGGGGAGTCACTTTTTGTCCCCACCCCGGAAACCAAAGGAGCAAAGGCTCGAGGTGGCTTCGCCGAGTTTGAATTCCGGGCAGCTCTCGACGTTCCCGCCACTCCATTCCCTTTGAGTGCACTGGCGCCAGTGAGTTAGTGCTTGCCCGGGACTGTGAGACCTTCTAGAAGGATTCGCCTCTGGTCCCGTGAGCCCAGGAGTGCGTAGGCACTCAGTCTGTTCCGGGTTGGTGCCACACAGTGCTTGCTCCTGGGAATCTCAGTTGCCTATCAGGGCGGGTTAGAGTGGGTGCCAGAAACGGAGTGTCCAGGACCTGCAAGCCTAGAGCCCCTCTCTGGCTGCTCCTACAGCCTAGCCCTCCCACACTTACAACTGGTTTAGGTATTTGTACCCTGCTCCCAGACCTTCGATTTGGGAAGCTCGGGCCAGGCTTGCAAGCTTCAGTTAGTTGTTCAAGATGCTGCTTCGGTGGCAGCATTTACTCTGGAGCTACTTTTGAAAACAAAGGGGGGGAAAAAAACCCCGGAACGAGCCATGGAATGGTTGTAGGGTGGAAAAAAGCGGCATTGTGGGGTGGTGTTGAAGATTGGGTAAGAGCATTCGTCTCAGTCACTCATTAAACTCTTGGTAGATGTAGGGGCTGTTAGGCTTCTCTGAGCCTTCCCCCCCCCCCCCCCCCCCAGAACCGACCGGCACCGTAGCACCTTACGGAGAACCCTAGTCTTGGGTTCCCGGTCTCCCAAGCCGTGCTTCTTCACACATGCCAGTCACATGACCCTTGCTCAAGAAATAATTAGTATGGAGAATAATGACAGTCCAGAGAGAGAGAGAGAGAGAGAGAGAGAGAGAGAGAGAAGATGCTTCCTGCTGTGTCTGGCCTTCCGAGAGTTCCTTTCTGTCCCTCCTTTGCTAGACTGGAATCTTGGGTCATGAAAGCTCAACATAAAAACCTAGGGACTAAACACCAGAAAGTCAACTCCTCTGTTACTATTATTCCTGTATGGTTCTGGGCTTAGACCTCACCTCCCATTTGTCCGGGTACTCTTCACTTGCTGGCTGCCTCTGCTGGCCCTCCCCTGCCAGGCTTATCCACGTGATGCTGGGAATTGGGAATGAAGTGGGGGCCTTTCTCATCCCTCCACTTAGTCTGGGCTGATAAGGGTGGGCTGTCTGTTTTAGAGCGGTGGCCCAGCCAGGAGAGTGGGAGCCCCACTGGACTGAGAGTGTAGTGAGTTTTTGCCGGAGGTGTAATGCTGACCCTATTGAGTTACAGCGAAGATGGATAGTGCTTTTTGCATACATAATTCGCCCATGGCCAGATCCTATTCTCTTCCCGGTTCGCTTATCTTTTCTGACTCAGTTTCCTTACAGAGTACCTGTTTTTCTTTATAGGGGATGTGGTAACGATCAAAAGAAGCCCGTGTGAGAAGTACACCATACATTACTATAAAAAAAGAATCACTGTCTAGTGGCCAAGGGGCCCCGTCAGTGTTTGCTGGATAGGCCCCATGCATCATAACACAGGACATCAGGAGCGGGTGGCGGGAGCTTACTCTCTGGCTCATAATATCTTAGCCTCAGAGTAAACATTGGCCTTACTAACTCCACTGCTATCTCAGGGTCACTGTGTTTACACCAGAACAGGCCAAAGGCCATGGCCTGCGAGATGACCAGTCCTGGGCGGGGAGACAGTGTGGGTCCCAGATGTGAGGCCTGCTCGCTACTCCCACCCCGCCCTGAGAGCCCCATGCAGGCTTTGGTCCCCAGACGGGAAGGGTGCTACAAGCTGTGACAGGCCCTGGAGGGTTAATTGTGAAGTCTTTCTCTCTTGTGCTAGGGTGGGGGGGACTGTGGAGATGGGAGGCGTTGCTTTTGCAGCTGCACTGAGGGCTGACTTCAGCCCAGCTATCCCTGGCCTTCCCTCTGTCCCAGGCCATTGCCCTGTCCCGCCTCTCCGGCCAGCTGCATGTCCACAGGCCTTTGTTCAAGAGCTATAGCCCGCCCCACTCATTACTCCCCCAGTTTCTAGAGGCCTTCGGGCAGGGGGTTTGGCAGCGAAGAATTACAACTGACAATGGAAAAACCCTTCGGGAGTTCCCAGGGTCTGACAGACCTGGCAGGCTCATCCTGGGACCCCCATCCCTCTCCAGTACACACTCCTTCACTCTCCTTCCTCATCACTCCCTCCTTACACTCGATTGTCTCATATCTATTTTATGCATTCACCCATTATTATTAGCATCTTCTAAGTGTGAATACTGGGCATTGGGGACACAGCAGTGAACGAAGTCTGGTTTTCAGTAATGGTGGAGCTGGATTCTACTAGGGGCAGCTGACAGAAAACAAGATGTGTCATTGAAGCATCTTGGAGAAAGTCAATGTGAACTGTCATGGAAGGCAGGAGACAGTTGTTCCCTAAGGAAGGGACTTTGGAGTCATTTAGCCAGGGGAGACATTTTCTACGCACTCTGGACGCCTGTCCCTTGAAACCCAGGTCGGCGTCCTGATGTGACATTTAAGATCGGAGGTTTGCAGTTGGGTGGACCTGGATTTAAACCTTAGCTCGGCGGCGGCTTCCTAACCCTGCAGCAATCTGTGGACTAACCCCTTTGAGTCTGTTTCTCACCTGTAAAACGGAGTTAGTCATCGCGCCTACCACATGTGGCATCGTGAGAATGAGCAATGAGATAACGCGTCTGCGGTGTTCTGCGAGCCCGGTGGAGCTATGCAGCCGGTTCTTTCTCTCTCTCGCCGAATTCTCTCGCCGAATTCCACAGACAGAAGTAGCAGTGATATTTCCTGCCAGTGCGCTCACCCTGGGTGAAAAGCTGTGCATTTGCACTTTTAAGTGCTAGGATGGACGGGAATTCAGAAGGAGGGTAACTAGAAAGCTTGAGTCAATCTAGACCCTTATGCGACCCTGGACGGCAGCCGGTTGGGGATGCAAGACTCCCATCGGATGTGTGCTGGCCACTGTCCCTCAGATAGATAGGGTGGCCTGTCTTGCTATGGAATTCCCCCTGTATCCAATCAGCTGATGAATCACACCTTTGTCTTTAGCCTCTTCACTTGGCCTCAGTCCTGGAGGTTCTCCGTCTGTCTTCATCTTCACGGCATAGATATGTTATATGGGGGTGGGGAGTGGGTTAAGAATGGGGGGGGTTAGGGAGTGGAAGGAGAGGGGGTTGTGAGTAGGCTGTTCAAGGAGAGTGTCCAAGGATGGCAGGGCAAGATAGAGGTTCTGAGGCACCCTGCAAAGACTTTGATAAGGGCTCTCCAGGGACCACAATGAGTTAAAAATGTAGAGGTCAATTTATGGGAGTCCTTCTACCACGAGGGTCCTGTGGATCAAGCTTAGTCCATCGGGATTGGTGGAAAATGCCTTTATCCACTGAGCCATTTTGTTGGCCCAGAAATTAGCATAGCCTTGTGGTGTTATCTAGGCTGCCTTCTCTTTCCTGGGCTCCAGAAATTTCAACTCTCAGAATTGCAACTGGCTGGACTACAGAGAAGCCCAGGGTCAGGCGTGTGCAAATCTAAGCTGTCTCTGCCCAACCCATGTGATGAGACTCTTCCCCTCTCTGCTAGAACCACCACCCTCCTCCAGAGAGGTTTAATCTAAAATGCTGTTGCCAAAGCTTGTGGCCAGCGGTTTCCTGGGGGCCCTGCTCCTGTGCAGGAAGTGGAAGATGGGCTGCGGAGGGGCCAGGCCTAGGGAAGTGGTTGTCAGCCAGACCACTCCTCCGAGGCCTCTGCAGGCACACACATGCACAGCCGGGCCCGCCCTGTGATGAAGGAACTTTTGGAGACTGTCAGTTGGTATAGAGCCTCAGAGGAAGTTAGAAAGAGGGCCCTGCGCCCCTGGCATGTTTGTGACTTTGGTACCTTGAAGTCAGAAAGAAGGTCCAGTGATCCACAAGAGGCTATCCTGGAGATGCTAACCATTCCTCTGATGTCTGGGGACCGGCATGTCTTGCTAACTGGATATGGTTTGTTGGGTTCTTTTCCCCCTTTGAAACCGGATCTGACTGACCCAGAACTCTTTTCTTTATGCCCTAGGACATTTTCATCTTAAACTTGCAGTGGTCCACTTACCGTTGTGTCCCAAGCGCTGAGGTTTGTGCCGTCATGCCTGGCCTTGCTGGCTTGTTTTGATTAGAAGCTCTCTGAGAGCCAGAATAGGGCTTTGCTTATCCATGTCCTCATAAAGAAGTGGGAATAGCAGAAAACATGACCTATGGGGCATGACTGACTGGTGCGGGGCTCCATCTGAGAGGAACCCTGGCTTGGGGGTCTCATCTGCTCCAGGACTGTGTGAAGAAAGCAGGGGTGGAGTCCACAGTGGGTGAGTGAGCTGTTGCCGTCTGAGAAAGCCAATTGAAAGGAGACCAATAGCTTGATAGCTGTTTTGGCCGGCATTTGGAGACGATGCTTGTATTTAATGTCAAGGACTAGGAAGACCTCCTAGTCCATGATGAACAGCCTCAAGAGCTGAACGCAGAAACTGAACCGGGTTCTAGAAGGTGCTGGGTACATGCGGCTTTTTTTAGAAACAGAGTGAGAATCCTGGGAATTTCTCTGATGACTGCTGGACCCTGAGTTGAGATGGGAGAGAGGAAAGGAGGAAAAAGACTTGAGGAAAAAAGTCATGTTTTTGGTGTGTGTGCACGTGCATGTGCATGTGTGTGTGTGTGTTCAGAGGACAGCTTGTGGGAGTTCTTTTCTCTACCGTGTAGGACCTAGGAATTGAACTCACGTTGTCAGGTTTGGTGGCAGGTGCCTTTACCCAGCGAGACACTTTATTTTATTCTACTCTTGACCCCAAGGGGTTATCCAATGCTATCTTTGTATATGAATTCAGCAGGCTACTGGGACTGCTTAAAAATTCTTATGTTTTTAAAATTGACTCTGTTGTTTTTAATCCCAGGCTAACATGGGGCCTCCACATATGACTGGATAACCTTGAGCTTCAGGTCTTTCTCCACTTCCCCCATGCCTTGACTACAGGCACCCAGCACCACGTCTGGTTTATATGCTATGCTAGGGATTGAACACTCGGCTTCGTGTATGCTGGGTGAGCACTCTGCCGACTGAGTCACAACTCCGGCTCTCCTGCCCTCCTTAAAATTTTTGAGACAGGATATTTCTATGTAGTCAGAATGGCTTTTATTTATTATTATTATTATCATCATCATCATTATTGTTTTTTCGAGACAGGGTTTCTCTGTAGCTTTTGAGCCTGCCCTGGAACTAGCTCTTGTAGATCAGGCTGGTCTTGAACTCACAGAGATCTGCCTGCCTCTGCCTCTCGAGTGCTGGGAATAAAGGCGTATGTCACCACTGCCTGGCCTATTTATTTTTTTTAAAGCTAGGGGCTGGAGAGACAGCTCAGTGATTAAGAGCACCGGCTGTTCTTCCAGAGGACCTGGGTTTGATTCCTGTTTGGCGACTCCAGTTGCGGAGGATAGGATGCCCTCTTCTAGCCTCCACAGACGCTGCACACCTGTGATGCACAGATGTCCATGCGGGCAGAGCACCTGTACACATGACAAAAATAAATGAGCTTTAAAAAAAAAAAAAACAACTCATAGCTTTTACTCTTATGGCTATGAAGACACTCCTCCCTCTCTCCCTCTCTCTCTTTCTGTCCCTGTCTTGTCTTTCTCTTTCGTGTGTGTGTGTGTGTGTGTGTGTGTGTATAAACCAGAGACTTGAGCAACAGATGACAAATATTTATTGTAGGGAAAGGGGAACCAGTGTTCTTGCAGCCTCTATGTAGGTCGTTGCTACATCCCCAGTGTCTGCGTATGGTAGGATTACAGTAAATACTTGTCAGATAAGCTTATGCTGCTCTGTGCTAAACCTCAGGTTTCACCTTCACTTTTGTTTGCATCTCTCTGATCTCCAGTCTGGCCTTGAACTCAGTCTTCCTGCCTCGTCCACCGAGTGTTGGGATTACAGATGTGAGCCACTATGCCTGGTTTACAAATGATTTGTTCTTGGCTTGAAGTGAGCGATCAGGACCTAAGATTCTAATTTTAACCTGGCAAGGCAGTGATGCAGGCAGCCAGGTATTCTTGCAGCTTGCAAAGCATAAGGGAACCTGGAGTCGCTGGGACCCAGATTCCTAGGCCTGCTGCTGAGTTTACCGCCATGCAAACGGGGCCGGAAGAGGACAGCAAGGTGTGCTTATAGCTTTGAATACAGGTCCCATAATATCCCATAATACCACGCCCACCCAGCTGCTTGGCAACCTCCCTCACCTTCCTGCTCATCTGCTCATAGCCAGGGGTTGAGATGCCTGTGAAATCCACACCAGCCTCCCCAGAGCCCGGTTCACTTCTCCCCCTAACCTGTGTCTTCTGTCGGAGCCCATTGCAGACAGGTAGCAGTGAGAGCCCTGAGGAAGCCCAAAGAGAAAGGGAAGCCACTGTGGGTCAGCGAGTTGGCAATGAAAGCAGGCCGAAACAGAAACGCCAGGAAAGGCCGTGGCTAGCGGAAGGACCCAGGGTCATTTGTTTGCAGGGAATGGCTTGACACACCTTCCACCTGGGGCTCATTAGTGATGATGGATGCTTGGCTAGCAGCTGTGACCCTGACTCATGAAGAAAAGGTGAAACTGTGCACCCTTAACCCTGACTACGGTTAGGAGAGGCAAGGAGGTGTAAAACATCATTTTGAAGATTCCCCAGTCGGGGCTGGAGAGATGGCTCAGCGGTTAAGAGCGCTAACTGCTGCTCTTCCTAGAGAACCCAGGTTCTGTTCCCAGCACCCTATGGCAGCTAACAGCTGTCTCTGACTCCACACACAGACATGAAGGGAAAATACCAGTGCAAATAGAATAAAAATAAGTTATTTTTTTTTAATATTCCTAGTCAGATTGGTTGGGATCTTAGGAGATGTTGAGAACTGGGTAGTGATCTCACAGCCCCCAAGTCCTTTCAGGGTCTGGTGAACTGCCCAGGATTGCCATGCTGACACTTCAAAAAGATCAAATTTGAACTTTCCTTATCCTTTAAAAACTTTTTCTTTTCTTTTTTTTTTTTTTTTTTTTTTTTGGTGGCATTGGAAGTGAGCCCAGGGTCCTCTGTCTGCTGGGAAAGCCAGCCATCTCCGCCACACCCCGAGCTCAGGATTTGAACTTCCTAGTGACTCCCGCGCCCGGAGCTCTTAGCGCTCTCAGTGTTTTGAAACTGCAGGTGTGGTCTTTTGGACTCTTCTCTGGGCTGTCTTCGTGGGGTTGGGGCCCGGGGTTTGGGTTCAGTCGAGTTGGAATGAGTTCCACAAAAACAGTCTGCCAGGTATCCCGGGGTGGTGCTTGCCTCTGTCAAGACAAGCACGCTTCCCAGGCATCTTCTGCACCTACTGGCATTTTCTGAGGGGGGGGGGGAATGACAGGGAGGAACTGCCCTCTCATCTATCCACAGGAATTCGCTCCTTTGTGTGGGTTCTGAGCTCTGCTGAGGATGCTGAACTGTGTGGTCTTGGCGCCTGATGATCCTGCATAGTAGGTTTTCATACTTATTTCTCTCTTTTTTTCTTTTTGGTGTGTGTGGGATGGGTTTCAAGACGTATTTCCTGTAGCTTTGGTGCCTGTCCTGGAGCTAGCTCTTGTAGACCAGGCTGGCCTCAGAACTCACAGAGATCCGCCTGCCTCTGCCTCCCAAGTGCTGGGATTAAAGGTGTGCATCACTACCACCCGGCTTCTCATTTTTTATAGGAATAAGGTGTTAGAGATTTTTCCCACTTACTCCCATTTTAAATGTGCCTGGACTGTATTTTCTGGTTGCTGGTTTTGGGCCCTGGCAGGACAAGAAAGAGCTTTAGCATATGCACTGATGCCTGAGCTTTGCTCTGGATTTCATCATGGTCACAGACTGCTTCAAGAACCTTGTCTATAACCATGGTTAACCTTGGAAGATGCAAATGATTTTATTTACTTTTTTCAACACTAGCCAACTCCCCCCTCCCCCAAGGTCCGCCCTCCATTGCTTATTGGACAGTCTATACTGCCGACTTGTCCTTAATGTTTTTTCTTTCTTTATTATTTAGAGTTTCATTGAGGTGTATTTCACATATATTAAAAGTCACCCATACACTGTGTATATAGTTCATTGATTTTTAGTATCGTCAGCAGAGTTGGGTGACTGTTGCTATCTAATTTTATAACATTATTATTACTTCCAGAAAAGACCTGTCTCCATAGCAGTCATTTCCCGTTTTCACCAGCCCCCGGCTCCAGGAGGCTACTGGAGTACTTCCTGTTTCTCTAGAGTTGCCTATTCTGGGCAGGTTGTATAAGTCAAGTTTTATACTCTTTGTCTTTATGGCAGGCTTTCCTTTGCTGGGCTTCCACTTCATCAGTGACTCCTAACATGTGCCGTGTTGTAGAAAGTAATTCAGTTTTTATTGCCAAGTAACTTGGTATTAGGTGGATATATTACATTTTGTGTGTTTATCAACCATCTCGTGGACATTTCTGCTTCAATTTTTTTTTTTTGTTTATATTTTGTTTTTTGAGACAGGGTTTCTCTGTGTAGCCCTGGCTGTTCTGGAACTCACTCTGTAGACCAGGCTGGCCTTGAACTCACAGAGCTCTGCGTCCCCCCCACCCCCCCTGCTGGGATTAAAGGCAGGTACCACCACTCCTGGTGTCCTCGATGTGTGGCCCTCCCCATTTTAAAAAAACATTTATTTATGAGGCTGTTTCAGCTCTTTGGCTATTATGAGTAGTGCTGTTGCATGGGACCATAGCTCAGTGAGACTCAGTCGATGCGCAAGGCTCCTGGTTTGACCCATGGCATTGCCAATAAGTAAATAAATTTTAAAAGTGAATAATGCAGCTGTGGACATTAGGTTATGTAATGCAGAACCATCTTGGTGTGGGCATATGTTAATGATTTACCAAAGAGTAGGATTGTTGGGTCATATGGTAACCCTGTGTTTAATTAAAAAAACCTTTGTGTATGAGTATGCGTGTGTGTGCATGTTCATGTGTGTGAGTGTGTGGAGGTCACACAACAACCTTGGATGTGGTTCCCTGTCTTTGACCTTGCTTAAGAAAGGGTCCCTTGTGCACTGCTGTGCACACTGAGCTGTCCCGTGCGTTCCTGGGAATTCGCCTGCCTCTGCTTCACTGTGACCTGCTTTCTCTAACAGGACCCCACCAATTAAACGGAATTATCTTGTTAAAAACCCATTGACTGTAAATGGAGTTTTATCTCTGTCCTCTCTATTCTGTACTTCTGGCTCATGTCTTCTTATGACGGCTGTGCTTTCGAGGGAGCCCGAATCTGCAGATGAGTTTGTCAGTAGTTGCCAAAAAAAGAGAACTGCCATTTTTAACAGTGTTAAATGTTCAATATGGATAGAATATGAATGACTCTGTTCACTTGATGCTCTTTAATTTCTTTCTTTCTTTTTTTGTGAGACAGGATTTCTGTGTAGTCCTGACTGTCTTGGCCTTCGCTCTGTAAATCGGGCTGGTCTCGAACTTAGAGACCTGCCTCCGCCTCCCGAGTGCCACTGCCCAGCTCCTTAATTTCTTTCAACAATATTCTAGTTCGTGTATCAGTCTTGTACTTTTTTCTTTTGTATTTTTATTATTTATTAAGTTATTATTTTTTTGTTTTTTGAGACAAGGTCTCTCCACTTAGATCTGGCTGTCCTGAAACTCACTATGTAGACCAGGATGGCCTTGAACTCACAGAGATCCTCCTGCTTCTGGGGTTAAAGATGTGCTCACACACACACCCCACTTAAAGAACGTTTATTTGTATGGCTGGAGATATGGCTCAGTGGTTAAGAGACCTCCTGACTGCCCTTCCAGAGCTTCTGAGTTCAGTTTCTAACACCCTCATGGCTCCTCACAACCATCTACAACTATAGTCTCATGGAAACCGGTGCCCTCTGTTGGTGTTCATACATGTAGACACAACATCCATACACTTAAAATACATACACCAATAAATCTAAAAAAAATTTGTTTATTGGGTTGAGGTCAGAGGACAACCGACGTTCCCTCCTTCTCCATAGGGTCCAGGGACCTGAACTCTGGTGTTTGTGTGCTGAGCCATCTCTCTACCTTGGGTTGTTGTCTTTTTACGTTTCCAGATTGATATTATTGTATAGGAACAGATCTTATTGTGTGCCGTGTGTTGTGTGTCTGTGGAGGCCAGAAGAGGGTGTCAGATATCCTGGAGATGGCTGCCCATGCTGAGTGCTGGGACTAAACTCAGGTCCTCTGCACGACCAGGAAGTGCTCTTAACCGCTGAGCCTTCGCTCAGATCCTTTGTAGATTTTAGAAACAAGGTCTCGCTGTGAAGCCCAGGCTGGCCTGGGACTTACTCTGTAGCACAGATGGTTTTTCAGCACAGCCCTCCCACCCCCCAGTTGCTGCCTCCTAAGTGTTGGGATTATTAGAATTGATTTTGTGTCCTGTTACATTGCTGAAATCTTTTATTGGACTTTGTGTATCATGCCATCCAGAAAGAGATAATTTGACTTTTTACAGTCTGGGTCTTTCTTATTTATGTTTTTGACCTTGATAACACAGTTCAACAGAATCAGAATAACTTGGGGAATGTTGGTCCCTTTCCTGTTTTTTTTTTTTTTTTTTTTTACGTTTGTAAATAATTGGTATGGTTTCTTTAAATGTTTCCCACAATTTACCATGGAAGCCCTCTCGTCCTGGACTTTCATTTTAATTTTTAAAATTACAAATTGCTATCTGTCTCGTCAGAGTCTGTTCCTCCTGGACCCATCAGTAGTTCGTGTTGTTCTAGAATTTGCATTGTTTATACTGTTTTATTCACTGGCATAGAGGAGTTGTCTGTAGTTTCTTATACTTTTCCTTTCTTTTTTTTCTTTTCTTTTGTTTTTTTTTTGAGTCAGGGTTTCACTGTAGACCTGGCTGGCTTGGAATTTATTCTGTAAGTCGGGCTTTTATTTACTTTTTTACACTTACTTACTTATTTGTTTAGTGTGTGTGTGTGTGTGTGTGTGTGTGTCTGTGTCTGTGTCTGTGTTGGGGGTTATGCTCATGCCGTGGCCTGCATATGGAATTCTGAAGATAACTTCCAGCAGTTGGTTCTTCTGCAACTGTGTGGGTCCCAGAGATAAGCTCAGGTCATCGGGCTTAAGCAGAAAATGCTACTCATGGGGTCATCCTGCCAGCCCCTTGCAATCACGGGATGCCGAGAGATGGGCACTTAAGCAAGATAATTTTACAAATCTGTATTTATTGGTGGTGATTAGGTCTGGGCGGCTCACAAGTGGAAGTGGATGGTTGAGGTGGGGTAGAGGAAAAGACCAGAAGGCTTCGCCCGTCAGGCTACTGTTTACTGTGTCTGTCTCAACAGTCACCTCAGAGACACCTCATCCACACCCCTCTACCTGCAAAGATCCCATCCCCCCAGTGACACTGTTTTTCCTGTTTTTTTCTTCTGCTTGGCACTTAGGACTGTACTGAAATCTATTAACTGTTTACTGGTCTGGCCGTCTGCCCCACGTCACCTGAGTTCTTCAAGAAGCATTGCTGGTGTTACTGGCTGCTGTCCCCTGCACTAGCATACGATTTATTCTGTGATCAGACATGAGGGATCCCCTACCTTTGCTGAGAGACCGATTCCTGGGCCTCCCACATGCCAGGCAAGCATTCTACCACTGGGAGGTTTTTCAGTCTTGATTCTGTAGCCTCAGCTGGGCTGAGTATGGCCAGGTAGCAGGCAAGTGAGCAACACCCCCACCCCGCCTGCCTTCCCAAGCCTATCTCTGTCTCCTCCGCTAGGAGGATACCTCTTGCCTTTCTTCACCACAGTCACCCACAAAATGCCATCCCTCTCCACATTGCCCACACACATCAGGCACCTTCTGGTAATTCCTTACGCGGCTGCCAGCACAATTGACAAGACCTGGAGAACATGAAGGGCGCAAACCTGGAAGACCCAGACTTGCCACCTGTGGTTTTATAGCAGGGTGCATGCAGAAGCACCTCAGGATTCTTGTCCCTCACGAGTGCAGATCACCCCCACCCCCAACCACAGAGTGTGTGGGCAGAAGAATGACACTCTTTTGTGTTTGGTCTTCTGCTGGTCTCACAAGTGCTTTCTGTCTGTTATCAATTCCCAGGTGATTTTGTCTGGGCCTCTTTCTGGGGTTGTCACACTGTGTGGGAACTTTCCCCCAGTGAAATGAAAACTTTTTGAAGGAACAGGAAAAAAAAAAATATCCCGTGGGGGTACCTGAGGGGACAGTCTACCCGGGTTCCTTTTAGGCTCTGACTCCTGGGTCTTGTGTATGAGGAGGGGGAGGCGTGTGTTGCTTCTGAATGGATTGCCCTGGGATCTGGAGTCCAGCAAACCCCGGCTCCCCACTTCCCTAGCTGCATGGTCTTGAGTGGAGGAGTGTTGTGGGGTGTAGCGAACAGTGCCTGTATGCCCTCAGGAGATTTTAGTTCTGTGTCTGGGAACAGCCCGCGCCTCAGTTTTCCTTACCTGGATAATATTGACGCCTTCTGTTCCACCCTCCAGCTTGCTGTTGTGCGGACAGAGGGTTAATAGCCTTGGGCTGTCACGGCCTGAGTGGGGGAAGGTGCCCCATAAATGGAGCATTGTTGTGTTGGTGACTGATCTGGCTTTGTTTGAGTCTTCAGTGTTTGACTTCCTGCATTTTAGTATCCCATGTGCTTAGTCTCTGGAGATATTTGTGGCCCTCGGCTGCACCGTGCTTACCCCCTGGGGCTGTGGCCCGGGTCCTCACCCATTGGGAACCTGCTGAGTTGTGGTAGGAAGCTGCATTTCCTTGGTGGCTCCTCCCCCCAGCAATCTGGAATGAGAGAAATGTAGCAAGTATGACCCACACGAGGAACTGGATCTGAATAGGACGTTTATTGAAGAGATTTCACGGGAGGCAGCGGGCACTTTAATTCCCAAGGCTGTTGGTGGCAGTTTGCTGCTCGCCCAGCCCGAGCCTGTTAACTGCTGGACTGCCGTACTCCTGGAGAGAATGCAGCTCCCTAGCCCCTGGCCACCTTCCCAGTGTTTCTCTTTGTGTTGGGATGGGAGCCCTTTTGAGGAAAGCGGTAGGTACCCTCTGGGGCCAGGCCAAGGGGGTCCAAGTGGGCTGTAGGTGGGACTCTGGGAATCTAAGCCTTGCCTGGCAACCTCTGGGGCTTGTGAACAGCCATAGGTTTGGGACAGAAGGCAGAGTCTCCCCCGGAGGTTCAGAAATGGAGGGCCAAACCTGGTTCAGGGGTAGATGAGTGGCCCCTCTTTACCTTGCCCTGGGTGCTTCCAGTAGGTTTGGTCTTGTGATTGGGAAACAGGCAGACGATCCTGCAGCGTTTGGAGCGCTTTACTTGGGAACTTCCGTGGTGTCTCCTCCAAATATTCACAGTTGGTGGGAGGGGTGATCCCACCGCCCTCATACCCATACACATGACATGCATATTGGGAAAAGCATAGCTAATTCCTCACTTCTTCCTGAAGTTTCCTTTGCCCACACAGGGAGGTGGTTTATTTTGGATGAAATCAAGTGGTACCATTAGTAGAGGAGGTGAGAAGTGGGTCCTAGATACCCTCAAGGGTACCAGGCCGGATGGGGCCAGCACCCATTTTGCATAATAGCTCTGGGCAGCAGGTGCAGGAAGCTGGGGTAGAGACCCTTGCTTGGGCATCACTATCTCTTTCCCTTGGGTATCAAGGCCTCTCTCTTCACGGAGTAGACTGCCACGGGGCTGTGCCTCACCTTGCCCAGTGTCCTGCGTGGCCTCTGGGGTTTGGCGACAGGTAAGGGAGCTGCCGAAATTCTGGTCTTTGTGTGCTCTTTACTAAGGGAGAAGGCTCCTCTCTTAGACTGGAAACTGGTTGGATGAGTTCCCTTAGTCCTCTCTGACTGAGGCCTCTTAGCCAGGATGTGAGGGACTGGGGGATGGGAGTGGAGGGGTTCGTCTGGGGCTGCAGCTCTGCATGGTAGGAAAGTGTGTGAGGTCACACTTGTGTGTGAGTCCCTAGGGCCTGCCTTGGAAAAGCCACTCCCCTAACCCTGTGCTTGGATCCTAAGGCCCCTGGTGGAAGTCCAGGAGAAGGAAGAGGGTGGCTTGTGGAGGAGCCAGGGTGAGGAAGTTGATGGTTTAACTAACTGCAACGTTCTGGAAGGAGTTTGTTTCCCTTCCTGAAGGCTCATGCTTAGAATTTGGAGGGAGCCGAGACTGGGAGAGATACACTGCTGGCAGCCTTACCCCCAGTTCAGATGTGTGGGAAAGGAAGGTGGCGCGTGGTGGGGGGTGACCCCCAAGATGTTAAGATTCATATGGACCCTTCCTCAGCCCAGAAGAGGGATCTGGGCCTCTACTGCCAAAGGGAGACTCCCTCCCAGCTACTACTTGGAATCTCAGTGGCTGGTCCCCGTTGGTAGTGGCCTCAGGTTGTAAGGGATTGTGTCAGGTGATAGAGTCCCTTTGTAGTCTATCCTCTTTGAGATAGGGTCTCATAGCCCAGTCTAGACTCAAGCTCCCTATGTAGCTAAGGGTGGCTTTTAACTTCCCATCTTCCTGCTCCCACCTCTAGTTTTATGTGTTGCTCCATCTCAAACCCAGGCTTTCCTGACAGGCAAGCCGTTGAGCACTGAGCTACATCCTAGCCCTTCTTCCTGCTTTCAGAAACACCTAATTTATGCATTGCATCATGCCGCCTTGATCTTAGATCACACATCTTCCCCGCTGCATGCATGCGAGTATTTCTTGCTCCTTTTTAGCCGGTGCTCTCTCTGCCGTCCCCTCCCCCTTCGCTTTCTTCTAGAAATCCGCCGTGGAAAGTCAGCAGGTCCTCCTGGGCCTCTGCATTCTTTTCGGAACCCTTCTTGGTCCTGGGACACCTGTAGCTGCCGTCTGCATCCCAGATGGTGTTTTTTTAGTGCATATTCTCACGCCTCGTCTCCCGAACCTGTTTGCACCTGTCCCAGTGTTTGATCTTCCAGACCTGCCCTAGTAGTCCTTTTCCCACAAAACAATTCAGATGCCCCTAGGATGCACAGGATCCCAGGCCTTTCTCTGGAGCTGACTTTCATTGACCCTTTCAGATCTCTTCATCTGGCTTAGTCATCAGTGGTGACTCAGCCAGAATGTCACCTTTTCCTGCAAAGCTTGCGGGTTCCAGGCACACTTGGCCTTCTCTGAGCAGCTTTTGTGTCTTCGTTGTTCATTTCTGTGCTAGCTCTCAAGGCATTGTTATGTAGATGATCTGCATACATGCCTTTTCTCCTTCTAGAGTTCAAGTTCTTCAAAGGTAGGGTAGTGTGTCATTCATTTTAGTGTCTCCAGGGCCTAGCATCACGCTCAGAAGTGTTGAGTTTCTAAGCTGGAGGCTTCTGGAGCTCTCCAGCAGCTCATAAACTCCACTTTCTGGATTTTTGTTTTATCTTCATGATACAAGGCCTTGAACCTGAGACCTGTAGCATGCTAGCAAGCCCTCCACCTAGCTGTCCCCGAGCCCTAGCCCATGCTGCCACTTTACCCTCTTTTGGTAATAGAAGGAGCTCTTGTGAGTTGGGTCTGTGTGCGATACATTGTTACAGTAGGTACTGAATAAAAACTTGGTGAGTGAGTGAATTCTGAATCTCAGAGCTTAGGAAGGAAGGGCAGCTATCGTTATTTCTGAGGAGGGTACATCCTTGTATCTCTTGGAGGTACATCCAGTGTGTTGGGGACACAGTTAGGGCCCCTTCAGAGGCGTCTTAGTTACGGTTCTGTTGTTGTGAAGAGACACCATACCCAACACAGCTTATAGTAGAGAAGCGTTTAATTGGGGGCTGGCTTACAGTTCCAGAGGGTGAGTCCGTGACCATATGGCAGAGAACAGGACTGTAAGCAGTTGGGCAGGCAGGCAAGCGGGCGGGGCACTAGGTGTAAGCTGAGAGCTTACTTCTGATTTATAGGTCTGAGGTGGGATGGGTAAAGGCTGGGCCTGGCCTGGGTTTTTGAAACCTCAAAGCCCACCCTCAGCGACACACCTCCTCCAACAAAGGCCACACCTCCTAATCCTTCGTAAACAAATCTACCAACTGTGAACCAAGCATTCAATGTCTGAGCCTCTTGGGGGCCATTCTCACCCAAACCACTGCAGCTGGCGGCAGTCCTGGGCTCTTTTGTATTCTTCTTTCTGTTTGATATTCTCTGTGACTCGGGAACACTGGCTGTCTTCTTTGCTGCGTTGACTTTTGTCCCCTGTCCTAACGCTCCACCTGAAGCTGCGCTTAAAAGCCAGGGACTAACGTGAAGGATGGGATTGGTTGGTCGCTTATGTGTGCTTTTGCTCCTACAAAGCTTTGACTGTCCTGTTGGACTGGTGGTTCCCCAGGACCCAGCTGTCCCACCCTATGGAATGATGAGGAATGTGTCCCGCTGCGATAGCCCTGGGACTTTCCCTGACCTGTGCTTGCTGGTGCTGGCTATCAGTCTAACTGCTCTTGTGAGGTTATGAGATCATGGTCTGAACTGTGTTGGGACCATAGACGGGTAAGCACTGGTTTAGTGGGAAGGGAGAGCACAGGCTGATTCACCGAGTTTGACTTGAACCTTTATTGTTCTTATTTTACATTTATTTATTTATTTTGCATGCACATGTGTGTTCCAGGGATTGAACTCACTGTCATTTGGCTTGGTGGCAAAGCCGTTACCTGCTGAGACATAGTTTGAGATATGGGTGGGTAAAAATTAAGGTCTAAGGCAGAAAAATATTTCATCCTGGTGCTTTTGGGGCTAGTGTTTTCCCTCGGGTTCTTGGTTGGGCTCGCTGATGTGCAGGTTGCCTGCGTACTCCAGTCTTGGTGACAGTCAGTGAGATTGACAGTATTGTAACCACTTTGCTGCTGGACAATTGAAAGCCACATATAGTTGTGGGAAAGTAGATGACCTAGACTTCAAATCAGGTCTACCCGGTTCCAAGACCCGTGGTATAAATTCAGTGCGTTTTAACCTGTTTCATGCACGCATCATCTCTCTGCCGCTGAGGACTCTGCTGGTCACAGTAGATTCCCGCTGTGCGTCTCCTGTGCCTTTGAAGCCGTCTCAGGTGCAGATGCTGTAGCTCTGAAGGTGTGGCTCCTTTTCTCCTTTTGTAGTTAGTTCCCTATCGCCCTATTCTAGGCCTCAAAGCAAACAGCTCCCCAAATGGGGGTGGGATGGGGGGGCACAACGACTAATAACATGGGTAATTTTTCAGGACTGGGTTTTGGAGTCATGTTCTTGAAGTTTGCTAATAAGTAGTACTGGTTGTACTTGAGTGCCATGCCGTGTGTGTGTGTGTGTGTGTGTGTGTGTGTGTGTGTGTGTGTGTAAATACTAGATACTAGAGATTGAACCCAGGACTTAGTACATGTTAGGCAAGTGCTCTACCAATTAGTGACATCCCCAGCCCCACCTGATCCCTTTAAATCTAGAGATGAGGGGTGGGAGAGAACCTCAGTGGTTAAGAACTGCTGACTTGGGTTCAGTTTCCAGCACCCACATGGTGGCTCACAACCATCTGTAACCCTAGTTCCAGGGGATCCAATGCCCTCTTCTGGACTCCATGGGCACCAGTTACGCAGGTGGTGCACAGACATACATTCCGGCAAACCACACATACACATAAAATCAAAATACAAAACAATAATAACAACAACAACAACAATGAAAAACCAAAACAAAACATTTTTAAACCTAGAGATGAGGGAAGTGGTGGCTTCCGAGCACTTGAAATAGGTTTGCAGTTGCCTCTAGCACGGACTTCTGGGACCTTGGCTGCTTCCAAGGCCTTGCCTGCTTCCTCTCCTGCTACTTTGTATCTTTTTTCTGTAAATGGCAAGATTTGCCAGAAGCTGTAACTGACTAACCCCAACAGTGAGCAAAAGTATCTACCTTCCTCTGGGTGAGTGAAATGTCTTGATAGGTTGCTTTTATATATATATATTTTTTTTGAGGGGGGATATTTATAGAGAGGCCTTATCACTGCAGTCCTGTGTCTAGACTTGACTGCTCTCGCCTTTCCTCCAGTCTTTTATGACTGATTGCTGAGTCTGTGGCATGGCAGGGCAGCCTCTGCCGAGCCAAGTATGACGAGGTTGCCGGGGTGAACCATCAGTCACTGGTGCTGGCTGTCTTGGCTCCTGGGACTCTTGCTGGCGGTGACTAATGTTGAGTCCTTCCAGGAGGAACTAGGTTAGGTCTCAATCTCAAGCACAGTGTAGTTGTTTCTTGACTGTGGGAACGGTGAGAGGTGTTCTAGGTCTGGTCTTGCAGCTCTCCCAGTGGACATTCAGACTTAGTCCAGAAGAAACGCTTGCTTGTATCAACCTCATGGATCAATGTGTCAAGTGATACCCAGGATCATTAGAGTGGAAAGAAGCACAATAGCTTCCTATTCTGCTGTAACACACACACACACACACACACACACACACACACACTTTTTTTTAGCATTAAACTTTGCTTTAGATTTTTTTCTTTTTATGTGTATGAGTGTTTTGCCTGAATGTATGTACGAGGTCACCACACGGGTGCTGGGAACTGAACCTGGGTCCTCTGTACAAGCAAATGTTCTTAACCACTGAACTATCTCTCCACCGCAACCCTCCAGTCTTCAAGTTAGGGAGGATAGAATTTACTCTGGGCCCATGGGTGTTCGGAGCTCTGACTCACTGTCAAAGAGAGCAGCGTCGCCTCTCTCCACAGACTTCTGACTCGGGCTTCTGCTGCATGCCTTTTATGATTGTGCTGGGCTCACTCAGATAATCCAAGGTCGTCTCCCTTCCTCAGCATCCTTTATTTGATCACGGTGTGAAGTACGTTTAGGTGCTACAGGTTCCAAGGATTGGGATGAGGATGTCTTCGGGGGGGGGGGGGCACAGCACATTTGGAGGGATTAGAAATGGTTGAAGCAGAGTGATTCTGAAAGCAAGCAATGGTTGGCCTAGTGTAGAGGGAGGGGGTCTGGGGGACTTCCCAGTATGAGAAAAAGCATCTTAAACACAGGCTTAGGTTGTGGGGGGAGGGGCAGTAGGAAGTAGGAGAGTGTTCCTCCCTCTGAATCCCATTGCCAGGGGCTTTCCTTCCCTTCCAAGGCCAAGCTGAGTTTTCTGGACTCCCGTCTGGAGGCCCAGACAGGCCTTCTCTGGAATTCAGGTGGGAGTACCCCACTGACATGGCAACCAGTCCTGTCCTTCCTAGCAACCATGGTCTTGCTGCCTCTCATTCAGCCAAGGGCTGCTGCTGCTCTTGGGTGGTGGGAAAATGAGTTTGAGCCAGCTGGGCTGGGTTTGGGTGGCCCAGAAACCCCGGTCACACTGTTCACACAACCTCTCCAGAACACATTGCTCACATTGAACACAATCACTCCCCAGAGAGTGTCGCGGGGACTCAGGGCTCTTGAATCTCTAGGAGGCGTGGAATGGACCCATGAGCAATACACTGGGGATAGTGGCAGAGAGCCACACCTCCTCAGAGCCCTCCCTCCCTCGAGAACCTTGGAGGGGTGTGTGTAGCTTTAAAAACAGACCAGCAAAAGTGAGGCTTCTGGGAACACTTAGGAAGTAAGTATGATGCAGGGGTATGCTGAGCTGTGGGGAGAGCACAGCCCAGCGGTTTGTGGAGCTTGCTTGAGACCTCAGAGGAAGTTTGTGTTGCTCCTTGCCCTGTTTGAATGGAAAAGCTGGGCCTGTTCTCTGTGGCTTCCTCCTGGCACCTCTCTAGGGAAGTTCTGAAAGTGGAATTGGGGTTGCTCTGGGGAAGATCAAAGGTCCTTTGGCTACCCCTTTCTTGAGAGTTTGGAATGGGAGGCCCAGAAGGCCAGTGGATGGAGGCTGTATTGCCATCTCTGGGGAAGGACTGCCATCTTTGTGCAAAGGGGGCCACAGGGACCAGTTACCTTTGGAACCCTATCCCCACCCCTTTTCTCTGGGCTGCTGGGTAGGCGTGGTGCTGTGGGGCTTCAGCTCTTGGGTGTTGGGTGAAGGGCAATAGGTGAAAGGGTGAGGTGAGCCAGAATATGTTGAGGGCGTCTCCAGCATCTCCACCTGCCAGACTTGGGGTTTGTGCCAAGCGTGCTCTTCACCTCTCCTGCCTTCTCCGCTTACCTGCCAGAGATGGGCTAAGGGAATGTGGCCAATTCTTGGGGGTTTCTCCAGGACCTTCAACAAGAGAGTTCCAGAAGGCTCCAGGGGGTTCTTTGGGGGGATCTTTTGTGGAGGGAAGAATGGGTCTTAATTCCCTCAGTGAGAGGAGGCCTGAGGACAACACAAGAGACACTGGCTATGTCTGGGGACCTGGGGTATTCCCCCTTTGGGTCACATTGAGGGCACAGTACTGAGGCATAGTTAGAAGGGAAAGGTGTGGGACTTGGCTCCAGTTTACTGCTGGGAATCCAAGGACCTGTTGCAGCCTGCCTGCCTCCTTGCCTGGGGAGCCCGGGGAAGGTCCTTAGGAGGCAGAGAATACACTTTACATATGTGTGCATGGAGGAAGGGAGTAGATACATTTTAATTTAGATGGAGAAGGAGGGGAGGAAGTGGAAGGAAGGGAGAAAAGGTGAGTTTCTCTTCCTGTTCCTGGATTCTTTGGGGGAACGGCTCAAAGGGCTTCATAGTGTACGGTTTGAGAGTCGGTTCCCTGGAAGGTTGGTTTAAGGATTGGTGACAGGGATGAATCGTGCGGAAAGATGAACTTGGCCTCTGCAGGAGACATCTGGAGGCTTGGCTGGGGACGGGTGGGCTTGACTCTTGACTGCTGCCTTCTTCAGAGGCAAGTTTAGTTTAAGCCTGGCAATGGTGGTGCATACCTTTAATCCCAACACTTGGGAGGCAGAGGCAACCAGATCTACTAAGTTTGAGGCCAGCCTGGTCTACAGAGCGAGTTCTAGGACTACATAGAGAAACCCTGTCTCAAAAAACAAAACCAGAACAGACAAGGTTGAGGAACCAAATGCTTGTCCTGGTTTAGGGTGACTCTTGCATGGTGGGTACTGCTCATCGGGTAGGAAGGACAGGCTGCCCTGCCCAAGGGAGCATTTGGATAAGATCTGGCCTAGGAGTCTGCACTGTACACACAGCAGTGACGTGGGGTGGCCAGCCTGACCATCCGCTCTTGAATCCTGCTCTCACATACTCACCCCCACTCTGGGTTCTTTGAACCCTTTGTGGCCTCCTGCCTGGGAGAGGGGAACCTTGTATCATGCGTAGGACCCTAGATCACAGCAGTATCATCTGAGACATGGAACGTCTGACCCCGGGAATCCTTGCTCGCTGCCTGCCTGTGGCCCATGACCCTTGATCCAGAGTCTGTATTGTTCCAATGCTAGAGTGATTGTCAGAGGCCATCCACATGGTGCAAATCCAGACAAGCCTTCTCAGCCCTTTGGATGGTCACCATGCTCTTGTAGCTTATCCTACATCAAAGCCCTGGAAACCAGGGGCCATGACTAATGCATCTGTTATGGCCCTGACAGGTGTGAGGTCCTTTAGGGAGGTAGCGGCTGTGAGAGTGTGGAGGCTGGAGTCCACATGCCCAAGTCCGGTGGGCTCCACGCTGCATCTGTACAAGAGCACTCAGAATAGCACCCACTGCACGGTGTTGTTAGGGATAGGTCAGACTCAGCGCCCTGCAGCTCTTAGACCATTGAGCAAGTGACTGATCTGTTTTGTTTTGGCTCTGGGGGATTCAGGCAGGTACTTTCTGCTTTCATCAGGACAGCTGGCTTTGCAAACAGGTAGCTGTATTTAACTAGAGAAGTGGGGTCCCTACGAGTGGCTCTCAGAAGGTTCCTTTCATAGAGTAAACCCCTGATAGTGTGTGCGTGTGGGGATAAGGTAGGGCTGTAAGGCTTATGACCTTACTGGCTGTGACATCCTTTGGGGACTTGGGTCTCTTCCGTTTAGCCTCCCCAAAGGAGCTGACATGACCCCAGGGCTAATCTGGGAAAGGTCTCAGGCCATAAGTCTTTGCCTGGTTGTTTTTCCAGCTGGGACCAATGGAACTAGAGGTCAAGGTCAGGGTAGAGTTTGGGCCCAGTCTCCCTGCAGAAGGGTGCAGCTGGTTAGCGTGAAGTCTTTGAGGGCGGGAGGAAGTAGCCCTGCGTGGTCCCCCTAAGGCTTAGCTTCCTGTGTCGTAGGCAGAGGCAAACACCAGCACCAATCCTAGAGCTGCCCTTGGCCCGTCACTTGTCACGTGATAGGCACCTCGCTCTGCACAAAATCCCTTAGCTGAGACACAGGGCCAAAATGCTGACAGTGAGAAGGGCCTGACTGGTTAGTGTTGACCCATAAGTGGGTCTGAACACGCTCAACTTTTAGCTTAATAAAGCAACAGGCTGGGGATATGGCTCCATCGGTAGACTACTTGCCTAGCGTTCACAAAGCCTCGGGGTTGAGCCCCAGCACCCCATAAGTTAGGTCGGTGACTTGTTCCTGTAATCCCAGGAATCCAGAGATGCAGGCAGGAGGACCAGACGTTCAGGAACGTGCTTGGGAGTTGGAAGCCAGCCTTGGGTATTAGAGACCCTGTCACAAAACGGAGAAAAAAACCTTGCCCCCCACCCAAAAAAAAAAGTCAACTTATTTGCCATTGCTACTCTCCAAACTGGTCCTGATGATCCCTGCTTGTGTAACCGTTAGCCCCGGGCAGAGGGCCTCAAGCTGGTCACAGTTACGGTGAGTTAACAGAAGAGAAAACTTGAGGCAACAAGAGTGCACAGCAGAGGCCTCCAGGTCTGCCGCTGATGGGGAGGCTTCTAGAGAGAGAACGTCTAGCCTAAGACGGCAAGGTCGAGAACGACGTGGAGTAGGTACGGAGGAGAAATGGCAGGCAGAGACGGCAACATGTATAAAAGGCAGAGTCCATAGGCCCTGGTTTCTACATCAGGGTAGAGACACAAGAAAACAGGCTGGAGTGGCGACTGCATGTTGTGGATCCTGTTGGCCAAGGCTGGTCTGGCAGCCTATGAGTTCTAGGGACAGTAGAGGTGAGAGAGGTCCCTGGGGTCCTCCTCACCAAACTAATGACTCAGGTTCCTCCTCTTTTCCCTGCGCCTCCCCTGAGGAAATAGCAAGCCATGGAGGGTTCTGGCAGCTTTGGTCCCGTGGGTAGGTATGAGGTGTTCTCTCTGGAGTGGGTTGTGAGCAGTACCATCTGCTCAGGGAATAAAGTTCACCTGTGACTGTGTTTGCCTCACCTGGGTGCAGCTTCCTGCCTTCTATGCCGCTTTGCCCAGCCGTGCTGAGGGAAGACTCAGCTGTTGCTCAGCCCTGGGGAATTTCCTGGTGTGGCTGAGTCAGGGGCCGCCTGCCTACACCCGGTGCCTGGGAGTGGGACAAGGGGTAAAACTGGCTCATTCTTTGCCGTCCCCTTTCTTTCCTCTCAGTATAGGTGGAGCCACTGGTGCTCCAAGATGTAGCAATTTTTCGGGGAGTATTACATGCTGGTGTAACACTGTTGAGAGCCTGTGCTGGTGGAACGGCTCAGTGGGTGAAAGTGCCAAACCTGATGACGTGGATTTAATTGAAGACATGAAATTAATGACAGAAGGAGAGAACCAACTTCCACAGGTTGTCCTCTGACCTCCACATGCACACACACACACACACACACACACACACACACAAACATAAATATATAAATACATTTTTAAAAAAAGCCAGCTTTTGCAGCACTCAGGAGGCACAGGCAGGCGGATCTCTGTGAGTTCGAGGCCAGCCTGGTCTCAAGGGGCTAGTTTCCAGGACAGGTTCCAAAGTTGCAGAGAAACCCTGTCTCGAAAAAACAAAAACAAAACAGCTTTTGGCTCATCCCCCTGCAATGACGGCCAGCATAGATAGGCAGGCACACGGGATGCACATTCTGAGAGCTGCCCTTATCATCATGTACTGATGATTTGTGGAATAGTCACTGTGCCAGGCTCCGAGGGCAGGCAGCAGGTTGCATCACCTTGAGGACATAGCTCTGGGGTACACTGTTATAGGTAAAGCCCCGAGAGGCCAAGCACTCTGCCCAAGTGGCAATGCTTGTTTGTCTAGTTTCCTTTCTGCATTTTTTTTTATGATAGATTTTAGATATGAAGCTGTGGCTAACCTGGAACTCACTGGATGGCTGAGGATGACTTTGAACTTCTGATGTTCTTGCCTCTAAGTAGTACTGGAATGACAGGGGTGGGCCACCATGCCAGTAGGTTGTTTTTTGTTTTTGAGACAGGGTTTCTCTGTATCGCTCTGGCTGTCCTGTAACTAACTCTGTAGACCAGGCTGGCCTCAAATTCACACCTGCCTGTCTCCACCTCCTGAGTGCTGAGATTAAAGGCATACCACCACCACCCAGCCATACCTGGTTTTATGTGATGCTAAGAATTGAATTTAACGGCCTCGTGCATGCTAGGTGAGTGCGTTATCAACTGAGCTATATTCTCAGTCCCTAGGACTGCGTTTTGAGTTCTTTAGAAAGTACCGTAGACCCTCTCTGCTCTTCTGAGAACTTACTGTCTCCTAGTGTAGACCATGTATCTCCACCCTGGGGAAGACAGAGGCTGAGCTGCTGAGATCCAGAAAGGATGTAGCTTGAGCATCCTTGCCAGTCAGTATTCCTATTTTGAGGGAATGGCTTTTCTCGATGTTTAGACTTTTTTTTTGTATTGTTTGTTAAATTACCTCCATTCATTTATTTGGGAGGCCGTGCGCATGCCGTGGCACACACTTGGAGGTCGGAGGTCACCTTGCAGGGTGTCGGTTCTCTTTTCTCACCTTGTGTGACACGGAGCTCAGGTTGCCAGACCTGGTGGCAAGAGCCTCTACTAGCTATGCCATCTCACTGACCTTATTTTTAAAAGTTGTGGTAAAATATATAAACGTTAACGTTTACCACCTTAACCATTTGTAAATGTGGTTCAGTGACATTAAGTCCCTTCATGTCGTCCCCACATCGCTATCCGTTCTGGAGCTGTTTTCATCTTCCCAAACTGGACTTTGTACCTGCTATCAGTGACTTCCCGTTGTGTGCCCTCCCTGTCTCCAGCAACCTCCCTTCCTCTTTCGGATTCTGTAGCTACTCAGAATTTGACCCTCCATCTGTCTGTTTTATTCCAGAATCTCCCCGAGGTGACAATCCCGGGCAGCGATGCCAGGATGCCCGTCTCCACTGCCCTCCACCAAGATGGCAGCCAGGAGCGTCCACCCAGCCTAATGTCCACCACTTCCTCATCTGGCTCCTCCCGTGACAGCCACAGTGCCATGGAGGAGCCCACCAGCTCCGAGGCTTCAGCCCAGAATGGGACAGGCTCCCCTTGGGGCCGGCACGTCCCCAATAGCAACAACAATTCCAGCGGCTGGCTGAACATGAAGGGACCCCTCTCCCCTTTCAACGGCCGTGCAGGGACAAGTCCTGCCCACCACAAGCTCAGCTACCTGGGCCGGGTGGTGCGAGAGATTGTGGAGACAGAGCGCATGTATGTACAGGACCTGCGGAGTATTGTGGAGGTGAGTGCTGAGGCTGGGAGGGGCTGGGCGTCTCTTCAGTGGCCCAACTCTTATAAGTACAACCTGACTCCGCCCCAGGATGGAAGGCTCCCCCTGGACATCTCTCTCTGTTCTGTATATCTGCCTCCCATGAGGCCAGGAGGAAGCTTTGGGGACCTGCCTGGTGGGAACTGTGGCCTCTCATGCTTCCTTATGACCCCGAGCCACCTTCCATCACTCAAGTAGGATAATTGAATTTCTTGTAGGTGCTTGGGGAATGGGCATTGTGGTAGCAAAGAGAAAGGCTTTAGCCTGAGTAGGGGGACCTAGGTACTCTGCAGGGATGAAACCTGGGCAGTTTCATCCAGGTTCCCCACTGTGCTGTTTCCTGGCTGTGGAGCCTTGGGTATGGGCCCAGGTCCTTGCCTGCAGAATGAATAGGGCTGGCAAAAGTACATGCTCCACACTGTGAGGCACACAGGGAAAGAGGGAAAGAGGGAAAGGTGACACATACCTGCCGCTGAGGATCCCTCTGCCTGGTGAGGAGCAGGCTGGGAGTCCATTAAGGCTATGCCATAAATTACCACAAACCTCCAGGCTTAAAGTGCCAGAAATGAATTCTCTTTCAGACTGTTTGTTTTTAGTAAGAAAAAAAAAAGTGTGGACTGGAGAGATGGCTTAGCGGTTAAAAGCACTCACTTAGCTGCTCTTCCAGAGGTCCTGGGTTCAAGTCCTAGCACCCACAGGGTGGCTCACAACCATCTGTAAGGGGATCTGTTGCTCCCTTCTGGCCTGCATGAAGATAGAGCACTCGTATACATAAAATACATGAGTAAATAACTCTAAAAGCTGGGAATGGTGGCCAAAGCCTTTAATTGCAGCACTCAGGAGGCAGAGGAAGTGTGGGGTGTGTGTGTGTGTGTGTGTGTGTGTGTGTGTGTGTGTGTGTGTGTCTGGGTGGACAGTGCCCATCTGAAGGTCAAAAGGCAGCTTTGTGGAGTCGCTTCTCTCCGTCCGTCTTTACATGGCTCTAGGGGTTGAGCTCAGGTCACTAGGCGAGTGCTTTTTCCATCTCACCAGCCTCTTGGTTTGGCTTCTTTTGAGATAGGATTTTGCTCTGTATCCCAGGCTGGCCTTTAACTCAAGGCAGTTCTCCTGACTCTGCCTCCCAAGTACCGGGATTGCAGAAAGCCAGAGCTAATTTTCTCTGTTGTCCTTTGGCCTGGGACTGCGTTATCCTAGCTCCTAACCATCACCCGACTTACGCCTGTGCCCCTTTCTTTTAGAAGGACATCAGCCATTGGTGCCTCCTTAAATATCAAATGATGTCATCTTGAGAGGGTTCACTAATGACATCTACGAGACCCTGTTTCCAAATAAGGTTGCATTCCAAGCTGCCAAGTAGACTTGAATTTTTGAGCAAATCCCCGTGGCTCAGGACAGCGCACACTGCCTGTGATCTCGTGTCATAGCCTCACAATTGCAGTATGGATTAAGGTGTGGCTGGGGGGTTGGGTGACCAAGCCAAGAGGAAGTGCGGGGTCCTCATACTTTCTCTCCATATAGGACTACCTTTTGAAGATCATTGACACTCCCGGGCTCCTGAAGCCAGAGCAAGTCAGTGCCCTCTTTGGGAACATAGAGAGCATCTATGCGCTGAACAGGTATGTTCTGGCCTGGGGCACACGTGAGAGCCTGGGGACAATCTCTGGATGGCTGGGCCCATGGCTGTGACCCACAGGCTTGACTGCAAAGACAGGGAATTGGAGGCTACCCTTGCTCAAGATCAAAGCGCTGTGCCGGAAGAGGGCCTCAGCTGACCTTTCTAGGGAGTTCTGATTTGAAGTCACGTGTTTGCTGGTTCCAGCACCTTCTGGGTCTTGTGCACACTGCTAGGCCTTGCACACTTGTTCTCTTCCTTCTATATCATCTCACATATCTTAGAGTTTATTTCTCTTCTTTCCCACTGATCCCAAGGGAAGTAAGGATTCCCTGGAGGGCTGACCCATTAAGCAGTTCTCAACCTGTGGGTCGCAACCCCTTCAGCAAACCTCCATCTCCAAAAATATTTACATTACGATTCATAACGGTAGCAGAATTAGTTATGAAGTAGCAACGAAAATAATTTTATGGTTGTGAGGGGGTCACCGTCTTAAAGGGTTGCAGGAACTACGTTAAAGGGTCTCAGTGTTGGGAAGATTGAGAACCACTATGTTAGTGTATCACACAGTCCAGGCAAAACAGGCTTGATGAGTCTGTGAAGGTTGAATCTGCTGCTTTGGGACCACAGTTAGACAAGGGTACTGTCAAGAGAAACAGTTTAAAGAGTGGTGTTGATGGGACTGGGTCCCCTTGCAGCTGGGGGAGTCTGGGCAGTGTGTAGGTAGGAGGGGAGGGTGCAGACAGGACTCAGGAAGGTGTGGAGAAGGCAGCTCGGGAGAGAGGAGGGAAGCAGCTGGAGGAGGCAGGGGAGTACTGTCTCCAGTATATCTGCAGTCCTTCCTACCAAGATCGGAGTGCTCAGCCCTGCCCGTCCCTCTCAGCTCCCTGCACCCTCCCGTCTGGGAACACTCTTTGCTTCTTTCTGTCCTTATCCCCCTTTAATCTCTGCTTTTGTGTGTTTGACTCCTGCCTACAGAGGAGCTGTGTCCCCTTCAGAGGTGGGTACTGGTAGCTCCTTTTCTGCTGCTGCTTGCTGAAAACGTGTGTTTCCCTGTTTTTGTGGCATGCTGGATTCTTTTTGTGGTTGCCGCCTGGGGCAAGGTTTAGTCAGGGTGGAAGCTGCGACTCAGTGCGCCACCAGGCCCGGCCGTGATCTGTGTTTGAGGGAGTGGGCAGGGGTGTGTGGAGCTACAGATGTGGCTAAAGACGTTGGGGTCTAATGGCCTCTCTCCCTTCACCTAGCCAGCTTCTCAGAGACCTGGACAGCTGCAATAGTGACCCTGTGGCTGTGGCCAGCTGCTTTGTGGAAAGGGTAAGAAAGAACCAGATCCTTGCTCCTTGTCCCATGTTTCTAGGCTAGACGTTCCCACTGTAAGATGACACTTGAGTCCTGGGGCTCCCTGTCCAAAGCTGGTGGGTGGATGAGATGCCCTACACAGATGCAAAGATGGCTCTGCAGGGTCTCAGGGATGACAGTGTGCTCAGGGGGTCAGGAGCCTGTCCCTTGGTCTCCCCATGTTTTCTAGTCAGATGAGCTTCTCCCTGAAATCATTTTTGTTTTCTTTTTTCCCCGTCTTTCCTTAGAGCCAAGAGTTTGATATCTACACTCAGTATTGCAACAACTATCCCAAGTGAGTGACTTTGGGGAGAGGGGGCCATTTGATGCGTGTGGGGCTCCTGCCTCCTCACCGGACATCCCCCAGGCAGTAACGCTCACTCTACCCTCTCCCAGCTCAGTGGCAGCCCTGACGGAGTGCATGCAGGACACGCAGCAGGCCAAGTTCTTCCGAGACCGGCAGGCACTGCTGCAGCACTCCCTGCCTCTGGGCTCCTACCTGCTGAAGCCCGTTCAGCGCATCCTCAAGTACCACCTGCTACTCCAGGTAGTGCGGAGCTCCTGCCCGGGATCTGTGCTGGGGTACTGGGCAGAGCCTTGGAACCGGTTTTTCCCAGACACTTGTCTTTGGTCTAGGAAATCGCCAAACATTTTGATGAAGAAGAGGATGGCTTCGAGGTGGTAGAGGATGCCATCGACACAATGACGTGTGTGGCCTGGTACATCAATGACATGAAGAGGAGGCATGAGCACGCGGTTCGGCTGCAGGTGCCCTGGCCTGGGAGGTGGCAAGGCTTGGGAGAAGGAGTACTCTCACCGTGCTTAACTGAGTAGAAGGGTGGTATCCATGGAAGCCTTTGGGGTGAGAGGACTGGGTGACCTCCCCGGGGACAGTGAGGCCTGACTCGGGCCGCTCTGCTGCAGGAGATCCAGTCACTGCTCATTAACTGGAAGGGGCCAGACTTGACCACCTATGGAGAACTGGTCCTGGAAGCCACCTTCCGCGTACACCGCGTGCGCAACGAGAGGACTTTCTTCCTCTTTGACAAGATACTGCTCATCACCAAGAAGCGGGGTGATCACTTCGTCTACAAGGGTCACATTCCGGTAACGAAGCTGTCCTCGCTTATGCTCCCTTCTCCACAGACCCTGGCTCCTCAGCTTCCCTCTGGCTTCATCGGGCTCCAGTGCCTGCTGACTTCTGAGACTGTCTCAAGGGTTGGGGTCCTTTTCCCTCCTGCTGACTTATCTTGTTCTCTGCCCCCAGTGTTCCTCACTGATGCTGATTGAAAGCACCAGAGACTCCCTCTGCTTCACCGTTACCCACTATAAGCACAGCAAGCAGCAGTACAGCATCCAGGTGAGGAGCGGCCTACGCAAGGGACTGGGGAACGTCTAAGCACACTTGCATGCGACTCCCTGTTCCCTGACTGCCCCCACGCCCTAGTGTCTCCGTCTGTAAAGGTGAGATCCTCGCGGCCACCTCTCCGAGGTGTACGCAGACACCCTAGCATAGCCCTTCTTACTCCCTCTGCCCTCCCGCCCCTGGCAGAAGTCCTAAGTGTACTTAGGCAGTTTTGACCTGGAATAATAAACCTTGTTCCTTCTCCTTGTGCCTTCCTAGGCCAAGACAGTGGAGGAGAAACGGAGCTGGACTCACCACATCAAGAGACTCATCTTGGAGAACCACCATGCCACCATCCCCCAGAAGGTTGGCTCCTAGGGTTCTCTCAGATGGGCTTCGGGGAGAGCGCGTCCCCTCACCCAGGTCCCAAGAATCTGTTAGAGCCTCCCTTGCTGGCTCTGGTGGACAGCGGGTGTTGGCACATGCCATGGCATGACCCCGTGTGAGTCCCCCGGTGGGCAGGCGAGGCACAGTCAGGTGGTTACTGTGGGGGTCTCCTTCCCTTCTAGGCCAAGGAAGCCATCTTGGAAATGGACTCTTACTGTAAGTCACTCTTTTCTGCCTGTGTTGTTCTTGATTGTGTACATCGTTAGGTCAGGCCATATCTTGGGCAAAGCTTGTTTGTCTAGAAAGGATGGGGACTCTGTCTGTCGAGGGCTGGGTGGGGATCAGTTGTGTGACTAGCAACACGTTCCTGCTAAAACATCTGGACTCTCAGTGGCTAAAGTCCCCAGTTGCAAGAAGATAGATGCTGGGGGACCTCCAGAGGCATCTAGGACCATCTGAGGTGGGTGTGGGTGGAAGACGTCTGGTCTTGTGCGGGTAGCATCTTGGTAGGCCGCTGGGGAAGCAAAAGGCCCGATTGTTTCTCTCCTGGCTACAGATCCCAGTAGGTATCGCTGCAGCCCAGAGCGGCTGAAGAAGGCGTGGTCATCCCAGGATGAGGTATCTACCCACGTGCGCCAAGGACGCCGGCAGTCTGGTAAGAGAAGGGCTTTGTGGACAGGAACTTTCTCTATAGGATCCTGGCCCAGGCTGGGGATCATCTGCACAGTGGGGGTGTTACTCTTTTCAGAAAACTGGGGGGAGATAGGAGGGTGGTCTGTGGACCATTTCCTCTTTGCGCCCATGCTGCCCTCCACCAGACGTTTCCTCTGCTCCCTGGGGCTGTCCACCTGTTCATGGGCCTGGGAGTATTTGTTTGTTATTCAGGACTTGGAGTCTCTTCTTAGCCACCCAGACCTCCTTGCGTGGCTGCCCAGCCGGGAGTAGCACTTGGACATCATGGATAGTTCTGGAGAGACAGAGCAGAGGCTGGGTGGGAGGAAAATAGCTTAGACCAAGTGGCACCAAATCCAGACAGGAAATATTTATTTTGGGTCGTACGATTTTCCTCTCCTGGGTTTTCTTCCATGACGGGATTTGCTAATGTGCTCTTGGAGTTATTAGAATGAAGTGTCTGTTTAGAAAGAGAAAAACCTTGCTTTTTCAGTCTTAGTTCTGCTGTGACGGTGTGGGTGTTTCTGTGGCTGATTTTCCTTTTTTTTTTTTTTTTTCTGCACTTTTCTCTCATTTACCAATACGGCTGAGGCCCAGGGACAGACCTGGATTAATCCATGGTGGAGTCTGGAAGTGAGGCCGATGCACCAGTAGCTTAGAGCAAATGATTTTAGATTGAGACTCTTGTTTCGGCTGTAGTCACAAGTGCATTGATTGGGTCTTGACTGGCCGCCACCTGCGAGGTCCTTGAACACTTGTGATTGATACCTGAACTTTGACCTTCTAGAAGGTGGAGCCAGGTGGTCTCTGGAGAGTTTTCAGGTTTGCGGTGTTTGCTATTATTTCAGGTGGCTCTTTTCTAGGCTAACCTAGTTTGGTTCTATAAATTTTATAGTTAAAAGCCTCAAACTAGGGTGTTGCTTTATTGGTCTCTGGCCATCTGTATTTCTCTTCCTTTCTATAATTCTCTCCCCTTTTCTCTAACATCCCCTTTTAGCTTGCCATAGCTCGGCACTGAGAGAGTCTGGCACATGGAAGTATTCAGGCAATTGTTACAGTTTCTTTTCTGGTGTTGCCATGAAATGCTCTCACCTTAGAGGAAAGGATTCGCTCAGCTCACACTTCTAGGTCATCGTCGGTCATTGAGGGAAGTCAAGGCAGGAACTTAAGGCAGACCTGCTTGCTATTCCACGCATTACCTGTGACCGATGAGCTCACTTTCCAGCCAAGACATACAGCAGGAGCCATGGAGGCTGCTGCTTGCTACCTGACTCACTAAGGCTTATGCCCAGAATGCTTCTTTATACCGTAGCCTAGGGAATGGATGGCGCCCTCCACGGTGGGCTGGGTCCTGCCATGTCAATGAGCAATCAAGAAAATCCATCACAGACATGCCCACAAGCCAACCCAATAAAGGCAGTTACTCATTTGAAATTTTCAGATGATTCTAGGCTGTGACAAGCTAACAATTAATGCTATCTAGGATGGTCATGGTATTAATTCTATGGTTTGTTCTGACATCAGCATCAGAACTTTAGCCCTAGGAGATAAAGATATAGCTCAATGGCAGGGCACGTGGCTAATGTGCTGATGCTCTAGGTTCAAGTTTTCAGTACCACAACAGATGCCTCAACCCAGAAAAGCGCACGCACACACACACACACACACACACACACACACACAGCACTGGGGTACAGCTATGTGAAGGCACTTAAAGCTGTTGAAGTGTGTACTTTATACACAGGTGACGTGTCTGGTGTGTGAATTATAGCTCAGTAAAACTGTCGCCTCTCCACCTCAAGACTTAAGCCATCCAGGGCGGTCAGGAAATGAGCAAATGGGCAAGGCTGAAGTTTCCATGTGACAGAGAGTTTAGCCTGTGAATGAATACTAAGAGAGTTGGCTTTTTAAAGACTCATCAACTTTCCTGAGACATGCCTCTTCTTCTGGAGCCTTCTAGAAGAGGGCGCTGACCACAGATGCACTTTTCCTTTTCTGGAACTGATGCTTCAGTGCCACTGATGGTGTGGGAGCTGCCAGATGTGGTGGTGGCAGCACTGCGGGTTGCCATGGCGATGGCCTGCATCTCAGGTCTATGTTTATTGTGACATTCCTTCCATGACACCGAGGAGTGTTCATCCTCTTACTCCTAGCATGTTCCCTATAGCGACTCTTCTTCCTCCTGTGTGGGAGAGATCAGTTGATGGACTGGCAAGAATTATATGTGAAAAGGACTCAGACCACATGCTATACAGCCTGGGTGCCCAGGCTGAGCCTTGGGGTCTTTGACACAGACAGCTGTGTCAGGCAGACAAGTCCACTTTGAGATTAGTCAGATCTGTCATGACTTTTAAACTCTTAAACATTCTTATTATAAGCTTTCAACAGAAAGAAAAGAATATTTCTGTTTCTCGCTTTGTTACATTTTAAAATCTTCTATTTTTAACTACACACATTTCTCTGTGTGTGTCTAATATGTGTGTTCAAGGGTGGTGGCATTTGTGTGAGGTCAGAGGACAACTTTGGGAAGTCGGTCCTTTGCTTCCACCCTGTGTGCTCTGGGATCTGGCTCAGCAGCAGGTGCCTAGGCAGATGCGCCTCTTCTCATTTTCACATCTGCTGAGGGTGGTGGGGAGATAGTTTAGTTGATATGCTTGCCACAGAGGAATGAGACCTGAGTTGGATTCCCGATGCTCACATTAATAGCTTGCTATCTATAGTTGTATGTGTCTCTGATCCATTGTTGGGGAGTTAGAGGCAGGAGGGTCTCTGGGGCTTGCTTACTTTCTGTTTTTCTTTCTTTTTTTTTTTTAAATAATTTATTTAACTTTATTTTATGTACAATGGTGTGAGGGTGTTGGATCCCCTGTTACAGACAGTTGTGAGATGCCGTGTGGGTGCTGGGAATTGAACCTGGGTCCTCTGGAAGAGCACTGTTTCCAGTCTGTCCCCAGAAAGGCTGGGTACAGTGTAACAACACCATTAGCCTAATAGTTGTGTTTTGTGTCCCCAGAGCCTGGTTATACCCTGTTCAACAGGGCATCACTTCCCAGCAGGCAGCAAGGATTGGAGATGCCAGGCCTTAAGGGCCGTAGAAAGTCGGGTGCGACCCCTGCTTTCCGGCTTGCACGCTATGAGGGGCTTGGTGTGGGGGCGTAGCTGTGTGCTGATGCTGTAGTAGAGGGGCTTGAGATGGAAATGTGGCTAGTGGCTAGCTAGTCTGAAGTGGGTAGCATGGGGCCGATCCCTTCAGATGACTCCATAACCAAGGCCTTGCCTGGCATACTAATACAAGGACTGAGCCGTTCACTGTGTGCCGCAGAGGAGAAGTGGCTGGGGCCTCAGTAACACTGTGAAGAAAGCCTCCCTGAGGCCTAGGGTGGCTGGGGGCCAGCTAGGGTGGACTTTGGGCTGGCGGTGATGGGCTGGTGGCTCTGTGAGCTTGGGACCCAGGTCAGGTGCAGCTGTTTCTTGGCCTGTGCTAACTGCCCGTTTGTGTTCTTCAGAGCCGACCAGACACCTGTTCAGGCAGCTGAATGACAAAGGTGAGTGTGTGCGGAAGGGCAGTCAGGGCTCTCTAGGTGGGGTGGGAGAGTGAAAGCAGGCAGTAAGCTGGCTGGAGATTATGGAGAATAAGCTAGAGGGAATATGGCTTTGTTCTTCATCCCTGATGTCTGCAGAGAGTCTTGGCTCCCCTGCCCATACACCATGCCCTTCCTTCGGCTGCAGTGTGGGCACCCAGCAGCCTGCCCAGACCTGTGCTACTCTCTGCTGAGCTTCTGAGCTGTCAGCCATCCCTCTGAAAGCCAGGACCAGGGGAGGGGTTCAGGAGTGTAGGGACCCCTGTGAGACTTCCCCCAGGGATTCCAGTCTCTCTAAAGAGGCTCTCTCTTTTATTACTGGTGTCCTCCTCCATGCTCCTCCCACCGTGTGCTTGGACCCTGTGGTGGTGTCAGCAGCCAGAGCAGCAGGAATGAAGGTGAGTGCTGGACCTCAGAGGCCAGAGAAGGGGGCTGGAAGGAGGGAGTGTGGATAGCACTGCCCAGGTCAGCCCTTAGGGACCCTCCCTGTCTTCCTCCTACAGCACCACCCTGTGGTGCCTGCCTGGCCTGTGTCCTCTTATTTCCTCCTCTCGGGATATATAAGCTCATTTGGAGACACTTTATTCCCAGCTGGATCTCAGCCCTTCCCACATAAAATGCTCCGCTCCAGAGGAGGCCAGCATTTGACATCTAGGAGTAGGTTTTATTTTTTGTTTTTTTGTTTTGTTGTTTTAATATTTATTTATTGAGATAGGGTCTCTCTATGTAGCCTTGGCTGTTCTGGAACTAGCTCTGTAGATCAGGCTGGCCTCGAACTCACAGAGCTCTGCCTGCCTCTGGCTTTCCGAGAGCTGGCATTAAAGGCGTTGCACCACCACCACCTAGCAGGAGTAGATTTTTATATGAAGCCATCTCTGGCTACCTACAGGAGGGGGTTTGCCCACAGGGCAGGTCACAGGGGGCTCTTGTGCTCTGAACAGCATGCAGGCAGTGACGGAGCCCTCCTGGACTTTGGGCAGCTACCCCCTGCACAGGACCTGCAACCAGAGGCTGAGGGGGCTGCCACGGAGGAGCTTGAGGAAGAGGAGGAAATAGTGGAGGAGGAAGAGCAGCAGCAGACCTTCCCAGTCTCCCTGGAAGACTTGGCAGGGCATGAAGGCAGTGAGAAGGTGTCTGGGCCAGAGCTCCTGGGCTCGGAGGAGGAGGAGGAGGAGGAGAGTCTAGCGGTGGCCGAGCAGGTAGCTGACTTTGCCAGCTCCCTGCTGGCTGCCCTCCACTGCTGGCACTATCGAGCCAACGCTTTACTTTTCTCCCGGGGTGCTATGGTGAGGTGTCTCTTTGATCTCCCTTCTTCTTTGCATGTTAGCCTGGCATGTGCATGTCCTTCTGAGAGTCCCTTCCTGTGTCCTTCCCACCCTGCCCACCCCGTCCCTTCCCCCCCCCCCCAGCTGTCAGCAACTTCTTAACTCACTCACTGTCACGCCCTGGTGAGCCCCTGGCATGCACCGGTCTAGGACCGGGTACCCACTGGTATACTACCCACTGAGCAGGACTAACAGGGTTGCGGGGAGGGGAAAACCGGCATCCGTTAAGTGAGAAGGTCAACTCACTGCATCTGGAAGGGAAGGTGGGCTGGGTTTTTATAAAACTGCACACTTTGAAAGGATTTCTGTGGCCCTGGACCTGGCAGTTCAGGTTGTTTGGAATGGCTTGGGCATAGGACTGGCTCTTGGGTACTTCCTGTACCTCTGGGGACTGTACCACTGTCCATGTTGGAATGGAATGCAGAAGGGACCAGGTCTCAGTTGTCAACTGACTTCTTTCTGCTTGCTGCAGGGGAAGAGACACAGGGAGTCTGAAGACTCTAAAAGCCGTAGAAGGCCCAGCAACCGGTCTCCAACCAGCGCAGAGAAACGCATGAGCTTCGAGTCTGTTTCTTCCCTGCCGGAGGTGAGCAGCAAGCAGATGGGAGGGAGATAGTTCAGGGGACCTGGTGTTCGTATCTCCAGGTCTACAGGCAGGGTGTCTTGAGCAAAGGAACTCTCTACTTCCTGACCCTCACCCCTTCCAGAGGCCTGGCCAGCCTCGGGGTGTGTGGTTTGGCTAGCAACCAGCCTGTTTCTATGAATTAAACAAAGGTGACCTTCCCTGGGCACCCTTGGACAGGCTGCCTGGAGGGGACGTGAGCATGCCCTGAAAACTATGCTGGATGCCTAAGTCCTAGCTGTGGCCACCTGGGCAAAGGGATAGACTGTGCATATGCATTGGGTACCTCACAACTACTCCAGAAAGAAAAGAGGCTTGGAAAAGCTGCTTGACAGGGTACGCTCCAGGCAGCGTCTGAGGGGGCAGTGGACCTAACTCCTTTGTTTTCTCAAAGTTAAAAGAATGAAGTCATGAGCTAGACCCCAGGTGAGCCTCAGTGAGGACAGAGCTGAGAACCTAGATGGCCCTAGATAGAAATATAACTGTCCACTTAAGCTGCTATAACAACATATCTTAGACTAAGTGCTTGTAAACAATGAAAGTGTGTCATTCAGAGTAGTGAGGCTGCCAAGTCCACGATCAAGGCACCATCAGCCGGTTCACTCTTTGATGAGAATCTCTTCTCTGTTTCGGTCACATCCTCACAGCAAGGACGCTTCCTTTAGCCTCTTTTATGAGGTGTGAGTATGGAACCCTTATGATGGAGTCACTTCCTAAAGGCCCTACTTGTTCATGCTCTCACAGAGGACAGCAAGTTCTAACAGGAGTCTTCTGGGATACCACTAAAGATTCAGACCATGGCAGTTGTACTGTCTAGGAATGCTAGAATGTGGTGAGCCCTATGTGGAACTGAAATTGTTTAGAATCTAGTCATGCATGTTTCCATTATGCCACCAGCCCACCAAATATTCTAGTAACCACGTTAAGAAATAAAAAGAAGCCGGGTGGTGGTGGCACACGCCTTTAATCCCAGTACTCGGGGAGGCAGAGCCAGGTGAATCTCTGTGAGTTTGCGGTCAGCCTGGTCTACAAAGTGAGTTCCAGAACAGCCAGAGCTACACGGAAAACCCTGTCTCAAAAACCAAAAAAAAAAAAAAAAAGAGAGAGGGAGGGAGGGAGGACGGGAGGAAGGAAGGAAGGAAGGAAAGAGAAGCTGGACAGGATAGCACATGCCTATAGTCTTAGTACCCAGGAAGCAGAGACAATTGGATTTGACACTTTCAGGCCAGCCTCAGATACATAGCAAGTGTGAGGCCATAGTGGGCTCTATGAGAATCTGTCTCAAAAGGGTAGAAAAAGTGAATTTTAATGTCATATTTTATGCAGCCTAACAGAACCAAAGTAAAATTACTGATCCAGTCTATGTTTTATACACAGATACAAAGATACAAATCTGGATGTATCTTACCTTCCTAGCAGGTCTTGATTTGGGCTGGCCTCATCTCAGATGCTAGAATGGCAGGTGGCTACTGTGGTGGGCGGTGCAGCTCTACAGATTATGGAGTTGCTCTGATGCTTCCGAATTTTGTGTCCATGCTGATCTTCTCCCAGAGGACTGCTCTGGGAAGTTGCCTATGCCAGCACCTTACGGGCCCAGTGACCAGCTGGTCAGGAGGGAATTCTCCTGTTTGCTTTCTCCTTGCCCATCTGCTGGGCATATGCAGAGACACTGGGCTCACAGGTGCTAAGACAGGTTGGCTGATAGAAGCCAAATCCTTGCCCTCACCTTTATTACTGTGGGGTGAAGGGGGTTAGGGAGAGAGAGAGTTTTCCAAGTGTTAAGTGCTGATGTGGCCATGTGCCTACCAGTGAACACAGCTTGGAAGTCGGGTCTCTCTCCGCTGTGGGACTGAGCTCACCTCCAACAGTGAGATCTAGCTCACAGTTGAATTGTCCTCTGGCTCCTGGCCCCATGGAATCTTTGGTCCCTTGGGGAAGTTGGGATATCCATTCATAATTGCTTATTCCTGGATTTGATTCCTAGACTCCCAAGCTGCCTTGACATCAGGCAGGGGAATCTCCAAGATACTTCTTGCCTATGTGGCCCCCACCCCTGGAAACTATGTCGCCTGTCTCCACACTGTGCCTGTAGTTCCCATGCAGGCTGCCACTGAGAGAGGCTGCCACGCTTCTTCATTTCTGCTGTTTTTCTTGGGTGTGAGGACATGGGCCTGTCCTCCAGCTGCAGGGTAGCTAGAGAAATAAATGGACCTTTTGAGTCCTGCTCATTCTGATTGTCCTAAGCTGCAGAACCTCCACCTGGCCTGAGAGCAGGCTGTGCCATCTTGTCCCCCAAGCCTCATGAAGGAGCTTCACCCCCACCCCTAATATATTCCCTGTTGCCTCCCAGGTTGAGACAGACCCTGAGCCTGGGGCTGAACAGGAGGCCTTGACTGCCTTGGAAGGTCCCAGCACTGAGGAGATGCCTTCAGAGCCAGACTCTCCAAAAGTTCTGGAAACACAGGTCCATGTCCCCAAGGGACTGCTGCAGGTAGATGGTCCAGTTGATGTGGCGGACTTTGTGGAGCCTGAGGGCACTGAGGACCTTAAGGCCCTGAGTAGCGAGGAGGAAGAGGAGGAACTGGGAGCTCCCCAGGAGCCCGAGAGCCTGCTGCCACCTTCAGTGCTGGACCAGGCCAGTGTCATCGCCGAGCGGTTTGCCAGTAGCTTCTCTCGGCGGAGCAGCCTGGCAATGGAGGATGGGAAGTCCAGTAGCCTTGGGACACCACGGCTGATCAGCCGGAGCAGCAGTGTGCTTAGCCTGGAGGGCAGTGAGAAGGGCCTAGCCCGATGGAGCAGCACTGGGGACTCCCTCAGCAATCCCCCCACCCCAGAAGTGGTCATCAATGCAGACATGGTTACAGACAATGGCCCTTCCGTCAATGGAACGGAATCTCCAAATTCAGGCTCAGGCTGCCCCATGGAACCGGACAAATCTTCCTGCAAGAAGAAGGAATCAGCCTTGTCCACCCGAGACCGACAGTTGCTGGACAAAATCAAGAACTACTACGAAAATGCAGAGCACCACGATGCAGGCTTCAGCATCCGGCGGCGGGAGAGCCTTTCCTACATCCCGAAAGGATTGGTGCGGAGCTCGGTGTCCAGGTTCAACAGCCTCCCCAAGCCAGATTCGGAGCCAGCAGCTCCAGTTGGGTACAAGAGGCCAGGGAGTTCTCGGCCAGCCTCGTGGGCCTTGTTTGACCTCCCAGGACCCAGCCAGTCAGGCACAGGGGACCCAGCTCCCATCACAGATGCTGAATTCCGCCCATCTTCAGAAATCGTGAAGCTATGGGAGAGAATGGAATCCTCAGAGAGAAGTCCACGGACAGGGCCTGGCCAGAGCCAGGCCAACGGCTTTGAGCTCCAAGAGCCGCTGTTCATCTTGGAGGAGCACGAGCTGGGGGCTATCACCGAGGAGTCTGCCGTGGCCTCTCCAGAAAGTGCCTCTCCCACCGAGCAACCCAACCCAGCCCACCTGGCCCGGGAGCTGAAAGAGCTGGTGAGAGAGCTGAGCAGCAGTGTCCAGGGGGAGCTGGTCACCCCACTGCACCCCCGAATCATGCAGCTCTCCCATGTGATGGACAGCCATATGAGTGAGCGGGTCAAGAACAAGGTCTACCAGCTGGCCCGCCAGTACAGCCTCCGGATTAAGAACATCAAGGCAGCCAGGCCACCTCTGCCATGGGATAAAGCATCTCCTGACAGGGATGAGCAGATCCCCGCCATCTCTGGCCAGCCCGAGGAAGCTGGAGAGCTGTCGGGGGGCAAAGGTATGATGGGGGTAGGAGGATTAAGAGTAGGAAAGCCAATTAGAATCCAGTGTTTTTGTGGGGTTTGGGGAATAACCTCTAAAGAGGCCATGCTGGACCCCAGGCACCACTGATGTACAGTGAGCCTTGGCAATCTGTTTTACACTCTGACCCATCCTGTTCTCCTGACTGAAGCCATAGTCTGCCCCCTCCCTCTCCCCAGCTCTTCAATGTGAGCAGAGAAAGCTTGGAGAAATAGCTAGGGCCTCATTTCTTACCAGGGAGAGGGTAAAGTGGGATTTCTTCCTGTACACTCCAGTTCCCACTTGCAGCTGAAGATGGCTCCCATCTCTCCCCTCCTGGTTCCTTCTCTCTCTCCACAGTGATTCACGTAGCTTGTTCTCTCTCTCTTTGCAGCCAGGAGGAAGCCTGTGCTATCCCTCCTTAGCTATGAGCAGCTGATGGCTCAGGAACAGGGCACCTCCAAGACTTCCTCTGCTGCTGCTGCGGAGACCTCCCCACGCCGGTTCTCCCTCAGCCCTTCTGCACTCAGCCCAAGAAGCGCGTCCTCGGGGTCTCGGCCCTCCACTCGGAGCCCCCTCAGCCCTTTCGACACGGAGACCTTCAACTGGCCTGATGTCCGAGAGCTCTGCTCCAAGTATACATCCAACGACAAGGCTGCCCAAGCCGAGAGCAGCTGGCCGCGTGGCCTGCTGGTCAACCGGAGCCGCTCCTTGCCTGAGAACATAGTAGAGCCTTCTGTATCTGGCAAGGTGGGCCGCTGCAGCAGTATGAACACAAAGAGGCGCCAGGGGGATGGGGAGACTTCCCAGCCGCCACCTCCTGAGTCTCCTCCCCAAAGCAGGCTGAATGGAGAGGAATCCCTGTATATCACTGCAGACCTTACCCTGGAGAACAACCAGCGAGTGATTGTCATGGAGAAGGGGCCCCATCCCAGCTCCACTATGGGGCTGGAGGAGGGCAGTGGGAAGGAACCGAGTTCACCAGTAGCTTTGAAAGGGCAGGGCCAAGGTTTCCTGGAGTCTTCAGAGTACCAGCCCAAGGAAGAAGGTTCCAGGGACCCAGCAGACACAAACAAGCAGGGTAGAGTGAGAAACCTGAGGGAGAAATTCCAGGCCTTGAACTCTGTGGGTTGATTGACCCCTGAAGGAGAGAGCGACCATGTCGAGGACTGGCATGTTCCACCAGGCCTGGCTCGCTAAGGCTGTGCCTCCATTCTTCTGGAAGAGTAACCGGTTTGGGGAGCATGTGTGAACTCACCTGCTACCTGTGTTGGCACGTCCCCACCTCCCCAGGGAGGTCCTATGAGAACTTTCCTTAGGCCCAGATGAGCCACTTACCTTGTAAATACTTCTCTGATAAGAAGCCAAATATTTTATTTAAGCTTACTCTGCCCAAGGAAAGCAAGTCCTGTCCTGGCTTCCCTTACTGGCTGGCCACTGCCTGGCTGAGGAGCCAAGGGGAAACCTAGGAAGCAGCCTGGGGAGACTCTGCTCTTTACCTGCCTTGTCTTGGGACCTAGGCGGGAATGAGGCCAATAATTTATTGCTTTCAATACTGTGGGGTGTGTGGATGCATGTGTGTGAGCGTGTATGTGTGTGTGAGTGTGAGCGTGCCCGCACATGCGCACACGTGTCCTGTAAAGAATGTAACGGACTTAGTTCAGGTACTCTTGAAGGTTGTCTTGCTGGCCCCGTGGTTGTTGCTGATGAATACACATTTCATTATTTGCCAATGGTGCAGTAACCACTGCTGGCCATCCGACCAACCTGCGTGTGGCCTCCTTATTGGGGACCCCTCTGGGGAAGATCATTCACGGGTCAAGGGACATGGAATGCTCACTCAGTGTCTAAGCACAGGAAACAGGAGACACCAGGGTGCTCCCAGGTCCGGTGGGGTACAGAGTGTGAGATGGGAACTTTGTGTCTGCCACGTCTGCTTCTGTGCACTGCTTGGTCCACCCCACGGCCCAGCATCCTGTCTGTGAGCCTTCTCCCAAAGACAAAATTATACTAACACGCTGGAGTTGCGAGGGGCAAGCAGAACCCCTCAGATAAGCAACTTTCCTGTGCCTTTTCCTCTTCTCTCCCTCTCCAGCTCCTAGGAGCAGGGATCCTAAGGCCGAGGCTTAGAAATGTCCTGTGGCGGTTTGCAATGTTGTGGGAATACACAGGCATTTTGTTAGGGTGGACCCTGTTTTCGCAGCATCCACAGAACTGTCCGGTTGCAGAGGACCAGGAATGCCCCATTTCTGGGTGGCCCCTTTTCTCCACGGAAGATCAGCCTTACTTCATCTGGTTTGTTCTGTCTGAGGCCAGAAAGGAGGAGCCCTGGTGGTTGATAGAGAGGTCAGTCTTTTGAGTGTTTCTGCAAGTCTATAGAATTAAGACCTGGGGAATCTTCCAACTTAGGAGGATGGATTAAATCTGAACAAACATTGGTCCATCCAGTCCCCCGCTATCAGGTGAGTGGTGGCCTCCTGGGCATGAGCAGAGCAGGACCGCGTTAGCCCATGTCCTGTTAGTTGCTCCGAGTCTTCTGTGGCCCTTTGGTCGTCACTGAGAAGAAGGCTACCGGTTTTGAGCAGGCCCATCCCAGGATGTGACACCTGATAGCAGTCATAAAAGCGCCAGATAGATGACTCAAAACTCTTGCCCCAGCCTTACTGGCAGCTAGCTGGGACACCCAACTGTGTACTTTCCTCAGCTCCAGATTGAAGGCTGGGTGAGTCACTGTGATGCCACCCAGGCGTGGAGCCTCAGCAGTTGTAGCTAATGTCTTTCGGATGCTCCTCACACTCCGCGTCTAGGTGTGCCTGGGAACCTTGGGCAGGGATCATTGCTTTCACTGGTACCGATCAGAATATCTGAGGGGCCTCTGGAACCTGGCAGTCTTGTATCCCACCCAGACCAAACAACCCTGAAATGGATCACCAAACAGATTAGGGCTCAGGCTCCTGCACCCTGTAGTGAGCAGCATGCACCGTGAGTGCTGAGGAATGACTTTGATCTAGAGTTGATTGAATTCATGGGTGAGCAAGCTTCCTCGGGGCCTCAGAATGGGTTTAGGGCCTGGATGCCAACAGAGTCAGCCCGTAATCCTCTCAGGAAGAAACCAAAGTCTAGCGGTCCCTCTGTTTCCATGGTACCTGTCCTCTGAAGTTCAGTTCAAAGGAAGACGAGACTAGTCAAATAAACAGAAACAAACATGGAGTATTATTGATTTATTAGAAAAACTAGTAAATGGGATTCCTCTGGTTGTGGAAGCACATTTGAGCAGGTGGAGGACAAGGCCCAGCCAGCCCCAGGACCAGCCCCAGATGGCATGATCTGTGTGCCCAACAGGGTTGCCTTCCTCTACAGTCACCTTGTCTTATGTCCTCCCTGAGCTTGCTTGTCCAAGGGACCAAGCCATGTGGCCTGCTGGCCGCTTCCTCTGAATCTGCTTCCTCTTGGAGGGAGATCCAGGGCCAGCCTAGGGGGCCTATTGCCCTCCAATAGGCAGGAAGGAGAGGTGGGGGTCAGGGGGAGTGCCTACACAGACTTCTGTTAGTACCAGTGGAGGTGGGGTGGGAGGGTCCCGGGACCCTCTCTGTTCCTCCTCAGCCCGTCTGCCATGGCCCAAGACAAAGGGACAGGGAAAGGGAACTTGTCTGACCGAGCCCAGAGAGCTTCCTCCAACTACCCTGGGGAGGAAGCCTGTTATGCTGGTGTGGACGGTAGCTGTGTTAACCCAGTTTGGGAGTACTGTCAAGGAAGACCGCAAAGTAGAAAATACCAGGAGAAAAACCAGCCTGCCAGGGCACCGGGAGAGCCTAGCCCTGGAATGCAGAGTTCCCCCAAAGTTGGCCACCTGCAGAGTCAGCTCCGTGCCTAGGGGCCTGGATGATGTGGGTGAGAAGTAGGGGGGGGGGGGGCTGTTTGTGATGGTAGGTCGCGGTGCAGTGACTAGCCTGTGTGATCCTTTGAGATGAGATCCTAGCTCTTCCATTGGAGCCTTCCCTTCAGGTGCTACATGGGTACGTGTTGAGGGGAAATGTAGACCCCCGTCCCTTGATGCCCCCTGCCCCCAAAGACTAGACCAAGGAAAGTGCCTGCGGGAGCTGCTTGCCACCCAAAGCTTCAGCACGGAGCCCAGAGATAGTCAAACTTCTCTCCATGCACCATGGCATTTTTTATTGTCAGGGTGCACGTGCCTCCCTGTCTGCTGCTTTGGTTTCTCCAGCTGTAAAAAGGCTGGCGAATGGTGCCCACTGTGTTCCCCGTAGAAGGGGAGGGCTATAGGGTCCTGTACACCAAGGCCAAGTAAAGACGCTGCGGAGATGAGAAAATCAGGGCCCGATGGCCACGGTAGCCTCAGTGGCTGTTATCTACTGGGGTTGCATTCATACTCATGTGTTGGGGGGTCACAAGGTGCACCTGATCTCTGAGTTATACCTGCCTGGTCGACAAGGGGTTCTGGGGAGGCCTAGGAACTGGGTGCTTCCCATTGAGCCTTACCCATGGGGAAGGCAGTAGAAACTGGCTGTGATCCCTGGGGACACGGATGGTCTCCTAGGTGAAAAGGCCTGTTGCCTTGACTCCACCTAACTCCAGCTGCCAGGCTGGGCTGGAGCTGTGTTGCTTCCAGTTGTGTAGCAGAGAATGTCTTCAGGACCAGCAGTCCTGTTCTTCCACAGGCATGGGGAACGCTCCCTAGCAATGGGCGGCAGAGCCCCCTTTGATGCTTGGAGAACAATGGTAGGTGTTTGGAGACCTTTATACCATGTGAGCCCCCAGAATTGACTAGGCCTGCAGAAGCCTATCAGCAGGGGTCATACCTTTACGACTATGTTCCCAACACCCATCCCTCTGTTCCAGGGGTAATTGTGTCACATGCCTGCCTTTGTCACCCCTTGGTAATAAACAGAGCTCTGTGTCCAGCCACTGACCGGGTACCAACTGTATGGGGTAGGATGGGAGGACATAGTGGGCATTTAGCTTTGTGATACTTTACTGCAGGACCTGGATATTCAGCTCGTATCTGACACCAGCCCTGGCCACATATTGCTGGTTTGGTTGCAACTGGGGAAAAGAGCCGCAGTATAGAGGCAGAACCTTAAGCAGTGTTGGGACCTTTCTGTCCCTCCTGCAGCAGAGGCCTGAGCCCTAATAGGCTCTAGCCAGAGTTTCCAAAGGAGTGGTATGAGGGCTTCTGGTTCTAACACTCCCCAATGCTAGGAGGAGCAAAGGGTGCCGTAAGAGGAAGAGCAGGAGGCTCATTTACTCAGGACTCTGGAAACAAAAAAGGGACATGCTAGCCCTGAGGAGAGAGTCCCATTTCTGAGGGAGCCCAGCGGCAAGGAGGCTGGCAGTACTCAAAGCTTGACACCCCTTATTGTCCCCTTGGTACCTCATCAGCTGGTATACCAAGCCCAGAGCTGGGGCTCTGAAGGCCCTTTCCCCTGCCCCGGAGAAGCAGGGCAGCCATTGCCAATATCCCTTTTCCTGGCTGATTGTGGTTAGTGACCCCCTAGGGGCAGTTGCTGTGGTCGTGGGCAGTGCTGGAGGAACCCCATCAGGCTTCCCAGCTTGTTGGGGGCAGGAAGAGGAGAGTATATGCCTTACAGAACCCAGAACCGTCTCTAGCCCCAAAGGGACTGGGCCTCCTGCCCTGGAGCCCAGCCAGCTGCATGGCATAGGGGAGGTGGAGGGCTATTGGCAGGCATTGGGGAGGCCGGGGAGGCCAGGCAGGCAAGGCAGCTATCGCGGCGCAGTGTGGGCCCTGCGGCCCAGCAACTTGAGCAGGCAGGCTGCAGGCAGTGGGGTGGCAGGCAGGAGGAGGACTGGCCGCTGTGGAGATCAAGGCCGTGGGCTCCTGGTCCTTACACGTCCCGATGCACGCACGCCGCAGTGCTGCCTGGCTGGCCCCGCCCACGGGGGCCTCCAGCTGCTACTTCTTCTTGGGGAAGAAGCTAAACCTCTTTTCCTTCTCCTTCTTGCCGAGGCTGGCATCAGGACCCGCAAGGGAAGGCAGAGGCAGGCTCTGTGCCTTGACACGGATGCTTTGGGACTCGTTGATGGCAGTGCTCATGCTCTGTAGCCACAGCAGCATCTCCTCCTGTGGGCGTGGACATGTCAGAGAGTCTAGAGGTGCACAGCCTTCCTGGGGCCATGAAGGGAGGCGTGCGCTTCTGACCGCTCCCTTCCTAGGGAGTGCTGGGATGAGTGTCGGGTTTCCACCCACTGCATGGTTAGCCTCCTCTGAGTTAGGTCACCCATACTTACCTCATCCTTGCCATGGAAGAGCCACTCACTGCCGTTGCTTAACCTAGGAAGACAAAGGGTTTGGGGTTGTGGTACTATCTCTGAAAGTCTTTGCCTGGGCAGAGAGCTAGCCACTATCCTACAGCCTCTAAGTAGGATTTCCTTGCCCCTCTAGGGTAGCAGGCCATCCCAGAAAGCTAAAAGTCTACGAGACTGTTGAAAAAAAAAAAAAAAAAAAAGACCCAAGGAACAACACCAGCTTGGAGCTGGGCTACAGTGGGTCTCTGCTGGGCCATTATTCCTTCAGCATAAAGGTTCAAAAGGCATAGGGGTCAGGCCGAGGTGCTGGCCGCAAGGCTCACCTCAGCTTAAATACATGTTTCTTCTTCTTATAGTTGGCAGCAATCTCACAGATGGCATGCCTCAGGGCCAGGGGCTCCTCGCCGTGGTAGGGCACCCCGAGGGCCAGGTTTTTAGCATCCTTGTAGAAGGTCAGTTGGCTGTTCCTGAGCACACAGTACAGGTTGTTCCAGGACCTGCAACAATGTGGACAGGCAGGTCACCTGTGGTCTTGGTATAGCAGCTCACGGATCCTATAGCCTTGCAGCTTGTTTGTGGTGCACCTTTTTTTTTTTTTCATGGATAAATAGTACCAGATTCTGTTGTTTAAAGAAGGGGGGGGGGAGTTAAAAACCATCTGCACATAATTTCACCACCAGAAGGTAACTATTGTTCCCATACTGCGTCCTCCGGGTCTCTGTTCTGTTCACATTTTTCTACTCAACAGAGATAACTAAAGTTAGATTATAGTGTATATTGTTCTCTCTCTCTCTCCCCCCTGGGAATTGAGCCCAGGTCCTAACATCTATCACTGAGCTACATGCCCAGTCTTCCATATTCAATTTTATATTAGGCTTTTAGGCATAACGGGTATTTCTTCATAATTTCAATACTATTTAAAAATAATTTTGCATAGCTGTATGGTAACCTATTATTGGTAGATCTTATAATAGTGGAAAACTTATGTAATAGTAATGTGTTGAATATTCCTTTTTCCTTTTTTTTTAGGCTTAAGAAACTACATTTACTGAGAATGTTTCTTTAACACAGTGGGAGATTGTGTTTCTTTTTGGTGATACTGGGGGTTGAATCCAGGGCCACAGGCAAGCGCTAGACAAGTATTGCGCTATAGCCCCACCCTCAGCTCCAAACATTCCAAAGCACAGTTTGTTGCCAATAATTCTAGTGTTTTTTTTTTAAGGTGTAAAATTTAATTTATTTATTTATTTATTTATTTTGAGACAGGATCTTATTCTGTCATCTCGGCTGGCCTGGAACTCACTATGGAGACCAAGTAGACCAAGCATGTCTTCTTGAGAGTCACATCCCTGAGCCACTGTTTATTTCATGATTTAAATTTTACAGTTCTCGGGACTAAACCCATGCTAGACAAATGCTATGATTCTGATCGTTTCTTGAAGCTTCTTTGCATATTTATACATCGGTGTGGAGAATTAGACTTTTTATTTTGATTAATATATGTGTGTGTGCATGTATATTGTACTCAGTATACCGATCTAGCCCCCCTTTGTTTGTTTGTGTTTGTTTTTTTGAGCCAGGATCTCAAGTCTGTAGCGTAGACTTGTCTTGAGGTTGATAGTAGAGGCATGTCTGATTCTGTCTATCATTTAAGAAAAAAAGAAACAAAAAATCCTCAAACACCAGATTTGTGCAAGTCTAGGCTCGTCTCCATGCTTGTGTTTGGAGAACACGAAGGTCCTGAGCTCTTGCACAGACAACGGGAGGCGTGTTGTTGAGTTTTTATCGTAAGGAACACTGAGAAGCACTCAGCTTTCCTGCCTCTGGTCCTCCTCCCTCCGTCTGTCTTTTGAAGGCAGGTGAGGAGCTGGGAGGGCACAGAGGGAAGAAGCACCATCTGGCCAAAGAGAGAGCTTGATTCAGGCAGACTGGCTGCAGAGAGCTTTTCCCAAAGCCCTGGTCCCTGGTGGAGCTCAGGGTCCTTCCGCCTGCAGGAAGGCAGTGGTTAAGAAGTGACAGTCCTGCCTCGAGCAAATGACTTAACTTCTCTGAGGTACTGTTTTCCCATCTGGAAAATGGGAACTGCAGTGTTCCATTACAGATGTAAAGCTCTGACCAGCCCTGTTAGAATGCCAAGCACACAGGAAATGGTAGTTTCCCCATTCCCCTGGACACTGCGCTTAAACAGTGAATCTCTTCAGGGCAGTCTAGTCCCCCACATGGCTGATCTTTTTTTTTTGTTGGGTGCCCTAGGGCAAACACTGGCTTCTACCTCCCAATGCTGCCCCATTTCCTTGTCTTTGGCACTCTCCAACTGAGGCCAATTCTTTTCTGCCACAGGCTGCTGGCTCAGACCCTGGGCAGGGGCAGAACATGATGGGCTCTGCGGTGTGCACTGGCCCCAGAAGGGTCCTTCGACCAGCATCTATGGCATTCACGTGTCCTGATCATCTCCCGGATCACGGCAAGGAAAGGGAAATCCAGATGGGTGAAAGTGAGGCTTGGTCACGGCCATATTGTCAACACCAAAGCTCCCTGTGATGACTGGTCAGGGCTCACTGTGAGCCGGCCGTGTGCCAGGCCCAGCACCCATTCTGAAAGGCCAGCTGTGGACATCACCCATCCTCATCCGTTTAAAAATGGGGAACCTAAAATAGGGGAGCTGGGTAATCTTTGATGAAGTCAAAGTGCTTGAACTCAGAACCAAAGTCAAGATAGCTGTTTCCTGCCATGCCCAATAATACATATCATGGCCACTCTCCCCAGCATACACCTGTGTCCTCATAGCTCTGCTGGTGGCTTGACCCCTGGAGCTGCTCAGCCTCCCCAGTGGCCTTCCCCAACACACCTGTTCGAGGCCTTCTTGTTGGGCCCCTCTAGGTCGTGCTTTCTGCCCAGGTAGCCCTCCATCTGCACAGTGTGCCCGAGGTCCCGCTGGGCTGGCAGCGTCGTGGGCTCGTCACCCTCACTCAGGGGCGTGTCCAGGACCTTAAAGAGGGGCTCTGTGGCAGGCCTCTCCTCCCCAACGGATCTCTCCTGCTCATCCTTGTGGTGTCCTGGCAGGGGTGGTGGCTGCAGGTCCTGAGGCCATGTTCCTCTTTCTTCCCCCTGCTCAGGGGCACAAGAGAGGAGCATGCCTTCATGAGGGTTCAGGCCAGGGGTAGCTTCTCTTTGGTGCTTTCCTCCTGAACCTACTTCTCTTCTACCGCAAACTGCTGGACCTACCCCCAGCTCTCCTATAATGCTTGTGATGGCTGCCTACTCATTTCACTGGACTCTGGCTCCGTTTCCCTGACTTCACAGTAGCACAAACCCATCTCCATCTTAACTGGCAAAGGAGGGTTGTTAGAAGAGATGGAAGGGTCTGGTGATTAACGCATCATGAATGGGTTTCAGGGCTGTGGCCAAGCTCTCTAAGGCCTGCTCCAGGCTCCAACCCGGCTTCCTCCAGATATTTCCAACTTCAGGACACCACGGGACTCTAGAAAGACTTTCTCTGCAGAAAGGGCCTGCCGTGTGGACACATTACAAGCCACCTGGACAAGAGTGTTGACTGGGTACTCTTCCGTAACCTTCATATTGTAACCAAAGCCCCAAGTCTCCCTCACCTTACACTATGCTGGATCTTAGCCCAAAAGTTGAGGCGTGATCCCCTCACCTTATTATAAAACAAATGGGGTCTCTTCTGTCTCTGGCAAGTCCTCTCCTGTCACCGGGTGGGAACTTGTCAGATAGGGCGGGGTTCCTAACCATCACTGGCTGCTTGTCTTGTGGAAGGGCTGTGGTGTTTACCTCTGTGTGGGGTCCCTGCAGACCAAGTCGGGCGAGGGAAGCAGCTCCTTGCTGGAGGTATCGGGTGCCGGTGAAGAGAGGAGGGCATCCCATTTCCTAGCTGGACATCTACAGGGCCTCTTTGACCTGCCCTTGTACTAAAGGCAGCAGAATGTGGGGACAGCTACCCTTCCTTTGCCAAGTGAGGCAAGACCAATAGGAGGGTCGTCTGACTGGGTACCAAACAAGGTAGCTTTACTTGGGCCGTGGGGCTAGCGCATCATCCCTGTGGCTAACTGCCACTCACCTCAGGAGAAGGTGGGAAGGTGTCCCTAGAAGGCATGTGTGGAAGCCTGAGGAGCCCTGGAGGACCAGAGTTACTCAAACAGTAAAGGGACCGCTCTGGAGTTGGCTCTGTCTGACCTGCACCAGGAACTGACTGGAGGCTCAGAAGAACGTTGGGGAGGAGCAGGGAGGAGCCAGGAAAGAGCAGGTCATGTTCCTTTCATTGGGAGCTTAGCATTTCCCTGTCCTGAAGCAGAAGGTCGAGGGTGTGGGTACTGAAAGTGGGTACTTTTAACAACTGCAATGATGGGGCTTTGCCTGAGGTGGCGCTGTGGAATGCCAAGTGGGAGAAGACTGGAGAAGCTGTGTGTGTACCCATCACTTTAAACAAGTGCTTAAGCAGGGGTCCGGTAACATTTCATTCAGAGGAAGGGAAACCACTGACCAAACACTTTTATAGATAATGAGAAAAGCAATGCTCAGAGGTTAATGACATTTGGGATGTCATATAGCTAATGGGTATACAAAGTAATTAGGAAACTCTACTCCAGAATCGGGCAAGCCTGCATTTTATTCCATTTCCTTTCCTTTGTTAGGATCCCATGAGAGTTGCGGCGAGGCCACTATTCTCTGTGTATGAAGAGTTTCTATCTCAGAGTGTGTGCCATGCATCGGCCCCAAAGCTCTGAGGCCCTGAAATGCCTGCGTTGTTATCTTCTAGTGAGGAATGGCAGGGATGGGACCTGAAACCTCAGTTTGGAGTCCTGTGGCCCCAATGCAGCCTACCTCCTTCCTTGGATAGAAAGTTCTGGAGGCAATCTCCTGCCTCTCAGCCCCAGACTCGAGTCTAATGGGGCTTTCTTGTCCCCAAAAGGGACTCTGTCCAGAGGATAGATGTGTGAGCCCAATACCTCCCACTTTCTTATCTCCGTCTCTCCTAGAGATAGGCCAGGAGGAAGCTGAAGTCTGGGAGAAGATGCCACCCCAGTGCAAGGAGGAAGGCCACCTGTCTGTCAGAGGGCTGCATTCAGCTGCCTGTCTCCCTACCCCTCTCCCAGCCTCTGCCCTATTGCAGTTGCTTCCTTATGCTTTAAATCCCACCTCTTTCCCAGCCTTTGAGCAACTGGCCTTTGAAAATCAAGGTAGATTCAGCTAGGGCTGACTCCTTCCTATTGCATCCCAGGCAGGGACTAGCCAAGGCTGGAGCTGGGGCATTTTTGAACAAACTTGGCTGGGTTACAAGTTAGCTTGGAAACCTGGGGGTTTCCAGTGTATGCAAAGGTTTCTTCTCTGGTCTTGCTTTTGGAGTGGATTTCAGCACATCCTGCCTCCAACCCCACACAAAGGTCAAGACCTGAGAGGGAGAAACCAAAAATGACTGAGGAGTGGAGGGTTTGATTTGGGAGTCCTCAGTTCCCTCCTGGATCCGGGAGATACACTGAGGAAGATTGGCTGGAAGGAAGGTGGATACAGGGGAGGGCAGAGAGGATGGATAGGCTCCAGGGACTTTCCATCTCTTCAGCTCCCAAGGAAGTCTGGCCAACTTCTGGAGGAGTAGGGGAGGATGAGGGAAAAGAAAAGAACACCCCTTCTATAGTAGCCCACCTTTTCTCCATCAAACCATGCCCCACGGTATACCCGCACTTTTTCTAGTGCCCAAGGCCCACATGCTGGGTCAGAGAGACCTGGGGCTAAGTCCCAAGGCATTCATAAGGAACAGGAGAAGACTCAGCAAGTCACCAAGCCTTCCTGATACTGTCTGCTTGTAGGGCAGCACCTGCGTCCACTTTATGGGTGATCTGAAGCCCCGCAGAGTAAGACAATATCTGCAAATGTTGGCTGTTATGATCCCAAGTCCTCCAGACCCATCTCCTGGCTCCGCTGAACTGTTGTGGCCAGTGCCTGCATGGTCAGTGAGAGATTGCCTCAAATACTCTTTTGTCTCAAGTATGGGATTCTCAGGATGCCTTAAAGACTCCTCCATGGGGAATCCTGAGGGCATGCTGGTTGCCCGTTACTCCTCCACTGTTTTCAGCTGGACTATTCCAAGGCTCCAGACAGAAACAGGGACACTACGGTGAAGTAGTAAAGCCCTTCAGGGCAGCTCTGATTTGTCCTGAAGCTCACAGAGCTTAAAGATGAGGGTGAGGAGAAGGTGCCTCCTTCGAAGGCAAAGGCAGAAAAAGACAGTAGACAGGGCTGAGGTCAACAGGGAGTGGAAGGGCCTGGTAATTCACCTTCGGAGTTTTCCAAAGATCTCACAACTTGGCGAAGTCTATGAGGGACACTCTACCTAGCCTTATATATCCGTGGTCAGGATATATAAAGGCAGTGCTTAGAAGGGCTGCCTCCCAGCTTAAGGTCAGCCCTGCTCATAGTGTGCCTAAACCGTGAGCATGGTTGTAGAAGTCTTTCCTTTGGAATTCATAAGAGATTAGGAATTTCCCCTGGGGCTTTTGACTTGCAGCTATGCCTCAGGGAGGAGGGGCATTGTAGGTAGAGTCAGCAATGAAGGCCTTATTAGGAAAGCAAGTCCCACTGGAGAAAGCTGGGGGTGCCAGGGACAGATGGAGCCCCCATGGGAGGTGAGAAGACATTCGTAAGGCTTTTTGAGGCTGAGAAGGGGTCTTGGGGAATAACTGAATCAACTGGTCCTATCAGAGATTGGAAAACTGGATTCCATAAAGTCCAGGGAGGATTTGGGTTACCTAGCATGCTAATGGAGTCAGGGCAAGGGTCCACGGCATTGCTTCTCTCCCTGAAAAAAGGCCTTGCAAATTTGAAAGGTAGGCAGCACAGGACCCTGGGATAGGCCTAGGCAGGCAGGTGGTCAGGGAACCAAAGGAGCCAAGTCTCTGGCCAGGGACCCACCCACTGCCTGGGCTGCCTGGGCCTAGCTGAATGAGTTTGAAGCCAGCAGTGTTGGAAATGAGTTACTGCCCCTTTCTAGGATGGGTGATGCATCAAGGATTTCCCAGCAAACAGCTGGACCATGGCCCCATCCATTAGTGGGATCAGAGGTCAGGCTGGCGGATGGCTGGGGCAGAAGGACCAATCTTGCCCAGGTCCTGAGAGTAGATAAACTAGGAAAGAGACAGGAAGAGGTGGCCGTTCTCTGTTCTCCCTGGATGTGTATGGACTGGGGGAGAGCCTCTGTACCTGTCTGCCAGGAAGTGCCTAGAGGCTCAGGGTTGCTCTGCACCCAGCACAGGTGCACGTATTAAGGACAGGCAGGTTCTGCATAGGCACTGGATGGAGGAGGTGAGCAGAGCCCCCCCCCCCCCCAGCACCCTCTCTGCATTCAGCCAGCACAGCCGGCCTTGGTTATCAGAAAAACTCAGTTCCGCATCACTGAGGGGTGTCCATCTTAGGACAGCACAGCAGAGGAGCTGGAGACAGCCTGAAGGAGAATGCCCTAGCTACCTGGAGGGAATTCTGGGTAACGGGCTGGGAGGTGATGAAAGTGTCTAGACCCTGAGTGAGGACAAGTGGGCATGGTGGCCCTGCCACATAAGGAGGCACCACCTGCGATGGAGGCTGGTTCAGTTCGCTGATCAGCAAATCATCTGCTGGGATATCAGAGAAAGAAAGGCATTGCCTGCTGATCAAGGGGCATTATGGGAAGAAAAGGTACTCAGAAGAGCCTTGTGGGACCTGGTAAGATGTGGGATTGAAGCCAAACCAAGAAGAGGCCCCAGGTTCCTGATGCAAGAGGGACAGCCACCTGAGTCTTGGAATCTTCACAGAGCCTTGCAAAGCCAAGCAAGTCACATAAGCTTGGCTTTTAAGCACACTGCCCCGCCGGGCAGCTTGGAGTGAGGAGCTTCCTCACCGATGTTGAGAAGTGGGAAAGTGGACAGAAAGGGTTAAATTTCTTCTGGGGGAACTGACTTGAAGATGCATTTCCAGAATCCGCCAGTAGGTAGTGTGGGGGCTGCACATAGACCATTAATTCCACAGGCCAAAGTAGCCTGCTTCAGGACCACAGGGTCTTCCCAAAGTTCTGAAGATGCTCAGTGAATTAAGATGTACCCCGTAAGCAAAGACACCTCTACTGACAGTTTCCTCCCTACAGTTAATGTTGGTGAGAACCAGGGTGCAGGGATGGACCTCAGAGCAGATAGCTGGACATCAGCAGTAACAAGTTCTGTGACAGGAGCCTGGGACAAATGGAGATGGGAGTCTCAGGGATGGAGCAGGCTGGTTGGTGTCTAAGGCCTTGGCAATGTCACAGTCCATACGAGGGACAGTTCTTCTAAAAGATGGAGGGCTGGGGTGAGGATGACGGGACTTAAATGACCATAGGCTAAGTGCCAGATTCCTCACAGCTTTCTCGTTTTACTGACCAGGAGAGTCAGATCTAACAATGGAAGGTGGAAGGCACAGGGTTGCCTGGCTCCAAACACAAGGCTCTCTCAACTCAGTCCAGGTGTGTTTACGTGTGTGTAATACCATGACTCCTGAAGAAAGTATCACCTGGTGGGGTTTCCAGTCTAAGTGAGACGTGCCCAGCTTACATGTGGCCAATCTGTTAAGGTGGTATGATCACATCCAGGCTACACTGGAAGGGGCTGGAAACAGGGTTTGTGCCACGTAAGCTTCACTGCTAGGTGCCTTAGGCAATCAAATGGTACCAGGTGATGGCAGGGCAAGCAGAGCCACCTGTTGATGACATTTTCTCTCTCCCCAGTGTCTGATCTCTTGGCTCCCAGGCTCCGGGGAAGAAGGGTTGTCTAGACAGTTTGTAAGGGCTGTGTGAAGGCAGCTGTTTGCAAGAGAAGAAAAAGAGTCAGCTTGCTGAGTTGAAAGTAGCCAAAGAGATGGAAACTTGGGCTGGGTAGGAAGGGCTACCCCAGAGGAGAAAAGAGAGGCTGTGTTGGACAGAAGTGTAGGGGTGGGGAAGAAAAGGCAAGCTGGGGCAGTTAGCCAGCATCCCCACGGATGGCAGGCCAGGAGATGGTGAGGGGCTCTCAGGAGAAGTGGGGTTTATGGAGCAGAGTAGCTCAATGCTATACCCCAGGACTCAGCGCTCTGAACTAGCTACTGTGGAGCTCAGGCAAGATGGCGAGAATATGGTACAGGCCACCGGACAAAGAAAAATTAAGTGGGAAGATTGCCGGCTCCTTGTGGACACAGGAAGAGGAGACCTGGTCCCCTGCCACCAGAGGAGAGCAAGGCTTCTTCAGGGATCGTCTTTACCAAGCCTGTCACCTGTGTTGACATTAGAGGGGCTGATAGCTGCTGAGTTTCTCAGTGACCTGGTCCTCAGCACTAAATCACTAGTGTCCAGATAACCAGTTTCCCACCCACTCTGAGGCACTTCCAAATGTTAACAGGGTCTCATCCTGAGCCCACCAGTATCTGGGACCCTGGGAGACATAGCTTGAAACAAGGAATTTCAGAAGACTTTGCAGCAGAGCGGCCAGGCGTTGGCATCTGGCATTGCACAGAGAAAGCTGGCTCACCCAGCTGTGGGTAAGTGTCCAGAAGGAGAGCAGGTTTCTCCAGGGAGCCAGGGCACAGTGCCAGGCTGCAGGCAGACACGCCCTTGCCACGCTGACTCAGGCATCCTGGGGAGACAGAAACACGCCCAAGTTTGGGGCAGAGCTGACGTTCGTTCCAGGCCGAGACTGCCCATTTGGAACAAACAGGATTTGCATTCACTGCAAAATGTCTGAAAAAGCCGCTGTTCGGGGGTGGGGAGGGGTAAGGACTGGGAAAGCTGTTCAGGCAAGAAGAAACACAGCTGCTATTCCACACCCACAGCGCCCACCAACATCAGAGCCTCACTGCCGGCTACTGATTAAAGTTCTGAGTTGATGGGGAGGTTGCTGCTGGGGGCAACAGTGGCTGGGGCTAGCAGCCTTTGCACAAACGTGGCCACGGACCCCGATCCTAGTGCCCCCATAGTCCCTGCGGTACTGCCCCCCTCCATTGCCAGTGCTGGCTATTTCTCAAAGCCTCTGAGACAACGGAAGGAAGAGACAAGGATCAGAGAGATCCAGCTCAGTCCATCAGCTCTGCTGTGATGCTCGGCCCCACTCCCCAGGGAATTTGGCTGTGTTGCCAGTCTTAGGAGGTCGCACTTAAAAGCGATGTTCGTGAACTGCCCTGGGAAAAAAGATTCCTCCCTGACAGCCTGCAGAAGCTTCACCATAAGTGGTACCCACAATGCCACTCTCTGGAGTGGCCTTCATTTCCAGGGTCCTCCTGCACTGCACACTGAAGTCTAGCCTGGGGACCTGGAGGCAGGGAGGGTATGTTGGTTCCAACCAGGAGACTGCTTCTTATTACAGCCCCTGAGGACATCCGTGTCTTTAGAGTGTCACTCCTGTCATCGCAGTAGCCCCGCAGGGGCAGTGCAAGAGCAGCGTGTAGGAAGAGGTCTTGAGGCTGGGGAAACTCACACCCGCGTTAACACCACGAGAGCCCACTTTCCTCCCTCCCGGAGAAGACATCTTCCCACAAACACCCACCACTCTGGCCTGGAAGATGAAGAACACTCCGCCAGGGCCTTTTCCGAGGAGAAGGGACGGTACCTAAGGCAGAGAGGGTGTCTGCCACTTGCCAGAATGTTCTCATGTATCACACTCTGGGCAGACACACAACAAAGCTACCAGCCCCCACCCCAGCCCTCTCCCCAAATAGGGACAAGGGCCAGTGTCCTAGCCCATGACCTCTTCTTCCCTGTCCTGGCCTCACGATATTTGGTGGGGCCTCAGAGTTAGGAGCAGATGGTGGGAAACAGGAAAGCCATCTCCTCCAACCCCTCCCTTGAAAGGCTACATTGCTGACACATGGACTTTCTGCGACCCCACAAAGGGACCTTTATAGGGCAATGGACTTGGAGGGGGAAGGGAGGGCTCCAAACCCACACAATGTTCCAACAGAACCAAAGACCAGACTCCAGCCATTCTGACTTCAAGTCCTGCTCCTCATGATACCTTGTCTTTGGCCTGCCTTCACACTTACCTGTGGGGAGGGCCTGGCTTTTTTTTTTTTTTTTTTTTTTTTTTTACCAGAATGCACTCTAACATGCAGAGGCGAGGGGCAGCAGTGGCATTGCAGTGATGGTTTGGCAGCTCACTCATTGCATGTACACACACAGGAAGGGAAGATTGGATTGGGGCCTGCAGGGTGCTGCCCTGCGGGATGCACTATCCAGACAGGGCAAGGGTGCTTGATCCACTCCCGTTTGTCACTCCAGCAGGAAGCGGCATGCATTAGTAAGGGCTTTTACACGAAGCAATGTGGCATGTGTCTATACTACAGGACCCGACACCAGACTGTACAGATAGGACCAGCGGGAGAGCCATGGCACCCCAGGCCTATGCATGAGAAGGCGCAGCAGACAGCTGAACCTTCCTGTGATGGGCCAGAGGTTCTGTGAAGGGCAGCAAAACAGGGCGTGGGAGGAGCTCTGTGAAACTGGGTTGGGTTTTCTCCACCAGTATGGGCTCCATCCTCTTTTTCATATCAGAGATGATTTGGAGTTAGGTCCTCCCCAAGCATCTTAAAGGCTTGGAAAGGGCTGCAGCAGGAAGTCTGTCTCCAGGAGGCCCTGGGTCTGGTGTTCATTTGATTAGCCATCTGGCTGCTTTTCCCATCTGGTGAGTGGCTGGTTCCTCAGCAAGGGCCTCCCGAAGGGGCTCACTCCTCCCCCAGAGAAACACTCAGATTTAAGCAAATTTTATTCCTCCCAACCCAGTGATATTCAGGTGTTGGATGGAGGTGGCTCGGGTGCACACGTAGTTACACTGGCACAGACGTACACGTACACGACAGACAATGGTGCCGAGATGCTCAGGTGGTCATGAAGCCCGCACACCGGGGACACCACGGCATGCAGACACACAGGGATGCAGGGCAGAAGCGCAGAAGGTGGAGGCAGGAGGCAGGGACAGCTCCAGCCCTTGTCCACAGTCCATATCAGCCCCTGGAGTTCTCTCTCCCTCTGGTGGGAGTAGGGTGAGGTGGGGATGGGGTCAGGGGAGTTGGTGCTGGGAAAAGGGAGCTGGATGACAGTTTACCACAGATAGGGTGATGGGACCAGCAGCAGGATCTTCAGAGATAGGTCTTCCAGCAGAGCCCAGCAGTGCCCTCTGCTGACCAGGATGGGCTACTACATCTCAGAAAAGGAGACCAAAGGCTCCGAGGGGGTGTGTGTGTGTGTACAGGGATTTTGCACGGGGAGGTATATAAATCTTTCTCACGGTAGCGTGTGTGTGTGTGTGTGTGTGTGTGTGTGTGTGTGTGTGTGTGCGTGTGTGTGTGTGTGTGTACAGGGATTTTGCACAGGGAGGTATATAAATCTTTCTCAGGGTAGCGTGTGTGTGTGTGTGTGTGTGTGTGTGTGTACAGGGATTTTGCACAGGGAGGTATATAAATCTTTCTCAGGGTAGCGTGTGTGTGTGTACAGGGATTTTTCACGGGGAGGTATATAAATCTTTCTCAGGGTAGCGTGTGCGCAGGTGTGTGTGTGTGTTGTGTGTACAGGGATTTTGCACAGGGAGGTATATAAATCTTTCTCAGGGTAGCGTGTGTGTGTGTGTGTGTGTGTGTGTGTGTACAGGGATTTTTCACGGGGAGGTATATAAATCTTTCTCAGGGTAGCGTGTGTGTGTGCGTGCGTGCGTGTGTGTGTGTGTGTGTGTGTGTACAGGGATTTTGCACGGGGAGGTATATAAATCTTTCTCAGGGTAGCGTGTGTGTGTGCGTGTGTGTGTGTGTGTGTGTGTACAGGGATTTTGCACGGGGAGGTATATAAATCTTTCTCACGGTAGCGTGTGTGTGTGCGTGTGTGTGTGTGTGTGTACAGGGATTTTGCACGGGGAGGTATATAAATCTTTCTCAGGGTAGCGTGTGTGTGTGTGTGTGTGTGTGTGTGTGCGTGTGCGTGTGTGTGTGTACAGGGATTTTGCACAGGGAGGTATATAAATCTTTCTCAGGGTAGTGTGTGTGTGTGTGTGTGCGTGTGTGTGTGTGTGTGTACAGGGATTTTCACGGGGAGGTATATAAATCTTTCTCAGGGTAGCGTGTGTGTGTGTGTGTGTGTGTGTGCGTGTGTGTGTGTGTACAGGGATTTTGCACAGGGAGGTATATGCATCTCTTGGGGTAGCCCACATAGCAGAAGTTTCCCACCGAGGATGCTAATCTTTCTATTCCCTACTCAGGTCACTCATGCTCACCTGGGCTCCGGGAGGGGGAACACTAAGTATCTGATGCTCCTGCAATCCCCAAAGCCACATGCCACAGAGATCCATGCACTGGCGTGAATCACTTATGGACTCTTGCTTTCTTCTCAGCTAGCTACTCCCCACGGCATCTTTCCAACCCGAGTCAGAGCTGCCTGGGCTTCCTGAACAGACTCTCAGGGTCCAAAAGAACCCGCTCTGGGGTAACAGCATAAGGCTGTATGTCCCGGGCCTCTGGAAGCCATTTTTCTTTAAACCGCTCAGATAAGGTTCTGGCTCACTGTTCTATTAACTGGGGTTTCCCTGTAGGGCTAAGATCTCTGGGTTCTCCTCTGCACTTGCCTCAGAACCATCCCCATAGACAAACTCTATGACCCATAGCCATGGGGGATGGGCTCTGCCGAGAAAGAAGAAATCTTCTAGAAGGGTGGATATTCACACTTGCTGCATGGAATGCCTGTGGGGGGCTCAGGCAGGAAGAGACGGTCTGTTGGTCCATGTGCCTGGTACAGGTATGTGCCAGCATGTATATGAAGGGGGCACTGTGCTAAGGACGGAGTTTGAAGGAAAATAGGGAGACCATGTACCGAAAGGAATTGCCTCTGTATAAAGTGTTGTCCCTGTGCTGCTGGGGATGTAGCCGTCCCATAAAACTTACTAGGCTAGATAAGACCAAACTTGTAGAACCATGTTGGTGGGCTGGTTTCTGGGTTGGAAGGAGAGGACTTATTTAAGAATTAAAATCTAATATAAAAGTAGACTGATCTAAAGAAGGCTCCTTAGAGGGGCAGGGTGAGGGTGGGGGACTAGGCAGCCCACCCTGTCCTCGCCTTCCTTCTGCCCTGGCTGAGCCTAGAAGGGGTGACCGGGCTCTGGCAGCAGCGACTCCCAGGAACTAGACAGGCGGGACATGAAACTGACCGGGGATGTTCGCTCAGTGGCCGCACGGTGGACCTGGGGAGCCTCGCCAGCTGTCTCGCCTTCCTCCTCTTGAGGCCTACGGAAGACACAACCCTCTTTAGTGTCAGGTGCCTGGTTTTCTCTGGCTCTCTACCCCCTGGGGAGCTCAGAGCATGCATAGCGCATTATCCTTGGCTCTCTTTCCCAGAGGTGCTCGGCAAGGACACGCCGCAAGGCTTCATGGGAAAAGTGAAGATAAATACTTGAGAAATGAATGAATTCCATGTGAGACAGCTTAAGGGCAGTGTCCAGGGGTTCCTAAGGAAGAGGCTGGCTTAGTGACAGCCATTGCTAGCCACCCCTTCCTTTCAGGCTACTGGACCCGGTGCAACCCAACTCTTAAGCTCCATCCATTCTGAATTGTCTTGACAGGGCACCCAGGAGAAGAGGTCAAACGTCTTTGTTCACATAGCAGCTGCTGGTCAGTAGCTTCCTTTCCCTACTCCCCAGCCGCCTCCTTTACAGCATGCTTGGCTTCCTGTACACAGGCACACAGTGCCGACACTCACCCAGGTTCCTCTGCGGGTCTTTCTGGAGTCTGGCGTTCCTTAAGCTCCAGCTGGGGGAGGAAAAGGTAAAGTGGTCAGAGCAGTCATGTAGGGGAGCTACATTCTCAGATAATCTCAGTTTGGCCCTGAACCCCAACATGCCCTAATGTCTGTACCCGAGTCACAGCCTTTGTCTTTGGTGTTTATGCGCCAGTACTTTCTTGTACCTGTTTACCCTCCGACACCAGCCCAGGTACACGGCAGCTGGCTGGGAGTACCTTGTAACAGCCCATCCCAATAGCTGCGGCCTTCCCGGTCCCCCAGACGACCTCCGCTCACCGTGGTGGGCTTCTCCAGGGCAGCAAAGCGCTCTGCCCAGCTCGCTGTGGACTTCTCAAAAGCCTCGTGCCTCTTGATGAGCTTTTCCACGCTGTCCACTGTGTGTCCAAAGTCCCGGCTGGCCAGATAGGGCTCCTGGGCGATCAGCCATGCCTCGGCCACAGAGGCATCCCTCGAGAACTGGCACACCTCCAGCACTGCCAGGAGAAGAAGCCACAAACCCACCCACAAGGCCCCAGGGTCAGTTAGCACTCACGTATCCCTCAACTATATGGGTACTTTGCTCAGTGGTGAATTTCTGTGTTAGCCATTCCATCCCCACACTAGAGGCCCACCCCATCTCTACCAATGACTACATGTCTACATAAAAATTTACATGTATCTCTTACCCCATCTCTACCAATGACTACATGTCTACATAAAAATTTACATGTATCTCTTACCCCATCTCTACCAATGACTACATGTCTACATAAAAATTTACATGTATCTCTTACCCCATCTCTACCAATGACTACATAAAAATTTACATGTATATAATGTTATTTACATAAATTTCTCTCTCTATATATATGTTATATAAATATATATAATAAAAATTATATATATTTATATATAATATTATATATACATACACACACACACACACACATATATATATATATAATTTTTTTATTTTGTATGGTGGTGCTGGGGGTCAAACTCAGGCCTACGTGCATACTAATACTAAGTAAATACTCTATCATTGAATTTCATCCCTAGCCCTTAGCTTTTGAGACAGGTCTCAGTGTTCAGTCTAGGCTAGCCTCAGACTCTCAATCCTCCTGCCTCGACCCCCGCCCCCCAAAGTGCTAAGATTAATTGTGTGTGCCACCACGCACAGTCACAGTCATAGTTTTATTTATTTTTTTTATTTTTTTGTTTTTCGATACAGTCATAGTTTTAAAGCAGCCATTGGGACCAACTTTATTGTGGCTCACATCGCCTCGCTTTAGGGAGCAATCCCCTGCCTCCAATTCTTGTTCTCATCCATCTCACAAGGTCACAGACGAGCCTGCATAGGGATCAACTAGTCCTGGCTTTATTCTTGTTCATGACTTACCTGGGAGGTAAGATTTTTCTTCTCTCTCTCCTCAGCCTCTAGCTGCTGGAGGACAGAGCACCTCACCTCCATAGAACAAGAAGGTCAAATACCCAGGAGAAACTAGTGCTGCCTGACCCCTCGCAAGCCACAGCTCAGCAGGGGAACCAACCTGGGCACAGGCAGGGCGGTAGTGGGTGACAAGAAGGGTGGGCAGGGGTAAGAGGGTGGAACATGTGTCTACACAGGCCTTCTTCCTGCCTTCACTCAGGCCGGGGCCTAGAGCCTTGTACTGCAATGGAATTTCCTCCAGGCAAGGTGTGGTACCTGCTACCTCCAGTAGGGGTCTCAGGTTCCCCAGCCCTGAGCTATACTCACACATGTGGAGCCTGTCAGAGCGGGCCTCCCACTTGTCATTCATCTCCTGCCTTCTGGACACCACCTGCTGCAATTTCTCCCGGATCTGTGGGGCAGAAAGGGGAAGAGCCCAGGCTTTAGCGATTCTCCCTACTGTCCCAGGCAGCCACACACAGCTTCCAAGAGCAAGCTTGGTCACACAGTCCTAGATTCAAGTCTCGGCTCTGCTACTTGCCAGTGTGTGGCTTTGGGGTCATGACTTCATCCTTCTGAGGCACCTGTGAGGTGTCTCACCTGTGAAGTAGAGTTAACAACTCGGAAGTACGTGCACATGTAGGTACCGAGCAGGTATGGGCCTGCTCTCCTTCAGTGAGCATCCACCTCCCCAAAGCAGGGGACAGGTTCCTATGGCTCCGATTTCTGGCCTGAAGGCAGGCACCTCAGCTCCTTGGAAGCATCCCCTCCTCCCCGTTCAGCTCCCTGAAGCTGCTTGGCCAGCAAGCATGGGCCAGGAACAATGAGGGACTCACCTCATCTGAGGCCTGGTGTTGCCGCTGAAGCAGGGACTCCCCGAGTTCTAGGCAGGTGCTAAAGTTCTTGGCTCTGGTGTTGATCTCAGCTTTGATGCCCTGGTGATACTTCAAGAGCAATTCCACAGAGGAGACATCCCTGGGGACAGGAGGGCCAGAGCAGAGATGCAGTTGGAGAGACAAATTGGGCCACTCAGACCTGCCTCAAGGAGTTGGTCCCTATTCTTTCTTCTCTCTGGCTAGCCTGCAATTCCTCTTCTGTCTCAGTCCCAGCAGTGACACTGGCATTTTAGTGTCTTCATTGGTCAGTGGCTCAGCAAGGTGAAGAGGTACCCCAGTGATGCCTGGGGAATATGATTTGACGGTAAAAAGGAATAAAGTACTGAATCATGTTTACATGGATGAGCCTTTGAAACAGGCGAAGGAAAGAAAGCAGCCACGGGAGATAATGTACTATGTGACACCATTTATATAAAACTTAGAGAACAGGTCAACCTAGAAAGACAGAAAGTAGAAAAGCAGCTGCCCCAGGGGCTAGAGTCAGGGAGCACAATGATTGACTACACATGGGAGTGGTTTTGTGCGTGCACATATACACGTGTGTGCGTGCGCGTGCATGTGTACAATCATATGTGTGTGTGTGTGTGTGTATAGTGCGTGTGTGTGGTGATGATGAAATATATTAACTTAGATTGTGGGCAATGATCGCATAATTGGGAATATATGAACACCACAGGATAATACACTTTAAATAGGTCAAGGATGGCATATGAATCATATCTCTGAAAATGTTAATGTGTATGGTGGCGGGGGAACAGAGGGACAGAGAGAGGTCATCAATACTGGCTGCGGCAGAGGTCCAGCCCCACTGGATTTCAATTGCCCATGAGTCTGACCTGGCCTCGTATGGACAGTTAACTTTATATTGAGTTTTAGGGGAGTGACCGTGACATCCCAGTGCTGAGGAAGAATGGTCTGGAGCCTGTCCACCTCTGGATATATGAGTCACCTGTTTTCACTGATAGTGGTCATGGTCCCCTTGGAGAATCTATACGACCTTTTACTTTGAAAAGGTCAGTCCTCCCAGCAGATGATAAATCACTGTGTTTCCATCCGAACCCAATCAGGTCTCTGGTACCCCTCAGGAACTTCCATTCACTGGGACCATCCCTCGGGGGAGGAGCCTTGACTCTCTCAGGATGTACGAGAGCAGTGGTTCTCAACCTGTGGGTCACAGCCCACTGGGGGTCAAATGACCTTTTCACAGGGGTTGACTAAGGCCATCGGAAAACACACTTACATTATGATTCATAACAGTAGCAAAATTACAGTTATGAAATAGCAACAAAAATGTTATGGTCAGGGTCACCACGACATGAGGAACTGTATTAAAGGGTCGCAGCGTCAGGAAGGTTGAGAACCATGGTACTTGAGCATCCCTGAGGACACACCCCTCACCTGGGTCTCTCCTGGGTCTCGATCTGCCGGATGATACTCTCCATCCAGGAGAGGAGGTCGCGAACCATGCTGAAGAAGCGGAACTTGTCTGCTGTGTCCACCAGCTGAGCCCGGCGCCCAGCGCATGCATCAAGTAGTGCCTGCCAGGCCGCGGACACCTCCTGCTCCTTGCTCTGGATGGCATCTGCATTCTCTCCTGCATATGCTGTCTGCAGTCGGGTGGCCACATCCTGGAACTGCTGCACCTGTGGTTTTATGATGTGTTATTGGGAGTGCAACCATCTCCATCAGAGTCCTCCCCAGGGTGCTACTGGGAAGCAGGCTGCTACAGGATAGGGTCCCCTGCTCTAGCACCTCTGCCTGCCCAGGGCATGTGCTAATCTCTGGCCCAGGATTTGAGAATAGGAGGGTCTGTCTCAATTCCCCTTGGCCTTCTCCGGAGTGCAACAATGAGAGACTGCGCAAGCACGGTCCTAATTAGCTCTCTTCCTCTTTAAGGCAATCCATCCAGAGGTACTACTATATCCCTGCTTCTGTGATGCGGGAACCAAGGCACAGGGATGCTAAGTGGGCAACTCCAGGTTCCTCCCACTAATCACAGGGACAGCTGGGACTGGACCTGTACACTCGGGTCCCTGGTTCTTATTCACCCCCATGCTCCCTCTTCAAAGATCCTTTGACTGGGGCCCACGCAGGGACAATGAAGCCTCTCTCCTCAAGCCTCAATGCAGCTATACCTGTCTCAGTAGTTCTGACACCCCAGATACAACAGTTACATACCAGACCCCACCTCCAGCAGGAGGACAAATCCCTAAGATAAACCAGGGGTCCAGCTTTGTCGGTGTTCTCTGAACCCTGCAGAGCCAGCTTAAGACTGTACAGTAGCCCAACTCTCCGTACTCCACTGGAAGCCTGGGGAGCTGGCAGCTGGAGTCCCTTGCTTAATCCTTTCTACCTAGTCAAGCTCAGAGAAATCTAGAGAGTCTACAGAGGTTCCTCAGGGTTTGCCCCAGTCATCAGGGAGTGGATTTAGGCAGAATATTTTTTTCATTATTCTAAATAGATTTTCTCTGTAACTTTGGAGCCTGTCCTGGAACTCACTCAATAGACGAGGCTGTTCTTGAACTCACAGATATCCACCTATCTCTACCTCCCGGTTGCTAGGATTAAAGGTGTGTGCCACCACCGCCTGGCAATTCAGGCAACTCTTAGGGACTCTAGAACCCCGTGAATGGCAGCCCTGTCTGATAGCTAACTAAACATGAGGGATCTTGAGCCAGGGCACTAGGACCTGCGTTCAGGCTCCACTTTGAATCTCTTATTTTCCAGGCAACCGTGACCCTCTCTGCCTCATTGTCCTTGTCTGCAAACACACCGTGAGTGCCTCCTCAGAGGCGGCTGTGAAGATCCAGCAACTGCGCACATCACTTGAAATCATACCTAGTACTGACACAGCACGGCTGTGCTCGCTAGTAAACAGTACACAAGCCAGAAGACTGCAGCTTGCAGCATGACTCCTGAAACTAATAAATTCCCGAGAGCTGCTGGGCTCTGTCCTGTGCTGCTGGCTGTCCAAGGAAGAGAAACCAGGAGAAGGTGGTTGAGATGCCTACAGGTAGGAAGCGGGTGGAAGGTACCTGCACACCCAGGAGGTGGAGCTCCCGCTCGAAGGCGGTGTGGACCCGGTGGAAAGACTCAGCCGTGCTGGCGTCCAGCCCCACATCCTCGGGCAGCTCTCTGTGCTTCTCATCTATGAGGCCCAGGATCTCAGTGCCTGTGTAGAAGTAGCGGTGCCGGTCGTAGGAGGCAGCCAGCAGCTGCATGCGGGTGTCAATGAGCTCCAGCAGGTCGGCCCACATGTCATTCAGTCCATCCTTCCACTCGGCAATGGTGGCTGCCTCGCTGTGGCCGGCGTCGATGAGCCGCTCGATGATAGCATTCACGTTGTCTACCCGCTCCTGCCCGATCGCCCCTGTCTCCCGGGCGAAGTCTCGGAACTTGTCACGGAGCATCTGAACACAGGGTAGACAGAATGTGGTTAGCTGAGCGCAAGGGCGCGTGGGGTCACTTTGTCAGGTTGCCACTGTGGCCACCTGGAGCTGGCTGTCACATGCTCTCCAGGGTCCACTGTCTTTCAGTTACCCCCACTGGCGTGACCGCATCTCTGCAGTTTCTCCCACTTGGCAGGGGAGGGGACAGGTGGGTCTGGGGTGACGGTGGCCTCTGTCTACGAAGTTAGAGGAAGGCAAAGAAAGTAAGAGCTGTGGGTACTCACGGTCACGTGGTCAAAGTCTTGCCCCATTTCCTGGGATGAGGCCACCATCTCTTTCTCTGTAATCCACTGCTCCAAGTCGTCAGCCTCTCTCTTGAGCTGGAACAGGTGGTACATGTTCTCCAGCTTCCGCCTGCGCTCCTCAGCCATGTCCTTCAGCCCCGCATACTGCTTATCTACTTGTCCCTGGAGCCTGATGATCTGTTCCCTGGGAGCCAAACCAAGAAATGCTTTAAGGAAGGTGACCAAGACCCGAAGCATGGCCTGGGGGAGCCTTCTTGCCTAGCAGGTTGTGAGATCACAGGGTCCATCTCAGTACAACGAAACAAAATACAATAGAAGAACCCAGAGTAGCGGGCTTAGAGGTGACGACCTACTCTTCTCCAGACCCCAGAAATTACAACGGTTTTCCCAGGAAAAGAACTGGGGAGAAAAGGAAGCACACCCCCATCAGGAGACAGCAGGGTTGTATTGGAATTCTGTCCCAGTACCCCCCCCCCATACACACACACACACACACACACACACACACACACACAGATTCACAGATTCAAGTACAAAGCATGGATCACGGATGAAGCTTCAGAAGGAGTGATTCCAATTAGCTCTCCAGATAAGGATAGAACCAGAGATTCAGTTCTTGGGGTTCCCTGGGAGATGTGTGGGGTGACTGCCCAGGAAACACAGTGTGTGTTGGGAGGTGTGTCCTAATATCCTAATGGTAGCTGAGGAGAGGGCCATGGCTGAGGCAGCCTGTGAAGTCTGGGCAGTATTTAGTTACCTGACTCCCACCTAAGAATTTGCTGCAAGACCTTCAGGTCTCTTAGGACAGGGTAACTCTTCAAAAGTGGCGCTCCCAGTTCACCAGGGGCACTCTGACCCTGACCTTTCTATAAATGCAGTCTTGGGGGGCCTACTTTGTATGACTTCTGTGCACAACCCAAAGAATAAAATGAAATAGGGACAACCAGTAGTTCAGAGACCTCTAGTTCTGCGGAAACCGGTCCCATTTCTTCCCCCTTGGACCTAAAGGGACCCTGGTTTGATTTCCACACCCGGTCGTATCAGCCCAGGGGGCACACATACCCCTCAGGGTGGCCTGCAGACAGCAGGTTCTGGGCGCGGCCGGCCAGCTGCTTGATATTCCGCCCGTACTCCTCCACCGTGCGCTGCTGCCGCAGGTGCCGCTTGAGCATCACGATAGCGCCCTCTTCATCCTGCCAAGCAGCAGTGGTCAGCACCAGAGTGCCGTCCCACCACACACCATCCACCATCCGAGCGCTGCCCCACCTGACTCTGTTCTTTGGAAAGCTAAGGCCGAGCTCTGGGGAGCCCAGCTGAAGAGGAAAGCCTTCATGCCTTCCCTTCCTGTTCCTGTGACTCCTAGGAGGGCTGTTCTGGGCTCCTCTCTCAACTCCTTAGAGTCTTACTTGGTATCTGCTTTGCCTTTCAAGCCCAACCCCAATAATCTGTCCCTCGGAAAACATCCTAGGTCCTGGGAAGCTGGCTCAGAGGAGGAAACCTATTCCTCTGAGTCTCCCCAAATGACAATGGCTTCTCTGGGGGAAATAACTGGGTTATTGCAATCTTGAGAGACCCCTTTATATCCTTTGTCACCCCATCTGGTAGCATAGCTACAATATACCATGAAGAGCCTGGGGTGGAACACCTACTGGTGGCGAGTGGCAGACCTGTAGGATGTTCTTAATGAGGTGGGATGCCCTAAGGGGTACCACAGGAGAGCAGGAGTCTGTAGGTTCCTACACACCCATAACCTGCAGGCTTCCCAAGTGCCTGCCCACCCCAACTCTGTCCATCCGCTCAGCACTCTGGCTGGCAGATTCTGCCATCCCAGCATACCTTAGGGGGCTCGTCAGAGAACACATAGAGCTCCTGCTCGCCGATCCAGGCTTCCGCCTCGCCAGCATCCAGGTAGTACTGCTGTGCCTCATGGGCATCCCGCAGGCGCTGCAGCCGGCCAGCTGCCGCCTCCCGCAGTGTGTCCCACGAGCCCTGCAGATGCCCCAGGCGCTCCTCGACGTCTTGGCAGTCGATCTCTGCCGCCTTCACCAGCTGCTGCCCTCGTTGTAGCACATCCTCCACCCGTGGGGCATGGCCCAGGATCTCATTCTGCAGGGTCTGCGGCCAGAGGAAGGACTCAGAGGCAGAGCCTTCTCACCGCAGGAGGATGCAGAGGGAGACCCCTCCCTCCCTCTCCTGCCAGAGCAGAGCAAGTGATAGCCTTAACACTGTTCCTGAGAAGTTGGTACAATGCAGTGAAGACAGGGCTGAGACTAAAGCACAGATCTTGCTGATTCCACAGTCTTTGTGTTTTGAAAAAAAAAATCTTAAAGAGATTTTTATTTATTTTTTACTTGTGTGTTTATCTGTGTCTGAGTGTATGCCACATGTGTGCAGGTACCCTTGGAGGCCAGAAGAGGGCACTAGATTCCCTTGAATGGGAGATACAAATAGTTGTGAGCTGTCTGATGGAGGTGCTGGGAACTGAACTCAGGTTCTTTAGGAGGGCAGTAAGTGCTCTTAACTGCCAGTCACCTCTTCCTTCAGTCCACCCTCCCCCAACCCTAGCCCCACACTATTTGAGACAGGGTCTTATGTAGCTCTGGACTGGCCTTGAAAGCAAGATCCTTCTGCTTCCATCATGCTCAGAAACTGGGGTTACAGGTATTCACCACATGCTCAGTGTATGTGGAGCGGACTCATGGCTTTGCACATGCTAGGTGAAGTTCTACCATCTATGCTGCATCTGCAGGCTAAACTGTGTTCTAGACGACTCCCTATAGCTGCATCCTCAGGCTAACCTGTGCTCTGGACCACTCCCTATAGCTGCATCCGCAGGCTAAACCATGCTCTGAACCACTCCCTATGGCTGCATCCTGGAGCTAGATTCCAGGTGTCTGTGCTAGGGGAAAGAAGAAGGACTTCAAACTGGCCAACTGCCATCACTAGCATTTTTCTTTGTTTGTTCCAGGCAAAAGAACAAACTGATGGCTACCCCTCGGGGAAAGCTTTGGCTTTTATTTCTCTCCATTTTCATGTCTCAAATCTGAACTGTGTATTATTATTTCTTGTTTGAGCCCAAATGGCCCTTTCCTTGCTCTGCAGTAACTGGATTACATTTTTCTTCAGGACGCCCAGATACTTGATTCCCTTTCTGGATCCTAGAGACCCAGGCTTGCTGTAGCTTCTGTGTATACTCCTAGGTTCCTTAGACCTGTTTCCTCCCTCTTGACAATTTCCTCAAACCCTTTAAAATCATTTAAAGACAGGAGCCCTGAGGGCAGAGTGTGAGCAGACCACCAACTTCCAGCACTTAAACATACACGAATAACAAACAATGTGCATGAGAAGTATGGCTGGAGTGTGTATCGTACTTTACACTCAGAATCTTGCTTTCTGGAGAAAGGTCTGTGGCCAACCCCAAGCCAGGCATGAAGCTACTGCGATCCCACACAGCTGGCTTTCTTAGGATTTAGGCTCCCTCTGCAGCCCCGACAGGGAAAGTGCTTGGTGCCTGCCTATAATTCAGAATTTCAGCAGGAAGTACCTAATCTGTTCTAAGAGAGTGGATCAGCAGATGCTTGCTTCTGGGACTCAAGGGTCGAAATTCATTGGCTCAAGGGGTTGAGCCTCACAGGGATGGTCACGTGTCCAGAAGAACAGGGTCTATATACCCCCAGGACACTGCATATGCCAAGCTTAGCCCCAGGAGAGGGCTAGGCAGTGCTTCAGTGCTGGTGGCATCCTCTTGGGAGGCTACCCAAAATAGGACGATGGCAGCACATTGACCCCACCCCTTCAAGCCAGGCACTCATTTGAGCCTAGTAGAGTCTGGTGGTCCCAAATTCCCAAGTAACACGATGCTTCCTTCATCTGTGATCCTCCCAGAATCCGCTCTGCAGCCACTTTAAGCATTGCCCTTTCTGCATTGCAACTTCCCATGAAGTTAGGGGACTGAAAGCAACCATCAGGAGCAATAATCTGCTGTCACCAGCCTTCTGCACAGCAGCTAGGCTGACCCCCTGGGGGCCAGGCTGGAACAAGCAGGGGCAGATGCACTGGTGAGGTGGGACTCACCTGGTTCTTCTTCATGAACAGCTGCACAGTTTGCAGATTAGTGCCATAGTCAGCGGACTGAGCCAGTGGCAGCCTCTCTTCCACCCAGAGCTGCAGAGACCAGAAGGCAGGAAGACAGCTGAGGTAATATTCCCAGACAGCTACCCCTTTCCCGAACACCCTCAAAGAGCCAGACAAGGCGCTACCTGGCTCTTCCCAACACCCTCATTCTACAGACAGATGTTTCAAACTAGGTTTCCAAATAACCTGCTCCCTTTCCCAAAGTGGGATCTTGATCCCACGGTCTGACTGACCAGTACTAACAGTGACTTGTAAGTTACCATTAACAAAGGACCTGTCCTGATTTTTCTATTTAGTGCAATCTCCAAAGCAACCCTACGAGGTAAGGGCAAGATGGCCAGTCATCCGTTGCCAAGATTTCTCTGGACAGCATCAGCTAGCCCTGTGGTATCTGGCACCTCAGCTCTATGGGGAGAGAGGCTGTAGCCCACGTACCGTCTCATCCTCCAAGTCCCGGCTGATCTGTAGCTTGGCTTTGGATAATTCCAGCTGCTTCCTCCTCCTCCCCAGAGGTTCTAGAAGATCTAGGAACCGCTTCTCGATGCTCATGTCTGTGTCTCCTGCCTCCGCTCCCAGCGAGGGTGCCTCAGCAAAAAGTTCTTCCAGCTCCTCCTTCCGCAAGTTCACTTGGTCCTCCACTCGCTGGGACACAGGGACCAGTGTCAGTACTGTCTGTGACACCTGGACAGGGGCTGTCCCTCCACCCACCCATCTCCCATCCACTTTTAAAGTGCAGCCTCCTCCAAGAAGTTTCCATGGCTGCCTCCCCACTTCTATTTCGCATGCACCTTTTTACTAGATTCCTGCCCTGCCCATTGCAAAAGGGTAGGAGCCGGCTTCTGAATCAGGAGCCATTTTTTGCAGAATACCAACAGAAGGAGCGCTTACTTTAAGGCTTCAGGTTGGCTCCCTAAGATCCCTTCTACTCCAACACTCTGAGTCTACCGCCTCTTCACATGCCTTCAACTTAGCCAGCATCCGGTTGACAGTGGTCAGATCCTTGCCCAAGTCGTCTGATCGCAGCTGGTCCTCCATGGCGCCGATCCATTTGTTAAGGTCTGCGTGGGTCTGCAAGCGCAGGTCGGAGCTCCGGGCAGCCGAAAGCTGTTCAGTCTTCGCCTTCGTGGTCGTCTGCAGCTCATCCCAGAGCTTGTGCAGGGCATCCAGCCTTTCTGACACCACATCCTTGAACTGGGGCTTCTCTTCCATCAGCTGCCTCCCTTCCTGTGGGGGAAGGAGAGCTCACTCTTGGTTTCAGTGGCCTTTGAGGGGCCCCACTCCAGGTGTTTGCAAGAGAAATCCTGAAGGGAAGTTGGTAAGGCTAGGAATTGACACAGACCTTGGGTGAGGCGCCACCCAAACACCCTTTGAACTCTGCAAGGCCGTGTGGGTCAGGGAGAGCAGTGTTGTTGCAAAGGACTCAGAAGGATCCTAGTAAAAGGGACTGATACTCAAAGAAAAATTCAAGATTCATTTAGGAGGCAGGGCTGCTAACACAGGTTTATCACTCTAGCACTCAGAAGGCTGAGGCAGGAGGATAGTGAGCTGAAGGCCAGCCTGATGTACGAAATGAACTAAAGTCTAATTCTAGCAACTTAGTGAGACCTTGTCTCAAAAAAACAAAACAAAACAAAACAAAACCCAAAAAACAAAATGGGGGGGGGGGAGAATCTAGGTATAAGGTAGAGGTTTAATTCCTGGTTATCCCTCCCCTAGGAAATAAAAGAAAAGAAAAGAAAAGAAAGAGAGAGAGAGTAAGAAAGAAATAAAAAAGAACATCATAATCCATCCAGGAGTCAGGTATAGAGGTACACAACAGTAATCTATCAACTCAGGCTGAAGCAGGGAAGATCATGAGTTCAAGGCTATCCTGAGCTACAGAGCAAAACCCTGTCTCATAAAACAACAACAACAACAATAATAATGAATAAACTAACAAATAAATCAGATCCAGGTAGCCATAGCATGGGAACCCCTTACAAGTTCCAGAAGTAGTGTGTTTGCCTCAGGAATAAGTTGGTCATTGGGGCTGCCTGACCATGTTTCCCTGTATAAATGTCTGTGGTTTGGGTGTGGAGAGTAGAATAGAACTTGGCTCTAGGCAAATATTGTATTAATAGCGGTCAATATTATCAATGACCTCACAATTGCCAAACACTATCTTAAATGCTTTATCTGTCTACAAGCATGCCATGCCCACAACTCAATTGTTAAGAGCTATTGTCCCCATTTCAGAGAGGAAGAGCTGAGGGCAGAGAAGAGAAGCCAGTCTGGCTCCCGAGGCTAAGCCCTAACCACTTGGCTTCAGGCGGACACTGGGCCTACTTCTTACTAGACAGCCACAGCGGGGAGAGCCATGATTCCCAGGTGTAAGTCCTGCCACACTCTGGCCTGTGCCACTGGAAAGCCCAATACAGAGAGGCCCCATGTTTTCATCCTCAAGGGCAGTGAATAGCTGCTTCCTCTTGGTTTTGCCCATCCAGACAACAGGGAACACAGTACTGGAAGGGTAGCAGAAATGACTGCCCCCTGGCTACTGGCTACTGAACCCTAATTGTTCTCACCGGGTTTAACGAGTCTAGCTACAGCAGGAACACTAAAGCCTTCATTACTGTTTAGAGCAGGTTGTTTTATTTTCACTGCCAAGTTCTATACAGTACAGCAAGCTTCGGGACTGTCTGTGTCATGAATGCCGCTCCCGCCTCGGGAGCACATCTGAGCTCATTCCTCTACTTACTGCATCAATGTTCTCAAGCCACCCTTGATGCGAAGCCAGTTCTGCCACAAATGCCTGGTGCTTCATCCATTTGTTGTGAAGGTTGCGTGCTTCGTCATAGGAGACATCAGATGATGTCAGCAGTTTGTCATTGATCCAGAGAGTAAGCTGCGGGCAGAAATGGTAAGCCCTGTTTCCTGAGTGTACCACTTTGGCAAGGCAGGATCGTGAGTCTCCCACCACTAGCTGCAGGGTCTCCCACTGCTAGCTGCAGGGTCTCCCACGGCTAGCTGCAGGGTCTCCCACCGCTAGCTGCAGGGTCTCCCAAGGCTAGCTGCAGGGTCTCCTACCGCTAGCTGCAGGGTCTCCCAAGGCTAGCTGCAGGGTCTCCCACTGCTAGCTGCAGGGTCTCCCACGGCTAGCTGCAGATGGAGGTCAAGGGGATACCCATGTCTTCCTCCCTAGAGTGTGTGTGGTTCTGAGATAGTTTGCTCTTTCCATAGTTCCAGGCCCTAGAACAAGGCCTGAGATACTGCAATAACTCAGTATATTCTTACTAGATAGATAGGTGGATAAATCCATCCAGACAGTGGGTGATAAATAATTAATAAACACCAAGAAGATGCTACATCAGGAAGAGGTTAACAGCAATGACAATTAAAAAGGGGAAGGGAAAGTTGTGTGTGCAGTATTTCCAAGATGGCTGTACCAAAGGCAAAGGCAAATGGAAACAAAGTCATATGGATTGAGAGGAAGTCCTAAGACGAGAGCAAGTGGGGTGTCAGAGACAGACCCATTCATTGCACGTGGGGAGTTCCATCAGCAGACTTTCCCCTTAAGGCTTTTATCCATCTGCCCTCAGGGGGCCTAACAATCTGTTTGTCCCTGGGCCCAGAATTAGTCCATAATTTAAGGACCCAGGACAAAATGAAGATGCTCAAAAGTATTAACGGATGTCAAGTCAGCATCACCAGGGCATTATAATTGGGTCCTTTGTGGGATGCTGTGTGGATGGAAACATGGATCAGACATCCTTGCACGTAGCCCTGTCTAGACCCTAGGTCGTTCCAACCCAGAATGTTCTCAGACCACTCTTGGAGAACATGGTCCGAGATCGGGTAAATAAAAGGGTGACTTCAGACTTGGGGGTTGAGAGCAGAGAAGAAGTGTAGAATGAAAGGCTGCAAGGAATGTCAAGCTGAGTACCCCGAGTCCCCAGCTCATGAGATGTCACTAGTCTTGGGTGAGACAGGAATCCTATGGCCTCATTCTTTCGAGCCCTTCAGACTGAAATCAAAGAAACACCCAACTGTTGGCCTCACCTCCTTGCAGTTCTGGAGGAAGTTCTGTAACTCCAGGTTGTCTTTTAGGAGAATTGTAACCTCCTGGGCCTTCTCATTGTTCTTATTGTGCCTGAGAAGCCAAAGGAAGTCACACTAGCACCAAGTCTGGCATCCTTGCCCGGCACCCCAACCCCAGTAGCACAGGGCCTCACGGTCCTTGGGGTGGGGAGTACCTGTCTTCAATCAGCTGCACCTTCTCTTTGATCTTGTCCGAATACAGGTTGCCCTCAGCCACCAGCATGTTTCCAGAGTCCACAGGACTCAAGACCTTCTGGCGGTTGTTCTCCATAGACCCTAAGAAATCTTCAAACTTTCGGATCCCAGCCTCCGCTGCTGCCAGGGAATCTGGAGGCTCTAAATGAGCCAGGGTGTATTCCTGTTAAAGCAAGGTTTCCAGAGGAGGCCTGAGGATGGGCTAAGCGAAAGCACCACGGGCAGCTTGTGCAGGCTGCAGTGCACCCTTAGAGCAGGGCAAAGAGAGTGTTCTACTCCCCAGGCGTGGCCTTCCATTCCCACCTGAGGCAGGGCGCATGGCCAGTGGTGAAAACTACAGGGAAGGGCAGTAATGCAGGGCAAGGTTCACTTCTCTAGCTTCAGAATGGCCCCAAAACAAGACAGTTTGGGACATACGACCAGAAAGTGACACGAAGAGGAAGGAGCAGAGGATTTCCTTTAACAGGTGACCACTACTTCACCACTAGTAAGTCTCCCAAGGGAATCCTGTGCCCAAGCCCTGTATGCTTCTCCCTACCTGGTTGCTGAGGATGGCTTCAGCCTGCTTGGCATCTTTCTGGAACTCTTGGAAGCCCAGGCACTGGGTGAGGGAGTGCCCTCGGCTTTCCCACATCCGGCGCAGAGCGTCCCAGCCAGTATCTAGGCCCTCTAGCCGCTGACCCAGAAGCTGGTACTCTGGGTCCCTCTGGCCTTCGATCACCTTCTCCCCAGAAGCTTTGACCTGGTGGTAATTGTCTTTATGCGCATCAATCTCTTCCTTAATGGCTGCATGCTGCTGTAGGAGCTGCTCAACCTCCGGGAGTGATTCAGGCATGTCCTCAGAGGCCACTGCCTTTTGGGCCATCGACAGCCAGGCCTGGAAGTCATCCAGCTCCTGCAGGAAAGCCTGCAGCTTGCTGGCCTCACCTAAGGAGAGCTCCTGATCTTGCAAGGCATCTTGCAGGCCCTTCCACAGCTTCTCAACATCTGCTTGCCTCTGGCCAATGTCCTCTTTCTGTTCAGGGTGTGACTCCATCAAATGCTGTGACTCACGTTGCAGCGCACTCACACGGTCCTGGATGGCCAGCTTATCCCGCTCCAGCCCTAACAACTTCCGTTGGATGGAGATGACCCCCGCCAGGTCCTGCCCCAGGTCCTTGATAGACTCCACAACTTTCGTCTTGTCCACGATCCACTTGCTGGTCTCCTCACAATCCACACAGTAGTTGTTCACCCGAAGAGCCGAGTCCACAGCCTCTCTCTGCTCCGACACCACGGCCTGGAAGTCCTGCCATCTGCCAGAGGAGACAAAGGCCAAGGGGACCCAGATACCATGCTGTCTTTAACTCTTCCCACAGAAGCCCCTTGCCCACATTTCTTACGAGTCTTCCCCACAGACCTCCTGTTACCCGCCATCCCCTAAAACGTATCTACCTATTGTGGGTAAACAAAAATAACTTGTCCAATTTTACTCAAGATGTACTGATGAATCTCTGTCAGCCAATGATCTTTAAGAGGTGGGACCAGGTTAGGGCATGACCTTTTGGGTACCCAGAAAAAAAAAAAACCCACTGGCCGCCCAAGGTTTGCTCTGTCTCTGTGGTTCCCACGCTACACAACTGAGGTTGGACTTCTCGTTCCTGTTTCGTGAGTTTGTCCCTTATAATAAAGAAAATATAATTGGTTTATTTTGTAGTTAGCCTGGGATTCTTGGACCTGCCTCTGGCAACAATATATCTATCAGAGAACCAGAATTCCTTGATTCTCAAGAGTCAAACAATGATATGATCCTAGCTATATGTAATGTTCAACTAGACTTTAGGTAAACATGAATGCCCTTGGATCTGCGATGGTTAGGCTTTTGGCTAGTGGGAAGGTAATATGCATTTAGTAGGAACTGTGCTTTGAATGTTGTCCTTTGCCTGAGCTGGAAGTATCACATGCAGTGATATTTCATTTGTATTTTAATAAATAAAGCTTGCCTGAAGATCAGAATGCAAAACAGCCACACTAGTCAACGCTAGTCAGCCACACAGGCCAGGCAGTGGTGGCACACACCTTTAACCCCAGCAGCCACACTAGTTAGCCATAGAGGCTGGGCGGTGGTGGTGCACACCTTTAATCCCAGCACTAGAGAGGAATATAAGGCAGGATGAGACAGGAACTCGCTCTCCTTCAGTCTGAAGATTTCCTAGAGGTAAGAGCTCTCTAGTGAGTGGCTTGGCTGATGTGCTTTTTCTGATCTTCAGGTTGAACCTCCATATCTGTCTCTGGGTTTTTATTATTTGTGCTACAATCAGGTATGGTACTGTGGTGGTGGTGGGCAGGGGCAGCAGGCTGCAGCTCCCAATCAGCCGTGTGACCACAGGTTAACAACCAACACTACAGACTGACAGGTTGCTAAGCGAGGTGACTGGCAACTTTGAGCTGCCAAGACTGGTCTCTGACGCTTGGTACAGTGGGCCTCCTATTTTAGTTTCCAGAGCAGCTAAGACTAGTGCCACAATGCATGACCATACGTGTGTGTGTGTGTGTGTGTGTGTGTGTGTGTGTGAGAGAGAGAGAGAGAGAGAGAGAGAGAGAGGGGTATGTGTGTGCATGTGTGTATGGGGGCATGCACTCCTGTGTGCATATGTGAAGGCCACAGGATGATGTCAGGTGTTTTCCCCTTCCCCCATCTTATTTTTTGAGACAGTTCCACACGAGACCCGATGCAGTTTTGGCTAGGCTAGCTGCCTGTCTCTGTCCCACCCCATCCCCATGCTGGGAATACAATTACACTTATATTCCCTGGTTTTTATGTGAGTGTTGGGGATTTGAACGCAGGTCCTCTTGCTTGCATAGCAAGCTCTGATACCCACTTGCCCCCTGCAAATGCATTTTCTGCTTATGATATGGACAACGTACAATGGGTTTATTGGGTTATCACTCCATCGCAAGTCAGAGAGCATCTGCATACAATTTCCCTAGAGTTTTAGAAACGTTGGAAATATCTAGAAAGCTCACAGTATTAACTTCAAGAATGCTTCAGGACAGTTCTCAGCTTCCCTTCAGAGAAGTTTGAAAATGCTCGAGGCTACATTCAAAGTGCCCTAGGGCCTGAAAACAAAAATGAGAGAGGCCTGGCGAAAAGAGAAGAGAAGGAAAGAGAGGAGAGGAGGACTCCAGCTAGGACTGTGATGACAATGTGCAGCAATATCAGTCTTCAGGTGCGACGCGGCTATGAAATGGGAGATACGCCAAGGTCTGGCATATGTCCTGGAGTCCTTCAGTGAGTCTTAGAGAGCTGTCCACCTGCCACGCAGACCACTGAGTCCACGCTTACCCACCTCACAGCAGAAGAATCCGTAGCACACAAGAGTAAACTAAATGTCTGTGTGGTAGTTTGGATGAGAAATGTCCCCTCCTAAGCTCAGGTATTTGGACACTTGGTCCCCAGCTGGTGGCACTGTCTGGGGGAACTATGGAATCATTAGGAGGCGCAGCCTTGTTTGAGGAAGTACATCACTTTGGATGGAGTTTGACTGTTTGTAGGGTTACTGTACTTCCTGCTCACTCTTTCTGCTTTGCACTTAGGGTTTAGCATCTGAGTTCTCAGCCTCCTGCCCCTGATGCCATGCTATTATTTCTTTCTGCCATACCCCTCCTTTTTATCTGTCTGAAACCAGACGTTCCTTTTACAAGTCACCTTGTTTAGGGCATTGGCCACCACAGCTGAATGGAAATTAACAAGAGAGGCTGATAGCAGAGATTCCCTGGAAGAACCTGACCATGTTGTTTTCTGGAGGAATAGGGAAGACTTTGGAATTCGGGGCTAGAAGAACAGCCGAATATTGTAAGCGGAGTTTAATAAGCCACTCTAGTAGGAGCCTGGAGGACAGTAGTGCCGAGAGCACTGAGGGCCTTAGAGGCCCAACTCAAGAGCTTTCGGAGGAGAGCAAGGCCATTAACAGCAGCTGCTTAGAGACCATTCTTGTAAGATTCTGGCAAATGCCCATGTTGTGAGAACTTGCTTGAGGCTAAATTTAAAAGTAATGACCTAGTTTCTTCGGTGAAGAAAATTTCAAGACTACGTAACGTTTGTCTGGTCTGTGGCCTACGTATGACTGATAGTGCTTATGCAGGTTTTCAGCGAAAGAAAGCAAGTGGGGCAGAAGGAAATATAAAATGCATGGTCCCAAGAGAAAGGGAGCACCCTGAAGCGTTATGTTCTGGCTAAGGCGTGTGCTGGAAGACGTTGTTACGGCGACTGGTGCCATTAAGTGGAGGACTTTTCTGGACTGGGATAAAGGGAAGTGTACCCTCGGGGCAAGACCCCATCCAACTAAGTCCCCAGCTTGTGAAAGAGAGCAAGAGAGCATAAAGTGTGTGTGTGAGTGTGTGTGTGTGTGTGTGTGTGTGTGTGGTGTTCTCTTAAGTGCAATCAAAAGCCGCTGCTAATGCAGTTCAAGGCGATCAGGGTCCATCCCAAGCTGCTGGTCTAACTTGGAAGTGTCATCCACATGGCTCTGACTTTAGAGGCATGATGGATGTAAGAGAGAAGGGGTCATGGTTTCTTCCTCCATCATTTCAAAAAGTCACCGACGCCAGGCGACAGGTGATGGGAGAAACCCTACGTGAAGGCCCTGAGAGGGCAAGAGGTTTGAGAGGTCATGGCATGAGGCTGTGAAAGTGAAGTGGGGTTGCCATGGAAACTCCAGGTTGTTGGAGATGCCAAGAGCTACACACAGGAAGTGGAGCCAGCCTGAGAGAGAGAAGTATGTTGCAGGCAGCAAAGCCAGAGAGACGGAACCATCTAAGCCTTTGACATGGGACCCGGAGCTATAGGATTTGGAGTTTGCCCTGCTGGGCTTTGCTTTGGTCCAGTATTTCTTCATTATACCTCCACTCCTCTCTTTTGGAATGGAAATGCATATTCTGTGCCATTATATGTTGGAATTATAGGATTTGATTTTTGCTTTATCAGGGGCTTACGGTTAAGGAAGGGCTTGCCTTGAGTCTCTGAAGAGACTTTGGACTTTAAAACAGTGTTGAGACTCAGAGACCATGGGGACTTTGGAAGTGGAGATAAATGCATTTTGCATCATGATGTGCATGGCATGAGCCTCTGGGGTCAGGGAGTGGGATGTGGTGGTTTGAATGAGAAATGCCCCTCACAGACTTGGGCGCTGAACACTTGGTCCCCAGATGGTGGCGCTGTCTGGGGAGGCTGGGAGCCTTTGGAGCTCTTGCTACTTCCTGTTTGCTCTCTCTGTTGTGCTTGAGGATGATGAATGAGGAAACTGGGTGTACGTTCCATTTAACACGTTTTCTGTAAACAGCATGCTATGTTTGCCAGACCCTGCTTCATATGTTATATGTTAATGTTACATGTTAATCACGTCATTTCGCTGCATCACTTTCTTGCTGGACCTAATCTGGATCTAGTGTTTTAGTGTTGGCCCTGGGGATTGAACCCAGATCCTTGTGCACGCTAAGTACACTGTACCGCTATCCTATTTCCCCAGATATCTCATGTTATTTTGCTCACTATGTTCTTGAAGCAATGGAATAGTTACCATCTCGCCCAGGCGTGCAGGAGGTTATGCCCCTGAGGTTATGTCAGTACATTCTATGATGTTCACACAGTGACAAAACTGCCCAATGGCGCATTTCCAATATGATATTCCTGGTAGTAAGCATTTCAGAACTGTATGTTATAAACTCAAGGTAAGAGGGGCTGGAGAGAGGCCTCGGCAGTTAAGAGCACTGCTGCTCCTGCAGAAGACTTGGGTTTGGTTCCCAGCACCCACAATGGCAGCCAACAACCATTTCAAACTCCAGAATTCCCTCTTCTGACCTCTGAGGAAGGAGGTGTGAATACGGTATACATATACATATACACACAGGCTCATACACACCCAGAAATGAACGAATCTTTAAACACAAGGTAGGATGCAAAGCTCAGAACTAGTGAGAAGGCAGGCAGGGGTGTTTTTCAACCGGCAAAAGAGCCTGGCCTGGGTTCAGCATGGCCAGGATTTGGAATCTGTAGTTGGGAGAACAATCACATGGGCAGAGAGGAACGGAAGTGGGGGAGTGGCTCTGTGGTGGGGAACAGAATGAACATGAGATGAATCAGGGCATCTCTGAGGAGCTGAGCCAGAATAAACATGTCAAGATTCTGAGGAGACGATTTTCACTATTCAACATCAGTCCAAACATTCTAACCCAAGGAGCTGGTCCCAAGTGGGGTGAGCTCCATGGTAAAGAGGTGGCCTTCCCTTCTCTGCTGTATTGAATGGCTTTTCAGGCCTCTCCGCTCTTAGACTTAATGGAAACTACCTCATCGTTCTGCGCCTCAGCTCTTCTCCATCCTGAGAATGGCAACTGCAACCCATTGAGGTGCCAGGGCGTGGCTTAGCCTTTGTAACAGGCAGCACACTGAGACCAGCATGCATTGCACAGCTGGCAAGTTCTCCCTGCCCAGAAGCTTCTCTGGTTTAAACTGATCTAACTGCTTCCCTTAAAAAGCAACTCAAAAAAAAAATCCCCCGCCCCTTTCACTCACATGTAGAGAGTACCTATAAGCCTAATAAAGAGGCTTACTTCTTTGAATGAACATCAGACTTGCAGGTCCCAGCCTTGGATGCTGAGATGCTCAGCCCTATTCCACTGGCTCTAGGCCATCTCTTTCAGCTTGGGGTTCCCAACAGGCTCTCAACGGTCCCCACAGTTTCTTTGCAGCGGACTGTCCCCTAAGTCTACCTTCTGAACCGCCTTCGGCACAGAATAAAGCTCCTGCACACATCCGTGGAAGGGGCCAGCCAGCGTCAGGAAGAGGGAGTGAGCATGTGGCATTGCACGTGAGGGGTTGAGGTAAAGGCAGAGGATGCAAGACTCTGCTCTGTCCTCAAAGATCCTCCAGGAACTAACGAGCAATTAAGCCCTGCTCTGAAAGCAGCCCCTCTCTAAAGGCTCCTCGGGGCCTGCTTTCTGTTCCAGCCATGAAGCTTGCTCAAGGCTCCCCGCTAATTCTCTTCGCTCAAGCCAGTCTTGTTATTGATGCTGCATTTTGGCACAGGCAGGGACATTCTTTTATGGACAGTACTTAAGAACTCTCAGAAAGCAATTTCCCATGTCCAGGAATGTCTGGGGAAATATGGCAAAGTACCACGTGACCTACTAACTGTCTGCACGATCAGAATGGCCCTTTCATCGCAGGTGCACAGACACCCGCCCCCTCTCAAGACACAGCACTCCTCCCCATGATGCTGACAGTAGCATAGGCTTCCCCCTTGCTGCCACAGCCCCAGTACTAGCAACAAGACTGGCAGAGAGAGAGACAGGAACATTTAAAGCTTGGGCCATTTCTCTAGATGTGTGTCAGGTGCTAGGAGAGAACCCCCCAGACCCACGCCCTGCCCGCTCCCCACCTCTTGTTCAGGCGATCCTGATACTGCTTTACTTCCCCACTGCGTGGGTGGCCACTCTCCACCAGGTTGTTGGCAGCAAGGTTCACGCCGTCGATCTGAGTGATCAAAGTCTTCATTTCCTGGTCCAGGATGTCAAACCTGATATGGACGGAGAACACGGGAGCAGTGAGTGGCAGCAGAATCACCGGGTTCCAGTGGGTCCCAGTTTCCAGATGTGTAGCCCTTGCTCCCTCACTCCTCATCCTGAGTGTTTGTTCCAGGCGAGGGAGGAAAGGAGGCACACAGGCTAGCAAAGTTTGGGTTCGATAGTTCAGTTTCACATCTTGGCATTTCTGGACCAAGTTAGGGGATGGTTCTTTGCTATACAGGTAACAGCTCCCCAGGAGAGTGTGAAGCAGGGCTATAGTGCTGGAATTCAGTCACCGCAAGGACCACCTGCCACACTTCCATTGTCTTAGTTGCTGTTCTACCCTAATCCTGCTACCCAGAAATGTTGGCTGAAGCCTTCCCCTCTGACCACCCCCTCGCAACCCCGCAAGTCTGATGTTTCACTCCCAAGATGGGTAAGGGAGGGCTGCTCAGGGAAGAAGGCCAACTTTTCCTGGCAGGAGTCCAGCACCCTCTAGCACAGTGGTTCTCAACCTGTGAGCCGAGACTCCTCGGAGGTCAAACGACCCTTTCACAATTCACAACAGTAGCAAAATTGCAGTTATGAAGTAGCAGCAAAAATTATTTTATAATTGGGAGATCACCACAACATGAGAAACTGTATTAAAGGGTCACAGCACTAGGAAGACTGAGGACCGCTGCTCTGGCACTGGTGCAGGACACCCCCCTGGCCTGACTCCAGGGAGCAGCTCCTCCAGCTCTGTGACTCTTGGACCATGCAGCCTGCACACCTGCCCCCATCCACAGCTGAAACACACATCCTCTCCATCACCTGACCACCCCTCCATGCACAGACCCCTGCATAGCCTGAGCATGGCCCCTTGTCACAGTGGGAGCACCCCTCCTAGCGCCTTAGAACCAACCACCCCCCTCAGCCTGGGCATGCCACACTCTACTGAGCAAGATCACTCCCTCCCACAGGATGAACTTGCCCCCACCCTACCCAGGGTGCTGATGGAATCAGAATACCAGAAGGGAAAGCAGCCTCAGACACCTGTGGTTTACAGACTGGTGCCTGTGGCCCCCTGGAGTTCTCTGGCTTAGGGACTAGCGTAGAGAGTTAGCGATGACAAAGTTCCAGCCTCCCAGTCCCCATGTACACAGCACCTCCATTTCCCCTAGGTTCCATGCCCAGAATTCATCTGGCAAAGTCTGCTGTAGCTGAGAAGCAACTGAATAAAGAAAAATCCCCTTTGTGTCAGGGACAAAGAGGTGGGTGAAGTAATGGGGTACCCCGACCCCCAACCAGAACAGAACTCAACTGTTGGGTCTAGAGGTGGGAGATGAGCAATGGATGAGCCTCTCTCACCTGTGCTGCACAACCTCCAGGTCCTCCAGCGTGTTTGGGATGTCCATCTGGTTCAGCCACTTCTCCTTCTCACTCATCCACAGCTCACAGGCGTCTGACTCCCCGAACACTGTGTACAAGTCCAGGGCATCCTGCAGCCTCTGTCCACGCAATTCCGCCTGGGCCAACACCTGCTGGTAGAGCTTCCGGAGGGTCTGTAACCGGCTCGTGACATCCGGGGAATCTCGGAATTCCTCAGGGAAACCCTGGGCTTGGTGCTCTAAGTGCTCCATCACCCCGCGGCTCTCCTCCAGCTCCTCTAGAAAGTCCTTGTGCTTCTTCCCCAGGGCTCTCGTGGCCCCTTCGTCTTGCCCTACGTCTTCACCGGAGAGCAGCCGGTGAGCATCTTGCAGCCAAGCCTTCAGGTCGTCTGCATCGCCCTGGAACTGGAAGAAGTCCTCCGCATTCTGCAGGTCCTTCTTCCGAAAGGCAGCCAGCTCTTTCAGGTGGTCCCACTGGGCCGAGACCTCCTTGACACGGTTCTCGATCTGTGGGTGTCCAAACTGCTTTTGGGCAACCATACCCTCAGCCTCCTGGAAGATCTGCTTCAGGTGGGCATCCAGCCCCCGGAGCTCATCCTCGAAGGCCTTGTGCTTGCGCTGTAAGATGAGCACGCTGGTCAGATCCTTTCCATAGTCCAGGGAGGAGTAGATCTGCTCCTTCTCCTTGATCCAGCTTTCGGCCTCATCCATCTCCCAGAAGAACTTCCAGAGTTGCTTGGATTGCTCCAGCTGCGCCTTCCGTCCAGCCGCCATGTTGCTTAGTTCACTGAAGCACTGCTCGAGGTGACTGACGCGATCCTGGATGACCTGGGGGTCACAAGGCTGGTACCCTGGAGGGATAGGAGGAGAAAGGGACTCATTTATTGGTAAGTTTCAGCTCAGAACCACACATCCTGTATCTTCCACCTCTCCGGGTCTTGGGGACCTTGTGTGTGGTAGGCATAAGCTCTACCATTGTGCTATGACTCTCCAGCCCTTTGATGTCCTTTGGGATTGGATGCATGGAATCTCAGTTCCTCAGAGGACAGGGTACATTATGTAACTGGTTCTCACTAAACTTCAGGAATGAGGGAGATTAAAAGTTGAGATGGTTCTTAGAAACGTACAACATGACATGAGATTCCCAGGAGATAATGAACTCTCTTCTTTAAGATAAGAAATGGTGGCGCACGCCTTTAATCCCAGCACTCGGGAGGCAGAGGTAGGCGGATCTCTGTGAGTTCGAGACCAGCCTGGTCTACAGAGCTAGTTCCAGGGACAGGCTCCAAAGCCACAGAGAAACCCTGTCTCGAAAAACCAAAAAAAAAAAAAAAAAAAAGAAAAAAAAAAAAAAAAAAAAAAAAAAAGAAACTAAAAACACAAACAGTCTGAGACACTAGCAAAAAGAACGGCAGACAGATGATATCTTACGGTGCTCATGGATATCTTTCTGGTTACGGGCTGCTGAAACAGCTGGCCCTCGGGAGAGCCCTGTTACCCTTCAAGCTTTGCATTCTAAAAGTGGTTCTAGATTTACCCAGGGCGGGTAGGGGCCATGGCCTCAAAAGAGGGGGCGGTCTTGGCCTCACCTTTCCCCTCAGTGAACTGCAGGGTGGCTGCTGTGATAGCTTTCACTTTGTCCCCTTGGATGGCAATATCGGCCTCCATTAGCTTGTGCTTCTGAAGCAGGTCTTCAACCTCTAATAGATGCTTCCCAAATTCAGCAGACAAGATGTGAGCCTGGCAATGGACAAGGGCAAGTGAGGAGAGAGGACACCCCCAGAGGGTGTCTGGATGCATCTTAGCCAGGGGAAGTGGATGCAGTAGGGAGGTGCCCGCTGCTTGGGACAGGAGATGCCACAGAGCAGGATTTCCTATAAGAGGGTGCCTTCTGGAATCTTCCATGGAATGTCCTTCAAAATCTCAAGTTTCACACTTATCTATATCATCTTTTTTTAAGGTCTGGAGCCCGGGCATGTTTATTTTTAGAAAGCCTATGGTCAATTCCCTGCTTCCTTTCACCCGAGACCTCCTGGAGCAGACAGAGAGTAAGAATTCGGATTTCTTTGGTTTCCCTGTGCAGAGGGGTCTGGATTCTAACCAGAGCCAAACCCCAGTTACTTGGAGCTAGATTCTCTGGGTTTCTCATTAACACTTATCTCTTCTAATTACTGTAGGGTGGTGCTTGTGCAACCACTAACCCAGCATTCCTAGGTTATTGGGGATATTGTGAACATAGGCTAGTGACATCTTTGTCCTTTCTGTTATGACTCAGAGATGCGACCAGAGGGCCGGCATGTAAGAAAGACACGTGGACTCTAAAGGGTGTGGGGCGGGCAGGTGCAGGCCCACCTTGATCTCATCCATCCAGTCGATACTGTGCAGCATGTCCTGGAAGAGCTTCTGCAGCGCCAGGGTGGCCTCGAGCCTCTGGCGCCGGGACCGCAGCAGCTCCTGCAGGTAGCTCCACAGGCGGAGGATGTTGTCCTTCCGGGCCATGATGCGTTTCTGGTCGTGGTAATTCTCTTTCTCGAGCTCCTGGGCCAGGTCTTCCAGGGCCTTTACCCGCTCCTCATAGGCGGCTGTGTCCGTCTCAATAGCTTCGTGCTTCTTCTTGGCGGCCTCCACAGCTGCCAGGTCATACCCAAAGTTATCCTGCCCGCAAGGAGGAAAGCAACAACAAAGAAAACAGCAGCTCAGTCAGACTCCCCTGGGCGCAGAAGCGATGGGTCCCTGGAGTGCAGCTACCAGATGGGAACAGCACATTTCTGCGTTATCTCTGCGTCCCCCGCTGCCTGTCTTATCAGAGCAGCTTCTAAATGTCTCACCCATACCTTTAAAAGCCCCCGGTTTTACTCTCTGCGCCACACATGCAGGTGAGGCTGTGTGTTCATACCAGGGTCCTCTGGTGGCCCGCTGGTACTTCCCACCCTGCCTTGAGAAGATCTCTCCATTTCTGGGCAGGCGGGGTGCATGCCACGTGGATGCAAACAGAAGGTTTACCCACACGCTATCTGGGGCATGCGTACACTCTCCAATGCTCTTAGAACACTCGCTATCCTCTTAACAGACAGAATTTAATTTGATTCTAAGCTCTAAGTGGGAGGGAACAGATGCTCTGATGGAGAATCAGCCCCGGGGTTCACCGTTTGCCAGTGAAATATGTCCCAGTCTTGGAGGCCAGGAACCAAAGGCACACTCTGGTTTAGCCCTGCTCGCAGAGAAGAATCATCAATGTCAACTCTGTCTCCTGGGTCTATTGATGCTACAGGCAACACAAGATACTCTGGGGGCCCGTTCTAGTCTGTGAGGCTCTGTTCTAAAATGGAGAGTTAATATGAGCTAGGACTGTATCTCAGCGGTGGGATACTTGCTGGTTTGATCCAGTCAGACACCTGTGAGGCTGAGGAGTAGCTTATCTGGCTGCTGCTGAGACTGGCTTGGACTCCAGTTCCATGGAGATTAGTGGTCTAAAGCACTCCCCCTCTCCTGCCACGGCGTGCTCCCTTACCTGGGTCACAAGGCGCTGGTTTTCATTGAGCCACGTCTCTCTCATGGCAGCCTTTCGGTCGAAGCGTCTCGCCAGCTGTTCCAGTTTCTCCTGTCGAATGAGCTCGCTCCTCAGGGCCAGCTCCCTTTGGTATTCCGCTTCCTCCAGGCTCTCCCAGGCCTGCATGGGGCAGAGGAGAATTCTTGGGGAACAGGAAGAATATGCGGGCTTGGGGTTGTCTTTTTTACTTGATTCTGGATGACTGTATGAATCCAGGGAGATCCTGCAGCCACTATGGGGTGAGGTGGAAGCAGATTAAAGTTTAGTAACATCCTTTGATTTTTGTCTGGGCTGAAGCAGTCAGACTTCCCAGCTCCACCTCCCCCAGGCCTGCCTCAGACACTGGATTAATAATACAATGGCTTCCACCTCTGTAGATGCTCAGCAAGTTCTTGTAGTCCCAATAGCCACCTCCATTCTATTAGAGCTTCCAGATGGTACTGAGTCTCCAAACTCCTGACACATCACACAGCATTTCCCCTCTGTCATAAGTAACTAACATTCTAGACTCCAAGACAAGCTCAAGGATCATTAGAGGACAGGCTACCAAAAATGGCCCCAAAGAATGATTCTGGGTACCTAAAAATAGTGAAATGTGAGGGGCAGGGAGCAGATTATGAACGCTTACAGACATGTTCAAATGACTCTCCTAAATAGCCAGCATGTAATTAATGCCAAATAAAGTGGCCTGGTCTAGCCTTGCTCAGTGACCACTCAGCAAATCCTCAGGAACTCAGGGCGATCGACACAGTCACAGTACCCGGTTGATGTCAGACACGAGCTTCCCGTCGTGGGGCGTGTACACTTTCTGATTGTTGGCTCTCATCCGGGATTGGATAGTGAACAGGAGGACTTCCAGATTCCCCTTCTCCTGAAACCTGTGTGACAGAATTGGGGTCCTGATATTGAAGTCCCCACAGACACGTTGTTTGCTGCAGTCGGTATGGGAACCCTGACAGCCTGGATCTTGGAAGGCGGAGCCTATTTGCTTACCTGCTAGGACCTCTGCCACTCTCCCTGACAGAGATCAGATAAGAAGGTGTGTCTTTACAGCTCAATTCAGAGAAAATGCAATGGCTATCAGAGTATTCTCTTGCCTCCGTAGGGATTAGCTAAGTGTAATATTCTGGTAAGTCCAATCAATACCAAGTTTTACCAACCCACACAACGGAACCCTTTTCTGTCCCACAAATGAAGGCTTTTCAGACAAATAGTTTTTAGTCAGTAAAACCTTAGAAGCAGCATTATTCCTCAAGAACACAGTGCTGGAAACTTTTACCCCGGTCTGCTAGCCGGATCTCCCAAATCCTATAGGCCAGCTATGTTCAAGGGGCCAGGAGGAGCTGGGGTTTGTGGGTGCAGAGGACAAGGTCCAGGTAATGGTCCACTTTCACTTTTCCTCATGCACCAAGAGTCTACCCTGAACTACTGAGTCCACCACTTCTCCCCATTGAACACAGCATTGAGGACTCGCCCAGGAAGCCTGAGGCCCTGAAGCACTGAGGGCACAGGTGAGACGGATCACCTTTGTATACTGGGCCTCATGGTATCAGGATTGAATTTAGGGCTTTAAAAGTGGGTTAGTGTCAGACCAGAAACCAGATCCAGAGTTACAGAACATCCTGGGCTTAGTGTCTCCTTTCCCCCTCTCTGAGTGACTTGAATGGTGAGTGTGAGATGAGACGGGGGGAAGAAACAGAGGGCATCACCAACGGACTAGAAGCATCTCTTCAGAGCTAGACCAGTTACCAGCAGAGAGCCTGCAATTCCCAGTGTGTATAGCTGTGCACGCATATTTACATGTGTGCATATTTGGAAATGCACGCTGATGTGTGCGCGCGCACCTGCATACCTCTAAGTACCCACATGTGTGGACATGTTTGAGTACTCACATGTGTGGGCATGTGTTCATGTGCGTGTGCTGTGTGGTTGTGAATATGTGTATATACATATGGACATAGCTGCGTCTGCATGTGTCTGCATAGCTGTGTGCGTGGTTGTGTTCATTATACACGCATGCACAACTGTGTGTGCATGGTTACACATGTGCATGTGTGGCTGTGCGCATGCATGTGGTAGGGTGGGGCAGAGCTCCCAGGAAGCTGGCTTCGTGCTTTGCTGATGAACAATAGCAGGTAGGACAGAGACAGATGGGTTGACTTGATGACCACAAGTGGGGTCAGCCTGGGGCACGCGGGGGAAGATGACACAATGGTCATTACCTGAAAAGAAACTCACAGCTCAGGGAACAGACGCACTATAAGGAGCTATCTGGCACTGGCTCGCCAAAGAAGCCTGCAAGGCCCCGAGAATCTAGAAAAGCCCTTCCTTTGTCTATAAGCAAGAGTCACTCATCAGTGTCAGTGAAGCTGGATGGCATGGGAGAGGGTGGCCAAGAAGATAGACGTCCAGCTATGGAACTTAAGGACGGGCCTTGTAGATATTTTTCTCAGGGCCCAACCCCCAGCTATTGACTTTTTCAGCTCCCGAGGCCCAACCACCCTCCTACGTGCCAGGGCCTTACTTGGGTGGCTTCTCCACAGTACGGTAGGTGCTGAAGGCCTGTAGCTGCTGTTGGACGCCACTCAACGAGTTGGCAAACTTGCGGCTGTTCAGGACATTGATGGTTTGCTCAATCCAGGTGAGCAGGTCTGAGGCTAGCCCGCTGTACTTTTCGATCATCTTCTCGGTCTCGATGGCATGGTCGATGACCTAGGGAGTTCGCCTTGTTACTCACTCTCATCAGAAGGGATATGCCACAATGCCGCAATGACACCACCAATGAGACCCACCATCGGTGTGAACTACACTGGGGCTCCTGCATCTCTCAAGCTCTGTTGTGTTCTATGTTGGGTTTGTTCCCCCAAGATCTCATCTCCTGCACTGACTTGTGTGGAGATTCAATGGTCACATCCCCCTCCTTTAAGCCCACAGAACGGTGGTTCTCAACCTGTGGGTCGCAACCTCCCTTGGAATCACATATCAGATTATCAAATTATGATTCCTAACAGTAGCAAAATTACAGTTATGAAGTAGCAACAAAATAACTTTATGGTTGGGGGTCAGCACAACATGAGGGACTGTATCGAAGGGTCACAGCACTAGGAAGGTTGAGAACCACTGCTGTAGAAAATCAATAAGCTTGTTGAGCCAGGATACCAGCCTCTCAAGGTTGGTGTCTTCCTCAATCACTTTCCACCGTAGGTTTTAAGATAGGATCTCTTCACTGAACCTGAAGCTTGCTGTTTCGGCTACAACTGTCTAGGCAGGAGCCCCTGGGCACTTGTTTATTTCCAACTGTTTATTAGGAATCAAAGACATCCAGGCAGCCTTTGTGACACACGAGGCACATGGAGATGGATAGGAACCAGTCTATCTTGAAGAGCTGAAGAACCATCAGGGGAGAGGAACCAGGCATGTCACTCTGCACTGAGGGCTGTGCTCCTGGTACACGGTGGGAGCCTGCAAGGTCTGACGCTACAATCAGCAGAACAAATTAAGAGCCTGTGGTGCTTCCTGGGGACGTCTGGGAGACGCGGGCCTCCAGGTAGACTATAGACTCAGACATGGGGCTGTCGCCCAGCAGGACAGACATGGCATTCTTTGGAGTCAAGGTTGAGGGTTTCCAAGGGGACTTTAGAGGAACTGGGGAGCAGATGTTCTACACACCAAACTACAGCTAGGGGCCCAAACACGAAGCTTTTAGGATGGACAGGGAGCTCACACTCAAGACTCGGGGCCAGCAAACAGTCTGATACCTTGCCGACTCGCTTGCCCTCCACCGCCAGCACCTTCATCTTGGAGAAGTAGTGATAAAAGGCCACCACATAGGTGATGATGGATTTCTCGTCTGGGTTTTCCGTGAAGACATCTGTAAGAGGGAGACGGTATATTCTGAGTCCCATGTTTCTAGCATTTAGCCTCACTTTCTCCATCATGAAGTTCAATCATAGGCATCAAATGACAGCCAACAGGGCACGGAATGGAAGAGTAACTAGGTACAGAGTCAGAGGTACGAGCATCAGTTCAAGGACAGCTTCAACTACACAGTGAGTTCCAGAAGAAGCAAAAAACTGAGTAGAGGCCTTTTATCTCAGTGATGAGACCCACATTAGAACCAGGAACTACGAAAGAGGATGAAGGAGGATCCAAGACCTCAAGGACCTTCCCTATAAGCCAGGTGTTGTCACTGAGGAGCAGAGCAGGGCCCTGACTTGGTCTCAACATACCCGTGCCTGTAGCTTCCCAGGCACCTGGACCAGCCCTGGGAGGGAGTAAAATGGGTGGGATTCACCTTCGGGGTCAAGGAGTGGGATGATGCCCAGCTGGCGTTCGGCCACATCAAATGCGTGCTCCAAGTTATGCCGGGCGTTGGAATCCTTTAGCTTGTCAAAGTCGATGAGGTCAGGCCTGGGGACAAGGGCTGAACTGTTAAGATGGCGTGGCCATGGTAGTCTCACACACAGGACAGTAGCAGCATGAAGAAAGGACGCTAGACAAACGTAGGGAGTTGGGAAGGCAGGCAGGAGAAATGAGATACAAGACCAAGAGACAGGGGAACCGTGAGCACCAGTTTGGAAGGACCGGAAGTTGAGGGAAGCAGGAGCTCTAGGGAAGGCCAAGGATGAAAGAAGCAGCAGCAGAGGCATCCCCCACCCCCAACCTCTGGTTAAGTGCAGGGTATCAAATCCTCCCTCAGTACCAAGCTCTCCTTACCGGTGTTTATGTATTAGGGCATTGAAGGCCAGGCCATCTTTCCAGCTGGAGGTGAAGTTGGTAACGTTGACATGGGGGTAGCTGCATTCAAGAGAAACATTAAAACTAAGAAACACATCCTTTTGAGGTCTCAAACAAGCATCTGAGCTGAGGGCCCATATGCCAGGAAGAGGGTCAGACCTGCCCCATCTTGAGTTGCTTCAACATAAGAACACACGCTGTAGTGAGTGGCATTTCATTTGTATTTTAATAAATAAAGCTTGCCTGAAGATCAGAGAGCAAAACAGCCCTGCTGGTCAGCCTTATAGGCCAGGCAGTGGCAACACACACCTTTAATCCCAGCAGCCACACTAGTTTGCCACAGAAACTGGGTGGTGCATGCCTTCAATCCCAGTGGTGCACACCTTTAATCCCAGCCCTAGAGAGAAGTATAAAATGGAAGGAGACAGCTCACAGACACAGTCGCATTCTGAGATTCCTGGAGGCAGGATTGCCATTTCGGACTGAGGTAGAGGTAAGAGCCTGTGGCTGGTTGTTTTGCTTTTCTGACCTTCAGTTTGAACCCCAATTTCTCTATCTAAGTTTTTATTAATCATGCTTCATACAGCTAAGCCACACAAAGACACCTCCCGTTAACTGTGGCTCACAACTCAACAGGTTCCACAGTTTGACCGTGGTGACTCTGGAAAGGAATCTCGAGTTTCAGAAGAATCAGGTCAGGGCAGACTTGAATCAACTGTACCAAAGCTGCTATAGTTCTGAGGGACTGGTGTCTGGTGCCTCTTGGGGAATGGCAACCCTGAGGGCAGAAGTTTGGGGGGGAGGGTCAAACAACCCTTTCACAGGTCACATATCAGATATCCTGTATATCAGATATTTACATTATGATTCATAACAGTAGCAAAATTACAGTTATGAAGTGGCAACAAAAATAATTTTATGGTTGGGGTCCCCAAAACATGAGGAACCATATTAAAGGGTCTCAGCGTTAGGAAGGTTGAGAACCACTGCCCTAGGGGAAGCAAGGGACTGGTAGGGAACACAGTAATAGCAGGTCGACAGGGCATACACACCCCGCCGTCTTCATCTGGCACCACAGGAGCAGCGCGTCTTTAGCTGAGCGTGTCTCACGACCTTCTTGAGTTTGGACAACGATGTCCTGAATCTGGGAGTGGCAGAATAAGAAAGAGAAGAGTAACTCTGTATCTGGCACTATGCCTTCCTGCTTTCCCAGGAAGACTCTTTCCCTTTGCCCCTCCACATCTCTGTAGTACTCATCCCTACAGCCCCCTAAGGTCTTGGGTCCTAGTTGCCGAGTTGTTTGCCTCAGTCAACCAGAATGGCGCCTGGTATCAGAGGTGACACAGATACCTCTATAACAGGAGTCTGAGAACAATAAGACGCCCTGACACCTTCCCCGGAGGTACAGTGCCTCGCAGGGTGGTACAACAACACGGATGTTGGGTAGAATTACTAATAGGGAGTACTGAGCTCTGGCTAGCAGATCAGTGACACACACTTCTGGGTGGGTCTGTGAGGGTGTGTCCAAACGTGGTTAGCTGTGGGAAGAAGAATGTGGACAGCATCCCCTCCTAAGGTGGAGGCCGAGGACCAAGGAGAGAGCCTTGAGTTTTAGATGGGAAAACGTTTGTAGTTTAAAAAGTATAAAAGGATGGTTTTTTTTCTGTACTATTTTTGCAATTTCTGAGCCATATTATTTCAAACAGGAAGAAGTTACACACAAAGGGTGAGGGGATAACATTGCAACCTAAATACGAGTCAACTTCTATTCCCTGCCCCCTTGAAAGACTGCAGCTGGGCAGCTGTCCTGAACTATAGCACTTTGGAATGTAGCTTCTCCATCCCATGATCACTTCTAGTCTCCCTAGATGTCCGTAAACATGCTCTAGTCAGCATTTTGCAAGGTTCTCAGTGCCGGAGCAGAACCTACCTGGAATCGGAGGATGATGGTCCAGATGAGGCCTAGGACCAGGCGGTGGTTGCCATCCACGATATCATGGGAGCCCATATTCTCCAGGTGCACGCGCTGCTCCTTGAGGAACTGCAAGGCTTTGTCCACATTCTCCAGGCAGTGGATGCGCATCTTGCCCTTGGTGGGCCTTGGCTAAGGGACAACAGTGGCCTCGTGGGCATGAAGGGACGTCACAGTCACACCAGAGGTGGCCGCAACCTCTATCAGCTGATGCCACCAGCTCTACCCTTCGTCTTCCTGGCCAAATTCCAGGCTCCACCGTCACTCCTGACACTCTACAGTTTTTTACATTTATTCATTTATTTTCACTTTTATGTCTCTGGGTGTTTAGCCTGTATTTATGTCAGCGCACCATGCGTGCAGTGTCCACAGAGTCCAGAAGAGGGCATTAGATACCCTGGAACTAGAGTTACAGGATGCCATCCGAGTACTGGGAATTGAAACTGGGTCCTCTGAAAGAGCAGCCAGGGCTTAACTGGACGGGCAATCTCTCCAGCACCTCCTTCCTTTATCAAAATTCAGAAGGTTCCTGTCTCAAGCACTCAACCAGGCTTCCTAAGAGCCCTTCTGGGCCTGACCCAGCCTTCTGAGTGGGCGCTAAATGACAATCAAACTCTGGAACACAGCAGTGAACTGAATACTTGCCATGTACAGGCGCAGTTCTAAGAACCACTCTCTGCTAGGCAGTAGTAAGAATGGTTTTTCTGATTGGTGACTGACAATGTCCCCATCCCCACCAAATCTTCCTCCCTTGAATACCTCAGTCAAAACCCAAGGGGATTATTATTAACGCTAGTGTATGGGTATCGATGCATGTGTGTGCAGATATGTAGGTGTGTGTGGAGGTCAGAGGACAATGTTGGGTGTCATTCTTCAGTCACTGCTCACCATTTTTGTTTTGGTTCCCTGAGACAGTCTCTTACTGATCTGGAACCTTCCAAGGAGGCTGGATTGGCTAGACAGGGGAGTCCCAGGGATTGCCCTGTATCTACCTTCCTGGTGCTGGGATTATAAAAGCCCAACGTACCACCATGCCAGCTTTCCTATGTGCATTCTAGGGTCAGACTCAGGTCCTCGAGCACTCTACCAGCTTGGCCTACCGCTCCTAACTGTCTTTTGAAGGGGTCCTGGGGCAACTCTTTCCTGTGGAATTTCAGTGTGGGCTAAAGAGGTAAGAACTGCAGCCTGGAATTGAAAAGGTAGAAGAACCCGGTGGCTTTTCACTCAGACCCCGAGGATCTCACAACCTCATACTATACCTGGGGGAAGTGGAGGTGAGGAAGACCCTACCTGACAGCCCAAGGTCACAAAGGAAGTGACGGAGCAAAGTAAACACCCTCACCTACCACAGTGCTGGGCAGGGACCACCAAGAGGCCCCCTAACAGGCTCCACTTGGACCTGTAGCAAAGTACACAGCAAACTTTCTCCCATCCTTTCCCCTGGTTCCAAGAGGAACGCAATCTCTCCAGCAGCATCCCAGTTCCAGATTGCCCAGAGACCCCAGTGAGAACGGCAACGCTCTGCATAGCTTCTGGAAGGAGCCTGAAGGGGTGGGAGGGGTCAGAAGGGGGCAGGGCAATCTGGGAAGAAGTCAGAGAACCCAGTCAGCCATGGACCCTTGACATTGTAAGTCTGGAGCCTCGGAGAGGAACAGGGAGAAACCCTGGCAGCCGAGGGCACCCTCTGCGCTCCAGCAAATGCCTTTCCTGAAGAGGGGCCGAAGGCATCAGCCACGGGCTGGGAGGGGCCTTACCAGCATCTCTCCGGAGAGCACCTCCAGCAGCTTGATGAGCATGCGCCCGTCCCGCAGGTCCTTGTAGAGGTCGCTGATGCGGCAGGACACTCGAGCCAGGTGGGAGTTGACCCATTTCGTAAAGGTCTTCTTTTGAACAACTTCCCGCTCATCTGGGGAGGAGAAGAGCCTTGGATGAGCTGCCCGGGGTCGGGAGGGCTGGTGTACCATGGAGCTGAAGAGCTTTACTGTAATTCTAGGGTCATCCTTGCCTGGCAGAGGAGGCTGTTGCATTCATTCCACCTCATTCCTGGGAGTATTTGCCAACCTTGGCAGCTTGGGATCTTCAGAAACAAGGCAGTGGAGCAACCACCACCAACACCACCTCTACCACCTATGCATGCACTATAACAAGACATCCTGATTCAGCCTCCTGTTTCCTGATGTCTGCCATTGAATTTAGATTTTAATACCAGCTTTATCCATCTCTCAATCCATCCATCATCCCAGTTTCCCTACCTCCTGATGTGTGCTGTGATTACCATTAATGAATAAAGAAACCGCTTTGGACCTATAGCAGGGCAGAACTTAGCTGGAGGGGGGTACTAAGCTGAATGCTGGGAGGAAGAAGGGTGGAGTCAGAGAGAAGCCATGGAGCTGCCAGAGGCAGATGCCAATTGGAATCTTGTGGTAAGTCACAACCACATGGTGATACACAGATTACTAGAAATGGGTTAAATTAATATGTAAGAGTTAGCCAATAAGAAGCTATAGCTAATGGGCCAAGCAGTGATTTAATTAATATAGTTCTGTGTGATTATTTCGGGGCTGAGCAGCCGGGAACAAACAAGTGGCCTCCTTTCCACCCATCCATCCATTCCTTCTGCCCTGGAATGCTCTCAGCATTTTCCCACATGCCCTGCACTTAATTTCTATTTGTCCTTTAAAGTCAGGGCAAATGGACTTCTCAGGAGGGCTTTTCTTGACTCCCTCTGTGGGTGCCTATGATTCCTGAATTCTTGTGAAGGATTAGTTGAATATATATATATATATATATATATATATATATATATATATAATCTTTCCTACAAGACTGTGGCTCATGGTGCCCATAGTAGTCTATCTCATTTGCTTGAGATTCTCAGACCCTGAAGCTTGCTACCCAGTAGGCACTCTAGCTGTATTGCGGGGGACTAGCGAGGGGTTCATTTGGTTCCGTTATGTGGCAGGTTTGTGCTGGGTCTAACAGCATACCATGTGCGCTCAAGCAGTCAGCTCCTGCTAGGCAGAAAATGACAAGAAGAGTGGAGATGTGCAGACCGCTGATCCACAGGAGATTAGAGAGGATGAAGGCTTGGGCTGGAAGCCGTCGGTGCATATGTTACCATCTCACCCCCGAATGGCAGGCAAGGGATGCTGACTTTCAGCCCTAGGATGGTGACAAGGCACCTCCACAATGAATGAGCAGCCCAAGCCCCTAGCCCGTGTTAAACTAGTTCAGATGGGCACCACCCGGCACCTCTGTGCAGTAAACACTGCTGAGGCATCTGGGCTAGGGCCTGAGAGAAGAGATTGGACAGCACAAACAGAAGGGAGAGTATGGCAGAGAGGAGCAGCAGGGGAGGGGGGAAATGACGGAAACAGCTGGAGAGAAGACAGCGTGGTTTTGTGAACAGCACCTGTGGAGCTCACCTGGGAGCTTGTCTGGGACTGGGGGCCTGCAGGATGCCTGGGCAGAGTGCGTGTGAGTGTGGGTCACAGCCAGGGCAGACATGGGTATCCCATCCAGGAGGGGGTGCCAACACTGGAGAGGAGGCCTGGATGTGCGCTCAACTGAGTCCAAACCGAGGAAGGGTTGGCTTTTTAGATGATTGAATGTCAGGCTTGATGTAACACAAGAGGAACTGAGTTGGTGCTGCCCCCAGGGTACGATGCTGGCAGCCCCAGAGGCTGATGCCATCAGACTCCTTCCTGCTTCGTGGCTGTTTCTGTGGTAAGAACTCAGCCTCTTTTTCGTCTGTTCACCCTTTCAGCCAGTGCTTACTCTACCACCGTAAGGTGTTCAGCACTGAGTGGAGGTCGTAGGGAATGCAAGGGCGAACCAGAGTTCCTATTCTGAGCGGACAGACTCTGTGAGCAAGGCAATGGGTGTGCGAGCCTCATATAAACACTTCTAAGGCAGCCACTTAAAGAAGATCTCCACGAAGAGGAGGGGAACTGTGCTGATCTTAAATAAATGGAAAACTTAAGTGGCATTCACTCATTCTGGGCCTCTGGGCCAAGAAAATCCCCAACGTACCCTTCTGTCAACAGCAAATTAAAATGTTTCCTTGGTTTTACGGGCTGCTTTAGCAAAAAATGTAAGTAAAGTTTTGATGATATGCAGGATGGAATGCAAGGGTATTTACTCTGGGTATACTGGGCTTTAGCGGAGCCAGCTGGGGCCCCCATCCTCACCCCAAGGCCTTCCCTAGACTTGTTCCTTAAGTCAGAGGTGAAAACTTTGACCCAGGGACTAGCGTTTGGGCCACTCTAGAGGTAAGTGTCCTCAAAAACTGACACCTTCTTTTTGTTTCCTAAGTTTCTTGCTCAAAAATCCAAAGGTTTTGCAAGGTGGTCTTTAATCCTAGTACTTGGGAGACAGAAGCAGGCAGAGCTCTGTGAGTTCAAGGCCAGCCTGGTCAACAGCTAGTTCTGGGACAGCCAAGGCTACATGGAGAATCCCTGTCTACAAAAACTAACAAACAAAGACAAAAAAATCTTTAGATTTCACTACATGGTGCTCACCCCTATTTATCTGTGCCTGAGAAAGAATAAGGACATGCTTCTAGCCGGGGCCACAGAATCTAACTCCAGGCTGCTAGGCTGGCGTATACACTGGTAGAGAAGTCTCCTAAAGCACCCTGGGCCCTCCTTAGTTTTCAATACACGATGATGATGGAGCTGCAGGCTTGGATCACAGCAGATGGCCTCTCAGCTGCCTTCATTTAAGGGGGCGGGGAGATTACCCAGAATCCCTAGCACTGTGAAACACTTTGCCGTGTTGAGACCTGGGAAAGATTCTGAGAGGCTAACGATGATCATGAGCAGAGGAAGGGCCTAGGGTGGAGGTAGTTTCCATTAGCTGCTCGCTCAGCTGCAACACACTGGCAAGCTCAGCACATTCCTCCCTTAAGACCTAGATGCTCCTCGGGAGTCGTCTGAGTGCAGGGGAGGCCAGTGGGCCTGAGTCAGCTGCTGGTTGGACCATGGTCACATGAGCAGGAAGAGGGGACTGTGCATGAGGCCTGCTGCTCACAAGAGACCCAGCAATCTTAACATCGAGCCTGAAGAAGAAGAAAGCTTCAGTAAGGCCCTGCAGGAGCTAGTTTCTAGAGCCTGGGCCTTGCCCACACAGTGATGGGGGAGGGACATGGATATTGTTGTAGTTTGGATGTAATTGGCTCCCATAAGCTCAGAGGGAGTGGTACCATTAGGAGGTGTGGCTTTGTTGGAGTAGACCTGGTCTTGTTGGAGGAAGTGTGTCACTGCAGGGGTGGGCTTTGAGGTCTCATATACGCTCAAGCCAGGCCCAGTGTCTCAGTTCAGTTCCCGTTGCCTGACAAGATATAGAACTCTCAGCTACCCCTCTCCACGTCTCACTATGATGATAGCGGACTGAATCTCTGAACTGTAGACCACTGTTTTTCTTTATGACTGTTGCCATAGTTGCCGCCAGGCAGTGGTGGCACACGCCTTTAATCCTAGCACTTAGGGAGGCAGAGGCAGGCAGATCTCTGTGAGTTCGAGGTCAGCCTGGCCTACAGATTGAATTCCAGAACATCCAGGACTACAGAGAAACCCTATCTCGAAAAACCAAAAGAGTTGCCATGGTCACGTGTCCCTTCACAGCAACAGAAAAATAGAAACTCTAACTACGTGTCTCTGTAGCATAAAGCATGGCCTCTCCATTCTCCTCTGCTCCTCTTTCTCACCCATTCCCCACTTCCTGCAGAAGTTTAGCTTGAAGTCAAATATACCCAAGATACTGAAACCCTCAAAGAGCCACCCACTGACAAGCAGTGGTTGTGTATGAAAAGTTCCGGCACACAGAAGGTGCCAACCTTCTGCCACCGGCACTATATCCCAGGAACTGTCCTGTGAGGCTGTTGAGACACAAATGGCTCACACTCCCGCGGTAAGGATCTGGTTCAAGAAAATACACAAACTCACAGTTCATTGTGTGGCCGAGATGTCTGGAATGAGAGGCTCAGAAACAATGTGCATTTTTTCAGGACCGAGATAGCTGATGATGGTGACCAACCTGACCGAACCTGCAATCAGCTGGAGCCCATGCAGCTGGGTCTGTCTGGGAGGGACTTTGGGGGGCGGTATTATAAGCCAGCTTCTCTGTGTAACAGCCCTAGCTGCACTGGAACTCGCTCTGTAGACCAGGCTGGCCTTGAACTCAGAGATCCACCTGCCTCTGCCTCCCGAGTGCTGGGATTAAGCTGTGCACCACCACCGCCTAGCTGTGAGGAACTTTTTTGATTGGTTTGTTTGAGGTTAGGTGAGCTACTCTAAATCTGGGCCACACCGTACTGGTGGCAGCCAACATAAAAGGACATGGAAGAAGGGAGCTTTTGCCTTTTACCTGCTTACTCTCACTCTCCCTGGACAGGTAATCTATTCTGTTGTGAGGCTTTACTGTGTTGGTCTTAGGAACTACTTCAGGATTTCAGTGTAGACAGATGCTCTCGCGGAATCCTCCAAGACTCCAGCACCAGATTGGGACTGCTGACCTTCAGGCCATGGGCTGAACAACTACTGAATTGTTGGCCTTCTGTTGGGAGACAGTCATTGCTGGACTACCCAAACAGACTACAGTCTATGGGCCACTCTAATAAATGGCTTGCAAGTGCTCCGACGTGTGCACGCATGCACACACACACACACACACACACACACACACACACACACACACAATTCTATCAGGTCTGTTCATTTAGAGCAGTGGTTCTCAACCTGTGGGTCGTCACCCCCAAGGGATCAAACAGGTCTTTCACAGGGGTCACCCAAGACCATCTGCATATCAGATATTTATATTATGATTCATAACAGTAACAAAATTACCATTATGAAGTAGCAACGAAGATAATTGTATAGTTGGGGGTCACCACTACATGAGAAACTGTATTAAGGGGTTGTAGCATCAGGAAGGTTGAGAGCCACAGCGTCACAGAATTAGAGAACCCTGACCAATACAAACATGCATGCTGCACAAAGTAGTATTGGATTAGCTACCAGATGAATAGCATCTATAAAAGACGCTCACGTAGCCAATGTGGAGAAGAGGCCATGTTGACAGCTGGAGTTGTCAAAAAGATCTTCATGAAGAAAAGCACTTTGGAAGGGCAGGAGGGAGATGGACTGAGCCCAAGTGGACAGGTGTAAGAGTTGTCCCCCCACAGGCCACCCAATAGCTACAGTTAGGAGAACGTGTGTAGAAAACAGGCTTTAAGACGGACATGGAAATCTCTGGAACGAGAGGCGTAGAATTACAGACTAAGGACTGGAGAGATGGCTCAACAGTTAGGAGCGCTGCCTGCTCTTCCAGAGGATCTGGGTTCAATTCCCAGCACCTACATGACAGCTCACAACTGTCTATACCTTCAATTCTAGTGAATATGACATCTTCACACTGACATGCATGCAGGCAGGACAGCAATACACATAAAAATAAACAAAATCTCTAAAAAGAGAGACAGACACACAAACAGACTAAAAGGTCCTGGGTTCAGTTCCCAGCTACCGAGAAGGTAGGAGTGGGGGCTGGGGCATGAATGGGAAGGGATATTTTAACACTTATATTTAATTCTAGAGACAAAGGAACCAGGGAAGGTGTGACGGGGTCATCCCAAAATATTAATATGCAAGGCCCCTAGTGATAACAAAGAGACAAAATGATTCATGCTACATCTTAAAATAGGTATTTAAAAATCTACATAGAGACAACCTTAAAAGATCCAGAGGCCTACAAAAGAAATTTTGAGCGAATGGATCACACGGTCTTCAAGTACAACCTTATGATTACACTGTACCATATTATCATATCAAGGTGGACACGGGCGATGAGGAGGAAGCAGTCCTGGCGACACACAGACAGCTCACAAAAGCACGTTTCAAATACGGAAGAAAAAGAGAGAACTTGTCGGTAAAAGTTTTTTGCAAAAGTAGATGGCCACTCAGAAAAAAAATAATAAATCTGTACTTCATATTCCAGCAAGATTTCTTGAATCAAACTTACTTGAATTTTTAATTCAATTTTTGACCCAAATTTAGTTGAAGAAAAGATTGAAATGCACAGAATGAAACAACGAAAACGCAATCATCAGTGATGGCAGGATAGCTGTTTAAAACAAGACTAGTGGAAGCTGGGCGGTGGTGGCTCACCCTTTTAATCCGGGTCTACAAGAGCTAGTTCTAGGACAGCCAGGAACACAGAGAAACCCTGTGACTAATGGAGAGTCAGTATGACACCAAATCCAAAAGCCAGAAAATGAAAGATTGAAAGCTCAAATGCATTAAAAAGGTTTGTGTGTGTGTGTGTGTGTGTGTGTGTGTGTGTAAAACATTATGAACAAGGGGAAACTAATGAGGAGAAATGCTATCGAGTGTATAACAGAGATTAATTTGCTTAATATGTGAAAAGCTACTGCTATAGCTTGGACCAGGAATGGTCCCCAAATGTCCATGTAATAGAGGCTTGATATATCTACAACTTGCTGCTCCTGAAGGCAGTGGAAACTTTAAGATGTGGGGCCCAGCAGGAAGTCTTCAGGGGACTAGGGCATGCGGTGGATTAAATGAGGATGGCCCCCATATTTGAATTCTTAGTCCCTCGTTGGTGACTATTTGGAAAGATTAAGGGGAGGTGGCCTTGTTGGAGGAGGTGTGTCGCGTGGACTAGGCTTTGAAGTTTCAAAAGCCCACAGCATTCCCAGTTAGCTCTCTCTGCCTCCTACCTGAGGATGAGGATGCAAGCACTCAGCTACTGCCCAGCACCACGCCTCCCTGCCTCCCTGCCACCATGCTCCCCACCATGATGGTCAAGGACTCTCGGCCTTCCCAATAAACCCTTTCTTCTATAAGTTGCCTTGGTTCAGTGTCTTATCAAAGCACCAGAAACACAACAATCTCAAAATGGGGATTACAGGACCCAATACTTTGTCTGCATCCTGTCTTCCCATCGCTTTGCATGCACGCCTGTATCTCGGCTGTGAACTCAGCAGCTCTGACCTCTGTGTTTTCACTGTGACACAGCACCTTTCCAAATTGTTATTGATATATACATATATATACATATATATATATATGTATATATGTGTGTGTGTATAAGGATATATATGGATATAGATCTTTCAAGTATATGAAAAGCTCTCCATGATGCTCGTGGAATCACACATCAAAAGCACACGCATGATGCCAAAGGGTTGGCTCAGCAGTTAGCAACACTTGCTGCTCTTGTAGAAGACCTGAATTGATTCTCAGCACCTCCATTGTGGCCCACAACCCTTTTAAACTCTAGTTCTAAAGAATCCAATGTTCTCTTCAGACCTCCATGGGCACCAGGCACACATGTAGTGCACAAATACACAGGCAGGTAGAACATTTATAAACATAAAATATATCTAGAACTAAATGAAAACACACACCCAAGCACACACAAATATAGAAAAGAACTGTTCTTATTGGAAAAGGCAACTGTGAGACAACTGGGAAAATGTTTCTATCAGATTTTGATTATCAGGGAATTGTTGCTAATTGTGTCAGGTAGAAGAGTAGTACAATGGTTGTTTGTTTGTGTGTTTCTGAGGCAAGGTTTCTTTGTGTAACAGCCCTGACTATCCTGGAACTCACTCTGTAGACCAAGCTGGCCTTGAACTCCCAGAGATCTGCCTGCCTCTGCCTCCTGAGTGTTGGGATTAAAGCCGTGCGCCACCACCGCCCGGCAAGAGTGGTATAATGTTTAAGTGGGAAATGCTCTTGCTTATCAAAGACACAGACAAAGGGGACTAGGGGAAACTCTCACGATGGTCTTTAATTTACTTCAAAACAGTTCAGTCCCCAGCACACAGACATATCGATAACACTAAGTTTGGACGGTGGTTTATTTTCTCATCACCTCTGATAGTTTTGTGGTTGGAATTTCTCATGCTAAAAGTAAGAAATCAAAAGGAGGGCACATGAAGACCTGGATGTTTTACTCGTCAGATGAAAAAAGATCGCAAGTGTGACAAAATAAGAGTTCTTGCAGGAATGTGGAGGACGCAGCATTCACACACTGCTGGGAAAAGCTAACAAGCCTGGCCTCTGGGAAAGGCAACTGGGGAAGGATGATCTCAAATGCACACATGCTTCTCCTAGGGACGCCAATAAATAAATAATAAATAAATAAATAAAAATAAAGCTGGGTGGTAAGACTATGGGTGGTATTTGTTTTCTTTTTAATTGGTCACATAGTTTCTACAGTGACAAAAAAGGTAAAAAAAAGAAAATTTCTGCTAAGAGCATATATATTACTTTTTAAATTTATGTACATGTGTGTCTGTGTGAAGGTGTCGGATCCCCTGGAACAGAGGTTACAGACAGTTGTGAGCTGCCATGGGTGTTCTGAGAAATTGAACCCGGGTCCTGTGGAAGCGCACCCACAGCTCTGAACCGCTGAGTCATGTCTCCAGCCCCCAGTATCTAATACTTTTAATAATAAGAAACAACAGATGTCCAGAGAATAGAGTAAAAGTTCATAAATTCCAAGGTATAAACAATAAAAGCCAAAAAAGGGCAGCCTTTCTGAAGGAATCTACATTTTAACCAGTTGACAGCCTAAGGCACTGGCCAAAATTAGCTAGAAAGACAAGCGGGATAAGAGACTGTGAGAGGCTGGGATAGACGGTGAGAGGCCTGTGATTGGCCTGTGAGAGACAACAGAGGCCCGTGATTGGCTCGTTGAGCATGCGCCTGGGCAGACCTGAAAACAACGGTAGGCAGTCCCCAGCTCAGGCTTTCTCTCCCGGAAACCAAGGCTGAGGCAACCCCAGTGTGTCACGCTTTCATTCCCATGAACTTGGGACAAGCCTCAGTGACACAGAAGCCAGCCCTTTAAACAGCTAAGATTGGAAGTAGACCCTCGGGAACACATCAGAAATGGTGTTGGTGGCATGAATTCTAGTCTTGTTTAACTCTTAGGGGAGGAATCTCCCTTTCAAACCAACTCCCTCCCAGTAGACTGGTACCATGAACCTGAAGGCAGTCCGGCCCTTATCGACTGACAGCCTAGCTAGCGTTGACAGTAAAGGAGCTTTAGGGTGTGACTACAAACCTGAGAGCACAGAACGTATAGAAATGATTCGAGTTGAACACATAAAGTTGGCTAATGAGCTTGGAGAAAATGAATGTAAAGGGCTAGGAAGCCATTAAAGCAGTGGTTCTCAACCTCTGGGTCGCAACCTTTTGGGTGGGTCGGACGACCCTTTCACAGGGGCTGCACATCAAATATTTATAGTACAATCCATAACAGCAGCAAAAGTACAGCTATGAAGTAGCAATGAAAATGATTTTATGGTTGGGGGTCACCACCAAGTGAGGACCTGTATCAAGGGGTCGCGGAGTTAGGAAGGTTGAGAACCTTTGCACTAAAGGGATAATCTGCGTATTTGCTAATGAGAATTGATATAGTGCATTTAGTGAGGAAGATTTAGAACTGTAGGTAATAACATTCTAATACATAGTCATATATCTATAGGCATGGAAATAGCTTACAAGACATTAACAATGTCTTTAGTTTTTTTTATTTTTTATTTTTTCTGTGCTAAAATATATTCTGGTTAATAAAGTGCTCAAAAGATACAAAAGTAATTGTCCTGGAGTTCTCTGTCACTGCAAAAGAAACCACTTTATCATAAATCATCTTACATCAAAACATTTTTATCTTTGAAGGTTAGCTTTGATCTGAGGGCTGAAGATGATGCCGCCTTTAGAATGCTGGGAAGAAGAAAGAATTCTGCTCTAAAGTTCCTTGAGTTGGAAGGGTATGCATGTGTGCGTGTGTGTGCATGTGTGAATGTGCATGTGCATGCATGTGTGCACATGTGTATGATGGCTATACTTGGTTGCAACTTGACTACATCTGCAATTAACTAAAACCCCAATGGATGGGCACACCTGTGAGGGATTTTTTTCCTTAATTAAATCACTTGAAGTGGGAAGATTCTCAAAGAACCACTTCTAATCAAAAAACCAGTTCTTTGAGGTGGAAGATCCACCTTTAATCTGGGCCACTTCTTCTGCTGGCAGAGCATACAAAGACATGGAAGAAGGACGCTTTCTCTTGTCGATTCCTTCACTGGCATTAGAGCCTACTTCTTTGGGAATGTGCTGTATAGTGAAGACCAGCAGAGGCATGGAGCCTCCAGGGCTGAACAACTACTGGATTCTTGGACCTTCTGTTGGTAGACAGCTAGTACTAGTACTAGTTACAGCCTGTAAGTCATTCTAATAAATCTCCTTTATGTACAGAGATTCGTTCAATAAGTTCTGGTCCTCTAAAGAACCCTGACTAATCCAGGGGTGGCAACTGTCAAATCCAAAAGAAATCCAGGACAAATGGCATTGTGGTGCTTATTAGCATGCGGAAGCCCTGCTCACCTCCAGTCTCGCTTAGCCTTGCAAGTACCTGCTACAGAGTCCCTAGCTGGCTTCTTCAGCCCATGGGTTTCCCTTCCCCCAGCATCTCATTCCTATATAACCCTGTCATTCGGGCATGAGTCCTCTTTGCTCCTCTCTCTCTCTCTCTCTCTCTCTCTCTCTCTCTCTCTCTCTCTCTCTTTCTGACAGGGTTTCTCTGTGTAACAGCCCTAGCTATCCTGGACCTCACTTTGAAAACTAGCTAACCTCCAATCCACTGAGATCCACCTGCCTCTGCCTCCCAAGTGTTGGTCATCTTTCTTGGTCTTCTTTGCTCCCTCTCTCTTCTCTGTTGCTCCTCCCCTTCCGTTCATGGCCTGGTTCAGTCTACTGTTTTCTCTCCCTGCTCTGGACTCTCCCAGATGCCTCTGGCTGTTCTCTCCCTCGTGTCTACAATAAAAACCTTGTCCTCAACCATGTCTTAGAGTGGCCATGTCCTCATTTCATTCACAAGCGGCAAGTGTGTTCAAGTGTGTGCATCTTTGGGGCTTGGGATGTAAAGCAGGGAACTGATCCAGAGCAAAAGCTAAAGGAGAATTTGAATTTGGTACTCCGAATGAAGAGCTTGGTGGTTCCAAGGTAAAGAAGGGCAGCCCTACAAATGTGTTGGAGGACAATGATTCTAAGTGAACCCAGAGTGGCTTGAGCGGGGAAACCAATTCAGATTCGGTGACAGATGTCTCTACATGGGGTGACATGAAAGGTCTGGATGTAAAATAACATGCGTTCCTCTGGGAAATTCTATGGATCAGAGGTTCGTTGTTCCTGGCAGGTGACAGTGTTCTGAGGCTGAAGGACAGCGGTGAGCTCAAGGTTTTGATCCGAAAGTCTCAAGAGACTGTGGGTGATAAGCAAAACAAGACTAGGCATCTAGAGTGGGGTGTAAAGCTAAGATCATGGAGGGCAGAAACAGATCACAGAGAACTCAGGAGTATGCAAGACAGCCGAAGGACTTAGTACAGTCATGAGCGACATCGCTCCGGTCCTTTCTACAAAGGGTGAGTAGAACAGCTCTGTTTGCCTACTTCACAGGGTACTTGAGGGGTTGTGAAGTCAACCTGGATAAAGCATGTGGACACAGACTCACAGGTGCCCTGTGCTGTTAGGATGTGGCATGCACTCACTGGGATGCAAGACTACAGGAGTCAAGGCGGTCTAGGACACAACCCCAATCCAGGCAAGAATTTCTGAGGACCTCATGATTTGTTAAAAAGGTTAAATTCCCTTTCTCCAAAACCAGGACCCAAAGCTCCATCAATCAGGATAAAGCGGCACTCTGACCTTTGTTGATGATGCCCCTGTAAGTGATTTCTCAGGTGGGTGGGTGGAGCTAGAAGAGCCTGGAGCATCATCTGATTCAAGCTCCTAGTGTTCAGGTGAGGAACCAGAGATGGGAGGAGTAGAAAAGCGGCAGACGAAGGTCCCTCAACTACAGCATCAGGACAGAACACTCCTGCCAGCATACATTGCTTTCTCCCCACATACGGTGGCCCCTAGCTCAAGCAGCCATCCAAGACTTCTGCATGGCTTGCCCATACCTGCTGGCCCCATGAAGTAAAACGACCACCTCCTATCCTGAGACCATGGAGCCCTCTCAGCTAACATGCTCTCCCTTTGACCACTCAACTTGCCATTCTTGTTGCAAATAGTCTCCTTCGCCACCTTTTTTGAGGTTTTGTTTCCTTCCAGGATTTTTCTACGGCCTCTAAGGCCCTCTAGGAGACAGTTGCTACATGCCCTCCTCCTTCCTCTACCATTAAATCATACCTGAACTTGAAGCAAGCTTAATGGATGAGTTATAAGCTATGGGTGATGTTTGCAGGAAACCTTCCCAGTATGTGGGGTGTGTGTGTGTGTGTGTGTGTGTGTATGTGTGTGTGTCGGGAGTGTGTATGATTATTTGATCCTCTCTCACTTGACTGTAAGGTGAGATTTCCTGGCAGACCCAGTTTCCAGCATCTGAAAGCCAGTGTCGGGATGAGAAGAACTCCCAGACTTCTGCCAGAAGCCTCCCTAGCACTCTCTCTTACTGACATGATAAAAAGAGAAAAATGAACAAAATGAACAGATGCTCTGAAAACAACACCCTTGGCACCTCTTCAGCTAGGCAGCATCCGAGGGAGCCCTGGGGGAACCGGGGGTGGGGTTACGGCTGCTCCTAGGAGGCCTGGTGCTGGAGCCTGCCCTTGGGAATGAGGCTGACAACCCACAAGAATATCCCAAAGATGGAGGAGGCCATTAATGTGGCTCGCTCAGACTGCGCGGCACAGGGAGGGAACAGAATTTTATTATTAACCTCAGCGCATTAATATTTGATAAAGCTTCTTCACAGTGATAGATAGTAGTTACCCACATGAGAGGAACAGTCTGCGTCTGTAAGAGGCTCAGAAAGGATGAACAGCTTTCATCAAGAGAGGAGAGGGTGCCGGGAGACAGCTCAGTTCAGAGAAGGGCTTGCTGTGTTATTATGAAGTCCTGAGTCAGATCTCTGGAGCCTATGGAAGGAAAGAAGTAAGGCATGGTGGCATGCACTGGCCGTCAGTCTAGTTTAAATGGTGAGTCCCAGGCCAGGTGAATGTCACTGGGCTGGAGAGAAAGCTCAATGGTTAAGAGTACTGACTGCTCTCGCAGAGGACTAGAGTTCAATTTCCAGCACCCACGTGGCAGCTCACAACTATAACTCCAAGACCTGACACCCCTTACATAATCATACATGCAGGAAAACATTAATGCAAATAAAATAATTAATTAAACCACTCAATGCAGACTTCTGGCTTTCACACATCCCTGCATACACACAAACATCTGTGCACAAACACACACAAAGAGGAGACAATGGGAGGAAGCATCATCCTATCCTGGGCAGGGAGGTCTTCCTGGGACCACACAGTTCAGGCAACATGTTGCTCCCTCTCGTGGGCTTCCTGCACAGGAAACGGCAGCTGCATGTCTGCAGAGGCCTGGGGTCGGGTTCAGTTTCACAACTGCCCACCTCCAAGAAGAAGCTGTTGATTCAATTATTTTTCTGCCACTGATAGTACATTAAAATGACTGCTGAGTAGACACTTCTCTGATTAATGTTTTCTCAGTATATATTTTCTAAATGTTTTGAAAGCTGAGAAGACAAAATCAAAACAAAACCCCCAGACCTTAAAAAGCTGCCATTAGTGTCCCAGCCTCTGTGCTCGCAGGTAGCTGGAGGGATGCTGTGACCACAAAGAGTTGATGTCTTGGTGGCGGCAGCTGCTTCTTCCGAATCCATCAACAAACCGTCATGAAGTAGTCGTTGCCCACCCACTGAGGTAAAACCCTGCTCCCTGGGGGAAATCAGACACCCTCTAGACACGAAACCCTTCCTGGGTCAGTAGGGACAACAGGATCCTGGTACCAGTAGGGAAAGCAGCCAGAGGGAAAGATCTTCAGGCATCTCTTAAAGAGACTTTGAAGGCCATTGGCTACCAAGGTCAGGTCAAAGCCATGCTGCCCTCTTTGGGGAGTCCTGTGACATCCACAGAGGAGCCAGGAGCACTGGAACCTGAGGGCTGCCACCCGAGATTCGGATGGAATTCCTGCTAGTTACAGAGTTTAACCTCAGGGCCGGCAGTGCCCCCGCCATCGGCATGGCCCCCGTTCTAGTCTCTAAATTGTCCTCATTCACTCTCACTGCTCGCCTTCATCCTGCTGTCAGGAAGAAGTCTACAAAGGGAACCCAGAAGGAAGCCTGCCTCCCTTCTGAAGCATCCTGGAGGTTCGCCTCAAAGGCAAAGCAAAGCCAGCTGCAGAATGTCATGCCCTTGTTTGAAAGGAGGGGCGGCTCTGTCTAGTTCCTCCCTGAGGAACTGTTTCACTGGGCAACACACAGGAAGATGGAGACAGAACATGTCAGCCTCTCTTCCTCACAGGTCCCTCAGGGGACTGGACTGTTCTCTGCGCTGCAACCTTCGAGCTACATCTGCGTGCATGGAAGGACCGTACATCCCAAAAATCAGCCAGCAAGCGGCATATGGGGTGCAGGACGCCAAGCTGTGTGCCTATAAGACAGAGGGAGTGGGAAGGAGGAAGGGTGTGGGAAGATGGAGCAGGGAGGGGAGGGAGGCACTGCACTGAGTTATCTTCTGGGGACATCTTTGTGTTGTTTTCTTTCTGGCCCTCCTCTTCTACCTGGGCCACATCTGTCGCCAGGCATCCTCCATGGGGTGCACAGCCAAGTGCAGGGAAGGGTGTGTGGGCAGGCAGCGGCGGTGAGGGGAGAGTACAGGAGTCAGCATCCTAGCTGTTGGAATTCTCTGCCATCCTCAGCACTTTGCCTCCCGTTCAGATGACCACACATGTGGTTTCTAACCCAAACAGCAGGAGAACATCTGGATGACAGTGAGGGTTGGCTCTAGGAGACCCTGGGAGTCTGCTGTCTGAAACATGAAGGCTGGAGTCTTGGGAAGGATAGGGATTGTGGCTTTTCATCTGTTCCCTTCTTCTAACCCTTAAAGCAGACCCCAGAGGGAGAAATATAGCTACACCAGAGACAGCTGTCAAAGACTGGCCAGAGGAAGTCTCCAGGCTACCCACCACTTAGCCTGGTAAATATGGGAGCCAGAGACTGACGTTAAGAAGTCAAAGTATACTTACAGACCTAAGGGAAAATTCCTTCTGGACCCCAGCACTACATGCCCACCTCTCACTCCCCACCTCCACTCCCACCAAGGTCAAATGCATCACCTCTGCAAGTTTTCTCCCCATGTCTCCCTTCACTTTAATCAAATATTTCAAATCAAACATCACTTAGTCTAGAGCGAGCTCAGGATTTTATACCTAAGGGCAAGATAACCAACCAGATGGCTTTATACATAAGGGCAAGATAATCAACCAGATAGCTTGTTTTAAGTTAGGCCCGGGGGAAGAGCCAACAATGATACAAAAAATAGAAGAGGGAATGAACCCTGACAGGCAGTGCATTCAAGAGATAGAACCATGATGAGTCTGTTAACCTGAGGGTCACTAGGAGGAGGAGGAGCAAGAGGGTCTGCCATGCTGGGGAGGGACCTGACCAAGCCTATTACAGTCTGGTCCTGGGCCCCCATGGGCTGGAAGCAAATCAAAAGTCTTGAGCTAGATGACCTCAAGGGGAGGGGCAGCCTCCACACCCAAGCTTGTGGCTAATTTCTGCAGTCCTGGGCTACTCGAAAAATGGGAGAGGGCACGAGATTCTGAGTGACAGCGAGGGTGTTTCTAGGAGATCCTAGGAGCCTGTCAGTTTTTTCTTCCAACTTCAGCTTACGTTGGAAGAAACATAACAACCCAGATTGTGTGTGTGGAGGGGAGGGGTAATCAAGGAGGAAGGAATGGGTCCTGAGAGATGATCGTGGGCACTGGAGGTTGAGAAAGGACAGAAAGTATTTATAGAGAGCTTTCTTGAGACCAATAAAATCTACCGTTCACTCGTTTTTTTATTATTGACTTTTCATTCTTCATAAACTTTAGCCTATTTGGTCTTCACAACCTTGGCAAAGTATCGCCACAACTTTGGAGACTGGGATGAAAGGCTAGCGCTGTCCCATGGCAATAGCAACAGAGGGAGAATCGGGATTCCAGTCTGAATCTTGTGACATTTCCTGCACTCCAGGCCTTCATAGCAGAAAGAAAATGGCAACCCAGTATATTTAACCTCACATGTGTGCCTGCTGCCAACATGAAGAAGCAAGCACAGGGCCCAAGCCTTCTGGCCTTAGCATTCTTACAGGTGGCATCCAGTAGACCCTGTGATAAGAAGGCATCAAGCGTAGCTTCCACTCCCTGAGGCCCCACTAGAAAAGGTGACCCCTGCCTGTCCTGATAAGATGGCTTCAAAGACTAGTGAAGATGAAAATTCCAAGAAGTAAAAACAGAAGGAATCTGCCATGCTCCTCTCTCTCCTCTGTCCATCCAGCAGAACGAACCTTCCCAAAGCCCTAGCTTCTAGCAGAGAAACACTCCACATCAGGAGAAAGCCAGCAAATGTCTTAGGTGATCTGTAGAGACAATGCAAGGATCCCAGGTGGACATGTTTACTTGGTAACCAGGTTTCTGAGTGAAGGTCCAGGCCTGGGATCCTCCACTCTGAGACAGTGTTCCCTCCCCATGGGGAGCATCCCTATCCTTTGGAAGGTAATGTGTTCTTGGTGGTGAACAGACTTACCCAGACACAGTCAACACTAGGGAAGGCTTTTTCCTGATCAACTAGGGCTGACTATGAAGTTTCTCCTATGATACCTTCTCCTCTTTGCTTCTTTAACACATGTCTACCACTTGTCCGCTGGCTTGTCAGACATAACTGCTTGCCAGGCTAACTGGAGACACCCCATACCCTTCTGATTTCCCAGATTATACACAGCCTTCAACCCCAGCTCACGGCTAATGCCCCCACAAACTATTCTGATTCTCTATGTATCATCTCCTTTGCACTCTCATTGATGTTAAATTTATGTGCCTTCCCCACAGTTCTCCAGTTCCACTCATGCTAATTAATTGTGAGCACAGTTCATTTTCCCCTAATAGATTATAAAGTCCTTGGAGACAGATGCTATATTGAATTTATCTCCATGGTTCCCCACTCTCCTTTCCTATCTAATAAGGAGGGGTAGATTTAAACTTTGTAAGCGTACAATAAGTAATTATTACAGTGAAATTTACCTAGGTTTTGTGTGTGTGTGTGTGTGTGTGTATGTGCGTGTGTACAAAGATGTACATGCATCATCTGTGAAACAGATCAAAAACTCTGCACAGGTCAGTCTCACCTCTCCTTCCATCCTTTAGAAAGATTATGGAACATACGGAACATGGTTACCCTTTCCCTGGACATCGCTGCGGCCATTACAATCAAATGTAGCATTCAGGGAGACAGAGGCAAAGCCCCAGAGGGACAAGGCTAGTGTTTCAAGTTGATTTGGTTATTTGAAGAAGTTAAAATTGCTTAAGCAAAAGGAAAGGGGCACTGCTCTTCCATAATTCCCAAGGAAAACCAAAGAAGGATTTTATAGAGTTAGGTAGCATGAGAAGATGAGGGGGAAAGTGTTTCCTACAATACACAGGACACAAATGGAGACGGTCAAGTCCTATGATGACAAAGGAGATTAGATGCCACAGTCCTGGTCTGGAGTGAGAAGCCATTGCCAAGGGGGCCTAAGACATTGCCCATGCTGCCAGGTTTTCCAGGAACTAAGGTATCTGGAATAGAGTGGAGGGAGGAAAGGAGGAAGACACCTCAAGCAGCACTTTAAGACAGAGGATTTTACCCACAGAACGCACTATGGGAAGGGCTGAGACTTTCTTGCAAGGTAGAAGATAGCAGCAACCAATGATGGTGTTCAGGTCCAACCAGGTAAAGGCCAGCTCCACCCCATACACACACCCCACTCCATCCATATAGCTCAAAGTTTCTCAGAGTATACTTCCCCCGAGTCAAGTTCCAGGGAGACAATAGAAACAGTTGGTTAAAAGGGGGGCTGTTTAGGGGATGTTTCCAAAAGATTTCAGACAGCAGGGAGACAAACCGTTTTTACTAGAAATGTAAGATATTCCCTCCACTACACACACACAAGCAAGGGGGGAGCCTCATAAGCACAAACCTAATCCCAGTTCAAGGATGAGCGGCTCCATGCAGCAAATTCTCCTGCCTAAAGCAGATTGGAAAGGAGGCTCTCTGCTTTCAATATCCGCTTTTCATTTGGACCACAGAGACAAGGATACTGATTCCTCTCCCCATGCACAGGCAGAGCACTAAGTGCACAGGACATCTCTTGAACTTGTGTCTGTGTGGCCCCTCCGGCACTCCTTCACCCAGAGTGTCCTCACACTTCTGACTTTGGTGCCAGGCTACTCGGGACAGAGACAGGCGGCAGAACCCACCCACTGCCAATGCCAGCACTTCCCCGCCTCTCAGACACTTAGGAAGAAGTGGGGGATTCTGGGGCACGCTGCTGAAGCCTGTACTCCCTAGGGAAAGGGTGCTCTCTGAACTTGGCAAAGGTGTTCAGTTACTGCCATACCAGGACTCACGTACAGAGGCTCCACCATAGCAAGAAGGGACATGGACCTGATGCGGACTGTGAGTGTGACCTTCTGACCCCCATGGCCCCAAGTGGTACCTGCCAAGGCCTTGATCCGGGACCTCTCAAAGAGCCTGGCTGAGCTGTTGTCATTATCCAACTCATCATCCGGGGCATCCCAGCGGGCGTTGATCCGGCTGTAGGGCGGCTGGTTGCCTACGTTTTCAAACTCTGTGGCCGATGTCATGTCAGCAGGCTCTTCTTAGCAGCTGTGCCTGTCTCAGTCTTCATGGAAAGGTCCCTAGGGGACAGCAACACAGCAGAGGGTTAGCTTCCACGGCCCTCGCTCGTTTCCTCAGTGGTAACTTATTAAGGGAATCCAACAGAAGAGATCTTACAGGAGCCACGCATGCACTGTGCTGCCTGTCGGGGCATGTTTCTTCCCCTGGGGTCTCAGAGTCCTGAGTTACAGGATACTGCAGCGGGAGTAACAGCAGCAGCAGCAGCAGCAGCAGCAGCAGCAGCAGCAGCAGCGAGAGTCAGGGACAGAGACTGAGAGCTGCCTGCAGCAGGGTCAGGATGGCCAGCAGGTGGAGACATAAGTCCCAGCCAGCCTGTTTCCTTCAAACCTGCGGCTTCCAGGGCTCAGAACAGCTTGAGAGATAGTTCTCCTGGGAGCCAGAGGATGGGGGGTGTAAGGTGGGCAAATGAGGAAGAGAAACCTCACTTCTGGATTGAGATTGGAAGCCTGTCTGGCGATGGAGACAAGGCCAGGGAGAGAGAGAAGAGAACTTGAAGGTCAGCCATCATGCTGCCACAGAGACTCTGGCCCCCACAACTGGAAAGCCAAGCCACTGCTTGAAAGTGTGTGTAGCTGCTGGAATAAGGTCTGCTGAATCCCTAACCAGACCAAGCAGCCCAAAGGAGCCTGTTGCCCCATTCATGCTGGCAGCACCAGGCGCTGGATGTCACAACAGGGAGAATTGAGTTTGTTAGGGACTAAAGTGCCATGGAAAAAGGAAGCTCAACGTGATTGGTGGACAGTTCCCAAGGAAGTTTGGAGGTACACATAGAAGGACAGGTGGAAAGGGATGAGAGCCCAAACAAAAGGGAAAAAGAGCAGGGACAATATTAAAAATAAAGATAAGAAGCAACCAGCAAGAATGAGGGAGCTGGCGGGTAACTGGAGGATGGGAGAGGTCAGTGAGAAAAGTGAGAAAGGAGGCTGGCGAGGTCATCTTGGTAAGCAATGTCCCTGGCCTTTGGAAAATGACTGTCTTCCCTCATCTGTGCTTGGCTTCAGGTATCTCCCTGGGAACAGAGGGCAGTCCACATTTAAGTCTGTATTTCAGAATGGGGGCTCAGCGCCTTGAAATTCAAGAAAGTAACAGGGGGAGGAGGGGTTTTGGAGGCAAGCGAAGTAGTCAAATGACAAATGTCAGTAAGCATCGAACTATGTATCGTATTCTCACCAATCCCAACACATGGGCTCACACACCTGACAGGTTCCCCAGAAGGCGCATGCAGGCAGGAAGCAACAACAAGGCACGCTCACCACTCTGAGCATGACTCAGTGCCCTGGGCCTTACTTTTCAGACTCTTGTCTCCCAGGCTGACAAATCAATCCCACCACATCCCTTTGAGGTAAGACAGAAGCCAGAATTATCCACCCTAAGACCACAAGGGGAGAAAAGGCACAGGATGAGGCCTCCCCAAGGTCGTCCGGAACCACTGTGGAGGTTTAGACCAAAAGTCAAACTGTAGCCCTGTTTGTCACCCTTGACTGGACCGGCCTTAGGGATGCACATGGATGGAGAACTCGGCCCATGGGGCCAGTGTCCTCCGGCTGCTAGGGCTAGACAAAGGTATTTACTACCCAGGGGAAGGAGACTATGCAAAGTGGGAAAGCCAGTCATTATCCTGAACGCAGTGTACCCCATTATGCCCAGGCCTGCGGACCTGTGTTCAAGACTTCTGTCCCTGCCTAGTCTCCATAATGAACCAGCTGCTTCTAGGGCTGAGATTTCCCTCTCAATTGTCTGAGCAATGTCTTCCCTACCTCCTTCAGAGGCTGACGGGCTGACCATCACCTGCGGGGCCACAACTCATCCAGCAGCCCCTGAGAAGGGCTGCCAGACACGGAGGTGAGGTAAGATCTGCCCTGAGCACCAGAGGTAACCAGACCCTTGCTCACTCTCTTCATCCTGGGCTATTTTTAAGAGTGGCGGAGAGAGGCCCAGGTTGCGGGGCTGGGGAGTGAGATTACCTTAGCTATGGCTCTGTAAATAAGTCTGTCCCAGAAAGATGAGCCCAAGCAGGCAGACCAGCAGAACCAGTGTGCAAGACAAGATTGATGGCCCTGCGTGAAGGAGAGCAGCGACACAACACAATTCATCCTGCTTAAAAAAACGCCATCCTCCCTGGGACCGCGGCTCACAGAAAACAGCGACCAGACGGTGGCTCTGCCAGGAATGTGGGAAAATACATGTGTGTTTCTGAGTGCATGAGTCTAGTGTGTGTGTGTGTGTGTGTGTGTGTGTGTGTGTGTTTGCTTGCTAACAGAAGGACCAGCTCCCTGGGGATACCACAGAAAGAAGATAGCACCAAAGAATGAGGCCTCTTCCCCCTGCCACTAGCCCCTGCCCGGGTGGCATTTCACCAGAGTCGAGGGGTGTTGAGGTGTGCCCACATGCTCAGGCAAGGATGGTCTCGGAGAATCGGATGTAGGAGCACACAGGAAGAAAGTAGGAAGGTTACCTGCGGTTATTCCAGAAATAAACAACACCCCTCACCCCAGGCCACGGCAGTGAGCCTGAAACCAAAGTCGACCCGGTGCTTTCTCGGTGTCAACATGTCTCCTCCCATTAGTATCACCATGACCCTTCAAAGGCCTGACGAAAAGGAGGCACGATGGCTAAAGAGGATAGCGAATATTGAGGTCTCACAGGGGAACACCCAGTCATGAGGAACCACAGAAATGGCATTCGAGCTGCTATCTGAGGGGAGTTTAGAAATGGCATTTATGTGACCGTAGCTCCAGCGATGTAGGCCATCTGTACAGAGGGTCTTCTGTAACTCAGGAAGGGCACTGATACAGGCCCAAACTTGTACCGCATGCCCTTGTCAGCAAACGGGGTCACACAGGTAGTCCCCTGTGCATCCACACTTCCCGGTTCACCCCACAGGCTTTTTTAAATCACGAAACCCCTTACCAAAGTACAGATGGGTCTTCCCTGTCCCGTGTCCAGAGTCACCCTTACCTGACAACGGCATTCCCTGTCTCCAGGAGATATTGGTAGACAGCTTGCCCATTTACAGCTCAGCACTGAAAAGCCCACATGACCATAACAGAACATGGAGTACTTGCTCTCTGAAGGAATGCATTTACTCAAAACTATTGCACGGCCACTCACAGCTGCCTCTCCCAGACCCAGAACCGAACCGTCTGCTCCTAGAGCGAGTGTGAGGTCTCAGAATCCCAGCCTCTCGTGGGCTTTGCTCATCAATGGACCCCAGGCAGTGCCAGGGGCTACAGTGCTCTCCCTGTGGGTCTGGGTTGTCCTTTGTGTCAGCTCCCCACCATCCCTCAGCAGAGAGAATGCATCTCCATCTACCCCCAGTCTCCCAATGTAGTCACCGGCCCCCACCCTGCTTCTCCAGGTCCCTTGAAGCCACAAAGTGACAGCCACTTCAGGACTGGGAAGCGGGGCCACATCAGGCAATGCCGCTCTTCCTCCGTGGGGCCGAGGGGGAGACCGATGCAGTCCTTCGGACAATGACTTCCTTAAATAGGACTGAACACTTGAGGTTTGTCTTGTCTAATTGTACGGTCTGCCCTTACATGTTTTCTCGTCTGTGCTGCTGCTTATGCCGCGCCAACCTGCTTTTAACCTATTTGGTACTATGGCAACCCAGGTCAGGAGATTACATCCTGCAGTTCCCTTGGTTACTTTTCTTCAAGTGCATCGCCAATGAGGGAAGGTGCCCTTCTACCCACCCCACCCCCAGCTCATAACTGGATTGCATATGCACAGACACCTTAAAGAAAAGTCAAGTACATAAGCGCACACTCGCTGGCACAGGATGAGAACCAATGAGACGCCACTGCAGACTCCAGGCACCCCCACTGTCAACCTGACATCTCCACCTCCGTAATACAGCTCCGTCTCGATACGGCTGCGACTGTGCACACATAGCTCTCAGCACACAGAACATGGGAGCATGTCAGCATCATGAGGATGCAGGGAGACCCGGGTAAATGCCACCTGTGAGTGGCCTTTCATGCAGGTGAAAACCACCACCATGTCTCATTCCAGAGCACTCTCTGCCTTGCCACATCGTGCGGTTCACATGCCAACACCGCCTGGCCACAGTGACAGGAGCACCAAGACTGTCCGCAGTTGCCAGCATCAAGGGGCCCCATGCATTTGGGCTGTACTGGCTGTTCTTGACTGTCACTGTTTGGTGAGGCCTTCCGAAGTCCCTGCTGGGCAGTTTCTGTCACTAGGCAGGGACTTCAGACTCACATGTTACAACTTGCCTGCCATCATCACGGAAAAATCTATTAAGAACTGTCTCTGGTCATAGCGCAGCTGCTGGAGCGGGGGCGGGGTGGGTGGTGAGAACTCAGCCCTGCCGTCCTTATAGGGATTTGGTTGGGAACAGGTGCTGCTTAGCCCTGTATGGGGATTGGCTTTTAAGAGCAGTGTCGACCAGTACTCTCATGTCCTGCTCCCCTAGGGACAGTTAGAGAGCAAAAAGGAGACTCTTATAGGAAGGGTGAGCATCCCTGGTCGATAACGCTCCAAACTCTGAAGTCTTTTCAGCTTTGACATGATATTGCAAGTGGAAAATTCCTTAGTTGGGTCACAACCCACAGTCAGGGTCACTGAAAATACAATGTAAAATTACCTAGGATTATGTATGTAAGATGTACATGAAGTTTACATGGATTTCATATGTAGACTTGGGAACCCTTAGGAATTTTCTTATGTATATACAAATATTCCAAAAAAATCACCAAAAAGTTAAAAAAAATACTTCAGGTCCCACAACCAGCACAGAAACTTCAAAGACTGATGTGACCGAGCTGGACAGCAACAGTTACAGAAAACTAATACTGTGCAACCCTACTTCTTCTGCAGACTCATTTTCTGTTAAGATAAATATTAATTTATTCTCTTGGGAAAAGTAGTAGGTAAATTGAAAATGAAAATGTATACTTTTTCTTCTTTCACTAGGACACTCCCAACCAAAAAAAAAAAAAAGGTCATTTATCTGAAGGGAACTGGAGCTGCTGAAGTAGCAAGGCTTTGACAGAAGGAATGGTGAGAATAGACTGAAGTAATGAATTCGATTGATTATTCCTAATAAAATAATTGATCCAAGACGGATCAAATTAAAGGACTCTTACTATCACTGAGATGGACTAGGCCTTGTGTGCAACACGAAGGACCCTCTGGCCTGTGATTTTCTTGTCAAAACTGTGGAGCCTCAGAATCAAGTCTTTAGAACTGACTTTGTATTTTCAGGATTTGCAGGAAATCAGGAGACAAGGAAGCAAAGAGACAAATCTGGAGCTCTGAGCATCCTGCAAACAACCGACTCAGTATCTTCTTCTTCACGTCACTGAAACAAGGTGGGTTTGTTTGCTTGCTTGCTTGCTTGCTTTAAAGAGGAAGGAAGTGGAACTGCTGGATCAAAAGAGACTCAGAAGATGGAACGAGCAAACACAATGTACACACTGTTCTGGATCTTAGGGCAATCAAAGCTGTTTGAATTACAGGTTTAGTTTTGGATGATAACCGGGAATTCTAGTCAACAGTAATAGGTGTGATAATGACGCTATGATTATGTAAAAAAACTAAACTGTGGTGGTTCGAATGAAAATGGCCCCCATGGGCTCTTAGAGAGATGCACTTATTAGGAGGCGTGTCCTTATTGGTGTAGGTGTGGCCTTGTTTGAGGAAGTGTGTCACTGGAGGTGGGCTTTGAGGTTTCAAATACTCAAGCCAGGCCCAGCCCCCCCCCCCCTCCTTGCTGCCTGACGATCTGGACATAGAATTCTCAGCTACCTCTCCAGCACCATGTCTTCCTGCATGCTGCCATGCTTCCCACCATGAAGACAATGGACCAAACCTCTGAAATTGGAACAAGCCAGCTCCAGTGAAATGTTTTCCTTTAAAACGGTTGCCATAGTCATGATGTCTCATCACAACAACAGAAGCCCTAGATAAAATATAAACCTCCTGTATATTTTAATGATGCTGCAGAACACAGTGGAGAGCAAGACATGAGATCTGGGATTTGCTGAACCTTGTTTTAGAAAACAAATGAGAAACCTCTAGCAACTGACTTGGGATGAGATACAGACAGGGATCTGTGATACCATTCCCCCTGCTTCTACAGGAAAATTCTTGTAAGCTAGCTATTTTTTAAAATATTTAAATATTCAAAATGTATTAAAATTTTGCAGCTAGCTTTGATAGCTCATGCCATCCCAGCATTCAGGAGGCTGAGGCAGGAGGATCGCCATGAGTTCAACGCCACAATAAGTGTCAGCCCAGCCTGGGCTACACAGTGAGACTCTGTCAAAAAGCAAATTAAAAAGTATACTTAATTTTACATTAACTTTATAAAATATAGTAGTCTATCTTTCATAAGAGATAAAGTCCTAGATCCTCAAGTAGTTACTTAAGAGCAGCTAGTTCTGAACTCTCTCTCTCTAAATACGTTTTTTCTCTAGACATATAAATCTATAAAAAAGTTTATAAATTAGACATAGCAGATCAGCACAACTCATAACAGAATGAAATAACTGTAACTATACAGTTTAATAAAATGTCCAGCACCACTACTCTTGTACATTGGTTTCACTGAGTAAAACAAGTTACTTAAATTCTAGACTATAATTATATGAAAGGCAGTCTGATACTAGAAAGGTGTCCTAAGTGAGTAAAGGATGAGTAGCATATACAGCATGGATATGACAAATAAGAATAATAGAATGAGGCCAGGAGGTAGAGGCACACACACCTTTAATCCCAGCACTTGGGAGGCCGAGGCAGGTGGATCTCAGGGAGTTCAAGGCCAGCCTGGTCTACAGAGTGAGTTCCAGGACAGCCAAGACTGTTACACAGAGAAACCCTGTCTCAAAAAACCAAAAAAGAAAAAGAATAATGGAATGATTCATGTTGGAGTAGGAGGTGCAAGATCCCACCCTGCTACTTAGAAACAGCATGCAGTCTAAAGCTTACAAGTTTATTTCTGAAGTTTTCCACTTACTACTCTCAGCTTCTGTACCCACTGGCATTGAGGGGAGAACTGCCTAGCGGTCACAAGCCTGGGGCAACATGAGCACAGCTTTAGTCAGCACAGTCTGGCAGCTTCTGCCTCCTCTTCTGAGCTCATCTTCTACCTGCATGACATATATTCTCCAAGCCTTCCTTCATCTCCTCAAACGTGTCTTGTCTGGACCACCCCTGGGCCCTGTGTATTCTAGCCTGTACCAGACACTTTCGGAGCGACCACGCATGTCTGTCTCTTTCCCATTTCCCAAGACTCTTCATGGGCATCGCTTCCTGTGGCGGTCCCCCCTGAGCATAGCTTCCAAGGTGAGTCCTCCCTGAGCATTCCTTCAAAGGTGAAGTCCTCCCTGAGCATTCCCCCTAAGGTGAGTCCTCCCTGAGCATTCCCCCTAAGGTGAGTCCTCCCTGAGCATTCCCCCTAAGGTGAGTCCTCCCTGAGCATTCCCCCTAAGGTGAGTCCTCCCTGAGCATTCCCCCTAAGGTAAGTCCTCCCTGAGCATTCCTCCCAAGGTGAGTCCTCCCTGAGCATTCCTCCCAAGGTGAATCCTCCCTGAGCATTCCCCCTAAGGTGAGTCCTCCCTGAGCATTCCCCCTAAGGCAAGTCCTCCCTGAGCATTCCTCCCAAGGGGAGTCCTCCCTGAGCATTCCTCCCAAGGTGAATCCTCCCTGAGCATTCCCCCTAAGGTGAGTCCTCCCTGAGCATTCCTCCCAAGGTGAATCCTCCCTGCGACCTTGGAATCAGCCTCCTGACCCACCATAAGAACTGCACTCACACCTGTCTGTTGACTTTCTTCCCACTTTCTCTCTCCTTGCCTACATAGTAGGCTCCATGTAGGCAGTAGCCATGTCCATCTTCCTCACTGGACCCTAGTACTCAGTGATGTACCTGGGGCGCATGCAGGTACTCAATAAATAATATTGCCTTAGAGACCTGCTCTCATTCTGGAACCCCCTCCCCCACCTCCACCTCCACCACACTCCTTACCCTGTGTACTCATTTCCCCAATTACCCACCTACAAGCACTAAGCACTCATTACTATCTATTACTAAGTCCAGATGTTACGCATCTGGAGAGCACCTTTATTCCTTCACTTCCAAAGCTTCCTCTTCACTTCAGGCTGTCACCACATCTTGCCTGGCTTTGGAAAACGTTCTCTTTCTTCCTAAGCTTAGGCCTTTCAACTTACCCCCTATAAGGGCATACCCTTCTCTGGAAGCTTCCAACAATACAGTCTGAATCGAAACTACGGCATCTGGGACGGGGGCTGGGGTCTCCCTGTGCTGACTCTGCCCAATGTGTCCTGAGCCTCCCCATTACACGTGTCCCATCCCATACACTGAAATTCAATGGTTGTCATCGTTGTTGTCTGTTTGTTTTGCAATGAATACGTCTTTTCATTTAGAAACACAACATAGAGCAGTTTCTCAGAATTTAATTGGGGTTACCTTTTCCCTCCCACCCACCTTCCTGGGTCCTCCACTGCCTCTGGGGTAAGGAAACCGGTGGGAGCCGAGACACTGACTTTACTTCCCAGCCTTACTCCATCCCCTCAGCCTCAATTGCAATGGCTAGTGAGTCTGGATCCACACGGTCCTCCCTACAGCCCTCCCCTCAACCCAGGGAGGAGTGACATAGTACTTAGCTTTTGGTCAACTTGACACAAAAGAAGAGTCAACCGGGAAGAGAGAACCTCAGTTAAGGAACTGCCTCCATAAGATTGCCCTGAGGGCGTGTCTGGGGGCACCCTCTTGATTAATGATTGACATGGTAGGGCCAGCCCACTGTGGGCAAAGCCATCCCTGAGCAAGTGGTCCTGGACTGTGTAGGAAAGCAAGCTGAGCAAGCCATGGAAAGCAAGCCAGTAAGCATCCCTCCTCCATAGCCTCTGCTTCAGTTCCTGCCTCCAGATTCTTGTTTGAGTTTTTGCCCTCAGTGATGGACTGTGACCTATAAATTGTAAGATGAAATAAACTCTTTCCTCCCTGATAGTTTTGGTCATGGTGTTAATCACAGCAACAATAGGTAACTCTTCCCACCTTCATTTTAGCATGCTCAAGTCTTTGCCATCTTTAGCAAAATTCTTTGCCACCCTCCTCCTCCCTTTCATAACCAAATTTCTTGACAAAGTTGCAAAGGACATAAACAGGTAACTGACATAAACGGAAACCCAGGAGGCTAAAACATGGCCAAGAGACAGCCAAACCTCTCAAAACGGAGGAATGTATATGAAAACAAGGAGGTGAAGGCAAACTTAGCAAGCTAGAGAATGCCAGGTGCAGATGATAATGTAGAAAGATGCTACTAACGGCAGTATGAACCGGCCTGGCACAATGCCAGACATACCGAATGGCCTAGATGGCATCTGCTGAACAAATGCACAAGGCTGAGAGATGGTCTTAAGAGAACGGGAGACTTCGATAGGAGACATACTATTTGAGGGTCAAGGAGCCTGGGGGCTGGAAACATGGCACATGCAATCCTACTGAAGAGTCATTAATATCACTGTTGCTCCTGCCGCCTCAGCCACACGCTCTCAGCACCTCTTCTGTTGCTGGACAGCGTGGTTGAAGGGACGGACAGTGACACTGGAGCCCGAGCTCCCGCAAGTCTCTGTACATCTTAAAGCCTCCGCCCCAACCCCCACTCTGTGTCCTCATTCACGGGAAAGAAGAGCAGCCACCTCTCCAGAAGCCTCCAGACAGGAATGCCCTCCCCATCCCATGCAGAAGTCTTTCATGTCTCCTTCATCACGCCACAGAAATGCCAGTCATGGAATGATTTCAACCCCAGCATCTCCACCACGCAAGCAAAAGCAGCTATTTTAAAGGACTGACTTTAAATAATGTATAAGTTATGGGTGCCAATTTACTCATTCATGTTGGAGCTCTTACAGTAATTCAATTAAAGCTCATCTTCCAACAGTATCTCGAGCCCACGAGGCCTCCTGAGGGAACAAGTGCTGGCCAAGGGGTTTTCCCATCCCTGGCCAGGACACCGAGCCTGACTTCATGGGGCCATCCTCTGGGGACATTTAGGAAGTTATCTACAAGAGGCAGCTCCAGTCTCAAGCAGAGGTAACTGCAACTACTCGAGGCCTGGCACCAGCTCCTGCTACACCCAGTATCCCAGTTCTTCACAGGAGGGCTCTTCAGCCCCTGTCTGAGCTCTGCTGGAGGGAAGCACCAGCCACCAGCTTATAAAAGGCACAGTGCGGGCCACTCTCCTCAGGGACAGTTTTGAGCTTTGGATGATTGTGAGGCAGAGCCTGGGGCTAGGAATGTCCTAGCTACTACCTTGCCTGTTGCTATGATAAAACAAACAAACACCCCCCCCCCACACACACACACACAAGAGCAAGTCGGTGAAGGACTGGTTTACTCTGGCTCATAGTTTGGGGGTAGTACGTCATGGTGGCAAGAGTTTGAGGCATCCGTAGTCAAGAAGCGGGGGGTGGGCAGGTACTGATTCTCTGTTAACATTCCCCTTTGTATTTGGTCCAGGACCGAACCTCAGAAAATGGTGCCACCCACCTTGGTTAACCTAAACAAGCTACTCTTACAGCTGTGGCCAGAGGCTGACCTAATCTAGATAATCCTTCACACGCGAGTCAGGAGGCTTGTCTCCCAGGTGGTCCCAGAGCCTGTCAAGATTACAGTCAGTACAACCATCACAGAAGGGAACCCAGAATCATTAAGACTTCAGTGTGTATCACCCCACTTAGTGCGCGCTGGCCTGTACCAACTGTTAAACAGCACTGTCATTACTATGGCTGTTACCCCATTCTGTGGGGGTAAAAGACCTCACTGGACATCCTAGCTTCCATTCCTAGTAGTTGTGCATCCTTCTACAAATCACTTACCCACTCTGTGCCACCGTTTCCATGAGCTGTTGGGCACAACTACTCAGCCTACCCATTGCTTGATGCTCCATTTTCTGCCCCCACACACGTTTTCCAGTCACCCTTCTGCCTAGGTGACGCCTGGTAACTACACAGAAGTGACCGGCATCTCTTCAAGGTCTTAGCCATAAAACCCTTCCCATCGTCCTCTGATCCTGGCCCCTATGTTCCTAGAATCAGGGTCACAGAAGGGTGGAACTTGCCTTCCTAGATGGCCAGGGAGTAAGGCTTTCCTCACCTGCAACATGAGAGAGAATAACGCTCTGTTTGCGGTCTCCTCCAGTCCACTCAGCATCACATACACTTGAAGAGATGCTACGAAGCTGTCTGTCTGTGATGTGGAAACTGCTGCCAAATGGCCCAAGCTGCTATTTATAAAAACTACACAGTGTATCTCAGCTTCAAGTCTGTGACTGTGGTCAGGGTGTCCTCATGGAGAAAAGAAAGGGATACAGGATGTAGAGTTTACTGCCGTCCCATTGTTCTTCCTGAGACCGCTTTCCCTTTCACCCTTCTTCATGGAGCCACACCTGCAGGGGCATTTCAATTGGATTTTAATAAATAAAGACTGCCTGAAGATCTGAGAGCAAAACAGTCCCACTGGTCAGCCTTACAGACCAGATTATAGTAACACACACCTTTAATCCCAGGAGCCACCCTAGCTGCTATAGGAACAGGGTGGTGCACACCTTTAATCCTAGCCCTTGAGAGGAATATTAGATGGGGCAAGGGTGAATGGGGACACACACAGCTCTCAGACACAGTCTCCTTCTGACATTCGGACTGAGGCCAAGGTAAGGGCCAGTGGCTGGCTGTTTGGCTTTCTGGATCTTCAGGTTGAACCTTGATTTCTGATCCTGAGTTTTATTATTTGTGCTTCACACACTGTCCTAAACTGCCTTAATGCCACTCCACTGAGTAGACCAGCCCATCCTTTTTCCTCGAACCTACTGACCTTCCCACTGCCAAATGAGACCATGTCAACCTAAGTCCCTACTACTGTGGACTTCTCAAAACCAAGGGAGCTGCTTTCACGTCACTGGGAAGACTCAGAGAAGGGGGTGTCAAAGAGGCAGGTTCAGAGCCAAACCCGTCAATGGGTGACAAAGGGCTGGTCAGACAAGCTACTCCTCCACCTTCTCTCAATGAAGGGAGGCAGCTGTTTATGGTACCTGCAGAGAAAGCCAGCTCCATCCTGCCTGCCCCAGGAAGGGGTGGACTTCCCAACAGACAGTATTAGAACTCTGTTATTGTTACTTTTCCCATCACCCTGATAAAAACAACTTCAGGGGCTGGGTACGGTGGCTCAAGCTTTTGTGAGATGGAGACCAGCCTGGTCTGCAGGATAAGTTCCAGGACAGCCAGGACCACACAGAAAAACCCTGTCTTGGAAAACAAAACAAAACAAACAAGCAAAGCACAGTCTGTTGAGATGGGGAAGGCCTGGCAGCATAGGCCCGAGGCAGCTGGTTATGCTGCTCCTGTAACAGGAAGCAAAGTTGGTGGAATGTTTAAGCTTAACCTCATTTTTCCTGTGTTTTTGGCCTAGACAGTGGCCCATGGGATGGTACTCGCCCACGTTTAGGCTGAGTCTTCCCACCTCAGTGAACCTAATCTGAACAATCTTCAAACGGAACCAAAGATTTGTTTCCATGGTGATTCCTCCTCCTTCGCCTTCTCTCTCTGTCTCTCCCTCCTCCCCCTCAAGATAGGGTTTCTCTAGACCAGGCTGGTCTCTAATTCAGAGATCCATCTGCCTCTGCTGGGGTTAAAGGCGTGTGCCACCACTGCCAGCCTCCATGGTGGTTCTAAATTCAATCAAGTTGACCGTAAAGGTTGGTCATCACAGAGGAAGACCCTGACCAGGGAGTAGGAGTTGTCCAAGGTTTATGTGGCTGGGAGGGTGCCAACATGAAGGCTAGCGCTCTTGTCTCTTGGAGCTACACTCAGACTGCTGAGCCTCACTGCTGACTTATAAACAAGAGATTGGATGAGCTTCCCAATCCTACTCTAGCATCTTGTATTTTATTACGGAATCAAGACAAGCACTCACAAGTTGGCTACAATGGCTTATTCATGAATTCAACAAAGAGCCATGAACTACAGAACCCCCAAATCTATTACTCAGCTATAAATATACAAAAACACATGAAATTTTTAGAAGGAAAGCTATAAAGCACTAATGGAATAAATCAAAGGTCTAGATTTACAGAACAAAGTATTGTGCTTAAGGGTTAGAAGAGTCGATGTTGCCAAGACGCCAAGTCTCCAAAAACTGACCTACAAATTCAACACAATACCAGATAAAATCCCAACAGGATTTTTTTTTTTTTTTTGGTAGAAATCAACAAGCTGGTTTTAAGATTTCAATGGAAAGGTAGAAAAAAACCATGAAAACTTTGAGACGAAGAAAACGCATACCACCCATTTCAAACTTTCCATAAAGCTACAATCATCAAGATAGCAAATACTTCCAGGCATGGTGATGCACACCTTTAATCCCAGGACTCAGGAAGCAGAGGGTGGCAGATCTCTCTGAGTTTGATGCCATTCTGGTCTACACAGTGAGCTCCAAGATAGTGAAGTATGGTACTAGGCCAGCCATACATGCCGATGGACTAGAACAAAGTCCAAAAGTAGATGGGCACATGTGACCAATTCTGTTTTTACCTTTATCTATTTATTTTATGAGTGTTTTACCTTTGCATATGTCTGTGCATCACATACATATCTGGTCAGAAGAAAAGCTTGCATCACTTGGAACTGGAGTTATGGGTCACCATGTGGACTCTGGGAGCTGAACCTGGGTCCTCTGCAAGATCAGCAAGTGCTCTTAACCACTCAGCCACCTCTTCCAGACTCTCAACTGATTTTTGACAAAGGTGCAAGAGCAACTTAAAAGAGAAAGGATAGTTTGTCTGTTTTACAACAAATGGTGCTGGAACAGCATACATCTGGATGCAAAACTGTGAACTGTGGTCCATAACTCGAAACAGAATGTTCAAAATCAACTTGAGATGAGTTATGTATCTAACTATAAAGCCCACAACTATAAAACTTCTAGAAAAAAAATCTTAGGGACATTAGACTAAGCAAAAAAATAATAATTTAAACATATCAACAGCATAATCCACAAGAGACAAGATATAAAAGGAAAGTTTGATAAATCTGACCACTCAAATTAAAATCATCTGCTCCTCAAAAGGTGCTGCCAAGAGTGAAAATAAAAGCAGTAGACTGGGAAGAAATGTTTGCAAAACACACATTCGATAAGGAATTCCATCCAAAAACATAAAGAACTCTCAAAACCCATTAATAAAAAAACAAACCCTCATGAGAAAGCAAAAGGTTTCTGAAGATGCTTCTCTAGAAAAAGCAATGTGGATAGCAAATCAAGCACAAGAAAATGTGCTTAACCTGATAGGGAGATGCAAATCAAATCCACAATAAGACAGCAGTTTATGCTTATTCAAATAGCATATAATATATATGTATGTATATGTATGTATGTGTACATAAAATAAGCCCTTGACTGATCAGGATGCCGATACTGAGACTCCCACATGTCGCTTGTGAGATGCAGAATTGTACAGCAACTATAGAAAACAGTGACAGAGATTAAACATGCATTTACTATACGACCTAACAATCCCACTCCTAGGCATCTGCCCAAGATCAGTGAAAACTTCTGTTAACATGAAAACTTCTAGGCAAATATTTATAGTGACTTTATCAACCAGAAATTGGAAACAACCTAAATGCTTATCAGCTGAAGAATGGCCAAGCCAACTGGGGCATCCACAAAGTAGAATATTACTCAGTGATTAAAAAAAAAAAAAGACTTGATATACACACAGCATTGATGAATCACGAATGCATTATGCTAAGTAAAAAAATAGGATCAGAAGGCTTCATGTTATATAATTTGATATATTGACATTTTGGGAATAACAAAACTATAGGGACAGAAGCAAATCGATGACACGGTGGGGGGGAGGGATTAGAGTTAGGACAGGAGGCTGGTAACAAATGAGCCGGCGTGAACGCTGAGGGGATGTGACTGTGGTAGTAGTTACACAGTCACCAAACGTATAGAATTGTAACCCCAAATTAAGAAAGTGGATGTAAATGATACCTGAATAAACCTAAAAATAAAATAATGAAGCTAAATTATAAATAAACATAAAAGGCTTAAAACACTTATGTAATACTTACTACTTGCAGTCCCACTATTATTAATAGCCCTGAAAACAATAATTTAGAATAATTACTACAATTAATTTTTATGTAGAGAGTTTTTTGAGCAAGATACTGTAATGTAAATATGTATAGGGAAGAATTCCAGGGGTGGGAAGGATGACTCATGGGTTAAGGCACTTACTGCTTTTGTAAAGGACCAGGGTTTGATTCCCAACACACACGGGGGCAGGGACTTATTACAATGTGAGCTGCAGAGATCCAAGGCCCTTGTCTGGCTTCCGCAGATACCTGCACATGCGCGCGCGCGCGCGCGCACACACACACACACACACACACACTTAAATCTTGCTGGGCGGTGGTGGTGCACACCTTTAATCCCATCACTTGGGAGGCAGAGGCAGGCGGATCTCTGTGAGTTTGAGGCCAGCCTGGTCTACAAGAGCTAGTTCTAGGATAGGCTCCAAAGCTACAGAGAAACTCTAACTCTGTCTTGAAAAACAAAAACAACAACAACAAAAATTTAAATAAATCTTAAAAAAATTCTCCATGCCCATGTTATCTAAAATATAGTATAAATAATGATAGAATATGTGGCAATAAGTGGGATTTCAGAGGTAGGAAAGAATATTTAAAGATAGAAAAATCTTTTAGAAGGAACAGCTGAGACAGAGTGTTCATTTTTATTGTTCAATGTAAATAATAATTATCAGAAAGTTTTCTCAAGCCATCTCTCCCCAGTCACCTTAATATGTTTGTAATATAGCTGAGGACACACTATTAATCTCGGTGTAGCTAGAAAAATCAGGAGTTGGAAATCACATTCTCTACCTAAGACTTGGGATAGTGGAGCCAATGTTTGAATGCAGGACTTCAGAAAGAGCTTGGTTTTGTTTGGTTGAAAGCCTCACCCCAGCCCCTGGCATTCATATACCCAAAGGGTATGCAATGTTTGGGTAGAAAGTCCCATCCCAAGCTCCTCACCTGGGTGTTGCCTATGTCCAGACTCCACCTTCCAGAAAGCCCCCCAAACTCTGACCCCTCCCCAGAGATGCTCAAGACCACCCCCACAGGCTATATAAACTGCCCTCCAGAGAACAAACAAATGGTTTCCCAATTGTCCTTCTTCATCTCCTCTCTGAGGGCCTGGAAGGCCACCCGGGAGCACTAGTATCCATTAAACCTGGACTTTTTCTAATTCAGTTTGATTTGAATTATTGCATCAGCAGAGAGGTTTATAGGGCTGCAAAAACTTTTCAGGTTTGTTTTCTGTCCATAGCATACCTGCCTCAAGCAAAACTCTTAAGACAGGCCAGGACTGTTGATGGGCCACTGCCATCTCAGGGTCCTTCATGAGAGCCGGCTGCTCCTTGCTTTCCTGGCCCTTGATAGTGTCCCATAAGTCCAACATGTTTATTTGAGCTTTTTTTTTTTTTTTTCTTTTTTCTGAGACAGGGTTTCGCGTAGCTTTGGAGCCTGTCCTGGAACTTGCTTTGTAGACCAGGCTGGCCTCGAACTCACAGAGATCAACCTGCTTCTGCCTCCAGAGGGCTGAGATTAAAGGCATGCGCCACCATCTCCGGCTTGCTTGTTTGTGTCTTTATCTAATATGAATGAGAAAGCCAACAGAGTGAAGGGTGTGTATGTATGTGTAAGGGAGAGACAGAGAGAGTGAGGAGGAGAGAGAGAGGTGCGCATACAGAGGTGAGAGGACAACTTCTGGAAAGTGGGTCTTCCCTTGCATTGTGGGTTACGGGAAGTGAACTCGTGGTCAGGCTTCATCAGGCTTGTGTGGCAAGCCTTTACCCACCAGGTACCCTGCCCTCTTGTCCAGCTTTTATTTTGAGACCTGGTCTCTCTCTCTGAACCTGGGGCTCCCCAGTTATTCTAGACTGGCTAGTCAGCAAGCACCAGGGTCCTCCCCCAATATCTCCAACCCAGAGCTCTGGGACTACAGGCATGGCTGGCTGTTATGTGAAGTTACATTATGTGACATTATGGTATGTTGTTGCATTATGTTATGTGGGTGCTAGGGTGTTAGGAACTCAAGCTTGTGCAGCAAGCCCTTTTACAGACAGAACCAACTCCTCAGCCCACAGCAGAGGTTTTCTGAGGTAACTGGTTATATTATGGTTTAAATGTTTCAAACCACCTTTTATAAATACAAAAGAAAAAGCCTTGAAAGTCACAAGGGTAATACTGACTTTCTCAAATGCAAGGTAATAGGCATATCCTGTCGTGGTTTAATATCCAACCCTAGACTCTGGTGCAAATTCAGAAAGCTGTGTTTACTCTTTGGAGAGATCAGTTTCCAAAAAGAACCTCCTTGTGACTATGGGACTAAGGACAGCACATGTTCCCAGGGCTCACCTACCTGAGCTGTAACGCACATAACCCTTGGTACCACTCCTGCACACACTGGATGCTCACACACTGAGTTCCCTGCTGCTGGAACCTGTCCAGATGTCCAACTCGAAGCAGAGGGGAGGTAAGAGACCAGTCCTTCTCCGCTGTAGAAGCCATTGCACCAGAGGAATGACGTCTACGACCTACACTTTTTGCTGTGAGATACATCTTTGTGACCACCAATGGCAAAATGACACAGGGCAATACTGTGATGAATATCACCTATTTCCTGAGTGGGTGCTAAACAGATGTTCATAAGAAGGTGGCCTGTCCTTGTCCCCCAAGGAGGAAGTCAGCCACGGACTGAAACGTCCCTTACAGACAGAGCTGGAAATGCTCCTCCTCTCTCTGCTCCACCTGGCTAACCGGGAGCCAAATTCTCCTGCTATGAAGCTGGGACCATCAGATATTTATGGACAATTTGCCTTGTGCCAGGCATGGGGTTTTGAAAACACCATCACATGTAAACCTCAGAACATCCCCAAGAGGCACCATTCCCTTAATCCCTATTTGATAGATAGGCCAGGAAATGGGGCTTAGAGGATCAGCGACTGGTTCCAGTCAATCAGCCTGTGAGGGACAGAGCTAGGATTCAAACCCTGGCAGTCTGGCTCAAGCCTCTGCCCTTATCCACTGTGGCTACTGCTTCATTGGCCCAGCCTGACCCCAGCCCTGTGCAGGAAGGAATATGGAGATCAAAGGGGCTGGGAAGGTATAAACAATTTTAAAAGCATCAGAGATGAATTCTTCCACACCCAACTCAACACCAGGCAACAAGAACTTCCAGAAAGGCAACAGGAAAGAAAGATGATCTTCACAGGGAGGCCCAAGAGGCCTCTTCGGGTCACAGCTAATCCACCCTGGTATTTCAGAACACAAACACATTGGGCCTCTAGCCTGTACCAGATCGATGTTTCATAAGATCCCCAGCTACTTTTACCCCCCTCCCCCGCCCCCATCCCTGCTCACTCACAGACAACAAGAGAGAGCATTCTGGGACAGAAAAGAAACTGAGGCAGAAGGGAAACGTTGACAGCCAGTTCCAGGGCTCCCATCTGAAGCCCCACCTTGTGTTCTCAGAGGCTTCCTTTAGCACAGACCTCCTCCATCTATCTGCAGGAGGGAAACCCTAGTATGTACCAGACAAGAGGCTTCTAGTAGAAGGCTTCGCAAGGTGTTGTGGTTTGATACCAGTTTCCCGTATCTGTTGAAGAACGCGGCAAATCTTATCATCTGGAAGCAGAGGGAGCAAGACTCCCCCTAATTCTAAGCACTGTACATGGGTTCCCCAGAAAGTCCTGCCCTGGACTTCACATCAGCACCTCTTCCATCACATAATTAGGTTGAGCTGCCTCCTGAGTCACCGAGACCACATTCTTGTCTTAAAGGGGCCTGATTCCAAATAATTCCCAGGGAGCAATGGCTGCAAGACTACAGAGGGCCACCTGTTCCTGGGAGTCACGTGGGTATGGCCAGAATGGTGGACACGTAAGCCAGGCTAGGCCATTTGCAAAGTGTCGAGAAATGAGTGTGTCCTGCTAAAACAGGGTACAAGTAACCCCAAAACACCAGCCAAGCCTCAGTGTGCTCTAACACAAGGCAACGGGAATCTTCCATTCAGGAAAGGCTTGAACTAGTTTCCAGAAAGAGTCAGAGGGCAGCACAGGGGGGATTTAAGACCAGAAACACTAGACAAAGGTGACTCTGGCCCAGTGTTGTGAACCAGGCAGTATTTTGTGTGGGGCAGGCATATCTGGACACAGACGGCCTGGAGGGAGCGGGACACAGCTGTGTACTAACTGTGTGGCCTTAGGCTGCTTAAACTCCATACGTCTCTCATTCTTCGTCTATAAAGTGGAGTTAATAACAGGCCTCACCAGCCAGCACTGCTGCCTGGATCAAACAAGACGATGTGTTAGAGTCCTTGATGGAGTACCCGAGTGCCTGGCACACAAGACCAGTGGGCTAACACGGCTCTGTCTCAGAACAAAGTGTCGGCCCCTCTTAGTGCCACAGAGTCTCATCTAGTAACCAGTCCTCCCTCTGTTCGTGACACTTTAAAAGAGGAAGCGTACAGAAGTGGAGTCTTTCGTGCTTTCTTTAACCACCAGAAGTCTATTATCCCGTGTTCACATGGCGCCTGCATAGGCTGTGCCACCCTGCCCTGTCTGGGTGTCTATGTGGGGCCCCTAATGCGAGATGCCAGGTTCCTGTTAAATGGGCCGTCTATCCTTTTGCACATCTCATGGTTTTGTGGTGCTGGGAACAGGCATGAGGCAGCATCGCCTTGCGCCAGGATGTCTGAGGTAAGTCTCTAAAAGAGATGCTGTGGAAAGCTAGCTTCTTGAGTACTGTAGTTAGCCTTCAGGAATTGTAAGATTGTTACCAATCCCATTTCCCATCTGACAGAAGAAAACATGGTTTTAGTGCACTAGAAGGAAAGAGAAACAATATCCAAGTGTTTGCCACAATTCTTCACAGGAAAGCCTCCCTATCCTCCTCTTTTCATGTCTCTGTGGTCACCGCACAAGGACAGCTCCATGCACGGTCCACTGAATAGCCTCTGAGGCTCAGGAAGGCCGGTTGTGATGTCCTGTGAAGTCTAGGCTTCAGGCTTGACTTGGTGGCTCACTTCAGACAAAGTCCACTATGAAAGCTGGGCTGAGAGGGAGGATGGGGTTTGCAGGGAGGAATGTTGCCTGGCTCACCTCAGCAGCACACCCGTCACCCAGCTGACAGGCCCAGAGAAACCATCATTGTTCTCCTTGGCATCAGCTTGTGGGCTTTGACCCAAACCATTCCATGCTCCATTTAGAAGCTGCCCGTTCTCATCTATAAACCCCAGTATCCTGGAGGTCAGGTAGGAGGGTCATGAGTACGAGGCCAACCTGGGCTACATGTTGAGCCTTTGTCTCAAAAAAAATTAAAAAACAGAACAAACAAACAACAAAAAACCCAGACTTCCCAGTCTTGCTAAGAGTCTATACATAGCTCTCACCACCAGGCCACTTCCAGAACAGAACTGTGTAGCCTGTGTTTATACAGGGACAGTTAATTTGACATGTCTCCTTCCTGCCAACCTAATCTATTTTATTAGATCGCTTTTAATCATCAATGTGGTAGATGCCAAGCCCTTAGAAAACTCCAACCAAAACGACTGCAGCTGAGATCCAACAATAGTGAGCTCTATCCACACTCAGAATCATGCCTCCCAATTGAGGAGAGAATCCACATGATGGATAGCAAGGGACGGTCCTTCTCTCTAAGAACTTCCTGGCCAGAGTCATGGCATAAACATGACCAGCTAGAAAACCCACTCTGTCTTTGTATTTACACTTGCCAATTATACTGCCAATAAACGGATGTCATTTATTATGCCATTATCTCTGTCATAAACTATCCACATAGGCATAAAGGGATCAAGCCCCAATACACAACAGGAAGTTGGTCTCCAATAACAGACAGCTGTAGACCGTATCTCTGAAAGCAATATTATTTATATGTAGTATCTGGCTAAAACGACCCTAAATGCCAAATACACTTTCTTGTTACTATTGGTGCACTCCTTTGAGTGACTTTTGTCTGATCTGGAGACAGAGTCTCATGTAGCCAAGGCTAGTTTCAAACTCATTATGTAACTGAGAACAACCTTCAGCTTCTGATCCTCCTGCCTCACCTCCTGAGTGTTGCACTGCCCCACACCTAATGAAGTCAGTCTAGGGATCAAATCCAGGTCTTCATGCACGTTAGACAAGCAACTCCATCAACTGAGTCACGTGCCAGCCCCTACGAGTGTCTTTCACTTGCTCAACTCCATATCTGTAGAGACTTAGAGAAGGTAAGGATGTTGCCCAAGGCCACATGAGGAGAAGGAAAGGGTGAGGTGTGACCTCCACCCACCTGCTGTGGGCCTCACAGGATCATCTGGGGATGAACTGACTCTACTGATAAATTTCAGTTTTATTAACAGCCCGGTAACTCACACTAACACTTAGGAGGGCTTTTAGAGTCAAGAACTGCAAAGGGGATTGCTGGTGCTTGCTGTAAATACCTCCCACAAGTAAGAGTCAGACTTACGCTCCTCCCGTGCTCCAACACCATTTCTTTTTTTTTTATTATCATGGAGGGTTTTTTTGATGAATTTTTTATTTGTTTTTATTATTAAACAATGGCAGCAGAAACACTGTAGAACATTGTCCTCTAACATTTTCAAGAGTTTCTTTAGGCCATGTAATGAGGGACACAACTGTAAGATGAATACTTATCCCCAGATTACTTCTTCACAGATATTTTTCCATAATAGTTACACCAGTTATGATCCAGCCAACAATGTACAAATTTACATTGCTCCTCTAACTTCAAAATACTTGACATTACTGAGGTGTTGAATTTTCATAGGAAAAAAACTAAACACTCTCATTTTGGTCAGTTTATTTCATGGGATGCTATATTTGGGCATATTCTTTTTTCTCTTCTATGAAATGTCATTCATTAACTCATTTATTTCTGTAAGATTATTTCTATTTCTTTTTTTGTTTTGTTTTTATTTATTTATTTATTAAAAATTTCTGCCTCCTCCCTGCCACCGCCTCCCATTTCCCTCCCCCTCTCCCGATCAAGTCCCCCTCCCTCGTCAGCCCAAAGAGCAATCAGGGTTCCCTGTCCTGTGAGAAGTCCAAGGACCTCCCACCTCCTTCCAGGTCTAGTAAGGTGAGCATCCAAACTGCCTAGGCTCCCACAAAGCCAGTACGGTGCAGTAGGATCAAATTTCTAATAAAAAATAACCAAATGTTTCTAAAATATATCCATCCAAGCAATACCCAGGGGCTCCACCTGATGTCTGCGGTGGGAAAGGTGCCCAGTTCCTTTGGTGGCCACAGGATGCTACTTCAGAAACGGAGTGGAATCTGTTGTCCCTAAAGGACCTGGGTGATTCGTGTTACTAGCCCAACAGACATAATACCCAGAGTCTGTGTCCTTGAACTGCTGCTCTCCTACCTGTTGTTAAAGGGACACAGTGACAGAAAACACATACAACAGGGGGAGCCCAAAGGTCCAAGTCATTCCTGACCACATCACTAACCAAGACAGACCAGGGCGGCCGCCATGTGGTCCGCCTCCATTATCTAGGTGTGTCAGAACTGGCCCGCTCCCCTTGCTTATCTCTCCGTGCCCCACACTGCTTTCTACGCTCACTGCCTATGGACATCTTTATCAGGAAATACCCAGAGAGCTAGTTGGTGCTTTTGAACACGAGCAGCTATGTTAGCCCGCCAAAAGATGGATAATTCTTTGTCTGCCTATTGGCACATACATTATGAACAAACACATGTCTGGTGGGTCCTGAGTCCACGCTGACCGCAGAGCAGCAGTGGCTTTGGATGCAGCCAACCTACTCATGAAGCTATGGTCCTACCCCTGCCCCGAAAATGCCTGCCATTCTCCTCATGCCCGACACCTAGAAAACAAAAACAGAGCTTGCTAGGCTTTGAGTAATATTAATTCATTCCATAAATAATCTCTAAGCACTGTGCTGAATTCTCACATGGGATGCTTTGCCAAACTGTAGGGTTCTAGAGACGAAACCAAAGGCATCATACAGCCCTTTTGTGACACTAGCATTAGGAGACAGCAGGATCTCTGAGCTTATAGCCTTGTTGAGCTACAGTAGGCTTTGACAACATGAAATGATATTTTTTAAGGCTTAAAAGTTCTCACGTGTGTTTCTGACATTGTGAAATAATAAGCTTGCCCCAGGCTCATCTACTTTCTTGGCTTCTGAGTCTTTTTAGAAATTATCACTTATAGTTCTAATGCATGCAAGTTATTTATTAAATACTCACGGTGAGACATTGAGGCCAACATTGATTTTTAAAAGGATGCTTCACATTTTGTGCATAAAGTAGGTAGACCGCGGAATGCAGAGAAAACATGTAATGCCTTCCTGGTCATTGAGAGATTGAAAGCCACCCACCGTAGCATGCTTGCGAGCACAGCCTAAGGTCCCTCGCGAAACACTAGAGGCTACGTCCCTGTATCACCTGCGATCAGAGGGAAAGCAGAGAACTGATACTCCTGACTTGTGGTAAGTAACCCGACTATAATGCAGCAGGCGGACTGGAATCCCCTTCTCCCGACACAGAGAAGCCTGATCTCAACCACAGAACAAAGACCACACAGTAATTAAACACCCTGGCCCAGCAGTGGTGCGGGGAGTGGACCTCATTCTCCAGTCGCCCTTTCAAAGAGTCAGTAAACATCAGAGGTGACAGAGGCAGGGGGAGTCAGAAAGCCCCTTAAAACTGAGGTTATCTGTACAAGGCTAAGGGGCTCTCATACTCTGTGTAGACTATACGCGGCAGCATCAACGGTGCAGCTTCGCCAGGAGGCGGGACCCAGGTTCCTGCAAGGTGCAGCTCATCAGAATGTGTAACTGGATGAAAAGCGCAAAGCAGATGAAAGTGTGCACCTGCCTGGTAGCAGCTGATGAATTCAATTAATATTTATTGAGCACCTGTGAAGTTCAGGGCTGAATGCCATGGGCAAAAGTAGACAATACCACGTGCCCTCATATGCCCACAGCCACATTATAAAATGACAATGGCAGGGAGAGCCTATGGCTGAGTCTCTTCAGGTCCTGTGTGAGCCATACTCACGATCCTTCCAACCGGGTCTAAGCCTATGTCCGAGGTGGGCTTGGTGCCACTGACCCCACACATTCTTGCACAGTGACAACAGGAAGAAGTCAGCTCAACTAGCTGATTCCGATCTGGTCTGTAGTTCTGCTGACAAGGTGAAAGGGACATCAGGGACTCCCCACAGCCTCAGAGCAGGAGGGGGAGGGCACGGGGCAGCAGGTATGTTAAGGTCTTCGGACAGCCCACTGAGCTGTCAGGAGCCAAACGCCCACCTCTATGCCTCCATTCTTTTAATGCTTCATTTTTGACTTTGATTTTAGTGTTTTTGACATGTGTTTGTACATGTTTTGAGACAGAGTATTGCTATGAACTCCAGGCTTTCTTAGAATTTTCTGTATAATCGCCCAGGCTGTCCTGGAACTTACTTCTTGCCTGTCCCAACCTCCTAAGTGCTGGGATTACAGGTACACCACCATGCCAGGATATCTGCATATTTTTTCCTCTTTTAAAATATATTTAATTAATTTTAATTACGGGTATGTGTGCATGTCACATGTATGCACGTGTACTTCCTTGGTGGCCAGAGGCATCAGATCCAAGATTTATAGACAGCTATGAGTCACCTGATGTGGGTGCCGAGACCCCAACTCAGGTTCTCTGCAAGAATAGCAAATGCTTTTAATCACTGAGCCATCTCTCCAGTCTGTCTCCTTAATATTGTTTAACAATCAAAAAATCATTAGTCTGTATGTATAGTCGCTTCAGGATGTGATTCCTCCCATTTCTCCCACACCTGGCGGCATGAGGCCTAATCAAGTCTGGGTTGAGCATTTAATCCCCAAAGCTCCAGAAAACTAAAATGGAATTTCAGTAGGAAACAGTTGTGTGGCAGGCCAGTGAGGAAGCATAACTAGGCTGCTGATTCTTCCTCCTAAAGTCCTCAAGTCCAAAATCCTAGCCACATGAGAACATGTGTCCCACAGGCAGTCAGTACTCACAGACAGTCTCTCTCAAGCACAGAAGAGCCTTCAGGCTATGACAATCCCAGTAGGAGAATGGAAAAGTCTATTTATTTATCTATCCTTCAGACACCTTCCAAGGCTGACTGCTACCCTCTCAAGCCACAGTGACCGTGCCTCAGACCTCTAGATTGACACGCGAGAATAGCTGGCTGAGGAGTTCAGTGGTCGCCTCCCCTAAGCCCAACCAGCAATTGGAACACCAGAAACCTCTGAGATGAGCCTGTTTACCACCCTGAGACAGCAGGCCAGCTGTGGGAAATGCTGACTTGTATCCCTTCCTTTTCCGGGCAGATTCTAAATAAACCACTTGAAACTGACTGTGGAGTCCATGGTGAGCAGAGCAACCCTCCCTTCGCTGCGGCGTCACAGACCAGCTTTTCCTCCACTCTCATCGCCCCCTCCCCAGCACTCTGTAGTGAGGGAAGGCGCCCCCCCCCACTCCTTCCACAATCCACAGGCAGCAGAGCCAGGCGATCAACTCTGCAGGGCTGTTCTCCCTCTCGTCTCCTGATATTTACACTGATCAATCATCCAAGGTCACTTTTAAATATAGTCTGAGACTAGAGGAGCCCATGCTTCCCTTTGATAATCTCTCTGAGTGACTCACAGCCCTCACATTAATGTTTTATATTTGGCTTTCATTCCTTCCCTGCCATTTAAACCAGATAGAGAGAGAGACAGAGAGAGATGGTTCCTCCTATTTTACCTTCAATGAAAGTCGGAATCTGACTGTAAGTATTCAGTTTCCCCCCTCATACGCCTTAGATTTTTACAGTGGATCCCATTACAATGAGACACACTCATTTTCTCCACTCTTCTTAATGCCAACTCCTAATTCCCCTCATTTCCCTCGAGCAAGAGCTCTCTAATGGGAGCAGTCTATGCAGGGAGCAGGCCAGATGCTCTGAGAGGATGACCACTGTCCCTCTCTCTTCCTGAGAGGTCACTTTCAACACCATCCATCACATCACTTGGCTGTCTGCTGGTTTAAATAAGCGGTTAGATCTAAGACACAAAAGCCCCTTTTCTGATTTTCATGGGTATCTCTACGTCAGTTATTATGCACATTACAATGATGGGACTAGCCTACCATTCCTTCGCTTACCAGCACATGGAGTCCAGTTGTTTTTAATTTATTTACCATGCTCCAACCTATAATCCATCAAAGTTGGGTTTTGGCTTAGTTATATGCTATAGAGGAGTTCCAACATTTTTTTATACATTTTTATTACACTTATTTTTTGAGCCAGAAGGATTGAATTGAGGTTTTCAGGCTTGGCAGAAAGCTGAGCCATCTATCCAAGCCCTCAACAATCAACCTACATGTCTATCAATCAATCAATCAATCAATCAATCAATCAATCTATTTATCCATACACCCATCCATCCATCTATCTATCTATCTATCTATCTATCTATCTATCTATCTATCATCTACCTATAAATCATCTATTTATCTATGTGTTTGCATATTCATATATATATGAATATATACATACACAGACATACACCTTTTTTTCAATTAAAAGTGGTAAGGAACATCAGGGCTAGTTGTTTATTAGCCACAGAGAACGCATCCTTGGAAGAAAGGAAGAACACCTTCTATCCTCAACCTTTGTATCCACTGCAGACAAGAGGTCTACAAAAGGGGCTGTGTCCACCTCAAGTGCAGCCAGGTGTTCCTGGGCTCCAGATCTGACACACGCCTTTCTCATGCCACGTGTGTGACGTGTGTGGTATTTAACCCCAAAGTGCAGCACAATCCAGACTGGGTCCCTTACTTTGCACACGGTGGAGCCCAAAGCTGCAGCTGGAAGGATGGCTTTGAACCCAGACTCACCCAGCAGCAGTGCCCAGCCTGCTTCTCTACAGCACACAGTACACAGTGCGGTCTAGATTTTTATTTTTGTTATGTTTATTTTATTTTATGTGTATAAGGGTTTTGCACACCCATGTGGATGTGTATGCCTTCCTGGTATTAGATTCCACTGGAACTGGAAGAGTTATGGATGATTGTGACACGCCACATGTGTAGAAGTTAACTCGATTCAGGGAATAACTAGGCTAGCTAAAAGATAAAGCAATTATATTTTTATTTATTATAAGGGGCAAACTCATGAAACAGGAACGAGAAGTAAAGCTCAGCTGTACCGCAAGGGAACCACACACAGAGAGAGTGCACCTGGGCATGCTGTTTTTCTTCGGGTCCCAGAAATCTACACCCTAACTTGGTCCCACCTCTTAAAGATAATTTGGTTAACAAGGGTTTCCCATCACACATGGGTGCTAGGAACCGAATTTGGGTCTTCTGCAAGAGCAGCAAATGTTATTAATCACTGAGCCATCTCTCCATGCCCAGATTTTAGATTTTTAAGGGACCGTAAAATAAACAAGGGTGTTTGGCAGAGACCATATGTGACCTGTACTCTCCAGCCCTTTGCAGGAATGGCTTGCTACCCCTGCTCTGTACTTGTTTGACGTTTATGGAGGATCAGAAACTGTGTGACTGCTTACATGGTTCACCACCAGTGGTACAGAGAGAGGGGGCATCAGATGGGTAGACAGTGACTCCAGAGAAGGCCCTCTTCAGACACCCCGCTGCACAATGCCTTCCTTGGAGTGCCACCTAGGAACTCTGATCCCAGAGCTGATTGACTTGACCTCAGAGCTATTTTTAAATCGCCCCCCTTTTCTTACAGTACCTTTCACCCCATTATGTCAGCAGAGAAGCATCTGCAGATTTCTTTAAGTTTCAGGCCCTTCCCCAGGGCGCCCTCCCAACCCTGAGCTTCTTTCATAGGCAGAACCTGTACTGCGTGCTACCGGGACCGGAGTCCACCCTCCCGCGTGAACAGCCAGTTCTTAGAAGAAGCGGAATAGTAGATAATGTCTGCACTTTTTAATTCCCATTTTTAATTTAAAAATTATTATTGTGGGGGGGATGTGTGATGTGTATGGGTGGGTAGGCGCGGGTTTGTGCCAGGGTGCACGTGCAAGGACCAAGAGTCAATACTCAGGGTGGAATATGGGGTTCAAATCCCAACTCTGTCCCTTATCAGCTCTAAGAGCTTAGACAAAAGAATGCAATCTCATCTCATCTGTGATGCCTGAGACCTGGAAATAATAACAAATACCTGTTAATATCAGCAGTAGTCATTGTATGAGTCTATGCCTTGATCCCATTGCTGGGGGTTCCCTCACTCATTCTTTAAAAGGGTGATGCATGTAGCTCTTTGCTAGGCATGGGAGTTACAAAGATTATTATAACCCAGTCCCTTTTGATCTACGGATATTGTCTCTTCCCCCTACCCCACTCCAAAAAAAAAAAAATGTTGTGTGTTTTTTTTAAAACCATGCTCCTAGTTGGGTGGTGGTGATACACACCTTTAATTCCAGCACTCAAGAGGCAGAGGGAGGAAGATCTCTGAGTTCAAGGCCAGCCTGGTCTACAGAGCAAGTTCCAGGACAGCCAGGACTATACAGAGAAACCCTGTCTTGAAAAACAAACCAACCAACTAACTAACCAACCAACCAACAAGTAAAAACCATGTTCCTGTGTTTGAGACAGTTGTAAAAACAGACTAGTCTTGGAAATCACAAGGTAAGACAAGAATAGAGAAATACCCAGGGTCTGTGCAGCACAGCCGAACATGCAGAAAGTCTACCACAGTAGTTAGGTAGAGTCAGAGTCTTCAAGAAGGAAGAATAGGAACCAGGGGTGTAGCTCATACGTGGGGTCCTGGCTCTGATCGATCCCCTGCGCTGCATAAACCTGGAGTGTGGTACAGGAATGGAGCTCCAGCTCTCAGGAGGATCGGGAGGTCACTGTTATAGATGCAGAGTGCATCTGAGGCCACCCTGGGCTACATGGAACCTGGCTTGAAAAAAAAAAAAGGAAGGAAAAAAAGAAAGGAGTTAACGAAGGAGCGAGAGAAGAGGCAAACTAGGTGAGGGCATCCCAAGGAAAAGGAAGTCAAAGCAACAGAAACCCTGGGCGGAAGGAATGAGCAGCCTGAGTCACAGAAGCTGGAAGCAGCCAGCAGCGTGGTGAGAGCCAAGACATGAACAGGGAGAAAAACAGACAAATAACATGGAGGGCTGTAAGTGGAATGGTAAGGGTAGGACTGGCTTCTGAGAAAACCCTGGTAGGTAGAGACAGAGGTTGATTTAAACGAGAAATGGCTAAGAGTAGAGGCAAGGGAAGCAATTAAGAGAAATGTGGACCAGGCGGTGGGTGGCGCACACCTTTAGTCTTAGCACTCGGGAGGCAGAGGCAGGTGGGTCTCTGTGAGTTTGAGTCCAGCCTGGGCTACAGAGTGAGTTCCAGGACAGCCAGGGCTGCACAGAAAAACCCTGTCTCCAATAAACAAACAAAAAGTGTGATCATCAGGATGAGGTGGTACGGGCAAGCCAAGAAGGTGAGGGCTGATAACAAAACTGCTGAGAATATTAGTGGGTAGCTGGGAATGGCAGGTGAGAGTGACAAATGGCTCATCCACTTCGGGGGGACTAAGGAGCGGGGGTGGGGGAGGGGGTCCATCACCAGTGTGGAAATGACAGGAAAGGAAGACGATTTACTGGAAGAGATGACGTGTCTAATGGGTCTGTATGAGCAGGAGAACTGGGTGCTGGCAACAGAGCAATGGAGCAGAATACGAAGGCTCTTTGTTTTTGTGGTGCTTTCTGTCCAGTGAGGGAGATTAGCAGACAGTGAATTATTAGGCATAATTGGTAATTTACAAATTGCGGAGTGCTGCAGATAGGCACAGCTATTAGGAAGATGCTAAGTGAAGATCCTCCCCTCGCCTGAGGCAGAGGCGGCTTTCCTGGACAAGTAGCCTTTAAATGGAGACCTGTGGAATCAGTAAGTGTTGGACAGACAAAGAATGGGGAAAGGGCTTGTGTCAGGTGCACAACTGGCATCTCGGACATCCTGCGGGATGTCTGCGTAGAAATGTTTAGCCTGCACCTAGCTATCCAAGTCTTAGAGCCTGGAGAAATAGCTGAAGACTAGAGATAGTAGAATCAGTCATCTGTCGCTAAGGCAGTAGCAGAAACATCCGAAGTAGGCAATATTGCTCCACAAGAGGTACATGATGCCCAGGATGGAAACTGAGGCTGGCCTCTGGAAACCCCTCCCTTAGGCTATGCCAAAAAATCAATACAAGAACAAGGCAGGAGAGGAGATCATCAAAAAAGAAACTGCCAGCACCAGGGGGCAAGCAACAGTGTCTAACGTCCCAGAGAATCTGATCTATTCCCAACTGGGACCACAGTAACGGTGGCAAAGCGTGTGGATAGATGCCCAGTGACTTAAGTAACATCAGACTAGTGAACACAGCCCATTCCTTCAAAACATCAAACGGAAGTATGGGAGGGTGACCAGACAGTGACCCAGGGACAAGTGATGCTTCTATCAGAGGGAAAAGCAACATCAGCATCAACAAAAACAACAAAACCAGCCTCGTCTAAAGACTAGAGGAAAACAGCAAGTCAGAGGGAAAGACCGGAGACCTGTATGCCGGGTCTAAAGAGTTGGTAGGCAGAACCAATGTCGACTACCCAAGAATCACACAGAGTGGGTACTTAAGAAAATGTAAAGTCTGGGCAAAACCATGCCATAGTGGTGCAGAGGGTACAACTCTCAGTGATGCTTCAGCTGGCATTTGTAGAATTAACAAAAAAGCCACACAGACAAGAGGGTATCTCCTCAAATTACTCCACAGCCCATTCTTCAGGACGCTGAGAGGCTCAACCTCACTCCAGCCCAACCCGACAACAGCTCTGCGTGTCATTAAAGGGCAAGCTGAGAAATTTGGTACCATTTCCTGTTGGGGACTGCAGACCACCAGACCCTGAATTTCTTGTCAACAACTTGTTTTCCTCTGCTCTGAGCAGCCTGCAGCTGCTCTGAGCATGAGACCCTGAGGGCAAGGGAGTGGGTTCTGGTGAGTCCGCACCTGAAAGATCCTGAGAACGGGGGCGTGGCCAGAGCCCTACATAAGCTGCCCCTGAGCACAATAAAGTTGGTATTCTTGTATCAAGGATGACCCGTGTCCCCGTGTCTCTGTCTGTGTGTGTGTGTTTTTTTCAGTCTCCAGCTTAGTTCCTGGCTGTGTACAGTCCCATAGTGCAGGAGCTACAATTTCCTGGTAAAGAAACAACAGGCCTATGCCCACACAGAGTGTGGATGCAAGGGTTGCTGGTGTCCCCAGGACAGAGTTGGCTCCTCCACCATCTCTTCCGAAAGAGGCACCTGAATGAGATCATCCTTGGGTCCCTTGCCCTTAACTTAGGGCAACTCTCCAGAAAGCAGGTGCCTTTTACAACCACTCTGGTCAAATGACAGCAGGGACACCTGGAACCAGTTGGCTCTAGGAAGGAGAAGGGGAAGCAACACTCTATCATCAGGTAAAGGGCTTCAGAGTCAACAGAGGAGGCAAAATCTTAGAAAGGCAAAAAGAGAGGGCAAATAAAAGGGAGAAAGAAGGTCAACAAAGCATCTATATGAAGAAGAAGGAAAGATGGCTCAACAGGGGCGCCAGCATTGAGATCTTGGTCCAGTACCAGATGAAAATACATTCAAATACTATTTCTTGTGAAATATGGAACTAACACTCCAATCAGTGTGTGCATGTGTGCGTGCGTGAGTATGTGTGTGTGTGCACGCACACTTGTGCTAGGGATCAAACCCATGGTGGTATACATGCCAAGCAAGCACTGTACCAACTGAACTATATCCCCAGCCCTACTAACCTCCACTAACAAGGAGATGAAACACTTCTCTCACCAGGTCCCAGATACAGTATCCTGAGTTCTGGCTCAACACCATTGCCTGGAGAAAAATGAGAACTCTTCTCAGTGGCCTCCAGACCTGAATTCTTCCACACAATTCTTGGAGCTAATGGGAGGTCACAAAATCCATGCAACCAAACATACAATAAAGAAGGAGTGGAAAGGTATGTGTGGACACCCACAGAGGGGACATGATATTTGCTTATTCTCTCTGGTTGGGGGAGGGGGTCTCCTGGAGTTCCCCAGTGGCTCCCGAAGCGCTGCAGCAGGGGCTGATCTCAGGAGGCCAGGCCCCCCAGGAGGACACCTGCTCAGTGCACTGAGAGAGGCTCGCAGGCTGGGACACAGAGCCGCAGGAACACTGGCCAGCACCCAGGCCCCAACCTGAGGAGTGAGGCCTGGCAGATGGCAAGGACACACACGCCCCAGCTGGCCTTGGAGCCTCCTTGCTTGGTTCAGGGAAGAAAAGAAATGAGAGGGGAAATGGTGAAGAAAAGAATAGACATTTCCCAAAAGAAAACCGAGTGCACTAATGCTAGATCCTGTAGCTCCACCGGCTGAAGTGGGAAGGAAAACTGGGTGAAAGCAGAAGGCTGGCTGGCTCTCCGGGTATCTCGCTCAGGAGGAGAAAGCATTGCTGTGGTTTCAGTGGGAAGCTCCGTCCTAGGGAAGGAAGCTTCTGGCACTCACAAGTCTACAAGGTCAGACCAAGAGTCCTGCCTGACCCTCCCTTGCCAGGACTCCTTCCAGCTGCCTGCCACCTGAGAGGGAACATCCTGCCGAGCCGACCACAGCCAAGTTCCTTCCCTTTCACAAGAAGTCCAACTTTTACAGCACAGACATAGGGCTACCCGCGTGGCCTAGCCAGGTGCAGCGGGGAGGCAAGAGCTCCAAGATTCTGAAGGGGAAATTCAGACTAGTCAATAACTTTGGGATCCATCCCCTGGGCAAATCGCTTCACACACTCACAAAGCCTTCTATTTGAGAAGAAAGGGACCCTACTACCCAATTTGCCCCCAAACTATTAGCAGAAGCAGACTTTGCAAGCCATATGCCTTGAGGTTACCATCACCTCCCAAGCAAAATACATTCTCCATGCTGGACAATTACCTATCCCACAGAATGCCCACCATAATCAGGGGTTCAAGATGCCTCCAGCAGTGAGGGATGTAGTTCAGTGGCAGAGTGCTTGCCTGGCTTATGCAAAATCCTGGGTTCAATCTCCAATGCTGGGGGACGGGGCAGACTGGCCAATGAGATGGGCTCTATTAAAAAGCAGATGTTCAGATGTAGCTCAGCTGGTACAAGTTTGCCTCGCATGCACCAAGTTCTGGGTATAATCCCTATCGTCACACAAACTGGGTGTGCGGGTACACACCTGTGATCTCAGCAACTGGGATGCAGAAGCAGGAGGACCAACACTTCAAAGTCATCCTTAGGCCAGGCGGTGGTGGCACACACCTTTAATCCCAGCACTCAGGAGGCAGAGGTAGGCGGATCTCTGTGAGATCGAGGCCAGCCCGGTCAACAAGAGCGCAGTCAACAAGAGCTAGTGCCAGGACAGGCTCCAAAGCTATACAGCAAAACCCTGTCTCAGAAAACAAAAACAACATACACACACAGTAACATCACACACCACTCACACACGCACACACTCTCTCCTCTCACACGCACCACTCACACACACATTCACACATGCACACTCACTCACACATACACAGAGGAGGGAAGACTTAGCCTCAAGCACTGCACAGCTACCGTCAGAGGTCACTGACTCGAACACTGCACGCAAGCCGCAGCTGCTGTTGACATGCTGACAACCGTGCATAGGGAACCAAGTTCTTCATTTCTACAGCCAGTGAAGCAACACTGGAGCTCCAGCCAAGGAACTCAGAGCACCCAGCATGAAACCCCAGCATGCAGCATGGCTCCTGCAAGCAACCAGGGCACACACCGCCGCTGCTGTGCTAATCTAGGACAAAGCCTTGAACGAGCGAGCAAAGTCCTGGCCGAGAAGCTCCGCGGTGTGCATTTGTGTCTGTAATTGAGTCACAAAGAACATCTTCTAGCAACTGTAGGATTTTAGAAAGAGAAACAAGAAAACAAAAACCAAAAAGTCCAACTCAAATCCTGGGAGCCACTGAGTGTGAAAGGAAAAGCTAATCTCTCGACATTACAAATTATTGCTGGGCGTGGTGGCTCACAACTGTATGTAATTCCAGCACTGTGGAAGCAGAGGCAGGAGGACCACCTTGAAGGTGGTCTGAGGCTAGCCCCGGACTGCATAGTGAATTCCAGGACAACCAGAGCTACACAGTAAAACGGTCTAAAGATTTAAAACAAAAACAAAAACAAAAAAAAAACAAAAACAATACACACAGAGAGACAGGGAACTTCAGATATCTGAATTCCCATCCTAAATTCTTGTTTTATTAACCATTTTATTGACTGTTGCCAAAAATAAGAGAATCATTAGTTGTCAAAATGTTTATGTTCAAAGGACATTGATCCTCCACGCTAGCAAATTTGATAAAGAAAATCCAAGCTACAGGGACAACAGCAACTAGCATTTGTGGCTCAGTGGCCACATGCCAGGCAGGCATCTGACACACACTTCTGTCCATACCACGGCACACACCTATCAGTCAGGTGGATAGTGTTATTCCCCATTTGACTTAGGAGGACAATGAAGCTTTCAAAGATCACATGGCCTGCTGTGGCCACTCAGCTAGCAAGTGCTGGAACCCGTATTCAAAGCCAGCTAAGACTGTAGCCAACAGACGACTTTTTCTGCCATGCCATAAGGCAGGAGCTCCTACTGGAAATAAGTCATCATGGGAAGAATGGAAATTTACTACTCACTGCTCCACAGAGGGCAAGGAGTGCTGGGTGACGGCAGACAAGGAGGCTGCTCACTTGGGCAGCTGCCTTAAGTTGGACTTTTATTTAAATCTTTTAAAAGGCAGGCAGGGCAGGTGATGTGGGGAAGCAGGGGTTTAATGTGTTTTTACAGAGGAGACTGCCGGGAGAAGCCACCAGTTTCTAACAAGGGCACCCTCTGGAGAAATCAAGAAATACAAGCAGAGGTAAAAAAGAGATGGAAAGGAGGCAGTGGGAGGCCTCACTGAGGGATAGGCAGGTAAGCCAAACCCAGGCACCCATGGGCAGAGGGAGGCCTCACTGAGGGATGGGCTGGTAAGCCAAACCCAGGCACCCACAGGTGAACAGGGGGTGAGGAAGGAGCTAAAGAGTAAGGGGACACCAAGTCAGCAAGAGCAGGCAGGAGGGAGGGAAGGAAAGCCAGGCAAAATGAGGTCACCTGGACTAAGGAAGCTTTATAAGAAAAAGTCCATGCCTGGCTCCTGCCTGGGAGAAGGGGCAGGGACTCCCCTGGGCCCCAGGAAAAGTCTTTTTTAATTTGCCTGTGGGGACAGAACAGTGGGATTGCACAGATCAGCTTTCTCCTTCCTCAATAAAACATTTTACTAAGCCCTCCTAGTCTAGACAAGCCACGCCCATCCCTATCAGTCAAAGACCTCCATATTACTCGTTAAAATCAAACCAAAAGGAAACTAAAGGGATCCAAGTAGACATCACATCAGCATGGGCTCTTCTACACAACAGAACAATTAGGTAGAAAGTAGACCTACAGTGACACATAGGTAGAAATGCAATGATAAATAAAATAACGTGTCGGGTGGTAGTAGCACACACCTTCAATCCCAGCTCTCCGGAGGCAGAGGTGGGTGTATCTCTGCCAAGTTTGAGGCCAGTCTGGTCTAAAAAGTGAGTTCTAGGATAGCCAGGGCTGTTATACAGAGAAACCTTGTCTCAAATTAAAACAAAACAAACAAAACAGAAGAAAAGAAAGAAAAAGAAAAATAGTAACGATAATAATAATAATTTAGGGATAGGGAAGGTAAATGATGCCAGTTTTTATTTTTTAATGATCTCTATATATGTAGTTTCTAGTGTATTTTACATTAGTAAAACTCAGTGTCACATTAGTAGTCAAAAGAAGGGTTCCTGAAAAAGTCACCAATAAAAAAGTGGCTCCTGCCTCATCTTAATGAGAAAAGGATAAAATAGCCTCAAACGTAAAGAAATTAATATTCCCCACAAACGAAATATTTTCAACTCCTAGAAACTAAGATAACTACATCAACTATGGTCTGATACTTGGGTTCCTCTCCTTCCCCAGAACAGAATTTGGGGTGGCTCCTAGGAGTTGGGCTTCTTAGCAGAGAGCCCCTCTGTTCATTGGGCAAGAGGGAACTCCTCCAGCGACAGGACCAAGCAAAGAAAGTGTATTCACACCCAGAGAGCTCGCAGGAAACAGGATCTCCCTTATCGCCAGCCACCAGGAGACTCATCTTTCACCGAGTTGTTGAATGAGCCCCTTTGTTTCCCCTAAAGGATCATCATATGTTCATCCAGCTTACAGAACACTGAGCAGCTCAGGATGAGCCCCAGTAAAAGCGTACATGCCTGCAGTTTCAGGAGAAACAGCTGGAAGAGAGGGATCCTGGAAGGGGGTGGGGCGAACGCCTAGGTAGGTGCAGATATGTGATAGAGAAAATGGTTCGCCGGCTAACTGTGTTTTGAATCTTAACACATTACCTCCTTTTTCAAATGCCTCACAATGGAGCCCTCAAAAGAAGAAAAGAAAAAGAAAAAAGAAACCCTCCCCAGGATGCTGAGGACGGGAGCCCATTGGTCTGTTGACAAATGCTACCAACCATGGTACCCACCACAGGCTGTTCCTACAGCTGTGCCACCTGCCAAGCGGAAGGGGCTCCTTCTATAGCAGAGCTGTATATCATGAGCTGGTGGGCTTCCTCTCCACTTGCTTTCCACCCCCACGCCCCCCAGGCCGTTTGCTGACCCTTTGCCGGCAGCTAGTAGCCTTTTCATCTCACTTGCTCCCCCCCACAGAACTTCCCTTGACCTGTCTTACACCATCTTCCTCCATCAGGTTTTCAGAAAAGCAGCAGGAAATCCCTCTGGCTTTTACTCTGGAATTCCTAATAGTAGAACATAGATCTTCCTCCACTGCTTTCTCGAAGGTCACCGCAGGCTCTTGTAAAGCTAACGGTGCTCTTATTCCCTTCTGGGGAGACCTTTCACCTGCATGAGCCTCCGTGCCTTCCTTTCTTGAAGCTGAATTTCCAGTGCTCTGATCTTCCTAGGTTTTTCACCCTCGCCATGTTGGTTTCTCATAGTCACATTTACTGGGTCTTCTGCCTCAACGAAGATGCTAAATGGAGGCATTACTCACAATCAAGGTCCCTGCTCACGTGATCCCATCCCCTTCTCCAGGCTAAGGGCTGTTATTGACACCCCACCCCGTCCCAGCCTCTCCCTGACTCCCCAGGCACACACTGTTGTGATTTCCCACCAAACATGTCAACAGTGAATTCTGTCTTTGTATCCTCTCCCCATGTTCCGAACTACTGACTTTTTTTAGGCTTAAACCTCCAGAAGTTAGCAATGCCAACCTCTTGGAAACCATAGCTAGAAGACTGACAGTTCAGCTACTCTCCCAACACCTCACCACCGGCTGTGCAACAAGTTCGAGCCTTCCTCGAGGCTCCTGTTTTCCTCGGATCCCCTTCTAAAGTGATCCTACACTAGTAAAAATAAAAACCTGCTTTTAATGTATTTTTAGAAGGGTCGGGATGGACTCCCTTGACAGCAAAATAAATATTGCAAAATCAAAATTAAGAAAAATTTGAAAATCTTTTCCAAAAGATTTGTTTTGTTTGTTTTGGTCTGGTTTTTTAAAGATGAGCACAGGTTAGCCTTGAACTCCTGATCCTATTGTCTCTCCTTAGTGCGGGGATTACAGGTGTGTGCCGCTATGCCCAGTTCTTTCAGATATTTTTGGATGGCAAAACATGTTTAATATAAGACACTTCTAGCTTGTACCCTTGGTCCTTTATGCAATGAAGACTATAAAGACGGACAGTGGGACCTACGCCCAACAGAAAGTCCAGACACTTGCTTTTCGGGGCCTCTCTGTTCACTTCTCCTGTGCCAGTCCTTCTGCCCCAGTTTTAGTCTCTCGAGCCCTCATATTTCCCCGTGACATCCTAACACACACCCAATCCCTATTAAAAACTCCACAGTGGATGCGAAGGTGATCTGACCGTGACCTCTGTCACTCAATTGCCCATCAGGGTTGATTCGGTGGCTCTGGCTGGCTCTGCGGTGTCTCCTTCCTCCCTCACAGGTTCGGAAGAGAATGATGTCCCTGATGAGGGAGGTTCACTCTTTGGTCAAGGGTGTGAGTGGCTGTGCTCCTCTACTAAAGCCTCAAAAACAAGTTCTCTAAAATCGTGACGCGAGCCGGGCGGTGGTGGCGCATGCCTTTAATCCCAGCACTCGGGAGGCAGAGGCAGGGGGATCTCCGTGAGTTCGAGGCCACCCTGGTCTACAGAGTGAATTCCAGGACAGGCTCCAAAGCTACAGAGAAACCCTGTCTCGGAAAAAAAAAAAAAATCAAAATCCTGATGCTATCCCAAGGATCTATAAGCTCTTCCCACTCATCCTCGGCAAGTGTCTCCCATACTAACCAGATCCATTTGACCCATTAAATGCCAGCTCCCCTACTTGTTTCTCAGGCCAATGCAGATGGCTTCTCTTTGGCAAAGCCTGCCTTCTCTGAGTCTCTAGCCCAAACCAGGCTTGGCTTCCTGGCACCACGGAGAGCGCTGCAGCCCCGCTACAGTGCTTGCCTGACTCTGCTCCGTGTTCTGCCACAAGCGTCTCAAGAGTGGCGACTGTACCTCAGCCACCTCTGTCCTTCCCACACGGCCTAGCGCACACCAGAGGATCACGTGTCGGAAGAGTGGCTGCTTGTCTCACTTGCTCTAATCATCACGTGTCTTGGCTCCCTTGCTATTTTGCTCTCCGTGTCATTTCTGTGTTCACGGTGAACTACCAGCCATGTTTAAAACAACCAGCATGAAGGAACTAGATTTTCAATGTTTTGCTCTTTACATATCAGGAGTCTGGCGTCCAACTGACTGTGTGACCGCAAGTAGACTTGGTTTGACCTGGACTCAGTTTCTCCGTCAGCAAAATGGAAATGAGGAGTCAAGGCACTTGAAGCTCCTCGCAGGCGCCAGGAGCAGGAGTTGGCAAGCTAGGAGTTAGCGGCAGAAACAAAGGAAAGCAGAAATTCAGAGTTCTCCAACCGTGTGGGCCACGTGACCTTGTCAGAGGTTTCCTTCTTGGATACTATTAAAATGAGAGATTCTTACTTCAGCATCAATAATCTAGGGCTCAGATTCTAGAGTCCTGCTTACGGGACAAAATTTATCATGGAGACACAGAAGGATCTTAACATACTGTGGACTGTTAAGAATGAATACATAGGGCCAGGAGTGGCACATGCCTTTAATCCCAGGAGGCAGAGTAGAGAGATCTCTGGATCTCTGAGTTCAAAGCCAGTCTGGTTTACAGAATAAGTCAGGGATACACAGTGAGATTCTGTCTCACAAAAAGAAGAAGAATGAGTATGTATACAAACACACACACACACACACGCAGACACGTGCGTAAACACTCACGCACACACACATGCACAAACACACGCACACACATGCACACCCACATGTTTGTGTGCACACAGACATCCACCTACATAAACATTCACAGATCTATAGCTATACAAGAATTTGCTGGTAGTGGTCGTATCAAGTGAAACATTTGTATTGCTCTGCACTGTTGGACTCCTTTTCATCATGGGCATCTGCTCATGTTATAATCTCTAAAAAAAAAAAAAAAAAAAAAAACTAGTATAGGTAAAAAACCTAGTATAGGCGGTTTCTGACACAGGGCCCAAGAGATGGACTGACAGGTAAAGAAAGTCACTTGCTACCAAGACTGATCATCTGGGTTCAGTTCCTGGAACGGTTTTCAATACTGTAGCTCTGTAATAGAGTTTGAAGTCAGGGATGGTAATGCCTCCAGACAATCCTTTATTGTATAAGATTGTTTTGGCTATCCTGGGTTTTTTGTTTTTCCATATAAAGTTGATTATTGTCTTCTCCAGATCTGTGAAGAATTTTGATGGGATTTTGATGGGGACTGCATTGAATCTATAGATTGCTTTTGGTAGAATTGCCATTTTTACTATGTTGATCCTCCCAATCCAAGAGCAAGGGAGGTCCTTCCATTTTCTGGTGTCCTCTTCAATTTCTTTCTTCAAAGACTTAAAGTTCTTGTCAAATAGATCTTTCACTTCCTTGGTCAGAGTTACCCCAAGATATTTTATGCTATTTGTGGCTATTGTGAAAGGTGATGCTTCTCTGATTTCCTTCTCTGCTTCCTTATCCTTAGTGTATAGGAAGGCAACTGATTTTTTGGAGTTGATCTTGTATCCTGCCACATTACTAAAGGTGTTTATCAGCTGTAGGAGTTCTTTGGTAGAGTTTTTGGGGTCACTTATGTATACTATCATATCATCTGCAAATAACGAAAGCTTAACTTCTTCCTTTCCAATATGAATCCCCTTGATCCCCTTATGTTGTCTTATTGCTATTGCTAGAACTTCAAGAACTATATTGAAGAGGTATGGAGAGAGTGGACATCCACAGAACAGAGAGCGAGAAGTCAGTCATACAAGTTGTCCTCCAACCTCCACATGAGCACAGTGGCATGAGCAACACCCCAACACACACACACACACACACACACACACACACACGAACAAACAAATGTTAAAAATTGTTAAGACAAGTGGGCAATGGTAATGCACGCCTTTAATCCCAGCACTCAGGAGTCAGAGGCAGATGGATCTCTGTGAGTTTGAGGCCAGCCTGCTCTACAGAGCAAGTTCCAGAAGAGCCAGGGTTCCACAAGAAACCCCATCTTGAAAAACAAACAAACAAACAAAAAACAAAAACAAATAAAACATAAAGAGTTCTACATGTTTGGCGATTTCAAACCACCTCCCTTTTTTATTACATTAAGAGGCCAAAAATGGCTCAGCAGTTAGGAACATTTGTTGCTCTTGCAGAGGACCCAGGTTCAATTTTCAGCAACCACATGGCAACTTCAAACCCTCTGGAACTCCAATTGCAGGAGAGCTAATGCCCTCCTCTGGACTCCGTGGGCACCAGGCACACAAGTAGTACACAGGCACACATGCAGGTAAAACACCCATACACATAAAATTAGAAAGAATAAGTTTGTGCTGGGCAGTGGTGGCACAAGCCTTTAATCTCAGCACTCAGGAGGCAGAGGCAGGTGGATCTCTGTGAGAGGCCATCCTGGTCTACAGAGTGAGTTCCAGGACAGCCAGGGCTACAAAGAGAAACCCTGGGGGTGGGAGGGTTTGCAAACAAATATGAAACTTTAAAAAATACATACAAAACAAACAAAAAGAACCTAAAGAGTGGAATCAGATGTTTCCAGGGATGGTTCTGAGGTTATTGATGTGTGGACAAGGTGCTTTGATATATTGTATCCATCTACATCTTTCTTTGAGGAGTTCTGATGCCTCACCGGTCAGGTTTTGAAAGAAGCAATGCAGATGCAACTTCCTCTCCATCCTCTTTTCAGTGAAAAAGCCTCCCTGCTGTTTTATAGACAGAAACCGAGTGTAGTTTGAAATGATCACTTGCCATCCAAAGGCACTGCTCACTAGATCTGCCGTTTGCAAAGACTGCCAGGAGTTGTTAGCTCCGGATTCATTCCGCGTCTCTTCTGCAGAGGAGGCGCAAGGCTTATGCAAAACAAGCAGAAGGCGCTCTTCGCTGGTGGAAGCAGGGTGAGATGTAAAATGACTTCCTCTGGGTCACAGTATAAACAAAGCTGGCTCCCAGCAGAGGCAGGAAGCATTCCACCCTGAGGAGCAAGTCTGCATCCCTCCCCCACCTGGACTGGGAGCTTCACCTTGAGCCCAGAGCCTCACTGCAGACATTTTCCGAGTGTTTTCTGGGTCAGAAGCAGTGAGAGCAGCCGAGCCCAGGCTGCCAGAGGAATTGCTACATTGAGAGTGCCGAACCGTGTTAACTTGCGTACTGTACACACCCCCTGAGCTCATGCAGCCCCAGCAAGAAGAGCCCAGCTGGACTAGACCAGCTGAGTATTTTTCCAGTCTCTGGGCAAAGTGACTTCACCCAGTTTTGCAATGCAAATGACCTGGTTTGTCCTCGTAGGTACGGGTTTCTGTCTTGGAGGATACTTACTTCCTCTCCCAGGGTTCTTGGCTTGGGTCCTAGGATGGTACCTCACTCCCCGCACCTGTAAACACCTCCATCCTCAGTCCACACATCAAAGGACCCTCTTCCAGCCCAACCAGAACACTACAATGGAAACCATTTCCAAACATACAAAGGACTGGTCCTTCAAAAGGCATACAGCCGAGGCACCAGCAGCCAGACTACCACCAGCAGTGACCCCTGTTCTGGCTCCTAGTGTCCTAACAGGACGATCACTGTTTTTCATGGCTTCCTAGATCTTCAAGGAGCTATTTGGAGCTTAGTCTACTCTCACCCCATCAAGGGTGTTGACTGTTACCTATCACTGGCCTCCCTATTATGGCCCTCATAACGCAATGAGATTCAAGCCAACTACCCTGGCTGAGTCCCTTGTTTACCTCTCTGCCCCCAAGACTCCATCACAAAGTCTGACTCTGTCCTCTGTTTTTCTTTATCCCGAGGACATCTTTCCAAAGTCTTTGATGGCCTTCTGTTGACCAGTTCATCTCAGACCCTACACATATTTACAAAGGCCTCCTAACTCCACTCACTGACTTTGGCATTCAAACGCCAGCTCCTATCTGTCACAGGGCACAGAATGGGGCGAGAGTAGGAGTGTGCCCATGACAGAGAGTTTTGTTAAAAGAAACAAAACACACTCAAAGGCCTGAGCAAGCGGAATGCTAGCGAGCCCAGCCATCGGCGAAACTCAGTTTGTATGGGGAAAGCAGAAAGAGCAGAATAAACCAACCAAGTAAGCACTATACCAATACAACACAGCTTCCACTTTGTGTGTCTATAGACGAGCAAACAGCCAAGCAGGTTACATGGACCCAGAAAATCAAAAATTCCATACAGGCATGTTGGAGAATTGTTTGCTTTTTCCTGAAATGTTTCTCTTAACTCTTTCCCCTTCTAAGACCAACATGATATGGTTGCATCTGAAACAATCATCAAAGAGCCTTTCATTACTGCAGTCTGGGGGTCAGGACCAAGCAGCCACTGAAAAATGAGACAGGAGGGACTGAATGCTGGATGAATAAATTTTCTAGCAATAGACATGCTCTGATGACGCCTGTTAAAATCAGCTGCTCCTTTTCCTTCCAATGCGGGGAAAGCAGCTGGAGGAGGCAGAGGTGGGAAGAGCCTCCACCGACAGCTTCAGCAGTCCTCACCCTCAGCCTCATTCATGAACAGCTAGTATCTTCCATTCGCCCGCCTTCAGAGACTGCTGCGGGTGCCTATTTGGGTTTAGCACAGAGCTGAATATTCTAGAAAGTTCCTCCATTTCCCAATTCAGTCATCAGGTCTAGACTATCACCCATGAGCCCGGGAGTGAACCAGGCACTGGAGTCTCCATGGGAACAAGACACTTGTCCAATCTACAAAGGAACTTGTAACCTAGCAGAGTCTTACACATGACTGAGCAGTGTTAAGAACCAACAGGGGAGAAAAACATGTCTCCCCAAGTTAGGGCAGAGAGATAGAGGCTTCAGGAAATTTTCACAGTTTGACCTGAGGGTTTTATCTGAGTGGTGTCTTCAGGTGCACAACAGACAGAGTCTGTGGCTAACAAAGATGGACAGACATCCCAGGACTAGACAGACAGCAGGAGAAACCCAGGCACAGAGGTATGAGAATATTATCTCAGGCTGAGCAAAGTCGCAGGCCTCCAGAGTGGGAAAAGGAGAGGAGATGGGTCTGGGAAAGACAGGCCCAGAGCGTGAGGGGCTCTGCTGTTCCCCTGAACTCTATGTCCTCCATGGGAGCTGAACTCAAGTTAGGTAAGTCTCTATCTGTGAGTTATGTCGTAATCTTTCCTCTCTATACTGTGCTTGGGGGCAATGGAGAACCTAAGAACTATAAAACAGTAAGATGACCGGGCGGTGGTGGCGCACGCCTTTAATCCCAGCACTTGGGAGGCAGAGGCAGGCGGATCTCTGTGAGTTCAAGGCCAGCCTGGTCTCCACAGTGAGTGCCAGGACAGCCAGAGCTGTTACAGAGAAACCCTGTCTTGAAAACCCAAACCAACCAAACAAAAATGGTAAAATGCCTTGATCAGACTCATAGTTCCAAGGTGAGGTGTCGAATGGGTTGAGGAGGCGAAGATGGAAAGCCAGTTATGCAAACGTAACATAACGGTGGACACTGAGAGACAGAAACTAATTTGGAAATTCTGGAAGAAAAACCGAATAGAAGTTGGCAGTCAGGTAGATGCAAACGCTTGAGAAGAAGTAGAGAAGAGGCTGCCAAGGTCTTCATTTGGGGACATGGGAGCACAGGAGCCACCAACAAACGACAGAAAAGCAGGACTGGGGCTGAAAGGAGAGACACCACTGCAGCAGGGAGAGTGGCTGTGGTGCACACCTGGGGCAGGTCAGGCTGCCGATGCTGGCAACCCCGACAATTAACAGCTCATAGAAAGGGATGGGCCGAGAAGAATGTAAGAGTAAGTATGATAGCCGGGCAGTGGTGGCACACGCCTTTAATCCCAGTACTTGGAGGCAGAGGCAGCTGGATCTCTGTGAGTTTGAGGCCAGCCTGGTCTACAGAGTGAGTTCCAGGACAGCCAGAGCTACACAGAGAAACTCTGTCACTAGGAAAGAAAAAAAAAAAGACAAGAAAAGAAAGGAAGGAAGGAAGGAAGGAAAGAAGGAAGGAAAGAAGAAAGGAAGGAAGGAAGGAAGGAAAGAAGGAAAGAAGGAAGGGAAAAGTATAATAAGAGAGGACAGGGAACCCATGTGGCAGAGTCCAAGGCAGGGCCCAGTGTCAGACTGAGCATGCTCGTGGATTATTGGGTGTCGCGGGAGCCACTGCCTGAACAATAATTCTGCCTTTTCCTAAAGCAGCTTTACTGCAGCTGCCTCACAACCGCGTGTATATTGTGTACTACTAATCAACATCTCTATCCTCAGATGTCAAAGAACCATGTCGGAAGTAGGGCTCAGAACATCAATTATTTATTAAAGGCTAACAAAGGGATTCAAGCCTAGGAGGTTAAATCCTTGCAAATGTAAAGCAGCATGTGGAAGTATGCAATTAATTACCTATCTAATTCGAGGCTATTAAAAATGCAGGACTTTAAAAAAAAAAAGAATCCTTGAAATTGAGAGTCTTGCAATGTTAGCTTCCACCCAAACAGGGTAAGCACAATGGTTCAAAGCCAGCCCTCCGGAATAAATACATGTGAGTTCACGTCTGGCTTTACCCTTAGTGGCTAAATTAGCTTACTTCTTGGTTTTATTAATCTGTTGAATTAGGATAATAATACATATATGATATTATAAATACATATGAACTGGGCGGGGGTGGTGCATGGCTTTAATCCCACCACTCACGATGCGGAGTCATGTGTAACTCTGTGAATTTGAGGCCAGCCTAATAAACAGAGAGAGCTCCAGGACAGGCTCCAAAGCTACACAGAGAAACGCTGCCTCAAAAATAGATGATAAATAGATAGATGGGTACATAGATATAGATAGGCAGGCAGATAGATAGATAGATAGATAGAGATATGAAAGCTTTTAGCATAGTGTCTAGACTAGCACATACGTTCTCAATGAATGTTGACTTATTGTTACGATAAATTCATTTCCAAGTTAAAATATATATTAATTTGTGGTGGAAAGGTTGGATCAGAGTACTAGCCGCTTTTCCAGATAACCTAGGTTCAATTCCCAGCACCCACAAGGAGGCTCACAACTGTCTGAAACTCCACGGACACCAGGCACACATGTGGCACACAGACATGAATGAAAGCAAGAATACTTATGTACATAAAATTGATGCACACACACACACACACACACACACAGAGGTACACATAATGTCAAACATTGTCGTTTGTATTTTAGTCAATAAGAATTTTTAACCCACTCTCTTCTGTGTGCCAACCTGATGGTTTTAGGTGTTTAGGTGCTAGGAATATTTTTTTAAACTAGAAAAAAATAAAGGAAGGAAGGAAGAAAGGAAGGAAGGAAGGAAGGAAGGAGAGTTCAGTGTGCTATCTCAAGAAACTTGACCAAATAGTGTAGAAAGCAAGTTGACAGATGGCAAATGGTTCATGCTGTAGCTAAGGAATGAGAAAAGTACCCTGGAAATGAAGGTAAGTACCTGGTGCTGCCCTGAGCCCCAGCAAGGGAAGGGGCCACCAGCAAGGCGGTCGAGATGAAGCAATATGCAAGCTTGAAAGAGTCTGTACGGAAAATTTTGAGGGAAGTAATAAACATTAAGGTGACACACACATACACCTTGGGAATGTCAGAGAAAGAGGGAGCTCTGGCCCAAGGGCAAACAGAACGAGAAAAGAGCTGGAATCAGCCCAGATGCTCATCACCTGGCTCAAGGAGACTGCTTGGCTGACGTACATCTTCCTATAATATTTACACCTTCCCTACCTGAGTTTGGCTACATGGTCTGTGGAGCAAAATAAACACTTACCTGTCCTCTAAGTGTCTTCAGTCTAAAAATAGACAAACTGATCTACGGACACATTTGGGAGCTTGGACAAGTTATTCCCCAAAGACAGTCATCTCAATAATATTTAGGTTCAGCGTGACCACCAACGTGATGATATTGATACATTTTTTTCTCCCTTCCCTTTGGAGATATTAAACAGAGGAAGGGAATATTAAAATGGATAGCTGGAGCCCTTAAAAATAGAACATACGATGATCCAGCAACTCCGCTTTTAGATATATAGCCAAAAGGAAAAACAGGATTTTGAGGAGATGTATGCATTTTTCACAGTAATATCGTGTTCGCAGGAGTGCAATTTACAATAGGCAAAGGTTGGAAGCGACCCAAGCGTCTGTGGATGGGGAGGAGAGAGAATGGAGTTAGTGGATACATTGTTTGCTTTTGGGAAGATGAGAGAAAGCTCTAGAGATGGATGAGATGGTGGCAGGAGAACAATGTGGATGCAATGTTGCCACTGAACTGTATACTTAAACATTATCTGAATAACAAACTTTATGTCAAGCTTATTTATCACCATTTAGGTAGAAAAACATTTTAATTGTGTGGTTGCCATGCCCATGAAATAACTATTCTTCATCATCCAGGGGCAAAAAGCCAGACCTCTGTTTCTGACAAGCAGATATAGCGCCTTGGATGTGTGTGGCTGAGGGGTACAATTGTTCTTCCTTACAGGGAGGAAGCCCTGGGTCCCATCCCTGGCCACCTGAAGAGATGGAGAGCATAAATCGGGGTATAACAGCAAGTTCTTTATCTAGGGCAGAGGCTCTCAGTCTTCCTAACAGTGTGAGCCTTTAATACAGTCCCTCATGTCATGGTGGCCCCCAACCATAAAATTATTTTCTTTGCTACTTCATAACTGTAATTTGCTGTTTTTGTGGACCATAGTGTAAAGACCTGACATGCAGGAGATCTGATAAGCAATCCCCTGAAAGGGTCGTTTGGCCCCTAAAGGGGTCGTGACCCACAGGTTGAAAACCACTGATCTAAAGGAACAATATCCAGTGCCCTGGGAAAGGGCACTTTTGTAACCCACTAGAAAGGGAGCCTTGTGGTTCGCTATCACCTGGCCATTTTCCATTAATCTAACTCTGTATACCAGCACCATTTATGAGACACCACCAGCAAGCAGCTGAACAAGGTTACACATATCTGTAACCCCAGTACCCAGAAGGCAAAGGAAGAAGATTGTGAGTTTGAGAGCCCCCCCACCACCACCACAGTCTACATAATGAGATCTCCTCTCAAGCCACAAACAAAATTGACTAGTCAATATAAAACTTAGATCAATTAGCAGGGCAGTGATGGCACATGCCTTTAATTCCAGCACTCAGGAGGCAGCGGCAGGTGATCTCTGTGAGTTTGAGGCCAGCCTGGTATACACAGCGAGTTCCAGGACAGGCTCCAAAACTACAGAGAAACCCTGTCTTGAAAAACAAAACAAAATAAACAAACAAACAAAAAAACCAACTTAGATCAATTACAAAAATTGTAAAGTGTCGGGCGGTGGTGGCGCACGCCTTTAATCCCAGCACTCGGGAGACAGAGGCAGGCGGATCTCTATGAGTTCGAGGCCAGCCTGGTCTACAAGAGCTAGTTCCAGGACAGGCACCAAAAAAACTACAGAGAAACCCTGTCTCGAAAATCAAAAAAAAAAAAAAAAAAAAAAAAAAAAAAAAAAAAAAAAAAAAAATTTGTAAAGTAAAAATAAAACAAGCAATTGTTTGGAAGTCACAAATGGAACTTCTGCTTCAGAAAGCATGACCCAGGACTGCAATTCCTACTTTAGTTCCTTCTCTACAGAGTTTCTCAGCAGCTAGGTACTACTGTATCAGCAATGGAGAAGCTGAGGCAGAAGGATCACAAATTCAAGACCAGCCTAGGCCGCATAATGAGTCTTAAAGAAACAAATGCTTGCCACCGAGACTGACAACCTGAGTCCAGTCCCCAGGACCCACCATGGTGGAAAGGAAGAACTAATTCCCAAAAGTTGTTCTCTGATCTCCCCACTGGAAGTCCAAAATAATAGACTTGTGTATGTTTGATAAAATGTATCACCGTAGAGGGTTCTGGTGGCACAGGCCAGTAGGATTTGCTGAAGGAAGCAGAGGCAGGAGGATCTGGAGTTCGAGGCCAGCCTGGACTACACTTGAAAAAAAAAAATGAATCACCATCTCAATGTCTTTTTTTTTTTTTTTTTTTTTGGTTTTTCGAGACAGGGTTTCTCTGTGGCTTTGGAGCCTGTCCTGGAACTAGCTCTTGTAAACCAGGCTGGTCTTGAACTCACAGAGATCCGCCTGCCTCTGCCTCCCGAGTGCTGGGATTAAAGGCGTGCGCCACCACCGCCCGGCCCTTTTTTTTGTTTATTATGTATACAACATTCCTGCAATGTATGTTTGTATGCCAGAAGAGGGCACCAGATCTCATTATAGATGGTTGTGAGCCACCATGTGGTTGCTGGGAATTGAACTCAGGACCTCTGGAAGAGCAATCAGTGCTCTTAACCTCTGAGCCATCTCTCCAGCCCCCACAATGTCTTTTTATTTTGACATTTGCTCAGACCCAAAACAATTGCATCATTCTTGATTTATTCTTTTCTTTCTTACCCTTCCTATCCAAATCCCATCGGCCCTACCTTCCAAATACACCCAGAATCCAACAACACAGTACCACCTCCCTCACCCCAATGCAGGCATTTTCATTGAGTTCCCTGCTTCCACCCTTGTCCCCCACAACCAGTCCTCTGGACGCCAGATAGAACCTCTTGAAATACGAACCTGAACAGGTCATTTTTCTGTCCAAAACGTCCAGTGACTTCTTATCTTCCTTGGCCTAAGCTAAAACCTGAATCTCCACTCCCAAATACCCCCATGACCTCCTTTTCCTTCATCTGGATCTCTGCTGAGATGAAACCTTATCACCACCCCACCCAACAGAACCTTTTCTCCCTCCCCCTCCTCTCTTTTGGTCTTTCAAGCAGGGTTTCTCTATGTAACCCTTGTGGTCCTGGATCTCTCCCTGTAGACCACACTGGCCTAGAACTCACAGAGATCCACCTGGCTCTGTCTCCCTGAGTTCTGGAATTAAAGGTGTGCGCCACCACCGTCCTTCAGGCTGCTTAATTTTCCCCACACCCGCTATTATGATCTTCCCTTGCGCTGCCTGGCGATGTGACGTAATACTTGTCTCTCCCAATGAGGATATGCACTCCACGACGTCAGACTTTTTTTCCCTCCCACATTCATTGAGGTATTCCCTGAGCCTAGAATCTGTTGATAAGTAAAAGAGAACTCACTAAATATTCTTTTGGAGGTTGAGGGAGGCACAAGCCAAAAGCAGCTGACATCACTGGGAAAAACAAGAGATTTCTGAGGTCCCAGATGAGACAGAAGTATAAAGATGCACAGCAAACTTGGGATAAAGGATTGGAAAAGTCAAAGCATCGACAAGCATAGAAACCCATCATTTTATTATCTGCGGAATCTGCTGGTAATCCATTAATTTGTGCTTGCCCCACCATTACAGAATACTCTGTAGGGCCATCCTTGAGGTTTTGTGGCTATGTTAGAATGTAAATGCTACCACCAGCTTCTCTATGCCTCTCTACAAAACCAATAAACTGAGATGGAAAGTTCTCCTGAAGGAAGAGAGAAATTTCTCTTGGCCACAAAGTCCAGAATATTCGGTAGGAAGGAATGAACCTAGACAAGCTCCAGCAAGGGAACCCGGGAACAGGGTGATAGAGAAGATCAGATGTCAACCACTGGGGACATTTCTAGCTCAGTCCCCCAACTCTAAAGGAAGGATAATGAGAAATTCTTGTGTGGTCATTTTAAGATAAAATGAAGTGATAACAAAGACATCCTAAAAGCTTAAGGGACTAAGCATTATCTGAGTGATCACTCTCCCTTGATTTAGGGTAAGTGCACCTTGTACCAGACTCTAATTCATTTCTCTTCCCTCTGTTAAAGAGCTTTGTCCCAACAAGGATCTGGTCAGCTCCCTCTGACACACATGTCTCCAGTTGAAAGCATACACTGATTTCAACACGAACGTCTGAAGTTCTTCAACAAAGCAACCCTAAACCATTATGTGGTCACACTCCAGCCACATGGAACTACTCATTCTGGATGTGACAATGCTCTACTGCCCATCTGTGTGGCACCACACACTTACAACCCTGCACCATGCCCTCCCCCAGGCTCCCTTTTCCTACAGCCCTTGGCACTTTCTAAAGCCTTCCTGAAAACCCCAACCTGAGTCAGATCTCCCTTTGCCTGGGAATACCATTTTCCCCCAGTCTACCGTGCCATCGCCTGTTGGCAGGTCCACCTCCTCCTAGTGAGTGGACCTCCCTCTGCCTCCTTACTGTGTCCTTGAGCATATAGACCAGGGCGAGGTACACAGTACCTGCCCTATTGCTCTCTTTCAATATCTCTCAATCGTTTTCTCAGGCCTTTCCTGAGAAGCCTCCATGACTTCTGACTCAAGGTTGGGAAAGGTCTTGTCTTTGTGCCCCCTAAGGAAACAAGCAGGAAGGGAGGCTGATTCACCACTCTTAGCCAAGAGTCTTCTAGAAAGAGTCAAGAGCTGAGCGTGGGGACAGGATGAGGTCCCAGACCGCTCTCCCATCCTCATTAAGTTAAGACTTCAAATGCACCTTGCTTCATCTGAAAGGCTATGAATCCTCACATGAAACATGCCCATAGTTATGTCTGGTACAAAGAGAAAGACTTTCAACTTATTCATTTTCGAGACTACCCAAGCTTCTGCTTCTTTCCCAATAGTGAAAACTTCAGAACTGACGATAATTCAAAGCAATTATTGTTCTTTGACTGTCAAGGTGCCCTGTTCCTCTTTTCATAAATATCCTGCAGGATCCCGGGCCAATTCAGTGCAGAGTCTTTTCTTCTAGGCCCATTCCTACTCATTTGCTACATTTACAGCATTCAAATGAAAGAAAGGGAACCTGCTTTTGTCCCACTGTTAACATGATATATGTCTGAGTTTTAATTGCCCTTTAATTATACCCTCAGCCAGGTCTGCACCAATATAATGGAAATAAAACATTATAGAAAAGCCTGGGAGGGCCTTGCTGAGGCAGCAAGAAGACACCATTGTAATATTTCCTGCAACCAAAAGGGAAGAATGAAATGAGAGGTGGTCTGGGGATGTCAGAAGCCAGCCAAACAATTCACTGAGAAAGCATTCTGTCTGTGACTGCACTTCAGCCTTTCAACTCGGGGAGCTGCAAGGCTGGTGATCCCCTGGCGATTTGTTGCTCAGCTAAGGTTGCCTGAAAACGGGAAAACTCAGATTGCTCGGCTGTGAATTAAATAAGCTGAGCAACCAAAGGAAACATGCTATGAAATTTTCTAAATATTTACCACAGGGAGTTGACTATTCAGTGAGAGGAGCCAGATCTGGCAGTGAAGGCCCCTGACTGCTTCCTCAATTCCCCTTTGATCTCCAACTCCACCTTTCAAGAGACCCACACCTCCTGGGTCTGTCAGCGGAGAGACAAGTGTCTGATGACCCCAACAAACACAGAGTTATGACCCAGGGCACAGGCCCAGTTATGACCCAGGGCACAGGCCCACGTAGGTGCTCTTCCTCCCATGTTCCTTCCCTGCAACAGAGTAGCTCAAAACATCTGTCCCTAAAGACCAAAAGTCCAAACTGCTCTATAGACGAAACATCCACACACAAGTATCCTCGTCCATATTTTTGTCTTACCACATCTGCCTGCGTGGCTTCAGAGTCCAGTATCCATGGACTTCCCTGCCATGCATCATTATAAAATCAAATTTCTCATAAGCCCACATAACAGCTATTTTCATTCCTGATGCTCCCAACTCAATTGATAAGTGTTACTCTGAAGAAAGCATCATAGACAATGAACAAATGTATCTGATAATACTCCACACTTCCCACTAGTCATGTTTTCTGTCTTTCATGTCTTGAGTAGGGTTTGATTTTGGACACAGTTTGAAACATTGTTTCTTGATTTTGAAACAATATTCTTCAAGAGCAATTCAGAGATTAGGTTAGATTAAAATAGGTATCTGAGTACTGGAGAGATGACCCAGCAGTTAAGAGTGTGTACTGCTCTTGCAAAGGACACAGGTTCTGTTCCCAGCACACACAAAGAGTCTAACTCCGGTTCCAGATCATCCAGTGCTCTCTTCCGGCCCCACACAGTACTAGGCACACATGTGGTACACATATATACATTTAGGCTAAATATTCACATGCATGAAAAACAAAAAAAAATTTAACAAACAAACAAAAAGCCAAACAGGTACCTAACAATCCCTACAGTTCTTTCTCATCCTCCAGAAATGCTACATACTAATATTTGCCTTGAGTGTATATTGCCTGTAGGTAATGGAGTGTCCATACCTTTTTGTGGGATGTATATATATATATATATATATATATATATATATATATATAGAGAGAGAGAGAGAGAGAGAGAGAGAGAGAGTGTGTTAACAAGCAATGGGGAAATTAGGGAACAGTTTAGCATTTAATTATCACAAACATATTCTCCTTTTCCTACCCCAGTGCCTTTTCATTTTCTTTCCTGGTTTGAATCTCACTAAGCTGTAAGTATTGGATATTAAAATGTTCTTGCTCATCTCCCCCAAAGGAATGAAACCTCAGTGGTGTTAATGGACAGAACTATAGGAAACAAACCTCATTTGCCATGGGAGAGAAGGAACTACAGGGAAGAAATGGGTTAGAATGACAGAAAGGAAGGAAGGAATACAAATGACAAGGCCAACGGCAGCTAGGTCTGGTCTTTAGGCAAGCAATCACATAAACAGAAGGCTAGAGTCAGTGACCTCCAAGGTCCCTCCCAACCCCATCCCTGTCTGCCTCATGAATTTTTTATAGTCATCCCCAGACCTACCACACTGGCCCTGTGCATCATCAAACCCTTCTGGCCACTTCCAGGACTGAAAGGAAAGTCTGTTTAGTTTTTTTGTTTTTTAAATATGTGTCTGACTATTGCCAAAATCATAATTCTGTCCTTGAAACAATGACCTAAAAATAATAGGCCAGGCTAAAAAAACTTTGAGCAAATAAATGCTCAATTCTGTCTTGAGGCAATGTATTTTAAATTTCTCTGATATAAGCACAGTTATGGCTTGAGATTCAAGGAACAAAGAATGTGACACTTAACGGAAAATGCTACAGCCAATCTTCCCAGGCTATTCCACATCCCCTGCAGAGTGTCTAATCTGAAAAAGACCACAGAGCCAGCAATGGAGCCTGAATCCTGGCCTCACCCCTTCTTTCATTATCTATGTGACACCAACAAGTTATTAAATTCCCTGAACCTATTTCCTCACTTTAAGAAAATGTATTATTATGGTATGTATACATGTGTGCATGGACACTTGTAGAGGCTGGAGGACAACTTTGTGGGGACCATCACAAGGCTTGTAGAGCAAGCACCTCTACCCACTGAGCCGTCTCACCAGACCTGTCTCTTCTCTTTTAAAACAGGATAGTGAGTGACCTTGCAAAATTAACAATTAATACAACGATATAAAAAAAATCTCTGGTCATTCATTCCTTCTCTCATTTGGTCAAAGACTAACTGAGAATCCACTACTAGCCAGCCACAAATACATAAAAGATAGACAAAATGAAAGTTATTATTCTTTCTATTTACTGAAAACCTATTTCCCAAAACCATGGCAGACTGACTTTACTTCAAACCTTTTGCTCACACCTAGTTTGCCTGAAATAGTCATGTTTATTTTGTCGAATGTGATCGCAGGTGGGAGTCAGCCTCCGGTTATGCCTTCACCCCCAAGCTAACAATCCAATAGGCGTTGTTTCTACTAAGGGACACCTTCAGAACACTTGGAAGAAACAATGACTGGAGCAAACGGTGGTATCCCAGCTCTCCACTGGGCAAGTCACTGGGGAAAACTTGATATGCCTATGCGACAAGGCCCAGCCTGAATGCCTGGAAGGTTTTGGGTGCTTTCAATTCCATGAGTGGACTCTGTGTCTCCCGAGAACTCAAGATTAACAGGGCTGGCTCGTTCCCAGCCACTGCTATGGGGCCACTGATAAACCGGGGCGCAACGGCAAAGGGGTCCATCTCCTTCCAACTGTGCTTTACACTAGAATTTGAAAACACTTTGAATAAACGGCTGGCCTTTAGAGTCAGTTCATTTCAAGGTCGGTGGGCTCTTCTGAGTTTACTCTTCCTTTTGTCAACTAGTTCCCCAGCCTCTGGGGGTGCGGAGCATCCAGCCAGCACATACATTAAGCAACATTTTGCACTTGTAAGAGTTTCCCAGGGCTCATTGGAAAAGCATGTAAGTCTGATCCTGAAATAGGAAATGACTACCCCGGGTCATAGTCATAGAACAGTTAATAAGGGAATTCCAGAATAAAATTCTGAGCGATCTGTGCAGCTAAGGGGAGCCTAGGAGAACAGCTTAAATAATGTGCCTCTTTTTTTTTTTTTAACCCCCTCTGAAGACTCCTCTCATTCTGGAGCTGTCTGAATAACCTCCCTTGGAAACCGAACTATATACATCCTGATTGCCACAGGCAGAGGTTTTGCGTGGCTGCCTCCTAGCCTGGAGGTGACAGCCATATCCTGTCCCCCTGAAGTTCTCAGCAAAAGACACCGTCACTATATAATCCCATCCCACCGCGCCGGATGCATCTAAAAAAGTGGCTTCTTTCCATGTTTCTTCAGTGAGTTAAGGGTGTTATTAACTCCTAGCACCTCTAATTGCTCACGGAAAACAGTGGTTTGGATATTAATAGGCTATAAATCAAGGCCCTACCTAAGGCTTGTTGTCACGGAAACTGTACTCAAGCCTCGCAGCTATTATCCCTTTGGGAAGTCTGGGTAAGTTGGTGGGATTTGAGGGTTGTGTTAAAGCTCTTATTTCTTCCACTCTCTGCTATTTCTTCGAGCCAAGTTGTTGGAACTGGCACAAAGGGTACGAGTGGGCAGTAGACGCTTGGAGAATAGGCGCTCAAAGGGAATGGGATGGGTAGGGGGGTCCTTGAAGTATAGTTCTCGGACACTTGATCTTTCCCTTCTCGGTCTACACAGGGCCCCCTGCACGTCCCGCCCGACGTCCAAGGCTCGGCCTCCTCTGCTGCCCTGAACTGTCCTCCCAGCCTTGGCGCTGGGCAGCCGAGAGCGAGCTAGCCAAGTTCCAGAAGAGGATCCGACACGCCCGGAGGTTGAGAAGCCAACGGAAGGCACAGGCGCGGGCAGTCGTCGGACCAGTGATAGGCACCCCCCGCCCCCATGTTCCCAGGCGAGGGTCCTGGGGGAGGCGGCCAAGAACACACGCACACCCCAAACCCACTCCTAGAGCCCGAGGGTAACACTCTACTAGCCGGCTTCCCAAAGCTAGCGCCGCCCCGCTCGCCCAGCGCCTGCGAAGCCCACGCGGGTTCCCGCGTCCCGGGGTGACGACTGCCGCAGCCGCCAGGGCCTCCCGGGCTCCGCACCCCTCCCGCTCCACGCTTGGCACCCGGGGCCAGGCCCCCACAGGGCCGGCGCGTCACCCGCCTCCTGGGCTCCGTGCTCCCCTGAGCTGGCTCCGAGGCACCCAGCTCCCTCCCGCCGCGCGGCCCTCGGGGACTCACCTGCGGTGGGGCTGAGGCGGCGGCCACCCCGAGCCCGGGGGCGGCGGCGCAGGGGGAGGAGGGCAGCACGGGGCTCCTGGCACAGTGGCCACCGGGCGCCTGGTGCTGCGGAGCCGCGGACCCGCCCAGAGATATAAATAACATTATCTGAGGAGGGACATTCCTGCCGGGGGACATCGCTGCTGCCGGGACCAGATAGTCCCGCGGCGGGGGCGGGGAGGCGGGGCCGCAGCCTCCCGCAGCGCCAGGCCCGCCTTCCCCACCCACTCCTGCACCTGCCAATCAGCCTGCGCGCCCGGGGGCACCTGCCCAGCCGCTAGCGCCGCCGCCGCCGGGACCAGGGGCGCCCCAGTTCTTGCTCACCTCCCCTGATCCTGCACACCCCGAGCCCCTAACCTAAGGAAAAGGGTTCGGCTCTGCAGCTCGGGCCTAATTCACGTGCCCGGAGCGGCAAGCCTGGCGGCGAAAAGGAGTCCTCCCAGCCTTTCCCGCCCTGCTTCCCCGCAGACTATGATCTGGTTTTGAAAATATATCGAAAGACCCGTTTAGGCCGTAGAGTAGGTGAGGAGGGCTTCCGCGCTGTTTGCGCCACTCCTGAGATCGGTTGGAAGGGACAGATTGTTCCCGTGGGCCGGTTACGTTAGAAAGCGCGCTCCCGGCCGGCTACAACCCGCTGGTAGTAGGAGCAGACGCTGGGAGCGCAGGGGGTGGGCACTGGGCCGAGGCCCCCGCCCCCAGCCTGCGGGCTGGAGGCCGCGGTTCCAGCTTTCAAGCCTAGTACTGTCCAGGAGAACTGGGCTATGCAGGTTGGTGGTGCGCAGCCTGCAGTTGCACATTGCAGGGGCCGTAATCAACAGGCAAGCGGGCACACCAGCCCACCTGCACCTTCCGGTGAGCCCGGGTCTCTGGGCAGAGCTAGGCTTTCTAACCGCAAGCTTTGGTGGGGTGGGGTACAGTAGGCCAGAACCAAAGATGCCTAGAAAGAACCTTAAGGGAGACTGACACAGACAAGCATGGGCGGCTTGCAGGGCAGGCTGTTTCCTTGACTTCTCAACAACACAAGGTCATTGCTCTGTAAGGTTTGCTGTGCGCCTTGCTGTGCCTCTCATCATATTTATTTTTCCACACACTGTGCCTGGGATGATCTCTCACGGACCATCAACCCAGGCAATCACAGGTGTAATGGAGACAGCAGTGATGATTTAAAAAAGCGTAGATGCAGAAGGGAGTTTTAACTTTTATGCTCCCAGGAATTCTTAAGAAGAAACAGCCTTATTCTTGACTTGTTTGCTTGGGTATATAATTACGCTGTTTTCTAGGATTCATCAGCAAAGGATTTCAACTTGCCAGATGTTCAAGCTTAGTTTGCCTATTAAAGGTACGCAAAGATATTTCACTGCCTGCTGCAGTCCCACTTTTTGAGAGTAGGTATTTTGGACAGTTAGAAATACTAAATAGGACAAAATCCACAGGTATTACAAAGCCACAGGACTCCACTCTCCTGTTGCCCGAGTCCTTATTACGTACCAGTTTCCCTAATGGCAGAGATATTACAAGGAAGATGACGTAAGGGACCTAGTCACCCGAGAGGTTAGCAGTGATTTCCCTCCCGGTTCCCCCCAGCTGGATGACATCTAGCATACTTGGTAGGGAGCTGGGGCTGTAGCTCTTCAGTAAAGCCCATGTTTAGCACTCCAAAGGCCCTGGGACTCCACAGCATCCCAAATAATTTGCTTTGCTTGTTACTGACTTAAAAACTGTCTTTTTAAAAACCAAATTCTGGCAAAAACAAAAAACAAATACAGGCCACCTTCAAAAGCTGAGACTTGCATATCACGAGTAGAAATCCTATGATCTGTTTTTGAAAGGAAAAAAGGGAAATTATGCATTTGTATTTTTTAAACCCTGTGTGACTAAACTTATTAAATAAATCCATGAATCCCAGACTTTCAGCTTTGCTGCTACATAATTGTATATTGCAGGAAACAGATAATTTTTAGCTACAGGTTTGTGGCTCAAAACTGAATGATTGCACATGCATTCAAATTTATAATTTTCAACCACAAGAAAAAAAAATAAGATCATGAAAGCTCCAAAGCAGCAGATGGATTGCCCTAAGATTTTACAAACCGGCGCGTCTACCGTGCCTATGTCCACTTTGCTGAATGATAAATAATTCAATGCAACCTCATTTGCTGCAGATCCTGTTATCCTGACAACATCCCCAAATGCATCCCAGCTAATAGAGTTACAGAGAAATGATAAATCAGAGCCCAGTGAGAAAGGAAGGTTAAGAGGTGCAGAGAAAAAGGGCATCGCCCCAAAAGGGATGGTGGAAAGGGAGGAAAGGAAACACTAATAGAATGGCTCACTATCAAGGTCACGCTTGAGAAAGAGAGCCTTCAGGGACCTTCTTCGAGGATTACAGAATGTCTTTGAGAATTATTCACATGGGAGAAAGATGGACACTCATCTTTATTGGTCAAGGGACTGTCCCTGCCCATGTTGACACCTTGTACCTCCTCCCAAGCTTCCCAGTTAATCAACAGCGTTGGAAGAGTTCTGGGACTGAAGGGAATGCCTGTACTTAAGACTGTAGTAGAAGCTGTCAGTCAAGGAGTGTGTGTGTGGGGGGGGGGGGGGGCTTCAGAGACAGAGTACCCTGATCTAGCTGAAAGCAGTAGGTGGGGCAGAGAGGATAAAAGTGACAAGTATGGACACTAGAGGCAGATAACTAGAGGGAAACTTCTGCTCTTCTCACCACCACTCATGCCTCTCTCTCTGAGTGCTTTGGGAGTTTCTTATAACATGTTTGGATCATATTCAATCCCCTCCCCAGCTCTTCTCAGATCCACCCCCCCTTTCCCTACCCACCCAACTTCATGTCCTCCCCTAACCCTTTAAGACTAATTTGTGCTGCCCAAATAGTCTACTTTTATTGAATCACAAAACCAAAGCTATTTAAATAAATCATTTTGAATTAATCATGAACAGATATATTAGAAAGGTACCAAAGGCAAATATCAAGCCAAATCTGATCCATTCAAATCCTCCGTAATAATGTCGAAGGAATGAAGAACTCGTGATTTCAACATGCACTTTCCACTAATCTGGATTTTCCTTTTCCTTTCTGGGATTGCCCAAGGCCTCCACATCCTTCACAGCTTGCAAAGATAAAGAAGCACCATTTAGAACCAAGAGAGGCTGGGGACTGGGGATGAACCCTTTGCCTCAGATGCCTCAATCAGAAATCCTGGTTGCCTGTGTAGTCTCCTGACCGCTCCGCCGTGTCATTCCCCTTCAGTTCTTCTTCCACACCACAGCCAAATTCTGCTCTAAGAAGGAAACCAGATCAAGGCATTGTTACTTTCAGGATATAGTTCCAAGCACTTAGCATGGTGCCTGACACATGAGACAAACTTAGTAAAAGATACGATGGGTGAATAAATGAACAAATCAAGAAACTAAAAGAGCTTGCAATCCTGGAGACCAACCAGAGAAGTAATTAAAAGCCTTCTCCCTGCGCTGCTTATATATGTGTTATATGTGATTTTTTTTTCATGATGTTCCCTTCCTATTTATGTCAAATAAGGTTACTTAAATGAATTCACATTCTTTGAGATGTAATTGACAATACTGCGGCTGAATTTTACTGGCGTCTCCCCCACCTCAGCACATCCACACCTAACTAACTCCTGTCTGTGGGTGAGAACAGGGGGAAATTAATTTAGGAGTCCTTGCATTCATGACTACCACCCAGCTCACTTATGGGTCTTTCCTCTTCTTGTATCTCCTGGATAGCAAGGTTAAATGAGCAGCCATGGTTCAGGTGACGTTTGTCTCTCGTTGCTCTACTCTCTCAGTACTGTCTCCAATCATAGCCCTCAGACGGTCACCCCTGCATCCCCATGCTCCAGCATGCCTAGGTCTTGAACGCACAGGTGTGTAGGTCAAAATGCATTACAAAGAAGGAGTTAATGGGGCTGGAGAGATGGCTCAGAGGTTAAGAGCATTGCATGCTCTTCCAGAGGTCCTGAGTTCAATTCCCAGCAACCACATGGTGGCTCATAACCATCTGGCCTGCAGGCATACACAGAGACAGAATATTGTATACATAATAAATAAATAAATATTTAAAAAAAAAGAAGGAGTTAATGTTCTGACATTGACTATCTCACGTACTTCACAGAGTAGATACTCTCTGTGCAGTTAATCAGGAGAACATGGTCCCAAAACCTGTTTTTCATCCTTCATTAATATTTATCAGACAGGAACTCAGACCGTAGGGAGAATTTATAATTTAAAAATTGACTTGGGGAGCTGGAGAGATGGCTCAGCAGGTAAGAGTCCATGTTGTTCTTGTAGAGGACCCAGACCTCCTTCCCCGTACCCACTCACTCCTCTTGTAGGGGATCCAATGCCTTCTTCTGAGCTCCGAGAGCACCAAGCATCAGTCATGTATAGTCATACATGCAGGCAAAACATTCATACACATAAAATAAGCAAATTTAAAGAATTTGCAATTGAGTTTATAATAAAGAATGATAGCCACCCTACTGTTCGAACAATTCAACTAACTAAACAATTTTCTGTGTGTGTGGTAATTGTTGCCAGCATAAATGGTCTTGTTAATTGTTTTGTTTGCAAGTAAGCAATTACCAAACTCACAGTATTTTTGTTTCATAATATTAACCAAGACCTTCGGGAAAATTTCAATAAAGTTTGGAAAGAATCGGCCATAAAAAGCTCCATTACCTCTGCAAATTAATTTCACTTTCTATTCTGTGGGTTATTTCTACAGCTGCTCAGCTTCTGTCTGAGTACTTCCTCAATGTTTTGAAGTCTGTAAGAAACTACAATTCAGCTTAAATATGATGTATTTTATAAAATACGTGCAGGATATAGTTGGTTCTTACCAGAACTCCTTATTTTTTTTTCTTTTTTTTTCTTTGGCAAGTTATTTGTTTATTTGTTTGTTTTTTTGTTTTTGTTTTACAAGACAGAGTCTCTCTGTGTAGCCCTGGCTGTCCTGGAACTCACTCTGTAGACCAGGCTAGCCTTGAGCGTATAGAAATCCACCTACCTCCCCAGTGCTAAGATTAAAGGCATTCACTGCCACCACCTGGTGGAGAGGTTCATTTTTTAAAAGTTATCATTTTCCTTCTCAAATGTTTTTATTTGTTTTCAGTAAATAAATTGTTTTGTGTGTTTTTAAAGTTATATATATATAACTTATAGATTAATAATTATAAAAGTTATAGATACAAAACATGGAGTTTAGATAATACAAAAATGTATAAAGAATATAAGAAAACACCATTTCCTAGAATTAAGAAGAGCTGGCTTTCATAGGTATGTTATTTCAACACCAGTTACTATTATTATTTTTACTGTTGGGTCAAGAATCTTAGAATTTAAGTAATTTCCCAAAGACAACCGAACCCCAAATCTCATGCTTGTTAGAGTTATTTCTTCAGGAAGCGGCGATTCACTTTTTGTTTCTTTTATTCCTTTTCTTCTTTTTTTCTTTCTTCCTTTATTGATTTATTTTTATTCAGAGTTTTACTCTGTTGTCCAGACTGGCCAAGAATTCACAGCAATCCTCCTGCCTCAGCTCCCAACCTGCTAGGAGTATAGATGCTGAGTCACAATGGGACTTTGAGTCTTGTTGAAATATGGAGCGGCGGGCTGTGTCCCACCACCCAGCTAGCTTTACCCGAAATAATTACACGGAAACTGTACTCTTTTAAACACTGCCTGACCCATTAGTTTCAGTTTCTTATTGGCTAGCTTTTACATATTGATCTAACCCATTTCTATTAATCTGTGTAGCCCACGAGCTGGCTTACCAGGAATGATCTTAACCTGCGTCTGTCTGGAGTGGGAGAATCACGGCGACTCCCTGACTCAGCTTCTTTCTCCCAGCATTCCGTTCTGTTTACTCCGCCTACCTAAGGGTTGGCCTATCAAATGGGTCTAGGCAGTTTCTTTATTAATAAGAAATCACTCCCACATCAGAGTCTTAAGCAGGTTCTCATGATACTTAATTCAGAGGCTCCATATTATTGTCTCCTGCTTGAAGTCAATGGCTCATTCAAGAATTTAGCCCTAAATTATACCGAGCATGTGTACAGTAACAGCTCTGTGCTCCATACCCTCTTCCCACCACCATGGAAATGATCCAACTGTGTCTCATTTAGCACCCAGAGCTATGCCTTCCAGACAAATCAATTGAAAGCTGGGACCCTTCTCTTGGAATGTCTGGGAGGTTATAAATAAGCATTGGTATTCCATCACTAATCCAGTCCCTGCCTGTCTTCTTGACTGCCCTTTACCTCCACCACATACTGCCAGAAACCAGTAGACGTTTGCCTCATAGGACTTTAGGTGCTTGGGACATCTCCTGCTGGCATCCCAAAGATGATAATACTTTATTCCATAATTAAAAACAAACCCTTAGAGGCAAATGACCTTGGGAAGGAGTTCGCTTTTAAAATTCAACCTTTTGGGGCTGGAGAGATGGCTCAGAGGTTAAGAGCATTGCCTGCTCTTCCAAAGGTCCTGAGTTCAATTCCCAGCAACCACATGGTGGCTCACAACCATCTGTAATGAGGTCTGGTGCCCTCTTCTGACCTGCAGGCATATACACAGACAGAATATTGTATACATAATAAATAAATAAATATTTAAAAATAAATAAATAAAATAAAATTCAACCTTTTGGTATAGGAATAAGAAAGAAAACTCAGCAATACTTATCACTTAATAGCATTGTACAGTCAGTATCAGCAAAGGCTCAAAAGACAGGTAGATGGAGACTCAAACGGCTCCGCCTCCCCTTTAGTTCTCCATGTTTCATTTTCTCAGCCTCAAAACCAAGACATTGAACTACCTAGACTCTAAGGACTCTCCCGGCTTGACCAAGCTTTTAATATTTTACACCTATACTAAGAACTTATGAGATGTTTGTCAGTGAAATTGTTGAGAATAATGAAAAAGTGCAAGCAATGTTAATATTCTTCAAAATGGAATTTTTTTTAAAAATTGAGATCAAAATTGGTTAAAATGATGTTGAATACAGTATGTGGGAGTCCAGAACCTTGGAGTGGACACCTGTACTGGGCCCAGCATTCTCACCACCGGAGAGCTGAATCACAGCAAATCAGCTTTGACTGGTGGTAGGAAGCCTTGGAAGGACTAAATTAGTTAAGCTAAGCACCTAGCTGGCTGAGCATAAGATGTAGCCTGCAAATTGTTTTCTATGCCTCGCTTCCATTTCCCTGTACTTGCTGGCTAACAGCGTTGACTGAATTGTCAGAACCTTCCCTGGTCCTTAGAGCTGCCTGATTTGTGGCCCAATTTTGTTTGTTTCGCACCGGTGAACTCCACTGAAATTTAATTGGTCTACACGGTTCCCTTTTAAAACCAATTATGGGACATGTACGCACACAAAGAGATGTTAATTTAAGTGGGGGTGTAGTTTCATAATCACTAAAAAAGGGGAAATGTCATGATATGTTATTAACTTTTTAAAAAGGGCTCCAAGTGGGAGCTGGGGAGATGCCCCAGTGGTTAAGAATATTTGTTGCTCAGTCATGAGAATCGGAGTTTGGATACCAGCACCCATGAATCACAGCTCACACGTGCCTCTGATAACAGCTGTAAGGCTTTCAACACCCTCCCTGGCCTCTATGCATATGTGTATAATTGCATGCGTGCGCGCACACACAGAGATTCTGTCTGGGACATAGTTAAATATAGCTACTCCTGTAGCTGTCATTTAAAAACTTTGGCATGTGGTTGCAACACCCTGCAGGAGGTCTCTGTGTGGGATGAAAGGTCTGTGGCTAAGCGTCTAGTGTGCTCCGAGGGATGCTTCTGTGACTGACTTCAATTATTTGTTCTACAGTGTTTGCTCGCCACGAGCCCCATCATGCCTTTCGTATCTGAAGAAACACCTTCATTCATTTGGGGGCTCACCAGTTATACAGAGGTAGAGAAAGCACTTGTAGATGAAGCTATGCCTACAAGGACAATCCCTAAGATTCAGGCTCAGCCTCTCAGGAAGACTACACCGGCCCTGCATACTAAGCACTGATCATGGCAGGAAATAAAGCCAAGGCAGACTAAGTCAAAGACAGCTAGCTATTTATATAGGTAGTGTCTTTATTAGCTTACGATGTGTCTTAGCCTGCTCTCCGAAAGGCTTTTAAAGGAAAATGTGTACCTTTTATTGATGAGTAAAATCCTGAGCCGACTTTCTCAGCTGACTTATGTAATGTCTAACACTTAAGAATATGTCTTAAGTTTCTTCTCTATGTCTTGTAGTGTCTGGTAGGATGGAAGACAGTGATAGATGGGCACACAGAGAGATAATACCGGAGAGCTTAACAGCAACACCTCTATGCAGTTGCTTTTATTTATCCTAGGGTACTTAGCAAAGCCATGTTGCCATGACCACAGTGTGGCCACACATCCCCTTTGCCCATGCTGGTTTACCTCTGTTCCAGGGTAATCATTAAGCGTTTCCTTGCTCTCAGACGTGTGATATCATATTTAATGGCCTGTTCATCAGCTGCCACCCAGAGGCTCCCAAGGGAATTCTCGTATGTAGAAAGTGAGTTGACTTTAGTCATAAAAGAAACACTTGTGACAAAAAGACACTCAGTACACTGTGAAGATTACCTTACTAACTAGTTGCTATGTCCTATCAAGGACGATTTATCTCCATATAAATTTAAGTCAATTCTGCCCTCTACTGTCTTCTGACAGTATTATGACGCTGTTCACAGTGGCTGCCGCTTGACGTTTGGTTCTATGGCTGCTTAGAGTGATGGTCCCCAACCTATCCACAGCTGCAGTCGCTTTTTAGAGTCTCCAACAGCCAGTTAAATCAGTTAGATCAGAACCTCTGCTGGGAAGACCAGCATACCATGTATTTGGAAGCTGTCCACCTGGTCTTCTGTGTGCACTCATGGCTGAGAATGACTGCTTCAAAATGTCAGGTCAAATACTCTATAGTGGGTCGCTTAGCTCTTTTATTCTGCAGTTTAGATTATAATATACGCCTAATCATATCTAGCTAAACTTTGAAGGTTTGAGAAAAAAGTAAGACCATCAGGGCAAATCAAACCGCAGCTGGGAAACTGGCATTATTTTCCTCCCTAAGAGACGATGCTTTCCCTAGTATAAGTCTTTTTTCTTTTTAATTTGTTGTGATGATATGATGGAGCCTATTAGAAGATGAGCCTACTCAGGCATCACCTTGGTGCCACAGCTCAGCCCTAATTCTTTGCTGATGAAATTACCGCTGAGGAAGCTCCAGGAGAGCCAAGAAATTTGAAGCACAAAGACAGGGGGCAAATGAGGTAGTGCCCATTGCATTAAATGACTGTTTCCCTTTTCTGACCATTCGGAGTCCTGGTAATGGGGTTTATCATATGGAAAGAGCATTGATGTGAAAGCTTGAGAAGTCTGCAGGAATGGAAGTCGCAATAATTAGAACATTAACTAAATTGAGTCACTAGGGAGGATTGACTCCAAAGGGAATAAAATAGAAGGATGCAGAAAAATCATTACTGATCAGCAAGGGAGGCAGAGAGAGTGTCTGCAGACACATAACTGAAAAGGAAATGTTGAGCAATAAGCTAGAAGCTCACTTCCAAAGCTAACGGGTCCAGGGCCCTGGACCTGCAGGATTTGTCCTTCAGGAAACAACATCATTCTTCCTAAAGCAGACTCGTAACTGTGAAAGGCACCAGAGTGTTGGTGAGAGAAAGAAGGGCTCTTTGCAGAATTTGGAGACTGAACACCTGGGTGGAAGCCTCCTGTGCAATCAGCAGAGGCCTTCACTGTCAAATGGCAGAGAGCAGAAAAAGAAGTCAGGGCAGAGGGTTGGGCCTTTGGACAGCCTTCTCTTGCTGTTGTTACATGATGTCCTTCTGCCCAGCAAAAGGCAGGGTTTGACATGAGAGGGACATCTGTGGCTGATGTCGCTGTGGAACAACGGCTGAGACTTTCAAAGATCCTTTCCAAGGAGTCAGTAAGCACAAAGTGGAAACAGCTCCGTAGGTGTACTTACAAACTCTCAAGAACTACAACAAGGCTGGTGGCCCGTGCTGCGGTCTCAGGATTTGGGAGGATGAGTAGGGATGACATCTCATTAACACCAATTTGGGCACTACCTCATTTGTCCCCTGTCTTTTTGCTTCAACTTTCTCGGCTCTCCGGGACCTGGAGTGTATTGATTAGATTAAACTGGGTGCCAGTGAACCCCAAGATTCCTCATGATCCTGCTTCTCCAGTGTTGGAACTGTAAGCATGGGCCACAACACCTGTCTTTTTCACATGGGTCCTGAGGGTTGAACTCAGGTCTCATTTTTACAAACAAGCACTTTACTGAGCCTTTCCCCTCAGCGCCTACCTATCTTCTTAATAGCTCCCTGTAAGTCATTCCTGATCCTCACTTTCTTCTTTGCTTCTCCTTTTTTCTAGCTTATGCCCTAACTCTTCCTTCAGGTACTGACTCAAGATCTACCAGGCCCCTAAGCTCTTCACCATGTGCCCCTCACCACAGAGAAACACCCTCACCCTTAATGTAAATTGCCTTTGGGTGGGTTACTTAGTCTAGGGGTTGTAACCCCCCCTGCAGTCAGTTATTCCAGGGTCCCGGAGAGGCACTATCTGGAAGATATGAGCTGAGAGAGAGGAAGGAGGCCATGCTAGGTTTGTCAGAGCCTCCGTTTATTAGAGACACGTTACAGTTTATATAGGATAAGGAGTTGGGGGGTGGGCACAGGGGCCTGGACTCTTGCTGCATAGTTCACATTGGTCATGTGGTTCACGTTGGTCACGTAGGCCAGGAGGTTACGTTCGGTCAGGTCAGGTAGGCCAGGAAGTCACAACTAGGAGTTGACACACCTAGTTCTCTAGATAGTTTGGAATGTGGGGCGGGTTCCACTAACAGATAGCTCTCCATTAACAGCCAATTTGGGTGTGGGGTAGGCTCTGTCAATAGAATGATTCTTGTTTGTTTTTTTTGTTGTTTTGTTTTGTTTGTTTGTTTGTTTGTTTGAGACAGGGTTTCTCTGTGGCTTTGGAGCCTGTCCTGGAACTAGCTCTTCTAGACCAGGCTGGTCTCGAACTCACAGAGATCTGCCTGCCTCTGCCTCCCGAGTGCTGGGATTAAAGGCATGCGCCACCACCGCCAGGCTAGAATGATTCTTAACACAATTAGGGGTGTGGGGTTCTCTGCAGACTCCCCAGGGCGATGGTTCCTGTAATAATTTTAGGAGGAAACGGCTCCTGACACCTTAAGTTTCTAAATATAATCTTTGTATACTCAGTAAGCATATGATATATCACCTATGTGGTGGTGTTTGGGTATTGAAGGGGACACAATTATACCTAATCCAAAACCTCCATCAACTTGGAACACAGACAACAAAACGGGTTATATGATCACCCTGCCAATATAGTATTTATTTACCACTCCCAGTATGTTATTGGCAGTTTTGGTTGGTCTGTTAAAATACATGTATGTATATAAGTGCATACGCCCTTCCTCTTCATGGCCTTAAATCATCTGAATCCAGCCCATGTATTTTCCCTGGTACCTATCCCTGCCAGTGTCTTACACATAGAATACACTAAAACCATTCATATGATGATGTCCAAATCTGTAATTTAGGAATGAAACATGAGTTATGAGGTTTCAGAAACAGTGAATTCATCACCCAGTTCTCATTGCTGGTAGGAAGTTAAAACCCCTGTGTTCCTAGAAACACAGATACAAAAACCGTCCTCGGCATTTTTATGCAGACCAGGCTGTGGCCACCAGCACATGGTCTGCCCCTCTGCTTTGTCACTTAGTAATATCCTTGGTCTCTATCTCAACAGCACCCTCTTTCCATTGCTGTCACACTGACTGTAGATGGTGGCTCCAACCCGAGGCTTATGTAAATCACATCGAAATAAAGCCGTATCTAAGGAAATGCTGCTAGTGTAGCTAATGAACCCTAAACCAAATACTGGAACGTTTTGATTTGTTTGGCTTGTTTTGCTTAATTAACACCTGGCTGCTGTTCCGTGTCATTCCTCCTGCAATACCAGTAAGCAGAGAAGGAAGGAGAGAGACAAACAGAAAGAGAGCGGACAGAATGGCATAGGCTCTGAAAACAGACTAGAACCCAAACCAGGAAAGGAAGGAGCCCGGGAAAGAGATAATTAGGACAGAATTGTGTCTTGGGAGCAAATACTCAATGGAAAATGACAAAATCATCAGGGCAGACTCTGACCGGAGGTAAGCCAAGACCCAACTCTTGGAGGGAACGTCGTTTTGTTCTAACTGGTCAGCTTCCTCCAGTCCCTCGACAACGGGTAACTAAGGAGAGCATTGGCAGCATTCATCTGCCTTTGCTGGGGACGACAGACAGATGTTTGCTTCCCACTCCTCTGGACTTCAGTTCCCAGAGAGATTTCATCTGTAAATATCAGGCCCAACGTTTTTATTTCAGCGTAAACTGCCTCACGACATCAGCAGGCTCAGTAAACACATGACTGTAGTCAGATATTCTAAGCACCAGCCTCTTACCACAGCCTCTTACCACACACAGGAGTGTGGCCCGGTTTGAACCAGTGTTGAGGGTCACAAATGATTCGGCAGCAGCAAAGGGTTTCTGAGTACGCCAGACGCAACTCTTAACTCAGAATCGAACGTGTAATGAGTCCGAGGTGTCGCCGACCGCGCTTGTCTGTGTTGTGTCACGTGACTTCACTGCGTTGCTGGTTCTCACTATGCAGACTGCATGCTTTGCACCACCGCTGCCTGAAACATCGCTGCACTTTACAGACTGCAGCATCTCCACTGCATATACAGTTTCCTGTTGCTGAAATATGATTGCTTAATTACAGCAAACTACGACTAAGTATTTTCTGCTGGCATTTCTCAGAAGGTGAGTATTAAATTAATATACATCATTGGATTTTACTGTGACAAATGTATGTTGTTGTTTTTTTTTTTAATCTAAGGGCGGTTGTAGCTCTGATGGTAGAGTGCTTGCCTAGCTTGCAAAAATCTTCAGATTCAATCCTTAGCACCATATAAATTGGCAGTGGTGGTACATGCGTGTAATTCCAGCACTCAGGCAGCGAGTGCAGGAAGATTGGAAGTGAAGGTCAGGCTGGAGCAATGGCTCAGAGATTAAGAACACAATCAACGACTGTTAACTCTGGTTCCAGGGATCCATTGCCCTCTTCTGGCCTCTGTGGGTATTGTAGGCAAAGAACAGACTTAAAAGCAGGGAAAACACCAACACACATAAAATTTAAAAACAAAACAAAAAAAACAAGTTCAGTGTCACCCTTGGCTACATAGGGAATTCAAAGCTAGCCTAGGATATGTTTAAATTTCTGCCTAAGTCAAGTGGTGGTGCAATCCTTTAGTCCCAGCACTCAGGAGGCAGAGGCAGGCAAATCTCTATGAAGTTTGTGGCCAACCTGGTCTACAGAGTGAGTTCCGGGACAGCCAGGGCTACACAGAGAAACCTGTTTTGAAAGCCAAAAACAAAAAAAAAAAATCAGTCACTACACTATAGTGTGATCCCTGGGTCTTCTCCCCTTCCCTAGAATCTGAGTCTTGAAGACAGTACCCAGAACTCAAATTATATGAATTAAATTCCTGAGCTTTAATACTGTCATATTACCTCTTCCATATATATTTGCGTTTTAGATACCATATATTCTGAAATGGAAGGCTCTCTGGTGCCTGTGTCTCGGATATGAACTGATTGGTCAGGGAGAACGGAAGGGCTACTGTCGGGAGAGTTACCAACGCTCCTTTCACTCAAAGCAATAAACGGTTTTTCTTAATTTTCTGTTGCTGTAATAAAATACTCAAGGCCGGGTAATTTAAATGGAAGGGGTTTATTTGGAGATGCAAGAACAGGACTCTGGTTATCTATTCATTTCCACGGTGGGCCTTTTGACTACATCAAAACAGGCCAGATGCCGTCACTGTGGGAATGTAGGTAAGAGGGAGAGTCCACGACAACACAGGAAAGCGGAGATGCAGGGTCCAGGGTCACTCGGTTTTGAAGCACCCTGCTAGCAGGGTCCCACGGGAACTCTGCCTTCCAAAGGTGATGCTCCAATGACCTACCTTCTGTCTGTCTTCACTTCTTACACACTCTGCCACCTTTTCAGCATTGCCACACTGGGACTAATTGAAATCAGCAGGTGTTGCTGAGCTTCCAGGAATGAGGTGACAAGCTAGACTCCAGGTTTATAGATCGCTTCCTAGAGAGCGATAAGGTGTTACGGCATGTGACATCAGAACACACTGTTCCCCTTGCCATGAAGACAGGGCAGCAATAAATTCTCATTCTCGGTGAACTTATTCAAGTTTCATTGGACTTTAATTCTTTTGTTGCTAGACATTTTTAGAGATGGGGCCTGACTAGGTAGCCCAGGCTGGCCTGGAATTCACTATGTAACTCAGGATAGCCTCCAGCTTGTAGCCACGTCTCAGTCCCCCAAGTTCTAACATTACAAGCGTGAGCCACTATGCGAAGCTCAAGCATTTTGTTGCTGTTGTTTATTTTGTTTTCTGTCCCCCGCCCCCACATGCCTGACAGAGCTTCTACACAGCCCTGGCTGTCCTGGAACTCACTCTGTAGACTGGCCTTGAACTCAGAAACCCACCTATCTCTGTCTGGAGAGTGCTGGAATTAAAGACATGTGCCACCAACACCTGGCTCAAGCATTTTAGTACATATTTTATTTAGTTTATACGATTTATTAACTGTGTGGTGTACATGTGGGGTGGCACACACGTGGGAGTTGGAGCACGACTTTCCAAAGTTCTTGCCTTCTACTTGAGGCAGTGCGTCTTGCTTCTGTGGTTGTTGCGCTTCCTGGCTAACTTCCAGATGATTCTCCAGTCTCTGCCTCCCATTTCACTAGAGGATTGCTAGGATTATGGATTCATACCACAGATCCACAATTTTTTTTCTTCTGAGACAGGGTTTTGCTGTAGCTTTGGAGCCTGTCCTGGAACTAGCTCTTGTAGATCAGGTTGGCCTCAAACTCACAGAGATCCGCCTGCCTCTGCCTCCTGAGTGCTGGGATTAGAGGCGTGCGCCACCACCACCTGGCTACAGATCCTGAATTTTATGTGGGTTCTGGAAATTGTACACGGGTCATTGGGTTTGCATGACTAATGCCCTTACCCAGTGAGGCATCTCTCAGTCCCCTAAAAAAAAAAAAAGAAATGTATATACACACACACACACACACACACACACAGACACTTGAATGTATGTATATTATCTAAATGCTTTCTAAAATTTATTTTCCTTCTAAAATTCAAATCCACTTTGAGAACAAGGACCTAGAGTGAAGTCTAAATGAGACACGTGAAATGATATCTATGAGTTTGAGACAAGGCAGGAGGAGGTGTGAAGCTGTTTTCAACTTTGGTAAACAGCGAGAAAGAATAGTTAGAGAACACTCGTATGTTTCAGACGTAATGGGGAGAGCTGGAGACAAGTTTCCATTCTTAGTTTATATCTAAGTGGTGAGCATGATGCCATAATAGGGCAAAGTGTTATACATCACATAGGAGGGCACGCTTATGGTAATGTGTGCCTTTTGGGGTCTGGTTTCCACACTCAGGATGACTTGGATGCTCAAACCCCATCTATATGGAAGAGGTAATGTCTGAGCCATGCCTGAGAGACTGGCTAGGATTTCCGTGCCGAGGGAAGAGTGCAGAAAAGACCGGAAAGGAGACCTGTAAGCATTTGGTGTGGTTAAGGCCGTGAGAAAATTTGCTAGACTTGAATCAGAAAATGAATATGGTGGTTTGAACAGGAAGAGCCCCGTAGGCTCACATGTTCAAACGCTTGGTCATCAGTAAGCAGTACTCTTAGGAGGTGTGTGGCCTTGTTGGAGGAAGTATGGGAGGGCTTTGAGGTTTTAAGTGCTCAAGCCGATGTTGTTCTTGTTGTTTGTAGTTCTACTTTTGGGTATGTTATAACCCTTTTTTTTTGTTGCTGGACAATTCTTGATAATACTTATTATATATAGTTTTGTATTAGATTTAGAACCTTATTTAGACCAAATGGGGAAGTATTGTGGGAATTCATCCCACCAATAGTTTTGGGGTACCAGCCTTAGGGTGTGACTTCTGTCTGAGGATGGTGATCTCTTACCAGAAAGAGGAGAGGTCTCACACACTCTCTTGGATGGTGGTCAGAGACCGCTGCTTCCATTCACCCCAGGGCAGAACGGAAGACCACAACAGTTCTCTACCTTGTTGTAATTCATGAGTGTTTCCTAATAAATCTTTGATATCCTTAAAAAAAAAAACTACTCAAGCCAGGCTCAGTGTCTCTCTCCTTCCTGCCGCCTGTAGATCCAAATGTAGAACTCTCAGCTCCTCCAGCACCATGTCTGTCTGCATGCCACCATGCTGGCCATGAACTCGACCTTTGAAACTGTAAGCAAGTGTGAGAGCCAAAGTTACATTGTAAGTTTTAATTACTATTACTTAGAGATCCATGAAACAAAAATGCCTCTGATCTGCAAGCCCCTTGCCCAAGGACATATAGTTCCTGAAACACAAGAAGCTATTGTTTATGGGAGATTGCAAGCCATGTTATGCCCAGATTGCAGAGTTCCCCAAAAACCAACCAGGAGACTGAGTCCCATATGTAAAAGCAAAGAGTCTTTATTCTTATTTAAGTTTGAACTCAGACTCTCCATGTGTCTAATGCATTGGCACAATCAGAGAACCCTGAGTTCACTTGGGATGGGGTTTTCATAACAGAGATTTTATAATAGTAGTTGGGGTGAGGGATTTCTAATGTTCAGGACACCTGATGGGCTGACATTTGTCTAGGGGTGCCCTGGAGAAAAGGAGATGGGGTAAGGGACATCAGGTGATCCTATCTCCAACTGTTGGAACGTTGGGTATAACCTTTGGATGCTGATTGGTCCATTCGGAGATGGTGCCTGAGTCGTCCCAGTTTGTGGTCTTTTCTGGAATCAGGTGTTGTTTAGGGTAAACTGAGACTCAGGCCCACTTTCTGGTTGGTCTCTATAGAGCCTGTCTTGGCAGGTGTGTACCAAGCTGCCCTGGACCTTTCCTTCACGTTTTCACTCCCCTAAATAAGTTGGTTTGACCCATCTGTACTGGATGTGCTCGATCACATGGGGAGGAGGGACACAGGCAGGAAATGTGTCAGGATATATGCTTGTCCCTCGTTGGACTTGATGGTAAATGCAATTAATTATGGGTTTTCCTTAAGTCCTTGCCACATTTGATTCTGGGTCATTTCCCGGGAACCTGGGTATGGACCTGGTCAGAGTCCATCCATTTGGCCAGTATTTAATTAAAGCTTGCTTCAAATTTGGATTTAAGCTGTGGTAGTGGTTTGATTTTCAACTGATGGGATTAACACAAGCCCCTATTAAATGTAAGCCAAGACTGCTGGTTTGCTTCCTGTCTGTCCAGACCTGAATATTCACACAAAACTATACTACTACAACACTGCTTGGCCTATCAGCTCAGGATTCTTTTTTTTTTTTTCAGTTTTTTTAAAATTGATATTTATTGAGCTCTACATTTTTCTCTGCTCCCCTCCCCGCCTCACCCCTCTCCTGCTCAACCCTCCCCCAAGGGCCCCATGCTCCCAATTTACTCAGGAGATCCACCTGCACAGAATCATTCAGGTACACATTCCCTGTCATCCATGTCTGTCTGTCATGGATCCCACTTCCTACAGGCTACAGCATTGTAACGAGATCCTCTGTGGTCCAGTCCCAAGACTTCACCTAGACTGGCTGCTATGCCATTCACCACAGTGAGGTGACACCAGGTGAGGACAGCTATAGGCTCTTATCTCACACTTTCCTTAGAGAATGGAAAGAATGACTTTCGCTGAGCAGCTTAGCGCCTTCTATCCCATGAAATTGACTAACAATGTTACCAGGAAGTTTTGTGGGGCACTTCTTTAACCCTTTAAATAAACGACAGAGAAGGCAGACACCATTGGCCCTGCATCCTTCAGCCTCCTGGCTTTGGGCATCATAATAAATCTTAGGGAAAAAAGGAGATTCAAAAGTTTGATACTCCTATGCCTTAGGCATGTGATGAGTTTTGTATGTTTGTTTTCCTATTAAAAATAAAAAATAAATCCAGGTGTACCCACCTGTAACACCAACACTTGTGATGCTGAGGCAGGAGGGTCACTGTGAGTTTGAAGTCAGCTGAGTTATTGAGCTCCAGTCCTGCCTGGGCTACCGACTGACACCCTGTCGCAACAAACCAAATATAAGACACAATGTAAAAGGAAATTCAAACTGTACTCTTCAGGGGAAGCTTTACTCCTGTCTCAGAGGAGTAGTTCAGCAATTGGACCAGAAAAGTTGGACATTTTAATATATACATTCGCCTAAATCAATTCCATTTATCAAGAGACAGTCTCTTGTATTAACTGAAGCCTCTGTATATATTTGGCATACAATACTAACATCATATCTCTAAAAGATTAATATGGGTAGGGTGGTATTCCAGGGGGAAAAATCATTATTGAGATAGAAACAATGGTTTCTGCAAACTTTATTTTATATAATTATGTGTAAGGGGAAGGAAAAAAGGTTATTTTAATTGTTCTCTCATTTTACATCACAATTGTTGATGACGTTGGATGTAACCCTTCTGCTATGTAGCCCCTCTTTCCTTTCCTCCACCCACCACGTTCAGATCATTTTTTATGTCCCTGTTCCCATAATCACACTTGAATATCTGGTCCTGTCCACCTGCCCACACCCAGTCTCTTGCTTGCTTTCTCCTTCCTGAATGTGACTAGATTTGAATGGAGGGCCTTGGTGGATAGCTGTTAGATCTTTATTCTCTACGACTATAAGACAACTTCCCCCTCCCCAATTAGTCATTTTAACTGAGAAAGTAAAAAGGCACCTGTAGTTTTGTATAATGTCTTTCATGCCCCTAAACACGAAACCACTTCAAGTATGCCAAAGGAAGTGGTTGGTGACAACCCTGTACGTTTTTACGTATCTTTGGGTGGTGGTGGTTGTGGGGGCGGGTTGTCCTGTATGGGATGGCAGCTACTGATGTATACGCAGAAAGATATATATCTCCCCCTAGTGGCTCCCCTTGGTGTCTGTCGTTCTCATCTCCATCCCAACAGAGAGCTGCGGAAATAATCCTCAAGGGCAAGTCCAGAGCCACTTTCTCCTCACCTTTCATCGGCTCTGTACCACCCAAAGAGCAAACGCCTAACACCCATCTGAACAAAAGCACTGTCCATCTGAAATAGTTAGCCCTGCTGTTCTGAGACAGGGTCTGTCTATACAGTTAGAGTAACCGTTAGGAACAGAAGCTGAGGAACTTCACATTGGACCGGACACTTTCGCTATCGAATATATTTCATGCGGTTTACCACCAAGAGTGAGACCCACAATTGTTCAGACTATCCTTCCAATCCGCTTTCATAGCGCATGTCTATTTCCTGCTTTCAGACCTTCCTCGTTCCCCAGTGGTTAACCTTTCTTATTCTCTCATCTGTGTATTATATCACACTCACATTTGCATTTGCTTACATACATATTATATATATATATACATACGCACATATATGCATATATACACACATACATATGCTAGTGGCTAGATTCTGCATGTCATTGAGAAGAGCTTTTCCCCCCTCCTGAGATTGTGGTACCTTCCTTAACGTTATGTCCATCCATTTTCCTGCAGATTTTGTGATTTCATTATTCCTTAGAACTCAATAGCATTCGTGTGTGTGTGTGTGTGTGTGTGTGTTTTGAGACAGGGTTTCTCTGTGTAGCTCTGGTTGTCCTGGAACTAGCTCTGTAGATCAGGCTGGCCTCAAACTCAGAGATGTATCTGCCTCTGCCTCCCAAGTTCTGGGGTTAAACATGTGTACAACCACCTCCTGGCTTTTCAATTTTTTTACATATAGAAAATTTTCATTTTCTATTCATCTGTTGATGACCAACTGAGTTGATCCTTATTTTTTTGCGAGAGTGAACAGTGCACCAGTAAACACGGGGTGCAAATATCTCTATGTTAAGGCATGGAGTTTTGGGGGTAAATATCCCTATGTCAGGGCATGGTGTTTCTTGGGTAAATGCCCAGGGGCAAATCAGTAGGCTCATGTAATAGATCGGATTTGACTTTTTTTGAGGAACCTCCAAACTGACTTCCACAATGGCTGCGTTAAGTTAATTTCCACCGTCACCAACAGTGAATGAGTTCCTTTCTCTCCTCATCCTCTCCAGCTCCAGTTGTCAGATTTATTGATGATGGCCATTCAGACTGGGGTGAGGGTATAGCTCAAGGTCGTTTTACTTTACACTTCCCTGATGGGCAATGGTATTGAACCTTAAAAATAGTTATTGGTCATCTGTGCTTCTTCTTTTGAAAAGTGTCTTATTCAGTTCACTTGCCTATTTACTGACAGCTTTAGCTCCTGTGCATACAATTTCCACAGTTCTTGTAAACTTTATCAGATCCATCCAGAAGTGTGGCTGTTAAAGGTGTTCTCCCATGCTGTGGGCTGTTTGCTCTTCTGATTGTCATTTGCTGAACAGAAACCTTTCCCATGAAGTCTAGTCTATTGATAGGTTGGGCTAGATCCTGTAAATTTGGGTGAGTAAGTACCCTAGTCAAAAATTTCTTGCCCAACACAGTTATCTTGAGAGGTATCTCTTATGTTTTCTTCTGGACGTTTCAGTGTTTCTGGTCTTAGATAAAGAGCTTTGATCCATTTCGAATTGATTTTTTGTACCAGGTGGAAGATAAGAATCTTAAGTATTCTAGTAGATTCTCATCAGCCCTCTAAGCCTCTCTTCCCAAACCCTGCTTTACTCCCTGTCTGAGGTCTTCTCTATTAAAGCACAAATGGCATTTAAACTATCATTCCAGGGTTTTTTAATCCAGAGTAAATGGAAGCAAAGATAAACAATTCCCTTTCTTGTACTGCAATTCACTTTTTTTTTTTTAAATTAAAGAATCAGATTTCAAGAAGATGCCTATTAGAAGTTTGCCCAGCCTCACACTGGCTTCCCCATTTAGAGACATCTTTGAGTCCTCGGATTTTTTTTTTTTTAAGCGGAGGGGGTGTTTTGTTTGTTTGTTTGGTTAGTTTTTCAAGACAGGGTTTCTCTGTGTAACAGCCCTGGCTGTCCTGGAACTAGCTCTTGTAGACCAGGCTGGCCTCAAACTCCTAAAGCTAGCCTTGAACTCATAACCCGCCCAGTGGGTTGTTTTTGTTTTTCAAGACAGGGTTTCTCTATATAAAAGCCCTAGCTGTCCTGGAACTAGCTCTTGTAGACCAAGCTGGCCTCGAACTCAGAGACCCACCTGCCTCTGCCTCCCTAGTGTTGGGATTAAACAGGCACACCACCACCGGTTCACCCTCGTCGCCGGGAAACCACAGTTCGCCCCGCCTAACAACCGTTGTTATGGGCGGACACTTCGAGCCAGCGCGGAGTATTTAGGACGCCTGAGCCAAGTCTCAGCTCTCGCGAGCTTTCCTCTTCCGGGAGTCGCTGGGGGACGTTCTCCGCGAACGGTGTGGCGATGTGTGGGGACTGTGTGAAGAAGGAGTACCCCAATCGGGTGAGCAAGCGGGCGCGGAGAGCCTCCCCGGCCCGGTCTTCGGCCGACATTCCTAGACAGGCCAGGCCCCCTCTGCAGTCCTGTCAATCCGGTGACCCTGGTCTCCGGGCAGCTGGTCCCCTCCCTGGTGGCTGACGTCAGCGGTCCTTCCGGTTCTCCCGAGTTTCTGGGGACAACCGAGAAACCTCATCATTACCTACCCGACCCGGGTTGACAGCTGGCATCACAGGCGTGCGCCACTGCGTCCAATTTATATAATACTAGGGATAGAATCGGGGTTTGGTGCCTGCTAGGTTAGCTTCCCACCAGCTGAAGTGCATACACCTCAGCCTCTTGTTCTAGCCCACCTGTGTGCGTGTGTGTAATTTAAAAAAACTTTTTTTTTTTTTTACGTACCAATCCCAGTTCCCTCTTCCTCCTTTCCTCCCATTCCCTCCATACCCCTCCACCATCCGCTTCTCAGAGAGGGTAAAGCCTCCCCTGGGAAAGTCAACTAAATCTCCTTGAGGCAGGACCAAAACACCGCTCCCCACCCCCACTCCCACCCCGCCCCTACCTCCGCCGGGCTGAGCAAGGTGTCTCTCCATAGAGAATGGGCTCCACAAAGTCAGTTCTTGCATTACAGTTAGATCCTGGCCCCACTGCCGGTGTCTCCACATACTGCCCAAGCCACACCATTGTCACCTGCTTTCGGGGGGTGGGGGCGTTCAGTCCTATTTGTCAGTCCAGTATGAGTAAGTTCCCACTAACTCGGGCCAGCTTTCCCCATCATGGTCTTGACCTCTTGGCTCATGTTAACTATCGCTCCTCCCTCTCTTCGATTGCAGTCATTTCTATAATTCATTACTAACCCACGTTTGAAGATGGTAGAACAGTTCCCAGAGAGGAGCCACCACTTACCCAAGTATGAGAGCCAAGACTAGACTGAGAAATCCCCTCCTAGCCTCCTGTCTTTTCCTTTCTCCTTCCCTTCTCGGTACTGAGGATGGAACCCAGAGCCGGTACCTGCCAGGCAAGCACTCTACGCCCAGCCTTTATGTCTTTGTTTCTCTCAGGCTTGACTTTCCTCATTCTTTTAGGGAATATTTACTGCACCTCGCTATGTATAGGCAGATTGTTCGGCTAGGCTGTAAAGCCGCGGTTCTCAACTTCTGGGTTTTGACCCCTGGGTTCAAACAACCCTTTCCCAGGGGTCGCCTAAGACCATGGGAAAACACAGATGTTTACATTGTGATTCATAACAGTAGCAAAATTACAGTTATGAAGTAGCAACAAAGTGGTTTTATGATTGGATCACAACAGGAGGAACTGTGTTAAAGGGTCGCAGCATTAGGAAGGGTGAGAAGACCGACTGCTGTAAAAGAATGATTCACAGGGCACTTTAAGAACTTATAGTTTGGGGGAGTATGATTGACACATCGTGATTTGAACTTAGTGGAAGGAAAGGCTGGTAGGGAATAGGCTTGCAATGTTTTACAGCCAAAGAAGGTGGCTTTCGGGTGATTGTTAAGTTAGAGGAGAAAGAACCCAGGGAAAATAACAAGATGAAGGATTTCTTGGTTTGGTTGAGAAGTAAAGCATATTCATAGTTCTTTCTCTTAATATTTTGTGAGGTGTTAGTGGCGCATGCCCAGAACTTAAGAGCCAAAGGCAGGCCAATCACAGAGTTCAAAACCAGCCTGCTCTACAAAGTGACTTCCAGGACAACCAGGCTATACAGAGAAACCCTGTCTTGAAAAACAAAAAACAAAACAGTCTCTCTCATATATACATATATATATGATATTCATATATATGCACATATATTCTCTCATATGTAAATGAGAGAGATATGCAAGTCTCATATATATAGTGATATATGTCTTGAGATTGTTATATGATGTGCACTTTCATGTTGTACAACCATTTATTTGGTTTATAAAAAATTAGTATTATCAAATTTAAATGTACATGAAAAGACACCGAAATGCTTATTCTAGAAAGATGCATATGCATATCTGGCAATGTGTTTAAGAATGTTTGTAAGGTCATTATTTGAAATAAAGACCAGAGCAGAACTCGTGTCCCTAAAAGGGAATATAAAAATAGAGTCATGAAAGTGAGTTAACTCTGTTTGGCTCTCAGGTGAGAATGGCTTTGGAAGTATCCAGAGACTTTTGTTTCTTTTTCAAGAAGGGTTTGTGGCGCACGCCTTTAATCCCAGCACTTGGGAGACAGAGGCAGGCGGATCTCTGTGAGTTCGAGGCCAGCCTGGTCTACAAGAGCTAGTTCCAGGACAGGCTCCAAAACCACAGAGAAACCCTGTCTCGAAAAACCAAAAAAAAAAAAAAAAAAAAAAAAAAGAAGGGTTTCCCTGTGTAGCCCTGACGGTCCTGGAACTTGCCCTGTAGAAGGCTGGCCTTGAACTCACAGAGGTCCGCCTGTCTGTGTCTCCCAAGTGCAGGGAGTGAAGGTGTGCCCCACCATCACCCGGCTAGAGACGTTTTGATTGTCACAATGAAGGAACTATTGGCCATCTCATAGGTAAAGACCAGCTATCCTGCTGCCATCGATGCACAGGACAGCTGTTAATACAGAGGACTGTATGCCCTAGTGTCAGTCGTGCTGACCTTGAGGAACCCTGAGTTAGGGCAACGAAAGCACTAGAGTTAGATACAGCGGTCTGACTTTAGTCTGGCTGTATTGATAAAGAACACATGAAGTGCAATTTTAAATCAAGCCAACTAAAGTATAGTAAGAATTTCCTGGTTGCTAAAACCAGGTTGGAAAGCAAGAAGTTACTGTAAAGTCATTGTATTGATGGCTGCTGAACGTTATGCTCAAGAGTGGTCGTATAAGGGACCAGAGATTGCTCAGTGGTTGGTGCTGTTGAGAAGGACCAGGATTTAGTTTCCTGCACCCACATGGCAGCTAGCAACTGTTTGTAACTCCAGTTCCAGTTTCTCTTCTGGCTTCCATGAGTACCTGGCAGGCATTCACATATGTAAAATAAAGACAATTTTTTAAACAAAAAGAACAAGGGAGAAGTTTCTGGAATGTAAGAAGTGGTTTTGACTTGACTGGTGGTTCTGCAGTTTGTAATTGTTATTTTGTATGTTTCCGATTTTACTATTTTTCTATATTGTGTTTTAGCTTATGCTTTAATATCTAGAAAGGTTTTTTATGAGTCTTAATGAACATTGCACATTGGGAACTGTGAGGGAAAGTTCCCTGTGGAGCTTGTTAACAGAGCTGATTAGGGGCTAGAGAAATGGCTCAGAAGTCAAGAGCGGTTAACGCTGCAGCAGACTCCAAGTTCAGTTCCCATCACTCAGGTCAGCTGCTCACAGCAGCCTGGAACTCTGGCTCCCGGAGGAGGGGTGGTCCAGTACCTTCCTCTGGCCTTCTCAGGCACCTGCATTCATTATACACACCCCCCACCACACACACACAGACAAGGACACATTAATCTTTTTTTTTTTTTTTTGCGAAAAGAAGAAAAAAAAACATAAACAAAAAACAAGTTTCCACCTCCTCCCAGCCTCCCATTTCCCTTCCCCTCCTCCCACCCTTCTCCCCCTCCTCCCACCCTTCTCCCCCTCCTCCCACCCTTCTCCCCCTCCCCCCACTCCTCTCCCCCTCCCTCTCCAGTCCACAGAGCAGTCCGGGTTCCCTGCCCTGTGTTAAGTCCTAGGTCCTCTCCGTCCATATCTAGGAAGGTGAACATCCAAACTGGCTAGGCTCCCACAAAGCCAGCACATTAAGTAGGATCAAAACCCCCTGCCATTGTCCTTGGTGTCTCATCAGCCCTCATTGTTCGCCATGTTCAGAGAGTCCGGTTTTATCCCATGCTTTTTCGGTCACAGTCCAGCTGGCCTTGGTGAGCTCCCCGTAGATCAGCTCCTCTGTCTCAGTGGGTGGATGCACGCCTCGTGGTCCCGAATTCTTTGCTCATGTTCTCCCTCCTTCTGCTCCTCCTTGGGACCTTGGGAGCTCAGTCCAGTGCTCCTGTGTGGGTCTCTGTCTCGATCTCTATCCATCACCAGATGAAGATTCTATGATGATATGCAAGATATTCGTCAGTATTGCTCTAGGATAGGGTCATTTCAGGTTCCCAATCCTCAGCTGCCCAAGGAACTAACTGGGAACCTCATCTTGGGCACTAGGGAGCCCCTCTAGGGTCCACATTAATCTTTTTTTTTTTAAATATTTATTTATTTATTATGTATACAATATTTTGTCTGTATGCCTTCAGGCCAGAAGAGGGCACCAGACTCCATTACAGATGGTTGTGAGCCACCATGTGGTTGCTGGGAATTGAACTCAGGACCTTTGGAAGCGCAGGCAATGCTTTTAACCTCTGAGCCATCTCTCCAGCCCCCCACATTAATCTTTTAAAAAGAGAGATTAGCCAGGCTGTGGTGGCTCATGCTTTAATCCCAGCACTCTGGAGGCAGAAGCCGGAAGATCTCTGTGAATTCGAGGCCAGCCTGGTCTACAAGAGCTTGTTCCAAGACAGGCCCCAAAGCTACAGAGAAACCCTGTCTCGAAAAATCAAACACACACACACACAGAGATTATTGGTTTATCTCCCCACCCCCCCAAGTAGCAAGATAACTTTATTCAGAGTGAAATGATAGTACAGATTGAAAGGGAGATGCACTGGGCTGGCAGGATGGCTTAGTGGGTCAAGGTACTTGCTTGCCAAGCCTGATGACCCAAGTTCCATCCTCAGGTGTGTGCCCCCAAATAAATACAGAGATGTAATAACAGAGACTGTCAGAGTTGAGCAGAGCACAGAGAAGCTCTGGGCTGCCTAGAAAGTGCCATTCTGAAGCATTCTTTTGCTTTTATTCTGCTTTAAATAATTAAAGGGCTGTCATGAGAAAGAATTAAATGTTTCTTTGACATTTGAGAAGACATATTTAGAAATAGCTAGTGGGTAGACAGAAGAGTTTCCCATGTAGCTTCAGATACGGGATGGAGAGCTCTAAAGGAACTCAGAACAGCTTTGTCCAGTCGAAGCTCAGTGGCCATTTAGAATCCCTACTTAATTCCCATTCTTAGAAGGAAATTCTTTTTCCAGAATCAGGATTCTTCCAATTAACTGGGGTTCTTTTAAGTCAGGTATATATTTTCAAAGATTTATTTTTATTATTTTTAGTTACATGTATATGCACCATGGCATATTTTAAAGAATAAGAATAGAAGCTGTGCGGTGGTGTCTCATGTCTTTAATTCCAACACTTGGGAGATAGAGGTGGGTGGATCTCTGAGATTGAGGCCAGCCTGGTCTACAGAGTGAGTCCCAGGACAGCCAGGGCTACACAGAGAAACCCTACCTGTCCCAGAGTTTGTGTTTGGAGGAAGTCAGACAAGAACCAATGGAGAAATGTTGCTTCCTGCCTTTCTTCCTATGGGTTGCTCAGCTTGTTTTCTTACACAGTCCAGAACCTACCACCTTGCCCAGGGGTGGCACTGCCCATGGTGTTCTGGCCTGTAGCACAAATTCTAATTGGTCTTAATAACAAAAACTTGGAGTCAAACTGTCAGGGTAAAGGCTGAAGGGATCAGAGAAACAGAGCGGTCAGCCACCAGAGTTCTTACCTCTACCATGCTCAGACCAAAGGGACAATTTTGTCCCTACAAAGCCTCAGACTGCCCCGAGCTCCTGTCTCCTTCCACCTTACATTCCTCTCTCCATCCAGCCATTTCACTCCTGTCTCTACTTTCCTAGTGCTGGGACTAAAGATGTGTGATACCAAGTGCTGGGATCACCTTTGTGTGAGCTCTGTTTCTCTTTTAGACAAGATTCAACCTTGTGTAGCCCAGGGTGGCCTTGAACTCACAGACCCCTGTCTGCCTCTGTCTCTGGGATTAAAGGTGTGCACCACTGCCTGGCCTCTGTGGCTAACTAGCTCTGCACTCTGATCTTCAGGCAAGCTTTGTTTGTTAGATCACAAATAAAGTATCACCACACTGGCCCTCCCACATTGGCCATTTATCAAGAAATGCCCCACAGGACATGTCAATGGGTCAATCAAATCGAGGCAGGTCCTCAATTGAGATTCTTTCTAGATCTGTTTGTGTCAAGTTGACAAAAAAAAAAAAAAAAAAAAAAAACCCAGCTCATTGACCTTTACAATGTGTAGGTTCACTAGTTCTTCATAGCTGAAAGTCTACAATTCTAAAATTTGTTTTTTTTCTTCAAAGTATTTTAAGTAAGTATCTATGTCTAACTATATAGTCATATCTTTTTAAAATTTATTTAATGTGTATTGAAGTTTTGCCTGTATGAGGGTGTTAAATCCCATGGAACTGGAGTTACAGACAGTTGTGAGCTGTAATGTAGATGCTGGAAATTGAACCCAGGTCCTCTGCAAGAGCAGCCAGTGCTCTTAACCACTGAGCCATCTCTCCAACCCCATATAGTCATATCTTAATTCCTCCTCCAATACTAATCTCTTCTTTAATACACAGAGGTAAGAGATTAATTGTGGTGTGGGAACCAGGAAGACTCATTTAAGGTGGCTCTCTTAAACTAACACATTTGGCTCACCCTTGAGTCATCCCTGGAGCCTCTGTGGCATCAGATACACAGATGCTCTGGAGAAATGTTGTGAATGATTTTTGTATCACATTAACTATTAAAAATGCCCAACCAGGCAGGAGAGAGCGACTCAATAGCTAAAGAGTTTGCTGTTCAAGCCTGTTGACCCAAGTTTGATACCCAGAACCAGCGTAAGGGTGGAGGACTCTGTGGAGTGCTCCTCTGACTTCTGCACATGCAGCTGCGCCCATGCACAGCACTTACCACAATAATAAAATATATCCTTAAAAAACAGAAACAATCAGTATTGCTTAGAACTGTATTAGAATCTGTAAAATAGCATTCATAGGTGTTAACAGAATCTTAGCAGAAATGTCTCTCCGAGACAGGAATCTGTTTAGTTGTTTATGCTAACGCAGAAGCCTCTGCTCCTTGACCACCATTGTGTCGGTCTGGTCCACTGGAGCACATAACCTTCTCTGCCTCAGTACCATATACTCTTAAGGACTAAAGTCATAGCTGGGATACTTGCCTCTATGGTATTAATAGAGGCTTGAGTGGAAGCTGTTTCAGTGTGTACAGTTATCTTTAGCATTGACTCATTGCTTCTATTTTGATTGACTTAATTCTAGTTTTTTTTTTCAAGACATAGTTTCTCTGTGTAGCCTTGGCTGTCCTGAAACTTACTCTGTAGACCAGGGTGGCCTCAAACTCACAGAGACCTCTGTCTCTCAAGTGCTGGGATCTTAATTCTAGTTTTATGGCTGGTCCTTTAAAAGTACTTCTAAAATGTTCTAATTTCTTTTTTATATTGAATGTTTTTCCTTGTTATTTCTAACTATTTGGACTTAGTTCTCTTTTATTCTTGTTTGCTCTGTGGTACAGGGATTGCACCTAAGCTGGTTACTTAAAAATGTACTTCAAGCAGGGTGGTGGTAGCCCACTCCTTTAATCCCAGCACTTGAGAAGCAGAGGCAGGCAGATCTCTGAGTTTGAAGCCAGCATGGTCTACATAGTGAGTTCCAGGACAGGCTACAAAACTACACAGAGAAATCCTGTCTAAAACAAACAGAAATGTACTTCAAGCAGGTATCTTCTGGCTGTGTCTTTTGCTTGCCGAGATTTTGGGCCTATTAATCAGTTTCATCAAAGTTTTCAAAGTGTAAGAAAATTCCTATGTAATACTTTAGGGGAGCACCTGTCTGGAGAATGGATCATTCTTGCTGAACTTCACAGGCTGTGCGGTGTGCAATAAGCTGGATTTTATGCTGATCACTAACAGATCCCTGAAAGAAGAAGATGGAGAAGAAATAGTTACCTATGATCGTAAGTTGAGTTTCTTTTGAAATGCAAAGCCATTGGCAGGTATCAGCTTTCAGAAGCTGGTGTGCCGCACAAGTGTTCCAAGGGCACGGTCAGTGTCGTGTTGCAGGGTATAGTTACTGAGAGGAAAATCCGGTTAGGACCTCCTCCTTTACCCAGCATCTCCACACTGAAGAACTGCGGATAACTCAAGGCTGAGATTCAAGTCTTGCTTGCTCTGTAGCTCAGGCTAACCTAAAATTGTGATCTTCCTGTCCCTGCCTCTTCAGCAATGAGATTATAGACATGTGCCACCACACCCAGACAGTGGTAAAGACTTTATATCACCTTAAATGGGATACACGCAGAAAGTTTATTGTTTGTTTTTATCTGCCTTTAAAATTTGTGTCTCCTTTAAGGTGTATTTTGTGGAGGGAACAGAGCATAGTAGGTAAGCGCCGTGGTTTGGGGCCACATTCTTGTGTTAGGAATTCTGGCTCCAAACCTCCTATGTCTGTAGTTGTCTGTTTACTTAATCACAGTGTGTTTTTGTTTCCTGACAAGGGGACCATAATATTATGTCTCATTGAATTTGATATTATATGAATAGCTAAAAAGAAAAAAGTGTTTAAAGATACCTGGCTACAGTAACCACAGTTTGTTTATGTTAAATTATTTTTAGTAGGCTATTTTGTTACCATCCAATGTTACCATCACTTTAATGTCCACCTGGTTTTATTGATGCCTGGGCGTAGCTGCCCACTTACTCTCTTTCCTGAGAATAACAGCATTTGTGTAGCCAGATGGGTCCACTCTTTAAAAAACACAATGTTAAGCTTGCTGGCACAGGCCTTTGATCCCAGCTACTTGGTGACAAGCGCCTTTACTCAGTCTTGGTCCCAGCTACTCAGGAGGCTGAAAGGTCAAGGCCTGCCTGGGCTACAGAGTGAGTTCAAAGCCAACCTGGGCAATTTAGTGAGAACTTAACCCAAAAAGTGACAAGAGCCAGGAGGTGGTGGCACACACCTTTAACCCCAGTACTCAGGAGGCAGGCAGATGTCGGTGAGTTCGAGGCCAGTACAGAACAAGCTCCACAACAGCTAGGGCTTACCTTGTCACAAACAAAGCAAAACAGGAAAAGTGACAAGAAGACTGGGAACGTAGGTCAGTGGTAGAGTGCCTGCTCTACGTTCAGTTCCTAGTACCCCAAAAGTAAATGGATAAATAAATGACATCTTAAGTATCTGTGTATTGATTTCTGTAGGCAGCTTTCAGAGGGAGTTAATGTGTATACACTGAGCCTTTGAGTTCAGGTCCTAATTAGGTAATGTTGTGATCGAATCTGGATTTCCTAAGGTCAGCATTCTAATGAGTTTCCTGCTGTGTTAAATGTGACAGAGTTAAGATTCCTTTTAAGCATTGTGTGCTAAGACTAGAAATTTCATTGTTTTAAGAAACTTGTCCAGACTTCATATGTGTCTTTGTTTTGACAGATCTGTGTAAGAATTGTCATCATGTAGTAGCCAGACATGAGTATACATTCAGTATCATGGATGAATTTCAGGTAATGTATATGCGGGTATTATTGACGTGGGACAAAGACTAAAAGTACCCTCTAGCATCTACACACAGTTTTTGTAATGAAGTACTAACAATTATTAGTGGAAACCACCCCTGACTTTACTTGTGTAAGCTGGGAAACCTTAACCATGGGTGGATCTGTGTGTCCCCACAGGAATCACAAATCAAAATATGTGCTTTATAAATGATATTTCAGTCCTGTCATTTTATTTAATTAGCTTACTATGTATGGGTTCTTTCTTTTTAAAAGTTTCATCTATTTGTTATGTGTACAGTATTCTGCACACCAGAAGAGGGCACCAGATCTCATCCTAGATGGTTGTGAGCCACCATGTGGTTGCTGGGAATTGAACTCAGAACTTCTGGAAGAGCAGCCAGTGCTCTTAACCTCTGAGCCATCTCTCCAACCCCCTATGGGTTCTTTCTTAAAAATAAGATCTAAAATATTTATTGTATATGTGTGTTTGTCTGTGTGTGTGTGCATGTGCATGTGTGCATACCTTGTGAATACTTGGTGCCCACAGAGACCAGAAGAGGGTTCTAGATTCCCTGGAACTGGAGTAACAGATGGTTGTGAGCCACCTTGTGGGTGGTGGGAACCGAACCTGGGTCTTTTGCAGGAGCATCAATGCTCTTCACTGCCAAGCCATCTCTAGTCTGCCAGTATGGGTTTGTATGAGATCACAATAGTGGTGCCTTTTCTGCAGTACTGTGGGAATTGCACAGTTGGCTGCTGGGTAGTAATGGCAGTAGCAGCGCACACCTTTAATCCCAGCACTCAGGAGACAGAGGCAGGCGGATCTCTGAGTTCAAGGCCAGCCTGGTCTGCAGAGTGAGTTCCAGGCATTTTCCTGTCTACTTGGTGCGTATGAAAATCTGATAAGGAGGTTATGCCCAAGTTGGCATGTGGACTTGAGCAACTGTTTGTTCTCAAGTATACTAAGCCTTTTTTAAATATATAATTTGTTAAGCTAACTTGAAAGATAGCTCTATCAAGGATGGAGGAGCAAAGCAGAATCACTAGAGAAAAGGGGTTTGTTATGTTAGTTTTCCTGCAGTCAGGAGAACGTTGAAGAGCTCTAGTCTCTAGCATAGGCCCAACGTTGGTGAAGGTCTAATGGTCAGGACAAACATCCCAATATCAGTGGGACCTATCTCTGGACAAACCAGGACCCAGAGCTCTTCCTTATGGTTATTGTTTTCAGTATTTTTTTAAAGATTTATTTATTTATTATGTATACAGTGTTCTGTCTGCATGTGTGCCTACAGACCAGAAGAGGGCACCAGATCTCATTATAGATGGTTGTGAGTCACCATGTGGTTGCTGGGAATTGAACTCAGGACCTCTGGAAGAATAGTCAGTGCTCTTAACCTCTGAGCCATCTCTCCAGCCCTTGTTTTCAATTTTTAAACTGGCTTTGTGTGAACTGTGTATTTATCCACAAGATAAGAGTATCAGGTTAGACTCCAAACAGCCAAGAGAATTTTTTTAAGTCATTCAAATTTAGATAGTATTTATTTAGGAAAATAAAATGTAATCAGCTACAGTAAAACCATAAAATAGCATAATACCTTCTACTCATATTTTTAAATTTTTACTTATTTTTAAAATTTTTTGAGATTTGTTTTTACTCTTATGTGTGTAAGTATTTTGCCTTCATGTATGTCTATGTACCATGTGCATGCAGTGCCCACAGAGGCCAGAAGAAGGTGTCATATCCCCCTGGAACTGGAGTTACAGCTGTGAGTTGCCACATGGGTGCTGGGAATTGGAGCCAGGTCCTCTGGAAGAGCAGCCATTACTTTAATAACTGTGCCATCTCTCCATCCCCTAAATTTTGCTTATTTTTATTATGTGTATGAGTGTTTTGCCTGCATGTATGTACCACATCTGTGCTTGGTACCCATGAAGGCCAAAAGAGAGGACGAAATCTCCTGGAACTGAAGCCACACATAGCTATGAACTGATGTGTGAGGGGTTGGAAACTGAACCCAGGTCTCCTGCAAGAGCAGCAGGAATAGCAAGTGCCTTTAACTGCCTAGCCATCTCTAGTCCGTCATTCATATTTTTAAATGGAAAGAGGAACATACATACGCAATCACATATGTAAGGGTCTGATCTGAGATATTTTGGTTAATCTAAACATCTTGACTATAACTCTCCCACCCCTACCCTCACCCCAGACAGGATTTCTCTGTGTATCAACTGGAACTCGCTCGGTAGACCAGGCTGACCTCAAACTCACAGATAGGATCCATCTGCCTCTCTGCCTCCCAAGTGCTGGGATTAAAGATGTGCACCGCCACTGCCCGATGACCATAAAACTCTTTTTAATAACCAAAATTTATGCCTTAAAATATTTATATGATATATGTAACTTACAGCAAAACCAAAATCTCAGAGACCAAAGAAGCGTGAGCATTTCATAAGCTTAGAAACCCCTAGCTCTGTTTTAGTGAGAGGAAGCGGGTGTTTACAACTCTCTTAAGTGCACATGAGGTCTTTGAGTGGATATTGAGATTGCCCGGTTAGTCCTGAGAGAGCTGTTGTAAAGTACTTCCGTGAGACCAAAGTCCAGCTCATTTTCCTTTATGACTGAGTATAACCACCTTCAAACAGCCCCCAAAATTACTCTGGGTAGAAGCAAGAAAAGGAAAAGGGAGATGGCTTGTAGTCATAACGCCTAATTAATTTCCAGTTCTCTTGCAAACAGAATCTTTTGCACTGGGCTCTACCTCCAGTCCTATATTACCAACATCTGTTCTTGCTCATCCCACATCCTATACTTAGCCATCAGATGTTTTTTTAAAAATGATTCTTTTATACCGCCTGCTGGCCTTTGGCAGCCATCATTGCTGTAACACATGTCCAGGCTCCTTAACCCAAGACTGTAGCTGGCCCAGCTTCTCTCACTCATTTCCCGCGGCTCTTCCATACATACCCCATGTAAAATAGTGTTCCACATTGGAGGAGGAGTCTCCTTCCTTCTCTTGAATGCTACTCTACCCCATATTCTGAGGGATCACATGGTACTGTCCCCAGCATCTTTGCTAGGTTGGAAATTTTATGTTAAGGCTATCCAGATGCCCTCTTTTGACCTCTGTGAGCACTGCCCTTACATATATTAATCTGCAACACATACAAATGCACATAATTTTTTAAAAAGTATTTAATAATGGTGGCTCACGCCTTTAATTCCAGCACTCAGGAGGCAGAGACAGGTGGATTTCTGTGAGTTTAAGGCTAGCCTGGTCTACAGAGTGAATTCCAGGACAACTAGGTCTACACAGAGAAACCCTGTCTCAAAAATCAAACCAAACCAAATCAAAAAGTTTAAAAATTGCATTAAACATGCTTAGATCTTCTTACTTTGTTAAAAATAATTTAAACTTATTTGTTTCACTCAGCTGCTTCTGTGATCCATTCTGGAAGCAGGTCTTTACTTGTTTTTGTCTTTTTTCTTGAATAGTTTTGTTTTTCCTGTTTTGGTAGTGTCTCATTGTGTAGCATTGGAGAGTCTCCTGCCTTACCCGCCTCCTCCTCAGTGCTGAGATTAGGTACCTGCGCCACCGTGCTCAGTTTTGAATATCTCTAACAACTCTCCTATTTCCGTGTTCCTCTAACTCTCTGTAAAGTGGCCTTCATTTTCCTTTGATTAAAGCTCCTGTCCTGCAGGTCTTCTGCAGCCGTCTTACTCCCGTGCTGTTGGTGTTTGTAACTCTCTCACTGTCTTTTCCTGATCTGGGTTTGTTAACCTTCGGCTCCTTAAGTGTTTCTTTTCTTGCGGTCTGCTTCACTGTTTTTTCTATGTCTTAAAATAGATTTTAACTGCTTCTTTGCTTCTTTCTCTCATGCTCGTTCCTGTTTTCTAATGGCAAGGCCACATGGGATGAGATGGAGAGGGAAGTACAGAGTACACCAGGAGTATATTACACATGACTGAAATCTTTGAAATCTGACAAAAGCCCTTAAATGGATGGCGTGTTCACCTTGGGGGATATGTGGGTGAGTTGGGGGCGGTGGCTAGGGATGGGAGACGACAGCCTTTATTCCTCAGTGGGCTAGAAAGATGTAGCAGGTTAGAGAACAAGGGCCTCAGAGTGAGCTCTTGGGAGAGTCCGTCTGCTCCACCCTTCCCCCAGATGGCTGCTCCTAGCCCTCTGAGCCTCACTAAGAATGCCTAGGGCCTGTAAATCCCTCCCCCGCACCCCCACTTGGCCAGGTTTGTAAAAGATGTCCAGATTTCACAGGGCCCTGTGTCCCTAGCATCTTAGCTTACTTTCCCACAGAAGCACTGTAGTAGGTAGTTAGATCCCACAGCCTTTGTACAACACAAACTTAAAAGACTTGTGCAAAGTTTTCCTGGGAATCTAGCTGCCACATATGTAACATACTCCCATGGGGAGCTACTTTGAATTCCAAATCACTGACTTATAATGAAATTCATATTCCTGGCTGCCCATAAATCAGAGGTTACAAATATGGCCAGCTTCACTGATTTAATAATCTTACCAGGTTAGATCAGGCATTGTATCAGTTTTTTTTTTCCAAGTCAAGAGCGTTGATTTTATAAAGGTCAGGGTGTAATCTTTTCCTTTGTTCGTGACTGACACTGCACACAGCACATTGCAGAGCATGGACGCATTCACTGGAGACTTGACAGGTTAGGATAGTGGAAAATCCAGCTCTTGCTCTTTATCTCTCTCTTTCAATTGAACAATTATATTTTGTTGCTGTTTAGTGCTCTTTTGTTTGTTTGTTTTGGGCCATACTGGGCAATTAAACCTCAGTCCTCATGCTTGCAAGGAAAGCACTCCACCAGCTGAGCCAAAACTCAGCCCTTTGTCTCTACCTGCACCGCCCCCATGTGTCTGTCTGTGTTGAGACGAGGGCTGCAGTGTAGTTGAGGGTGACCTCAGCCTTGTGACCTTCCTGCCTCAGTTTCCCAAGTGTGGGATTAGAAGTGCTCTCCATCACACTTTGTCTTCCCAGTAGTGATAGTGAGCGATTGTCTTCCAATAGTGATATCTGATAGGTTCAAGCAGTAGATGTGTTGACAACAGTAGATACCTTGTAGAGGGTGGATTTTTATTGTATTTTATGCTCATGAGTAGTATCTATTCTCTAAGCGTTAGCATGTATGTATTTCTACTGGGTCTGTAGAGGAGACTTTACAATCACGAGTGCAGCGAGGTAACTCAATGGAAGGGTGCCTGTCTACTGTGCTCAAAGCTCTGGACCTAACTTCCAGCACTGAAAATCAATCAGTTGGCCAGTTGATTAATCTAAGAACAGTCTTCAAGAGCAGCTGTCTGCTGGACTTGCCAGTTGAAATGGAAAGGCACTTGTGTCTTTAAAAAAAAAAAAAAAAAAAAAAAGATTTATTTATTTATTTATTATGTATACAACATTCCTTCCCTGTATGCTTCCATGCCAGAAGAGGGCACCAGATCTCTTTATAGATGGTTGTGAGCCACCATGTGGTTGCTGAGAATTGAACTCAGGACCTTTGGAAGAGCAGTCAGTGCTCTTAACCTCTGAGCTATCTCTCTAGCCTCGGCACTTGTCTTCTTTGAGGACTTTGTGCCTTGTCATTGTTTAGCTCTACAGTCCTTTCTAGTGATTGTCCAGACTGAGAGACACTGTTTGACTGATCACTTCCAGACAGCAACATCTGGTGTGGAGGCACTAGTAGATTCAACATGGATACTTGTTTTCCTAAACAAAACAAAAATATTTTAAATAAAAAGTTTAAAGGACATACATCTGTGACAGCTGTAAGAACGGGACTTTGCCTTAAGGAATTTTGCTTAAAATAAAATCCCTTCTGTCACCAGTCTAGATATTTGTTAAGCATAAGACACATGAAACTTAATAAAAACTTAGATACTAAATAGATGAAATCTTGAGCAATTAACTGTTTAAATATGAGTTGTGACATGCTAGGGAACTTAATATATTTTTTTGTATTTTCCAGAGCTAATAAAGGTAGCTTTTTCAGCTTGAGAATTTTGTCTCCCTCCCCCACCCCTATTGTTTAAATATCTTAATATCCTAAGAATAAGAATTTGTTCTTTGAAATACACACCCAATCTGGTTCATTGTTTATTTTATTTATTCATGTTTTTTAGAAGTTCATTTTAGCTAGTCAGTAATAGGCAGAGACAGGTGGATTTCTGTGAGTTTGAAGCCAACCTAGTCTACAGAGTGAGTTCCAGGGCAGCCAAGGCTACACAGAAAAACCCTGTCACGAAAAACAAAACAAACAAAAAAAAAAGGTTCATTTTTTTCAATTACTGTTTATGTGTGTGTGTGATATGCATATTTGCCATGAAACATATACAGGGTCAGAGGACAAAACTTGGGAGTTTATTCTTCCACTGTCTAGGTTCCTGGGATGAAGGTCACCAAGCTCAGATCACCAAGATGGAACAGCAAATGCCCTTTACCTACTGAGCCACCTCACTGCTCACTGGCCCTCTTTCTTTCTTTCTTTTTCTTTTTTTTCTTTCTTTCTTCCTTCCTTCTCTTCTCTTCTCTCTTCTTCTTCTTCTTCTTCTTCTTCTTCTTCTTCTTCTCTCTCTCTCTCTCTCTCTCTCTCTCTCCCTCTCCCTCTCCCTCTCTCTCTCTTCCTCCCTCCCCCCCCTTGCTTTGAACTCCTGATCCTCCTGCCTCCCTCCCTCCCCCCCCTGCTTTGAACTCCTGATCCTCCTGCCTCCACCTTCTGAGTGCTGGTGTACAGCTGTGTGCTACAAAACCCAGTTTGTGCAGTGCTGAAGACTGAAACCAGGGCTTTGTGCATAGCAGACAAGTTCTTTACCGGTTGAGCTGCATGCAGCCTCAGCCCGGGTATCTTTATTAGTTTAAATAGAAGCACTAAGCAAAGTATGTATGATTTCTTAGTGCGAGAAATTGCCATGTACTTTCAAATGCCGTTCTTACGTACATGATAAATAAGAGTTTACACAAACAAAAGGTTCCAGGAGTGTGCAGAATGAACGTAAGGCACTGCTAGTGGGTGTTGAAGAACTAATCTGATGTGCGGCAGGATCACCAGTGACAACTTGCAGGAAAGCTTTTCTGGGCAGTCGTTTATGGAGCATCTTTCTCCCTGTCCCCTGAGGTAATTTTGTACTTTGTCTTGTTCTAGGAGTACACCATGCTGTGTCTGTTGTGTGGCAAAGCTGAAGACACCATCAGTATTCTCCCTGATGACCCCCGACAAATGACTCTGTTGTTCTAAGCTTCCTGTGGTTCTGTTGTAGCTATGTTGACTTGGTTTACAATATAGCAGGCCTGATGGTTTGTCTAATAATGAAAATTCTTTCTTTTTTTCTGCTTAGACTTACCTCCTTGGAAGAAAAAGTAATTTGGGGAATTGTTGTTTCCTAGAGTTGAGCTCCTCTGCTAATCCCCTGTACATGCCAGAGTGAAATGTCTGTGCTCATGGTTATTTGGCTAGAAAACCACTAGAGCTTGTGCACATTCTGCACTCAGATCTTGGTTTCCTGTCAGAGGAATCCAGAAATCCTTGCAAAAGTAAGTGATGGAGTGGGCAGGAATTCTACATCATGAACTTAGTGTTTTGTGCTACCAACCCCTCCCCAACAACAACAACAACCAACCAACCAAATAAAACAAAACAAATAAGCAAAAAACACAGAAGTCAAAACCACAGTGGTTGAGGGATGGTCAGACAAGAATTACCAGTGAACACAACAGTAATAATTTTAAAATAAGTGAATTGATATTGAATTATAGCCCAGAGTGTATACTAAATACCCATGCTGATAGCAATGATTGGGTGGATGGATGGATAAATAAATAAGGGAGGGAAAGAAAAGGGAAGGAAGGGGTGTGGATTTCCGATGGTTCTACATTGTCAGTGTGGGCTGTGTGTGTAGTGGCTTCCTTCCAAAAAGTAGCATGGGCCCAGCAGTGATCGCATACACCTTTAATCCCAGCACTTGGGAGGCAGAGGCAGGCAGGTCTCTGTGAGTTTGAGGCCAGCCTGGTCTACAGAGCTAGTTCCAGGACAGTTAGGGCTGTTACACAGAGAAACCCTGTCTCAACACCCACCCCGCCCCCCAAAAAAAGTATCATGGAAAGAGGGAAAGGAAAGACTTTAAGGAAGAGAACCCTAACAAACACTGGCTCAGCTAGGCGATCAAGGTTAATATCGCCATCAGTAAGCCATGATGTCGGGTACCCTTGATATGATACAGTATGAAGAGCTCTGTGGTTTTTTTTCCAGAGAGCCATAATCTATGTAATCATAAGAACAACACACAAGTTCAGTTCTGCAGACTGATTGTATCTTTCAAAACTACCAAGGTCTTCAAAAACAAGTGAAATCTGAAAAACTAGGAGGCTAAGGAGGCATGGTACTTGATTGTATTGTAATGGAAGCCTATCCTAGAGGAAGGATGCATGTGAGAAACCAGGGACTCGGAGTAAAGGATGTTTCATTTACTCCAAAGGAATCATATAATGTCCTGTGTGCATAATTGAAAGAGCACTTGGTGGTCATAACACTGGCTTTTAGGCCACATTGTCCTTTGGAAGTAGATAGCCCTTAAACAGAGCAGTGCTCTGGACTTCAGTATCCTGTTTCTGTAAAACTGGGCTAACAGAATGTGATACTGTGCTCTTTTTACAGCATTGCTAAGAGACCCAAATGAATTAATAAATGTAAAATCCTCCATAGAGAATAGGCTCCAAAAAGCCAGTTCATGCACTGATATTAAATCCTGACCCCACTGCCAGTGGCCGCACTGACTGCCCAAGCCTCACAACTGTTGCCCACATTCAGATGGCCTAGTTCTATGCAGGTTCCCCAGCTGTCTGGAGTCAGTGAGCTTCCATTAGCTCAAGTCAGCTGTCTCTGTGGATTTCCCCATCTTGGTCTTGACCCCTTCGCTCTATTATCACTCCTCCCTCTCATTGGTTGGACTCCAGGAGCTCTGCCCAGTGCTTAGCTGTGGATCTTGGCATCTGCTTCCTTCAGTTCCTGGATGAAGGTTCTATGAATGACAATTAAGGCAGTCATCAATTTGATTACAAGGGAAGGCCAGTTCAGGCACCCTCTCCATTATTGCTTAAAGTCTTAGCTGGGGTCAACCTTGTAGATTCCTGGGAATTTTCCTATTGCCAGGTTTTTTGCTAACCCCATAATGGCTCCTTCTATCAAGATATCTCTTCCCTTGTTCTCCCTGTCCTTCCCATTCCATGAAAAAGTGGTAAGTAGCCTTGAAAGCATTGGCACAGGAAACCACTTCTTTTTTTTTTTTTTTTTTTTTTTTTGGTTTTTCGAGACAGGGTTTCTCTGTGGCTTTGGAGCCTGTCCTGGAACTAGCTCTGTAGACCAGGCTGGTCTCGAACTCACAGAGATCCGCCTGCCTCTGCCTCCCGAGTGCTGGGATTAAAGGCGTGCGCCACCACCGCCCGGCAGGAAACCACTTCTTAAATGTAACACCAGTAGCACAGACACTGAGAGCAACAGAGAAATTCTTGAAACAGAAATTCTCTTAGGCAAAGGACATGGTAAGTAAGACAAAATGGCAACCTACAGAATGGGAAAAGATCTTCCAACATCTGACAGAGGACTGATACCCAAAATATACAAAGAACTCAAGAAATTAGACGTCAAAATACCAAATAATACAATTAAAAATGGGATACAAATCTAAACAGAATTCTCAACAGAGGAAGCTCAAATAGCCGAAAGACACTTAAGGAGTTCAACATCCTTAGCCATCAGGGAAATGCAAAATCAAAACAACTCTGAGATACCATCTTACACCTGTCAGAATGGCTCTGATCAAAAATGCTAATGACCGCTTATGCTGGAGAGGATGTGGAGTAAGGGGAACAATCCTTCATTGCTGGTGGGAGTGCAAACTTGTACAGCCACTCTGGAAATCAATATGGCTGTTTCTCAGAAAATTCGGGATCCATCTACCTCAAGACCCAGCTACCATTCTTGGGCATATACCCAAAGGATGCACTCTCAAACCACAAGGACAGTTGCTTAACTATCTATGTTCGTAGTAGCATTATTGGTAATAGCCAGAATTGGGAAACAACCTAGATGCCCCTCAACTGAAGAATGGATAAAGGAAATGTGGTACATTTGCACAGTGGAGAACTAAGCAGTAAAAAACAATGACATCTTGAAATTTTCAGGCAAATGGATGAAACTAGAAAAAAACATCCTGAGTTAGGTAACCCAGACCCAGAAAGATGAACATGGTATGTACTCACTCATAAGTGAATATTAAACATAAAACAATGGATAACCAACCCAGAGAATCTAGATAACAAGGAGGACCCTAAGAGAGACATACATGGATTCCCCTGAAAAGGGGAAATAGACAAGATCTGAGTAAATTGGGAATATGGCGGCGGGGGGTGGAGAGGGGTTGAAGGGAAGGGGAAGGAAACACTTATTTACACTGCCATGAGATTGGTGCCCTTGTAAGTCGAGGTTCAGAGTCAGGCAGCTCAGAATCACTTGGCTCCCACTGTGACCTCCTCCCAGCAGGGTGTTGGTGAGCATGGGATACAAAACTTTGCAGGTCAGGAAGAGGTCAGCTTGGTATTAGTGACAGCCCTCCATAGAACCTAGACAAGGATACTCAGAATGTTAAGTCAGCTGCTCCAGAAGGTCAGTTGGTTTATTCCTGGAGAATGCTTTTCCATTTTGCTACAAATCTATATCTAACCTGCTGAGGAAACCATTTCGGGAAATGAATCCAAAGGCAGAGAACTGCTTCATTTCTGTAAATTAGCAGCAGTGAGCCATCACAGCCTCTGAGTGGTCCCTCTGGAGTCTGCTGATACTTCCGGCTTAGTCATTTGAAGATGAAGAGTATGATACCATATGCACCCAAGACACCTTATCTATCACAGTATTGCACTATTATCCACCTGTTTTGGAGATAGCTTAGAAAATTTCAAAACACAAGATCCTGTCTACTTATTTCACTGTTATTCAGCCAGCCTGTCATCTTCTAGGGGGGGTCTAACAGAATAAAGATGCCTTAAACCCAGTTCTGCTGGTTTCTTATTTTTTTCTGTTCAAATAAGGGGAAGCCAGACGAATTCATTAGTCTTCCCTGTTGAAAGGAAGTCACTGTGGGCCAGCTGTCCTGGCTTCTTTCTCTTTTTCACCTTACGATGATCAATCAGGAATCTACCTGACTGGCTTTGTATTTTTATGTGTTTTGTTGTTACTGTATTTTTTATGTTTTTAATTACTTTTTGAAAATTTCAGATACCATATCGACATTCTTTCCCCTCTCCCAACTCCTCCCAGATTCCCCCCATCACCTCCCTGTCCACCCAACTTCCTGTTTTTTTTCTAAAAAAAAAAAATCAAGCCAGGCGGTGGTGGCGGCGCACGCCTTTAATCCCAGCACTCGGGAGGCAGAGGCAGGCGGATCTCTGAGTTCGAGACCAGCCTGGTCTACAAGAGCTAGTTCCAGGGCAGGAACCAAAGCTTCGGAGAAACCCTGTCTTGAAAAATCAAAAAAAAAAAAAAAAACAAGTACAAAATAACCATGGTGTCTGATTGTAGTGGCCGACTACTGGTCATGGGGCCTGCCCTGGAGTGTGGTCGATAGGCCAGTGACACTCGCTGAAGACAAGTGATTTCCCCCCTCCTAGCAGCTCTCCATTGCAGACAGCTTCTCTGCTCGGGTAGGACTTTGTGCCCACTTCCTCTCCTCTGTGCTGGAAGTACGTCTGACTTGAGCTGTGTGGTTTGTTTGTGTGTTTTGGGACAGGATCTTACTATGTAGACTTGACCGGCTGGGACTTACTATATAATTCTGCTTGCTTCACAGTCGCAGGTATCGTCCAGCCTTGGCCTCCCTCCTAGTGCTGATATTAAAGGTGTGCACTACCCTGCCTGGCAGCTTTTTATTTTTAAATATTTATGTTTCTGTGTGTGTATATTTGCCTTATGTATGTGGGTGCCCAAGGTCAGAATAACAAGGCAGATCCCATGGAGCTAGAGTTACAGCCATTTGTGGCCTGCCTAACAGATGTGGGTACTGGAAACCAAGCTGGCATTCTCCAGAAGAGCGGCAAGTGCTCTTTCTTGGGCAATTTATATAATTAAGCCAGGCGGTGGTGGCACAAGTCTTTAATCCCAGCACTTAGGAGGCAGAGGCAGGCAGATCACTGTGAGTTCAAGGCCACCTGGTCTACAGAGTGAGTTCCAGGACAGCCAGGAGTAAACACAGAAAAACCCTACCTTGAGAAACAAAAATAAAAAAATTATATAATTAAAAGAAATTAATTAAGCCTGGCAGTGGTGGCTCACGCTTTTAATCCCAGCACTCAGGTGGCAGAGACAGGCGGATCTCTGAGAGTTCAAGGCCAACCTGGTCTACAAAGCAAGTTCCAGGACAGCCAGGACTATTTCACAGAGAAACCCTGTCTCAAAACAAACAAAAAATTAAAATATAATTACATTATTTTCTCTCTTTGACACCTCATATTTGCCCCTTTCTTTGCTCTCAAATTCATGCCTTTTTCCTTTGTTGTTACATATACATACATACATATATATGTATATTATCATATTTCTAAATATAGTAATGCAACCTGCTCAGTCTGTATGTTACTTGTACGATTTCAGGATTGACCACTTGGTACTGAATAAGCAATGGGGCTCTTTGGGGAAGATGGTTTCTCCCACTCTGCATTTCTTAGTTGCCTGTAGTTCTTAGTCCATGGTTGAGGCCTCTCCCCCTTCTGTATTAGCGTTTCTATTGGTGGCATCCTTGCTCCAGTTTAGTTTGGGCAGCCATGTTGATAACAGTTCATGGGTCTATCTTTGCTGACATTTCTGGGAGATGCAATATCAACAAACTTCCTGTTCCTCTAGCTTTTACATTTTCCCCCGAGAATCTCACCCTGTTTGGCCAAGAACTCACTGTGCTGAAAGCTTCAACTCTCAACTCTGCTACTTACTAGCCCTTTATCCTTGGTAGATGTCTTACTCGGTGTTTTAGTTAGGGCTCTCTCGAGGAAGAGAACTTAGAGAGTCTATGTGTATGTGTACTATAGATAGATAGATAGGTAGATAGATAGATAGATAGATAGATAGATAGATGATAGATAGGGGATTTATCTGAGTGACTTACAGGCTGTATGTGGTCCAGCTGTTCTAGCAATGGCTGTCTACCAACAAAGGGCTAAAATTCCACTAATTGTTCAGTCCAGGAGGCTCGATGTCTCAGCTAGTCTTTAGAATATGCCAGAATCTCCAAAAAGTAGGTTCTAATGTCAGTGAAGGAGTGGGCTTGCTAGCAAGGACTTTATATAGGCTACCAGCAAAAGGTATGTCTCAGATTAAAGGTGGATCCTCTCACCTCAAAGATCTGAATTGGAAATGTGTCTTCCCACCTCAAATGATTTAATTAAGAAATAAAGATCCCTCACAGACGTGCCAAGCCATTTGGGTTTTAGTTAATTCCGGATGTAGTCAAGTTGGCAACCAAAAATAGCCATCACAAGTCCATCCTTGTTAATTTGACACACAATCAGATCTCATGTCATGCTTAACTTCCAAATACAGAGAAAAGGGGATTTATTAGAATTACTTACAGGTTGCGGTGCAGCTAATCTATCCAGCCACCCTTTCTGTAGAGAGAGAGAATTCCTTATGGCGTCCCCGTGAATAATGCATATATAAAGTATCCTACAGTATGTGAACGTAGGCTGTTCCAGTTACTGGCATCTTGGATTATAGTGGTTAATGGTGTTTATCAGAAGGTCTAATATTCAGGACGGTGGGTGATTCCATTAAATCTTTATATTACTTGCTGATGACCATAAGCTACCCCTTCTGAGAGCAAAGCAGGGACAAATGTGATGACGGATGAAGGAAATCAGCCCTTACTTTCATTTAACAATAATGTCATAGAAGGTCATCCTGCCTCTCTGTTCCCTTCTGAGGAAAACTAGTCAGATCCTGCCTGAAGCAAACAGCATTGCCCCTGCCAAGGTGAAGAGCCTACTTTCTACCATTTTTGCCCCTCTTGACCCTTTGTAAAATTATTTATACTGAAATTCTAATTCTTCTGGAATCCTGTAATTACTCATTTAGTTTGAGCAATCTGGAAAAGATGCAACACGCTGTGCTGGCATCACACCCGAAATTGCCAGTGGCATAATGCCAACCTCTAGGCTAGCGAGACATCCAGGATAGCTGTCTGTTAACAAATACAAAGGCAGACACCATCAAGGTGATGAAAAAAATCCATAGTAGTGCCCTGCACAAATGCTGCCTTATCCCATTTCATCAGGGAAAGAGTCTGCCTCGGTCATGACTACTCTAAAATTAGCATGGTCCTTCTGCAGAAGAATTTACACCCCAGCTGCTGGCTTGAAGGTGAGCCATCCAAAGGGCTGAATTTTCAAGAGTGAAAGCGAGGGCAGCCTTATTTGGACAGGAGGTCTCTCGGAAGGATGCCTGGGAATTCCCACTGTAACACTCAGGTTACTCCTTTGGCATGAAACACGGCCAATGGCAGTTTGAGCTGAAGGTCAGACAGATGTCATTTACCACAGTCCCACGCGTGCTTCTCAGCGATCAAGAGGAGCAGATTAAAGGGGAAAGAGCGGTAGCACTGGCATTCTTTAGCAGGGTTCCTAGTTCTGAGAACTGTTCCTGAAGAGGGCCTCAAGACAGAGACAGTCCATCTAGTGGCCTAAGGAAAAAAGTAACAGGAACACATCTTCTCCAGAGCATGGCAGACCCTGGCTCCGGTGGTGGTGGTTCTTTCTGAATGTGCTTGCATTGGGTGAGGAACCTGCGCATTCTGACAAAGCCATTTGGCACGCCTGTCCTCACGGTGAGCTCCAATCACGTGGGCAGATTATAAACTCAGTCTCTACAGCAGTGGTTCTCAACCGGTCTGATGCTGCGGCCCTTTAATACAGTTCCTCATGGTGTGGTGACCCCAACGGTAAAATTATTTTCATTGCTACTTCATGACTGTAATCTTGCTACTGTTATAAATTTTAATGATATGCAACCCCAGGGTCATGATCCACAGGCTGAGAACCACTGCTCTAAAGGGTATGGTGTGTGTGTGCGTCCCCATACTCATGGAGGACGTAAAGTAACCATGCCTCTGTCTCTTCTGTCCCTACTGTCGTGGAAGAAGACAACAACCCAATCATTCCTTCCTGCCTAACCCAATCACTCATCCATGCCTCTGTTCGTTTGCCTTGTGCCTGGATTTGTGAGTGTCTGAGCTTGAGAAGAACTAAGGTGGAACATGAACTTCTGTGTCTCTAAGCCTGACAATCTGGTTTCAGTCCCTGGAGCCCACCTGGTGGAGGGAGACTGCAGGCTGTCCTCTGACCTCCACATGCCACAGCACGTATGTAGACTCACACACATAAAATGTAACTTCAGAAATTTCACATTTAGCAAGTAACCAAGAAGAGCTAAAGTGCTTTTGTGTTCCTGGCCACTGCACTTCCACCCCTGCTGTCGGATAATGTTTAACTATTCCAGGGCCCACAATGATGGGATGTCTTCCTGGCTCTAGGCTAACAGCCAGGGTACTCAGCCCAAGGGGCTGCTATCTTTTTCTTCTCTTTACACCGCTTTATTACTTCCTCTTCTCGCTTGGTTCTTTAAGAGCCATGAAATGATAGATTCACGTTTACTGAAACCCCAACTGTCACTGCACATCTAGTCCTGACAGTAGCTTGGGGTACCCCCTTGATCAGAGCCGCACTCTACCAAACTGTAGTGTGGTTCCAGCCCCTCCATGGCACCCACAGTTCTTACCCCCTTCTACCTCTCTTAAGAAAGAAGACACAGGTGGCTCAGTGAGCCAAGCCCAATGACCTGAGTTCCATCCCTGGAACCCAAGGTAGGAGGAGAGAAACGACTCCCCAAAGTTGCCCTCTGACCGCACACATGTGCACACGCACACAGAATAAAATAAGATTCTTGAAAGTTTTGGAAAGGAAGATACAGAGACTCAGGCATTTCCACACCTGCCCTTTATTGGACTCTAGATGAGGCTGGCTCTGCCCTTCACAACTTCTCAGACATCTCCCATAGGGTTTAGGAAGGTGCCATCATTCTGTGAAGGCCCAGAGCCTACCCCAGACTTAAGAGTCTTGAGGGAACTGTAGGGAACAGGCAGGGAAGGCAAGGCGCTTCAGTGAAGGGGGCGCTTCAGTGAAGGGGGCGCTTTCAGTGAGGGGGCGCTTCAGTCCCCCTGTGTCTCCTGGGGGCACACTGAGCCCTGAGGACCAGAAACAGTGGGAGACCCCGAGACTGAGCAGCTCCCATCTAGATGGCGACTTTGAGGAGCCGTTTGATGTCTGGCTCTATGTTGATGGTTTGGAAGGTGCGGCTGTAGCGCCGGAACGGCTCCCCTTCTGGACCTATGAGGAACTTCTCAAAGTTCCAGGCCACATCTGAGCGGCGCACCGGACTCCACATGATGAGCTTGGGATCGGTCATGAGGGAGAACGGGTCATCATAAGGGTAGGGCAGCTTGTCTTTCAGGTAGGCGAAGACTGGATGCTCGTTCTGCCCGTTGACCTCACACTTTTGGGTAAGCCTGAAGGTGGGCTGGTACCCACCCCCGGGACGGACATACTTGAGGCTGTTCAGGATCTCTTCATTCTGACAGTTCTCCTGGAGGAGAGGAAAAAAGAGCAGGAAAAAAGAAGAGGAAATCAAGAATCCACCAGTGCAAATCTTTCCTTCCCCAACTCTTCCTCCTTTCTTTCCTTCATGTGTGCAAGCATGTGTTGATTGTACGTGTGTTTCTTCTCCGCTTGCTTTGCCTTACTCTCTCCCAGCCATTGTGTTGTTGGTTTTTTTATTTTACATCTATTTTATAGTGTGTGTGTGTGTACACATCGTGAGTGCTGTGTTGCACACAGAGGTCAGAGAACAACCTGCAGAATTCGCTTCTCTCCTTCCACCACGTGGGTTCTGAGGATCAAATTCAGGTCATCAGGCTTGGTGGCAGGCTTGGTGCCTTCTTTACCCATTGAGCCCTCTCACCAGCCATGGTCTTTGTCTGGTGGTATGCTAGGCTACCTCCAGAACCTCAGAGCAGGGAGTGACACATAATTTCAGGAGAGAACCCACTCTTACAACTGTCCTCTAACCTCTATGTGTGCACTGTGGTATGTGCACACGCCTGCACACACTTTCAATTTAATAAATAAATAAATGTAATTAAGGTTAGCACTTTTGAACAGCTGCTCCTGACCTGAATCCATCCTGAGCAATTAACTGTGTGCTTGGTCCTTCAGAGAACCTTGAGTTCAGGGAAAAGAAGGAAAGAAGCTCAATTTATGCACAGAACTTGCCCTTCTACCTATGTACCTACTAATGCACATGTGTGCATGCTACACACACACATGCATGCACACACACATACAGAGGCACACACTTCCTTTTGCCATTTTTCATCTCCTCTGCCCTGGTTCTGCTCCCTTCTGGTTCTGTGTGTGTTGAGTGTGTCCTTTGCCTGTGCCCTGTGCAGCTCGTGAGTCAAGGGTGAAAGTAAGACCCAGGTGAGTGACAGGTATAGCTTGCAGCTTTCACCCTTTCTTGTCCTAGAACTAAAATGCAAATAGGAGGATTCTCTGATGAAGAAAGACCCCATCCAAGGGAGTCTTTGTTTTCTGGTGCCACCAAGACAAAGCAAGTCAGTGACCAGAATGAGTGCACTCTAAATGGGGGGCCATTAGTGTCCAACAGGATAGAAGGTGACTGCTCTAGAATGGGGTAGGGGAGGTTGTTAAGCAATTAAGTACTTAAGGACAAAGACATGGGTACCTAATTACTCCTTTTATTCTTAACTGCTGTGCAAAGGACCCTTGAACCTCATCTTCGTCCACTGTACTCAGCTAAGAATGCTTTAGCTCAGAACCTGTTCCCTGTTTTTCCTTCACCACTGCCACCCCTGTCCTACCCCATCCCAAATGCCAGTGAGAACCTTTATTTTCCACCCCTCCTCTCCAGGCTGAGAGTCAGCTAGCTCCCTCTGCAAGTGCCTGCCTCTGACCGACTAGAACCATTAACACAGTCAGTCCAGGCCATCCTGACATTTCTGAGCCCCAGCTAATCTCTATTAGACTTATATCTCATAGTGCAACGACTCCTTCCAGCAACTAGCCAGCCACAAGTAAGATGGAAAGTCAGAGGCCCCTCCAGGGAAGTGATGTGCCTCCCATGAGACAAAGTCTGCAAAGGGACTTGCCAGGGAAGGAGCTGGAAGCACAGTGACAGCTGGGTCTCTGGTTTATCCCAGCCACCCTTCCTGTGTCTATCTCCATCACCCTTCCTTACCTTCCTATCACTGCGAGTCAAACTAAGGGGACTCTAATTAGGCAGTCTGCTTAGGAACACCCATCTTGTTTGTACAGGTAAATCCTAAGTAGAAAGAGAATCCCTAAATGATAGCTTGAGGTGTATGGGCTGAAGTTCTGTAATAACTCAACACGTGACTCAGAGAGACAGGTGCATGTGATGCCCAGAGGAGGCGTATGTATGCCACGGACCTTTCCCTTCTTCCACACTCCTTTTCCAATTTGCTGACAAAAGCAAGCCTTTGATTTCAATAATAAGATGGTTTGCATTCCCCCACTCCATCTTTCTAGTTACTCTCATGTGTTTATTTTATGAGCCTCACAATAAACCTATGAGCTAATAATAAAATAATAAATCAACAGATGAGGAAACTCAAACAGGAAGCTAAGGGCATCTTCAAGAGCATCAGGGCCATTAAAGCGCAGGATGCTGCTGCAGGGACTAGGGACTCCCACAACTCGTCAGATTGCTCCCAGTTGTTTGTCTGAGATAGCTCCAGGCCAGGCTGGCCTCGAACTAGCTGTAGTCAGAGGATCACTGTTAATTTCTGATCCACCTCCGTTTCCTATGTGCTGGGACTGTAGGCAAGCTTCCGCAGCAGGGTTATGTAGTGCTTGGGATCAACCCAGCTTCATGTACGCGAGGCAAGTACTGAGCTATTTTCACGCGCTGTTTTTTTTGAGATGAGGTCTTGCCGTGTAGCCCAGTTTGGTCTCAGGCTCACCCCCTCCCAGCCCCCACCTCACGCTGTCATTCTGGGATCACAGGAATGGTCTACCGAGCCAGCTTAGTTTGAGCCTTAACCTTCTGCTTTCTCCACTCATTCATGCAACAATAATTAATGAATCACTTTGCAAAGACACAATGGAGAGACCTGGTAGCAACCCTCAGAATATTCTGGAAAGTCAGAAAAAAAAAAGGCGCACCCTCAATATTTAATCTCAGAGCATAACTACTTCCCTGTGCTATTTTGCATTCACCTGGACCTAGACTGATGAAGCACACTCTTCACAATTCCAGATTTTCCAACATGCATTCACTACATGCTTTATCTCCCTCCAGCGCCAGGGACTCCTCACCTGATGTCCGAATTGGTTGCAGGGGAAGCCGAGAACCACCAGGCGCCTGGGAAAGCGACACTGCAGTTCGTTGAGCTGGTTGAAGTCTCGGGTGGTTGTTCCTCAGAGTGACGCGACATTCTCAATCAGCACCGCCCTGCCTCGGAACGTGTTAAAATCTATCTTCTCCCCATCCAGGCTGATGGCACCAAGATCATAGAAAGACTTGGCGATGTAAGCCATGGCGAAGTGCAGTGAGCCCTACCCAGTCGTGTGAGCCCACTTAAGTCTGGTGGCTGGGTGGGGAGGAGGGAGGAGCCAGGAAGGGCAGACAGGATTTCACCAGGTGCTGTTGGGCATGTCTAGGATGAGTTAGTAAAAACAGGCACCCACCTGCATTCTGTTTGAACAAGGCTGGGGCTCTGCCTGTTTACAGTCTCTAACAAAGCCACCTTCTGTCCCACCCTACTGGCAGCCTGGAAAGAGCCAATTTGATATCTATGAGAGGATGTGAATAATTCACTCTTTGCTGGAAACCAGAGCCTTAAAGGTCAAATAGGGAGGAAAAAAAGGGAGGGAGCGTGCAAGATTGACTCCTGCTTGCCCCAGCACAGTGGTTTTGCCTGGCATAGACATTTTGAAAGCGCATTTATTGAGCGCCAGTCTCTGAAGTGTGAGAGAGGTCAGATGTTCTTAGGTCTGAATGGGTGAAAGATGTATATACTATCGTTATGTTTCTATGCTTTCTAAAGAAGAGTCACAGGACCCTTAGGAGGAGAGCGTCGTTTCCTAGAAGCAATGACTTTCAGTGCCTCTGTTTGCATCAGGCAGAAGGGATGAAGTTGTGTTTGTCTAAGAAAGCCTTTCTGTGAGGGATGTTTCTTGCCCTGGAGAACACTGAGATCTTTGTGCCCGCACTCTACTGTGCCCTACATTAGACTCTCCACCTCCACTCCACACCCCTCCAGCAGCCATGAGGATGGGGTCGCTGCCGGCATAGTGATCAGGAGGAGTCTCAGAACAGATGGTAAATTCTAGGTAGATGAATGGTACCTATCTCCCTCTCAGGCACCGGCTCAGTCTCTGAGATTTCCAAAAGCCTTCTGTGAATATGTGACCATTTCTTCACAGGACAAAATAAACAGGAAGGTGAAGCAGCTGTGGTTACCAAGGATGTCTTCAAAGTCCGTCACTGGTGTGGGGTGGGATGTCTTTGCCTGCTGAGGGCTGTCACTGGGGCTCACTCCAGCAGCTGAAAAGACCATTGTCCAAGCCACCCCCATTATTCGAGCATTGGCCAACTAAATAAGGAGATTTTAAGAAACACTTGACTGATTTCTCCACCTGTAAAGCTATCCATCAGGTTTATCCTGGATAAGGTACATGTTTCCCAGGGTGTTTTCACAGGTACATATCCACTGGGAGCTGTCTCCCAGATCCTAGAAGAGAGTCAGCAAGGCTGAGGCAACTAGTCTTCAGATTTTGACTTATCGAGAGGCAAAGAAACTACGGGCCAGGGAGTGCTCAGAAATTCTGCCTTATAGCTTGTTCCACATATGTTTCAGATTGTAGGGATCATAGTCTCAGCTACAGCTCCCTAAAAACAAGTTTCCATTATCCAAATGGGAACGGAGTCTTGTGATGCCACAAATGGCGTGGCAAGGAGTTAGGTCTTCTGCTGAAACCGCAGAGTCCCCGGAGACAGCCAGTAGGTGTCCCTACTAAGCTGTGGAGTCAGAGGGACCTGGCGGTGATGTAAATAAAAGCTGGATATTAATTTGCCAGGTGTCTCTGCCATTTAGAGCTTCTTCCCCCAGAAGCTCCGGCTTCCGAAGAGATGCCTTTTGTTCACTGTTCCTTTGAAAGCCCTCTTCAAGCGTGCATGAGTCTTGAGTGAGGAACGGGTTTGTACTTTGTTTTCTCCATGAAAATCTAGGGCTTTCACGGGTCCCCTGGATGTCCCCTCTTCTCACAGTAGAGTAAAAATGATGAACTATTCCTAAAGTATTGTCTCCAGATGTGCACACTGCCCCCACTTTCCAAAAGCTTTTAACTTGGGGCACACACTAACAAAGTCTTCCCTGTGGCTTTCTGTCCCAGAGCAATTGTTCTAAGTCTTAGTAGGCAGAAAAGCCTAGGTGGGTGGTTCTCGGTTCTGACTGCAAGAGAATTGCTTATAGAGATTTTTCTAGATAGATATTCCAAAGTTTTTCCATTTAGACTCTAAATCAAGAGAGTCCAAGGCACTGGTTTTTAGTCATAACTGGTTTTTTCCTTAGCCCTTTGTCAAGTCTTCAAAGCTCGTTGAGAACCTGCTTTCTTATCTGTTGAATTCATAAAGATAACCATTCCCTTCCACATAGTGACTCTCCAGGAGTATGGCAAACGGTCTCTCAAGTGCAGTGGAGATTTAGGACAACCACTGCCCTGCTGTTTTATTCTTTCCTTCTACCCACACTCCCATCATTTATCTCTGCGTCTCCACCTCCCTAACACCTTTTCCCATGATCCAATCTGCATCTTCCCCATGGAGTATCCAATGACAAGTCTGTGAAATATTAGCCAGCCCTTCCTCACCTCATGCCTTCAGGAAGGGCCTTCCTCATTCATCCACAACAGAGGGCCACCATTCTGGTGTTCAGCCTCCTCCTCCTCACCCTGCTCCTATAAACTCACAGCAGGGCAGTGGGGGTTTGCTTTGGGCTCTTCTGCAGGTGTCACTAGGGAAGAGGGACCAAGCTCACCACTTCCATTGTCATCTTGCTGTGGCTTTGAGATTCTGTCTTTCACTCTGCCTCCCCTGTCACTACCAAGATCTCAGTAACACCTTCTCCTGGAGATTCATAGGTGCACACATCTGTGGTTGGAAATATTCTTTATTTTTGTAAACATTTGTGTTTAAAATAGATGAATCCTGCTCACAATTCATATAATGGACCCAAGACACAGTACACAAAGTTCACTCATCACAGCCGGGCGGTGGTGGCGCACGTCTTTAATCCCAGCATTCAGTAGGCAGAGGCAGGCAGATCTCTGTGAGTTCGAGACCAGTCTCTTTTACAGAGCTAGTTCCAGGTCAGGCTCCAAAGCTATAGAGAAACCCTGTCTTGAAAAACCAAAAAAAAAAAAAAAAAAAAGGAAGAAGTTCACCTGTCACAGGGAGATGGGGGCTCAGGCGGCAGACCAGGGTGAATTGATCTCTCATGCACAGACAGGCCAGGAAAGCCTACTGAACGGTTCAAGGCCAATGACACAGCCCAAGCCACCCAGAATAGCAGGTGGGGTGAGGCAAATTCAGGAATGGAGTGACCACAGATGCACTCCAGAATCTCAGCTTTCCTTCTTCCGTACTTCAGAGTCCACAGAACCCAACCCCATGTTTTCCCTTTCAGAAGCCTGAGGGTCGTGGAATCAAGTTCTTTCTTGAGGTGTTAGGACAGCAAGACAGTGACACTTGCCAGAGGTTAGAACCAGTGCCCTTGTGTAAATTCTCCTCTTGGACCTCTGGCTGAAGGCAGGCCTGTCCACCTGCTGTGTGATGCTACCTAACTCTTGCTACCCAGGAGTCAGTCCCCAAAGGAGCCACCCAGTCAGTCATGGCCCAGTCTTAGAGCCAGCTCCCTACCTTCCTCAGTGAACAATTCCACAGGAAGCCTGAGCTGCCCTCTCCTGCCGCCCCGTTTCCTAGTTTGCTAAGTCAGGAAGAAATTTCCCGTGAGTCCATCCCCATCTCCCTTCCTGGAGGACTGAAAGGGTGTGGGGCCCTTTATCTTCACATCTGCGCCCTGGATTTGAAAGGTCCTTGGTTGGTAAAAACTCACCCAGGGCCCAGATTTTTTTGTTTTTGTTTTTGCTTTGGCTCCGGCCCCAGCCACGCAGTGCATCTTGGGACTATTCTCTTACCTGAGCTCCTCCCACCTTGGGGAATGTGAGGACGACCCCTAGCGTGGGCTTTTGCTTCTTGTAGAGGCCTCCTTCAAGCTATCCTTGGACCACAGGGAGTTAAAGAAACTTCCTGAGCATGGACCTCTGGAGGAGAGCATCCTTTTTACTCCCTTGGTAGCTACTCGGCAGTTGGCAATGCTACAAGCCTACTTACCAGTTAGAGGGCAAGAGGAGGGAGTCTTGGAAGGCAGACTGCTTCTCTCCCCATGTTTTAAGGCCTATTGCCCACAGACTCTGGGACCCAGGAAAATCTTAACTTCTGAAGGCTGGGTTCAGTAAAAGAACAGTGACTCACCTTTGCCAGGGAGTCTGGGGAAATAGTCTTACACAAGAGGCCCCCCGCTGCTGCTACTACAATCAGTTTCCTGAAGTGCACTCTGCCCTTGTCCTAACCTTACTATCTAGGAGCGAGCCCTTCACAACTGCTTTAACCTTTGTCTAGAGTTAATGGCCGACCATGCAGTGTCTGACCCCAGGATTGCCCCTGTCCCTTAGTGTCCTCAGGCCTCGATCCTCATCTTTAAATTCGGGAATCTAGGTGAAGAGGTCATGTACTCACTGCACGGGAGGTAGAATAGAGGTGACTTGTCCCTGCCACTCCTCATCCTTTTGGTTTTGTCTCTGCTCACAGAGACCCAGTTCCTCACAGAGGCCTGTAGGCAGCCAGGCAAAAAGCAAAGGCAGAGGAGGCCAGCCCAGGTCTGAGGCCCACCAAGTAGTGTTTTCTTCCTATCTCAGTGTTCTACTTTCCCAGGTCACTGGGGAGGCAGCCCATGGCACAAGGAGGGACGGCGGGGAGGGGGAAGAAGCAGCACCCATAGCCCTTAAGCTCACCCCAGAGCAGGGTGGCTTGTCCTCCCTGGGGCAGAGCCTAGGTCCATTCCCTTAGGCAGAGTCAGGAAGAAAGGAAAAGCAAAGAAGGGAGGGAGGGAGAGAGGGAGAAAGGGAGGACCCGCAATAGCAGCCACACAGCAGAACACAGGCAAAGGAGGAAGAGAGACAGGGATGCCAAATACACTGGAGGGAAGTGGGTGGAGGAAGAGCAGAAAGAAGAGAAAAAGCAGAGTACTCGAGATGCACTAAGAAATGAGTCTTCAAGTGGCCTTGACTCCAGCCTTGACCATTGTCCCAGGAGCGTGGGGTGGCAAGATGGTCACAGCACATTCTGGGGTCACAGCGGGCCTGTGGCTGGGAAACAGGCTGAAGGTCACCACTCCAGGAGGGGCTGGGGGCACAGGCTGCTCAGAGCCACAATAGAGCTGCTCACGGGGCCAGGCAGGGGAGTAGCAGCTACTGATTTTCGACAGGGTCATCAAAGAAAGGACAGCAGTAGGCAAAGCCCAGGCTCCCCTGCTTCCACGGGCCTCCTGAGGGAAGGGAGTCGCGGGGGGATTCCACACAGGATCCTCAGCACCAGCAGGTCTTTGAAGAGTTCGCTGGGCCCTCAGGTTTGCCTTCTTCTTCCTCCAGTTCTGCCAATGCTAGCTCATTGCTGGTACGTGTTCGGAGACCATCCAGCTCTTTCCTGTGGGCCTGCAGCACCAGCTCCGTCAGACGAGTGAAGGACTGGGAAGCCAAGGAGCACAAGTTAGTCCAGTGTCCCCATTCTCTGCTTCTGGTAACCCCGCCGCTGCCCAAGGTGGAAGGGGTCTCCCATCTTATCCTGGCTCCTATTTGCCACCTCTTCTACCCATCCCTTCTGGGCTCAGCCAGGGACAGGGTAGCAGTCCTGTGTTCTCACCTCTTTGATGTTGAGGTTGGTGCAGGCACTTGTTTCGTAGAAGTCCATGCCATATTCCTTAGCCAGCTGCAAGACAAGGGCAGTTCTGAAAGAGAGGCAGTGAGGGAAGGAGGCCCGTGCCACCTGGTTTGTGCCTCTGCCATCGTGCTCTCAGTGTGTGCCACGGTGACAGGATGACTCGCATGGGACACTGGGGCTCACTCTAAGACACAGGCTGGCAGAGGGTGGGATAAGATGCTCCACCAATATACCTATTTCACCAAAGTCTCAACACGCACATGCATACACACACACATGCATGCACACACACACCGCTATATCACGACACAAAGACAACAGCATATGGCATCTAAATAAGAAACATGGGCGCTGTGTGCAACGAAGCCAGTCTAGGTGCCAAGCTGCCACCCGGGCACCGTGAAACCCAGAACGAGTTTCTATGACCATTCCCTCCAAGCCCCAGCGCCATTCTCTATTAAAGCGGATGACAGTGTCTGCATCAAGGGTTAGCAAACGATTAAATGGGTCACACAGCTAAGAGCACTTACCACGGTGCCACATGGGTCCTGCTCAGTAAAAACTCTTAGTCTTGTAGGGTTTGCCTCCACTTTTGCATTTTAATGACACTGTATTATTTGTTATGCGCCTCCCTCCCCAAAATCAATTCTATGTTAAGGACTAATAGAATGCTATTGACTGGACAGGCGCTCAGAGGGGGTGGATGACTCTTGCCCCAGACTGCCAGTCTTTCTGTTGTGTGGGAATATGGTCTCCCTGCACGCTTGGAGATGCTTTGACCCTCTCGGCCCCACGGCTTGTCTACCTGAGGGTTCTTCATTCCCACACTTTCCGGTCGTGTGGAGTCAGGAAGTGAGGTCTGCAGGGGTGGAGTGGGAGACCCCTCCCTTATGCAAAATATCAGCTAAGCACGGAGTCTGTAAGAGACCGGCTTCCTCATCTCCACCGCAAAGGTGCGATCCTGAGCACAGCATCATCTTGTTTAAGGGGTCTTGGACCTGCTAGAGTTGCTGCCTAAGAGGTCTTCCTCCCCCCTCCCCCCGCCATGTGGACACCTGGTCATTGTCCTGAGGATCCGAAAGCAAACTCTCAAAACTGTCAGCTCCCCAGTGTTGGAAGGGTGAGAGGACCTGACGATGGTGAGGGGGTCCCCGCTCTCAGGACAGGCGCAGCAAGTTCACGTACCTGCTGCCCTTGCTCTCTCCCCACCTGCCGCTTCTGCTCTTCATCAGCCTTATTTCCTATGAGGATCTTCTGGACTCCTTCCGGGGCATACTAAGGACAAGACAGAGACGGGCCTAAGGGAGTGCTCCTCTTCATTCCCAGCTCCCCCATACCGTCTCCACTGGCCTCTAAACCCCCAAGCCCAAGAACCCTAGGGACAGAGTAGCTGACTGGGTACAGAGAGCAGGCTACCAGCATACAAGAGCCCCAGGACCCTTATCTGTGGTTTTGTTTTCCACAATTTCAATTACCATCAGTCAGCCCTGAACTAAAAATATTAAATGCAAAATTCCAGAAATAAACAATTCCTAAGTATTATATTATATTATTATAGCACATTGCAATTTTGCTATTGTTGCCGTTATTTTTTTTTACTTTGTCTAATTTATATATTTTGCCACAAGTACTCAAGACTAGGGAAAGCTAACATATAAAGGGTTTGGTACTATCTGTCCTTCTCAGCTTCCATTGTGAGTCTGAGAATTGAGCGTCATGAAGACTAGAATACCATGACTGACCCCAAGAATGTCACAGGGACAGCTTAGGGCAGGAGATGCTAATACAGATGCCTCGTTGGACTGAACAAATGGTGTCTGAACTGCAAGGTTTGGGGACCCAAAGAGCTGAAATGGTTTCCCAAGGCTTCCTCCACCATGTGCAGAGGCAGGTCTGGTAGCCCAGACTTGTAATTAGATCCGGGCCTGAGGTTTTGAGGAAGACGCTGCCCATGAAGCAGTCTTGGGACTAATGCATGTCCAAGAATGAATGGCACAGCTACGGAAGCCTAAGAGGGCATTGCACATGAGGGTAGGGAAGGTTCGGCTTTTTCCACACAGCTTACCCAAAGGTCTCTATCCAAAGTCATAAAAGACAAGACTGTGTTGGCCAACCGTGAGAGCTTGTTTTACCCCCGGGCCCTTGTTTTGCCTTTCCCTGAGGTGCCTTCCCCCAATCCCATCAGTGAGGCAGAACCTCCTACCTCATCCACGTCACTGACCCACTTCATGATGTGCTGGTAGGAGCGCTCGCTGCTAATGTCATAGACTAAAAATATTCCCTAAGAGGGGGAAAAAAGAGAGAGACAGACACAGTAGAATGTGCAGACATGGGGCCAGACCAGTGGTCCTTCTATGTCCAGCCCGCTCTCCCTTTTCTCTGCCTACAGTGAGGGCTCCTCAGCATGCAGACACGCTTCCTTTCCCCTCAGATGTTCACAGCTGCCACTCTGTAGGCCCCTCACGGAATTCTTAGATAGGAAGACAGCATGTGAGTCCAGACAGAAGGGGGAGGTGTTGTGGGAATTCATTCAGCCAATAGCTTTTTAGATACCAGCCTATTAGGGCAGGGTCTGAGGTACTATAAGCCCAGACAGGAAGCGTCCTCAGCCCTTTTTCCTTTTGGTGGTTCGAGTTTGGTTTGCAGCTCCCAGCGCCCACAGAACAGAGGAACACAGGGGCTCTCTTACCGTGAGTGTTCCCCAATAAGCATTGGTTAACCCTTTATTATGGGCTCTCGGGGACCTTCCTTTAACTGCGCAACACATGAGTTGACCTGAGTCTTTGGCTTGGGGTAAAGGGTCAAGAGTGGAGGGTGTGTGTAGGAGTGATGAGCCAGCTACACCAAGTGGTCTGTGACTAACTGAAGAACAGAGTGAGAGGCTGGGTTTACCCAGCAGGCAATCTGCGGACCCTGTTTAGAGACACAGGCATCTCAAACACCACACTGGAAGTGTGGAGAGCAGCTTCCCAGCTCTACCCCTGAGATGGTGACTCACCTGGGCCCTCCGATAGTACTGCTTCGTGATGGTCTGGTACCTCTCCTGCCCTGCTGTGTCCCTGCAAGAGAAAACCAATCCCTCAGAAGAGACCTTGGGGACAGACAATGAGGGAGGCGCAGGAGCTAGGATCCCCTGTATCCTAGGAGGAAAAGCTGGGGAATTTCAGGGTAAAAACTTAATAGTTCTCTAATCCCCAAGAGTACAAAACACACCGAGTCTGCAGTGAGAGGCCTGGTCCTTGATATGGGCACAGGCAAGGCCAGCAGGGCCTCGGCCTCTTCTCAGAGGTACCCACAGCTCTCCAGAACTCAGCGACTGTGATGGGAGGATGTCTTACACACCCAGTGTCCAGGGCATCGCTAAAGGCAGTTCCCATGGCATTCTAGGATTGAGAGGTAGCTCCATAAACTGGTGAGGGTTTCTAAGACCTTTAAGGCCAGAAAGCCACAGCAGCCCCTGGTGGCCAAAAGTGGAAACTGCACTATGTAGTACTGAGGCATTCTGAAAAAACAAAACAAACCGGTCCCAATCTAAACCGGGGAGTGGCGCTTTCTGCCACAGTGGTACCGCTCCACAGTAAAGCCCAACTCAGAGGGACACCCACAGCGCTTATTTTCCTAGCTCCTAATTCCTTTCCTTTGATGACTTCCCATCAATCCCATAGTTTGCTGAGACTAAGGTTCATAGAACAAGGCATGGGTGTTTCTGATCTCACTCTTCACTGAGATATCCCAGTTACCCCAGATGAAGCTTAAGAGGATTTTATAAATGACAGTATACTCAGGCACAGCTCAGAGTCCCCCCCTCCTTTCCTGGCCTCCTCCTGCTGCCCAACTCACCAAATCTGTATCCGCACTTTGATGCCGTCGACTTCGATGGTCTTCATCTTAAAGTCGACACCTGGAGAAAGTGTGCACGTTAGGAAGGGGGCTCCCTAGAAGAAGGCCTGAGATACCCACGTGGAAGGGCTTTCGCTTTGACCGGAAGCAAGGACCTTGTCTAACACGTTTACTAAACAGACCCTAGAGAGGCACCTAGAGCTTTGGATGAGGCTTTCATTTCCTCAGCAGTGAAAAGTGGGAACATCGCAAATCATCTTCGGGTTGCTAAGAAGACCCTAAGCCACAGCGCTGGCCCGCAACACTCCGCTGCAGCCCTCATTGACCCAGTGCGGTGCGTGGTAGGTACACAAAGCCTGTCAGCTGACGAAAGGAAGAAGCAGGAAGGCACAGGAAGCCCCGGTTCTCGGGTTTCTCTGCCCAAGGCTCTGAAGAGCTGACTTCCAGTCACACCAGATTTTAGGGCCCAGAGCAGAAACACCTGAGGAGAACTACAAGAAGAGTCAGCGCCATCAGCCACAGCAGGCTTAACTGCGCATGCGGACAGGACAAAGAGAGATGCCTGGATGACCAGGCCTTCTGCCAGCTCAGTGTGCCCAGTGATTCAAGAGCGGGGTCTAATGCGGTAAACTGGCAGGTTTGTGTATTTCCTGACAGCAGGTCACAGGGTACCCTAATCCACAGTCTTCAGCTGGGGAACATGGGAAAGGTACAATGTGGCCTGTCCATCACCAGCTGCATCCCAATGGTGCCAGCATTTGCAACACTGCGGCCATCTACTGCCACATGTGGGCTTTGCTGAGCAGCAAGGCATGGTCCCTTATCTCCCCTGTCCCTGGCTTCCACAAAGCCAGACATCACAGTCAGCCTCTTTCCTCCCACTAAGAGCAATCATTGTTTAATTAGAAGGGAGAAAAGGCTTCAGAATGGAAGACCTGAGCTAAATCAAGTCGGTCAGATGTGAATCATTTGTCGCCTGCCTGAGCTGATTCATACCTACTCAGCTGTACTTTTCCAAATGGCATTCGTCCCTGTGTAAAGAGAAAGGGTGACGAAGAGGAAGAGGACAAAAGGAGAGGGACACCTGGCCCTGGTGGGAGGCAGCAGCCAGCATCCTCCCTCCTTGGACAAATGGTTATAAAGAATTGGCCTCTCCCCAGAGCCTGACACAGGAGGTAATCAAGAATCACGAAGTTCTCGTTGTTTCAATGTACGGTACCTTCTTCCAAAAAGGAACCTACCTCACCCTCATAGTCTGGGCAAGAACATGCCCTGCTCAAAGTAGTCCCAGGAGAGGAGGGAGGTAGATGGCTTTACTGCCTCTATTCCTGAACATCTGTGACAGTTGCCTTTGTGCCCTGCACAGGTCTCCGTGTGGGCATAGCAACGAGGACACAAGGTCCCTTCCCTTACAAAGGCCCAGATGCACATAACCTGCCTGAGGTTGGCACAGCATGTATCAAGTTTCCAATTGTCAGACTGTACTGCTTCCTGGAGGGACTGAGGGGAGAGTTATGTGTTAGCATGTGACCTCCACAGGGAAACAGTAGTGATAGCTAATATTGACAGGCTCTAGGATATAGATCCTGGGATCACAAGCCTCTAGGAGTGCCTGCAAGGGGGTCTCTAGACTGTATCAACGGAGGTAGGACGATTCACCCCAAATGTGGGTGATACCACTTCAGGGTTGGGGGTCCTGGGCTGACTAAAAATGGGAAGGCAAGCAGGGCAGGAGTATTCATCTCCTTCTGCTTCCTGCCTGGAGATGCCATGCGATTCCTGTCACAGTGTCAAAGATGTAAAAAGAGAAATCTTCACTGTTTCATTTTCTGGTTTCCTGGGAGTCCTTGAAAGGAAGGGCTCTGCTGAGAGGGGAGCTTCCAGTGCTAAGGAGACAGTTTCCTTGGGAGAGAGGAGGGAGGAAATGAGGCAAAAGCTGTGAGAAGGGGCAGGAGGGGTAAGCAGATGAGGAGTTCTAGGAGCGAGTGCTGGGTCCTGATTAGCTCACTTCAGAGCTGCATGGGCCAGAGTCAAGACTGGGCAATTCTGGGGATCCCAGCCGTCTCCCCTCACAGATGGCACTGCAGCCTAGCCACTCTCAGTTTTGTTTTACTCTGTCTGAGAAATAAAGGATTCCCACTTGGTCTATCTATACGCAATCAAGTATGAGGGAAGGAATAGTCCGTGTCTTCTGAACAATTTTTCCCACCTTTAAATATAAAAAATTTATATTTATAAATATAATCTCCAATGGCATGTACTCACTCTTTCTCTATGTCCTCCTACACCCAGAACTTCCACTGTATCCATCCTACCAACGGAACCCTGGTCTAATGCCACGCGCTGACCGCAGCTCTCGCTCTATCCCGCATGACTGTTGGGTTTGTTTGTTTGCTTGCTTTTCCCATTGCAAGACAGAATCAAAACTCCTGCCTGACAGAGTCCCCTGGAGACTCAAGCTTTCCTACCTCAGCCCTATTGGCTGCTGGGCCAGCTACTTATTCAGCCACATCCTCCTGCGACCGTCCTCCCTAGGAAGTCTTCAGCCCCTGAATGCCATCTCCCCATGCAGACTCTCCGACTCTCTGCAGAGTGTTCACAGCCTGCCTCTCAGGCCTACCACCTCCCGTCCTTCCTCACACAAGAGTCCTCCCTCAGGCTCCTCCTCCTAACAGGAGGCTCCTCCCTGTTGCTGCTTTTGCATCTTTTAGGAAGAAGGGATAGTGTCCATCTACCTCCACCCCAGGGCTCACTCCTGCCTGGCCCGAGACAGTGTTAAACCGCACACAGATTGGAATTCAGGAGTTGTGAGGGGAAGCCTGAGGAGTTGTATCAAAGCCTCGGGAGAGAGGAGGCATGGATTGTAACTTGATCGGGAGCTCATAGGACAATAGTTTCCAAAGTGTATTCTGGGACTTGGAGCCTTATAGTATCACCTTGGATTTAGAAAGGCAGAAGCCTGGGTCCTGCTTCAGACTTGAAGAATCAGGGCCCCGGAGATGTGAGACCCCGCTGTCTGTTTCAGAAGCTCCCAGGAGATTCCCGCACATCTTAAGTTTGCCAGCCACGTGGCTCAAAAGCTTTGCACCTGAACCGCCAAGGAAGGCGGCGGCGCGGGCAGTCTCTCTCAATGTGTATTTTGCAGATCCTTGGCTAAATTTAGAATCACCCAGGAGATTCCTTTTTCATTTTAATGCAGCTACCTTGAAACATAAATAATAAAATTAAGGAAAAAAAAAAGAAATATAAGTACCGTAACCGGCCTAAATCTACCCAGTCAGAATTTAATTAAGGCCTGGAAACTGTATTTTTAACAGCACTGTGTAGGACAGCGGTTCTCAACCTTCCTAATGCTGCGCTCCTTTAATACAGGTTCCTCATTTTGTGGTGACCCCACCACCACCACAAAATTATTTTCATTGCTGCTTCAGAACTGTAATTTTGCTACTGTTATGAATCATAATGTAAATATTTGTGTGTTCCCAATGGTCTGAGGGTCATTTGACCCCCCCCAGAGGGTAGCAACCCACAGGCTGAGAACCACTAGTGTAGCATATGGCAGGAAATTAGCTAGAGGGAAGTCTGAGAACATAACGTAGAGGATGAGACATTACTCAGCCCTGGATTCAGAAAGACCTGGGTCTGAATCCTGAGTTGGGAGCTTAACGTATGACTGTAGAAAAGTCATTTCTCCCAGTTTCCATTTTCTTATCACTAGAATGGGAATCCCACTTGCCTCTCAAGGTGTGCTGTGGGCGTACGTAAACAATGAGTACCTAACATGCAGCTCACAGAGGTGCCCATTCCCACGATGGTGAACTAAATGCCAGCGTTCCCCACAGGCTCAGATGTTTGAATGCTTGGTTCTCAGTTGGTAGCACTGTTTGGCTAGGCTTTAGGAGGCGTGGCCTTGCTGAAGGTATGGGCATTGAGCTTTCAAGGCCTGAGGTCATTACCAGTGAGTACTCTCTGCTTCCTACTTGCAGTTCAAGATGTGAGCCCTCAGCTTCTGCTCTAGCCATTATGTCTGCTACTAACCATGGTGGAGTCTGATCCCTCTGAGATCATAAGTCAAATAAACTCTTCCTTCTCTAGGTTGTGCTGGTCACAGTGTTCTATCACAGCAGCAGAAGTTACTGGCTCATCTACCTTCCCTCTACAAATAAGACTCTTGGAAGCATGGAGCTGGAAACCTGAGAACCCACCACAAATGGGATTTCACCAGCAGCAGGAACCTCATGAGATGCAAATTCTCGGGGCCCAGACCTGTCAGATCTTATGTGTGCTGAAGTAGCCAATCCCCAGGCAGAACCACACCCAAGGCTCTTAGTAACACTTATCTTTATATATATTTTTTAAAAAAAGATGTCTCTTGGCTACAGAATCCCAGGGAAGCACGTAGGTGTGGAGGTTGCTATTGTAAGATGTGGAGAGATCAATCTATTCATGCCCCCATGCCCTATAGCTGAGTCAGAACTGGAAAAACCTGTCTCAAAATCTGCCCAGGATGTTCTTGACTCAGCCAGACACTTCCAACTCTTTGAGGCTGAGGAATCATGTTGCTTATTTGTTTACACTTGGTCTGATAGCTTGAGGCCCTCAGAAGTGAGGAAGCGGGCATGCACAGGGCAAGCCGGTAGCTATGGTCCCAGTGTCCACAACTCCCCTCCCATTCATTTGCTAAGATGCAGTGATGCTGGGAAAATGCTTTGGTGAGGTAATTCAATCAGGTCGACAAGGGCCCTCAGAACTGAGACTAGAGTCCCTTTTAAAAGAGACCTCAGGATGGTGCACACCTTTAATCCCAGCACTAGGTAGGCAGAGGTAGGTGGATGAAGGATGAATTTGAAGTCAGCCTGGTCTACCAAGTCTACATGGTGAGACCTTGTCTCAGAAAACATAAAGCAAAACAATAACAAAATACATTTAGAGATAATAATAATAATGATAATGATGATAATAATAAAGAGCCCCTGGGCAGTTAGCCCCTTTGCCTTCTGCCATAGAAGGAGCCATCTTTGTAGCAGAGGGAGTCCTTAGCCGGCAATGAATCCGCTCACACCTTGATTTTAGACTTCCCAATAATCCCCTAACTATACATTTCTGTTGTTTATAAATTACTGGTCAAGCTGGGCGGTAGTGGTGGCCCATGCCCTTAATCCCAGTACTCAGGAGGCTGAGGCAGGGGGAATCTCTGAGTTTGAGGCCAGGCTGGCCTAATACAGAGTAAGTTCCAGGACAGCCAGGGCTACACAGAGAAACCCTGTCTTGAAAAACAGAAATAAATGACCAGACAAATGTTCTTTGTTACAGCATCCCTCATTAGCATCCACTATACTTTCTTCAGGGAACCCTTTGTTCCTGGAGACAGTCAATGACTCCAGTAATTCATCAACCTGACGGAATCATTTCTGTGTCAGCAAGCTGTTGTCCGTCGTGGGTCCTGACACAGCCGGTGTCCTTCCCGGCTAAAGCCGCAACTCCATAGCCTCTGCTCAAGGGTGCGCCTTGTGGAGAGGAAGCTGCTGACCGGACCACTGGTGATTCACAAGGTGGCCTAGCCATCACGCAAGGAGGGCTAGCTAACTAACTTCAGGCCAACTCCCTCTGAACCAGCACAGTAGTAGCACACACACTTGGAGTCTCAGCTACTCGGGAAGCTGAGGCAGGAGAATTGCTGGAGCTCGGGAGTTCGAGAGTGGTGTAGACAGCATGACTTTTGAGAAATCCCTTTGAAAGAGAGAAGCCAGCCAGCTTCCTCCAGATGAAGGCTTACCCAGGTCACATCAGGAGGAACGTGGCGAAAAGGAGGCAAGAGAGGAGCAGAGATGCCTAAGGACCACGCTGGCTGCAGCTGGGGTTGGTGGTGCTAGACCATGGTATCTGAGTCAGTTCAGACCCGGCTTCAAGTTCAGCCTCTGAGTATCTGTATAGCCATGCCACTTCCCTTTGGGATATCTATGAGTGTCTCAGGACTTCCAAAGGAGTCACAGCCTGTGACTGTTCACCGCCGCCTAATGGCTTCCCACGCTGGTAGGCAAGGCTTCAACCATGGCATTTGGAAGAAGAGTCAAAAAGAAAAGACAAAACAAAACAACAATGTTCCCTATCTTGGCTGCCTCCTACTGCCATCTTCAAGCCCTGTCTAGGTAAATAGCACCTAAAAGCCTGAGAGCATATTTTGTGTTTCAAACTTTTTATTATTGTTGTTGATCGCTTTGTTTTTCAAGCCTTTGCCTTTGTGTAAGCACGGTATTGGGTGTTAGGATTCAGGCATTATGCTGGCCTGTCACCTGGCAGGATGCACTCGGGCAGTACCCTGGCTAGCCCAGGGTTCTATGATGCAAAAGGTCCCTTTAAGGGACAAGCTCCGCCTATTCTCACTCTCCCTTTCTTGCTGTTCTGCTGAAGAAGCAAGCAGGTCTCTCCCTCTCTTCCCCTTCCCTTCTCCCACGTTTCTCTGAATAAAACTCCCCACGTAAGCTCTGTCTGCATGCTGTGTCTGTCCCTCACCGGCCGCCAAGGTCCGTCTCGCACAGAATCATATCACTGGGAATAAAACCCCTTTCCCAGAGAGCATAACGAAGGACATATGTGCACCTGTCAATCAGGTACAGAGGCCTGTTTCCTGCCATCTAACAATGCCAGGCACAGGGTGATTGTGAACGGTGCTGCCCTCACCATGTGGCCGTGGCCTAGGGAACCCCAGGCCTCCTCTCTTCCTTCTGGGTCCTGGCTGCATTGGCTCTCCCCACAGAGCTCCAGTCTCCCACAGTACCGTCCAGAGACTGCCTGGCCAGAGTGTGATGATAGTATAGCCATCAGAGACAGGAAAGACAGCCAAGGCTCTTCTCTGGGCACCTACACGTGGGGCAACACGGGCCAGGCAAGAGGCAAGGCCTGGTGCTGACTTGGTTTCAAAATTATCCTAAGGGTTTGCCGGCTCTCTCATCTAGCAACGAAGGTGAAGGCTACAGAAAGAGCAACAGGGCTTAACCGGGACTCTTCCTGCCCACTGCTGAAGGTGCCAAGGGCAGCCCTCAGAAAGGCATGCAGGGACTGCGGTAAGAACACCATGGGTGGTCAAGGTTCGCTTTCCGGTTCTGCCTTCATCACTAGATAGCACGTGGTCACGGGAGGGCTGGCTAATCTCTCCAGGCCATGGGCTTCCTCCCCTGTTAGTGGAGGAGGACAATCCCAATGTCAGAAGATTCCTGTGAAGAGCTTGAGATACTGGATAAAACCCTCACAGGATCCGGCACAGGGCTTTATGACATGCTAGCTGAAGACCTTACCAATCTCCCTAGAGAGAGATGGAAACTGTCCTGGTTAGTCTGTTTGTTTTCCAACGTGATACAACCTAGAGTCACCCGGGAAAAGGGAACCTCAGGTGGGGATCTGCCTTGTTCAGATTGGCCTGTGGCCATGTCTGTAAAAGTCTGTCTTAGCTGGCGATAGATATGGCAGGGCCCAGCCCACTGTGGTCAACACCATCCCTAGACAAGTGAGCCTGAGCTGTGTAAGAACACTAATGGGGCATGAGCCGGCGAGCCAGTCAGCACGCAACATGCCTCCATGCTTCTCTTTCAGTTCCTGGTTGAGTTCTTGCCCTGAATTCCCTCAATGATGAACTGTGACCTGGAAGGGTAAGCCACACAAACCTTTCCCTTTCCCAAATTGCTATTGCTTAGAGTGTTTCATCACAGGAACAGAACAGAAACCAAGAGACATAGCCCGGGCAACGGAAAGAACTCTAGGAAGCTAGGGAGGAAAAGGGAAGCAGAGCAGAGCTCTAGGCAAAGCAAAAAAGCAAAGACCACCAACTGTGGAACCCAGGGGGTCCCCAGAGTCTGGCAAAGCCAATATGAGTATCAGCAGCTGCCTCCCTCCAGCCGGCACCTCCTGGGTTAATTTCGGGTGCCAGCTTGCCTGTCTACCAATGCCACATGCTTGAGTGGAAACAGGGCTGTCTCTGGATGCCAAATGTTATCACCACAATCAACCATAGCCTAAAGGGCCAGCAGCGTGACCTGAGCCTTTTCATTAGCAATGAGACGCCACATAAGGCACAATTTAATACAACTGAAACCCAAGGCAGACACCCAATCTCTGGGGCCATGCTGGCTCCAGTTACCAAGCGTCAGTCCCGTGAATGCCCTCATTCTGCATGCTGGCATGAAACTGGCATGCTCCGGGCACATGCCGTTCCTGCAGGTTGTATCAGGAGGTCACTTCCAAACAGGTCACCTGACCAAACAGGTCAACACTAAAACAGGCTTTAGGTAGAGACAGAATCAGTGGGGAGGTGGCTGGCTAACTCCATACAGACATCAGGTAATCCCCAACTCAAAACTACCTCTCCATCAGGCAGTGGTGGCACATACCTTTGCCCTTAATCTCAGCACTCAGCAGGCAGAGGCAGGTGGAGCTCTGTGGATTCAAGGCCACCCAGGTGTACAGAGTAAGTTCTGGGACAGCCAGGGCTGTTACCCAGAGAAACCCTGTCTCAGAAAAACAAAAATACCAAAGCAAATCAAACAAACAAAAAGACCTGCCTCTGAGCAAAAAGCTCCTCAGGTGACTAATAACGCCACCCCATAAGTGAAGGATGTGAGAGCGAGAATTACACACTGAGAGAACTCAGAGGCTGAGCCAAGAGCGGATTCAAGACAAAGGCCGTCAGCACAGTCATTCCAGGGAAAGGAAGAGGACGTTGTGTCCCAACCTGTCACTGGCTTCCTCCTGCTTTCTGTCTGGTGACTCTTACCTCACTCTGTCCTGGACCACATGCTGACTGACTTTCTCCTCTATGGAACCATCCCTCACTCTGGCTCTGTTCCGAGGGAAAGGTGCACACAGACCTCAAGGCAAATGCATTGGCCACCATCACACCGTCTTGCTCTGGGAGCGTCAGGAAACAGACACGTCAGAGGGTGCCCTGGTCTAGCCAGCATCCCGATCCTCTTCCTCCAAGGCTGTGTTTCAGCCTCCAGAGTACTGGACTCAAGGCTCTGACTCAGTTGTCTGCCCACTGGAAATTCTGGAAGTCTCACATATTCTAGCTGTTCCAGCTGCTCTTTTTTAAAGCTCAAACACACACACACACACATACTTGTGTGTCCTCTAACACACATCAATAAAAATTGATTAAATTTTTTATTACATGCTTATTGTGTGTGTGTATGAATACCCATGTGCGCCATGGCACACATGCATGAATGTGTGTCTGTGTGTGCACATGCAGCTTTCGCATGTGACACCTTGCAGAAGTCAGTTCTCTCCTTCTCAGCGTCCGAACTTGGGTCAGCCAGCTTGGCAACAGGCACCTCTACCCACTGAGCCATCTCATCTGCTCTTAAAAAAAATTTTTTTAAAGTAAAAGATTAGAAAGGAGTGGTAGACCATGATCATAACTTGAGGCCTTTTCTTTTACTCGAAAACATAAGCTCAGTCTTTGGGAACATCGGAGCCTAGGGTCTACTATCAGGTAGAGGAAGTCTCCCTGTCAAACACTGACCCTCATGAGACTGGAAGGACTCCCAGGGCTAGAGTCCAAAAAACTTCTTACTCCATGGCTCCCTGGCTGTTGACATGGTCTAGCAAGGTCACTCCAGCTGCCTGGCTGAGTTGAAGGACATCATTTTACCCCCGGAATCCTGATTAATAAGCAACACCAACTTTAGTCTAAAATAACAAGCTCTCATACTTGTATATCCCAGAGAACTTCTCTCACACGGAGATCATGGGAGCCACTGCCTCCTTCCCTAACATGTCTGATTTCTACTATGGAATGTATCTGAGCAAAAGGGCTAGATGCTACTAGAAACAGGTGACCCGTTGCAGAAGTCCTCCCCACTCCTCACAGCCCTACACATGCCTAGCTACTAAGTTTCTCATCGTCTTATGAGTCCCCAAAACACAATACTACCCTTTGACTGTCCTGCGGAAGAGTCCCCTAGGAAAATGTATTCATTCATTTGTTCAAATAAACTCTTTATAAACGCTTACTGTGTGTCTGGAACTAAGCGAGGTGCTCTGAAACAGGCAGCGAATGCAGTCTTGAGCTCTGAGAACATTCATTCTAGCCGAATAGACAGATGCTGAGGAAACCAACCCAATCATAATTTTAGAGGGTAATGAGGGTCAAGACGTCAGAGGGGGTTAAGGGAGAAGGGGCGACAAGTCACTAAAAGTGGCTGTTGAGAGGAGCTCTCTCAAGGTAGTGGTATCTGGATTGAGGTCTCAGTGCCAAGAGTGTACAACAGAGAGTGCTAAAGGACCAGAGCTCCAGGCAGAGGAGGCACAAGCATCTATCTGCAGGCAGGAATATGTTTTGGTCAAACTCACAGTTCTTGGGAAAGAAAGAGAATAGGGGCCACCATTTTCCTTTCCTCTATTATAAAGAGGGAAAACATGCCAGACTCTTACATCTTGTTGGGTCTTGTGAGGACTCTCACAAATGTATCTGGGCACATGTATACTCACTCACATGTGGGGGTGGGGGAGGAGGAAAGGAGAGAGGGAAGGAAGGAGACTCTGACCCTAACAAATCCAGCAGCAGTGGAAAGGTAGGGATGCTCTGGACACAGCCAGGAAAGGCTATGGTGTGGCCTCGCTGGTCCCAACAAGCTGGGGGGAAAGCTTCCACCCTGCTTCCTCTAGCAACTTCCCCTGACCTCTGTCCCAGGAGGAACTGACTTAGCCTTCAAGAGCCTACTCAAATGTCACTCCTGTGAGGACTTATCAACCTGCTCAGGAGGGAGTCCCCACTCGGTGAGTTCAAAGCATTCGGACATCCCATCCCTGTTACACAGGAACATCCTGGCTGGTTGGAAGCCTCACTCCCAGTGACCCTGTGAACTCCTGGAAGGCAAAGCAGCATCTTATTTCATCCATCCTCTCGTTGCTTGGCAGAAAGGGAGGTTCCTTCAATAATATTCAACGAAGTTGAATGCATGCAAGAAAAAAATGAATGGGAATGTGAGTGACTGAATTCATGGACGGATGTGTATCTGCCAGGAGCAAGGTGCAGCCAAGAGACCAATTTTAATCAAGGAAGAGCAGTCGGGATAGCGCACATTTCAAAGCCAATGGCTGGCCTCTAGATCATGGTGCCCATCAGTGTTCTCAGTTATCTCCATCAACATGGTAATAGAAGGGTAGCCCTCGGATCCCATCCTTCTGGTCCCCATCTGGCTTCCTCAGTCTGTCCCAGATTTCCCTCAAGGGATGTGCAGAGGAAGCAGAGCCCTCTTCCGGGCAGGGGAGGTGTATACTCTCTTCTCTTTGACTTGCAGGAGAGAGAGTCCCTTTAGAAGCCTTTGCCGGGGATTCTGGGATGAAGGGACTGCCCAAAGGCGCGTTGGAAGCACTTAAAGGGAATGGGTTACCTGCAGGGGAGCCAGCAGTCACTGCTTGTCCTAAACATCTTTCTAAAATAGGGTGGATGATTAGCTTCTACCTCCCCAGCAGAAGGAATCAAATGTAGAGGAAGCCCTGGACCCTCCTTGACTGAATTCACCGAACAGACACATGAGTCAAGGAGAAGCCAGATTTGTTCAGGAAAAGTAGCAGTTTTACAGGGGAAGCAGACACAAGTATTAGATTACAGAAGTAGGCCCTCTGAGAAGACCTGGCAATTGGGATGGAAGGGTAAATGGCCAAATATCGACTTCCTGTGTTATAAACCGCATTACCAAATTGTCTGTGCAGAGGGAGGAGAAGGAAAGGGCAGAGCCAGGGAGTGTAGGGAGGCAAGAAAGAAATGAGGTGCTCAAAGCCCTGGGTGAGCCAGCACATCTGTGAGCGTGGTACAGATGCGCAGGTCAGCAAGACCTTCCTCAGGTCTCAGCTGTGTTCCTCCAGGGATGGTGTCCTTTGGGGGAAAGGTGGGAGACTGGGTCTGTGCCTGTGCCAAAAGGAGGAAGGACCAGAATGGAGACTAGATGGCTGAGAAAGAGTGATACCTGGTAGGGGCCCCAGCCTGAGACAGAGCCACCTTTGTCCTCCCGGGTGACCTCCTTACTAACACTCTTCCTTTAGAGATGCTGCCAGCACTAGAGCAGGAGTATTGAACAGGGGTAAGATACACTGAGCCTGCAGCCCTGGGATGGCAGACAGCTCCCCAATTTCACCCCATTCATTTAGCACTGTAACCCCAGTGTCAGTGTAAGACCTGACATCGTGGTTGGTTGTTTAATAAATAGTACCCAGAGGGGCCAGGGAAACAGCACAGTTCGTAAAGCATAAACCGCACAAGCCCGAGAATCTGAGTTCAGGCTCCAGCATCTAGGCAAAAGGCCAGGTGTGGCAGCGCGTGCCTGGAATCCCAGTGCTGAACAGGCAGAGACAGATTGGGCTCCCCTAGCTAGCAAGCCTCGCTGAATCAGTGTGCCCCAGGTCCCGAGGAGAGAGCCTTGTCTCAAAAACCAAGGTGGATGCTCCGAGGAATGACATCCAAGGTTGACCTCTGGCCTTCATGGGTACCTGTGTATAGATCACAGACCCAAAATAGCATCCAAATGATTGAGCCTTCGAGTGATGGGCAGGATGACGTCATAGCCCATTATCGACTGTTTACTCATCTCCATGACATTCGTATGAGCTAGGAATAATAAGAGTGACAGCAGCTACAATTTTATGGAGGACTCTCCCAGTACGTTGTATCTATTAACCTCTATAATCTCCCAGGCAACCATTAAGAAACGTTCTGCTGTCCGCTGTTTGGAACTGCAGAACTAAGCGCTGAGATCAAGTGAGCGTTTGAAGGGCTCGGGGGCAGGCAAGGCAATGAGCATGTGCAGGTCATTGCCCGCGCTGTTTCCATTCTACCAAGTGCTTTTTATCTTCCCTCCTTTCTATAAGGCCTGGAGAACGGAATAGGGGGCGGTGGGTCTCAGGCTGCCCTAGATCTGCGAAAATCTGACAAAGCCATGACCCTCCCAGAGTGACACTGTCTTCGTTCTCAGTTCCTTGGCCTAGAAACCTGCACATCTTGGGGTCGCAGCACCCAAACATTTGCCTGGTGTCTGTCAGGTCGCTTAGATCCAGGATCAGATCTAGCTCTCCTGGGTCTTCCTCCTCTTTGTCCCCCCCCCCACAAGTCACCACAAGCACCTGCCTTAGGCAGTCAGAGCCTGTTCCAGTTTTCTTCTAGAGGCAGGTGGCTACGGCAACCAGAGAAAACAGCCTTGAGTTGAAGCAGCTGGACCGGTCCAACTAGGAAAAAGTGGTGGCCTCTCCTCACTGGAAAAGGGGAGAAGCCTGAGGGTGGCTTTTCAAACAAAAGGCCCAGAGACTGGCGAGACTACTCCAGAAGGACCCAGGAACCATCATCCCCTGGGAAGTCCCCTCAAGCTAGCATTACACTACAGCCCTGGCCACGGTAAAGGAGATGCCTGAACACCAACATCCACGGAAGAGGTCTCCCAGCCAGGCCCGACAGCCCAGGTAACAGGATAGGCTTTACTTCTTTCAGAAGTGCCAGGCTGCCGGCTGGAAGCACTTCCTATTTCAAGAGAGGAAACCAAACCACAAAAGTGAAGGCGTGGGCACCTCTGCTTGGTCCCAGAGGAGTGGAAAAGAGCTAAGTGGCTCCTCCTAACCGTGACAGCAGCAGACCAAGGTGCACATGATTTGGCCTCACCTCAAGTTACTGAAGGTTTAGGAGACAAAAGCAGAACAGAGGAATGTTCTTGCTCCTAAAAGCTCCCTTCTGCTGCAGCCAGACTGCCCAGAGTCCCATGGACACCCACTCACTTCGCACCTCTGTTATCTGTGCTCACGTTGTTCCATCTGCTCCCTTCCGCTGCAGGAACCCACCCACAGGCAACCCACACCACAGCGCCCAGCTTCAGCCTTCCCTGCCTCGTGGAATCCACAGGGACCTCTCCCTTTCTAACCTCCATTAGCAACAACAGCGCTCATGGAGTCCACCACCTCTCCCTGGCTGCCTCTGGCACATCTTCCATGGAGAAAGATTCCTCCGAGGCCTTTCCTGGGAGCAGTGGCTCAACTGTAGCCCACCTCTTCTGTCTAAAGAGTGGCTTGCAGATGCTATCTCATTTTGGCAATAGCTCTTTATTGCCTTGCTTTGCTTCCTCAGCTAGATCAGAGACTTCTATGAGCAGGAAAGAGCAGACTGTAATGTCACTAGAATGTCCAGCATGGTCCTTCATGGGAATACTCCGTTATGTTAACAGATGAGATAGTCTTATCAGGATACGGCAGGAACAGAAGGCTCTGACTGCTCCACTCTGGACCATGCAAGGGAGCATGACAGCAAGGAAAGGAGAATGAGGGGCACAGACCTAGCTTCATGGTTGAAAGATGGAGAGAGAGTACATCGGTGCCTCAGTCTCCCCGCTGGCTCTCTCATGGAACATCTCGGACTCTTATGTGGAATATATAGGAAATTATCAAAGAACCAGCCAAGGTGATATCAACATGAGCCAAAGATGAGCCAAGGATTTGCACTCTTGTCTTGGCAGCAATCAGTGGAACTGCCTTGTTTTCTCCATTTGTGAGACAACCAAAACAAACGAGGAGAGATGCCTAGATCAACACCCGCTATGGAATCTCCCAAGCCTAGCATACAGGGCACACATGTCTTCCTAATGGATAAATTATGAATCTGAGCTGGCAGCTCCCCCCCCCCATTTCCTCGGTTCTTTGATTTGTCTTCTGGCTGCCCCTTCCTTGGGAAACTTTCCAAATCACCTAAGGAAATAGCTTCTCTGGACCATCCAATTCTTTCCCTTCAGCTGTAGTTAACACTGGAAACCATGGCCAAGATGGGAAGAAGCACAGGCCCTCCCTCTGTCAGCTTTAAATAAGAAAGCACTTAAGAAACCCGGTGGGGCAGATTTAAAGAGCTGGAGCGAAGGATGACAGATTTCTTTGTCTTCTGTGGACTTCAGAATCCGAAGGTATTTGCGCATCATGTGGAAAGGGGTACCAGGCCATCTTCTGATGGCAGAGAACAAACTCCAGGAAAAGGTTTTAGGCAATATGCCAAGGCTGGCATGGGAGTACAGAAGTATACCAAGCAACTCACTGATTCACCCCTGCCCCTGAAGGAGCGCACTCTGCAGGGTTTCCGGGGAGGTCCCTGGGCTCTATCTGCTGGAGGATGACTGAGGAAGGTTAGGAGGTTAAAGGTGTGGGGTAAAGAATGGTTCTCTTTCATGGAAAGCACAGCCTCTGTAGGGCCATCTGGCATTTTAGAAGCAGAGGTTCCTTGGCTCCTCTGCCAAAGAGGGGCATATGTCTCCTGGGGGAGGCTCACTCCTCACACACTAGGCAGGAGTCCTCAGGTCGTCTGCAGTGACGGGAACCAGTCAAGTCCGCAAAGGGAAAACTCCAGGTCACTCCTAGGACTTGTAACCAAGACTCCAGGATGCAAACTACTTCTCTTCAGGTAAAATCCAGGCACACCCGCCCCCCGCCCGCCACACACACCCCTTGGTTCACTGCAGATAGCTAGCTGAACAGCTCCTGGACTCAGACCCTTGTCAAGGATATGGGGCAAGTTTCCATAAAGAAACCTGTTGCCCTTTGTCCCCAAGCCTGCAAGCTCTCTCATACCCCATCTGGTTTCCTCAGCCACTCCCTACCTCTCTCTCATGACTTCCCCCAACACCTGCCTCATTCTCAAGGGCTCCGGAGGGGCAGGCAATCCTCTCTCAGGCAAGGCTCTGTATCTGTCCCCTTCCCGTCTCTCCAAAATGGTTTTTATTCAAACAGTGGTCCAACCCAAGCTCCTGGATCTCTTAGGAGCTGGCTTTAGTGCCCTGGAGAAATACGGACACGTTTTGTTCTCTGGCTCCTAGTGACTTGATGAGAGCAAAGCACATCAGGAGACCCCAAGGGCTCAGCGAGAGGGACAGCCAGCACTCAGCCGGTGTCACGCTCAAGCTAAGCGCTTTACACGCACTCGTTCACTTGATCTGTACATCTCAGGAAGGTCTCGTTATTAGACCCATTCAACAGATGAGACACTGGAGCTCAGAAGCGTAAGCCATAGTCAAGGCTACCCCAAAGGGAACTCTCCAGGTAGGCCCTTGGCAATGCTTGCCTCTCTCAACAGACGAGACACTGGAGCTCAGAAGCGTAAGCCATAGTCAAGGCTACCCCAAAGGGAACTCTCCAGGTAGGCCTTGGCAAATGTGGCTCTTCTCCTCTTGACTGCAACTATGTAACAACCCTACTTTCTCTTGGCAAGGAGTGTGTGTGTGTGTGTGTGTGTGTGTGTGTGTGTGTGTGTGCTGGGGGAGGAGTAGGAAGCAGGGGTGGGGTGGGGGGGATCCTTAAGAGGAAGCTGAGAGCTGGAGCCCTCCCTTAAGGCTGGAGGATTCCTACAGGATGACCAGACAGCTGGCAGGTTGTTTCTGCCAGGAGCCATGAGAAGGCTACTCCAGAGCCAACCAAGCCTGGTACCCCCGGAATCAGATGTAGGTGGAATCCTCTCAAGTCAGCCCTCCTGGAAGAGAGGGCCCTCCCTTGCCCATGAAGGAAAGACCACTGAGTCACTCTCAAAACAGTGACCCTCCTGGCCTTGCCAGAGTGTCATCAGGCCTTTGTCCCGGTGTAAGGTATGTCCTGTCTACTTGCTGAGCCTCTGGTCTGCATGGACATTCCCGATCTTCCTTCGCCCTCTTCAAAACTGCCGCTGGCTTTTATTTTTCTTTTCATTTTTCCTCTTGCGCTGTTGTATCTCTGGTACCATACTCCAGGCTTTACCCACACAAACAGCCCTAGAAACTCCGTTCCTTTGACCAATGTCTCCCACTGCCCACTCCCATCCTGACTCCACATCGACTCGCCCAAACTAAGGGTACCTCAGCGACTTCCTGACTAGTCCCCACCCGGATCCCCTTTTCCTCTCCCCTTCATCTGGAGCTGTGGGTATATCACTTCACTGGCTGTAAGTCTCATTGCCCCAGCTCAAGGTACCCTGGCCTACACCCGTCTCTGTCTTACCATGTTGGATGGGAAGGCTCCCCAGTCAGAAGGCTAAACTCCCACCCCTAATTCCTGATTGCAGGCAACATGTTCCCCTCACCTGCAGGAATCGAGGCTCAGGGCCCCAGTCGGGGGACTTCTCACCCCTAGGTGTACTCCCTCTCCCTGGCCTCCCGCGCCACCGTCTCTACCTAGAGGGGCGCACAATCCCTCCCGGGCTGGGGATGAAGAAGCAACCACCAGGAGGTGAGGATGGGGCGTCCCCTGGCCACCGCCCCTTACCGATGGTGGAGATGTGCGAGGAGTGGAACTCGTTGTCGGTGAAGCGGCACAGCAGGCAGGTCTTGCCCACCCCGGAGTCCCCAATCAGCAGCAGCCGGAACAGCACATCGTACTGCTTCGCCATGGCAGGGACTCAAGGGGGCTCGCGGGTTGCGGGCGGCGGCGGGCTCAGCCCCGCTCAGCCTCTGCCATCGCGACCGGAGCCCGCCTCAGGACACCGCGGTGGCGAGAAGGAAGCGGCCCGGCCCCGGCGCTGGCCTCGCCCGCTGGCTGGAGCGGGGAAGCGCGGCTGCGGCGGGAGCGGCGCGGGGAAGCTCGCGCAGGCGGGTGGCGGGCGGGGACAGCCGTGGATACCGCCCCTGCCCCGCCCTCCGCCCGTCCCCTGCGCTGCCGCCGCAGCGGGAGAAGAGGGGGGGGGGGACCCCAGCTGCCGGTCCGGGTCGGGTCCCAGTTCAGATCCTAAGCCCTGGGGTGGGAAACGTTTGCATCTGAGTGGCGGAGTTGGGATTAGCGCTCACCCAACCCACCTCGCCAACCTTGACTTTCCTGTCCCAACACTTCTCGAATCCCACTCCAAGCCTGATTCTTGTCACTCACCTCTCCTAGGCACTGTCCCCTGCAGCCGCCTGGCCCAGCTTATCGGTGGCAGGTCCTCACCTGAGTTCACCCCTGGTTGGAAGGCCTTCATCAGGGTCTGGATTGGAATGTCCTTCCCTCCATCAACACTCCAGTGTGTTGTGGAATTTTCTCTCATGACCATCTGGACTCCCCACAAACACACGCCATTCCTCCTCCCCTATTTCTATCTTAAACCGGGACAAACATCCCCTGACCCCGTTCTGTACATCAGGTAGACAGATGAATTTATCATTTTTAAAAACCCTAATGCAACATTATATAGAGGAGGTTCCTGCAAAAGTCTTCTTTGGGTCTAAGTTGCTAGGATGAATCTCAGATTACTGAATATTTCTGTACACAAATGGTACCCAAGAATAAAGGGTCCTCTCTGGAGACCCAGTTTACTACTGACAGATGTGTTAGCCCCGAGAGGAAAATCATTCCTTTCTGGAGTTCAGAAAATTGCCTGATCTTAAGAACTAGTATTAGGGGAAAGCAAGTCTAGTCTACTTGATCTTTTAAAAGCAACAACTATTTGTGTAAGTGTGTGTGTGTGTGTGTTTCAGGCTGAATATTGGAAGGAAAACGGATCTCTCTGTAGTAGATCAGAGAAAATGGTAAGTCTATTGTCTTCAAATGAACTATATTTCAAGTAAAGTGTCTAAATGCATATTTAAGACGGGGAAACCCTAAGCCCAAACGCTGCTTTGATCTTAAGGAACAGATCCTAGAGTAGCCATTAAGACTCACAGGTGTGGGCTTAGAGCGCTGGCTCAGTGGTTGGGAACACTGGCTGCTCTTCCAGAGGTTCAGTGCTTAGTACAGCATACAGCACCCACGCGACTGCTCACAGGCCTCTTAACTCGAGTCCCAGGGGATCCGACGCCCTCTTCTAGTCTCGGCAGGCACCAGGCAGGCATGTGATGCACAGATAGGCATGCAGGTAAAACACCCACACACAAAATAAAATTTAAAAATAAAGAAATGTCATAATTAAAAGATTCGCAGGTACATCTCTCGTCTTCGTGTTCTTGTTGGGTTTTAAGGGTGCTCTGGGGGCTGTGGGGCTCTGCTCAGCGGCTTTGGGACTCTGATTCTCACTTCCGTCATCTCAAAATAAGGATATTCAGGGCAACAACCTTGTAGGAGTGTTAAGAATAAGATGGCACATAGAAAGAACTCTGTTTAGCATAATCCTGAGGTAGAGGACACACCATTCTGTTTCCCTGGGCTATATAGGATTATTCCCTCAAATGATGATCAGGTTATCGTCACTGAACAGAGTAGGCCTTTGCTGTGATTCCCCCCCCCCCCCCACACACACACACACTCACCAATGCAAAGGGCACTGTCTCTGCTTCCCCGCTGCTCCCTGGAAACGCTGGTCTCTCTTTGGGACGGGCTTCTCTTCTGCTCTCTCAGGAAGCAGGATGGCATTCCAGATGACGCAGATCTCCTAGTCCAAAGGGGAACTTGATTTTTTAAAGAAATTGTGTTCTCTAGGCAAGATAGGAAACTGAATAGAGTCTTCTGAACGACTCTGCCGGGATTGGGGATTCCTAAAAAAAGAAAAAGAAATGAGACTGTTTCATCATAGCCTGCTGATTTCAAATTCAGTAGCGTACACTGCTGGTTTGTTTGTGTGAATGCACCTGGGGGCGGTGCTGGCGAGATATGACTTGGTTGGTAATTAAAGCTGTCTGTTCTGTCAGAGGACTAGACTTTGGTTCTCAGGACCCACACCGGATGGCTCACAACTGCCTATAACTCCAGCTCCTGAGGACCTGAGGCTCTCGTCTGTTCTCTAAGCACACACACACACACACACACACACACACACGGGGGGGGGGGGCTCATGCACACACATCTCGATTAACAAATCTTTAAAAATGAACAGAATTAGCAGTAGTGACGCACATGGATAAACAAATGTCAAAAGAATGAGGCAGGAGGATTTCAGGATTAAGGTCACCCTGGGCTATATGTTTACTGGGCACAGTGGCACCTGTTTATAACCTCAGCACTTGGGAGGTAGAGTCTGAAAGATCACTGTGACTTCAAGGCCAGCCTAACTGACGTGTCAACTTCTAGCCAAAATGATATAGTGAAATCCCTAATAAATAAATAAACAAGCAAGCAAACAAACAATAATTTTAAAAGGGCTAGAGAGATGGCTAAGTGGGGAATGGGGGGGGGGGGGCGGGGAGGAAGTGGGGAAGGTATTTGCCACCAAGCCTAATAGCCTGAGTTCAATGCCTGGATACCACAAGGTGGAAGGAGAAAACTGACTTGAATACCTTGTTCTCTGACCTACACACACACACACACACACACACACACACACACTAGAAGGAGGAGGGAGGAGGAGAAGGAAGAAGAGGAAAGGAAAGAAGAAGGAGTAGGAGGAGAAAGTTCTGGGGCATGGTTGTATAACCCCAGCTACTGGAAAGAATAAGAGAGGCTTGTTTTGAGTTCAAGGTCAGCTTGGGATGCATTGTGAGACCCTTTCTCAAAAAAGACAAAACTAGAGAGGTGAGTGACCTGGCCTAGGCCAGACAGCTGTATGTGTGCAGAGGGTCCCACAGGTGTGAGCCTGTACCAGTGTGTTTGTAAGGGAAGAGCATGATCCCCCAGGGCCGCACAGCAGTCCCAGCCCAAGATTCCCACCCCTGCATCAGAGCTGTGAGTATCGTGGGATGGAGGTGCTGCGATGTTGAGACAATGTTAGCAAAAGGATTAGGTAGGTCAGCGGAGGCAACAAAGTTGACTTTAACCGTCGGGCAACCCAGGCACACTGTGGGATATTTTGGCATCCTCCCCAGTTGTGCTCTGCGTGGACTGAGGAAGTTTCAGGGTAGCTGAGAGACATCAAAAGAATGATTGCTGAAATGATTGCTGATCCCACAAGCCTTCTAGAATCAGTCACTCAATTATACTGATTCATTTGCCAGGAAGGCAATCTCCGGGCTCACCCCCACCCCACACCAGCCACACTGAGCATGCTCCCAAGGGTATCACTGTGGGATCTGCCATAGCAACAGCCGAATAGCTGGAGTGATGCTCGGTGGGCAGCCCACCCACCACTGAGACAACACAGCTGGTCCACAGGCTCTTCATTAGCTTTGTTCTCAGTGTCTCTTTCGGATGCCTCCTCGTGTGTCCAAGCCTGCGTGACAGCGAGGGAAATGCCCACCTTTCAGTATTCTAGCTCAGAAATAGAAAAAATATGACAGCTAACCCCCCCCCCCCCGTGCACTCACACAGCCCTCACATCAGCACCGCCCTCCCTCTCCTGCTTTCTCTTTTCTTTAGGTGGGGGTCCTGTAGCTCCGGCTGCACTAGAACATGCAGAGTATGTAGTGACCTAAGCTGGCTCAGAGCCGTCTTCCTGCCTCACACTCCCCGTGTTGGAATTAGAGGTCTGATCCTGCAATGGGAAAAGGTGATCCTGAAATAGAAGAAGGTAAGTTCTTAGACATGCAGGTGTCTTAGGGCAGGGAAACAAAGGGAATAATTGTGGTGGTGGTTTGTGTTGATACAAAATGGCATGTCCAGTTGTCCTCAGTTTCCCAGCCACCACTCTTAGTCTGCTGTGACAAAGTGCTGCAAACCGAGTGGTTTAAAGAGAAGGCGTTTGTTTTCCCACAATTCTGGAGGTGAGAAGTTAGACTGAGGTGTTCACAAGGTTGGTCCTTCTGTGGCCTCTGTCTCTCTCTGCCTGTAGATGGCATCTTCCTAAGCAGAGAGTCTTTCTTCTGTGTCTAATTCGTGATCTCTTCTTCATATAAAAACATGAACCAGGGGGCTGGAGAGATGGCTTAGTGGGTGGAGACATTTTTTGTGCTAGCCTGATAACCCAAGTTAAGTCCCAGAATCCACACAAAGGTGGCAGAAGAGAACCAGCTCCACATAGGTTTCCTCTGACTCCTACACATGTGAACAGGCACATGTATACACACACACACAAACACACATATGCACACACATTCTAAAAATATATTAATTAAAATACACCATCTATATTGGATTGTCCTCATTATCCTTTTCCTCCCCTGAATTGGAGTCTATATTGCCTTGGTTGGCCTGGAGCTCACCACGTAGACTAGGCTGGCTTCAAACTCACAGAGATCTGCCTTCCTCTACCTTCAAGAGCTTGGATTAAAGATGCCAAGCTTTAGTTACCCTTTAAAAAGTCTGTATCTCTAAAAATTATAAACAAAGAAACCATAAACAAAGTTAAACAAAGCACCGATTTTGTTTTCTCTTCATCTTGTTTTGCAGTGTTGGGGATCAAAGCCAAGTACTAGGAAACTAGACAGAGCCCCAGAGGGCTTTATTTAGGTGCAGATTATATTTGCAAGTCTAGAAACACAGGCTTAGCAAGGCAGAACCAGTGCCCCCAGAGGGAGAGTAAACCTGGGCTCTTTTTTTGTCAAGTCTAACAGTGGACCCCAAGATAACCTAGAGTTGGCATAAAATGCGTAAGTATATCAGAATGCCCAGGTCACGTGGCATTCAAACTGGTCATGCTGGTGTTCTCAAATCTATCAAGATTGTTAGATTCCGGAAAATCATTCCTTCTAGCAGATTTGGTTTCTCATGTGATAGAGTAAGGAATTCTTCTTCCTGTAAGGACATCTCTAAGGATTTCTTTTTTTTTTTCTTTTTTTAAAATAATTTATTTAACTTTATTTTATGTGGATTGGTGTGAAGGTATCAGATCCCCAGAAATTGGAGTTGCAGACAGTAGTTAGCTGTCATGTGGGTGCTGGGAATTGAACCCAGGTCCTCTGAAAGAACAGTCAGTGCTCTTAACCGCTGAGCCCTCTCTCCAGCCCCTCTAAGGATTTCTGATGTTTCTTGTTGCTGCTGTTTTGCTTTTTAAAGCATCCTGTAGTCATTTTTATTTTACTTTCTATCAAAGGCCTTTTTGTTCATTGAGAATAGGGGTTAGGACTGGGAGTCCTAGGTTCAGATGGCTACACGGGCTTGGGGAATCCTCCTACTGTTCAGCCCATCATAGGCACCAAAACGGAGAAGCCTCGTCACGCACAATTTCCTGTGTGGTCAGGGCTTTGGGAATCAGTTCATCCTCTCGCAGCAGGAAATGAGAGCCGAGGGGTGCTTCTCACAGCTTCCTCGCAGGCCAGATGGCCTTTGTGTGGGGGATCTTGTTATGGGAATATCTCAGTGATGACATCTTTCTCTTTCTGAGACATGACTTGCAACCAGATACACGTCATCTTAAATACTCACGGTCAGAATTCAGGTCCAGCTCCTTTGAGTCCAGCAGTGGGAGGGTCAGCCAGTCCTGTACCTTTCTGACTTCGGAAAGGGCAACTTTTCCTGTTTGTTTTTTCTACCTCTTCCTTTCTTTTGCATGCTGGCCAGAACCCAAGCATGCTTTTTCTGGTGCTTTGGGATTCCTTGCTCTTTTTCTAAGTCCTCCCTCCTTAGCCATGTGGCAGACCTCCATGCTGGCAGAATTCAACTGGCATGGACTTTTTCTTTTTCTCTTCCTTTCCCCTTCACTGGGCAGCTGTTGAAATTTACAGCTTGCCTGTCCTGGGTTTTTTTATTTTCTTTTAAATTCTAATAAAATTGTCCTTGATTGTGCCCAATGATGGTTGCTCGGGCAGGTGGGTCTCCGAGTTCGAGGCCAGCCTGGTCTATAGAGGGAATCTATAAATCCCAGCACTCTGGATGCAGAGGCAGACAAATTTCTGAGTTTCAAAGCCAGCCTGGTTTAAATGCCAAGTTTGGCCAGCTAGGGCTACACTGTGAAACCCTATCTGGAGAAAAATAAAAGTTAGGTTTGAGGAAACAAGATGCAATTGTAGCTGAGAGTCTTTTCAGGGAGTCAGGCACGGTGATACTTATTTCTAAGAGAGAGGCTGAGGCAAGAGGTTTGAGAGTTCAAGACCATCCTGGGCTAAATAACCACATAAACCCTCAAGCTTCATACCTTAAAGGTCTGTTTCCCTCTCACAAAAGCCCAATGAACAACAAGTTGGGGAAGGGCTTTGCTCCACAAGGTCATTTAAGCTGAAGTGAGTTCTAGGACAGCCAAGGCTACACAAAGAAATCCTGTCCCGAGAGAAAGAGAGAGAGAGAGAGAGAGAGAGAGAGAGAGAGAGGCAGTTTCTCTTTTTTATTGTTTTTATTGAGCTATATATTTTTTCCCACTTCCCTTCCTTCCTCCCTTCTCCCTTTCCACCCTCCTCCCTGCCACCCCCACTCCCAACTCTCTGGGGCTGTAGACTATAGTCTGGTTATTTGCTTTGCTTTATATGTTCAATCCAGTTATGAGTTATGAGTGAGTACATACCGTGTTTGTCTTTCTGAGTCTGGGTTACCTCACTCAGGATGATGTTTTTTTTCTAGTTCGATCCATTTGCCAGCAAATTTCCTGATGTCACTGGGTTTCTTTTATATAGCTGAGTAATACTCCATTGTGTAAATGTACTACATTTTCTTTATCCATTCTTCAGTTGAGGGACATCTAAGTTGTTTTCAGGTTCTGATTATTATGAATAATGCTTGTATGAATATTGCTGAGCAAGTGTCCTTATGGTATGATTGAGTATCCTTTGGGTATATGCCCAAGAGTGATATCTCTGGGTCTTGAGGTAGATTGATTCCCAATTTTCTGAGAAACCGCTACTCCGATTTCCAGAATGACTGTACAAGATTGCACCCCCATCAGCTATCGAGGAGTGTTCCCCTGACTCCACATCCTCTCCTCAATATTTTTTATCTTAATCATTCTGATAGATGTAAGATGGAATCTCAGAGTCATTTTGATTAGCATTTCCCTGATGATTGAGGATGCTGAGCAATTCCTTAAATGTCTTTCAGCCATTCGAGCTTCCTCTGTCGAGAATTCTCTGTTTAGTTCTCCACTCCAATTTTCAATTGGATTATTTTGTATTTTGTTGTCTAGTTTCTTGAGTTTTCTTGTTCTTTTAAATATTATTTATTTATTATGTATACAATATTCTGTCTGCGTGTATGCCTGCAGGTCAGAAGAGGGCACTAGACCTCATTACAGATGGTTGTGAGCCACCATGTGGTTGCCGGGACTTGAACTCAGGACCTTTGAAAGAGCAGGCAATGCTCTTAACCTCTGAGCCATCTCTCCAGCCCTCTTGAGTTCTTTATATATTTTGGAGATCAGCCCTCTGTCAGATGTGGGTTTGGTGAAGATTTTTTCCCATTCTGTAGGCTGTCATTTTCTCTTGTTTTCTATGTCCTTTGCCTTACAAAATCTTCTCAGTTTCAGGAGGTCCCATTTATTGATTGTTGCTCTCAGTATCTGTGCTACTGGTCTTCTATTTAGGAAGTTGTCCCCTGTGCCAATGTATTCAAGGATACTTTCCACTTTCTCTTCTACCAGGCTCAGTGTAACTGGTTTTATGTTGAGGTTCTTGATTTGCTTGGATTTGAGTTTTGTATAAGGTGATAGATATGAATCTATTTGCGATTTTCTACATGCTGACATCCAGCTATGCCAGCACCATTTGTCGAAGATGCTTTCTTTTTTCCATTGTGCTTTTTTGGCTTCTTTGTCAAAAATCAGTTGTTCATATGTGCATGGATTAATATCAGGGTCTTCACTTCGATTCCATTGATCCACATGTCTGTTTTTAAGTCAATATCAAGCTGTTTTTATTACTGTTGCTCTATGGTAGAGCTTGAGGTCAGGACAAGGATGGTGATACCTCCAAACGGATGCTGTTCTTGGTGCAGGCAGGTCTGTGTCTCTGACGGTTGCTGATGCAGCAGGGTATCACGTACAGAGAATGGCACTTGATGCTGGCTGGGACACGGGTGCTTTTTCCCAGAGGAACTTCTTTTTTTTTTTTTTTTTTTTGGTTTTTCGAAACAGGGTTTCTCTGTGGCTTTGGAGCCTGTCCTGGAACTAGCTCTGTAGATCAGGCTGGTCTCGAACTCACAGAGATCCGCCTGCCTCTGCCTCCCGAGTGCTCGGATTAAAGGCGTGCGCCACCATTGCCCGGCCCCAGAGGAACTTCTTAATATACTTTCTGGAAGCTGCTGCTGTCGATGCTTCCAGGTCGCCATGGACACACTTCCGGCCAGGGGTTGGGGCCACCAAGGCGCTCTCTCTCTCTCTCTCTCTCTCTCTCTCTCTCTCTCTCTCTCTCTCTTTCTCTCTGACGCTTCTGTGCATTTGGCGATTTCAAGCAAACTACCTTCCTTCTTATTAAAGACCTGCTACCTTAGCTGGGCAGTGGTGGCGCACGCCTTTAATTCCAGCACTTGGGAGGCAGAGCCAGGTGAATCTCTGTAAGTTAGGGGCCAGCCTGGTCTACAGAGCTAGTTTCAGAACACGCTCCAAAACTACAGAGAAACCCGGTCTCAAAAAAAACAAATAAATAAAATAAAGACCTGCTACCTTAAACAAAGATCTCCCAGACTCAATTTAAAAGTAAATGTTGTTCTGCATTAAGACCCACCTTGCAGCAAGAATCAAGGAGAGTCATCCCAGAACACATTCAGATTGCAAGCTGTGTTTTTCACTGTGGATCTGTATGTTCACCTAAGATAACTAGGGAGGAAGGGCTCTGTCAACAGAACAGGGGAGAGAGGTTTCACTGTGGTTAGCATACTTCAGAGAGACTGAATGACGGAGATAAAACACTCTCAAAAACAACAACAACAACAAAAAGCATCAGAATATTTGTCCAGAAAATAATTTGAAATCTATAAAGGGATTGCTTTTGTCCAGTGGAGTAGAACACTGAGAAACTTATTTGCTAATTGAGAGTTTTAATTTATAGAACATGAGGCTTGAAGTTCCTTTAAATGGAGGGGGCTGCTCTAGGCATCAGCATCCATCTAGAAGAGGATTGAGTAGAATTGTTTTTCAAGGGCAGGGCCTGGACATAATGGACGGCACTTCTGCGTTCTGTGGACCTAAGTGCAATGGACTGTAGGGCAGTGACTTCCCAGAACCCCTCTCTTCTCTGGGAAGGGAGTCGGGTTCTGATGGGAGTAAGCATTTCTGTCAACACTAGTAGTACAGCAGTTCTATTTACAGGACTTTAAAACTACTGTTGCCTGGGCCCCCCTCCCCCCCAACGAGTCTCCTTCAGCGATTAGGCTGGTGGTGTTGGGGACAATCTGTATTATTGTTGTTGCTAAATGATTTTATTATTATACTAGTGGATTCCATTATGCTTCCATACATGTTTATAAAATACTTTAATCTTATCCTCCCCCCCCGCCCATTATCCTCTCTTGTCTCAAACCTATCAAGCTCCTTCCTATCTTCATGCCTTCTGTTGTGTGCGTGATCTAATGAGTTTTGTTGGACTTGTTTACAGCATTTGGAAGGGAGGGTTTTGTTTTGTTTTTTGTTGTTGTTGTTTTACAGAACAGCTGTGCATTTCCAAGACCTACTCCACTGAAGAATAGGTCTCTCCATCCCAACCAACCCATAACTGTGTTGTCTTAGGGTTTCTGTTGCTATAAAAACACCAAGACCAAAGAGCAAACTGGGGAGGGAAGGGTGTATTAGGCTCACACGTCTGCATCGCTGTCCAACACTGAAGGAAGTCAGGACAGGAATGCACACAGCTCAGGATCCCAGAGGCAGGAGCTAATGCAGAGGCCAAGGAGGGGAGCTGCTTATTGGCTGGCTTTTCACGGCTCGCTCAGCCCACCTTTCTATAGAACCCAGGCCCAGTAGCCCAGGGAGGGCACCATCCACCATGGGCTGGGTCCTCCCTCCTTGATCACTAAATGAGAAAATGCCTTCCAGCTGGATCTCACGAGGCATTTCCTCAGCTGTGGTTCCCTCCTCTGGTGACTCTCACTTTTGCCAGGCTGACACACAAAACCACCCAGTACATGTGTTAAGTCCTCAGGGAGGAGACCTGGCTTCTTTCATGACGAGATAATGCTGGGCTCCACTCTGTGGAGGTCTTCTGCAGGTGATCACAGAGAATACATCAGCCATGTCACTCCCAATGTCAGCATGCCATACCCTTCTTGTCTTCCCATGGCTCTTACACTGTTTCTTTTCTCCCTTTTCTGAAACGTAGCTCAAGCCTTACAGGGGGTGAAAAATCATCATTGTTACTATTATTATTATTGTTATCATTATTGTTGATTTTAGTTTCTCGAGGTAGGGTTTCTCTATGTAGCCCTGAATGTCCTGCCCCCCCCCCCCCGCCCTGTAGACCAGGCTGGTCTCCAACTCACAGACATTCACCTACCTCTGCCTTCCGAGTGCAACATTCTGTATTCAATAGTGTGCTCTTAAAAGCTAAGGTCAGTATCATATTAATTGTTATTATCATTCACAGAAAGCTAAACACATAAATGTTAGTTACTTTTCTTTTGCTGTGATAATTCACTATGACCAAGGCAACTTACAAAAGAAAGCATTTACCTGGGCATGATGGCACATGCCTTTAAGTCCATACTTGGGAAGCAGAGGCAGGAGGATCCTTGTGAGTTTGAGGCCAACCTGGTCTACATAGTGAGTTCCAGGACAGCCAGGACTACATAGATAGATCCTGTCTTGAAACAAACAAATGAATGAATGGACAAACAAACAAACAGAAAGAAAGTGTTTAATTTAGGACTTACAGTTTCAGAGGTTTAGAGTCCAGAGAGACTGGGAATTCCAAGAGTCTTTGACACTTCAAAATCCACCTCCTCCAAGAACTCAAACTCACGAGCCTATGGGGGCCATTCTCATCCAAGTACCACATCCCACTCCCTGGCCCCCATAGGCTTTTAGCCATGTCATAATGGAAAGTGCATTGAATCCCCATAGGCTATCCCAGTCTCAACACTGCTTAAAAGTCCAGAAAGACTCTTCTGAGGCTCAAGACAATTTCTTAATTGTAACCCTCTGTAGAATAATGAAAAACAAACACTTATTTTCAGTGTATAAAGAAAGGCACAGAATATACAGTGCTACTCCAAAAGGGAGGAAAGGGGGCATAGTGAGGAAATACTGGGCCAAAACAAGACCAAAGTTTCTCAGGGTAGACTCTAAATTCTGCAGTTCTATGTCTGATGTCAAAGGGCTTAGAAGACTGTAACATCCTGGCTCTGGTGACCACAGTGCACTGCTCTCTCTTGGGCTGGTTCCATTCCCTGTATGTAGCTCTCCTTAGCAGATGCCTTGTGGCTCTGCTATCTCCAACACAATCCAGGCTTCCCTTTCACAGGCTCACATAATGGCCTCTCAGGGCCTCCATGCAGGTACCTCTCACTACATTCCTGGCCTCAGTGGCTCTCCTTAACTGCAGAGGAAGATTCCACAACCCCTTCACTCATGTATCCTTCATGACTCTAAAGCCGGAGCCACAGGAATAACACTGCCACGTTTGACTGATCACTTGTGATTAAACCTCCCCTTGTTCCATTTTAGAAGCAGATACTCCTCAGGCTTTTCCTTTCTATAGCAGTTGGAAGCTTAGCTGGGTGGGGTCTTGCCCTGAGATCTCCCCTCTCTTTATTCCATTTTGGAGCAGACCTTTCTTTAATCTTCTCATCTCTTCCAGCACAAGCCTTGGCTCTCCCATGAAATATCCTGGATCTTTTTTACTTCAAACTGCACATTTTTATTTCTTTTTTGCCCTATTTGATCTTTCTCATATTGTGGACCTGCATAAAAGTGATCACCAATAACCACTTGGCAGAAACAATAGTGAACTGTTTTGAAACATCCTCTGTCAAGGACATTAATCCAATATCCTTCAATTTGGCCTCAGGCAGATCCTTAGGACAAGGGCAGAAAGCATCCATATTTTTTGCCAAAACATCACAAGAATGTTTTCTACCCCAACTGTTAATATCGCTCCCCTTCTTCTACCTTCCAGACTTAACCATCATTGGTACATCCATTTGCCATAAGTGATTAAGAAGCAGGCTTTGAGGATTTATTCCCTGATGAGATATAGGTAAAGACTGTGTGCATATATCACATTGCTTAACAGTCTTACGAGCAATTTTTCTTGTTAATCCAAACCGTTTTCTTAAATTTTTGCTATGATGATGTAAAGCATGTGATTGTTGAGCAAGCTCAAGTTGAGATAAAGTGGTCAATTGAGTAAAAGTATCAGCTAAAGCATTGCCTTCATCCAATGGACCAGAAAGATTTGATTGTGCTCTAATATGACCCTCAAAACATGGCAATTTTCTTTGATGAATGGCATCTTGAATTTGCCAGAAAAGTATTTTAACTTGACTATTACTAGCTCCAATTCAGGGGACCGTTTTTAACTACCTGAGAGCTTTAAAAATGTAATGACTGTCAGTACATAAATTAAATGCCTTTTTTTGCAAAAAGCTGGAATAATACAGCAACAGCTCGCAGCTCAACTATATGAACTGAGGCCAGATCTGTTTATACTACATATCCTTTACCATCAGCAACATATGCTGCTCTTCCATTGGAAGAACCATCTGTAGAAATTAACATAGCATCCTTTAGGAGATGTTTCATTACAATTTTAGGAAAAATAAAGGAATGTAGTGGTACAAATTGCAGCAATCAATCAGCCCGAAAAAGATTATCAATTTGGCCTACAAATTGAGCAAATGCAATTGCTCAAGAATCATTATTTTGGCCAGGCGATGGTGGCACACGCCTTTAATCCCAGCACTCGGGAGGCAGAGGCAGGCAGATCTCTGTGAGTTCGAGACCAGCCTGGTCTACAAGAGCTAGTTCCAGGACAGGCTCCAAAGCCACAGAGAAACCCTGTCTCGAAAAACCAAAAAAAAAAAAAAAAAAAAAGAATCATTATTTGGAAATAACCAATCAATCTATTGCTTAATATAAGGGACATTGGTCATATTAGGTTTCCTACCAAAATATCACCTAGATTCCATCTGGCTTTTCTGTATGAAACAAGCTATTGCTTCAAAATAAGGGTTTAATTCCCTGCCTGGTGAAACTAAACTGAGGTTTAATTTCTTTAGGATATAACATGTATCTTAAACATCGGAAAGCCGGTGCCTTTGCACTTTCTCTGGGACAGTAGTTAACCCTGCATGGGCAAGCCTCTGCTGAACTTGTCCACATGTCTCATGGAATACGCTCTCCTTTTTTTTGGGTAAGCAAGATATCACCCATAGAATGGATAATATGAAATTGTAGAAACTGATCTCTAACATTTTGTATAGCTTGAGTCACAAATCTTTGGCACAAGTTAGCACTGTTTGCCATACCCCAAGGAGAGACGTTTCAATGATATCTTCTCATTGGCTCTTTGAAATTAACTGATAGAATACTAAATGCAAATCTTTGGCAACATTGTGGTGCCAGAGGGATGGTATAAAAGCAATCCTTTAAATATAAAATAACTTACAGTTATCTTTTTGTATGGCAGTAGGAGAAGGCAACCCAGGCTGTAAAGCTCCCGTCAGTTTCATGGTCTCATTAACCTCTCTAAATCTCGTATCAATCTTCATTTTCCTGATTTCTTTTTAATAACAAAATAGGAGAATTCCAGGGGGCATTGGAGGGTGTAATGTGACCATTATCCAGCTGTTCCTGCATTAACCACTGGGCAGCTTGCCATTTTTCTTGTGTGAGAGGCCTCTGGTTTACCCATACAGGCTCGTCTAGTTTCTAAACAATTGGGAGTGCACGGAGTGCAGGCTTTTCAGTGACCTCTCACCCTAATCCTACTCTGGGAGCCTTCTGCTAGGTCTGGTAGTGTCTGTCCTTCCCTCATTCTCTTTGCCCAGCCTTTGATTGGGCAACAACCCTTGTTGGAACATTTGACTAGCAATAACTGTGTTGGGGCTGTATAAATATACCTCTGTTTGGGCCATAATATCTCAGCCCCACAAATTTACAGGTAAGTGAGGTCCCTTCATGACCCTCTCCTTCTCTCCAGGAAAGTTTATCATACTTTGTTCAGAATTCTGAGTTTGACCAATCCCTTACAACTGTGTAATAGTCTCCCTTTTGGGCCACCTTGAAGGCCATTGACTGGTAGTTGTAACAGACACATCAGCACCAGTATCCAGAGAGACAGGGTTTCTCTGTGGTTTTGGAGCCTGTCCTGGAACTAGCTCTTGTAGACCAGGATGGTCTCGAACTCACAGAGATCCGCCTGCCTCTGCCTCCTGAGTGCTGGGATTAAAGGCGTGCGCCACCACCGCCCGGCTTATCTACACAATTTTAACTCCTGTTAAAAACAAAGTGAATTCTGGTTGCTGTGGACCTATGGCTTGTAGCCAATAGGCATCGGATGAACCAAATCCAGCCTCTCCTCTCTCACCTCCCTTAACTTGATTTCCCCTTTGCACTTGAGGAAGTAAAATTAATTGTGCAAGCCTCTGGCCTGTTTTTATCACAGAAATTCCATCAAGTGAATGAGTCATAACCTTGATTTCTCCTTCATAATCATCATAACGATACAAAGAGTAACAAAGATCCCTCGCATAGTAGTGCCTCTTCTCCCCAGCATAATCCTACAGTGTCTTCTGGTAAAGGCCCATAATAAACCCCAGTGTGAAGAGCTTGCATGCCCGTTTCAGGAGTTAAAACTGTGTAGATAAGCCGGGCGGTGGTGGCGCACGCCTTTAATCCCAGCACTCAGGAGGCAGAGGCAGGTGGATCTCTGTGAGTTCGAGACCAGCCTGGTCTACAAGAGCTAGTTCCAGGACAGGCTCCAAAACCACAGAGAAACCCTGTCTCGAAAAAGCAAAACCAAAACAAACAAACAAAAAAAAAAACAAAACAAAACTGTGTAGATAGAAGAGCTGATGGAGACCTGTACTGCCAAGGGTTGCTCTGCAAAGGTCATGAATGGATTTCTTTGCAGAGGAACAGGCTGCTGGATCACCCCATGGATTTCTCTGTGGGGCCTGACTTGGACCCCTTTGCTCACTTCCTGGCAGGCAATTCCCTTGGACATCTTTCTTTGATCTGCATTTGTTAGTCCAATGTTTCTCTCTCCTGCATCTCCTGGTTCCTTGCCCCTGGACTTACTCTCCTATGGAGACACTGCTCCATCTGATGTCCCATGAGACCACACAGAAGCAGCTTCCAGGAGGCCCTGAAGCCCCCTTTCTCTCTGGGCCTTAATTTCTCTGTTGGGAGACAACATCTTTAACTGTCCTTCCCTGCAAAGCAGTGGCATTAGCCAGTCACTGTGTATACGGGTGGCCAATATCTGAAAAAAAATCCGAATATATTATGTCTCTGCTTTTTAGCGTTGCTGGTCAGCAGTGAGGAGGAGGTGAAAACTCCTCCCTGTGGCCTCTTCCTCTAAAGTCATCAGGCTCAGAATGATCATAAGCACCCAGTCCTGTAAATGCTTCCTCATTCTAGCAGCTCCTCAGGCAGCAGGGAGGGTCTTGCTTCTTTCTAACCAGCTCAGGGGGAAGTACTCCCTGCCATTGGGCACTTAGATCCAAACCCTCCTGTATAAACCCCGGAAATAAAGAGTATCTGTAGAGACACTTTCAGGCCCATATTTGTAATAATGTTGGATTTTTTTATCCAGTTTCCTTCCATTATTTACGTCCAAGACCCCGCACTTGGGAAACCAAGGGCACAGCTGCTCTGTAAATTCTAGAAGTTTCTGTACTTGCTGCTGCTGCTGCGCTTGAGCTCCTCTGTCCTTTAAAATATCTCTGAGCAACTGTACAGACAGTTCATCACTTTTTCCCCCAACCCGTATCTATAATTTTTTATTCACAAATTTTTTACTCCCGATATCTCCCTTCCCCTCGCGCGCGCTTTTCTGCTTTTATTATCTGTTTGAGCACTAACTACTCTCCTCTACACCTGTGGTGTGATGCTCATGTGCGGGTCCATCACGTTTTCCACCTGTACCACTGTCAATTGTCTGGGTGCTATTTGTTGGGGTCACATGTGGCAGGTGGTGGGGGTGAGGAGGGAGGCTGTAGCAGAGGAAATGGTGTGGGCTTTTGAAACCTCAAAGTTTCAAGGGACACTCCTTCAACAAGGCTACACCCCCTAGTCTTTGCCAAACAGGTTCACCAACTGGGGAACAAGTAATCAAACATATGCACCTATGTGGGCCATTGTCATTCACCACAAATGTTCATTACAATGTCTAGAAATCATTCAATTCAGCATTTTCTGTGTGCCAGGGAGTATAGCAATGAGCCAAACTCAAGGATCTTACAGACAGTTCATCTTAATGGGGAAGAGATGGGTAACAAGCTAGATACATAACGCACAATGACGTCTGAGGCTGGGTAAATATGGAAAAAATAAAGGAAGAGAGTGGTATAATGTATCTAACTGGCGGGAGGAGAGAACTTTAGTTCTACAGAGGGAGGCCTAGAAAGGCCATGAGGGAATGAACTTAAGCTGGGCTAAACTACAAGTAAAAATTACAAAAGTAGCCAGGCTGGGGTGGCCCATACCTTTAATCCCAGCACTCAGGAGGCAGAGGCAGGTGGATCTCTGTGAGTTGGAGGCCAGCCTGGTCTACAGAGTGAGTTCCCAGACAGACAGCCAGAACTGTTACACAGAGAAATCCTATCTTGAAAAACCAAAATAAATAAATGAACAAATGAACAAGCAAGCAAACAAACAAACAAATACATACATACAAAAGTGAAGGGCAATCCACAGGCACAGCTGGAGGCAGATGATTGCAAGGAGAGGAAATGGCAGATGAAGGTGCCCTGGGGCTGGAGTCCACCAAGGTGCACGAAGAACAGCAAGAAGGTTTTCATGGCAGGTGTGTGTGTGTGTGTGTGTGTGTGTGTGCGTGTGCGTGCGCGCATGTGTGTGTATACGTGTTAGGAGATGGGGGCTAACGTCAGCAAGCAGGAGAGAAGGAGGGAAAGAGGAGTGGTGGTTGGAGCATTTATCAGCTGCCTTGACCTTGACTCTGAGATGAGGTCTTCGAAGGGGTGACTTTGTTGACATTTTAAAAGATTTAATATGGGTTTTGTGTTTTCAAAATTGTGCTTCTAAGCTGCTGTAACAGAATATCATAAACAAGGTTGCTTGTAAACAACAGACCTTTGCCCAGCGTGGTAGCACACGTCTTCAGTCCCAGCATTTGGGAGGCAGAGACGGGTGGATTTGTAGAGGTCAAGCCTCGTCTACATGAGTTTCAAGCCATTCAAGACTACATGCACACATGTGCATACACACATGCATATACACACACAAAGACCATGTCTAAACTAAAACAAAAATAAAGACAAAAAAATCCATAAAAAAAAAATCAGACCTTTATTTTCTCACATTCTGGAGTCTGGGACAGCCAGTGCCTGTATATTTGGTGTCTGGTGAAGAGCTGCTTCTTCATTCATAAATAACAGCTTCTTTCTCTATTCTTGTATTGTAGAGGGAGAGGAACTGTCCGAAGCCTGTTACATAAGGACACTAACCTCATCCAAGGGGGCTCTATCATGTGATCTAATCACCTCCAAAGACTCTACCTCCTAATACCTTCAGGCTGAAGACTAGTTTCAACATAGGCATCTACATCAGGTTTGCATTAGAGTGTGGGGGACTGGAGTGGAAGCAGGGGAACCTAAGGGATTAGTATGAGGCTCTACGTGATAAATGATGGGGTTCAGATTGGAATGCTGGCAGTGGACTGGGGAGGCAGCAGTCAGATGCTGGATCCTTTTCAGATGGCATTCGTGGGCAGCCAAAGAAAGAAAGGAGTCAACGATTGCCCGGGTGTCTGGAGCAATGGGAAGGATGGAGTTGCTAGAACTGAGCACATACTCTTGGAACCATCTGTCTAAGAAGTCTAAGTTTCCTACAGCTACCCAAGTGAAAACAGAATTGGCATAGGGTATAAACTACAACGCTGGAGACCCAGGTTTTCGGCTGACTGGTGGAATTTACATCACTGACTCCTCAGCTCATAGACGAGAGAGTGTAAATGGAAAAGATGTCCAAGCACCGAATCCTGGGGTGTTTACAGTCAGGGTATCAGAGGAAACCCAATATTAGATTCTACAAAAGAAAGTATTGGGGCCAGCAAGATGGCTCTACAGGTTAGAGGTACTTGTCACCAAGGTAGACAACCTGGGTTCAGTCCTCAGGGCCTCACATGGTGGGAGAAAAGAGCAGGCACCCTACAAGCTTTCCTCTGACCTCCACATGTGGTATGGTGCACCTACCTACACACACATCCATATATGTACATGTGCACACACATGAATGAACATGTGTGCACTGGTATGTACTAAGGAAATAAAACATATACACATACACATAAAACAAAGTTTTTTTTTTGTTTTTTTTTTTGGATTTTCGAGACAGGGTTTCTCTGTAGCTTTTTTGGTTCCTGTCCTGGAACTAGCTCTTGTAGACCAGGCTGGCCTCGAACTCACAGAGATCCACCTGCCTCTGCCTCCCGAGTGCTGGGATTAAAGGCGTGCACCACCACTGTCCGGCTAAAACAAAGTTTTACTGAGAAAGCAAAGCAAGCCTTGGGCCAGCTAGTTGACTCAATAGGTAAAGGCACTTGCAGTGCAAGCCTGGGAGTCCAAGTTTGATCCCTGGAGCTCACACAAAGGTAGAAAGAAAGAACCAACTCCTCCCGCCCAACACACACACAAACGAGGGCACGTATGTCCCTTCCCATACACATACCTATAATCATGATCACCACCATCATCATCACCATCATCATCACCACCATCATCATTACTCACTATCATCATCACCACCACCACCACCACCATCATCACTACCATCATCACCATCATCATCACCATTATCACCATCACCATCATCACTCACCATCATCATCACCACCACCACCACCACCATCATCACTACCATCATCATCACCATTATCACCACCACCACCACCATCATCATCATCATCATTACCACAATCATCATCATTATCATCACCACCATCATCACCACCATCATCACCATCATCATTACCATCATCATTACCATCACCACCGTCATCATCAAAAGAAGATTCTGAAAAAGAAAGTGGTTCACCAAGGTAAAGATTTAGAGTGCAAATATTTCCAGGATATCAAGCAGGAAAATTGAGAACTGCCCAGCAATACAAAGTTTAATGGATGTTTAAACTTTTCAAGGATGTTCACTCATTTTGATTTAGGAAAAAGACAGTATCAGGTATTTGAGTAAAAACTCAAACCATCTGCAGCCGAAGCAAATGAGCAACGAGAAAGCAGATGAAGGGGTTTCAAAGAGAACCCTAAACAATATGTTTGGAGGTATCAGCCTTTATCAGATAAAGGGGAAAGCTGATGTTTCAGGAGAGGCAAGGAGACTCCAAGTCTTGGAGTGCAGCCAAGGCAAGATGGGAGGGGCTGTCCCTTGAGTAGGGCTGAGCTACCTCTATCCATCAGTCAATCCTGGGGATAGCCAGGGGTCTGGGCTGCAGAGCAGGAGGGCACAGACGACAGGGAATAACTATGTGGCAGGAAACTAATTACCTAGCTGGGTACCAGATGAGCTCTTCCGTTTGCCAGATGTTCTGCTCTCTCTCTCTCTCTCTCTCTCTCTCTCTCTATATATATATATATATATATATATATTACAGAGTTTACAAGATATTAAAAGAAATTTCATCTTGACAAAGGGCATGGATGACTAATGCACCTAGAGTCCATTTGAAGTTTATGCCGTGCCTGGTGTGTGTGTGTGTGTGTGTGTGTGTGTGTGTGTGTGTGTGTGTGTGTGTATAATAGGCGCCCTCTAGTGGTTCATTTAGATCATTAGCTTTCTTCTTGTTTTCTTGCTTTTCCAAATGCAAATTAACACCATCAACATTTTTTAAATTATCTTTTAAGAAATACGATTCAACATTCAACATAGGAAAGAAAATAAAAGCATAAACAGCAGGAATTTCAGTAAAATGAACCCAAATCATCTGCATGTCATCTGCTGCTTGTTCCTTTGAAGGCCATTACTTCCTTCAAGGACACCAGTGTTGACCCCCATTCTGCTTCAGGAGCCAGCAGCTGTACTAAACCAGAGGAAGGCTGCTGCTGCTGATCCAAGACTGACTGATCTTGATGCTTATACACTTACAAATGCTTGGTGTTTTCATCGCTAGCTTCTCTTGACTTTTGATTGTCGTTGGGTTTCCCGCCTGGCCCGTACCCTAGTCTAGCTAGCTCATTTCCTCGTGGGAGTCTCCAGGTCCTCCAGCCAGCCTCAAGTCTGACCTCTTTTGCAGTCTTGCAACACTCTGTGCTTCTTTCTGCCATACTCATTTTCCTGAACTGTAATGAAACAATTTTGTATGACTTTTTTAGTGTCTGTTTCTTCTGATAAGCCATGAGACCCACAGGGCAGAGATCAACTGGCTTGTTCGGCACTGTCTCCTAAGCACTTACCCCAATGGCTAGCATGTAACAGTATCAACAGATATTCAATAAATATTTACTGAATGAACCAACACTCTCCTGCAGGGGGCTTTTGCCAGAATCCTCTTAACATCTTCTAGATCTCACTGCAGAGAAGACTCGATTTCAGAAAAGGATTTCTGGGCCTGGGATGTATCTCAGTGGCAGAATGCTTGCTTAACGCTTGCAAGGCCTTTGGGTTCAGCCCCCAGACCTCACCCCCCCCACACTTATTTCTAGAATAAAGTTTGCAGTTGTTCTATGTTCCCCAACATAGATTCAACAATGTGATGCAAAATTTCAGCTATTCTGTCAATGACTCCACCTTTAAGATTGAAATGTTACTTCTCTACCTAAGCAAAGAAGCTTTTATACATAAAATGCTGAATCCTTAGATATGACCCAGCGTTGTGTGATAATCGTTTTGTACACTGTAAAGATGTATTTCTGCCAATGTGCCTTCTGACTGGCTTAATAAAGAGCTGAACGGTCAATAGCTAGGCAGGAGAGGATAGGCAGGACTTCCAAGCAGAGACAGGAACTCTGGGATGAAGAGAGGTGGGATTCGCCAGCCAGACCCGGAGGGACTCATGGTATTGAGCAGAGATAAACAAGACACGTGGCAAAATATAGATTAATATAAACTGGTTAATTTAAGCTATAAGAACTAGTTGGGAACAAGCCTAAGTTAAGGCCAGGCTTTCATAATTAAGAAGTCGCCATGCCATTATTTGGGAATTGGTGGTATAAAGGAAGTCTGACTACAACCCAGAACTTAGCAGACACCCCCCCCCCCCCCCGCAGCAGAACTAAGGAAAGAGAAAATGTGAATACCACAGGAAGTATGACAAGACCTTTGCACACTTCACATCCACATCCGTGGTCCCAAGCATGGTCCCACTTCCTGCCAGATTTGGGAATCTTCTGGTGCCACAGGTTTTCACCTGGCACCAAGATGGGGCATGTGACAGTGTATACCCACATGGGCCTTTATGCTACCCAGCCTCAGCCTCCCACGTGGAATCTGAGTACTATAACACTCACTCAATGCTTATCAGAATTAACCCAAGCATGCAAGAGTATATTTGTGGCATGTTCCTCCAAACATGCTGCTTTTTTTCTTTCTTGAGGTCCCTCATCGTATTGTTATAGATAGCTTCTTGTCATCTTTGGGTCTCAGCTTAAATGTCAAATACCCAGAAAGGTCAGGGTCTGCCTGGGTCCAATCTAATTAGAACCTTATTCATCCCACCAGTCATCATAAGCACTTTTAGCTTCTTTCCTTTATAACTAAAAAAAATTTAATTTTGTATGTGTATCTGTGTTTCTTGGGCTTTCTCACTTTTTAAATTCTGGTTTGCTTCCTCTTTTTGTTGGCTTTTTAATTTTCTAAAGAGAGAGAAAGAAGGGGTGGAGTTGGGTAGATGGGGAGGTGGGGAGGGTCTGGGAGGTGTCAAGTGAGGGGAACCATGATCAGAATATATGACATGAGAAGTTATTTTTGATAAAAATATATTTTAAAAAGCAACATTAAAAATAATGTGTATGGGTATGTTGCCTATATGTATATCTATCTGTGTATTACTTGTCTGTGGAAGCCAGAAGAGGGTGCTGGAGTTATAGATGGTTGTGAGTTGCTAGGTGGGTGCTGGGAATCAAACCCAGGTCCCCTGGAAGAGCAGCCAGTGCTCTTAACTGCCGGGCCATCTTTTCCCGGCCTATTTTCTGTCATACTATAATTGTAAGTCTTCAAATATTTGTGTTCATTTACTTAATTCTGTCTATAAAATGAAATTCAGATGCATTTCAAGGGAAGGGACTTTGCAATTCTGTTCCCTTTTCTATTCCTGAACTCTAGCACACTACAATTAGCAGATGCCCCATAAATGTTTGTCGACTCTTTCTTTGGTTGTTGCATTGACACTCATTTCTTGTCTGGTATTTTAGTTTCTGCCATTGCACTGCCATCCCCACGGGAATAGAAGAAAATTTCACCGCTCCCCTCCTCTATCTCTGAGTATTGAGACGGGCAATTCTGCTCATTTACTGAGCTCAGGCTTTCTCCTAAGAGGCTGTCAAGGACCCAAAGGTGCATAGTAAGAGCGTGACCGAGGCAATCAGAGAGCTGTCAGAAATGCTTCTCAAGTTACATTCGTAGGATTCTTGAGCCGCCGAAATCGAAATCGCAAACTGCTGTATTACAATTGGGTGAGAGCAGAACGTTGACACTTTCTGTTTATATTATTTGCATAGAGAACTGAGGCATCCTTGCTCCACGAAGCTGAGCTCTTGCAGAAGCTCATCTGCCCAATGGGGGGCGGCAGCATCCCAGTAACTCACTCCTTGAGGATGTGTAGGTGGGAGGAGAGATTCGCGTTCAAAACCTTTTTGACTCTACCCACTCTCCGTAGCGCCTTAGCCCGCTCGAGTTTCAATGCTCGCTGTTGCTGGACGAAGCTGAGTCCAATACAGCGCTCGCTGCTCTCCCGATCATGGCTTCTTCGAGTTCCTTCACCTACTGTTGTCCTCCATCTTCCTCCCCTGTCTGGCCAGAACCGCTGTATAGTCTGAGACCTGAGCACGCGCGGGAGCGGTTGCAAGACGACTCAGTGGAAACAGTCACGTCCATAGAACAGGTGAGGTGGCAGGGCTGGGCGAGGCGCCCGCGCGGGGCCTTCTGGGAGCAGGAGTCCCGTTTGGAGGTCCATCTGGGTGGGAAACGCTCTTTGGAACTACAACTCCCATATTGCATTGCGCCCCCGCCCCGGAGCTCTAGGCGCCCAGACTGGGGCTTCCGAGTGGAGTGTTTGTGGGGCTGCGTTGGGCAGGAAAGGGTGGTTGTGAGGGTTGGGCTCGGGGGACAGGACAGTGCCCCTGTCCTCTGCTTCAGATGGTGTAAAGAATCGTGTTCTGTGTCTGGATCCCACAACAGTCTGAGCGGACCAGGTAGCCAGCTCCATTCTGCCTAGACGCCTGGAGGTTCTGGGACCCACCGCTCACTTTCCCCTTCATGCTCGCTCGCAGTTTCCGGACCTTTAGGGGACCGAATGACCGGATTGTGGTCACGCCGTCCCCAGATCGGTTTATTATCTGACCTGCTAGGTCAGATTGAGGCCTACCTCGTGGTGGGTAATCATTTGGGTACCTGCTGTTGAGCGCTAGAAATAGAAAAAAAAAGAAAACAGCCCCTAGGCAGGAGCCTGGCTGGGAAAGACAGTCTGGAAAACTGGATAGTTTGTGAAGAACAAAAAAGTATGAACTGCTTGCGATTCTCTCAGGCCTAGGGTGTACCAGACATGCATTTTGAAAAGTATGGACAGTGAATTATAGTTTTCATTTTTCTCACTTCCCGTTTGGAATTGTTCCCACATTGGTCGTTGCAGAGCTGTTTACCCATCTGTTACTAGAAATGATCAGGATGGCTCTTGTTGACGCTAAGGAATAGGCATCCAGCTGCTTCCGAAAATAAGCCCTTACTAGATCAGTACCCAGGCTTAACCATGGAGGGACCGGCTTCATCCTGAGGCTGGGAGCCTCTGCTTAGGCAAAGTTAACGGCAATAGTGACTATACGAATTTTGCAGTTGTGACTAAATACACATTTGTTTTATTTTTTTTTTAATGTGTGTGAATGTGTACGACATGTTTGTGGGTGTTGGTGCCAAGGCATACGATATGTGGGTTCAGAGATCTAACCGAAGTCGTCAGGCCTGCATAGCAAGCACCACTTACTGAGCCATCTTGCTTGCCCTAAATAAAATTCATAACAAAACAAGAGATTGAACACATGGTTATTCACACAGTAGCCGAGGGGATCTTCTCATGGGCTTAGGGAATTAAAGGAAACTTTTTGAATATAGCTCTCTGACTTAGTTAACTTGTGCCCCTTAGAAGGCTCCTGTAAAATGTTGCAAAAAAAAAAAAAATCTTTCCTCAGTGACAAAACCTACAGACTGTGGTGTTTAGAGTGAGGTTTCGGTTGTTGGCTGGAGTGTGACAAGGTTAGGGTGTTGGACATGCCTCCCCCACCCTTTAAACCCTTAGCTAACTGACTTGGCAGATAAGGGGGTGCAGGATGCTAATGAAGAAAAGAGGATCAGGGTTAGCCTGTCAATTTACAAAAACGTCTGTGTTTAGAGACAACAGGGACATCATCAGTTTTTCTGATCTGTTCTCTTTTTCTGTGCACTGCTGTCTTTTGCAGTCCATTGCTGAGGTTCTATTAGGAAAACAACTTAAGTTCCAAGAAGGCATAATGAGCAAAGCAAATTTGGACCCAAGATGCTCTGGAAAGGGGGCAGGCCAAGACCAGGGCTGTGGAGGATGCGAGGTCCTGATAGGTTAGTGTTGAGTGTCCATCAGATACAAGCCCAATGGGATGATAGTCTTACATTTTATGTTGTTATTCCAGCTCACGTTTTAAAAGCCTAGAATGAAGAGTTGCACTTACAAGGAAGCTAATGTGATATTCCATCCTTCGGGCTTCCACTGCACTTTAGTGGTCACCACAGTGACCATTTCTTTGGTTCCGGCGGAGTGCTAAATGCCCTCTGCGCACTGTGTCTCCCAGTCCATCCTGACAGAGAAGGCAGAGGCTTAGAGAGTGGTCAGGTGCGGCCGTCAGAAATAACGTTGCTGGGAGGAATTCTTTACAGAAGTTACCGTTTGGTTCTTTTGGTTTTGACTGAGCTTCCACAGAGCTTTGCTGAGAGCTCAGTTTTGTGTCGTGGCAATAATGATTAATGCTTGCCTCTCCTTCCTTCTCAATTACTGGGAACCTTCATTTGTTAGACAATAACTTAACTTAGTAGCGGGTGTTAAACCTGTAAACAGTGGCGGGAACTCTTTCTTGTGAGGCCTTCAGTTCCATTTGTTCATTTTCCTTCAGGAATTTCGTTAGGGCTGGAGAGATGGCTCAGTGGTTAAAAGCACTGGCTACTCTTTTGGAGGACCTAGGTTCAATCCGCAGGACCCACAAGGTGGCTTACAACTGTCTATAACTCCAGGCCCAGGGCATCTGTTGTGGCTTTCAGGGCTCCGTATGCATGTGCTGCACAGACATAAAATCCATATACACAAAATAATAAAAATTAAATTTTTTTTTTTTTTAGGTACTAGGCACTGTTCAGACACTTAACATGAGTCAGTCAACAAAGAAAATGGATTTGGTGGTGTTTTCTGTTTTTTTTTCCTTCCTTCCTTTCTTTCTTTTTTTTTTTTTTTTTTTTTTTTTTATTGAAGACAGAGTTTTTCTGTATAGCCCTGGATGTCCTGGAACTCACTCTGTATATCAGACTAGCCTTGAACTCAGCTACCTGCCTCCCAAGTGCTGGGATCAAAGGCATGCATCATCAGTGCCTGATTGGATTTGATAATTTATTTAACTTTATTTTATGTGCATTGATGTGAAGGTGTCATATTCCCTGGAACTAGAGTTGTAGACAGTTGCAAGCTGCCACGTGGGCAGTTAGAATTGAACCTGGGTCCTCTGGAAGAGTAGCTAGTGCACTTAACCACTGAGCCATCTCTACAGCCCTGGATTTGATTTTAAGGAAACTTTTGCTCCAGGCCAGGGATTCAGTCAATTAGGAAAAGAAAAACATAATCCCAACACTTGGGAGGCAGAGGTAGGTGGATCTCTGAGTTTGAGGCCAGCCTGGTTTACAGAGTGAGTTCCAGGACAGCCAGGGCTACACACAGAAACGAAAACCAAAAGAGAGAGAGAGGAAGAAAGGAGGAGAAGAAGAAAAACATCTGGAATGGGGGTGTAGCCCTGTGGTAGAGTGTGTGCTTAGTGTGTGCAAGGCTGGATCAGTACCACAAAGAAGGGAGGATAAAAAGACGTTGCTTAGAAGTTTAAGAAAAGAATAGGGCAAGGGTGTGTTGAGGATGCCATGTTTGATCTGAGAGGCGAAGCATATGGGGGAGCAGGTCCTGAGTGGGCTGAGAAAGCATGTACAAAGGGCAGTGTGTGCCAGGTGAGGAAAGAGGCAGGTAGCCAGAGGCTGGAAGGCGAGATGGAGCCATGCATCGCCTGTGGCTGTTGTGTTTGAAAGGACTAATTGAGGTGGGAAGCCAATTGGCTGGAGAGCTTGCCCTCCCCAGCCTCCTTTCTGCCTTGGTCTTTAGATTTGCCTCAGGAAGTGGATCCCTACCAACAGGCTTCCAAGCTTAGTGTGCTGGGCCTGAGCCATGAGATACGGCTAGGGGACAAGAGAGCAAGGGTGCCATCAGCCAGTTTCCTCCCTCCTGCCGTGGGGTGAGCTGGTTGCCCAGACTTAAGGTCTTATCTGCTGGGTGCCTTCCCCACAGAGACCCTGACTTTCTCTCCACCTTCAAACCTGCTAGCTGTCAGGACTCAAAGCAGTGACACAGTCCGAGTGATAATTTATCACAAGTATTATGTGGGGGGTTCGAGAGATGACTCAGAGGTTAAGAGTGCTCGCTGGAGAGGTGGCCTAGCTGTTAAGAGCGCATGCTACCTTTTAGAGGAATAGACTGGTTTCCAGCACACATGGGTGGTTACAACCTCTGGAAACCCCCACTCCACGGGTATCTGAAGCCTCTAATCTCCAAGGGCACCTACACTCAGGTGCACATACCCCATCCCCACACATAGATAATTAGAAATAAATCTTTTTTTTCTTGTTTGTTTTTGAGACAGGGTTTTCTTGGGTAGCCCTGGCTCTCCTGAAACTCGCTTTGTAGACCTGGCTGGTCTTGAACTGTTGTTATGTGGGGATTAGGGTGGAGGTAGGAGGCAGTGGTTGGGAGGCTACTGTACTGATCTGGGTGAGAGGTGACAGCAGCTCACTGAGTGGCTATCATGCCTGTGATAAGATCAGTTCCTTTTTTCTTTTGTTTTGTTTTGTTTTTTTGAGACAGAGTCTCTTTGTGTAGCTTTGGAGCCTGTCCTGGCACTCACTCTGAAGATCAGTCTGGCCTCGAACTCACAGAGATCTACCAGCCTCTGCCTCCCGAGTGCTGGGATTAGAACCATGCCCCACCGCCTGGCTCAGTAAGGTCAGTTTCCTGGCGGTTGGTGAATCTGTTCCTTGATAAATATTTTCCCAGTGGATGTGATGCAAAGGGCCTCTTGTGATGACTGCAAGGTGAGGTTGTGCTGTTAGTGTCCACCCTCGTCAGTGACAGGTCATCGGGAATCACTCTATCACAAACTGCCTTAGATGATGACGGGTCATCGGGAATCACTCTATCACAAACTGCCTTAGATGATGAGACGTGGAGCCCACAGCTGGAGAGCCAGTCTAGGCTTCATAGTGAGACCCTGAATAAACACAAAAAGAAAACTGGGCTCAGTGCTAGCATGCCCACAGTGTAAGGCCCTGGGTCTAACCCCCAGGTCTACCAAAGACGAATGGTGTCCATAGACTCTTCTGGTTGAGATGAAATGCATGTACTTTGAGACTTTCAGGTGTATAGTAAAACAAATGCCTGTTGAGAAAATTTATGTTTAAATTTAGGTCACTGTGGGCCTGGGATATAACTCAGTGGTACTTTCAAGTGTAGGTGAGGCTCTAAATTCAACCCCTAGCACTACATACACAAATGTAATAACTGTTACAATTCATACTTTATATAACTGTAATTTAGAGATGCCAACTCTTCTTATCTATGAGACAGTTCTCGTACAATTCTTCATGTGTCTTTATTATCACCAGTTTTTGAGCAATATATATATATTATATATTGCTATATATATATATTTCTGTATATATTGCTTTTCTAAATCATATGAGTAAGATAATTATCATTGAATATTAAATATCTTATCCCAGCTTTAAGGACCAACCCAGGCCTAGTAGAACAGATCTGTAATCCCATCTGCTTGGGGGACAGAGGCAGGAGGAGAGCAAGTTCAAGGCCAGCTTGGGCAGTTTAGTGAGACTCTGTCTCAGATGGAAAAAGGAGGTTGGAGGGACAATGAGATGGCTCAGCGGGTAGAAGTGCTTGCCTTGTAAGCCTGATGACACGTGTTTGATTCCCCAGAACCCATGTAAATGTGGAAGTAGAAACCAGCTCCCCAAAGTTGACCTTGGCTGTCCCCATGTGTACCGTGGCTCACATACACCCTCACGTACGTCATACCCACAATGATAATAAAATAATTTTAAGAAGGAAAATCTCTCCTTTTTCTGAGTTTTTAGCTTGAACCTTCTATGTCTAAAGTGATTAGCAAGAGAAACTGCATAGAAGTTGACTAACATCCCCTCATGGCCGCTACCCAGAGAAGTTAGTGAACCTCTCACAGGTGGCTTAGGGTTCCCGTCTCCACCTGCGGTGCCTGTAACAGGGAGGTGGCCAGGAGGAACCCAGAAACCAAGAGCAGGGCTTGGTGTGCACATTCACATTGTGCCCCGTGGAAGAGTCTGGAGCTCTTTCATGTGGGCGTGGGGGTGCTGATGGAGAGGAGGGGGTGTGCCCGAGGAGGTGGGGAAGATGACGATTTCCTTTAGGGATACAGAAGTCCGCTTATAAAGGAGTAAGTCACTCCCGCTGCGTTTTCAAAGCCGTATCCTCTGTTGCTCAAAATAACCAGCTAAGAGTAATCCTCCCATGAAGGAGGCTTGTTGTGAGTGATGCCTTTGTCTCCTGAGGTCTGATCGTGGGGTGACATATTCTCATCACTAATAGCCCTCAAATACCATTCGTTCAGAAAGTGCTTTGCTCCTTAAACATTAGAGAATTTTTTTTGTTAATCCTTTAGTTGAGAAGATGAATAGTGTGGCTAGGGGTTCTAGAAAGCAGCATTTAAGTTATGAATGAGGAAAGTACTTTATCCCTTCTGAAAGCATTTTGTGGCTGGGGAAATGAATGTTCACACAAGCTTCAGGACCTGAGATCGGATCCCCAGCACCCATGTAAAAGCCCCTATGGGTGTGGTACTGAGGCAGGAGGTTCCTGGAGCTCACTGGCCAGCCCGTATAGCCAGTTGGTGAGCTTCAGGTTCAGTGAGAGACCCTGCCTCAAAAATAAGCACCCAACATTGACCTCTGGCCTTTATGGCACACACACACACACACACACACACACACACACACACACACACACGCACACCTTTCAACCTACCAAAGAGAAACATGCATCAGAATCCCTGATGGTTTGTTAGTGGACGGACTTCATACTGAGGCTCTGAGTATATAGGTGTGTACTGAGACACTGGTTCCCAGCTTCTGGTGTGTTAGTTTTCCACCTCTGTTCAGATTGAGGCCTCGTTCTGCTTTTCCTTCTTATGCTCGTGTTTAAAGAGTGTGGGTGAGCAAAAGGCAAGCTCTAGGCTAGAAATGCTTGTCTGTTTGCTTCAGGAATGTATTCGAGACACCTACAGTATAGTGGGAAGGTGAGAGTATTAATGAAAAGGTGTTTCTTTTTTCTCTTTTTTTTGGTGCATGCAGGTGCATTCACTGTGTGTGCGTATGTGGAGGACAGGTTGGCCAGGTGCCTTCCTCTGTCATTTCCCACCATGTCTCAGTCACTCTTCCCTGGCTGTGAAGAGACACCATAACCACGGCAACTCTTCTGAAGAGAGCATTTAGCTGGGGACTTGCTTACAGTTTTAGAGGTTTAGTCTGTTATTAGCATGATGGGGAGCGTGGTCGCATGCAGGCAGGCACTGGAGCAATAGCCCAGAGCCAAGTCCTGATCCCCAGGCAGAGAGAGGGAGAGAGGTAGGCAGAGAGACTCTGGCTTGTCATGGGCGTTTGAAACCTCAAAGCCTAACCCCAGTGATGTGAGTCTTCCAACTGGGCCACACCTCTTAATCCTTCTGATCATTTTAAATAGTGGACTCCCTATTGGCTGGACATTCAATATATGAGCCTTTGGGGGCTGTTCTTATTCAAAGCACCGTATTCTTTTTTTTTTTTCCATTTTGGCTACAGTGTATGACCAGAGCATTCCCAGGCTAAGCTTGTTCCAGTCCCACAGAGCTGGAGCAATAGACATGCCGCCATTCCTTCCTTGTTTTATGTTGGCCGGGACACAAGCTCAAGTTCTCATGCTTCTGTGTGTCATACTCTTTACTGTCTAAGCCATCACCCCAGCCTGAGAAAATATTTTTTTTTTTTTTGAGACAGGGTCTCACTGTGTAGCCCTGGCTGGCCTGGAACTCACTGTGTAGACCAGGTTGGTCTCGAACTCACAGCGATCTACCTGCCTCTGTTTCCTGGGTGCTGGCATTAAAATCATGTGCCATATGTCTGGCTAAGTTGAAAGAATTTCATGATGAAAACCAGTATATTTACAATCTAGATTCTCTTGTTAACGTTTTCCATACTTTGGGGGCCAGAGTGGGGTGAAGGAGACAGGGTCTCCTGTGAGTTCCTAGGCCCTCTGTGTCTCTCTGCCACGATCTAGAACTTCAGGCCTGCAGCACCACCATTTCTGGACCCTTCCCTTTCCCTTCTCTTTGTGGCATTGGGGTTGAACTCAAAGCCCACACTCAACGTGGAGCGGACCCCCAGCCTGTTGCCTTTTATTTTCTATTTGTTTGTTTGAGGCAGGGCCTTGCTGTGTGTCTCGGGCTGCCTTGCTCGGGTGCTGGGGTTACAGACCTGCAATACGGTGCCTGGCTTCTACCCAGCTCTTATTAATGGGTTTCAAAGGAAGTTGTAGATGTCAAGACAGTTCTTAAATACTCATTAAGTAGAGTTTAATATTAACACATAGTTCTTGTAAGATATAATTTATACAGGATGAAGTGTGCGTATGGTAAGAATAACACACGTGCACTTAGCTTTGGCAGGTGCTCGTTCCTGTTCATGCTTAATTTTTTTCTATTGTCCCAAGATTTAAAAGAAAAATAAATTATATGTATTTACTTATTTGTACGTACATGTGAGCAAGAACTTGTGCACTTGAGCCATGTGTATTTGTGGAAGGTTAGAGGACAAATTGCGGGGCCCGGTTCCTGCCATCGTGCAGGTATCAGGGATGGAACTCAGGTGGTCAGGCTTGGCTGCCAGCACCTTTACCCACTGAACCTTCATGCTGGCTTTTTTAATTTAATTTTTTAAAACAGCCTTTGGCTATGTGTTTAATTAGGATCCAATAAAAGCTCACTTATTTGGAGCTATTTTTAAATATTAAAGAGCTGGTCTCTTGGGAATTAATCTTCCACGCGTGATCCTGGCCTTGTAACCTTGTCACTTAGCAGAATTCTGAAGTAGAACAGGTGTTCTGATCTCCACCCTCTTCCTGAGAAGTGGCTTGGTGTTCATTTACAGGACTTTGAGTGGTGTAGCCTGGTCTCTAGGGAGCCAAGCCTGGGGCCCTTTGCTGTTTATGCAGAAGGAAAGGTTCCGGTTGCTATGGGGCTGTTGAACTGCCTGTAGGCTCGTGACGGCCTGTGGGGATTTCTGTGTAGAAAGGAGAGATCAAATGGAAGGTGGGTTGGGAAGGAAGCAGGGGAATTAAAGAAGAAGCGAGTGGTCCGCGGAGGTGCACGTGCTCCTCCTGCCATTTCTCCTTTTTGCTGTGAAAACCCCTCAATTGAAGGCTTTTGGTGGTGTTTTCAGAGTTCAGGTTTCAGAGCCAAAGAACTTTCATACGTCCTCGTGATTTTAGACAACAAAACAGTAACAACAGCAGCTACAGAATCACCTTCAGTGCCTCAATATTTCTTTCTTTTTTGTTTGTTTATTTATTTTTGTGATGTGCTGGGGAGTTGAGCCCAAAGCCTCATGCATGCTAGGCAAATATCTTTATCATCCCAATCCGAGTTCAACTGTGCTTAAGGTGTGTGTGTGTGTGTGTGTGAGAGAGAGAGAGGGGGGGGGGGGAAGATGGGGGAAGGGGAGAGAGTTGTGTATGGATAGATGTCATGTATGCAGGTGCCTGTGGGTGGGTGTGCCTCTGCACACTCAGGTAGAGGCCAGAGTGTCCCATTGCTCTCTCATTCCTTTGAGAACTCTCCGTGAACCTGGATTCTCACCGCCAGCAAGTGTCACTTCGTGTCACTGTCTCCCTTAGCCTGGGGTTACAAGTGTGTGCCGACCACGTCCAGCGTGGTCTGTAGGTGCTGGGATTGGAGCCCAGGTCTTCAAGGCTACACAGCAAGTGATTTTACACACCGAGTCATCTCTCCAACTCCTAAATTGAATATTAATTTATATTAATTTTTTGTTTGTTTTGTTTTTTCAAGACAGGGTTTCTGTGAGTAGCCTTGGCTGTCCCGGAACTTTCTCTGTAGACCTAGTTGGCCTTGAACTAACAAAGAAGTTAGATTATTTTCTAAAATTTAGATGTGTTTATTTTATTTTTATGTGTATAGTGTTTTGTTCACATGTATGCCTGTGCACTAGGTGCCTGTCTGCTTCCTTTGGAGATCAGCAAAGGGCATTGGGGTCTCTAGAACAGGAGTTCCGGACAGTTGTGAGCCACCATGTAGGTTCTGAGACTCCACCTGGGTCCTGTGCAAGAATAAGTGCTCTTAACCCTGAACCACCTCTCCGGCCCCTAAAGTGAGGACTTCAAGTCTGTTTGTTTTTGAGACAGTTTTTCACCAGTAGCTCCGGTTTTCCTGGCGCTTGCTGTGCAACCCAGGCTGGACTTGAACTTGCATTGCTCATCTTTTGTCTCTTGAGCGTTGGAATCACTGGCACATGCCACCATGCCCAACTAGACTTTAATAAAAATTCAAGAGGGATTTGACTGTAATGTTTTCTTCCCTAATTCTGCTCCACAAGGTACATTTCTCATTGTACAGTGTGGTTGAAAATCCCCTAAGCCATGGGGATTTGATATAGGGTCTTGGAGAACTCAGAATATGTTAAGTTTATTAAAACAATTGAACAAAGGAACATCATCACAGACTCGAAGCTCTTGCCAAATCTGGAGGAAAATGGACACAGCTCTCAGGGGAGGGAAGGAGAAGAGAACACTCATTTTTCTTGTTTGAGTCTCTGACTAGGACCCAAGAGATGGTACGGGAGAATTGTCTGTATTCTGTCAATCATGTTATAAATAAACGCTGATTGGCCAGGCAGGAAGTATAGGTGGGAAAACCAGACAGGAAATAGAAATGATGTAATGAGAACAGGAGAATTCTGGGAAGGAGGAAGTTGATACCTCCCTCTCCTGCCCAGACCACCAAAGCAGCAGGATGTGATCTGCCCCACTGAAAAAAGGTACTGAGCCACATGGCTAACATAGATCAGAAAAATGGGTTAATCAAGATGTGAGAGTTAGCCAGTGAGAGGCTAGAGCTAATGGGCCAATCAGCTTTATAATTTACAGAGATCTTTGTGTGATTTTCTTTGGGGCTAAACAGTTGTGGGGGACCTGGTGGGAGGACAGTAAACACAAACAAGCAGGCCCCTCATGTTACAGATAGACTATTGGATGACAGATTAACAAGAAGAAACAGGAGTTTATCTATTTGGTTTTGTCATTTTTAAATAGAGTCTAACTATGTAGCCCAGGCTGGTCTTGAACTTGCTCTATAGTTGAAGCCAGTGTCGAATGCCCAGCCTCCTTAGTACCACCATTCAGAGCCACAAATAGAAGTTTCTTAGCATGTGTGAAACCATATACACACGTGAACATCCAGTGAACATCCAGCAAGGAGTAACCCAGTGGGGTGGTGAGAACCTGAGGTAAGCAAAGGGAAGGTGGTTCATTCAGGCAGAGGAGAAACGGTGTGGGAAATGGCAGTGTGGGCACCTAGGTCTGTAAATGTGCCGCCTCAGTTTCCCTGTGTTGCAGAGAACGAAGGAAACAAATTAGTAAAAGAAAATGGATTTCTTTACATTTTGGCCAGAGCTGGGGATAGAAAAGTTCTTAGATTCTGTCTGCCTTTGATGTAGCCATGTTACAGCTTTATAGATCAGATAAAAGGAGACTTTAATGTGCGTGACTTAGCTGGTGACAGAACCAACTGTGCAGCCTCTCCTTGGGTACAGGGTCTGCTTCTCCTCTGGCCCCAGGCTTCTGCCTGTTCTCCCTGAGCCAAGGATCCCTACAGAAGCTGTCATTCTTTTGGGCCCATTGTCTCAGGGTCCCTCTTTGACTGCAGTCCCCTGTCTTGTTTGCTCTTCAGTCTCGAAGATTTGGGATACTCTGTTGTAATTTGCTGGTGGCTTGGTGTGAAAATTCTTGAGATTTGCATTTGCATGCGCCCAAAAGGAGAGTGCAGCAGCCAGAGTTAGAGACGCCCAGTTAGTGTCAGGTCTCCACGCCTAAGAATCCCTTCTCTATAACCTCCGGCCTTAGTGACTTTCAGAATAGCTGGCACCAGGCGCTTCATTTTAGCTGAGTGTGTCCCTTGCCTCAGAGCTGTTTTTCTCTGAAGACATCGATGCTAACCGTCTTGTGGTTTGCTTTTAATTCTCCCTCCTTGGTGTGATCTGCTCTATGTTGGGGGGTTGGGGAGGAAGAAGTATAGCAAGCAAGCAGGAAGACAGTGCCAAAGGCCCCCTTTTCTAGGTCAAACACAAGCAACTATTTAGAAGGAAAGACACTTAGGCTAAGTTTACCTGGTGTCTTCTAAAATTTTATGAATGCTGAGTCCCTTTTCATTGTGTCTTGACAGATTGTGCGGTGGAAGCATTTCCTTATCTTTCATATATATAAAGATTACATATACTAAAGATTGATTATAATTGGGGGTGGGTGAGACAGGTTATATAGCCCCAGATGTCCTGGAACTCATTCTGTAGGCCAAGGTGGTCTCCAACTCATAGAGCTCTGCCTACCTCTGCCTCCCAAGTGCTAGTATTAAAGGATGTACCAGTGTGTGCTGTGTGTGTGTGTGTGTGTGTGTGTGTGTGTGTGTATGCAGGGGCCCAAAGAGAATAGAAAGGGTCGTGTGACATCCTGGAGCTAGAGTTACAGGCAGTCATGAGCCACCAAATGAGGGTGATGGGAGGGAGCCCTGCCTGGGTCCTCCAGAGGAGCAGCAGGTGCTTGTAACTGCAGAGCTGTCTCCCAGCCCTGTCTCTCTTGTTTGAAAGGTCAGCTGTAAGTGTGGCCTCCTGACGTCGGCTAAACACACTGTGATTTCTAATAGAAAAAGGATGCTTACCTTTGTGTAGAAGAGTATCAACAGACAACAGCTATAAAACATCACAGAGACTTACAAAGCAAAATCAGAGAAAACAGCAATTAACAAAGAATCTAGCTATTTTCACTTAGATAACTCGTCAGGTCTTGTGTGGTCAGTGTTTAATTCTTCTAGCTATTAGAGCTTGGGATGCAAAGTGTTTGGCCATATCTAATTGCCGGTGCTAAAAAATGATGATTATAATATAGTTAGAAATATACACATGCTGTATACACTTGTATCCGGAAACCATAAAAAAATAAACAAAAATTCAATGATAATTTTATTATGTTGTATCTGTCAGGTATATATATGTAATATGTATAACAGATGGATATATTGCATTTCATATATTATAAGAACATTTTCTGTTATATAAATATTATAAATATAAAATCGAGGGGGCTGGAGAGTGGTCTAGACACTGACTGCCCTTCCAGAGAACCTGGGTTAAATTCCCAGCATTCACATGGCAGCTCACAGCAGTCTGCACTGCAGTTCCAGGGGATTCAGCATCCTCTGCTGACCTCTGAGAGCACTGCATGGAAGTGATGCACAGACATACATGCTGGCCAGCTCGTAGTAATAAAACAACTAAACAAAATCTAAACAAAAAGAAACATACATTCTCTCTCTCTCTCTCTCTCTCTCTCTCTCCCTCTCTCTCTCTCTATACACACACACACACACACACACACACACACACACACACACACATATATTTGACATCCATTCAGGCAAAACACTCTTTCCCTTTTAATAAAAGAGTAGGGAAGGAAAAATAATTTTCCTTTAAATTCCCCCCCTCCAGTTCTGTATAACAAAAGAAATAAATTTGTTAACATATATACATGAAGACAAATACTTGGGGAGAAATGATTGAGAATATAAGCTTATATAATATCTTACACTCACAACAAAGGGCTGTGTGTGTGTGTGTGTGTGTGTCTGTGCACGCGCAGGCGTGCACTTGTGTAAAGGTAACCAGGAAAAGTAAACAAAAGGAAGGTTCGCGTAGCGCCTTTTCCATGCATTGGGGCTTTTTTGCAATTTAGTCCTCTTTTTCTTTCTGGTACTGTGGGTTGCACTCTTACAAATGGATGTTTTCTGCATAGATAAGAATTTCCCTTATAGAAGGATATCTATCCTCTTCTTATTTTCAGAATTTCTCCTGAATCTGCAATACTTTAAGGTGATAGGCTCAAAACAATCCCTGTGCATATAGAGGCAGATCCGGTATCCTACTCGGGTACAAGGTACTGTTACCGTGTAGGGGTAATGGTCCGGTTCATTTTCGCTGCCTCCTAAAAGAATTAAGAGGCAGGAAAGATCTGAGCATTGACTGGTATCAGTAGAGAAATCTCCGATAGAGCAAATAGGAGCAGAGAGAACCAGCAGTTGAAGAAAGGCTTTTATTAGAGTTGAAGACATCCACACATCCAGCAGGCACACAGATCTGCACAGAGGGACAGAGCTTCTGCACAGCAAACAGCTTCTTGAGGGCCGGCGCCTACAACCACTGCGCACTTGTCCCGATGTGGCTTTGGACTTGCTGAGTCAGCCATTAGCCAGGGACCTACTGACAGGAGAAAAAGCCACAAGGCCTTTGTTTTACACTGCCAGGCTTTTGTCTCAGGTCTAGAGGATGAAGCTATCTTGGGAGCTCACCATCTTATTACCTAGTCGTGGACAGTCTCCCTATCTGCCTGCTTGCCTGGGAGGCCATGGACCTCTGAGTCCCTCAGTATCCACTGTCCCTCATTCTCTGAGTGACTGGACTTGGGAGTTAAGCACCCAAACTGCCATCAGTTTTGTTGCTAGATCCAAGATGGCTTCTCACCACTCAAAGGCTGGTATTTAGTCAAGAGTTGACAGGAAGGAAATGTGTTCATTCAAGCACCCTGAGGAGGAGAGGAGGAACCTTTGTCTTTCCAAAAAGACTGTCTTTGAGAACTCAGGACTGCAAATGGACTCTTGGAGGGAAAGAAGAGGCTCAGGGGACAGTGAACAAGAGTTAAGTGCTCAATAGGGCCTTCCTCATCTTCCTCACCCACAGCATGAGTCTTTGTTCTTTTTCCTGGCCAGGATGTTACAATCCTCCTCGATCTCCTAAGGCTGTGATTCTTTAGACGAGCACACTACCTTTCTGCAACTTAAACTTCACAGCAGTGCGCTTGCCTCGTGTGGTTGATACACAGACTTAACAATAAGGAGAGGCGGGACAGGTTTGCTGTTACCTGGAGGTCTCCAATTACTCTATTTTGAAAACGAAAAGAAATGTTAGCAGTTAACAGCTCAGTCATTTACATGTGGCTTCGCTAGAATTTAGGGAGGGGACGTCAAAGGGCCGCGTGGGCAGGGACAGCTACTGTTACTGTTTGGAAATCATGGGTTGAGTTACTGGAGAAGCTTGCTTGCCACCAGAAGGTTCTATAAACAGGGTACTCTCTCCCCGTCTTTCTCCCTCTCCTCTCAATTTTACTGGATTTTTTGGGGCACTCCATCCAGGGCGCCACCTGTTACTAGAAACTGAAATCTCTTCTTGGAGTTTTCAGTCTATATTAATAAAAGCATTTAAGAATGGTCTCAGCGGATGGGAGAGCTGGTATGTCCTTGTTTTCCCTAACCCTGCTCAGGCAGTGTGAAGAGCTGGCCTTGGAAGTGTGGGTGCAGGAGGAGAGCTAGTCCCATCCCTCGCTGGCTGCTGGGCTTCTTGAGAGCAGGCTCTGTTACTCACCTGGGCAATGGGCCTGGCTCAGGGAGAGCCATCCCAAGGGTGTGCATTTGCAATTAAAGCTCTTTGGGCAAAAGGGCAGACTGGGAGACATACCATGACATAACTAAGCTTCCAAATCAAGATGATTTTTTTGTTTTGTTTTGGTTTTTAATTTATTTTTTATCATATTTATTTATTTATTTTGTTTTCTATTGCGAGGAAGGTTGCAAGGGTGAAGGGCAGGTATAGAGGGAGAGGGAGGTGAGTAGGATTGGGGTGCATGATATTAAATTCACAAAGAATCAATAAAAATTGTTTTTTAAAAAAGAATAGCCTTAGGGAAAAACCTGAGGACAATTTTATTAGAGTTTAGAAGCAATATTCCAGGCAGGCAAAGCTATAAAATCTTAGCAGCTGTCCAGAGGAGAAATTGGAGGGAGAAAAAGAGAAAGCCATGTTTTTTGAGTTAGGCAAAAGTAGTGGAATTCTGTTTTTTTTTTTTTTGTTTGTTTTGTTTTTTGTTTTTTGTTTTTTCGAGACAGGGTTTCTCTGTGGCTTTGGAGCCTATCCTGGAACTAGCTCTGTAAACCAGGCTGGCCTCGAACTCCCAGAGATCCGCCTGCCTCTGCCTCCTTAGTGCTGGGATTAAAGGCGTGCGCCACCACCGCCCGGCAAGCAGTGGAGTTCTGACTTATGACAGAAGGCAGGGTGGTCTTCATCAGAAGAGTGTGAAAGCCCAAATTGTCTAGGAAAGCAGGTCTAATCTTTGGCAAGTATCCAAAAGAAAGAAAAAGTTAAACAAGGAGATATATTGGCTAGGTAGTGGTGTTCACCTTTAATCCCAGCCCTCAGGAGGCAGAGGCAGGTGGATCTCCATGAGTTCGAGGCCAGCCTGGTCTACAAGAGCTAGTTCCAGGACAACCAGGACTACATAGAGAAACCTTGTCTCGCAGACAGACATGCACACATGCTTTTGGAGTAATTTGAAAAATCAGGAAGACCTAAGCAGAGCCCTCTGGCATAGTTCCATAAGAAGCTAATTGAGAGTGAAGATCTTGGGAAGAGATTATTTCCTTAAAGGGATAGTTATTTCAGCTGGGTTAATGCTATGTTTGGGGTAGTTTGGAATGTTAGCTCTTAACCCAAGGCCAGAGGTAGATTCTATTCTTTTGATCAGGAGGTCCTTTAGTGGGCCTCCATAGAGCCCTGATCAAGACTCCTATGACATTCTCACCTCTGAATAGGTAATGTTAAAATCATTTAGGAATGGACTGAAATTGGAGAGTAAGTAAAACCCATTTCCACCATAAAAGTCTAGAGAGCCAATTATGTTCACCAAAAGGATTATTGTCTGGACTGGGATTTCACTCCCAACCTCATGTATAGCCTCTTCTGGCTAGTTGTTTGTCAACTGATGTAAGCTAGAAGTTGTGTGGGAAAAGGAACCCCAATGGATAAATTGCCTCCATTTAGATTGCCTGTAGGCAGGTCTGTAGGGCGTTTTCTTTTTCATTTATTTTCTTACTTATTTATTTCTATTTTCCTCTCCTTTTTTTTTTTTTTTTTTTTGGTTTCTCAAGACAGGGTTTCTCTGTGTAGATCTGACTGTCCTGGAACTTGTTCTTTAGACCAGGCTGGTCTTGAACTCAGATCTACCTGCTTCTGCCTCCCGAGTGCTGGGATTAAGCATTTTCTTGAGTAATGATTGATGTGGAGTGGCACCATTCCTGGGCAGGCAGTCCTGAGTTGTGTAAGGAAGGCTGAGCAAGCCATGGGAAGCGAGCCAGTAACAGTGTTCCTCCATGGCCTCTGCTTCATTCCTGCCTCCACGTTCCTGCCCTGACTTCCCTCAGTGATGGCGTGTGACCTTAGTGATGAACTAAACTCTTTCCTCCCCCAGTTGCTTTTGGCCATGGTGTTTTATCACAGCAACAGAAACCCTAACTAAGACAGGCCTCCAGGCCTGGCGCTCATTTAGGAGGTAAAACCAGAGCCCCCATCTGGCATTCCTGTCTAGAAAGCCAAGGACATTCCTGACATTGTTCTTTTTGGGTCCCTGCCCCTAAACTACTTCTCCAGTTCTCCGTCCTGTTTGTCAGTAGCCCTGTCTTGCTATAGAGCCTCTGAATCGCTATGCAGCACAGAGCTGTACTGAAAAACTTAAGGCACTAGAGAGTCATGGCAATAGGAAGCAAGAGTCGATGGTGTCTCATCTCTCTTTTCTCTCTTCCATGTGCTGCTGCCTCATCAGGCCAAAGTAGAAGAGAGGATCCAGGAGGTCTTCAGTTCTTACAAGTTTAACCACCTAGTACCAAGGTAAGCTGTGAGTGGGACCCTGGGGGCCTGACAGAACCTTTTCCCTTTCCTCCTTGCCTTTGCTTAACTAACCAACCAGCTGGACTAAATCTCTACATGACTGGAACTCGACATAGGCAGTTGTGAGCCGCCTGATGTGGATGCTGGAAACCAAACTCGGGTCCTCTGGAAGAGTAGCACGTGCTCTTCGCCGTGGAGCCGGCTCTCCAGCCCCTGGAATAGTTCTTTGTGACACTTTGCAAACCAACTCTGGAGACACCAGGTGAGCCACTGTAGCTGAGGCCCTGTGTGGCCTGAGGTTCTCTGCTTCACCTTGCTTAACACGTCGACCGACTTCTTCAGACAGTCGAGGAGGCCACAGAGGTAGAAGTTCGTTCTCCCATTTGCCTTGTAGTGCTGGGGTGCAGGACTCTGACCCAGGAGGGTGAACGGGGTCAAACTCAATCACCTGGAAGTCTTTCCCTAGCCTGCCAGGCTACGTCTCTGCAGTACCCAGAGCTGAGACTTCTGCCCCAGCTGGAGCTTAGCGAATGACATTTGTGTCCACAGCTCAGGGGAGCGAACGCTAAGAGAATCTATGCCACTTCCTCTGCCTCCACACAAACCTGCCCCAGCTTCGCTTCCCCAGAGGTGGTTGGACTTGGTGATGGTGGAGGATGTGATTGTCTGGGAGGGCTTTGCTGTCAGCCACTGTGCCCACAGATGACTCACCTGACTGAGCTCTGAGTCACTGTCTCCTGTCTCAGGCTGCGTGTTCCCACGCATGGGACCTGTGACATCTGACACTCCTTTCCACTCCATCCTGATAGATCCTTGGACTCTGTCATTCTAATGAGATGAGGAGGGCTGAGGGGCTGCAGTCCGGAAGGGTTATTTGGGGAGTGGTGAGGGGGGACAGTAAAAGAGACCCCACCCCCTCATAGAACTTCTGTCAGGTGTGGGTGGAAAACAGTGTTCTTGGTCTTGGAACTGTCTAGAAACAGAATATATCAGGTGTCTGGGTTTGTTTCAGGGATCATAGCTTCCAATTTGTATCCTTTTTTTTTTCTTTCTTCTTTTTTGTTTTCTTTAAATTTTTTTCATTTGTATTTTTTTGTTTCAATTTTTGTCATGTTTGCCTATGAAAATGAGTGTCTCTTTTGGGAGGGAGGTTTTGAGACAGGGTTTCTCTGTCCTCTTGCTCTGTAGACCAGGCTGGTCTTGAACTCACAGAGATCCACCTGCCTCTGCCTCCCAAGTGCTGGGGTTAAAGGTGGGTGCCACCCCCACTGGCCAAAATAAACGTCTTGAAGGAAGATAATTGGCATGTTAATTGTTGTGGAGATATTATATATGTGGGCTGAATCGCTGAGTACATAAATCAGAATATCAATGTAAAGCTGAAGCTGACTACCACAGAATGAGCTTCAGGAGCAGAAGGATCAGTCTGGGATAGGATTCAGTGTGGTGAAACACTTGCTAGAATATACCAGGCACTGGCTTCAATACCTAGAAGACCTCCCGCCATGGAATAAATCTAAAAATGCATCATTACACTTTTAACCTTTTAGTAGTCAAAATTTAGGTCTTGGCTAGGAAGTATAGTGAAAGGGTAGAATGTTTGTCTAGCAAGAGTGTGGCCTAGAGTTCCACCACAAAACAAAATCAAACCACCCCCAGACAATAAACCAAAGGAAAAAAGCACATTTCAGAGTCTGAAGTGTGATTCAGGAACGGACTTCGTGGCTCACCACCATCCATGCAAATGTTGGCAGTACACCTAGGGGAGGCATCTCTAAGGTCATGATGCTGATCGGATCTGACTTACTGTTGGGACCACTGGCTGTGCACAGGTCCAGGAATGCCCGCGATGATGCTGAGGCAGGCATTTGCTATTCAGGCTGCTAGAGCCAAAAAGCCAGGAACCAGCCGTGGCTGAAGTTCAGGGCTGACGCTGAATGTTGCTGCATTCCACAATTAATCCCCTTCCCAGAAAGAATTTTTCTGTCAGTCGTGGTGGTATATGCCTGTGATCCTAACACTTCAGTGGGGGTGGACCAGGCCTTCCCAGTTTCCCTCAGTTCTGGTGCTGGAGAGATGGCTCAGAGGTTAAGAGCGGTAACTGCTCTTCCAGAGGTCTTGAGTTCAGTTCCCAGCAACCACACGATGGCTCACAGCCATCTCTGATGAGATCTGGAGCCCCCTTCTGGTGTGCAGGCGTACATGCAGACAGAGCACAGTATATGTAATAAATAAATAGATCTTTTAAAAAACAAAGACCAAAACTGGCCTGAATTACAAGAGACTTTGTCTTTTTAAAAAATGTAAGAAAAAAAAGATCACTTTTCATGATTATGAAGTGTGCACTTGTGAGGTAGTTAGTACCAAGAAGCCCCCTTTTCTCCTCTTTTCTTTTTATGGTGCTGGGGTTGAATTTAGGATCCTCTCTGCCTCCTAGGTGCTCTCTGCCAGCGCCCTGTACCCTCAACCCTTGAATTCTGGTCATGCTCAGTGGCGAGCACCTTTACCCACTGAGCCATCTCGCTGGCCGCTGTACCTTTAATGCTTTTGTCAGCATCCTGCTTTCTTTTACTGTTGTTGTGGAGTGTTTGGTTGGTTGCTTGCTTTCCATCTTCCTCCCTCCACCTCCCAGATGAGGTGATATTAGGTGTACACCATGATGCCACACTGTATACTGCTTTCCTTTTTAAAATAATTTATTTTTATTTTATGTGCACTGCTGTTTTGCCTTCATGTATGTCTGTGTGAGGATGCCGGATCCCCTGGGACTGGAGTCACAGACAGTTGTGAGCTGCCATGTGGGTGCTGGGAATTGAACCCAGATCCTCTGGGAGAACAGCTGGTAATAGTCTTAACTGCTGAGCCTTTTCTCCAACCCCACATCCTGCTTTCTTATGAAAGTTCTTAGTTTCTGTTAGGTCTCAAAGAAACTCGGGACAAATGGCAAACTGAGGTGCCTGTTAGCATGTGAAAGCTGTCTCTGGCTTCTCTCTGCATTGCTAGAACATGTGACCGAGCCCTGGCTCCTCTCTGCAAGTCTCATCCCAGCCCCTCCCCTAAGCTTCCCTTTCCCCCTCTTCCCTGTCCTCTCTGTAACTCAACCATGTTGGCTACGTGTTGGCTTGGTTCTTCTCTTGGTTCTCTTTGCCCTCTTGGGTTTTTTCCTCTCTCTCTCTTCTTTCTTTTTCTCCCCCCCTCCCCTTCCCCCGCTCCATGGCCCAGTCTGTTCTGCTCTGGACCCTTCCAGAAGCCTCTGACCATGCTCTCCCTCATATCTACAGTAAACCTTCTCAGCCACACCTAGGAGCAGTTAATGTTCTTAGTGCCATTCATTTTCCTCTTCACTTTTTTGTTCCAGCCATTAAGGGAGGTCAAACGAGGGCCTGGCACATGCTATGTAGAAGTCCTACTAATCGAGCCATATCCCAGTCCTCTCCACGAGTATTCTGTCCCACCCCTGATGAACATATACTTCTCCAGTCCAGCGCCTTAACCACTTGGCCATCCCAGCCCTGAATGTGTACCTTTCCGGTTCATCTCGTTTGCTTCAATGTGAAATCTAGAGTGTGCACCCTGTGCATGCACAGATACACATGCACACACCCAAGAACTGATTATCTCGCAGTTCAAGAGGTTGGAAATCCCAGGTCAAGGTGCCAGCAGGCCTGGTTCCTCCTAAGGCCTGATCGAAGATTTGCAGTTGGCTGCCTGGCTAGGTCCTCACGTGGCCTTTTGTGCTCAGACTCCCTCGCATCTTCCCTCCAGCCCCACCCTCTTCAGGGCTGGATCAGCCCAGGGCCTTTGTGTGTGCTGGGCAAGCACTCCACACTGAGCTATACCCTAGCATTCTTCCTCTTACTAAAGCTCCTGGATTACTGGATAGGGCGCCACCCTTGGGTTCTCATAACCTTAAATTCTTCTTTAAAGCTCTTATTTCTAATCTCAGTCACACCACAGGTTAAGATTTCAACATTAATTGTGAGGTGGGAGGGGAGGGCATAATTTGTCTCAAACAGTAGCTCTTTTAAGTATAGTTTCTGACTGACCAAAATAAACTGGACACTTACTTAGCAATATATTTATATGTTTATGATTAAATGCATGAGAATGAAAGAAGCTGGCTTGGGGAAATGGTCACTGGAAATAATCTCTCCCTGTATCCCCTAACCTCCACCCCCCCAACCTGCCCAGGATATGTGGCTGAAATTTCTCTTCAGACAGACCTAACTGTAAAACCTCAACAACCCCCTTCTCAGCAAGACTCCTGGGGCCTGGCTGTCTGTAGAGGGGAGCGTCTTAGGAGGAGCTTGCCTTTGGGTTTTCTCAGGTTCTTTCTGATGTAGATGAGGAGGTGAGGGGGTTTCCTCCCTTAGCTAGCTGTTCCTGCACAGTTGGGGTTCAGGCAGTTCCCTTACCAGGTCAACAAGCGGACCTGTCACCCTTTGGAGGCCACCATCTCCAGCCTTAGAACTCTTTGATTCCTTAGTGACCCAAAAGCTCCTGTCACATAAAAAGATTGTTCAAGAGACAAGGAGAAGACTTCCCAGGGTTTCAGTACTTGAAAGACATTTCTTTTACATTTATTTATGAGGTGTGTGTGCGTGTTTGTGCGTGCGTCTGTCCGTGCTTGTGCGCCCTTGTGGGGCACTTGCATAGTCAGAGGACGGTTTGCAGGAAACAGCTTTGTCCTCCCACCATGTGGGGGTCCAGAGATGGAACTCAGGTCGTCAGGCCATGGTGGCAAGTGCTCTCCTACTTGCTGACCTGCCTCAGTGGGCTGCATTTCTGTATATTTGAAGGATTTGTTTAATTGTTTAACTGACTCAGTAAAAATGCCATGCCTTGTGGCGCACACTTTTCTTTTATTTAATCGCAGCACTCAGGAGGCAAAAGCAGGTGGATCTCTGAATTTGAGGCCAGCCTTGTCTACAGAGCAAGTTCCAGGACTACCTGGGCTACGCAGAGAAACCCTGTCTCCAAAAAAAAAAAAAAAAAAAAATACTATCTAGGTTAGACCTGTTCAGTTAGTATGTTCAGTTAGTAGTCCACAGTTAGTAGTCCAAACACCATGCTTGGTTTACCTCACTAGGTTTCTTAGCCTCTGGTCACTGCTAGTCTGCCCTCATTAATGGTCTCACTCGTTCTTGTAGTAGCCCATGCTAGCCCGTGTTCCATCCCGTTGAGGCTGAGCCAGGACAATGAGCTATTCCAGAAATCTGCTTACTATTTCCCTCCCTGCTGCTTAGTCTGCTCTTCTCAGCCCACTGCTGTCTCTGAACAGTCCCAGGAGGAAGCCAGGCATGCCAGCACACACGCATAACATAAGCCCCTGGGCTGAGGCAGAAGGATTTTGAATTTGAGGCCAACTGGGCTACGCAGTGAGACTTTGTCTTTAAGAAAAAAGATTGTCAAGAAATGACCTAGGAATGTCTGCTGACTGGCTTCACTAAAATTTTTCTATTTCTTGACTTCCAATCCCCTTATTCATCTCATATAGATTCTCTTAACACCCTCGCCACAGCAGCCGATCTTTAGCTCCTGGGACCTGCATTCCTCATTCCCAAGAAACCAGGTGCTGGCACCCCACATAGCTTCCTGTTTGCTGTTCCTCACTTCATCGTCCACCTGCTCATCGCATCGTTTCTGGCTCCGAGGATGTAGGAATCTCCCTTACTGGAGACTTGCGTCTCCTGCCGTCTGAGCCACTTCAGCAACTCCCTTCAAAATTCCCTTACCTGCTTATTTGTGTGTGTGTGTGTGTGTGTGTGTGTGTGTGTGTATGGTGCGTGTGTAGGCACACTGGAGGTCAGAAGACACCCGTGGAACGGTGCCCTCCTGCCATTACACAGGTTCCAGGGGTTGAACGCAGGCCCTCAGGCTAGTGCTTTACTAGCCCAGGAAGTCTGGACCTCTCTGGCCTTGGACTTGACTGACTTCTTCTTGTATTAGCCTTCTTAATGCTGGGGCTATAGGCATACACCACCATATCCAGCAATGTTTAGGAAATGTGATTATATAACTCTCTGAGTTCAAATGTATAATTCGGTGGTTTTAGTGTGGTCACAGAGTTGTATCACCATTACCATGATTAATTTATGAACATTTTATTGCCCTTAAAAGAATACCCTTAGTCACCATCCTCAGCTCCTTCATCTTCTGAACTCTAGGCAACCAATTAATCTACTTTTTAATTTCTTTTTTCTCGAGACAGGGTTTCTCATTTTTCTGTAGCTTTGGAGCCTGTCCTGGAACTTGCCCTTGTAGACCAGGCTGGCCTCGAACTCACAGACATCTGCCTGCTTCTGCATCCCGAGTGCTAGGATTAAAGGCGTGCACCACTACCGCCTGGCTCAATCTACTTTCTAAGGATTTTCTCTTTGTGGCCATTTCATATAAATAGGGTCATATAATATGCAGTATTTTGAAAGCGGCTTCTTTTGCTTAGCATATTTTCAGGATCATCCCTATTGTATTTCATTTGCTCTTAGGTTTTGCATGTTTTGTTTTAGAGACAAGTTCTCAGGATGGCCTCGAACTCTCTGTATAGACTGGGCTGTCTTTGACCTACTAGCGATCCTCTTGCCTCTGCTTTCTGAGTACTGGGCTTCTGGGCCCCTATGCCCAGCTTTGTTTTCAGAATACACACACACACACACACACACACACACACGTCATAATGGCATCAGGAGATGGTGGGGTCTTTGAGCTTTGGGAAGGGTTGGTTATTAAGTCCCTGGCAAGGCATGTCAGCGCCTTTCTTGAACCTTCACCAGGCACCTTCTGTTTGTTTCTCTGTGTGAAGGGTCTTGTTATATACCTGGCTTGGAGTTTGTCGTCTTCCTTCCCACTGAATGTTAGCATTACAACAGGTAGATGCCACCGCTATTTTTTTTTAGACAGCATCTCTCTTCCTGCATTGGAAGATCTCTTTTTCTGAGGTGGAGGCCACGTTAGTGCTCGTGTTCTGAGCACAGAGCAGTGGGAGCTCTGGAAACAATTGTTGAACTGGCTACCTAGAAGAGAATGGCGCTCTTTCCTTTATTTCCACAGTCAGCAGGCTCGGTGAGCGTCTTGACATTCTTTTCCTTTCTCTTTCTTCCACACAGGCCATCTTTCAGTACCAAGCAACAAGTCCCGCCTCTCTCTTTGCCCTCGCAGGTGGCCACGGGCAGCACATTCCATCTCAAAGCCAGTATTGCTGACCCCAGTGCCACAGGCCTGACTGGCTGTGGAATACAAAAAGCATCCTCTGGCCAGGCCTGTGGGTCAGCACGTGGGAGGTGGAATTTGGGGGCAGGAGTAACAGATGGACAGCCAAGGGGTGGCCAGGGGACAAGTGGTCCCAGGAGAAACGACTCAAGTGACCGAAGTTAACCAACCCAGGGAAGCAGAGAGGTTCTGAGTTAGGGTGTGCACAGCACAGGCGGTCCCAAGATAAAACATTCCTAGGTCCTGGAGGAGCTTTATGGGTAGACTATAGTAGCGTAACAGTGTGCGTCCAGTGCAGCTGTTTTCTCTCCGCACATCTGCCAGGACAGTGTGCAGGCACTCCAGAGAACTCAGAGGTGTGCCTGTTCTCCCTGCTGTAGTTGTCTTTGGTACGCACTGAAGTCACCAGGCATCCAGTTAGTGACTGTGGGGTGCGTGCGTGCGTGCGTGTGTGCACGTGTGTGGTGGGAGCGTGAGCTGGTAGGAGGACTTACAGGCTCTTTGTCTTTCCAGGCTCATTTTGCAGAGGGAGAAGCACTTCCATTATCTGAAAAGAGGCCTTCGACAGCTGACAGATGCCTATGAGGTAAAAATGTTGCCGGGGAACTTTCTGTCAAGCCCTGGGCATACCCCTTATTTGAACACAGAAGGCTGTTGGTTTTCACCTGTTGCAGATGAACCACGTGGCTCTGGCAGGAAACAGGCTGCTTTTCAGAGCTGGGACGCTACTTTTGACAGGGGCTAAATAAAGTCTCCTCCCTCCTTGGTGGCCCCTAGAGCTGGTGGGTCCCCCTGGATCGTGGTGTGCTTTCCGCTGGCTCCCTTCACATCTCGGTTAACTCAGTTCCCGTCATCCCCACACCGTGGCCCTGTAAGGCTGATCCAGTGTCTGTCCTGGCCCGAGGACCAGTACTTGGATTCCAGAAGACACTAAACACAGAGTGACTCTTAAAGCCCGAGTCTAAGAGCCGTGAGATTCAGGGAAGAACCTCAGCTTTGTGATAGGAGAAGAAAAGACTATAACAGGCAGGCTCCCATGTCCCTGCCTCCCTTCACAAACGGTAGCTCTGCTTTGAACTGGCTTTTATTTCAATGTTCTATATTTGATTTTTTTGTGGGTTTTCCAGGTCTCATAGGCAACCTGAGTAACAGCCTACACCCCCACTGTGACATTAAAAATATTGGTATCCCTAGACCTTGTTTACTTTAAGTAGAATTGGTAAATGGTACCTACCACCTGCACTGTCCAGCGTGGGGTGCTCAGCAGCCATGTCTGACTCGAGTTAGGATCAAGGTCTATCTACATGTCACCTTCAGAAGCCTTTGCCCAGTCCCCATCCACAGTCAGCCTCCTCCAGGTACTCAGTGCTATTTCTGTGCACGGCAGCAGTTAACATGTATGTACGTACACACGTTCACCTTGTTCCGGAAAGACATGGGGCAGCTATGTGTCTGCTGCTTCTTTCTCTAAGATAGGCATACCCGTGTTCTACATCCTGAGCACCCCAAGACCCAGAGCCAGTTTCCATTATTTCCATGCCCCCGGGGACTATGATGCTTGGCACAAGCAGATACCAAATATTTGCTGATTCTGTAAATGACTGAATTCAAGATTGTGTTTCCTTGGGTCTGCACTGGAAAAACAGGAGGATTTACCTTCCTGGTGTGTAAGTTCTCGGCTCAGACTTGCTTGGACACCTGCAGGGAAGGGACCCCTTGGGTTTAAGGCTTGCTTCCTACTGCCCTTTTGTCACGGATGGACATGCCACCTCCTGGCTAAGGCCACAAAGCAAAGCATCCTTCATTTACTGATTGCCATCCAAGCAAGGATGCCTCCTCCCCTTTATAGGCTTTGGGGACTAAGACAGATGTAGCCTTGTGCACAGGATCTTGGAATGATTGAGTAAAGGGTGTGTTTTCTTCTCGTCCTTCCCAGTGTCTGGATGCCAGCCGCCCCTGGCTCTGCTACTGGATCCTGCACAGCTTGGAACTCCTAGATGAACCCATCCCTCAAATAGTGGCCGCAGAGTGAGTCTGGCTCGGGGGAACCTGGGGCATTCTCTGGAATCACATCTTGAATTTGAAATTCCCTTTGTTTCCGTTTTATTTGTTGTAATAGAGAGGAAAGAGTGTTACAAAGAAACCCTTGCCCTTCCCTTAACCTCCAGCAACTTCCGGAAACTCCTCCACTCAGAAGCCTGTTGTGGGCTGTGGGTGGAACAACTCTTTGAACTTCCAAAGGAGAGCTCTGTTTCTCTCTCTCTCTCTCTCTCTCTCTCTCTCTCTCTCTCTTTCTCTCTCTCTCTCCCTCTCTCTCTTTTTAAAGAAAGTGTTTCTGTGTAATTCTGCCTATCGTAGAACTTGCTATATAGACCAGGCTGACTGCGATCTCACCATGATCCACTTGCCTCTGCCTTCTGTGTTCCCTGGCTCTGATCTTTGAGAAGAGTCTTCACCATCATCTCTGATAGTAGTGATGAAATGTAAATGTTTCATAGCTGCTATGGAAAGCGTGTACCCTCTGTGAATCAAAATATTCTTGCCTTCCTTAAACACCTCCGTGGCGGTGTAATGTGCGGGGCAGACCAGCTCGCCACGGGACTGGAGGTTACAGCCTTGGTGTGCCGATGCCATGACTCACAGTTTTCATAGATCTCTGACGGTGACTAGACACGTGAGCATCTTAGATGGTCCCAGACTGCTGGCACGAATGACGTTTGCGAGGTGGCACTTCACGCTCGTCACAATTATATCAAAACCAATCATGCCGCCAACCTTGGGACTACCCGGGATGGGAAAGGACGTCCAGGGATTGAACCTGAGGGGTTTACTGAGAGCATGTCTTTTTGACTTGTGTGCCTCCACTCCCTTGTACTCCCAAGGGTGAGGAGTTGGGGATGCAAGGATCCCAAGCCAGGTTTGTTTCTGCACAGCAGAGGATGGCAGCTGTCCCAAGACTGGTGGAGGCTTGCTCGAGCCCTGCCTAGTCCCAGAGCCCCTGCCTTGGTCACGCTGTCAGGTCAGAGGAACAGAACTTACATTGTCTCATTCATTCTCTTTAACAATAACCTCTCATTCTTGCCGTCCTGGGAAGGGTGTCTTGTGATGAATGTGGATGGAGGAGATAATAAAGAATTAAGCCATTAACCCTTAGAATTCGTTTCTGAGGCGGACGGAAAATATGCATTGTTCTTATAATCCAAACATTGCAGCAAGCCGCTTGCCTCCAGCCCTGGAAGTGGAGTTGGACGCAGTTCCTGCAGCAACAGGAGTTTAATTGTCAAAATAAAGGCCCATGTGTTTTTGAAATACCAGTTGGGGGCTGAGAGTTGTTTGGGGAGCCCCCCACCCGACACCCACACTGTCAGGATGTATGCTGGAATAGGAAGAAGGCATATGAGAGCAGGGAGGGGGAAGGAGGACTCAGCGAGACAGGCATGGAGGCCTGGAAGGGGAGGCCACAGAGACCAGACGGGGTTCCTGCAGCAGACGGCTCAGGTCACTGTCAGCTTTTTATCAGTGTGGGTGATCTGGGGAAGTCAGTGTCACAATACCAGATAAGAAGAAAGGGACGTGGGAGACAGCTTAGCAGGCACCTGCCTCCATGTGTGATGACCCGAGCCTGACCTGGACACACATGGCAGAAGGAGAGAACCCGATGGGAAGAGGGGCATCATTAAAGGGTGTGTCCCACTGAACAGCATCAGTAGTAAGAGATGCTTTAAAATTTACTTAAGAGTTTAAGTGGATTGATTGTAACATAGTACATACAATGAAATATTCAGCCATTTAAAGTGTCTTTATATTTGTGTATATTTGCATATAAGAATACATATGTAAAGGGATATGATAGGAAAACAGACCATTAAAAATAAAAAGATTCAGCTTCTATAGACCAGGAGCATAGAGGGGAGGCCAGGTGTAGTGATACACACCTGTAATCCCAGCATTCGGAAGGATGAAGTAGGAGGCCTGCCTAGAGTCTGAGGCTAGCCAGGGCTGTGTGAGTGAGACCCCTTGAACTCACTGAGGTCCACCCGCCTCTGTTTCCCAAGTGCTGGCATTAAAGGCATGTGCCACCACTGCCTTGCTTAAAATTTTTATTGTTTGAAATAATTTTTAAGTTTTAAGTTAAATATAATCGCATTATTTTCCCTCCCCCACCCTGCTGTGTCTTCTCCTGCACACCCCTCCCTTACTCCCTATCGGATTTGTAGCCTCCATTCATTTATTTTGCACAAGGAAAGGGACCTCTTGGAATAAAATGTGTCCTATTTTTCCTTCCTCCACATATTAAGGTGACCTTGGCGGCAGAGAGCCAGCTCTGCAGCTCTACTGTTTACCTGCCCTCATCCCACTGCCACCTGCATTCAGCACGTACACAGCCTGCACATGTGCAGAGTTCCTCTCATCTTTAATCCTAGTTTGTCCTCTCTCTGGTTTGTTTGTTTAGGAAATAGTATAAGTCGGGTTCCCTCTAGTGGACAGAAGCACTTTGTCAACTTCCGTGCCGGCTGACAGAGGCTAGCGAGGCCAGGCCTTTATTACTGCAGGTATTAGCTGTTTGGAGAATAATGAATTCAGAGGTGGGGATTTGGAGGTTGTACATGAATTTATCTGTATGCTGACATAAAATAAATGAAGAATTATTTTGGAGCGGAACACTTGCCTGACTTAACGATTTTAGCATTGAAGGAAGTACTTTACTGTGCTCCCCAGTCTTGGTTATTAACAGCTACTTTAATGGAACACACAGAGCCAGATGAAAATCACAGGGAGCCCACTGTATCGTTGAAGTCTGGCTTCTAGGTCCAGGATGTAGCGCGACTGATGGAGCACTTGCCTAGCATGCAGGAAGTTCGATGTTCGGTCCCTAGTATTGCATAGACTGGACGTGGTGGTGCACGCCTTTAATCTCAGCACTCGGGAGGCAGAGGTAGGCGGGCTCTGTGACTTTGAGGCCAGTCTGGCCTGCAATGTAAATTCCAGGACAGCAAGGGCTACACAGAGAAACCCTGTCTCAACAAACAAACAAACAAACAAACAATTAAGATTATCCTTGGCTACATATTGAGTCTGAGGCCAAACTGGGCTACAAGAAATATTGTCTGAGAGGATGACCAGAACTTCCGATCTGTCCTCCTTTCCCTTTCAAAAGCAAGGGATATGCTGCTCGGATTGGAATCCAGGGCTAAGCGGTCACTCTACCAAGGGAGCTACAACCCCAGCCCCTCCTTTCAAGTTTAAAGTTAAAATCTAAGTGACATGATGACGCTCCGGGTGCTTTTCTGGACAGGTTCTGCTGGTATCTAGTGGGTACAGGTCAGGGAGGCCAGTCAATACCTTTGTAGGCATAAGACTCGAAACAGCAAACTGTCCAGGCCAGTCCTGCCAGTGTAGAGAAACCCTGTTCTACATAACTCACTTTAAACTTGACCATGCTTCCCAAATGGCTGCCATCTAGATGGGTATGCTTAGCAAAGATTCCGGGTAGCTCTAGCCTCCTGGAACCAACAAGAAACGGTGTTTATCTTCCTTGTTCGCCGTTGGACTCCACAGCCGGGGCAGTGCCCCTTCCGTTGTGTTGCCTCTCGGGAGCATTAGCTGCCTCTACTGAGCCATCCTGTCGACGGTGGCCGCTGCTCCTACCCTCCTGAGCCATCCTGTCGACGGTGGCCGCTGCTCCTACCCTCCTGAGCCATCCTGTCGATGGTGGCCACTGCTCCTACCCTCCTGAGCCATCCTGTCGATGGTGGCCGCTCTCCTGTTTCCTGCTACAGCTGGCCGTGTAACTTGCCTGTGGTCTCTGCGGCAACCTATTCTGGTGCTGGGGTTCGTCCCGTTTCATTAGTTTTACTTGTTTGTTTTGGGTGCTGGAGATTGTACCTTGTGCTTAGCTGGGCCGGCAGTACCACCAGGCCACACACCCCCAGACCAGAAATGGTTTTAAAGTCTAAGCTAAGTTGTTCTTACTCCGGACAAGCCTCACTTTTTGTGATATACTGGAGTTTGTATAGTGCCTTTTGAATGCATGAAGTATGTACCTGGGCATCCTCCTTGATGTCTGTCCATAATATTAATCCTTTGTTAGTCTGTTCCCTTTCTGGCTTCATATTTTCTTTTTTTTAATACTTAGCTATTTTTACAAGTATAATCTGAACTACTCTTGGTTGGAAAACGGAGGCTTGGAGCAGATGCGGTACTTGGCAATGCTGAGTTGACACCTTCGACAAGATACTTTGTTGTTGATTAATTGTATCTCACAGGCCCTAATGGCTGCTTCCTTCCCTGCTGTGTTCCCCTTCATTTCTGATCTCGTGTTTCTATGCTTCCCTCCCCTGTAATACTGACCCCAGTGTGACATTTGCTGGTTGAACCTGCTTCATTTATTTTATTTTTTTGGTCTCTGATTTGCTTTTCTGTTGTTTTACATTCTTTGCTTATTTACAAATTTTTGAATCCTTTGTCCCCACGGGTGAGTTTTCTTCTGACTCTAGATTAGTTCAACCAGGGCTGGAGAGATGGCTCAGCAGTTAAGAGCATTGCCTGCTCTTCCAAAGGTCCTGAGTTCAATTCCCGGCAACCACATGGTGGCTCACAACCATCTGTAATGAGGTCTGGTGCCCTCTTCTGGCCTGCAGACATACACACAGACAGAATATTGTATACGTAATAAGTAAATAAATAAATATTTTTTAAAAAAGAAAAAAATAGATTAGTCCAACCATTACTACAAGTCTAAGAGGACCGATTTATGAGGCCGACAGTAGTGCCCGTCAGAGAGTTCAGCAGGTAACGTGCTTAGCGCAAAAGCCTGATGTCCAGAACTTGATCCCTGGGAATCCTATAAAGTTGGAAGGATTGAATCAATTACACAAAACTATCCTCTGCCTTCCGCGTGTCTGGCACCCCATCACACACACATACTTACATAATAATAAATGAGATTAAATTTGAAAAACTAAGGCCAGAATATTCTTCCCTTGAACTTGATTCTCTTATAAGTTTTTCATTCTCTGTAATGGTTGAATGTCGGAGAAGCAGTGCTTGATAGAACGCCCCACAATAATGGACGGGCTCTGTGGCGGATGTGTGACCCAACTTGGTCACCACCAGCTAAGCACAGTCACTGAGCATTTGATTTAATTAATCTGAATTAAAATTGAAGTTGCCCCCTGTGACTAGGGTTGCTTGTTGGACAGGACAGATGTGTTTTATTGATCTCCACAGAGTGGTCCTCAGGCCAGCATCACCCAGGCACTGCTTAGAAGTAAAAACAGCTGAACGTGATGGTTCATTCCTGGTAATTCCACTACTTAGCAGATGGAAGCAGGAGAATTGCTGCGAGTTCAAGGCAAACTTGGCCTATGTAGTGAGTTGCAGGCCAGCCTTTGCTACAGAGAGAGACCCTTTAAACAAAACAAAACTAAGCTGCACATGGTAGTGTGCGCCGATGTTCCCAACACTCAGAAGGCAGAGGCCAGCTGATCTCTGTGCGTTCAAGGCCTACCTGGTCTACATAGTGAGATATAGGCCCTCTGGAGCTACATGATGAGACCTTGTCACAAAAATTAAAAAACAGAAACAAACAGAAAAGAAAAACAAACAAACAAATCCCAGCAAAACAAAACTAAACCAAAGTAAGACACCGAGTCTAAGAAGTAACGGTGCTGGGGTGAGCAGTGGAGTCACAGAGTGTGACAGACCTGCCACCGCCATCTGCCCTCAGTGATGCTGGTTTAGTTGGTGTTAGGTTTGACTCGGTTGTTGGGTTTTAAAAAATATCCCCCAAAGTACTTCTAATTGTGCAGCAAAGATGAACGGTGCGTGGTGTCCGTGGGTATCCGCGTCACCTGGCCTCTGGTAAACCCAGGTCTCGATCAGTCCGTTGATGTCAAAGAGGGTTTTCCCCTTTGCTGGTCATTGGTTTGTAAACGGGGCTGCAGAGCTCCACCTAAACAGCCCTGACCTGGAACCCACCCTTGTGGTGTCTGAAGGAATGCTTATTTATTTATTTATTTATTTATTTATTTATTTATTTGTGAATCCTTGTCATTGTTATTGTTATTGTTTGCACTAATGCTTCCTGGTTGCCATGTTTTATTAGCCAGTGAATTTTTGTCTTTCTAGTGTTTTGCGCCTTTCTGAGCTGTCCCAATATCATTAACATTTTGGTTCTTAAAGTTGCTTGAGAAGTCTGCTAATGACAGCTTGTCGTTTCACAGTCAGTGTGTCTGTTCCTTAGGGTGCAAGTTGGAAAGCCTCGGGGTCAGAATGTTCTGTAGTAGGGGAGGGAGAGCCACAAGGGAGCCCCACCCCCAGTTCCCTCACTCAGCCTCATGGCAGTCAGCTGAGGGGGTTTGGCATGGAGCCATGACAGCAAGGTGTCTGGAACATTCAGATCCGCGCTCACTCGGGACCACAGGCTGCTGTGTCAGGAGCGTTACATTCCGTTACAGTAGTCTGTCTTCGGAGCTGGGAGGAAATGGGTAGTAGGTGACTCTTCAGGATGGTTTTTGTTTGGTTTTGAAGGTCTTACTCTGTAGCTCAGGCTAGCCTGAATTTTCTACATAGTTCAGCCTGGCCTCAAGCTTATGGCAGCTCGGTATAGAGGGACACACGTGTAATCCCAGCCCTTGGAAGGCTGGGGCAAGATGCTGGGATTGAACTCAGGGCCGTGTGTGTATGCTCTGTCACTGAGCAGCGTGTATTTCAAGCTCCAGGCTGTTGAGTTTTTTTTTTCTCAGATTCATTTTTATTTTATGTATATGACTGTTTTGCTTACATGTATGTCTGTGCACCATGTGTCCGCCTGGTGCCCGCGGAGGCCAGAAAAGAACATCAGATGCCTTTGAACTTAGTTATAGATGGTTGTGAACTGCCTTGTAGGTGCTTGGGATCAAACCCGGATCCTCTGCAAGAGAAATAAGTGCCCTTACCCACTGAGCCATCTCTCCTGCCCACCTGCTGAGTTTCACATTAGTTAAACCCTTTTTGTGTACGGAAAGCTTCCATTTGGCGGCTAGCCTATGTTAGGAGTTGCTATTAGCTGTTTATTTCTGGATATTCCATAAGAATTGATCCAGGGTTGGAAAATCTATAAAGAGCAAGCTCAACTTATGAAAACTTTTCTTAAAAAATGTGCTCCAAAATTTCTTCCTTCTCTGATGATAAACTATAGTTTCAATTCTTGTGCTGCCTACCATAAAATCTTAGGTGTAAGCAGAAGTAAATGCATATTGTCTTAGCCCGTGAAGACAGAGGCGGCTAGTCATCACGTTCTGCTGCTGTGCCTGCCAACGTAATGGAAAGCCTGGAATCAGGAGGAGCTGTGCACGATGGCTCACACCTGCAATCATAGCATGTGCGGCCCAAAGCAGTTTCTTTATTAACCAATGAAAGCAACATAAAGACAGAAGGACCTCCTACACCAGCTTATCACATAGCTGGGAGAAAAATCACTGTTGTCTCACGAGGAGGTTGAAGTGTGGTGTGATCAGCCCAGATTTAATGTGCAGTTCAAAGACCTAGAGAAATGGCAGGGCAGTCCCATCAATTTTGGTTTTGTTGTAGTGACAACCTCAGTTGGCATCATGGGCCATGAAGAAGCTAGACAAGAGCACACAGGAGGAAAAACACTGGGATTCTTTGTCTAGCGATGCAAAACATAAGTATTAGTAAAATGCCTCAGTGGCAAAAATAAAATAAGAGAATTTAAAAAAAAAAAAGCATCTTGGGGAAAGGGTTGGTTTGGGCTTACGGGTCCAGGGGTGTAGTTCATCATGGCAGGGAAGACATCGCGACAAGAGCAGGACGCTGGCTCTATGTGTGCACTCAGAAAGCAAGAGAATGCACAGGAAGTACGCCTGGTTCAAGGCCCACCCGACTCCCAGCTTCTGTGAGGTTTCACAGCCTAAAGGTTCCACAAACAGCACCACCAGATGGGAAGCAAATATTCAACTAAGTGAGCCTACGGGTGATGGGGCGCATTCTCATTTAAACCACAACAGTGCCCTCTTGAGCCTTCTGCTCTCCCATCTTCCTAACATAGAGCGGACCGCACTCAAAACTGGCTTCTTCCGGGTGATGGGAGCAGAAAGATGTTGCCTGTGAAGGCTCCGGTGACAGTGAGTGAGGGCGTGTGTTCATGGGCCCAGGAAATGCATGGCAACTGTATGTAGACCCATGACCAGCATGGAACCAGCAGTTGCGCCCTGAGCTAGAGGCAGAATCCAGAGGTCCTCAGAAGAGCAGCTGCAGTGCTACAGATCTGGGGTGACAAGTTTAGTGAACAATAAAGGGAAAGGTTTGGTCCAGAAGCATGAGACTAAGGCTGGAGAGATGGCTCCGAGGTTAAGAGCTCAGAGGTTGTGAGTTCAATTCCCAGCAACCACATGGTGGCTCACAACCATCAATAATGAAGTCTGGTGTCCTCTTCTGGCATGCAGGCATATGTGTGATACAGAGCACTGAACATATAGTAAATAAATCTTTTTTTTTCTTTTCTTTTTGGTTTTTCGAGACAGGGCTTTTTTATGTAGCTTTGAAGACTGTCCTGGCACTCACTCTATAGACCAGGCTGGCCTCAAGCTCACAGAGATCCTCCTGCCTCTGCCTTCTCAGTGCTGGGATTAAAGGGGTGTGTCACCACTACCCAGCTAATAAATAAATCTTTAAAAATAATTTAAAAAAGCATGAAACTCACCCCCTGGTCTATGAAATGTTTCCTTCAGCCTCATGCTCGAACAAAGGAATGGACACAAAACTAGAATAGCTGGGTAAAGAGCTGAGTCTTTGGTTAGTTGTAGTCAAGTGGCAAAGGGGACTTTTGCCCCTTTGAGGGTAGGTGGATGATTAGAAAAGGTTGGACTCTCAAAGGAACTTGATGTTTGGAAATTAATGCTATCTAACTTTGTCTTTCCTCTTGCCCATGTACCTAGCGTGTGTCAGTTCCTGGAGCTGTGTCAAAGTCCAGAAGGTGGCTTTGGAGGGGGCCCTGGGCAGTACCCACACCTTGCACCCACGTATGCAGCTGTCAATGCGCTGTGCATCATTGGCACGGAGGAAGCCTACAACGTCATTAACAGGTAAAGCTGCAGGAGCGGTGGTGGAGACGCAGGAGGGCTCCCCCTACTCTACTGCACTGACTGTCATTTTCTTCTGCCCTCCCGACTGTTCTCAGAGAGAAGCTTCTTCAGTATTTATACTCTCTGAAGCAACCCGATGGCTCTTTCCTCATGCACGTTGGAGGTGAGGTGGACGTGAGGTGAGTAGCACAGTTGCATCCATGGCTTCTAGAATGTACCTTTGCACGCACAACATCTAGAATGTACCTTTGCATGCACGGCTTCTAGAATGTACCTTTGCATGCACGACTTCTAGAATGTACCTTTGCATCCACGGCTTCTAGAATATACCTTTGCATGCATGACTTCTAGAATATACCTTTGCATCCACGGCTTCTAGAATGTACCTTTGCATCCACAGCATCTAGCATGTACCTTTGCATCCACGGTTTCTAGAATGTACCTTTGCATCCATGGCTCCTAGAATGTACCTTTGCATTCACAGCTTCTAGAATGTACCTTTGCATGCACGGCTTCTAGAATGTACCTTTGTATCCACAGCTTCTGGAATGTGCCTGTTCTTAGAGCAGCTGAACTAGAGTAACATGGCAAACTTCTGCTTTGTCCCATAGACTGGTGTGTAAATGGTGTGCCCCTGGTACAGTCATGGTCTTTGCTAATATGGCACTAAGGTCCTCCAGTATCATTATCTTAGCTTCTTTTATGTAAAAGTCAAAATCTGAGTTGGATAAAAACAAAATCAAATGCTTTAGATACAAAATACATTTGTTAGGTGTAAAATAGTTTAATGTAAGTAATTGCAAGTAATTAATTGTAAGTAATGCAATCTTTCCCCTCTCTTGGAGAAGCAACCCTAGAATGGACTCTGTAAATACTTCCTGGTTGCATCTGATGAAATCCTGAGGGTCCTGAATACCCAAGGCACATGAGAGAGAGAGTTCCTCTGTGGGGTGCAGAGTGCCTTGTGGGCCAGAGACTGCAGTGTAGTGGACTTGAACCAACTGATTGGTACCCGCTGGCTCAAACCTAGTATTTTACTCAAGAAACATATCTGGCCAGGTGTGGTCTGTGATCATGATCTTAGCTCTTGGGAGGTGGAGGCAGGAGGATCACAAGTTCAAGGTCATCCTTGGCTATATCATGAGTTCAAGGCTACCCTAGGCTATGTGACTCTGTCTGAATTTAAAAAGAAAAAAATGGAAAAAATAAATATATTTATTATACTAGCAAGTAGCTTCCTGTCCTGTGGACAGTCCATCCACGAGGCATGTAAAGTTTACGGAATAAGTAATTTCTCAAATGCATTGGGATTGTATATAATTTAGTGTGGGAAGAATACATTTTTTGGGAGGAGGTGAAGCTTTTATATCAGAATGATACAGCTATCGTTCGTGTGCATGTGTGTGCGTGCGTGTGTGTGTGTGTGTGTGTGTGTGTTATTTTGTCACAGGGTCTCCCTGTGTGGCCCTGGCTGACCTGAACTCGTTATGTAGACCAGTCTAGCCTTGAACTCATAGAGATCTGCCTGCCTCCCACAAGTGTCTGACCTCGTAGTGGATTCCTGAGTGCGTTCTTCACAGTGGTGTGCTAGCTGTGTAGCTTTGGGTATAACTGTTCCGCTTTTTGCATGGTTAGCATGGTGTCTTCAGAAAAGCCAACCAGGAACCAGTGCGATTGCTCACAGGTAAAGGCCCTAAGTTGGGTTCCTGGACGAAGGAGTGAACAGACCACACAGATGCCCCATGACTACACATGTGTTCTAGTAGGTGCATACCCCCCTGACAAAGACACATGATGATGATAACTTTTAATAATTTTAAAGAAAGTTGGCCAACCAGGGACTGGAGAGATGGCTCAGTGGCTAAGAACACCTGCTGCTCTTCCAGAGGACCTGGGTTTAATTCCCAGCACCCACATGGAGGCTCACAGCTGTGTGTAACTCCACCTCCAGGGGATCCAACCCCCTCACACAGACGTACATGCAGGCAAAACGCCAATGCCCATAAAATAGAAATAAATAAATCATTTTTATAAAAAAGAAAGAAAGTAGGCCAACCAAATAGGCCTCATTTGCCTCCTACAAGGCACTAGCCACTGAGCTCCGGAAACGCAGGTCTGTGCTGACGTCCTGAGAAGCTTCTGCACCCGGACCTGAGAGGAGCCCTTGAGGATAAGCTCAGTAGCATCTAATTTATCAAGTGTGTAGTACCAGGCTATAATGGTGGGACTTTGTCACCCCTCCAGGAGAGGGCACACTCTTTTGAGTGGCTTCAGTTGTCAGCTGTGTCCTGGGTACCTAACTTGCTGTCGGTCTGCTGCCTGAACAAGGTATAGAGACTTTCCTGCCTGCCTTAACATGAGGCCAGAGCTTCGCTAGAGGCCACGCTGCTGTTAGAGAGTAGTGGCAGCTCGCAAGGCAGTTTAGTTTTTAATTATTAATTGAGCCGGATGTGGTGGTGTGTGCCTTTAATCACAACACTCGGGAGGCAGAGGCCAGCCTGGCCTATAGAGTGAGTTCCAGGATAGTCGGGGGTATGCAGAGAAACCCTGCCTTGAAAAACCATAAATAAATAATAGATTGGAGTTGGGCATGGTAGCATACACAGAACGTCCACATTCAAGGGACAGAGCCACACCTACTCCAACAAGGCCACACCTCCTAATAGTGCCACTCCCAATAGACCAAGTATTCAAACACATTAGTCTGGGGGGGGGGGGGGAGGTGGGCAGCATTCCTAGTCAAACTACAAGGCATTGAGACACTGGATTCCACCCCAGTACTGGGAAAACAAACTATAGCCTGGCGGTGGTGGCACACGCCTTTAATCCCAGCACTCCGGAGGCAGAGACAAGTGGATCTCTGTGAGTTCAAGGCCAGCCCGGTCTACAGAGTGAGTTCCAGGACAGCCAGAACTACACAGAGAAACCGTCTCGAAAAACAAGAAAGGAGTCGTGATTTATTCATTTTCTGAATTAACTGTAAGATTCATAGTGTTCTCTGGGGATAGAGGAGAGACAGCAGGTGATGGAGCAGGATGTGTTCAAGGGATGAGAAGTTGGTTGGATGCTACTGAGCTGTAGGAAGCCTGGGGGCACCAGTGGGAACAAAGAGCTGGAGGGACAGGCTCATTACAGAGGCTGGCAAACACATTCTGATGGGTTTTCAGTGGGCGGTGATATGACCTGATTTGTGCTGTGCTAGTTCTCTGGGTGCCGTGAATGGGTTACAGTGTTTTAGCAATGTCCTCTGGTTTCTGAGCTGGAAGGAGGGAGACAAACAGAAGGTTGATCCAGGCGGATGATAATGACTTGGGTTTGGATGTCGGTGGCGAGGGAGGAGAAAAGCAGACAAACTGGAGAGCTGTGAGGCTAGCTAGAAACAGGGAGACAGGAAGAGAGTACGTGACAAGTTATGCCTTGTTCTGTGTGCTCTGGGACTAGTGGTTTTGGTATCTGTTGTGTGATTTCCCCTGGGAGTCCTTTTCTGTGCCTCTCAGATAAGGAGGGCACCAACAGATCAAAGAAAATTTCATCCAATCCCTGCTTGTTAAACCATTGAACGTATTGGGGTTGTGCATAAGCATGGGTGACTTGGGCAACGGCATCCCCAAAAATCACGAGTGGTGGTTCACAGAAGCTGCATCATTGGAATTCCCAGTCCCAATCAGTCTTCCACTTCCTATGTATTCTCATGCCACCTAAACCCCACATGTCACTGTGGAGGTTAGGGTGTGTGGCTGGAGTCTCTAAAGATCCCCCCTGCCCTTCTCTAATGAGGGAACACTAATAGGCCTAATCTTCTGAGTCTCACATGGGTAATCACAGGTGCCCTGATTTTAAGATGGCAACCATCGCGTCCTGTCTAGGAGGCCAGGATTCTATACTACCCCACCCCTTCTCCTGGTTTTCACATTCTTATATTCTGCAGTGTTCCCTGAATCTTGGCATTATATATATGGTTGTTTGCTGAGCAACAATATAGAACATAGCTTGATACTTCCAGCAATTTGACCCTCCAAGGGTGTCTCCTTCAAGGAGCATGTCACCCTGTGCCACAAAGAGGAAGGCAGTTCCACGGGGATTTCTCCTGCAGACTTTGGACACTGACACTCCCTCTCGGGGGGCATAAAGCTCAGCTTCTGTTTCATGTCAAACATCAATATGGGGGAACACACACTCGCCATTCCTGCATGATGACATGCCAATTCCTGCCACGTGGGGAAAGCTGGCCACATTGGAACTGCCCCCATGGAAGCTCTGCCTTCAAGACAGCTCAGCCTTGGTCGCTGTCCTCTCTCCCTTAGCAGAAGCCATGGAACTGTACTCCCCCAGCTCATCCTTGGTTCCGCCATTTGCTGTGCTCCTCATCCTGGGGAGGTGGTGGCTGTGTTTCTATTCATCCTCAGTACAGAGGGCAATAACAGAGCAAAGAAACAATCCAGCCATGTTAGCTGGTCACTAGAATTGTCACCCTAAGTCAACCTTCTACCTCCTACACACTCTCTAGACCTAAGACCTTGTGCAACTGGGCCAGGATTCCTGCAGCTAGTGTGGGGGAGGGGTTCAGAAAGGGAGTGACCGGAGTCTCCACTAAGGAGTCTGGTGCCCCTCCCCCTTCCTCCTCCCACACAGGAATATTAATAGACATTATCTTGTGAGGATCTCATTCAAGTAATCACAGCTGCTCTGGTTTCAAGACTGTAGCAGCCATGTCACACCCAGAGGACGGAATTCCACATCTGCCTCCCCTGTCACTTCTTCCACTGATGAGAGGCAGACTGCATCACAGCCCCCCCAACCCCAAGAGCCTCTGCAAACACTGCGGAGCCTTTGTGAGAGGCTCAAGGCCTGGAGGAAATTAGATCATACCTTCAAAGTTAGCATATGGTAAATGGCAACATTTGGCGCTGGCCCGCTTGCCCCTTGCCTGCTCTGGATGCTTCTGCTGTGCCTTTGCCAGTGGGAGCCTGGCTGGTCACAGTGCTGGCAGGATAATCATGCCCATGGCTTCCGTAGCGATTCTTGTGGAATGCCTCAGTAAGTCTGGCTTCGTGTTAAGTCTATACAGCGAATAAGATGGAAGCCAAACTTTGTTTTCCATCCCTTTCATGTTCCGTCTGAGCTCTTAGAAAAGAATTTCTGAGTAGGATTAAAACAAATAATTTCTGTCTTTCCATGCTGGGTATTTGCCACAAAACAGTCTCTGGGTGTGTTCCATGACAGATGGGGAAGACGGAAGAGCGTCCTGAGAAGAATTAGGGCTGAAGAATAGAACCACAAGAGTTAGCTCAAATACATACATTTTGTTTTGTTTGTTCATTTTCAGATAGGAGCTAGAAGTATAACTTGGTGCAATAGAATTTGTATGGTATGTACAAAGCCAGGATTAGATCCCTAGAATCACCCTTCACAAAAGACCAAAAGATAGGTTTCTTCCTTTTTTTTTGTTTTGTTTTTTTTTGAGACTGGGTTTCTCTGTAGCATTGGAGCCTGTCTTGGAGCTCTTGTAGACCAGGCTGGCCTCGAACTCACAGATACCCACCTGCCTTTGCCTCCCAAGTGCTGGGATTAAAAGCCACCACTATCTGGCCCTTTTTTTTAAAAAAAATTGAAACAGTGTCTTCCAACCTGGCCTCAAAATTGCTACATACCTGAGAATGACCTTGAACTCGTGACCCTCCTTCTTCTACCTCTTGGTGCTGACATTATGGGCATGCACTACCATACCCAGTTTGATCAAACCTTGGCAAGCACTTTACTAACTGAGCCGTATCCCAAGCCTTGTTCCTACTTTTTCTCTGAAATGTGGGTTTCTGTGTATGCCTGACGAACGGCTTGATGTCAGCGTTCTTTTCTCTAGAGGTGTAAGGATGCCTGTTCCTGTCTCGTTTGTGTGGCCCAAGCAGCCATGAGAGTGTGGTGGCCTGTTTTGGAGTGTGTCTGTTGTAGGAAATGCAGAGCTAACCTTTCACACACATCCAGAGGTCCCAAGTCTGCCGCGGTGAGATGTCTGAAGGAGTGAGAAGAGCCTCAGCCGCGCCTGGATGGGATGCTGGGGACTGTTCTACGTCTGTGAAAAAGGCTGACTCTGTTTTTGAGATGAATTGTTATGGCCGCTGAGTCCTCAGATGTAGGTCTGCCTGTGTGGAGGCAGGCAGAGTAGAATGTCACGTTCCTTCCCTGAAGCCGTGTCGTGAGCAACTCTGTCCAGACAGATTGGCACACCTCTCGGAGACCCAGGAAGAATGGCTGTGCAGAGAGAGACGGAACATGGCAGCAGCTTACTGGGCAAAGGGAACAGTCTATCTGAGCAGTTTACCGAGCCTCTTGTCCTGGCTTCTGCTGGGAGCCTAACGTGTTTCCTTCTGTTTCTGTTTTCCAGAAGCGCGTACTGTGCTGCCTCGGTGGCCTCTCTAACCAACATCATCACTCCAGACCTCTTTGAAGGCACGGCCGAGTGGATAGCAAGGTGAGAGAAGTCACGTGGCCCCAGTCCTTAGAGGGCAAGCGGTCAAGAGAAGTTAAAACTTAAAAGTCTGGAAGGGAATATAAACTTTTGAGATGTCTTAGGTGTTATATGTTATGCCCTTTACAAATCCTTGGAATTATTCAGCTGTGTGGTGGTAGAGCACGCCTTTAATTCCAATACAGGCAGAGGCAGGCAGATTTCTGAGTTCAAGGCCAGCCTGGTCTACAGAGTGAGTTCCAGGACAGCTAGGGCTACACTGAGAAACCCCGTCTCGAAAAAGCAAAAATGAAAACAAACAAACCAGGCCCAAATACTTGACATTATTTTCAGAGTTTATTTAACGTTGTGTTGCAGTTTAGAATGGCACAGGCCGGGAAGTTTGGCGAGTAGTGTTGGTGGGCGTCTCAGTGACCGAAGCAGTTGGCAGTGTCTCAAAACGCCCTTGCTCATGAAACCCAGTAACTCTCCTCCTACAGAAACTCTCACCCACATGCATGGAAGAGACAAAGACTTGTTTCTAAGAGCAAAAAGCCTGAAACAGGATTGGGTGTGGTGGTCCAGGGTAGACTTACCTGGCATATAATCACAACACTCAGGAGGCTGATTTGGAATTCAAGGGCGTCTTCAGCCCCAGCTTGTGTTTCAGGCTAGCCTGGACTGCAAAAGACCCTCTTAAAAATAAAAAGCAAATGGCATATATGTGTATACATATGTATGCTGTTTATTTATTCTTATCAAAATTGTACTCATTACCTTGTAAATATTAATGCAGTGACATCAGATGATATACTGTGGTCATATTTTTTGTGTAACTTTCATTGTCCTGGAGTTAGCATACATATCATCAATGTATTTATCCGGAATTCATCTCCAAATTCTCTACCAGTACTACAGAGTTATTTTTCATACAGTGTGTGTCTGTGTGTGTGTGTGTGTGTGTGTGTGCGCGCGCGCGCGTGTTCTGGGTCATTTCCCCCTGGAGCCTGACCCCTCTTGCTTCAGATCTAGACAGATTGCTCTTAGCTTGCTGCACAGCAGGCATCTAGAAGCTTCCTTGCAGCGTGAAATTCACTTCATTTTTTTGGTTTGTTGGAATCTCTGTCCTTTTTCCTTTTAAAAAAGGATTACTATTCATTTTAATAAAGCATGATACTCCAAAAATTTTCAGAAAAGGGCACCTGACAAATGCATTTTTAAGCTCCTGTGTGTGTTTCTTTGCAAGCCTGCTTGGTGATCTGTTCATTCAGAGATGAATAGGTTAGCAATGGTGCTGAGTGTATTTGTCTGGATTTTGTAAGCATTGTTCCATTGTCTTCTGATTGTCCAATGTCCTCACCAGTGAGCCTGATTTTCAGAGTGACTCCGGTCATCGAGGACACAGTATTTGGCAGCCTGATGGTGGTAGTTTAGAGGCGGAGACTCGGCAGTCCCTGGGGGTGGCTCTTTTTTTAGCGCTCCGTTTCTCAACTGAGATGTCCCATCTTTTTATTCCTTCCCAGTGTCCTTTCCTTCACTTCACAAGGTAAGTAGGTAACTATATCCACTTAAAAACCCTTGGGAGAATCAGGTGCAGTAGCATGCACCATAGCATAGCACTGCTCAGTGTGCTAAGACAGAAAGACCCACTGTGTCCCGGAGTTCTGGACCAACCAGTCTAGGCTTCATAGTGAGACCTTGTCTCCAAAGGGTGAGGTGTGTGTGTGTGTGTGTGTAGAGATGGCTCAGTTGTTAAGAGCACTGCCTGTTCTTCCAGAGGATCCAGGTTCAATTCCCAGCACCCTCATGGCTGTTCATAACTGACTGTGACTTGAGTTTCAGGGGATCAGTACCCTCTGATGGCCTGCATGGATATGTGGCATGCATGTGGTGCATAGGCATACATGGAGGCTAAACACTCATGCATAAAATATACATATATACATAGAATAATAATTAAATAAAAATTAAAAGCTCGTGTCTAGGTCTTTTCAGCATGTAGGTAACTTGGAATTGATGTCTTTTTCCTGGGTGTTCATGTGTTGGATAGCTTTGAACTGTGTCATGGACATTGAGGTTGGCGTATGGGAGAGAATGCATTCTGTTAGATGGCGTATGGGAGAGAATGCATTCTGTTAGATGGCGTATGGGAGAGAATGCATTCTGTTAGATGGCGTATGGGAGAGAATGCATTCTGTTAGATGGCGTATGGGAGAGAATGCATTCTGTTAGATGACTTCAAAGGAAGCTTTTGTTTTAGCAGTCAAGCCACTTCGTCAGACTCATTCTGTAAACTTCAAACAGAGTTCTGCCCTGCAGTGGGCGGCAGCTCAGATCTCAGATCAGTTAGGATTCCAAGCTGCTCCGTTTGCCCGCTGTGTATGTGCTTTCAAGGTAGAAACTTGAGCTGAAGTTGGGTTTTTCCATCTCTGACTCTCCTGGCTTGTCCTCACTTTCTAGTAGCCTGTTCCTTCCTGCTAAAGACGGTGGCTGCCCTGCCCTGCCCCAAGACCCAGGCTGCCACTGCTACCGCTTGGGTACTGTGGCCATCCCCTGGGCAAACCAGAAGGAAAAAAAATGAGAAAGAAAAAGAAAGATAGGGTGGTTCGAAGGAGACCAGTTCTCTGTAATTGTTGGCTCCAAGTTTTAACGCTCCACTGAACTCCCTGTCAGCTGGGCCTTGGAGATGGTTTGCCCTGTATTGGGGTGTCCAGCCCGGTCGACGGGAAGGCTCCCTGGCAGGTCACTCACTGAACGTGAGGTCTGACTGAAACAGTTTTACTGTTTATTACTACCTTTGAGCCTCAGGCATATTTGTTTGTGGCAATTGATGGGATGTTAAATTGTATATAAATCTAGAATACACAGGATTCAAGTGAGTTTGCCTGTGATGGTAACCACAGTGCCTGCCATCATCCAGGGCCATCAAGTCTCCTGGGCAGTTTTGTTTTACATTTGCCTTTTTCTCCATCACCTCCTCATGTGCCTGTCCTGAGACTTTGAGAATCTTTTTGGGTGATGATGAATCTTGGTGGGGATCATTCTCGGTGTGTGTTAGGCATCTCACAGAACTCTCGTTTGGAAGCACAGATTTCGGACCAAGAAGTTGCGTTGTGGTATTTCTTTGGCAACTTTTCCTTTATTTTTAATTTTGAAACAGGGCCTCACTGTGAGCCCAAATCCGACTGTTAGCACCTCTGCTCCTCTTGCCTCAGTCTCCCGAGTGCTGGGATTGTAGGCGTATGTCAACATACTCAGCTTGCTCCTTTTACAATATCTCATTTATAAAGATTTTTTGTTTGTTTGTTTGTTTGTTTGAGACAGGGTTTCTGCCTGGCTGTCCCGGAACTCACTTTGTAGACCAGGCTGGCCTCAAACACAGAGATCTGCCTGCCTCTGCCTCCCGAGTGCTGGGATTAAAGGTGTGTGCCACCACCACCTGGTGTCATTTTTAACGATATTTTATCAAATTTATTCTTAGACAATTCTGTATATGTGTATAGTGTGTCCTAGTTACCACCATCCTCCCTTGTCTCCCTCCCACCAGTTTCCCACCCTCTCTCCAAGTCCCCTCCCCACATGCATGTCTTTCTGTTCTGTTTTGTGACTCAGTGAGTTTACCCAGGGTTGTCTGTGTAACCGTGGCTTTGGAGCTATCCACTGGAGCCTGCTGGGCTCCTCAGTGGATACACAACTCAAGACCATGGCTGCCCCTCCCCCAGAATTCATCAGGTGGGGGCGTAGGGTCCTGTGAGCCCCTCTCCTATCCAGGAGGAACCATTGACAGACCCTGTGCAGGTCACTGCTGGCAACCACGGGTGCTGTGAGGTCATGACTGCAATGGCTGCAGGTCCCCTGAACGAGCAGCCAGTGTTCTGCCTGACAGATAGCATCCCACAGCCCCTAGATTCTTCTCAACCCCCTCAGATGTTCTCTGAGCTGTAGAGGGAGTGGTGTCAGGGTCCTCTCAAAGGATGAGTGCTGGGCATCCCTCATTCTCAGCACTTTGATCAGCTGTGCATGCTCTCATTCAGCGCTGTTAACTGAGGAAGCAGGCTTCTCCCAGCATTCCGAGCCTCCTGTGGCTGGTCGGCCTAATTGTTTTTATTAAGCTCATTGAGGGTCTGTTTTCTATCTCTTAACGTTTTCTTGTTACTATTTACCTTTTCGTCCTTCCCTAATCTTATTTTTAATTTTCCAGAGTTCATTCCCCACCCCTTCCCCATACTAATTTTTTATATTCTTGTATGTTTGGCTCTGTCATCCTTGTAACTATATTCACACGATGTTATCTAAGAAACAACTTTAAGGGCTACAGAGATGGCTCAACAGTTAGGAGCACTGGCTGTTCTTTCAGAGGAGCTGGGTTCAACTCCCAGCAGGGCAGTTCACATGCTTCTATAATAATTCCAGTTTCAGGGGGATCTCATGCCATTTTCTGGCCTCTATGGGCACTGCACATGGTGCACAAACATACATTCAGGCAAAACACCCATACACTAAAGATAAATGAATCTTTAAGAAGTAAAAATAAGATGCAACATTAAGCAGTTTTCTTCTGTGCCCAGCGTTGTCTCCTCCACTTCGCTTTGTGGAGCAAGGGGCTGTCTTTCATATCAGAGATTTGCACACATATCTAGGCCTTAGCTACTCTGTTTGCATTGAGTTCAGTACTAACGGGCTGATGAGAAGTCATGTACATAAAAGTGAGTTAAGACCATGCTGTCCTCCAGGGAGTTTTCATATATCGGTATCTGTGCGACTGTTCTTGAGCTCGCGAATCCCTGTTAGGGTGTGACGCTTGCAGGCAGCTGTATGAATTCCTAGCAGGGAAGGTGGGGTGTTTGTGCTGGGTGGTGGCCCCACTGACTCCTCCTGCATTCTGCTGTGCCACAGAAGCTGGGATTCACCGCCCCCTCACTTACTGGTGGAACTGTGGATTTTAGAGAGGTAGAAATGGAGAGAGACAGAGACTGGGCCTGGCGTGGGCTTTCAGAACCTTAAAGCCCGCCCCCAGTGACACACCTCCTCCAACAAGGCCACACCTCCTAATCCTTCTCAAATAGTCCACCCCTGGTCACCAGGCTTCAAATATATGATGAGCCCATGGGTGCCATTCTTATTCAAAGCACCATGGTAATCAAACATGGTCTTGCTCTTGGCTGCTGCTGATTCTCCACCACTGCCCCAGAACTGAGGAAGGCTTCTCTAACCAGCTGTTTATGTACTCTTAGCCGATATCACCTATCATCCAGCTTTTAGGATTTTGTTGTTGCTAGCCTTTGTGCTTAATGTTCTCTCATGCTTACTTGCTTTTTGTCCTTTCTTTCTTCTTTCTTTCTTTCTTTCTTTCTTTGTTTCGTTTTTGGGACAGGGTTTCTCTGTGTAGCCTGGGCTGTCCTAAAACTTGCTCTGTTGACCAGACTCAACTCATGGAGCTCTGCTTGCCTCTGTCTCCCGAGTGCTGGGATTAAAGGAGTGCACTGCCAACACCATGACTTTCTTATTCTCTTTACCCTGGCTATTTATACCTTTTATATCCTCTTTCATTTTATTGGGCTTTGGTATTCAGTTCAGTGTGTGTGTGTGTGTGTAAGACAGAATCTCATGCAGCCCAACCTGACTTTGAACTTGCTATATAGAGGAAGCTAGATAAAAGCAAACGTGTTCACTAATAGACCTGGTACTCAAGGTAACCCAAACCAGCTGTCCTGGAACTCATTCTGTAGACGAGGCTGGCCTCGAACTCACAGAGATCTACCTGCCTCCTGAGTGCTGGGATTAAAGGTGCGCGCCACCCACAGCCCAGCTCAATTTTATTTTATTTTTATTTATTTATTTATTTATTTATTTATTTATTTATTTATTTTGGTTTTTTGACACAGGGTTTCTCTGTGGTTTTGGAGCCTGTCCTGGAACTAGCTCTGTAGACCAGGCTGGTCTCGAACTCACAGAGATCCGCCTGCCTCTGCCTCCCAAGTGCTGGGATTAAAGGCGTGCGCCACCACCGCCCGGCTCAATTTTATTTTAACTTGTTGGTTCTTCTACGTATAGGACTTTGTGACGTTCTCCAATGCGTATTAACCTGTGCTACTACATTTCTTATACAAGTGGACAGTTTCTAAATTTCCAAGGCTTCTGGCTTTGTTTTTTAGGAAGAAGAATCTGCAGTCATTAGTACATCGGAGGCTGGGGAGATAGTTCAGCACACAAAGTGCTTCCTGTACAGCATGAGGCCCTGAATCCAGTCCCCAATGCCCATGTGAAAACCCAGACACTGGGGCACATGCTTGTGTCCAGCACTGTGGAGGTGGAGTTAGGGGATCCCTAGAATTCACTGGCCAAGACATCCTAGCCAAAAATATGATCCCCAAGTTCCAGTGAGAGACTCTCAGAAAACAAAGTCAATAGCTATCCTGAGGAACAACACCCAAAGCTGACTTCTGGTCTCCACACGCATGTGCACACACATGCACACATACATATATATACATTTTTTTTAAAATATGTATTTATTTATTAAGCCTGCAGGCCAGAAGAGGGCACCAGATCTCATTACAGATGGTTGTGAGCCACCATGTGGTTGCTGGGAATTGAACTCAGGACCTTTGGAAGAGCAGGCAATGCTCTTAACCACTGAGCCACCTCGCCAGCCCCATATATACATTTATATAACATACATACATGCATGCAAGTTAATAAATCAGTGTATTTCTATCCATGATGGTAACACCTTATGCTTTAATCAGAGCAAGCTCACTCTCCGCCACCCAGGATACAGAGATGACGCTTGTCCTCCTATGTGCACTTGCCATAGTCTTGCTTCTCCCCTCTCCTAGGTGCCAGAACTGGGAAGGTGGCATCGGTGGGGTGCCAGGGATGGAAGCCCACGGCGGCTACACCTTCTGTGGCTTGGCTGCGCTGGTCATCCTCAAGAAGGAACGCTCTTTGAACCTGAAGAGCTTGCTAGTAAGTAGCTGTTGCACCCTCCTCTCCCCAAGCCCAGGTTTGGTGATGGGAGCCTGATCTGAGACCTTAGGGAGGTCTGTGATGGGGAGGGCTGAAGAGCATAGAGTCTAGTCTGTGCCTTGAGCGCACAGACTCCCAGTCCCAGGACGAAGGCTCAGGTGCGGTTGTTGGTGCTCGGCACAGATGCGAGTCTGCTGAAGGAGCAAACAGCTGCTCTGGGCTGGCTCCCTTCTCCTACCTCTCCCTCTGGCTGCTTGGAGGTTTCTGCACAGACCCTGAGTGGTCGTATGTCCTCCGGCCACCTGGAATGAACGAGAGTACCTTCCCAATACCCAAGAAAAATAGCTATGGCCCTCCGGATTCGGTATTACCAGCTGTCTTAGAATCTCCTAAAAGAAGAAACTATGAGAAGAGCGTTGAAGCATTTTAGGGTCAAAGATTTATCACCTGTGAAAATTTTGTATCTGTATTCCAGCGAGTTCTCCAGGCAGAGTGGGAATGAGGGGAGGTGGTAGGAAGGTGGGGGTGGGGTTGCTATCAGGAGGTCTGAACATCTCTTTTAGACCCCAAGCTCTTGGCCAGTGTTCAGAAACCAGTCAGTTTAAGGGAAGCCTAGAACACACAGAGAGAATGTATTCCCTTTGTCTGTTAGGGAGCATGTGTTCCCCTGGCCATCATCAAAGCAAACCAGCTACAACTGACATTCAGCTCTCTCTACGAACAGATGCCAAGCCCTCATTGTTGAGCCATTGTGAGCCCTCTAAAGAGCTGCTTTTATATTTTGTGGTGTAACAAGCAGCATTTAGACCTCATTGTGAAAGAAAGCCTCTCACACGGCATACTCAATGAAGGTTCTGGAAAATCGATACCGGATGACCAGCTTTGTAGATACTTTTTCAAATCTGATCATCACCAAGAGATGAAATGTAAAGTCCCATGTTGCAGGCAAAAATGAGGAACAGAGCAGGGAATGCCTAAGTTTTAATGACAATACTGTAGGCTTGGACCCTGCCTCTGCTTCTCAGCCCAGAACCCCTGGGCCAGTTGTGTAATCTGCTCTAGCTGCTTTGTCGCGTTTCCTTCTGGAAGGTAGAAATAATAATCCGTATTCTTTGAGGGTTACAGGAGAGAACATACATAAACAGCCTTGTAGATAGGAGGTACTCCCCAAATGTAAGTTCTCCCTTTCCCAGAGACACCCCCCTTCCCTCCCTTTAGCAACACCTGAGCCAGCAGAGGTGGTGGTGGTGGAGGCGCTCGCCACTAGTCCCAACACCAGGGGGCAGAGGCAGGTGGATCTCTGAGTCTGAGGCCAGCCTGGTCTACAGAGCAGTTCCAGGACACCCAGGGCTACAAAGAGAAACCCTATCGGAAGAAAAAAAAAAAAACAACAAACAGGGAGAGAGAGACCAACACCTATATCATCTAAGGGCTTTTGATAGCCAAGGGAAGTAGAATCAGCCCATGGCTTTAGGCACTGGAACAAAAGCAGTTAGCCTGGCTTGAATCCACTCACATTGTGGGTTTAGTAAAAGCATAGAGTGTCCCCCTCCCTTTCCTTCTGAATGCTTAGCCCACTGCCATTAAATGGCAGTCCCTGAAGCACAGGGTTCATTTTAGGCTGACTAGGGAGGTGTTGCTGTCTAAATCCACAGGCCTTTGTCCTTTTAAGAATCCAAGACTGACTTGTGCTGCCATAACCGGGGAGGGATAGAATGGAAGCTCCATTGTAGTCACGGGCAGTCTAGACTTCCCTCTAAAGAGTCCCTTGGGCCTCCATGCCTGAGCTCAGTCTAGGAGTACTCCAGGCACTGGGCATAACACACTGTTCCCTTTCAGCGGGGCAGCTCTGAGGCCTCGGGCTGGGAGGAAGAGGGCATCATGTCTGCCCAGCCAGTTGGCTCTGCTCAGCCTTCAAGGCTATCTTGATGGAGTGTGTTCAAGAAATGTGGCGATAAGCCAGAAGTGGTGGTATCATTTGTAGTAACAAGGGCCAGCCTATAGCTTCACAATAAGATTTTCCTTCTGTCACCTAACCTGGTTCCCCAGGCTAGACCAGGGAGTTATCATTTGGTAATTAGGATCATTGATTAGGATCAATGGCTTCTACCTTCAGTCCTGTTCTGGAGTGAATGTCCTCAGGGTCCTGGTGAGACAGGACTAGCTTGACGTCATCGCCTGTGATCAGCCCAACATTCCCCTCCGTTTGAAACTGCTCCCCTGAGCCATGATAAGAAGAGACAGATGACTCTGCCTGAGTTTTCTGCCCCAGGCTGTGTTTAAGAGACCTTTGCTGGCCTCCCACACCAGCACGGCTTCTCCACTCCGCATCGGCCTCCATTTGGACCTAAGCAAGGATGGCTGTCGGGGTAGTGGGAACAAGAGAGGGCACTGGGATGTGTGTGACGTGAACGTGGAAGGATGTCTGTTTGGGGAGAGGAAGAGAACCAGCCTGGGAGGGTAACAGGAAATGGCAGTGAAGGAGACAAAGAGTAACACGTGTGTGTGTGTGTGTGTGTGTGTGTGTGTGTGTGTGTGTACAAAAATGTAACAGTGAAAGCTTTCGCCTCTCCGGGCAGTGGTTGCTTCAAAATGGCTGTGGGGGAAGAGGGGAGGGAAGCTGGAGCTCCAGACTTTTCCCGCCGACTGGCACTGGTTGCTGTATCTCTGGTTTACACCCGCCTCCCCTCTGGTCTCTCTCAGCAATGGGTGACGAGTCGGCAGATGCGATTTGAAGGAGGATTTCAGGGCCGCTGCAACAAGCTGGTGGACGGCTGCTACTCCTTCTGGCAGGCAGGGCTTCTGCCCCTGCTGCACCGAGCTCTGCACGCCCAAGGTGAGCCTACACTTCCTGGAGCTAGACCGTCTCCCTGCTCACTTCCTGACCCAGTGCTGTTTAGAGAAGGTGAAGGAAGTTCTGTCTGCCTGGGATCTTGAGAGCGGGTCTGGAGGGAGCCTACTGTCTAGCGGCTGTGTATGCAGAGTAGGATCCAGTTCCCATGGTTTCAGATCACCCGCTGCTGCCTGGCCTCTCTGAGGCAGAATGAACCTCCTTTGTGCCACTCCCTGTTATCTGAAGGGAGCATCCCCGCTCTGTCTCAGGGCCCATAGTGACTGGGGCCGCCATCTCAGCTGGGCACGAAGCCATAGGCTTCCATGGCAGAGCTGTGTGTGGTCGTGTCAGCATGAAAAACCCTCTGTGCACATAGTCAAAATGGTAATAGGGAAGGCAGTTACAAAAGGTCAGAGAACCAGAACCTGTGAGAAAAGACTCGTCACATCTGGCTCTTATTCCTAAAAAATATGGGGGGTTCCCCCGCCCGGCGGGCTCATAGAGCAGCAGCAAACTCCGGCTGGTCCCCAGCCGTGCCGGGCGCCGGCTCCAGAGTCCGGCACCCGAGCAAGCGGCTACAGTTTCCCACCAGCAGGAGGGCACTCGGCAGCGCTGGCGGCGGGTAACAGACACATAGACACAAAAGATAGGCATAAAGGTAACATATTTATTACAGAGAGAGAGAGAGAGAGAGAGAGAGAGAGAGAGAGAGAGAGAGAGAGAGAGAGAGAGGAGGCAAAGCCGTGTGTACACCTGGAGAGAGAACAGGGAGAGAGAGCAATGGCGGGCGAGGTCAGAGGTTAAAAAGGAGCGGGCGTGGCTAGGACAGGGACCGAAGGGATAACACTGGCCGGAGTGCGTGTCACCATTAGAAATGTTTTATTTGAGCGGGTGAGACTGCCCGGTAGTAGAGGCTCCTGCTGGCAAGTCTGATGACCTGAGTTCAATCCCAGGGACCCACATGGTGGAAACAGAGAGCTACTCCCGCAGGTTGTTGAACCTCCACATGTGATCCCCTCCCCCACAAAGTAAATAAATAGAATGCTCTGTGTTTGTTTGAAAAACCATGTTTTATGAATGCCACTGTTTTGTTTGGCAGAACTGGGAATTGTAACCAGGGACCCCTGCCACCGAGCTGCAACCCAGCCCTAGAAGTGTTTCCTTTTCAAGTCAGTGAGCTGACCTAGACAGTGCTTCCCTGAGCAGCTAGGCTAGAGAAATCCGCAGGGCAGGCAAGACCAGCAAGCGGAGCCTCTGATCGCCCTCTCTCTCGATGCTGTCTGATTCCATGTTCATTCTTGCCTGTGAGAACTGGGCACACAGGTGGGAGGGGGAGTCATGGCCACCCTGCTGGCTGCCAATTTGTTCCCCCCTGGAGATCCCTTGGCCCAGAGGGAGACTTTCCTGTGGACTCAGCCTGGTAACTAGTTGCTCAAATGTAAAAGATGAGGCTTTTTACCTCCTACACCTAAGCTTCGGTGGCAACTCTCTGAGCCCTATGCTTTAATCTCCCTGGAGTTGTTGAGTTGTAGATACTTTTGATACTGATCAAAAGTACACAGAGTCGCCGGGCGGTGGTGGCGCACGCCTTTAATCCCAGCACTTGGGAGGCAGAGGCAGGCGGATCTCTGGGAGTTCGAGGCCAGCCTGGTCTACAAGAGCTAGTTCCAGGACAGGAACCAAAAGCTACGGAGAAACCCTGTCTCGAAAAATCAAAAAAAAAAAAAAAAAAGTACACAGAGTCGCTGTCCTCCCTTCCCAGCCTGGGGCCATCAGGTTTAGGCCTCAGAATACTGGGCCACATCAAGAGCAGCACTCTGGGACAGTACAGGTTCTAACTTGATCTCTGGTGGGACTGTCAGAAATTGCTGAGAGTACTGGTTCTCAACCTGTGGGTCTCAACCCCTTGAGGGGTCAGACAGCCCTTTCCCAGGGGTCGCATGTCAGACATTCTGCATGCCAGATATTTACATTGCTATTCACAGGAGCACAATCGCAGCTATGCAGCAGCAACGGAAATAATCTTATGGTTGAGGCCACCACAAGATGAGGAACTGTATTAAAGGGTCGCGGCATTAGGAAGGTTGCCCTCGAGGCTGACGTTTCTGAAAGAAATAAACTGAGGTTTTGGTGGTCTCTTTATTTGGAGCTGGCTTCTGGAAAGCCACAGATGTTGCCTCTTTTTCCATGATGGTGGCTTTTTTGGCGCGGCAGAGATTTCCCAAGCATTCACTGTGCCAAGCGGTTTCCCGTACATTTTCTCGTTTGATCCCCCCATGACACTGAGACTTCGGATGTTCTCATTTTGCAAATGAGAAACAAAGTGTATGTGGTTAAGGCTTGCTTTATAAATCACAACCTGTCGTGGTGTACAGAAAGCTCCCCAGGATATGATGTAAAGTGTCAAAGGCCAGGCCCAGGGCGGTCATGTGCACACCACTGGTGTCCACTGGCTTTTCCTAGCATCATGTCAAAACACTTCACAATGGGTGCTATTGAGAGAAGCATAGGAGGGGGTCTGAGGTTACTTTGTAAATTGTATATCCTCTATTATGTCCTTTTTCTTTTCTTCTTTCAAAAATTATATATACTATTACTTATATTTTAATTTTCAATTTTTTTTTCGAGACCAGGTTACTCTGTAGCTTTGGAGCCTGTCCTGGAACTAGCTCTATAGACCAGGCTGGCCCCAAACCCACAGAACTCTGCTTGCCTCTGCCTCCCGAGTGCTGGGATTAAAGGTGTGCACCACCACTGCCCTGCTAAAATGTGCATGTGGGGTGTGTGTGTGTGTGTGTTGTTGAGGGAGCTGCGGGCCTGCCTTTCATCCCACCCAGCTCCCGCCATCAGCTAGCTTTACCCGAAATAACAACACACAAATTGTATTCACTTAAACACTGCTTGGCCCATTATATCTAGCCTCTTCTCGGCTAACTCTCGCACCTGGACTAGCCCATTTCTAATAATGTGTGTAGCACCCCAAGGTGCACTTACCGGGAAGATTCTAGCCTACATCCATCCTGGGTCGGAGCTTCATTGCGTGTGCCCGGGAGAGGGGAGCATGGCCTCTGAGCTCACTTCCTCTTCCTCCCAGCATTCTGTTCTGTTTACTCCTCCCACCTATGTTTTAACCTATGAGGCCAAGCAGTTTCTTTATTACTTAACCAATGACCTTCCTCCATCATTTCCCCTTTTTCTGTTTAAACAAAAAAAAGGAAGGCTTTAACTTAATATAGCAAAATTACATATAACAAAACAGTTATCCAGTAAAAATTACAATAATCTTTATCATAACTAAGGCAAACTATAACTATAACTAACTATTCTTCAACTCCATCAAAGACTCCAGAAAGATACAATATTACCTAAGCAAACAAGAAATAAGCAACTTCCAAACTGTAGAAATGACAGAGACATCTCGCTGCCTGGACAGTCACCCAAAGTTCCTCTGTACCATTGGGGCATCCATCTTCGGCCTACAGCAGACTTTTTCCATGAAGCAGGAAATTTCAAAGGCAGTTCAGTCTCTATCTGTTGTGTCCTGCAGAATGTCTCGCAGACACTTTCATGAATCAGGAACCCCGAAAGATTATCTCACCTTTAGGCAAGTTCAGCAGTCCTGCGGGTTCTCTGTGTCCAGTTTATGCAAATAGTCCAGGCAAGAGCAGTTTCTTGCCCAAATGGCTATCAAACTCCATAAGGATCTTCTTCGATGCTCATCTTCCTCTTGAAGTAGATTGGTGCTGCCAGGAGCAGAGTGTCTCATTGTCATGAAAAGTCCTAAGTTATTAAAACATTAAATGTCCTATTCTGTAATCTTTGAAAGATATGAAGAATGTCTATCTAAAATTTATCTATGTACATCTAGAAAGTCTAACTAGTAACTAACATGACTACAAACTTGACTATTATTAATGATTATCCATTAACAACCTATATACATTACATTTTTAAATGAACTACACAATCACATACCTTAATCAAGATCAGAAATACATATACATATAACAAAATTAACCTTAAATTTAAATCACTAAAGCAAAATCCATATCAATGTAAATTATTCATACCTATATCATATCCCCCTTTAAATGTAAAAGAACATTTATAAACAATATTTGGGAATATGGGTGCAGTTTTTTCTCTCCAAACTGCTTCCTGCTGAATGGGGCGCTGTTATTTAGGTCTTTCATGGTATAACCTGTGTGCCAGGTTCATCTCAGTCGGCAGTTGAGCAAAGTAATTTTTTGAGCGTGTTCACAGCAACTTTTCAGGAGGGCATGGTCCGTCACACCATACTGGGATAGAAGCAATCCACAGAGTCTCATCCTCTGTGAAAACAAAAGAAGAAACTCCTTTCCAAAGCATCATGTCCTTAGATCCAAGTTTTAAAGTCAAGGTATTTTCAAAATATCTATCTCGGACTGGTTCAGCAGCATTTATAAACAAATATCTTTTAGCAGCTGTTGCTCTTTCCTCAGCATTCAAACAATTCAAAGAGCGCATAATAGCATACAGTATCAATATTCTCTGTGTATTTTCCATCTTTGTGCAGCTTTATTTTAACTCTATTTCGTTTACTTTTTCTTTTATTTTTTGAGACGCCTTCTCTGTATATCTTTGTCCTGGAATAACTCTGTAGACCAGGCTGTCCTTGAACTCTCAGAGATCTGCCCTTCTCTGCCTCCCAGGCATTGGGATTAAACGCTTGTGCTACCACACCTTGAAGTCACAGAGGTCAATCTCCCTCTGCCTCCCAAGTGTTGGGATTAAAGGTGTGTACTACCACACCCATTCACTTTCTTTCTTCCTTTTTTTGTTTTTTACTTTAAGAACTTCAACTTTTAGCCTGCACATATTTTAACACACTGTAAATCATTTAAAAGTTTTCTTTTTTCTTTAAATCTTTCTTTTACTGTATATGTCTCTTTTTTGACCACATGAGTCTTTAATTTACCAAGCAATATCAGTAGGACTAAAGCCGTGGCTTTGACAGCTGGATCCAGCCCATTCCTTAGCTTTCCAGCCTCATGGCTGAGGTACTAGCTGTAGCCATGTTTACTGCCACAACTCTATGGCATTTCAAGGTCCCTGCCAGCAAGTAAGTTGCAGCATTATGTCCACAGACAACACACAAGTCCTCTCTCTGTAGTCGGCCCTCCTGCCTCAAACAGTCAGAGTTTGCCCTGGCAGGATGGCCCAGAAAGCCGGCATTTTTAAACGGCGCAGCTTTTTTCCTGCTACAGCTGAAAACCGAAAAGCATGCGTTCAGCTTTTCGTCAACACCGTTTAAGTGTTTCGTGGCAGGACCTCTTAAAAAGAGCTGCTAGGTTTTGCAGCTTGAAGCCTCAGCGCTTGCTTGCCTCTAGCAAGCAGAGCAGAACCGAGAAATTGTTGCTACCAAGAAAACATGCTTTACTCTATTCTTTCTCAAGCTTTCTCAGACTTTCAGTGGATTCAGTTGTCCACATGTCTGGGTGCCATTTTGTTGGGCACCAAAATGTAGTGGTGTAAATGAATGCAGACAGATTGTAAAAATATATACAGCTTTAATGGGGAAATAGACTTACAGAACCACCGTTCCGCAGAGACCAGGAAAGCAGACCAGCAAGCACTGCGAGTGCGCTCTCGCCAGATTTATAGGTAAACATTAGCCCGAGGCGAACACGCCCCCTAAGGGGCGGGACTTATCCCTACAGTGTGTGTGTATGGTTTGTGCACATTTGTGGGTGCCTGCGGGGGCCAGATTCCCTGGAGCTAGAGTTATAGGAAGTTGTCAGACACCTGACAGTGGGTTCCAGGAACCAAATCAGGTAGAGACCCCTGAGCTGTATCACCGGCCTCCTGTCTGTCATTACCTTTTAAAGAGTGTGTGTGGGCCTGGAAAGATGACTCAGTGGTTAGGAGCACTGGCTGCTCTTCCCAAGGACCTGAGTTCATTCATTCCTAGCACCTACATGGTGGCTCACAGCCATCTGTAACTCCAGTTCCAGGGGTCTGATGCCTTCTTCTGCCTCCGAGGGCCCCAGGCACCAGGCGTGCACATGGTAAACATACATACATGACATACATGTATGCGAAACACCCAGACACATAAAATAAAATAAATGCATATATTTGCAGCTGAGAGTATGTCTCAGTGGTAGAGAGAAATTGCCTAGAGTGTGTGAGCTTACATTCTCTTCGTTCACTGTTTGTGTTCACATTAGACTTTTGTAAATTTTACCCAGAGGTTTTTATACCCACCCTAGGATTTATATACCTGTATCTATGAGATTTTATGCACTGTTCCTTTTCTCGATTACCTTGTACACCTGCTTAAATGAGATGTTTCACCGCTATTTGCAGTGATGGTTATGGAGATGATGTAGCAGAATAGAAGTCTGTGCTTACGTGTTACATGAAAAACATATGGTTATGGAATTATAATTGTAACTATATAGGGGAATGCAGAAGAACCAGGGTGGTGCGCTCCTTCCCTGCTAGGTAACCGTGTGACTCACAGTATTCTCTCACTGTATTGGCTGAACTTGAGAAGGAAGGCGCCCAGGGCTAGGGATGTAGCCCAGGGATGAAGTACTTGCCTAGCCTGCACAAGGTGCTAGATTCATTCGCCAGCATTGAAAGAAATGAAAAGAAAATCAAAGCCCAGGATAACTTTAACGCAGCTCCCAGCATGCTGGTTGCTTTTGCCTATGCTGTCTGTGGTGCGGACCTGTTAGCAGTAGTTCCTTCAGGGACAAATGTCCCAGCCCTGGGCAAGTCTGGGATTTAGTTCAAGATTAGAAAAGTCAGAGTGAGCAATTTGGCCGTTACCCCCAGTAAGTGTTCCTTAGCTGCTCAAGAGTCCACAGGACTAGCGGGAATGTCCTCAGGACACACTGACCAGTGCTGGAGATGGGGACCACTATATCCATGCTGGCTGGTATACTGCATCCGTGTTCAGGAGAGGGCTGTGTGATGAAGCTAGCCGGTGTACCAAGAATGAGTGGATGAGACTAACCACTGATGTCCTTTCGGGTCCTCTGTCCTTTACCAGGTGACCCTGCCCTCAGCATGAGCCACTGGATGTTCCATCAGCAGGCCCTGCAGGAGTACATTCTGATGTGCTGCCAGTGCCCAGCGGGGGGCCTGCTGGACAAGCCCGGCAAGTGAGTATCTTCTTGGGAATGTGGGAATATGCCGCCTGGCCCATCAACCTGGGGCATCCCTGTCCTTCAGCTGCTTAGCACTGACATTGTTCAGGGAAAGTGCTAGGGTTTAGGCGGCCCCTCCAGTGCCACCGAGCCTTCGCTTCTGGCCCCTCAGCTCATATCACCTTCCTGCTCCCCCAGAGAGGCAGATGGATTACTGGCTTGGTAGCTTTCCTTTTCTAGTTTTGTTTCTTTTGTTTTTTTTTTTTTTTTTTTTTTGAGATGGGGTTTCTCTGTATAGCCCAAGCTGTACTGGAACTCATTCTGTAGACCAGGCTGGCCTTGAACTCAAGAGATTCACCACCTGCCTCTGTCTCTGGGATGAAAGGCCTATATGACCATGCCCAGCTTCCTTTAGTGTGGTGTTGTGTTTTCCTTGTTAAGCCCACTAACTAGAACAGGCTGTGGATGGGGATACAGATGAGTGGTGGCGGATTTAGTATGTATGTCGTTCTGGGGTCATCCTGTGCAAGATAGGACAACAAAGTAGAGTGGCCTCTGGAGCCAGTGAGTGCTGTTAGCAGACTGTAATCCAGCAACCGTGCTAGCGTACATTAAATGCGATGTGGTATATTGTGTATGGTAGAGTAAATAAAGAAGGCAACTAGAATCTGAGATGTGCAAGATAGGACAACAAAGTAGAGTGGCCTCTGGAGCCAGTGAGTGCTGTTAGCAGACTGTAATCCAGCAACCGTGCTAGCGTAGATTAAATGACTAAATGCGATGTGGTATATTGTGTATGGTAGAGTAAATAAAGAAGGCAACTAGAATCTGAGATGTTTGCTTATGCTAGGCATACAAACACTGCTGCCACCACCACTCTGCTGCTCAGGGAAAGGCTTGCCCAGCAGATTATCAAGAGGAGTGTGTTTGAATTCTAGACATTTGGTGATTTTTCTAGAGAAACACATTAACTTAGTACTACCACTGGTGAACCCTTTCCAGAGGGCTGGGAAGACCAAATGACAGTTCCCATGGCTGAGGGTGTCCTGGCTTAGCATGTGGGAAGCCCAGAGTTCCACCTTCATCCCTCCAACAGACAAACAAAACAGAAAGAAAAGACTAGAGTCCCATTGTTCGGCAGGGCTGGGAAATGGGACCTTTAAACCCACTGCTGGGAACAGCCATGCTTCCTCTGGCCCTGTAGAGGAAAAGGGTCCAAAGCAGGGCTGCATCAGACAGGCCTCTGGAGAGGGTAGTAGAGAGGAGACAGGGCTTCTCAGAGCTGTCTGTCCTTGCAGGTCCCGTGACTTCTACCACACCTGCTACTGTCTGAGTGGCTTATCCATCGCCCAGCATTTCGGAAGTGGAGCCTTGCTGCACGACGTGATCATGGGTGTGCCTGAAAATGCTCTGGTAAGGCAGGCAGGGGTTCTGCTATGGAGTGTGTGACCCTAGGAAAAGACCATAGACTCAATCCAATTATAATTCAATGAGTTCATTGATTAACTGCTAGCAGGATGAATCTCTGAGCCAAACTGGAGATTGCTATGAAGGAAGGGTGTGGAGACAGACTTTTTAAAGAGGAAAACAAAGTGAAGACTTTCCTCATCTATGCAACAAGTAAAACCTGTTCCCTTCTGCCAAGCGAAGTGATTACGGCAACTTAGAACAATCTTTGGGTATCTGCATTAGCGAATTACAGAAGCGAAATAGCAGGTCGTTATATCAGAACAAGTTGATAGTCGTGGCTGTACATTTTTGGGTGGGGGTCACTGAGTCAAGGTTACTGGGAATTTACCTTCCTGGGACTGGAGTCAGCAACAAATGGCTGGGGGGGGGGGGGTGCTTGGTGTGTATGCCTCCCCCGTATGGTGGCAGTCTGAGGCTAGGCATGTAGCTCATGGCTTGGGTCCATGCAGAGATGAGTCTGAAGAGCTGTGAGCTCCGCCCCCAGCTCCACAAGAAAAGAGCAGGATGCTGCCTGCCATGACCCATGCTACAGCAACCTGGCAGAAGGCGACACTCTGTGCCTAGACATGAGCCCAAGAAGCAAATGCAGCGGAGACCGTCCACAGAGCCACCTGTCACGGCCACCCAGATTGTGAAGCTCTGCCTCCAGCAGATAGAAATACTGAGTCTTACCTTTTTTTTTTTTTAATATTTCTTTATTTATTATGTATACAATACTCTGTTTGTGTGTATGCCTGCAGGCCAGAAGAGGGCACCAGACCCCATTACAGATGGTTGTGAGCCACCATGTGGCTGGGAATTGAACTCAGGACCTTTGGAAGAGGAGGCAATGCTCTTAACCTCTGAGCCATCTCTCCAGCCAACCAAGTCTTACCTTTTCTCCTGGCTTTTGCGTCTTTCCTTTGTTTGCACTGGGGAATGTTTCAGGCTGGAGGTGCACATAGAGGACAGCCGGCTGAAAAATCATTTCTTTGTCAGGCGCCGCTGTGCCACTCTGGAGCAGTTCACACTGTAGACCAGGTTGGCCTTGAACTTGTACCAGTTTCCCTGCCCCTGCCTCCTGGGGTAGTTGGGATTGTAGGCTGCATCTGCTACACCTGGTTCAGCCTCTGGCGGGGCACGTGTGCAGGCGCACGTGGAGGCCAGAGGGCAAACTCAGGTGTCATTCCTCAGGAGCTGTACACCTTGTTTTTGGACTTGAGCACCTCACTGGGACTGGGGTCTTGCCTATTGGGCCAGGCTGGCTAGCCAGTCAGTAAGCCCCAGGGATCTTCCTGTCTGCCTCCCTGGTACTGAGATTGTCAAGTGCACCAACCATGGAACTGGAGATCAAACTCAGTGGCTTGTGTTTTCAAAGTAGGTATTTTACTAGCTGAGCCATCTCCTCAGCCCCTCAGTCAAGGTCAGCTCCAAATCTTAGACACACATGAGGGCCAGTGGGATGGCTTGGTGGGTTCCCACACAAGGCTGATAACCTGAGCTCAGTCCCTGGAACCCACATTGGAAAGGGAGAATTGATTCCTGCACGTTGTCTTCTGACCGCCATCCGAACGCTATGGCTTGTTTGTGCCCTGCATCACACACACCAAGTAGATAAATAAATAGAAAACTGTTTTTAAGATTGATAGGAATTTTTTTTATTATAATCTGTTTTTCAATTTGTTTTAAAATATACTGACCTCATGAAATTCCATGGGTAGCTTCCTGCCTCTGCCCCTCCCCACTTTTAGACAGGATCTCACTCTGCAGTGCTGCTGGCTGGCAGGCCTAGAACTCTCGAACTCACAGAGATCCACCTGCCTTATCTCCCGAGTGCTAGGGTTAAAGGTGTTCACTGCAATGTCCAGCTTCCCTCTCTTTGTCTCTTGGAGATTTTGTACAGGCAGAGGGCTAGGCCTGTAGCTCAGCTGCTGAGTGCTCACCTAGCACGCAGGAAACCCTAGGTCCCTCTGTACTGTATAAACCAAGCATGGTGGCGCCCAGCACTTGAGAGGTGGAGGCGGGAGATCAGAAATTCACTCATTCTTAGCTGCAGTCCTTTTAGATGGAGCCCAGCCTAGGATACATGAGACCTTGTCTAAATAAATGAGGGGCTGGCAGGATGATGCAGCAGGTTGGGTGCTCGCTGCCAGGCCTCATAACCTGAGCTCACTCTGGAACCTGAACAATAGGAGAAAACCAACTCCACCGACCACATGCTGTCTTCTGACCCTCCCCACACACAGGATGGGTGTGTGGGTATAAAGAAAGCGAAAATCTTCTGCAGCTGTATCCTCCTCCTCCTCACTCTCCCAGAGAGGGCCCTGAATACTGCTCTAAAACCCTGCCCTGTTCAGACTTTAAGTTTTTCTGTGATGCAGGGAAATAACGTAAAAGAATTAAAATATGACCGGATACTCTCACCCTCAGAAAGAGCTGTGTTCTTTATTCTTAACTATGAACACAGAGATGTTCACCGTTTTAATAGCTGAAACACTCCCAAGTATCGAAAGAGTGAAGGCTGTCTTGGTGGATGCCCAGTGCTGGCCAGCCCCTGCTCTCTCTGTCATAGCTGTAAGCTTGTTTTGAAAGGAACTTTCAGGCCAGGCAGTGGTAGCACACATGTTTAATCCTAGCACTCAGGAGGCAGAGGCAGGCGGATCTCTGTGACTTCAAGGCCAGCCTGGTTGACAAGAGCTAGTTCTAGAACAGGCTCCAAAGCTACAGAGAAACCCTGTCTAAAAACAAAAACAAAAAACCATAAGAAAGAAAGGGAGCTTCCAGATGCTTTTGTGCAGTGCTTTTGCTCATTTAAATCCAAAATGCTTGAGAAGCTACAGCTTTCGAGTGTCGTGGCGGCACTCCAAGAGTTGAGAGCCGGGGCTGTGTGTGCACCTGTAATCGCAGCATGGGGAGGGGACATCCTGTCCGAAAGATGGGCTCTTCATTCCATAAAGAATAGAGTCATGTCGTTTGCAGCTGGAAACACAGTAAGCGAATGGAGCAGTCTCAGGAAGGTCCATGGTTTCTCTCTTTGTGGGTCCTAGGCTGCATACAGACACATCAAACATGCACATATCTATGACATGAAACTAGACATCAAGTTGTCTGTGGGGACAAAGGGGATTAACGGGTGGGGAAGGGGTGCTAAGAGGGAAGGTGGGAATACGGGGCGGGGGGATATGATCAGCATACAGCACGTCATGTACAAACTTTAGCTGTTACAAGTTAGAGTGTTCCTCACCCCTCTCTTCTCCTTTCCTCTTGCACTTTTGATCTGGGCTCCACATGAGAGAAAATGCGGCCTTTCTATGTTAGAGGTATTAAGGGAAGGAAGAAGGGCAGTGTGATATATGTACCATGAAATCCAAAGGGGCCACTGTTTGGGGACCAGCAGAAGTGGGGGGCCAAGAAGCAAATAAAAACAAATCATAAAGCATACACGAAAATGTCACCATGAAGGCCAGTGTAGTGCACACCTGTGGCGCTACAGGTGAAATCAGGAAGATCAAGAGTTCAAGCCCAGCTTACATCTGAGGCCAGCCTATGCCAGCCAGCCTCTTAAAAACAGAATGAAACGAAGAGAACGCTGTAACAAACTTAGTACTTTGTCTGCTAACTAAAAAAAAATTTAGTAATAAACAAATTATGATGCTTAAGAAAAGGTTTTGGAGCAAGAGACAGCTTAGAGGTGGACACATACTTAACGTGGGAGGTGCTGCACGTAACAGGTAAAGTCAACGTGGATATTCCAAAGTCCAGCAAACTCCAGAGTGTGTTTCAGCTAGGCACGAGCATTGCCTGTGTCATTGAAAGTATGTCTTTAATAAGTGGCCGTGCCATGTTCCCTTGTGTGTACTATGACCGGTTTCCAGCGGATACCGGTCTTTGCACATTTGGGCCTGGAATAAGCCCCTGTGTGTATCACTCATGCTCCTTTAGTCTAAGTTCCTTGGGTGAATTCCAGCCAACCAAGAGTCACTGGTGACGAACCCGCGTCTCTTCTCTTTGCAGCAGCCCACTCACCCCGTCTACAACATTGGGCCTGACAAGGTGATCCAGGCCACCACACACTTTCTGCAGAAGCCAGTCCCAGGCTTTGAGGAATGTGAAGACAAGTTGACCTCAGATCCGACCACCAACTAGAGGACCGCATGGCTCCCCCAGCTCCCCCGTCAGACAAGGTTTCTCCGTCTGGGTAGCTTATGTGAGCCTCGGCCACTGTGGAGTTGTGGTTTCTTTGTCCTTGCCTGTCAAACAAAACAAAGCCAGCAGCTCTGGGTTTGGAACACACAGTGGTGTGATTTTTTTTTTTTTTAAATTATTTTCATACCTGTCAAGCCAAAACTCTGTGAGCCTGCGTAGTGGGGTTGGAGGAGAGCGGTGCATGCTGGGAAGAAGCCACCTCTCCTGGCAGCAAGCAGCCTGGCCCACCATGCTGAAATGGAGGGTGTGAGTATCTCAGCGTCGCAGTCACTGCTGTGACGCCCTCCTGCACACCACCTTTCAGTCACCAGATGGTACCCACTCGGTAGAAATGTCAGCTCCGTGCCATGCCAGGGTGGGCTGTGGGCCTGCATGAGCTCCCTGGGAAAGACCCTTGGGCTACAGCAGTGCCTGTTTGTCTCCTTCACCCCAGTCATCTGCAAAGGACAGCGGCTGGGAATGGAGAAGGGTCTTAGCTTGAGTTCCTCCCCGCAACCTGGGAGAACCGAGCCAGGCATCTCTCCAAGGCCATCTTTGGTGTAAACAAGACTTGTTTTGTCCTAGGTATGATGACTAGACCCAGGTAACCAATTATGATTGGAAAATCAACCTCTAGGCCAACTCTGTGCCAGAGGAAGCAGCCTCTCCCAGAGCCCAGCCCTGCCTCTCCCCATCATGTACTCGGAGAGGCCCTCTTCCTCCTCCGGGCTGTGCTGCAGCCCTGGCTCCTTTATTCCTTCGTTTCTCTCACCCACCCCCAAAACAGTGTTGTCTTTTCTCATCCAAGGTATTAACACTACTAAGGTGTTCATCTGAATTGATGACTCAGGATTTATCCCTGCCCTGCCCACTCCAAGCTCACTGAAACTGAATCAGTGCAGGCAAGCTGGCTGCCGTGGTGATAGTGGTCTTGGTGGTAGGGCAAGTACTGCCAGTGTGCCGAATCCTGGAGCTGCCTCTGCGCTGGCCCTTTCACAGTCGGCAGGGGGCTGAGTTTGGCCACCCATCCACTGCTACAGTCTCAGCCTTCATGTGAGCAGGCAGACAGGAGCTTGGGGGCGCAGCATGAGGCTCTTCCCGAAACCACTGACCATTTGCTGCCTCTGATTCCCTCTTGCTTTGGTGTACTGGACTATGTATTACCTCCTTGAAATAATAAAAGAGTAACATTTTCTATGCTGTTTTTTTCTTTTTCTTAAGAAAAAAATTTAGATGTGTATGTGTATATCCATGCGTGCGTGTACGTGAGAATGTGAGAGAGAATGTGAGTGTCTGTAGAGACCAGAAGAGGGCACCAAATCCCCTGACTCTGAAGTTACAGGTGGTTTTTAGTGGGTTCAGTGTGGATGCTGGGAACCAAATGCAGATCCTCTGGAAGAACAGCAAGTCCTCTTGCCCTCTACACTATCTCTTCTATCTATACCAAGAAAATTCCTTCCAGGTGCCCGTTTGCTTATGGGGATTTCCTGTCTCCTGCATATGAGTGGCCACCTTCTCCACACATTGAATTTTGACATCTGTGTTTGTCTCTAACCTGCCCATGGCAGGGACTTCGCTCTGGCATTGCATAGCTAGGGCTGGTGGGTGGACATCCTGGCCATAGGTAGGGGCTGCTGTGGGTATCACTGGAATACCGCCATTACTAGAAGGACTGTCTCACAAGGAAGGCCAAGAAAGCAACATTCTGTGGCTTGCCCTTTGGGAAAGGAGACAACCTCAGAGGAAACTCCATCCATGCAAATAACCCGGCTGCATTCTGAATGCAACTCCCACCCTGGCAATGTCTATTATGCTAAAAAAAAGGGGGGGGGGGTTAGGATGCAATCTAACATGTCCAAATGTGTTTGTCCACCACTGACAGCAGGAGAAGGCAGGAGCCTAAAGCACTGCAGTCACTGAGGTCAGGAAACCACTTGGGACTGAGATGTCTTCACCCCCAGGAGCAGGGCCGGGAAGGGCAGGTGGAGCTGGGCAAGAGAGCGAAGAAAGGCTGTGCCCCATCCTACGTCTCAGGCTTGTGCTGCCGTTTCTCTGCTTCCTTCTCTGGAGAGCTTCCCGATTCAGCCTTCAGGTGGCTGGAGAGAAGTCTCAGGTTTGGTTTGATCCATATTTTGTCATGTGGGGCCTCAGGAGAAGACACTACTAACAGCATTTGACCCCAGGAAATATGTCCCTACCAACAAATGTCAGACTACCACAGATGTGTTCACGTGAGGATCCTGCCAGCCCTTCCTGGCACCAGAAGGCAGGATTCCTAGATCAGCCTTCTCCCCCCAGGTGGCAGTTCTAGAGAGTGCTTTCTCAAGCAGCCTTGTTTCTAAGTAACATCAGGTGAGAATCTAGCCATAGTTCCGTGGACGTAGCCAAGTTCAAGGTCAGAGAGGAACTACCAGCCCCCTCATTCCATCCTTCATCACTGCTCTATTGTGAGCTTCCTGCATCCAGAGTCTCGGTTGTGCTGGGGCTTCCCCATTACCAGATCGTCTCCTCTGCTGAGATTGATCTTGCTCATCCCAGATTCCCAAGAGTTCCAAGAAGACAGCAGTTTGGGCCCAGTTTCTGCAGTCATGGGCTGGGACTGAGATTCCTCCTCTTTGCTTAGCCCAGGACTTATCTGGGGCTGTAGAGTCGACTTCAGCCCCAGCTCCCACCTGGTGGCAGAGCTCCCAGAACTGCCTTTGGGAAGGAGTGCAGCTGTCCGGAGCCAGAGAGCTAGGCTGAGCCACAGATCCTTCAATGATCTTCATTTTAGATCTTGCCTTTGGTCCTAGCTGTCCTTGGCCAGGAACCCCTGTGTCTTCTGGGTCTGTGACTGCGGAGCTGCACAATCTATCCTTAGGCGTTAGCAGTGTATCTTCCTGTGTCAGTACGACAGCACCATGAAGTCCACCTGATCCGCCATGCCATGGGGGTTATGGACTCAACACCTGGAAAGGGGGCTGAACTGGCCCAGGAGTCTGAAGGAGGAAGATGGTGGCTCTCAGAACTGAGTTAACTAGAGCTTTCTAGGGTCAGACAAAACAAAAGGCCAGGGTGGGCTACTGCAGAGTTCTAGTGGATGAAAGCAACATGCTAGTTGCTGAGTCTCTCCCTGGTGACAAATTCGCTAGCAGATTTGTCACATAGGCCTTAGGGACACTAAGGGCCAGAACACCCTTGTCTAAGCTGTTTGGCAGACAGTGTAGTAGTACCCTATAGGAAGCCACTTGGCAGAAAGACCATACAAAAGATGCTTAAATACCAGTGCCAGGGAAGGTCCTCTGCCAAGGGCTAGCCTCACTTGGGTCTAGCTGTGTTGCTTCCTGGTGTTTTATGTCATCAGAGATAAAATTTAAACAACATGGAGATGGGAAGACACAATGACAGCTTGTGAGGTAAAGCCTGCCACTAGGCCTGATGACCTGAGTTCGGTCCCTGGGATCGAAAATGGCAAAAGGGGAGAAGCGGCCCTACAATTTGTCCTTTGACCTCAACATGGGCACTGTGACATGCATGTGCATGCATGCGTATATGCACACATCTGCATGCATGCATATGTACACACGCACACACACACACAGATAAATTAATAATTTAAAAAAGAAAACTGAATAGATGACTTCGTGGCTCAGAGAAGTTGTTGCTCTTCCAGAGGACCTGGGTTCAGTTTTCAGCACTCACATGGCGGCTCACAACTGCATGTTAATTCCAGTTCCAGGGGATCCAACACTGTCTTCTGGTTTCTGTGCACACTAAGCATACATGTGACGTATGCATACTTGAAAAAAAAAAACATGCACAAATAAAATAAAATCCTTAAGGGAGGAAACCTTGAGTGATGGTTGGCTACATGTCCATCACTCTACTGCATTAATACTTTAAACTGTATAGACTGTACTATATATTCCTGTACTGGCAGGAGCTTCATAGCCAGGGATTAGAGATGGAGGTGTCTCGGGCCAGAAACAACAGCTTGGCAGTAGACTACTTGGGTTTTATAGCCAGCACCACAAACTAAAAAGGCAGCAGCAGTAGCAGGTGTTCCATGGCCCTGAGTGCAGTGTGGCTGTAGCTAGAGGCAAGACCCACTGGCTTCAAGGGTTGGGTGTCGGGTCAGCAATGCTAACATTCCATCCTGCAGATTAAAGAGCTTAGTGTCACTAGACCCACCTCTTGCCACAGTGCATTCTGGGAAACGACAGGAGCTCCCCATAGCTTCCAGCTTCTGACTCCAAATAGGAAACAGATGCGTTTATACCTGCGTGCTGTCTAGACTCTCACTATGGCCTCAAAAGTTAAAACTCCTGCACGGAGCACAGCTCAGCGAAGGTACAGACTGGCACTTCTCAATTACCTCCTTCTGGGATGGGTTTGACTCAGGGATGTTTGCTCTTCTGGAGCTGATCTGGGAACTCTGACAGTGTTGCTTCCATCTGGGCAAAGAGGGGTGCTTCAGGGGGAACTGCCATATCTTCGTAACATGTTCTCTTGCAACTGTTCAACTCAGCTCCACCACAAAACCACAGGAGTGCGGCTGGGTCCCAAGCCAGGCTGTTTTTGAAGACAGGTGGTGGCCCAGATTTGGCCCATGGGCTGCAGTTTGCCCTGGTGGAGATGCCAACTCATTTGTATCCATTTAGTGTTCTGCCCTATCTTCATGGCCAGGATGCTTACTGTGTACTGTGCGATCAAACAGATGCATTTGGTTGAGTCTCAGGCTTAAGCATTGCGGTCACTCACTCACACTGCTCAGGGGCGTTCACTGCCTTGGACAAGGGTGGAGAACACACAACTGAAGATGATGGTGAAACTGATAGCTGCATTGGTGCTTTGTCTGTGATTGCAGGATTCGGGAGCAGGGATGAGAAGGAGCCCAAGTTCAAGGCTAGCTTGGGCTGCAAGGTGACCCAACAACCTACGTTTGATCTCTGGACCCCACCTAGCAAAAGGAAAGAATTGACTCCTATAAATTGTCCTTTGATCTCGACACGTGTACTGTGGTATGCATGTGCACATACGTGTGTGCACATACATAAATAGATAATACCCTAAAACAGAGTGTTGGAGCTAAAGGGAAGGTTCCATGCAGATGAGTATCGAGTGCTAGCCCAGCCTTTCTTCCCAGTGGGGTCTACTGGGCCTCACCAGCTTCGGGCCTACATCCTGGTCACCTGCTTCTCTCTCCAGTGGGCAATAAGACGCCATCAGAAGCACACAATCTTCAGAATGGGAATTAAAACCCAGATGCAGTGTTGCAAGCCTGGAATCCCAGCACTGGAGAGGTGGAGGTGGCAGGATCACTAAGGCCAGCTGGTGTGGTAGCACATGCCTTTCATCTAGCGTTTGGGACAGAGACAGGAGGCTGTGAGTTCAAGGCCAGCCTGATCTACACATGAGTGACTTTTGGGCCAGCCAGGGATATATAATACAAAGTGAGATCCTGTTTCAAAACAACAAAGAGAGAGAGAGAGAGAGAGAGAGAGAGAGAGAGAGAGAGAGAAGAGAAGAGAAGAGAAGAGAAGAGAAGAGAAGAGAAGAGAGCAAGTAAAATCCATAGTCCCCCCTCAGCTATACAGTGAGTTAGAGGTCACCCCGGGCTACCTAGACTTGTTTTGAAAAAAATAAGAAAAACAAACAACAACATCAACCAAAAAGAATAAGAATAAACAAAAAACACCAAACCTTTAAAAATCTACTAGAAGCTCTGTCTCAAGCACAATTACTGGGGAAGGAAGGTAGCTCTGCGAGAAGTTACTTTCTGTTGCAGTGATAAACATGGCCGAAGGTAACTTCTAGAGGAATAAAAGTCCATCCTGGCAGCAAGTGGCAGGCACAATAGCAGGAACAGGAAGCTGAGAAAGCTCATCTTTAATCCCAAACATGAAGTAGAGAGTGAGCCGGAAGTAGGCAAAAGGATGAACTCTCAAAATTACATGCAGTGATCAGCTTCCTCCAGCAAGGCCACCCTGCCTAAACCTCCTGAGCAGCGCCACTAATACAGGACCAAGTGCTGGGATACCTGAGACAGTGGGGGACATTCTCGTCCAAACCACCACAAGTTCAAATTAAAATCAGTCAACAGGGGAAACAGGTACTTAGGAGGTTAGTGAGGCCGCTGGCCACCACAGCGGATTAGTGACAGAAACCTGGAGTAGACAGCTCCCATCCATTCCAGCCCTAGGCCAGCCATCTTGACCTGTCTTTGCTTTAACTACTTGCTCAGGGTTGACAGGAACCACAGATAAGCCAGGCAGCCTGTTTTAGTCCTGGGGATGGATCCAGAGCCAAGAACATGACCTGAAACAGTCCAGAGAAGTCCTGGACACCTGACTGTCTCCTCATGGACAGTGGTACGTGTGGTCATTTCTTCCTAGAAGGCAGGCAGGTGGGCAGGTAGGCAGTGAGCACATACAGGCTCCCAGGAGACGAGGAAATGCCTGAGTGTCGACCCCAAGGCCCTTGTATTGTCAGTCATACGAGCCAATCTGAGTTGCATTTACCATTATAAACAGTCAATTTACACTGTTTTGACTCCATGGGATTATGAAGGCAACATGTGTTGAACAGGTTTTGTACTATGCTTGGCTGGTTAGGTGCGGTCAGTATTCTTCTTACTTTTTGACAGTCTATGTAACACAGGCTGGTCTAGAACGCAGGACCCTTCCTTCTGCTTCAGTCTTCCACGTGGTGGGATGACAGGTGTACCACAGCACCCAGCTTGTGAGTATAGTCCTGACTTCAGATCTTCAACTTATGATGCGCTTGTCAACAATCCAGGTATAGCTGTACTTGCAAGTGAGAGCATCTTGATGGATCTGAAACTATCCCAGATCACTCCTGAGGCCACAAAGGCCCCAGCTACGTAACCTGAGAAACAGCAACCCCTCCCCTCCCCAGCGATAAGCCATGGCCGTCTGCCTGAACTCTTTCCTGCCCTCTGACCCTTGGTGCAGCCTCACCAAGCAGGTGAGGCAGGTGTGTGACCTGTGTTTATGAGAGAAACAGGCCAGAGAGCTGAGTGACTCACTGAGCTCTCTCTGCTGTTGGGTGGTGGAGTCCACCCGAGCCCAGACCTGCTGCCTCCAAACTGCCCAATGACGTTTTTTTGTTTTGTGTGTTTGTTTTTGTCACCCCAGACTTGTAGATGAAGAGGTCCAAGGGTGACCTAAGGGTAGGGGCAGTTTATGTCTTCCAGGGCTGGATGACTGGGGCCTGGAATTCCTGGCCCCATCTTTCAGCGGGACGAGATGGTGACAGCAAAAGGGACAGGCCTACCCCATCCTTCCTTTCTTCTGAGATGGTGTCTCATGCAGTCCAGGCCTTGAACTCATTCTGTAGCTGAGGCTAGTCTTGAACTCCTGATCCTCATGCCTTGACCTCCTGTGCTGAGGTTATAGGAGGGGTGGAGTGGGGCACCACCACACCTGGTTTACTCAGTGGTGGGGCTTGAACTTAAGGCTTCATGAACGCCAGGCAAATACTCTAGCAATTGGGCTATGTCCCCAGCCCCTTCTAAAGGACCTCATGCCATGTATGATCCATGGTATAGAGTGACAGTCTCTGAATGAACTGTGTGCCACCCTGCTGTGACACTTGGTTACTCACAGCAAGGCTGTGATGTAAGTCTCCACGAGCTGAGCTAACCGCAGTCCTGGTGGCAACCAGTCGCAGCGTGTCTAACCGGTTCCTGGACATCTTCCTCACTTCCCACAAGGACAGCTTTGCTTGAGCTCTTCGCCAGCTGGTACAGGAACTGGGACCAGGCAGCCGAGATTCCTTCCTCCTGCCACTCTGGCATATCCAATAACAAGATCAGGCAGGAACAGAATTCAGTTTAATGGGAACTTTTCATTGCCCTCAGCAAGCCCTAAGCAAACACAACTTTAAAAACAACCATAAGAATACCCATGGTAAGCCAGCACTCAAGAGGATCAGTTCAGGGCAAACTTGGGTTACCTAGTGAGTTCCAGGCCAGCCAGGGCTATAGCAAGACCCTTCTTCCAAACAGAAAACAATAATGATAATAATAAAGTGTATTTTAAAATAAGGCTTTGACTTCGCATGTGGATCAGTGGTAGAAAGCTTGCCTAGAATGTATGAGGCCCCAGCACAGATAATGTGGATGTGGTGGTTCAAGTCTGTAGAGGCTGGAAGGTCAGAAGTTTTAGGTCAGCCTCAGCTGTATGACTAACTTGAGGCTGCTACATGAGACTCTGTCTCGGTAAGAAAAAAAAAACAGGGGGCCTGAGAGATGGCTCAGAGGTTAAGAGCACTGGCTGGCTGCCCTTCCAGAGGACCCGAGTTCAGTTCTTGGCAATCACATGGTGGCTCACAATCATATATGACATCTGGTGCTCTCTTCTGGAGTGCAGGCACACATGCAGACAGAACACTGTATACATAATAAATGAATAAATCTTAAAAGAAAAAAAAGGAGGCAAGAGAGATGGTTCAGTGCGTAAGAGAACTGGTGGTTCTTTCAGAGTTTGATTCCCAGTACCCACATGGCTGTATGTAACTCCAGTTCCTGGGGAGGTCTGCTGCCTCTTTGGACCTCTTGGGCTCCTGCATGTACACAGGGCATATATAGGCTCAGGTATACACTATATATATATATATGTATATGTATATACATATACATATATATACATATACATATATATACATATATATACACACATATATACATATACATATATATATATATATCACCAATTTTTTTTTTTTCGAGACAAGGTTTCTCCTGTAGCTTTGGAGCCTGTCCTGGAACTAGCTCTTGTAGACCAGGCTGGCCTTGAACTCATAGAGATCCTGCCTCTGCCTCCAGAGTGCTGGGATCAAAGGCGTGTGCCACCACCGCCCAGCAAAAACTTTAATTTTTAGATTGACAGAAAAATCACAAGCATAGTTTCTATACACCCACCACCAGTTTCCCGCAGCTGTTAAACTTTTACAGTAAGGGGCCAGACTGTCCTCAACTGGGGTTGGTATGATGTTTTTGATTACTCAGCTTAGCTCTGGGGGAGGAAACCCAGAGGTAAGTCATGACAGCGTTGACCTTTATCACTGTCAAGCTACTGTGGTCAGGTGTCCCCAGACTCTTCCTCTCTCCCTTCTCATGTGCCCTAGAGAGGAGTCACTATGGTTAGCCCACATCAGGCTCCGTAATTTGAAGGTGGAGCAAATCAATTAGCTGAAATTCCCCACAGATCTGTTTACTACTCATTCATTCCTTTATTCAGCCCTTTGTATCGGCAGTTCCCAGCCCATGGATTCAATGGAGAACCAGAAATACTAGGAAAATGGATGTCCACACTGAAAGTGTGCAGACTTTCCCCTTCCCTGCTGCTCCCGAGACAACACAGCTCAGCTGCTAGCGACAGGGCGTTCACGTTCTATTAGGAACTGTGAACAATCTACAGCAGTGGTTCTCAACCTTCCTGTGCTGCAACCCTTTAATACAGTTCCTGTCGCAGAGCCCCCCCCCCCCAACCATGTTATAAATTGTAGTATCTGTATTACATTGTAGTCTAAGTATCTGATATGCAATCCCAAGGGGGTAGTGACCCACAGTTTGAGAACCACTGACCTAGAGGTTTAGGAGAGGGACAGTACTTTGGACAGTCTAGCCTCATATGCTAGACAAGTACTTTATGACCGAGCTTCATCCTCATCCTCAAGAGATAAAAAGTACACGGGAGGACTTATGGAGGTTATGTGTGAATACTCTGCCATCCAACTAAGAGGCCTGAGCATCCGTGGCTTTGAGGACCTAGGAGGGATTCAGAGCCAACTTTCAGTCCTAAATCTCCCGAGTGGGTGGTACATGACAGCTCCAAGACTACATGCTCCTAAATACCTGTGAGTCAAAACCATGCTGGGCTATCCCATTGAAAAAAAAGAGATGACTGCACATCCAGGCTTCTCCCGCTGTGTATTTTCCATGACTTTGTAGAGGACCACGACAGAACAGACACTTGGCTAAGGTAAAGCAGGAAGAACTGACCAGCCTGAGGCCTCTCGGGAGCTTCTGGGCTGAATGGCCTGCTCACATCTGCTCGCTGCATACAAGGAGGGGGTGGCCGAGACTCACTTCCTGGACAGGAAATGAGGTCAAGTTGTTGGACCCAGAGTCCTTCTTCCCTGGCCTCTCAGTGGTCCCGTGGCAGGTGTTTGCTGTGGACGTGACATTCCGTTCTTAGGCTTAGATCCGCCCCTACCATCTCGGGGCTATGAGGACACCAGGAGATGGGGGAAGAGTGACGGTCAAATGCTGTGCATACAGCCACACTGCCAGCTGGACTCCCTGAACTGAGTGACCAGATGGCCAGTGGCAGTCCTGTGAGCAGCCGGTTCCTTCTTGAGCCATATTCTGCAAGGCTCATGCTGTTTCTCGGTCCTGCAGGAACCACACTGTAGAAGCATACTGTCTCTCCCCACTGGCCAGCACCATTGGGTTTGTTTTCTCTGGCAAAGAGCTTAATCCTTGGTCACTTTCGGCACTGGAATGGAAAATTCTGGTACAGCTTTCTTAATATTGTATCCTTGATCCCTTCGTTTGTTTTCCTCCCGTCTTTAGTTTGCAGAGACGGCTGGGTAATTCTGTCCGGAGAAAGCTGTAGGAATACATGGCCCCACCCTGCAATGAACACCAGGGGCCAACCACCCTGACAGGTGCCTGGCACTCACAGCAAGCCTGGACAGCTAGATGGCACAGGCAGAGAAGGGACCCTGCTGTGACTCCAGGACCACCTGTTCTGTACCCTTTAAACACGCCCATCCTTCTGGTTTCCGCAGCCATGTGAGTGTGCTTGGGTCCAGCCCCAGGTTTGTCTGCCTCACCTCACTCCACTACGAGGGATCCCATTATGAAATGAACATTTTTTTTTTTTGTCCTATAAGAAGCCTGAGCCATTCTTCCTAGTTAAAATTTAAAGACCAAAGCACACACCCTCTCCTTTGAAGCTTCCTCAGAGGAAGCCTGAACCCCTGTGGGTTACTGCACAGAACCCCTCTAATGCACCATGGGGTTAGCATGTTTTTTTTTTTTTTTTTTTTTTTTTTTTTTTTTGGTTTTTCGAGACAGGGTTTCTCTGTGGCTTTGGAGCCTGTCCTGGAACTAGCTCTGTAGACCAGGCTGGTCTCGAACTCACAGAGATCCGCCTACCTCTGCCTCCCGAGTGCTGGGATTAAAGGCGTGCGCCACCATCGCCCGGCGGGTTAGCATGGTTTTAAGCTGCTTCTTAGAGGTTTGGAGGAAGGCTTGTCTGGCTCACACAGGTGGAAGTCAACAAATCCACCCACCCTGAAGAGTATGAACAGGCAGTCAGGGGGCTCACGACTCACCCCAGGTCATACTCATACATCATTTTCTCTACCTTAGAAAGCAGCAAGAAGTTTGCACACACACAGACCACTGATAACTTCATCTTTCTTCACCTCAACCTATCCCACCTTTCCCACCCCTCAGATAAGGCTCTCCATCCCAAAAATACTCCTATGCTCTATGTTTGGTAAGGCAAACCGAAGTCCAGGGACTCCCCAGTGGGTTAAACTCCCTGGCTTCTTAAAACTCGCTGCTTGAAGAACCGGCTTACTGGGAGGCAGGTAAAGTCCAGTCTGTTTGGGTACCCCAGGAAACGGCTCAGGAGGGAAGGCGGAAAACAGTAACTGGCACACACCCTAAAAAGTCCCGTGTGGAAGCACCGGGCTGGCACACAAAGTTCTCTGAAGAAACCCAAGATGGGTGAAGGTACCAGGATGTTAATGCGTAGGGGCTCTGACTCAGCCAGCAGGGATACTACTCCTGAAGTCTACCTGAAAGGTCTTCCTCGAGTTCCTCAGAGAGCAGGTGAAGCACATTTGCCCTCTGGTACTCATAATTTATCACATCCCCTCCTCTGCAGAATCTTTATACAGCAAACCTCCACAGCATCAGTACAGGGCGGGGCTCAGTCACTGTATTGCACCACCACCCAGGCAGGACAGCTCTGGACCACGTGGCTGCTGAACTAAGACCTGTCAGTGACTTATTCTCTAAGTGCTAGGTATACTTCAAGGACATCTTACGTGTACACCCAAGTGTCACAGTGGTACTTGGTTATTGTCCTTGTGTGATGACTCTGGGTACTGGGGCAGCAACTGGTGGTGACAAGCAAGGGAACTTAGCCATGTGGGCCCAGACCTCTGGCTTGTGAATGAGAACTCCTGGAAAGGAATTCCGCAGGGCTAGAGAGATGGCTCAGCAGTTAAGAGCATTGACTGCCCTTCCAGGGGACCTGGGTTCAATTCCCAGCACTCACACGGCAGCTCAACTGTCTATAACTCCAGTTCCAGGGCTTCTGACACCCTAACTGATAATTAGCAGGTAAAATTCCTTTGGAGTGAATGAGCAGACTCCTAGATCCCACCAATCAGATCATACCCAGGGCCTACAGCCATCTTCCCCGCTGTGCTATCACCTGGCTGCCTGAAGAACCCACAACAGATTTTGAAGTTTCTTAATTTATGGCTTTATGTCCTGGCCCTACAAAAAATTTCATGTGACTTTCCATACTGGAAGATGGAACTTGGGGTGATCTAAATCAATGTTCCCCAGCCATGGCCATTTATATCTGGCTCCAGAATAAACTCTTTATCCCCTTTGACATGGGGGGTTTTTGCACCAAAGGCCTCAGCTACACCAGCACTGGCTCCGCAGTGCTTCAGGTCCATTTCCCTAGGTCGGCTGAAAGGTGAGGTGGGGAAGGGAGAGCTCCATCCCTCTGCTGCGGTGCAGTCGAGCCAGACTGAACAAAACTGCTCAGAATGCGGTAGTTAGAAAACGATGGTGTTTTCTTCAGACAGGGTCTCACTATGCAACAGAGGCTGGCCTTGAACTCCCCATCTTTCTGGTTCCGTCTCCCAAGTGTTGGGATTACAGGCATGTACCACCATGCCCAGGAACCTGTTCTAGTGTTTTATCCCAAAGGACTAACCAGGAAGTCTTTTTGTGAATGTTCTCCCTAGGGAGAGGAGAGTAGGGGTGTTTACCACCTTGCTGCATGAGGCTGGCAAATCTTGTCCCTACCTGGGTCTCCTCCTGGCCTAGAGAGTCTGAGTTTTGTGTTCCTGGGGCTGTGAATAGACTACAAGACGACAGAGAGCCCTGCTTTGGCAGGATCACAAACATCTGAGCCCAGTCTGTGTGTCCTGACACAGCTATTCTACAGGACATTTGAAAAGGGTAATGTGATGTCTCAATCCTGGAGTCCCACTGGAGCAGGTACAGTGGCAGGGAGCTACTTTCATTTTCCATGCAAACAGAGCTCAGATGCACGTAAGCAGCTCAGCCCAGCTGTGCCTCACTGGCTCCAGGAACCACCTGTAACTAACTGCAGCCTAAGCCAGAGTGCTATAAGTCAGGGAGGCTGGAGCCCTGGAATCCCCTGAACAAACGTTCTTGGGAACAGCCCGACCTGCTTGGGGCTTCAGTCAATTTCCCACAGACAGCCTCAGTGGGAACCTCTTCCGTGCTGAGGAGTCTACTGGTCTAGACCAGGGTCCTTGCTCTTTGGTCCAGGACGTGTTAGGACAGAGCAGGTGTGAGAGGCATTTGAGAGACACGGAAGTCAACCCTCATCCGGCCAGTTGTGCTGGATGAGCTACCATTTCCTATCGTGTATCCGTCACTGGTCACACTACCTCATTTAGTACACACAGCCACCTTATAAAGTTACTGCCATCGTGAGCCTCATGAAGTAAGGATGCTGAAGCTGAGAGCAGCTACTTCCTGAAAGACGCGACATTAAACCTAGGCAGTCTGACTCCAGAGCCCAGGCGCTCATACTGCCATTTCTGCAAACAGAATCCTGCTTAACTTCAGTCGTAGTTCATGTCTGTCCTCCTCCCACCCACTCAGCTTTGTTTCCTAAACCTGTCCCAGCTGACAGCTGTTGGGTGTGGTGGCACACACCTAAAATGCCAGCAGGTGGGAGACTGAGATGGGAAATCTCAATCTGGGTTACCCAATAAGGAGGCTAGCCTGGCCTGCACACAGAGCATGTATCAAGAAAACACCAGGTGACAGCTGCGAGCCATTCTCTGAGAAGACCGGCACGTCACAAAGCCCCCAGTGTATGTGAAACCCTGTCAGGGCAGTTGCAAAAGTAGTCATACCACCTTCACTGCCATAAGGAGGAAGCTGTAACTTTCAACAGGTCCCTAAGGGAAGTTAACTCGCTGCAGTGAGCAAGCAAACAGAAAGTCAGCAGGTAACGTGGGTTCTGTGGAGACCCATGAGTAGTGACAAAAACAAAGGCATTTCATTGATGGACATCACTCTGCATAGACCACAGTCAGATTCACGCGCCCATGGGGCGTACTTACAGTTCTGACACACATGCCAGAAGTTTAGCCTTGACTTCTATTTGTCCCCTTCAGCAGAGCGCTCTCCATCCTGTCCAGTCTACCTACCAGAACCCAGCCAACCTATCAAGTAGTCTAGATCCTCCCAGAGAACCCAGCCAGCCATTGCACCCCTTTACGTGGCTCACGAACCCACTGAGGCCTAAACTTAACTGTCGTCCCATACCATCTTGGAGCCAGGGCCTAGTTCCCAAGATATGCTACCAGCCAATCAGCTTGGCTGCCTCTTTGGGTCTGCTCCTTGGCTGCTGGGTGCCTAGCCTTCTACACCCGCCACATCTCACCAACCTGGCAGCACTGGCAGATCAGCCCTAACGTCCATGCTAACCAAACCAAGTATGTGGTGCACTGATGGCCGTGACAGAGGCGGCATGTGGCCTGCAGCACTTGTGAAACCTTCAGGCAGCTTATGCCCATGCCTCACCTGGCCTCTCCCCCTGCCGAGGGAGGAGAGCAAGGCCTTCAGTGTCCTGCTTCCCCAGCGGCTTTGTTCGCCTTCAGGTACCTCACCTTTTGGGGTTTGATGCTGCTTCCTGCACAAACACAACCTATCCACCAGCCTTCATTAGCCAGACACTATGGACTGACACTCAAGGGACCGAAACCCCAGCACCCTCTGCATTCTAAAGCAAAGAACTTACCTCACTTCACTTCTTCCCTTGGCCTATGAAAGCAGCACTTCCTGTCAGCCAGACTGGAAAACCAAACGAAGATGCTTTCTGGCCGGAAACTCTTCTTTCAAGGGTCAAAGCAGTTCAGGTTGGAGTTGGGTCCATGGTAGTTAACTTGATGCTGTTGTGGTCTCTGACTTCCAGGCTTTGGCAGCTCTGCTGCTTCCGCTCTGTTACTGGAACTCTCTAGAAGGAACTCTCTAGAAACTGAAAAACCCCAGCCAGTACTAGCCACCTCTCACACTGGACACTCATCAGCAGGAGAACAAGAGCCACAGCTCTGAGCCATCAATTCCTCCCAAGAGCACTGTTTAGCAGGAGCTGCTGCCACAGTGACCCAGTGCAAGCCTCAAAGTCGCCTTCTATCAATCACTTAACCACTCTCAGGCTGAGATACAAGAAGAAACAGGTCTGCTACAGCTGCTCCTGGCTCTGCAGGCTCCAGGCAGAGATCTCTGCTTTTCTTTCAAGGCTCCACACAGGCCCTTCCCTCAACTATCTTGGCCATTGCAGGGGCAAGAAGACACCACTACCAACAAGGATAAAATAAGTTTTTATTTATATTCTTATAGTAAAGGGGGAAGCCTTAACTTGCAAGACAATTCTTGGGCAGTATGTACAACATACTTTTTATTTCCATGGAATGGAATCAAATACCGACTGAGACTACAGAGTATACACTAGAAATCAGCAAACGCTGGCAACAGAGTAGGAAAAGACAAAGAAATGAAGCCTAAAGACATGAAACCCTTCACTGGGCTCTGTTGACCACAGCCAGAGCCAGGGCTGGATCACACAGTGGCGACAAGTTCCAGGACTGGAGGCAAGGAGGGAGGGAGGCTGTAGTGGGCTGTGGGTTTAGTACCAGGTAAGTCGCTCTTGGTATTTACATACAAAATAGTTGGCTCTATTTCTTAGAAATACACGCAGAAAGAAACGAAGATTTGATCATTACTTTATGAATCTGTCGCTTTACAGTATCGACATCATCAGAAATAGGGGCATTTCATTCAGATTCAAATTTCAGTAGCAGGAAATAAATATCAAAACATCATCACTGGCCCTTAATACAAAACCTCTACCCCTCCTACGACTCCCTCCCTCCCTGTCCCGCCCACACACAACCTCCCCTACCACTCCTGGTGGCCGTTTCACTGCTGCCATCTCCTATACATACCAGTGTCGCGTGGCCTTCTGTGAGGCTGGCTCTGCAGGCTTAAACAACTGAAGCGTGAAACATGCCAAGGATTCTGCAAATCTGTCCCTGCTTTCCTTTTCACCACAAACTTCTTCAAGAATCTGGTCTTTCAACAGGAGCGATAGATAGCGTTTCCAAAACTCAATCCTTACAGAGGAGAGGGGTAATTCTGATTACTCCAATCTGGTCATCTTGCCAAAGTAGAGCAGTTCAGAGTCACACATTCCACCAAACAGAGGTGAGAGACTGGGAGGGGCCTAGCGGGGCAGATGCCCTCCAGGCACACGCTCTGAAGGCAGGAGGAGTTGGGGGGTGGGGTGGGGTGGGCAGGACACCATGTACTCAGAGGTCTGGCCGGCTGTCTGTCCTCCACAGAAAGAGCTGCCAAGTTAGGGTGTTTTGGTTTAAAATTTCTGGTGGGGACAGGAACCCCTGAAGGGAACACATGTAAAAATAGTGGACACAGGGAGGGGATGGGCGCTGTTGTCCAAGAGCTTCTATGCAAAAATAACAATTAATAAAGAGAGAGGAAACTAAAGAGTCTGTCAATGGTTTGCGAGTTCTAACGATGAACTGAGAGGATGAGGCGGTGGAGACAGTTTTTATTGCTGGCCTGCCCCGCATGGCTTAGCTGGCCTCCATCCGGAGTTTCTTCCTGCTCTGGGGCTCTTCAGGCTCGGACTCTGAGCTGGAGTCTGAACCCCCATCGAAGGCAGAGATGGTGCCGCCCTTGGCGTTGGTGTAGAGGCTGTTGTCTGAGGAGGGGTAGTTGGTCTGCAGTTGGGCACTTGACCTTGCCTTCTCCAGTGCACGGACTAAAAGGCAACCAAGGGAGCATGTTACCACCTTCTGGCGACCCGGAGAAACCAAATCTCAGACTCAGGGTCCAGCCTGTTCTTCCTAAGGGTTTGCTTGCTGGCCCCCAAGGCACAGGGTGGCTCAGAAATCATTCCCTTCTGGTGGCTGTTCCCCCTTTTCTTTTCCCAGCTGGACTTGGGGGCCCGGCACACATGGCCAGCCACTCTGCCATACCACCCTGAAGAGAAGGCTTGTGATGAGACACCGTCCTGCTATGGACCCAGCACAGAGACCAGAGCAAGAGTACCCTGTTGGATCGAGCAATGCAATGACAGAGGAGAACCTAGCCTGGCAATGCCAGGCTCCATGAAAGTGTGAAGGCCCAATGAGAGCGGGAAAGGATGACAAAATAGATTGGGTCAAAGGAAACTTTTGGCTTGGCTCTCATGAACAAAATCCACTTGGAATGACAAGCTGGACACTTGGAAGCAAGTCACCAATACACACAAAATACCTGGGCTTTTCAACAGACACCCCTACATGCAGGCTGTTTGGCCCATCATCCAACCCACTACCACCGCCCACTGCCCATCCCTTGGTTCAGCTCAGCTTGAGCCTGGAGGATCAACCCTTCATGTTATTTATTTTATGTGAGATGTTCTAACCCAGGTGGTTACTTGCATTTCCTTTTACTTGCATCTTCCATGAGGGAGGAAGAGAAGTGAATTCCCCAGGAACAAAGAACTTGATCAGCTCTCGCTTTCCCCTGTGGTTGTAGGAAAAGGCGGGTGTGAGCATTGGAGAAGAGCAGGGGCCTGGCCCATAGGCTGCCCTGATTGGACTACTATTGGCAATGGGGAGGGCTCACTGTCCCCTGAACTCCTGGAGATGCTGGTACTTACATGGCACATTCTATTCCAAGGACCTCAAAGCTCTGTTCAGAAACCTGACACCAGGTATGACCCTTACTGTAGGCAGAGCACCTGAGCCCCAAGGAAGGGAGAGATCAGGCCAGAAAGATACAAGCCTTTGGATGTTCAACTCCCTAGTTCCTCCATCTCCTCATTGGAGGTCTGGTCCTTCCTCAGGATGGCTCTAACACTCAACTTCGAAGGCCCGTGGAGCAGGGCTGAGGATGCTTCTGAGGCATGGTCCTCTGGCTCTGGCCGGGCACAGCAGGGCCAATTGCCCCATGAGTGTGGCTGCTCACCTTGCTGCTCCAAAAGAGCATTCTGCCGCTTGAGGTCATCAATGTCTTGCTGGTGCGTGTGGTTTTTCCTTCGCATATACTGGATATACTCTGTTGCCTTGTCTAAGATTTGGGCCCGGGATGCCTGTTGCAATATGAGAAAAAACATGGGACAAAATAAAGACCAAATCTGCGTAGCAGGAGAACCATGTCTTTCTCTGGCAAAAGCATGAGGGAAAAGGACTGAAAACAGGAGGGTGAGCAAGACGGAAATGGCTGAGGAAAGAGTCCAGCTATGGCTGTTAACCCAAAGTGCCATGTGGTTCAAAGAACTCACCTACACAGGTCTCAGCTCTACCAGGAAGCCTGGACTCAGAGCCACACTTACTAAAACCACCAGCTAGCCTGTGGACAGCTGGGCCTTACAGTCTGTCAGTCTCTGAACTTGTATTCCTCTCATCTCCTCTGCATCCTTTTCTGACAGACTTGTTTGTTTGAGACAGGCTTTTAAGGCCACGTAGGCCTCCCAGCTGTTGGGATTATAGCCATGAGCCACACTCTCAACCCTCTGGCTCTTCAGTTTAAAGTCTTCTGCTTGCCTACAACTGGACAGGCTGACCTTGAACTCACTATGTAGCTGAGTCTGTCACTCCTGCCTTTACCTTTTAAGTGCTGGGATAATTACTCCCAGTTTTATGTGGTGCTAGGGATTAAACACAGGGCTTTGTACATGCTAGACCCAGATGGACTACATCAGATGTCAAAACACAATGAAAACTCAGGCCACATACACTCTGCTAGGCCTTGGCTACAAGCAGCCAGTTCAGAATGACAAGATCACGGACTGGCCTGGAATAAAGGTGGGGACATGTCTTTCCATCAAGGTCTTCAACTTCCCCAACCCCAGACTACTGGTAAGCAAGCTCAACTCAACCGCGCTCCTGCTGCACTGTCTCAAGAGTGCATCAAAGCTGGAGGTGCTTGATGTCAGCACAGGAAGCAATTGCGCCATCTCAGGAAACAGCCACACCTCTAGATTATGGTAGACAATTTGGGCCAGGCACAACAGGGGAACAAGTAATAAATAAGTCAATAAAATGGATAGCAGGTTACTATTTACTGGACCCCTAGAATCATATTGTTTGGTAGATTCCCACCAGGCTGCATGTGTGGCCAGAGTTAAGCCCAACATGTAAGATGGTGCAAAGACAAGCTGAAGGCAGGCAGCACAGGTGCCCTGAGTGGAGCATTCATTCCAGAGGCCGAGCATCAGGAAAACTTTGCACTCAAAAGGGTAACTCAAAACAGTTCTACATTACACCCCAGGGCTCCAAAGCAACCAGAAAACAACACTGAAGGGAAGGCAAAAACACACCAAACTCAACCTGGTAAACCTAAAAGTAACTCATACTAAATCCTACTGATCAACTGACAGACCTCAGGGTAGGCGAGGTGAGGCCTGAACTTTCAGTCATTGAAAACACTAAAATCCCCAGGCTTTCCTCCTCTTACAGCACCTTCAAGGTGATCTCTGCTCAAGAGGAAGTCACTCAAATTCAATCAATCATTTTTGTTTGGTAAGAGTTATGTGCAAGGCAGACACTGAAAAACAAAAGGTTATTAGCCGTGGCGTCTTTGCCCATAAGCTATTTGCTGTCTAGTGGACAAGCTAAGGATTATCTCCATGCAGACAAGCCACAGGCAGAGTGACTAGTGTGACCAAGACTACCAGATTATAAATGTCATTGAAAAGGCAGCTAGGGTGACAACCCCACTGTGGCTAGACACTGCCTTAGTATGGCACAGGACTCCAAAACCCCACAGGTAGAGCTTGTGAGAAGAGGACAGAGCAACACAAGGACGTAAGGGGAGGTAAGATGGGTGTGCTCCTTTAGCTAAGTGGTCAGCCTGTGTAGGAGGAAGGAGGTGACCCAGCAATGGACATTTCAGGGGCTCTATCTCCTCAAAGAGGTCATAGTTGGCAAAACAAGGAGGGTGCACATAATTGGTAAGGACTAATTAATCTGACTGACAGTCACTGAAGCTGCTTAGCGGAGAATGGCAGGTTGCAGGGTAGGGATTCGGAAGACAAGAGTTGTATTACCTACCTGTTTGTACTCGCAGATATTCGTGTCCATGGTTGCTCCTAACCAACTAGAAATTCTCTACCCTCTCTATCACTGATAAATCCCTATGAATACTTTAATTTTTCTTTTTGTCCTTAAGATTTACTTTTATGTACATTGGTGTTTTACCTGCATGTATGTCTGTAAAAGGATACCATACTCTCTGCAACTGGAGTAACAGACATTTGTGAGCTGCTATGTAGGTTCTGGGAATTGGACCCGGGTCCTCTAGAAGCACAGGCAGTACTCTTAACCACTGAGCCATTGTCCCAGCTCCTCCTTACGCATATTTACACCTCAGTCTCATTCACTGAGCCTGATCTGCCTTGAAACTGTGATCTTCCTGACTCAGTCTTCCAAGCGCTGGAATAATAAGTATGCCAATCTCTTTTTAACTTGCCTATTTTAAAGCTGTTTTTCTGACAGCTCCCAGAAGACAGCATTAGTTCTTAACCATGTTGTGTGCATCTGGGACAAGGGGAGAAGGCAGAAACTGAAAACGAGAGCAGTTGCAGCCGGCCAGGGACGGCTGCTGCTGAGCAGCAAACCGTGCAGGCCCATGTACTCTAGTGTCTCTCAGACACTTACAACCGGAACCGTGAACACAGCAGCAAGAGAAAAGTGAGGAGTAAGCACAGCAAGCCAGAAAGGGCACACGGCTCTCTAGGTGATGGCAGTGTTCATACAGGCTGCTTTTCAGTGGAGACTGAATTATAAAGGCCCACAGCAGGGCTTTGGGATCAGGAGGTCCCTGAAGAAGACTGTTTTTGTTTGTTTCTAACTAAAAAAAAATTGTTTAAGACAGGGTCTCACTCTGTAGCTCTGGTTGTCCTGGAATTTCCTCCTAGTGTTCAAGGCATCCCTAATGCTAAAGGCAATACAACCAACCCTTCCTCTAGCTCCTGCTAGCTAAAAGCAGAAGTGCCCTTGGTCATGTGAGCAAGGTGCTCCTGGCCAATCAAGAATTCCTGAAAATTATTCAGTTCACTTTACTTTGTCCTTTCCAGGATACTCAAAAAGTCTAAAAACTGCAACAAAATGTGAAATTTTTATCCACCCAAGGGAGGAAAACAAAAGGCTAAAGTCAGAAAATGCTAGATTCATCTGCAACCTACACATCTCATCTCTCCAAACCATACCACGACTACATAAGCAGCCACAACTGTATGGCGTGGGCCCCTCCCGGCCTTTATGAGTTCATAGTACTCATACAATAAACATGAAGGTACTGGGATTTGTGGCATGGACTATGGAATGGCTCCAGGCTTTCAGTTTCTGTTTCTGTTTCTGAAAAGGCTCAGTTCACAAGTCCTCTGACCATGCAGAGCACGTTAAGTCAACGTGCCCACAGACCAACCACTACCATAGTAGGCATCCAAATGATTTTTTTTTTCTGTTTAGTTTTTCATGTTTAAAGAGCACTGATTCCGCCTTTGCGAGCAGAAATGGCTCTTGCGAATAGTGTGAACAGAGCTGCTGGACAAGACAGACTAGGGCTGAGGGACGAAAGAGGCAGCTATGCTATACATAAATAGCAGCATGGAGAGCCACAGAGTAGATGCTATGTAGCCTTGCAAGTTCTTGTTGCAAATCTAAAACACAGAAGCAAGAATAACCGGTACAGCAGAAACAGTTGCAGCTCACACTGAGTGCTAGCTGCCAGTACCAGGCACCCCATACACCCTCTCCACTAGGAAACTTACCCCATGTTAGTTAGCTTGAAGGCAATAGTCAGAATGTGAACCCAAGTCTTGAATACAGGTAGCTGTAGCAGTAATTTTTTTCCCCAAGACAGGGTTTCCTTATAGCTTTGGAGCCTGTCCTGGTACCTAGCTCTTGTAGACCAGGCTGGCCTCAAACTCATAGAAATCTGCTTGCTTCTGCCTCACAAGTCCTGGGATTAAAGGCGTGTGCCATCACTGCCCTGCTGTAGCAGTCATTTTAAACGAGCAACAGAACCACAGAGACAGGAGTTCTCATGGCGAGGAAAAGTAAAGATGAGGACAGGACTTCAGGAGAACCCCTGATTTGCCTGCAAGGACAGCAACGAAAACCTCAAAGTAGAGTCAAGGCCAGCCGGTGAGCCAGCTCCACACAGGCACAGGCCTGGGTTGAAAAGCAATGGCTGAAGACTAGTCTTTTTGGTTAAAAAGTAAAAAGCGAGAAACAAAATCAAACAGTAATAATAACGACCAACTTTTAACAGTAATAGCACCGAAGAACACCACACACGCACGACACCTCAGACTCCTAGCAAAGAAATGCTGGGTGAGGTAGAGCCTGAAGATGATGCAGCATGCTAGCAGGAAGGACTCTGCTGGACAGGGCAGGGCAGGGGTGGAAGAGTCAGCTCCCATAGTGCTGGCCTTCACCACCTCTTGACAACCCACAAGGTACAATGGAGAAGACTCCAGGTTTAGCAACAGGCGGCTGAAGAGAAAGAAGGTCAATCCATCCTCCAGAGCTACACCCCTTCCTAGAAAACAGCTAGCAGAGGCAACCTACCCATGTTTCTTGGCAAAAATCTACATTTCACAAAAGGACTCAAAGCCTTCAAAAGCTGCTAATTCCAGTTACGATTTTTTGTGTGTGTGGTTGGAGAGGGAATTCAAGACAGGATTTCCTCTGTGTAACAGCCCTAGCTGTTTTGGAACTAGCTCTTGTAGACCAGGCTGGCCTCAAACTCACAGAGATCTGACTGCCTCTGCCTCCCGAGTGCTAAGATTAAAGGCGTGTGCCACCACCCAACAGTCTCCGTACAGGGCCGGTGAGTGAACACTGAGTAGAACCCACTCAGTGGAAGAACAGACCCAACCCCCAAAAGCTGTCTTCCTCTGGCACCCAGCCACAGCCCCCCCCCCCCCAAACATAAAGCTCAAGAGTCCCACATTCTAGTCCTCAGTCTGACCAGACTTACTTGTTTCTGTATAAAAAGCCAAACTGGTTTAGACAACAGCAGGGCACGGGAGGCAAGGCAGAGCACAGCAGCCCCAGACCAGCATCAGGAGCACCTCCGCCCCTCCCTGAGGAAGGATCTTAGGCCAGTGGCTCCACTAGACCCTGTTCTTTTCCACATTCAGATGCTAGCTGGGCATGGCGGGCCATTACGTCTGTTAAAGGAGAATGGCGAGCTTAAGGCCAGCCTGGTTCACAAATAAGTCTTGCTTTGAAGAACTAAATGGGGAGTGAGCAGGCAGATCTGGTAGACATTTCTGTTGAGTAAGTCTTTCTCTAAATGAAAATTAGCAAATTTGCCTAAGAAATGTGGGTCTCCTTTAAACTAGTTCACTCTAAAATGGAACCATCAGTGGTAGCACAGGCAGCTGAAGGTTGTCAAGTTCCCTAAGGGCCCTTGGCAGGCGTGGCTTCTAAGCTTCTAGGCCCTTGGCAGGGGTGGCTGACTGCTACGCAGACGCAGAAATGACAGACCCTGGAAGACTTTGGTTTAAGGGTCAAAATTGTTTTTCAAACCTCATGGGCTTCATTGTGCCACTGAGACCCTGTTAGAAGGTGTGGCACTTCCCCATGAAGAACAAGTACAACTCTCGGTCCCTGAAGAGGAACTAGATCTAGTGAGTAACATGTGGAAAAATATTTACTTTCAAAGGTAATAAACAAAAATGTAAAAGTAATTACTAGTTTTTGCCTACTCAGTTAGTCATCCTCTAAGGGGAAAACAAAACAAAACAAAACCCAGTGATGGTGAAAGACTCCAAAACATACGATGAGAGAATGAGATGGAAACAGGCGCCCTGGCAAGTGTTCTGGCAATACCCAGCAAGTCTGTGGCTCCAGCCTTCATCTGTATACAGATCATACACGTCATGCTACTCATCACTACTTTAGTTATAGAACTAAAAGTGTACAAAACCCAAACTGATAACAGAAATACTCCAAATGACTAACGGCGAGTGACATATCAAGGGGAAAAGCAAGGTGTAAGCAAGTACAGCAAGCTGTGTTACACTATCCATGGAAGTGTGCTTGCGAGACCAGGAGACCAGAGTGGAGAGTTCCCTGCTTGCTTCTTAGACTTTATCAATTCTATGCATTAGGGGTTGCAGGTTCTCACATAGCCCAAGATAGCCTCAAACCCACTAAATAGCTGAGGTGAGGCTGACCTTGAACTTCACCTCTCAAGTACTGTGATTACAGGTGAGCACCACCATACCTGGTTATACAATGCTGGGGACGGAACCCAGGGCTTCAAGCATGCTAGGCAAACCCTCTGCCAATGGAGTTACATCTACAGCCTCTGAGTTAAAAATTAAAATAATAACTTTTGGTGGGGAGAAAAAAGGAGACAAGTCTGGCATTGACTTTAAGGTGGTAACCACTTTCTGTCACACTAAACTGGAGGGTAACAGCAGGAGGAGAGTTTACTGCATGCACTATTCTGTGTGATCCACATTAGCCACAAGGCTAACGAACACTTAAACTGCAGTGACCACAAATGTGGAATAGATATATCGTATTTCTAAATCTTAGTAAAATAAATAAATAGGAACTGGGCATGGAGACACACCTGTAACCCCAGCACTCTGAAGGTTGGAGGCAGGAGGATCAGAAGTTCAAGTCTACTCTCGATTACACAGCACAGTTTGAGGCCAGCTTAACTACTTGAGACCCTGTCTCAAAAACAAAAACAAACCAAAAACCTTTCTCTCTAAAAGAGAAAAAAAGCAGTGCAGCCAAAAAATAGTGTTAAATTTTCAATAATTTTAAATACAGAAATTATGTTTTAGTCTGTTATCTTTACTTCTTAAATTTAAATTTTAAAAATTAAAACACAACCTCCCCACTTCAACCTCTCCCATTCCTGCCCTCCATCCTCTCCAATTCATGAGGCCTCTTTTTCCATAGATTCTGCTTTTCACTGCACAGCAAAAGTGCTGGGGTTACAAATGTGAGGTAGATACTACCTATGGTTTAAATGGGACCTGGGGATCCAAACCTCAAGCTTGGCCTTCCACTTTACCCACTGGGCCCAGGCCCCCGACCTCACTCTTAGTTTCTAGTAGTACCCGCTATAAAGTTTCAATGTATTTACATTAAGCTCTATTCAGATATATTTGTGGTTCATAGTAAATGTTTACCAGACAGTGATTGTCAAAGATCTTAGGAAAAAGGGAAGCTATAGCCATGTTAGAGAAACAGGCAGACCTGTTTTTCTTCCCATTTTTCTGGAGGTTTAGCAATTTTGTTCAAAGACAAAAAAAGTAATGTTAAAGGAGAGTTCTAGATCAATGTCTCAACAAACAAAGAATGTTAGTAAGTCCCCTGGTCTCCCTCAGGGAAAGCATCACCCAGGCTCTCCAGAGAATTAACTCTAGGCACATGGGTCCCATCTGCCTTTGCAAGCTAAGCAGAGTTAGTCCTGGTAAGTACTAAAACAGAGGAGAGCCTGTTAAGTTACTGGACTGAAAGGAACAAGAAGTGTTTAAGAGAGAGGCCTGGAGGTGGAGACTGGCAACGCCTGCACACAGCCCTCCGGTCTGAGTTAGCTGGAACCTGAGCCTAGAGTCTGACCTTGAGGAGGACTTCAGAAAGTTTTGGAGGAAGTAGACACACTCTTCCAGGACCCTAGGAGGGTTGCTAAGGGAAAAGAGGCAAGGCAACACCAAGTCCTTACCTGACTGGTCCATGAGAAGACCTTGAAGGCCAGACACAGAAACAGTTTATAAGAACTAAACAGAAGTCAGGTGGTAGTAGCACAGGCCTTTAATCCCAGCACTCGGGGAAACAAAGACAGGTTTTGAGTGTGAGCTCAAGGCCAGGCTAGAAACCCTGCCTCAAAAAACAAAACAAAAAACCCACCACCACCAACAGGGAGGGAGGGAGGGAGGGAGGGAGGAAGGGAGGACAAACTAAACAGAAGTTGTCACTTGCCCAAACTGGGGTAATAAGTAATAAGGTAAAATAGACAGGGCTAGGGTTTATATCCCATTTCAAAGACACTGCACATCAACAGCCCAGAAGTGTAGCTATAAAGAGCTGGATCCACAGGAAAGAGGCATTCCCAGATTCTATAATCAGGACAGACATAGAGCTCCCCCACTAGGCCTGAGACAGGCTCCCTGCCTTGGTGGTCCAAATGACAGTACAGCACAGACAACAGCCAGCAGAAATCAGGCAAACACAGATATTGGTATGATGACAGTGAGATTATTTGCCAAGAACCATTATATTCCTTGCCACAATGAAGCTATTTGTCTTAAAATACATCTGCCTTGTTAAGGAAACCAGACTTTACTAGAAGAAACAGATCAGTTCTGTATTTTAGATACTATGAGATGCAACTCACTCTCTCTCTCTCTCTCTCTCTCTCTCTCTCTCGCACACACACACACACACACACACACACACACACACACGAGAGCTAGCTAGATCCTCAATAGTGACTACCTACTTGTTGTCTATATTTCTACAGCGCTCGCAGGGTCTCGCAGGTACCCTACAGGAGAGGTGGGTGCTGTTGTTTTCTTTGAAGGGCTGTGCTGACTCTCACCACAACCCCGGCTTGAGAACTGTCACGTACTGGATCTGTGACGGCACACAGCTCTCTGTGCTCTCCTCTCCCACCCACATCAAGACATTCTGAGCTGAGTGCAGACTAGGAAAATCAAGGTTCTTTTGCCCTTGTTTGAAACAGGTTCTCATGTAGCCCAGAGTGACCTCAAACTCCACATATAGCCAAGGATGACCTTGCTCACCTGATCCTCTTGCCTTAGCCTTCCAATCACTGTGATTACAGGCACGCAGTGCCACGCCTAGCAACACCCTGGGTCTAAGTGCCACGTGTGAGGTTATACTCTTGCCATCCATCTCTAAGGAAGAAATTCACAGCCTGATTGCCTGAGAGAACACTACAGACAATAAATAGGCATTTAAGAAGCAACTTTAAAATGTGAAAAACTCCTATAAATTGCTGCCCAGCTGCAAATGGCAATGGTGAAAGCCACTTTCTATTGCTATTGTCGACCATGACAAGTGGAGATGAGTGGCTATAAACATTCTGAAATGATATTGGGACTAATTTATGGGCTAGAGGATAGAATTTTACTCTCACATAAAGAGTAATGGGCTGTCTACAAGCTCTTGCCTCCAACTACCAAATCAACAGTAAGTCAGGGCCTGTGAACCATTGAGGAACATACTCCGTAGAACCCACCTTAATATAATTAACACAACTTCTATTCAAGAAAGCAATAGCTCCCTATTAAAAGAGGGATGATAGTTGACAGTACTCTCATTTTGTCACTCTGGCTGACTGGCCCTAATCTCATTCCATCTTTCCCAGTGAGCTTCACCTACAATCAAAAAACTACAAGAAAAAAAACAAACCCGGCGGTGGCACACGCCTTTAATCCCAGCACTCGGGAGGCAGAGGCAGGCGGATCTCTGTGAGTTCAAGACCAGCCTGGTCTACAAGAGCTAGTTCCAGGACAGGCTCCAAAACCACAGAGAAACCCTGTCTCGAAAAACCAAAAAAAAAAAAAAAAAAAAAAAAAAAAAAAGGAAAAAACCAAACACCTTAAAACAACAGAGTATGAAGGTTCACTCCCCAAGCCCAGGACAGAAGACAAATCTAAATAGACTACTGACTGGAATGATCTGGAACTGAGTGGAGAGATGTGAAGTCAGAAGAATCTACAGACACTAAGTGACCCTCAATTGCATTTTGGTGTAACCCAGATAAACCACTTTGATTATTTTCATAGTAACTCTTGTGTGACACACTGCTAAGACCAATGCATCTATCTTAAGAAAGATCCCAAGAAATGACAAGATTTAAGTATTTAAGAGTTCCTTTGTTGTTTTATTCTTTCACAATTTCACACACACATACAATGAACTTGAACCATATTTCCCCCACCACCCTCTCCATCTCTTCCATTGAATCCCTCTTCTTTCCAAATGTTCCCTGCTTACTTTTACGTCTGTGTGTGTGTGTATGTGTGTGTATGTATGTGTGTGTGTACCCCTACTGCACTTAACTAAGGTTGCTAGCATGAATAGGGGGAGATTTTGTTTGTCTGACATAGGTCATCACTAGCCTAACAGGCTTCAGAACTGCTACCAGGCTTGGTTTCTTTAAAATATCCTCATAGGCTCATCCTTCAGCACTATGGTAAAATGGAACTCGGCAGTCCCACTGTACTCCTTGTGGTACAGACTGCGGACATGATATAAGCAAGCTCATTTCTGATAACAGCAGGAGCAGCACATCAGTGATTGCCCAAGGATGTCAATGTTTCTTAGAAAGGCTGTGTTTAAAAAAAAAAAGGAAGGCTGTGTTTGAGACAGGATGGCCTAACTCAATATGTAGTTGACAAAGATCCTGAATTTCCGCTCCTCCTCCTCCGCTTCCATTTCCTAAGTACTGGGGATACAGACAGGTATTCAATACCACCCCCAGCTTACTGGCCTTTTCTTTTCTTTCTTTGAAAGAAAATTATTTTCTTGTGTGTGTGCGCGTGCACACATGTGCAGGGGAGAGGAGAGGAGAGGGGGAGAGAGATCGAGAACAATCCCTTGGAACTGGAGTTATAGGAAGTTGTGAGCCATTATGTGGGTGCTGGGAATCAAACCTAGGTCTCTGAAAGAGCATGTACTCTTAACTACTGAGCCATCTCTCTAGTTCCTTAATTTCTTCTCTTAATGAAACAGTAATATTCTTTTATAAAGGGCAAGAGGAAACAGGGACAAAGTCTCTCTCTATAGTCTAGGCAGACCCTGATCTCATAGTTATTCTCCTGCTTCAAACTCCCAAGTGCTAGGTTACAGAGGTAAGGGAAGACAGGCATTCTTTATGATGCTTCTTTTGCCTCATACAGGAAACAAGGAATAAACGTACATTGTAAGTTTCCTTTCTTGTCAGGTCTGATGATATACTCATGTCATTCCAATGCCTAAGAAGCTGAGGTAGGAAGATCACTATAAATTCTATGTCAACCAAGACAAGCGAGGGGATTACAAGCATCAGCTACAGTATGAGACCCTGCTGCAATAATAAACAAACAAATTAAGTGTTTTCCCTGTGCTAGACAGAGTGGCACATGCTCACAGTCTTAGTGACTAGGGCGCTGAATGAAGCAGAATTATGAGTTCTGGTCAAGCTACACAGCAAAATTCCACACCAAATTTGAAAAAGATTACTTTTTCTCCCCCATCTCTAGTTAGGTTAGGATTCAATTTAATCAATGTCAATTTTTCTTTATTTAAAAAGAAAAAAAAAAGGCAGAAGCAGGAGGACTCAGTGAGTTCAAGGCCAGCCTGGTCTATATAGTGAGTTCTAGGGCCGCCGGGATATACAGGGAATAACGGTCTCAAAAATAAACAAACAAAAATAAGTAAGAACAAAGTAAAATGTTGTGCATGTATATGTCTATAAGCAAACTCATTACTTTGTATATTTAAAGATATACATAGGGCTGGAGAGATGGCTCAATGGTTAAGAGCATTGTCTGCTCTTCCAAAGGTCCTGAGTTCAATTCCCGGCAACCACATGGTGGCTCACAACCACCTGTAATAAGGTCTGGTGCCCTCTTCTAGCCTGCAGACATACAGACAGAATATTGTATACATAATAAATATTTTTTTTAAAAAAATATATACATAAGGCCCGGTTTGGTGGAGTAAGCCTTTAGTTCCAGCACTTAGGAGGCAGAGGCAGGAAGATCTTTCTGAAATTCGAAGCTAGCCTGGTTTATATGGTAAGTTTTTTGACAGCTAGGACTACCTAATGAGACACTGTCTCACAAAACCAAAAGCCTCAAACAACAAAAAATCTTACATACATGAAACAAAACAAGATCAAAATAAACAAACAAGTAAATCCCAACATCTGGGAGCCTGAAGCAGGAAGATTACTGTAAATGAGAGCCACAGAATGAAACTTTATCTCACCAAACCAAACAAACAAATTTTTTTTTTTTAAAAAAAGGCTTGGACACACATCATATAATCCCAGTGTTAACTATGGAGTCACCTGAAACATAACTGCTGACATCGAAGGAGACTCGGACCAAAGCTTTCCCTCAAGGGTCTGAGCTGCGCTCTCTGAAACTCATACACAACAGCCATTGCTACTTACATAATGTCACAACTCTAACCACTGCAATTCAAATCAAGAATGAGGCAATTTCCTTTGGTTCCAATACATTTTAAGACGAAAATTGCACCACGTAGTGAGAAGTCAGTCTGAGACCAAAGAAGGTTGAGGAAGGGAAGGCCCCTGCACCTGTGAGACTGCTGGCAGACAGAAGAATGAAAAGTCATGCCCTTCACATCGAAGAGGCTGGGTTCAGCCAAAATTAAGAGCAAACAGGAGAGGACTCTGAAATAAGAACAGCAGCAAGTAAACTCACAGACAACCTAGTTCGCTACCCCATTCATTTGGGCTGGGGGCGCTGAAGAAGTGGAGGCAGGAGATGGGGAATTCAAGGTCAGGCAGGCAGAGACACAGGAAACCCAGTCTCAACAAACGAGGAAACACACAAGTTACAGTACAGGACCTGGTTCCATCCTCTCATCCAGCCTAGGTTCCTCAATTGGCCCCTGAATGATCCTCAGGCCCTGATTCAGGGCCACTATTAGTCACCTTTCTCCTGCCTGTGATGCCCAGAACCATAGACGACAGCTCTGCCACGTCCATGAAATCTGCCTCAAAGGCCATCTGAGATCTGTCTGTCCCAATTCAAGTTCACCATTCTTTCCACTTTAATTTCCTCCATAATGGAAATTAATTTTCTACACACACACACACACACACACGCATGCACGCACGCACGCACGAAGAACTTGATATGTATCCAAGATGAACTCAAAAAGATTCAACTGCTCCTGACATTCCAAGTGCTGTGATTAACGGCATTTGCCAACCACCATGCCTAGCTGGTACGCAGATTTTTAGTGATTCCTTAATTTCTATAATTTCCTTGCTAGAATAAAAGACTTGCCTTGTTATTTCTTGCTAAGAACAGCGGCTGGTATGTACAGACCCTCAACAAATGTTTGCCGAACGGAGTGTGTGAAAGGCCACAAACAGAGAACTCTTCCATTTGTAAGCTACCAATCAAACCGTCGACTTCCTTGGAGAAAGGAGGAAATAGGATTTAATGTAATAAAATCGTAAGGACTTAAGGAAGAATATAATAGCGAGGTAAAGTAGGCTGGAAAAGGAAGAGATATAGTTGTGACCTACTCTTTCAGTGTGCCTGCTTGTTCTGAGTGCATGTTCCCAGGCTCACCTCCAGGAAGGTCATTTGGTATCTGGATGTAGGTGCTCGTGGCCCACACACTGAGGAGCACATCCTCAGTATCTCATTACACGTCACGCTTGGATCAAGGCAGCTCTTGCCCATGTAGCTCACTGACATGCTGTTAATGGACACCGTGGTATACTGAATAAGCACCAACAGGTCAGACATGAATAAGAGATAATCTTCTGCACAAAGGGTGCGTCTCTACAGTCATAAAGATTTCCCGTGGTGCTCAGTGTTACACTCAGGAATGTTGTTATTCCGGTAAGTACCTTGGTTTAAGGCCATTAAATCAAGTACATACTAAGTGGGCTTAACCCACAGCAAATTCTGGTTTTGTAATACGGTGTTCACATGGCCTATTCGTGTTTTCCCTTAAGCTTAGACTTATTCCATATTTCAACTACACAGAAGGCCACATCATAGACAAAATATAAAGCAGAGCTTTTTAACTTTTCTTAAACATGGAAACTTTAATCTTGGATAACCAAACAAATTCAGGACCCCTACCACAGAACTAAAGCAGTAAAGTCACTTAAAGTACACCTAAGAGTAAAGACTGCTTTTATTTATTAAAACAGTGTTTCTTAAGCCAAGTGTAGAAGCACATGCCTGTAATTCCAACAGCCATGAATCCTTAATTCAGGACAGTCTGGCTATACAGTGAGACTCAAACATACCAACCAAGAGCGTTTGTGGACACTTATATCCCTAACACTTGGGGGGACATCATAAAGTTCAAGGACATCCTTAGCTACATAGCCATTTCCAGGCTAGCCTAGGCTATGTGAGACCTTGTCTCAAGAAAATGAAAAGTTGTTTTTCTTTTTCAGTGTTGGGGATAACCCACAGGACCTTACATATAGTAAGTAGGCATTCCACTGTTGAGTTCTCCCTGCTGCCCTTGACATTACATCAATAACCCTCAAACAAAACAAGTATTCTCCCCCAGTTTACCATTTAATAAGGAAGTCTGCAGAGAGCAGCCGGCTACACAGTGTCAAAGGTGAACTCTCCATATTCTAACCCATAGGTTTCTGCACAAAGCTTTTGTTTTTGAAGATAGAAACAGCTGTCTCCTGCCTCTCCAGGGGAAAGAGCCACTTCTAAAGGCCTCTAGGGAGGATGAAAATGATGTCTTTTTACTTCTTTCATATGAACATGTCTCTTAACTCTTATTCCACAGCTTACACGCTCTTTACACATCAGGGCCGGAAGTCACCGGTGCACAGGCAGGCTCACAGCCCTGCCTGCAAACGTTCATTTACACTAGGTACCAATGCTGAATAAGAAAAGTTCCCACAGAGGTTCAGGGAATCTTTAGTGATCACAAACTAATTACGGACCAAGTTATACACTACAGTATATAGTTATAATAATGTCATGGATGACTAATTTATTTGCCTAGCATGTACAAGGTCCTGGGTTCAATGCCAGCACAACCCAAGAAAAAAGTAATTAATGACAACTATCACCAACTTTGAAAGACTTTTAGGGATGTCTCTCACAAACAGTCTATTACAATGACAGTATTTTTGCTAAAGATAATCAAGAACAACTGAAATGTGTGGGACTCTTCCAAAGAGACAAAAAGTAAGAGACCATGCCACCTGACTGTATTTCTTCACAGAAAGGAGGGATGTCCTGGTTAAGTTCCAAGCTACCGATGACAAATGGGCTTTGTCAGTAAACTCACCTTCTCTCCTTGGAGTGATGGGACCGAGTCCCGCAAACTGTGAAAGCTGTCTTTGATGTGGTCCCTACGTTTTCGTTCCAGTGCATTATGGTGAGCCCGTTTGTCAGCCTAGGGGAATGAAGAAAGAACATGTTAGGAATGCGACTCCTTTTACAGGTGGATGTGGTAAAGCCTGGAAGTGTATGCAGTCAGCGCTGTCCCTGGCAAGTGGACTGGGAAAATTTGCAGAGTGAGGTGGACAGTTAGGAATCTCCAGAATTAGGCTCTGTTAAAGAGGGAGAAAGGGTGAGCAAGGCTTGCAACAGGAACATCCAAAGTAGCACGGTGGATCCAGCTCATGCACAAGTAAAACCAAAGTTATTCGAGGGAACAAAGTGTGACTCTCCTGCAAGTGTCCCCAACCTACGTGATGGAGCAGCTGCCAGCCTGTGGTTGCAATGTAACTAAAGAAAGCTCCAGTTGAGCACCTTCATAAGGTATGGTTACTCTACCATGAGACTTGGGGTGGGGGGTGCTTCTGTCCACATAAACCCACCATCCCAAGGCTCTGCTCCGACACCTCCCTGCTAAAGGTCACCATCACACCCTCTCATCCAAGCCTCTGGAAACCCCGTCGCGTCGCAGGTTATTATGACACAGCTGACAGGTGTACCAGTTGCATTTGGGTTTCCTCTCACACAGGCTGAGTCAGAGGGGCGCTTCTTGGGTTAGCAGACCTCCTGACAGCTACATGTTCTCGGTAAATCCCCTCAGGCACTTGCAGCAGGTCAGGCCCATCTGGCACTTTCCTAAATACTCTAACCAGCCTTTAGTCTTTCCTGCTTGGAACTATGAGCAGTCAGCTGGCGAGGCTCAGGAAGGGGGAGGAGCAGAGCAGAGTGCTAGGGAGCACAGTCGAGGAGTTTCGTCTCCCTCTACACAACCACACCTCTACTTCAGGAACTACAGAAATCCTCTCCTGAGCATCTACCCTGAATAAAGCAGGCTGTGCTGAGCTAGCCTAAAGAGCCTGTCTGTACATCAGAAAGTGACCTGGCTAGTAAGCCCAGACAGAGTGCCAGGAATTTTGAAAATGCAACAACATGCGTAAACTTGGTTTAACAATGCCACTTCCAATGAATCCTTGTACAAGAAAAGATGGGCAGATAGAAATTAGACAAGAGCCATGAGAAGAAAAGGAATGGAAATTTTTCTACTATCAAATTCTAGAAGTCTGTGACTCCCCCCAAAGGAAGTGCCTGGAGCCCCTGTGGACAGTGTTCCTGATTCCTTAGGGGTCTCACCTACAGTTCTGTTAAATCCACATCCCCATCGCAGTCACAGGCCTGAAGGTGGAGAACAAGCTGGGAGGATTTCTAAAATCACTCCTTCTTAAACCTCAGTTCACTCTAAAGTCAAGTAGTTTCTCAACTAGTTAGACAGAATGAGGAATCTGGAAAGACAAGTAAGCTTGGAAAACCAGGTAACTCTAGGACAGAGGTGTTATCTCTGCATTAGACAACACGAGGGCACGGTAACCCAGCTGCCCTCTAAGAGCGGTGTAAGTTAGCTTGAAGGAACTACACATCAATGCCCAGGGAAACTGGCCTACCACAATACCCGAGGACGCAAGAGATCCAGGACCAACATTTGGCATGCACTAGCCCTCCCATTTCCAAGATGGTCTGTTCACATGCAAACCAATCGCTCAGCTTTGGTCTTCAGCAGCAGCCCAAGATACGCCTGTCCACCAAGTCACCCTGACTCCTGGCCCTCCTCCCAGCTTACGAGCTGTGCACAGAAGCAGCGACACCAGTTACCCATAATGCCTCTTGATACAAATAAAATTGTTTTCTTTCTGGGAGAACCCTGAAAATCTCAAGTAGTTAGAACTAAGCTGGTCTTGGTTTCCTGTGGGCCTGCGCTGTAAGCAAGGAGCTAAGTTTAACCTAACACCACCATCACCCCAAGATGTACCACCCCTCCCATTTGCCCAGCACTGAAAGGATTCAGATGGACAACAAGTCTTTTGGTTGGAGCACTGTAGTGAACTTGGCTGTAGACCATGAGTAGAAATCTCGGCTTCTCATCTGGGGAGTCAGCCAAGTTAGAAGTTGGCTCAGCTAGGAAAGGCGGCAGGCCACTGCCTGGTAGAAAGCCTAGGCTGGGGACTGTTGTTCTCCAAGCAGTGGATGGAATTTCTGTGGTAGTTCCAGACCCAATTTAACTAGCAGAACAGTGGAATCTTAGACCAGTCCCTCATGCCATGTCTACGCCTCAGCTGTTATGCCTGAACAGAAAGAGCAGCAAGGATGTATTTGTTTTTCCTCATTTGCAAGCACAGTGAAAACCATGCGGAATTCACATGCCTAATTCCAGGCAACTCTGAGTTAAGTGGCATTTCTGGTGCTTACAGAGCATAGGAAAACTTGACATACCTTCACACAAGGCTGAGAGTTCTCTCTGGAAAGTATTTCTAAGCTGCAGATGAAGATGATACCCCCTAGCCTTGCATGATGGACCAAGACCAGTGGGCAGCTAAGACTGCCGTGTTAGCCATCTTCTCTTGTGATAGCTTTTTCCCAAAAGGCCAAGACTTCAGTACTGAGAAAGACAAACCAGGTGACGACTCTCAGCTAAGGTGCTAGAGATCCTCCCATGAACTGTCTTTTTGAAGCAGCATAGCAATTAGAATAGTAGAACTACTCAACTCAGATGAGTGCACTTTCTCTCACCGGTACCGAGAAGTGCCTGGTCATGCAAACACTGGGACCAGCAGCACACCTTGTGGAATAAGAAGATGACAGAGGTCTTCTTGGGCTATGCCACAGGTTCTTAAACAACTCCTCTAGGAGCAGGAGCAGTGGCTGGTGGCTGGCCACTGCCTGCTCTTCAACATAGGAGCTGCGGTATCTGTCAGAAAGCCCTTTATCAGGATGCCCCAGACTAATGGAAGTACTAGGGTCTTTGTGATACCAGAGGTACCCACTGGTGCTCATCAGGAACTGCGGCACCAAACAGCGTCTGGTTTTGAGGTCTATGCCAAGGTTTTTACTTAGTCTCAGTTTTAGTTGCACCAAACTTTTCCACGCTGGCAGACAGAAACAAAATCTTCACCTATAATTTGTCCATCTCTCACACTAACAAGCATATGGATCTGAGCGCTGCTCAATGTGGAAAGCAAGCATTTTCTTAATTGCTAAACTGGCAGGACATAGGAGTTACGGAAACCAGTTTAGAATTGAGGAAGTCTCTCAAGAGTTTTTCCTTTCAACTTAGTGCACAGAGAATTCATCTTCATTCACGGCATCTCACTAGTCAACAAACTTATTTCCTGCAAGACCTAGCGTGGGGAAGAGAACTGTCTTCCTGTAAAAGGATGCACAAGCCCCCCGCCACCCAAAGACATTTCTTGCAAGCTGCCTGATAACCTACCTAACTTCCACATAAAGGGAATCTCCTCAATGCCAATGTAGAAAACCCTCCAGGCAGAAGAAATCTGTCATCCTTAGTGGATATTTAGTCTATTTTGTTTAAGAAACGGAAAGGCTGCACTTTAGGAGTTACTTATGAGTATCCAGTTAGTCTTACTTAAACACTAAGAACACTGGAAAATACAAAGGCTCCAAATTCTCATACAGTGTATTTACTACTTAAGATTAACAAGAAGAATTGGATCAAATACAATAATTTCTGAGCAACTTAAAAGTGCTCATTTTAACCAACACAAAAATTGCAACATGAAACAACTGGCAACTGAGATGAGCTAACCTTACTAGTCTCCTGCAGGCAGGCAGTTACTAACTACAGTTTCTTCCCCAGCTCTTCCGCTTGAAGCCCAGGCCGGTGTATACTTCTGTGATCTACAATAAATATACTTGTTTTGAGGTTTCTCCCATCTTTTGGCGCCTAAAAGAATTTGGGAACACTACAACCCACACATGCCATTCATTACACTAGAGATTTAAGAGAAAGGAGTTCTTTCTAATCGAACATCAAATTGAAGTCAGGCTTGACAGAACACACCTGTAATCCTCACACTTGAGAGGCTGAGGCAAGAGAATCACTGCAGGTTGGCTATGCAGCAACCCCATCATAACCCTCCTTGCCCCCAAATGAAGATCAAATAGGATCTTTGATCAGCTCTTTTATCCTATCAGCCTAAAACAACACAACTCTTAGAAACTCAACACCGTTTTTCCTTTTACAGGCACACAGGAAGGAAGCCTACTGCTTCTGGCATCTGAGCAGAAACAAATATGCATCTTGCAGCACTCCTGCCAAGCAGCTGACCCCAGGTAAGGCAGACAAGCGTCCTCAACTTCAGCCTCCAAAGTGGGCAACTCCCTTCCTCCCAAGTACACTTCAATCTCTAAAAAGGCAAAGAGCTGAGAAGTTAAAAATACTTTAAACCAGAAAGGTCTAGAAGGGGAACAGCACAAGCCTATTTTAAACCAGCTACAATCCTAGCTGCCTAGCATCGTAACTGCACATGTTGAGTCCATCAGACTCGAGGACAATACATGGAGAAAGGTCTCAGGGGTCCTGACCAACTCAGTAATCCTACATTTCACATATACTTTCACTCTTTCCCAGACAGAAATAAAGCAAAAGGAACCTCTTGCATAAAATAACCACCACAGATCTTTAAAATACAACTTATTCCCTTAAAAAAAAAAGTGCACCAGTTAGATTAGATTCTGCAATTGTCAAATTCAGTAGTATTCAGGGTTACTTCCTCTGAGAGCTCACTGCTCACTGGAGAGGCTGCTTCTGTGTGGGGTGGCCGTCAAATCAGTTTCACTTTCTGTTAGTCTCCTTCCTAGTAGGGAGCTGAACGGCCTACACGTCTCCTGAGGCTTGAGATACTGCAGTGATATTACAAACTATGATCATCGTTTCATGTTAGGACCCACAGGACATTTTCCAAATAACTTGTCTGTGTGTGTCAGGGTTCTCACTCTGTAACTCAGCTTAAACTCACCAATCTTCCTGTCGTAACATCCTGAGTGCTGGGATTACAGGGGTGAACCTGGGTTCCAAATAACTTTTTAAAAGTTCTTCTGCAGTCCTAAACCATTGTTCTGAGTCCACATGTTTTCTTTTCATCTCAGTATTTTTCCAAAGACAAAACTTAATAGTGTTCCCCATTTAAAAAATGTATTTATTATTTACACTAAATGTCAATAAGCAAATAGACATATTCACAAGGACAGGGGAAGGAACCATGTTTTCATCCCATTCGTGATAGCTGTTCAATACACTGTGTCTACAATATACCTACTTTTTTTGTCTATGCTATCATGATAAACTTGTAACAGAAAAATCTCAGCAAGTATATCAAATTAAAACAATGGGTCTCAAAGTCCTTGGTTCAATCCCCAGCAACAACAAAAATTTCACTGTCTATGTCCCCCAAATAAAGGAAAAAAATCCTAAGCACCTTAACAAAAATAAAAAGTAAAAACATCTAGACAAAGCAAGATCAGCCTCACCAGAATGAAAGCATTTAGTAAATTAATTTACGTCACCACCCAGGTGGACACTTTAAAAAGCGGAAGGCCTATAGTAACTCCTCATCATAAAATACCAAAAGTTATCTCTCACTGAGAAGCAAATCTAGTTCCAACTCAAGGATGGTTCTTCAGAACAAGCCTCGCCAACCCTCGACCTCTAACCTCATCAACCCTGGAGCAGATCTTCTAACTGGAGACTTGGAGGAAAAGAAATTGCCGTTTCTGTTCATGTTCTGGTAGAATAGGCTCAAATGAAAACCATCAAGCACATACTATTAAGAGTAACGGTACCCAGGCATGGTGGGGCACACATTTAATCCCAGCACTTGGGAAGCTGAGGTAGGTCGATCTCTGAGTCGAGGCCATACTGAACTAAATACTGAAACTCACTCTCTCTCTCAGAACAGATAACAGTAGCTGAAAAGAAAACAAAGAAGAAATACAATAGCTGAAAAGAAAACAAAGAAGAAATACAACTTTCAGTAGAAGTGTGTGTAACACTTCAGAGAGAAAGCAAACGCCACCTTCAGTGAGATCTCTCCTAAAAATCCTGAAGACCTCGGCCATCACCGCACTCACATCAACTGTTTCTCATAAATCACAGTTTTCTTACTGCTCAGACAATCTGTCCAGTCTCTGGTGCTCTAATGGAGAGCAGACACAACTGAAGAACCTGTTTTTACCCTGTGATTACTAAAGTCCTACAGCAGAGCTATCAAAGTGGCACCCTGCAAACTTGTTTTTTCAGTACTAGGGATGAACCCAGGGCCTCCTGAAAGTTAAGTGTCCCGCTGAGCTAAACTCCCTGGCAAGAGAGAGACAAAGATAGTTTTTCTTTGTTTGAGACAGAATCTCATTCTGTAGCCCAGGTTGGCCTAAAAATCAGGGCAACTCTTCTGCCAAAGTCTCCTACACACTGGACTTACAGTACTGGAGACAGCCCTGGACTTTTTTGTTTTTGCTGTTGTGTGTGGGGTTTTTGTTTGTTTGTTTTTGTTTTTTTTTGGGGGGGGGTATGTTGGGGCTTGAACCTTTGATCTTCCTACCTCGGCATCCTGAGTAAGGAAGTTTATAAGTCTGGGCAACCAAGCCTAGTTGCATCCAGCAAATTCTTTGTTTTTTGGGTTTTGTTTTGTTTTTCGAAACAGGGTTTCGCTGAAGCTTTGGAACCTATCCTGCAACTACATTTTGTAGACCAGGCTGGCCTCGAACTCACAGAGATCCGCCTGCCTCTGCCTCCCCAGTGCTGGAATTAAAGGTGTCCACCACACAGAAAATCCAGCAAATTCTTTTACAAGCTCCAAAGAGCTGTTCCACAAATCATTTAAAAATCAAGTAAGTAGGAGCTAAAGAGACAGCTTAGTAGGTAAAGGTGCTGGGGCCACACCTGATGATCCTAAGTTCAGCCCCCACACCCACATGTTGAGTCCTCTGATCTTCACATGTGAGCCCTGGCGTGCACAAGATCATAAACACACATTAAATAAATGAATGTAATTTTTAAAAATCAATTAAGTAGGCTGAGGTCATAGCTCCACACAGAGGGTTTGCCTGGCGTACTGAGGGCCCAGAGTTCAACTCCCAGAACAGCCAAAAATTACATGCATACAAAGATACCAGAAAAATAATAACTGTTTCTAGCATTTTACCATTTCTCTTCAAGTAGGAAGATCCTAGGAGTACAGCTCAATGGCAAAGGGTCTAACCCGAGCCCTGAAATAACAATCAGAAGATCTGGCGATAGTGAGCCCATTCTCACATAGCAAGCACCAGAGCTAGGCAACTGCTGACGTTTTAGAAGGGGGACAGTCTTCAGTACCCCAGTCCTTCCTGCCTCTCTCTGTCCTTGACTATCTAATTACAAACACATTGTGGCCCTCCCTCTACCCCTTCCTTACCACTTCCCAACTATCAAATACTACACCCGTGGTCTTTCTTCTCTGATTTGGATCTTCTCTCTCCCTCATCTCTACCCACTTACTGCTAAGTCTCAGACTCCAAAGACAAGAAAGAAACCGTGGTGTCAACCCAAATCCACAGAAACACCCATAGAAAACATTTAACATCAGGCTCCTAAGAAGTCACTGAGCGCTATACAGCAAAGCTGTCTCTTACAATGCCACTGTTCAACAATTTTTTTCCTTCTCAAATGGAAAATCAGACCACAAGAAGCTGTAACACTTTCAAGGTTTAACTTCTGGCTCCTCTCTATTTCCATTTTGTTGTTGTTGTTGTTACTGTTGAGGACACCATGCTTTTCTAGATTTTAAGGGTCTGCGGCAGTCATATGACTTTGGCTAAAGGCGATTATTACTGTTCCTGCAACTTCACACACTATGCAGATACCGACTGCTCGAAGCTTATTTGTCCCTAAATCAACCTGACCAGTTTGCTCTGAAATAACCCTACCCTTCGCTTCAGAATGCTCTTTCGTTTCTCACATGCCCGGGCTGCATCCCTCACTCGACACTCCAGAACAGCTCAGGGTGCTCACCCTACCTACTCACGAGCATCTACCACCTGAGAATCCGGAATCATAGGATTGGCAGCGCCTCCCACCTCCAACCACAGCTAACTCCACCTCACCTTAGTGGTTAAGAGGAGAGTTTACAAGAATATTAAAAAGTAAAGAGCGATCTCTTTTTCTCTCTGACTCCAAAAAAGGGCCAAAACTGAACGGAAATGAAAATGAAATGGAGAGTAGGAGACGTACCGCAGATTGAAACCTCGGTTGCTCTTCCTGGAATAAGAGAGAAAAAAAATAGAAAATATAGAAGTTATTTTTACACTTTGCATTCAATAATAAGAAAGAAAATGCCGGCGGCGGAGGAAGCAGCGGGTGGGGAGGCAGCCTAACACCCCTCCCTCCCTCTTTTCCTTCCACTCTCTCCAGCGTGCTCCCGCAGCCTAGTGGGGGGGTCCCAGGCGCCGCCCCTCCTTCTGGGATCCGAACCGGACAAGAGTGGTCCGGAGCACACTGTCTGCTCTCCCCGAATCCCCCTCGAGCGTCAGAGCACTCCCAGTCCCCTCATCCCCAGGTCACGGGAGGAGGGGGATCGAGGACCCAAGAAGCAGGTCCTGAGCGCTGGTCTCCTTGCCCAGGATCCGGAGGGATAATGGGATCCCCAGCCGGGTAGAGTGGAGAGGGAGGCCTCGGCACTCTCCTCCACGGGAGGAGGTGGGGGTCCCAGAGGCCGCGTGTCTGCTCCCACCTTCAGTCCCAGGAGGCCTCTCCGGACAGGACTGGAGGGGAGCGAGTCGGAGCGCGACGCAGGCGGTCCCAGCCCCGGAGTAAGGGGACGGGGGGCGGCGGCGACCCGGCCCCCTCCCGCCGTCGCCCCACTGAGAGCCCCGGCCGCTGTCCCCGCCTGACAACCCAAACGGAAAGGAAGAAGCCCCGGGACTCACGTCGCTCTCCACCTCGATGTCATCGTTATCGCTCATTTCCTACGGCCCAGGGAGCGGCCACTGCAGCGGCGGCCGGGGAGGGGAGGGGTGGAGGGAAGGGGGAAGTCACCGACAACAACAAGCCGAGTGCCCCCACGCACACACTCACTCACTCACTCGCTCCCTCACTCACTCACTCACACACACTCACACACACACAACACGGGCGACAACCACCTCACTGCAGCACCGGATCAACGGCGGCACGCACGCCCGGTCGGCCCCCTGACACGTGACCGGGCTCTCCGCGCCAGGGTAGCCGAGACTTGTAGTCCTCGAGCAACTGATGGGCAGGTCGGAGAACGCCGGAGAAACTACAAATCCCATCAGGCATCGAACACAATCTTCCCCAGCCCCGCTTGTTGACAGAGCGCAGGGCGCCTGCGCGCCGGGTGGTGGCTGCAAGAAGTGCCACGGTGCCTCCCGGGAGATGTAGTCCACAGACCGCGAGTTGTCAGGAGGTTTTCCTCCCCAGGCGGCAGAGAGGCTGCTGGGAAGACAGGACACGTGGAGGGAGCTGGGCTTAAGTAGCCGGCCACAGTCTGAGCTCCGGGCGCCTGGCCCAAGGGATTGGGTGGAGGCTCTCGGGGAGAAGCTAGCTGCCAAAATAACACTGTCTCTTCTTGGCTAGACTGCTTTTACATTGTCTTATTTAATGCTTGAGTCGCTCCGCTTGCTTCCTGGGGCGTAACCCTCCCGGGAAGGAATCACGCTGCTGCTGACCAGGGGGCGCGGTCGGGATGCCCACGCGGACCCTCGGGATCTGGTTTGGGGGTGTTAAGAGACGTTACGGGACAAGCTAAAGGACCGACCTCGCTGGGGTATCCTTAGTCTCAAGAATCTTGCTTTCATTTGCCCGAGAGGATTGTATGTTTACAAAACCTCACTTGGTGGAAGTAAAACCACCTCGAGTTTGTTGTAGCCATACAGATTAAGGAATGCCCAGTTCAGAGAACCTTAATTAAGAAATGCAAAAATAATCAAAAGGGAAAAGTTGTGCGACTCCCTATCCAGTCAAAGTCAAATTTGTACACCGAGATTACCAGTATTTAGCTAGTATATGGCAGCACAGGAGTGCCGTGATGTGTACCACTGAACAAGTCCCCTCAAAAGATCTCGCAGCTTGTGGAAGTGAAAACCGGACTACCCTGTCACCATTTTCAGTGTGCATCAGGTCCTTGATGACCTTCCGTCATCAGAGAAATTAATCAAACGACTGTTTTACAACTGGTCTTGAAAATGAATGAGATCTTGAACCTGGTCTATGAGTTAGTGAATCCTGCATGAAAACCGTTTTATCTCTGACAATTGAGTACAGAAACTCGGTGGTATAACACAGTCTTTGGGACATATAGCCCAGGCTGTCCTGAAATGACTGTATAGCCAAGCCTAGTGTTGAGAATACAGACACCTAACATGATAGGATGTAGAGGGCTCTAAGGGAGACAAAGGCTAGCGTTAGCTGGCTACCAGAAGGTAAGACCAACGATGATCACAACAACCCTTAGGCTGCCACCTGCAGTGTGCTGAACATTTTCAGACACCCTTAGCTGCAAGTTAAGTTTATTTGGGGACTTAAAAAAAATATGTCATGCCTTGCCCATGCCCCAGTTCAATTTAAGTCAAAACCTCTGGGAAGAGAGAAAGTTTTTAAAGCTCTTTGGGTGATCCTGATGTGAAACGGAGAGTATGCCAAGAGAAATAATGATAGGCTCTCATTGAATTACATACTTTGAAAGAGTAGTCTTTATGACATGTTAATAATTATACTTTAAAGCCGGGCGGTGGTGGCGCACGCCTTTAATCCCAGCACTCGGGAGGCAGAGGCAGGCGGATCTCTGTGAGTTCGAGACCAGCCTGGTCTACAAGAGCTAGTTCCAGGACAGGCTCCAAAACCACAGAGAAACCCTGTCTCAAAAAACCAAAAAAAAAAAAAAAAAAAAAAAAAAAAACCAAAAAAAAAATAATAATAATAATTATACTTTAACAAAGCTGCCACAGAAATAATCTTTGCTCACACAACTAAAGCCTAATAAAGGAATAAATTGTAAAAACACTGTAGGGAGATAGATATGTCAAGTAGATTGTACAGCAGCAGGTAATATGGATTTAGAGAAAATTGTCAGGTTCCAGGTAGGGTGGAAGAGGCCATCATAGAGTATCAGTTTCGTAGGACAAGGGCTGGGTCTACAAAGAACAAGCTGATTTTACTCACCACAAATTTCCACATGTTGGACAAATGTGTAGCTAGAAGTTTCTGTCCCACTAACAGCTCCCAAATAAACGCATTGAGGCTTATATTATTTAAAATGCTTGGCCAATAGCTCAGGCTTATTATTAACTAGCTCTTACAACTTAAATTAAGTCATTTCTAAATTAAACCTCATCGCTTTTACTTTTATCCCATTTTGTGTGTCTGGCTCATTCTGCATCTGTCTAGTGACTCCTCTGACTCCACCCATTTTCATCCCAGCATCCTCAGTTTTGTTGTCCCACCTATACTTCCTTCCTGGCTACTGACCAATCAACTTTTAATTGTGACAAATTTTCACAGTGTATGAAATGATTATTCTATAGAAGTTTCCCCTTTTTGTCTAATTAAAAAGGTAGGTTTCAACCTTAACATAGTAAAACTATATATAACAAAACCTATTACCAAGTAAGACTTACCATTACAATATCCAGTCATTTTGTATTTGGCAAAAATTAGAGAAAACACTCTATTATCTATCCTATCTTGGTGAGTCCAAAAGCTTCATCTCTAATTTTCTTTTTTTCTCACAACTAAGGAAAATTATAATTAAAACTAGCTAGTCTTCAACTCCTTCAAACATCCCAGAGGTTATAATGTTACCTGACTAAGCAGGGAGTGCATAGGAAACTTCTAAAACTAAGAAATGACAAAAAACAGTTGGCTTCCTGGACAGTCAACCAAAGTTCCTCTGTAATGTTGGGGCATCCATCTTTGGCCTGCAGGCCTAGAATATCTGACAGACTTTTCCATGAAGCAGAATTTTTGAAAGACTGTCCTACCTTGTCTTGGCAAAGTTTAGCAGATACTTTCTTTTGTATCCTGCTTATTCAGTTTGGACAGCACACTGTCAGCAGTCAAGACAAGGGCAGTTTCTTGCCCAGTGGCTAACTTTTACCACAAAGAAAATAAACTTCATATGGAGTTTCTTCAATGCCCATCATCTTCTCTGAAGTAGATTGTGCTGCCAGGAGCAGACCTGTTTCAATGTCATGAAAAATCTTGGGTTATTAAACGTACCAAATGCCATTTTCTGTAGGTCTTTAAAGTATTTGAAGATCATCTATTTATCTAAATATATATGTTTATAACCTTGAGAACATACCTAACATGACTATGTTTGACTATTATAGATGGCTTTTACCTGCATTTTTAATTATATATTACATTTTTAAGTGAGCTGTATAAACACAATGCCCTAAACAAGAATAGAAACATACATCCAGCATAACAAAATTAACTTTAAATTTGTATCAATATACCAAAATCCATGCAAGTATAAAAGATTTTGAGGTTAATAGCTGTTTTTCAGATTAAAGTAGATTCAATAATCTACCTTTTTATTCTATCATTTCTTTATCATATCCCCTTTTTTCCTTTACAGAGAGAGATATTCAAATTTAGTTCTTTTGTTTAGCTTTTTTTTTTACTATTAACAATAACAATTAGTAACCAACCTACCTTAAATGATAATAAATATCCACGACCCATTTTTTAGGAATGAGTTTCATTCTCTTCTCTCTTACAAGCCTATGTATATTTTTAAACACATTGTAACCCATTTAGAGATTTTTTTTTGTCTGAATCTATCCTTTACTAAGCATGTAACCTTTTCTGTATGCATGAGCAAAATTTAAACTGCTGTGTCGGCTGCTGGCATTGCTCAGTTTAGCACATGGCATGATGTTCACTTCTGTAGTTAGTGTGAGAGACTGCAGGGACCCACCACACAGCTTAGTGCATGATCAGCATGAGAGACTGGAAACCTGCCTTTCAGCGTAGCTAATGGTGTGCTGGCAGCTTCCAGGAGTCATGTCTCTGTACTATGGCTGGCATAAGGTACGTGAGACTAGGAAGCTGAATTTGGCTCCATTTTTGTGTGTTTAGAATCTTTTTAAAGCTTTTTTAGGTCTTATATGGATCTACACCCCACATTGGGTGGCAAAAGTTTCTGTCCCACCAGCAGCTCCCAAATAAATGCACTGAGGCTTATATTATTTACACATACTCAACTGATAGCTCAGGCTTATTACTAATTAGCTCTTACAACTTAAATTAACCCATTTCTATTCAACTACATTCTGCCACATTGCTTTTACCTCTATCCTATTTTGTGTGTCTGACTCATTCTGTGTCTGGCTAGTGATTCCTCTGACTCTACCTTTCTTCATCCCAGCATCCCTAGTTTGGTTGTCCTGCCTATACTTCCTGCCTGGCTAATGGCCAATCAGTTTTTTATTAACCAAATTTGAGTGACAAATCTTCACTGTGTACAAAAGGATTATTGTGGGGGACGGTGGACCCCCAGACCCTGAATTTCCTGTGCCGGAGTAAACAGCTTGTTTTTTCCTGTGCTTGCAGTTGATCTGAGGATGAGCCTGATGACAGGGGAGTGGTTTCTGGTGGGCCTGCAGCAGAAAGATCCTGGGAGCTGGGGCATGGCCAGAGCACTATATAAGCTGCCCCTGAACACAATCAAGAGGGCATTCTTGATTCAAGAAGCATTCTTAGCATTTCTTGGGGGATTCAAGGATAACCCATGTCTCTGTCTCTGTCTCTCTCTGTTTCAATCTCCAGCCCCTCGCCCGGCTCGTGAACCATCCCGTAGTACAGGCAGTATGCTACAGAACCTTACAGAACCGTAGCACGGCTTAGCGCAGAGCGCTCAGAACAGGAGCAGGGTTTTGCACATTATTCCACAACACAGCTGGAAAAAGGCTTTCCAGAAGGGGACAATGTAACTGCTGACACAGATCTTCCTAGTAATTTGGTGGGGGGCGGCAGTGAACACAGGATCTGATCATGGAACCTAGGCTGGCCTAGAACTCACTATAAATCCTCTGCCTCTTAATAATCCTCCTGCCTCATCCAGAACCTGGATTACAGGTATGTGCCAGCGAGTCCAGCTTTTTCTTAGTAATTGACAGACTATCAAAATAATCTGTCCATCTGGCTAGTACGTCTGACCTAATAGACACACACACGCAAGAACAGCATCCATCAGTTGAATGTTAATTTTTTGAAGGGCTCATGGACTGTTTATAAGAACCGTGTTCTAAGCCATAAAACAAATTTTGACGGACTGCGATCTTAGAGAACATATTCTCAGATATAATATAGTTAAAATGGAAATAATAATAATAATAAACATAGTTGGGATAAATTCACTTGACTTATATGCACAAGTAACTAGGTTTAACCTCTAGCTCTGCAAAACAGAAATAATAAAAAAGCTAGACATGATAGCACATGACTGTAGTCTTAGCACTGTGTGATGGTAGAGGCAGGAGGATCAAAAATTCAAGGTCATCTTTATTCATATAATGAAATGGAGTTAAGTGATCCAAATGGAGATTTTCCTGAAGGAGACGTGTGCTGGGAGAAGATTTGGGCACAGGGACAGAAATGTCCTTTACTTTCTTCTCTTCCTTGTTTCCTGACACGAATAATAATGTAAGAAATCATTTTCATCTTTCCACACATGTGTCCTTGGTAAAGCTTTAAAAATGTTCAAGCCTTTGAGCTTTTCAAGACTAAATCTGTCAGTCCCAACACTTAGTGCTAGTCCAAGGAAACACACCACTAGGAAGCTTGATAGAAATGCAAAGCTTCAGCCTTAGCCGGCCAAGAGCAATCCGTCTGCATTATAACTGATTCTTATGCATATGAGAATCTGAGAAGCCCTGGTCTGTCACTGGGGTGTGCCAACTAACTGCCTCAGTTTCTGCTTCCTCCAGAATTCGGTCCCCCTTGCCTAAAAAGCACTCTTCCCCGGGTACGTGCTACCTCTTTCTTGATAAGTCCAAATCTGTATCTTACTTAGTTGCCGGTGAACTTCTATTCCCTTCCACTGTTTCTTTTGCTTGTTTGTGGCGCTGGGTCGGGGGTGTCCAGCCCAGACCTTCAAAGTGTCTCAGGATGTCTTTGAATTTGTAGTCCTTCTTCCTCAGTCTCCTGAGTGCTGGGAATACAGGCAAAATCCATTGTAACTTGTTATTAATTCCCATTTCTTGAGGGATTCTTATATTTCTTTTTCTCCTACTTCCTTGGCTATCTCTTCTCTGTGTCTCTGGTTCTCTTTGTGTAACTTTTGTGATCTTTGAATTTTCCTTAATTTAGAAATTCTCTTTATTTATTTGTTGTTACACACACACACACCATACATATAAATAAATAAATAATAAATAAATAAATAAATAAATAAATAAGGAGTTCAAGGATAGCTGTGGTTATAATAGTAGATTTGAGAGCCTGAACTATATGATACCCTGTTGTAGAATATTAGTTAAAGATGTGTTACATTTGTTTATGCTATGGAATATTTGTTTAATGATGCAAAGATGTGTTGCATTCTTTTATGTTGCATTTGTTTAACTCTGTGAAGCTGTGTTACTTTGCCTGTCTAAAGCACATGATTGGCCTAATAAAGAGCTGAATGGGCGGCTGGGTGGTGGTGGCACACACCTTTAATCCCAGCACTCCAGAAGCAGAGGCAGGTGGATGCAGCGCGTGGGCTGGAACCAAGACTCTCGGTGGAGGGTGTCCAGGTTGAATGAATACACAGAGCACGAGGTTGAGGTGGAACAGCCTTTTTTTATTCTCTGGATGGGCTGGCTTTATACCATGACACCAAATGAGGAGGGGGCTGCAAAGGGACTGTAACCTGACCCTGGCAGGGATCAAGGAACGGTCACCATGCACTCAAAATTCCTTCCTTTCCCGCTCCAGGAGCAGAGGGAATTTATTATGTTTTCCTTGCAGATAAGCACCTCAAATAGGGCAGGGATAATAACTCGGGGCTGCAGTTCCCACAGGTGGATCTCTGTGAGTTTGAGGCCAGCCTGGTCTACAAGAGCTAGTGCCAGCTCAGGCTCTAAAAGCTACACTGAGAAACCCTGTCTTGGAAAAACAAAAACAAAAAACAAACTAAAGAGCTGAATGGCCAATAGAGAGGCAAGAGAAAGGATAGGAAGGGCTGGCAGACAGAGAGAATAAATAGAAGGACAAAAAGGAGATGCAAGAAGAGAAGGAGGAGGACTCCAGGGGCCAGCCACCGAGCTGCACAGCCAGTCACAGAACAAGAAATAAAGAAAGATATATAGAAATAGAGAAAGGTAAAAGCCCAGAGGCAAAAAGTAGATGGGATAATTTAAGTTAGAAAAACCTGGTAAGAAACAAGTCAAGCTAAGGGCCGGGTATTCATAAACAAAAATAAGCTTCTGCGTGTGATTTATTTCATAGCTGGGTGACGGGCTCCTAAAAGATTAAAGAGTAAAAAACAAGCAATGAGCAACTACAATATCAAAACAAACAAACAAACATAAATAAAATAACAACAGGGATAAAATTGAGTGTAGCTGTGAGTATATGTATGTACAGGTATAGGTATGTAGAGAAGTACATATCAAATTAACAAAAATGTACATCCTTGAAAGTGGAAAATTCCAATGATCTTTCATTTTGTTAAGCATGCAGCCTCATTCTTGCAAACACAGTTGAGCTATTAAAAGACAGCCCCTATCTCCACAAACCGCTATCTCTCTTAAGCAGCAATGTTTCAAGCCGTAACCCTAGGAAGACAGGCCCATCCTTTCCCATCTTGCTTTCTCCTTATTTGGGGCAAGGAAATGTAACCATCAGGGTCCCTATAGGAACCTACTGGCACATTCAAATAAAGAACAATGAAGTTTGTAATGAAGGATCTGGAAGTTGGGAGTGTAGCTAGCATGTACCTAGAGTATATGAAGCCTGGGTTCAATCCTCAGCATGGTAAAAAAAAAAAATAGTTTGAAAAAAACCTAACAGCAAATGTTGGTGAGGATATGGAGAAAGGAGAACCCTTCATGGTGGGGAGCGTCACTTAGCACAGCCATTGTGGGAATCCAAATTAAAAGTAGAACTTTTCTGTGACTCAGTTGTACCAGGACATAGGGTCTAAGGAGTTTGTGTCCTCCCACAGAGGTTCTTGTAAATCCTTGCTGTACTTTTCATGATAGCAAGGAAATGAACCAGCCTAGATGCCTAACAACAGATAAATGAATAATAAAAAATGTGGCCTTCGGATACAAAGAAATTTTATTCAACCATAGAGAAAAAATGAAATTTGCAGGAGCGTTAGATGAATATGGAAAGTATTATATGAAATATAGGCTATGTGAATAAACACTAACTCACACTTTGAAGGGCTAGGCAGCCAATCGTGACGCTTGTTTCATTTTGCTGGAGATGTGCCCGAGACCTTATTTCCCTACCTGACTTCAGAGGCTCAGGACTGTGGAGAATGAAGGAACTATTTGTTCAGGTCCCATTCCGTAGTACGCACTGCTCTGCAGGGTTGTCCCTCCTAATAATGCGTGGCTCTGAGATATTAAAATGTGTTTCAGCAGTCCTGAGACTGCTGTTGTGGTGATCAGGAAGTTGAGGAGAAGGGCCCACCTGTGTTTGACCTGTGTCTTACCTGAAGTTCTTGAATTAATTTCTCTCCTTTTTCTGAAACCCAAAGTCCAAAATGAACTGAAGAAACACTGAAATTCATACCTGGGCCACTTTCTTCTTTCCTTCTTTCCTTCCTCCCTCCCTCCCTCCCTCCCTCCATCCCTCCCTCCCTCCCTCCTTCCTTCCTTCCTTCATTCCTTTTTGGTTTTTCAAGACAGGGTTTCTCTGTAGAGCCTTGGCTGTCCTGGAACTCACTCTGTAAACCAGGCTGGCCTCAAACTCACAAAGATCTGCCTGCCTCTGCCTCCAGTGCTGCGATTAAAGGCATGCGCCACCACACCCAGCTGAATTTCTTTATTATGAACTGGAAGCTGTGAACAGACATTGTTCCATCGGTCATTCTGGCAACTGCTAGTAACAGACAACAGCATCTGATGTGCTACAGGAGACCTTAACAGAATAGAAAAATACCACACCTATAAATAGATTCCATCACATGCTCAAACCAAAAATTGCAAAAAAATAAACATCAGAAGTTTTTAGTGGAGATATTTGAGGTTGAATGAACAATCACTTTTATTTTTTTGAGACAGCATTTTACTCTGTAGCCCAGGCTGGCCCCGAATTTGTGACAATCCTCTTGCTTCGGTCAAGAACTGGGATTACAGGTACAAGCCAACCATGGCCAACTGACAACTTTAATCCATTTTTAACAATGATGTACATGTGTATGATGGATACATGGGTATGACTGTGGGCACGTATGTGCCATGGAGCTAGTGAAGAGGGCAGAGGACAGCTTTTGGGAATAGCTTCTCTTCCTCCACCATGGATTTCGGGGATGCGACTCAAGTCATCAGGCCTGCGTGACAAGTGCTTTGACCTATTGAACCATCTCACTGACCCACAACTTTTATTTTATTTTTTTCTTAAGAAAAAAAAATCAGAGCTGGGAATACAGCTAAATGGCAAAGTGCTTGCTTAGCATGTGTGAGACCCTAGGTTCAATTTCCAACAGTGGAGAAAAAAAAATCCATCAGGATTTCCATTCTGGTTTTTGTTTTTTGGTTTTTCGAGACAGGGTTTCTCTGTGGTTTTGGAGCCTGTCCTGGAACTAGCTCTTGTAGACCAGGCTGGTCTCGAACTCACAGAGATCCGCCTGCCTCTGCCTCCCTGGATTTCCATTCTGATAGTCCCCAAAAGACAAAACAGAAGTCTCAGCTGGCAGCTGTGAGGACAGTCCAGCACCTTGCTTACTATAGCAGGGACATTTTTACCTACAAATCCCAAGTGTCTGTGTGTGCTTGTGCTTGCCTCAAACTTACTACATAGCCCAGGATAGCCTTGAATTCCTGAGCCTCTGGTTTGCCCCTCCCAAGTTCTGAGATTGTAGACATATAACACCCGTACCACAACACCAGTCTTTGCTTGCTTGCTTGCTTACCTGTTTCCCTGGTGCTGTGGGTGAATCCAGGGCCCTGAGTATGCTGAGCGCTATGCCCCTTGCCTCCCAAGCTCTGCTTACTCAGGAGGAACACCCTGGGTCCTCAGGGTTAGTAAGGAAATATCCTTTATCCCTTGCACGTGACCAAACTAGGCCTCTTGGAAGGAAGGTGGCTTCCAGAGGCTTTTTGCAATTCATGATCTTATCACTATCACTAAACCTTTCCTTAAAAAACTAATTTATCAGTCCCCCAGGGGTACTGGAGCTTGAACCCTGGGTCTACAGTAGCATACAAGGGCTGTGCTCTTGAGCCACGTCCTCCGCACTCTTTTGTACTTTGGATTTTGGGCCAGGATCTCACTAAACTGCCCAGGCTAGCCTTGAACTCACTCTGTAGTCTAAGCAGACTTGAACTTGTGATCTTCCTGCCTGAGTCTGAGTCTCCCAAGTAGCTGAGATTACAGGTCTGTGCCACCACCACCATTTTTCAAGGTCTTGGGTTATCATGTGGGGTGACTGGCAAGCTCTTATAACTCCAGCCCTAGGGAATCGAATGCCCTCTGGCCTCCTTGGTCACTGCACTCATACGTTAATACCTAAACAGAGACACACGAGCGCACACATAGTTAAAAATAAATCTTAAAAGAGAAAAAAAAAGCCTAAGAAAAAGTATGCTAGCACATACCTTCAATCTCAACACTCAGGAGGCAGGCAGATCTCCGCGAATTTGAGGCCAGTCTGGTCTACATAGCAAGTTCTAAGCCAGCCAAGGCTACATAGTGAGGCCTGGTCTCACAGATCAATCAATCAATAAACAAACAAACAACAAACAAAAACCCCAACAAATCCCACAAAAAAAAATACAAACAGCAACAACAATAAAATACCCCAAAGTAGACATATATGAGAACGGGGGAGGGGAAAGGGGAGGGGAGAAAGCCTCAACTGCAGGGCTAACATCTTAGAGTGCCCAACTTAGGCGGGATGTAAGTAGTCGGAGTCAGGCCACCACATCGTAGCGTGTCATTCCGCAGTGGAATGGGCTGCATCGACAGCGGTTGCTCCCTAAGATTACCCTGGAGTTGAAAAACATCCGTCCCCAGCTGATGACACAGCTGTTGCAATGCTGCAGCTAATGTCGTGGCTCAGCTTGTGTAGGCAAGCTGGTCTGCCAGGGCATACTGCTACATGTGACTCTGTACCGCATGGAACAGTTAATAGTGTGGTCGGTGTATTTACTGTGCTTTTATACATTAGCGTTTACTTCCACTTATATATAAAAAACCCCACTGTAGACAGCTTATCTGGTGAAAACAGCAGCCTCATAGTTTGTGTTTACCCTGTCTCCATCAAGAGACCACATCAAGTGACTCATCTCTCTGCCAACTGGATTTGCGTAAGTGCACTCCCTGATGTCCACACAATGACAAAATTGCCCAAGGATGCATTTGTCAAGGTACATCTTCCTCCTTGGTGACAGATGACTGTAGTTTCAGGTAAGGGGCCCGAGGAAGGGAGTCCTATTCTGCTAGAGTTTCACCCTGGCTTTCCCCTCCCACGGCACCAAGGAGAGCCCTTGCCTTAGTAATGGAGCGACAGAGACCGGAGCGGTCAAGACTGCAGCCATATTTTGTTTAGTTATCTGCGGATGGAGGTATAATTTATATCAAATACAATTTAAGGGACATTTCTGTCAATTTCGAAAAACACAGAATTATGCAACCTAGCACCACAACAGAGATATAGAATAGGTCTTCTCTGATCTGAAATTCTCTTGGCCCCCTTTCTAGTTAGCTTGTTGTGCCAGTCCCAGCTCTATCTTCTACAGAGATTTTAGCTGCTCCAGAATAATATAATTATTTTAAAAATTCTTTATGGATGATGATGGTGGTGGTGAGTGGTAATGATGATGGTGATGATGTGTGTGCGTGCGCGCACATGTGTGTGTGTGTGCACGTGCGCGTGCACATGCCATGGTGCACATGTGGAGGTCAGAGAATAACTTTTAGGAGTTAGTTATCTCCTCCCACAATTGGCTCCAAGCCTGGAACTCAGGTTGTCAGGCCTGTGCAAGCCTTCCTACCCACTGAGCCACCTGTCCCAGAATAATACATTCCTTATACGTGCGCTGCTAGGGATTAAAATTAGGACTTTGCTCATACTAGAGAAACACTCCACCTCTGAGCTGTACTCCCAGCTAATATATTCCTTGGTTTTAGAAGCCATTTCTTTTTAAAATGTTTTAAAGATTTATTTGTTTTATTATTTATGCTTATGAGTGTTTTACCTGCACGCATGTCTGTGTAGCACAAGCATGACTGATGCCTGCCGAGGTCAGAAGAGGGCTTCGGATTCTCTTGGACTGGAGTTATAGATAGTTATGAGCTGCCATGTGGGTGCTGGAAAATGAAAAGAGGTCCTCCGCAAGAGGAGCAAGTGCTTTCAGCCACTAAGCCAACTCTTCCATGTAATACAATCCTTTGTGTAAAAATTAACACACAACCTCCGCACACGCACGTGTGTGTCTGTGGATGTGTGTGTGCACGCGTGAGTGCAGGTGTCCTTGGAGTCCAGAAGAGGGTGTCAGATACCCTGGCGTTGGAGTGACAGGTGGTTTTAAGCCACCCAGTGTGGATGTGGGTGATGGAAACTGAAGTCAGGTACTCTGCAAGGGCAGTAGGAACTCTTACTGGCTGAACTATCTCTCCAGCCTCAATAAGTTTCTTAATAGTGATAATGTCTATAATCTCAGAAGTCAGGAGGTAGAAGTAGAAGGATCAGAAGTTCAAGGTCGTACTGAGCTACACTGAGCTTGAAACCAGCCTGAGCTATACGAAACTCTGCCTCAAATAAGACAGCAAAATAATAGTGACAATGACAGAGCCAGGTGTGGCAGGGCATGCCTGTAATCTCAGCATTTGGGAGGTAGAGACAGGAGGATCAGAAGTTCGGATCAGCTACGCGGTGAGTTCAAGACTAGTCTGGGCTATTCGAGACTGTGTCGTAAATAACAAACAACAACTAAACCCACATAATTGAACGAACAGACTTTCCCTGCCACCCTTAGCTGGTAGGTGCGGAACCAGTCCTCCCAGGTTCCTCTGATGTCAAAGTGCCCGGTGCTTCTCATTACAACTCTGCAGCTTTAGCTGAGGAATTGTGTAGAGGACCTCAGAACGCGAAGGACTCGTGGAAATGACCTACTCATGGCGGCCCTAAGGACTGCTTCTGACCAAACTCGGCACACATGGTCTCATCCATGCCCACTCCAGTCCATGTGGTGGCATGGGAGGACCCACCTTGTGAATGACTTCTGCGGTGACCCGTGTGATTGGCAAATCCTGAGGTAACCATGCACCTGACCGTGATGGGAGTTCAAGGGGTGCTGGAGAAAGGAAAGGCAGTGTTTCTGAAGTAGACACTTGGGGGCTTAGAATACTCAAGTGCGCTTTTTGGGGGTGAGCTGTGAAAAGGCCACCAGAGCTGTCATGGAGCTTTCCAAAATTCAGTTGTCACTTCCGACTGCTAATGGTACACCACGTGCCCTAGGGTTTTAGCCTGGGCTTGGTAGGGATGGCAGTGACTGGCGTCCATCTGTTCCCTGGAAACAGCATAACCAACTCCGTTATGCTGGTGTCTTAAGTGAGCTTGAACTTGCTCCAGGAGGACCCTTTAAACTTCAAGCACTTGGTTAAAATAAGAGATGGGAAAATAAGCAGAAATAATATATTGAACAAAAAGCTCTGCTCAGCTGTGGCGGCTCATGCTTTTAATCCCAGCACTCAGGAGGCAGAGGTAGGGAATCTCTGTGAGTTCAAGGCCAGCCTGGTTTACAGAGTGAGTTCCAGGACAGCCAGGACTACACAGAGGAACCCTGTCTCAAACAAAACAAAAAAACAAACAAAAACAAAAAATAGTTCTGTATTTGGAAATACTTTCTTCAAGGTTGCACCTGTTATTCTTTTTTTTTTAAAAATGCTGCAAGATCCCCGCGGCAGTAGGCAGCAGAAATGCTGTAGGTCCCAAATGGTGGTGGCAGGCAGTGGGCTCTGGGAGCAGCCAGTCCCAGGCAGAAATGGCTGCCGGTCCCAGAGCGGTGGCCTGAGCAGTGGTGGCGGGCCATGTGGCGGCAGACAGCGGGCCCTGGGAGCAGCCAGTCCCAGGCAGAGACAGCTGCTTGTCCCAGAGCAGTGGTGGCAGGCCATGTGGCAGCAGGCAGTGGGCCCCAGGCAGAGTCAGCTGCTGGTCCCCGAGCAATGGCTGGTCCCAGGCAGGGAGACACATGGCGGGCGGGCAGAAGACAGAAACATAGACATGACATGCAGGGTGAGGTTGAATGTTTATTCAGGGGGTTATGGAAGAGGAAGGGTGAAGGGGGGACTGAGAGAGAGAGAGAGAGAGAGAGAGAGAGAGAGAGAAGAGGAGAAAGAGACAGAGAAGGGGGGAAGCTGAGAAGTGGGGAGAGAGGCAGAAGCGAAGCTGCCTCTCCAAGAGGAAGATGGAAAAGAGAGAGCGAGCTCAGGCCAGAAGCTGAAAATCAGCCTGCCTCAGCGGATGGGGCAGGGGAATGGGTGTGGCTTGTCTCTTAAAGGGACCAAAACCATAACATTCCCAAGTCTTCCTTATAATAAAAAGCACGCACGTCAAGGAAGCAGAAAAGGAAGGGCCCAAGATGGCAGCGGGCAGGTCAGAGGTAATGGGAGTGGGCGTGACTTGTCCCTTAAAGCGACAGGAAAGCACAACAGCACCCTTCTCCAACATGCCCTAAGTCCTTTGGTAAAATTATAGTCCAAACGTTGCAGCAATTCAAGAGAAAGGGAGGAAACTTGCTTTGAAATAGGAGGAGAAAGTGACCTGGCTGGTTTGGTAACAGGTCCAAAGAACACGGTACTCTTAGGGCAAAGACAGCCTCTGGAATGTCTGATCCTTTGGGTCAGGCTGACCCTCCAGCCTATTGACTCACGGCAAGTGGTATCAGTCCCAATACTTTTGGAAAGTCCTCTGCATCCTTGACAATGGAGCAGCTGAGGTGGGAGCAATCTTTACTGATAAAAGAAGGAATGGTGTTCACGAGATGAGGTGACTGGAAGTGGGGCCACATGCTTAGAATTTCACCACTAGGGAGGATGAAACAGGAGGATTCTGGAGTTCCAGGGCAGCCTGAGCTACCAAGGGAAGACTAGCTCTTAAAAAGAGCAAACAGCAAATATATAGATACTTACATCTGAAAGAATATTTGCCAGATGTTTTGTTGGTTGGCTGGTTGGTTTTGAAACAGGGGTTGGTTTTGAAACAGGGTCACATCAAAGCCCATGCTGGCCTTAAACTTCTTAAGTAGCTGAGGATGGTCTTGAACTCCTGATCCTCCTGCCAAGTATGGGGGCATGTATCTATAATTCTAGTACTCTAGAATCTAGGTAGGAAGTGCATGTGTTCAATGCCAGCCTGACTACATTAGTGAGACCCTGTTGCAAGCAAGCAAGCAAGCAAACAAAATTCCAAATCGTTGCCTAATGCAAGATAGCAAAGGTTTTTCTGTCTGTCTATCTGTCCTTCCCTCCCTCCCTTCCTCCCTTCCAACCATCCTTCCTCCCCTTTATTTCTTCCTGAGATAGGGTATTGCTGTGTAGCCCTGGCTAGCCTGGATCTTCCCATGTTCACTAAGCTGTCCTTGAGCTTTTGGCCACCTTGCCTCCCTTCTATGGTCTAAGTGTGCGCTTAGGTCTATAGTTCATTCTCAGTTAATTTTTTCACAGCTTTATTATCCCACAAACCAACCCATTTAGTGTGTATAATACAGCCAGTGGTTTTTAGTGTAGTTGCAGAGTTGTGTGATCACTACTGTGATCTGCCTCTGAAGGCTTTGGCCAGCTCTAAAGGAGACCTTATACTCATTAGCTCACCTTTCTCCTCCAACCCCTTCCGCTCCAGGCAATCACTCGTCTACTACCTATCCATATAGATTTGCCTATCAAATTAATTTATTTGTAAGGTACGAGTTAAAGACCAGGCACATTTTTTTTAAAAACATATGTCCAATGGTTCCAAAACTACTATTTCTTAAAAAAATATTTGATAGGAGGGATGGTATATATCTATAATCCCAGCACTCAGGAGATAGAGGCAGGAGGACTACCATAAGTTCTAGTCTACCATGGTCTACAGACTAAGTTCCAATTCAGCCAGCCAGACAGGGTTACAGAGCAAGAATCTGTCCAAAAACAAACCAAACAAAAACAAGAAAAGAGGTTCAGAGGATGTAGCTCAGGTGGTAGGAGCACCTGCCCACGGAGTCCTGGGTTCTGAGGATGGAGCTCAGGTGGTAGGAGCACCTGCCCAGGGAGTCCTGGGTTCATTTCTTTTCATTTGTTTGTTTTTCAAGACAGGGTTTCTCTGTGTCACAGCCTGAGTTGGCCTGGAACTCACTTTGTAGACCAGACTGGCCTTGAACTCAGGGAGATCTACTTGCTTCTGCCTCCTGATTGCTGGGATTCAAGGCATGTGCCACTACTTATGACTTATAATTAGTTAATTTATATGTGTGGATTTATGCCTGAACTCTACATTTTGCTTTATTAATCTTTTTATCCACACATCAAAGCCACGTCATCTTGATCTTGCTTACAGACGTGAGAGATTTGCAGTATGGTGAGTCTCTCTGATCTGGTTGCTTTTCAAATAGCTGTGACTTTTCTAGGTCCTGTGTGTTTTCATTCAAACCATGAAACTAGTTCACCAGCTGTGAACCAGGTGGTTCACATCTGCAAACCCAGCATTTAATGAGCCAGAGGTAAAGACAGGAAAAGTGCCACAATTTTTAGGCCAACCTGGTTTACATGATGAGTTCTAAGTCAGCTAGGGCTTCCTAGTGAAAAAACAAAGCCCTCTGAGATGTTTCTTTTCTTTGTATTTATTTTTAAAAATTTATTTATCAAGTAATTTTTTTTATATATAGAGTCTTGCTAATACTATTGGCTAGCCTGGAACTTGCTGTATGGACCATGCTGGCATCAAACTCATAGCAAACCTCCTGACTCTGCCTCCTGAGTGCTGGGATTATAGGTGTGAGATGACAGGATCAGTTCTTTTCTGATGAGGTAAAAGAAATAGTACCAGGATCATCCGGGACCTCTCACAAACTAGACAAACAAGTTACATTCTCACCCTAATCTGCTGGAATTTTGATTGGGAGTGATTTGAATTTTTAGGCTAATTTGGGGAGAAATGATGTTGAACATATATTCTGATCCATGAACATAGTATACCTCTTCATTTTTAGGGACTCATTGTTTCTCAGTAATACTATGTATTTGGCATAAAATATTGCACATAGCTTGTTAGTTTTGGCTCCAAGAATTTAATCTTTATACTAAACAAAATATTGTTTGTAAGCATATTTAAATTTATTTATGTGTGTTTGCACATGATGCACATGTGGAGATCAGAAGACAGTTTGCAGAAATTTGATCTCTTTCTTCCTTGGGTTCCAGGAATCGAACTCAGATCATCAGACTTGTGGCATCATCTTTATCTGCTGAGTCATCTTCCTGGTCTCCTACATACTTTTACAATTTCAGTTTTCAATTGTGTATTATTAATATGTAGATATGCCTTTTGTATATCAATCTTATAAGTCGATACGTTTATTATACCCATTTATTAGTTCTATTTATTTGATAAGATTTGCATATTATTAGGATTTTTTTTTTTACATGTTTGTTTTTGAGGTAGATTCTTACTCGGAAGCCCAGACTGGCCTCTGTCTCCTGAATTCTGGGATAGTAGCCATCTATCCAACACTATGTCTGGCTGGTAATTTTCTAAATAATTGAAAGCATCTTTCTCTCTCCTTTTCCAAATTGTATTCCCTTTCTTTCATCCTTTCTTTCTCCCTTCCTTCCTTCTTTTCCCTTTCTTTCCAATTTGTTTTTTTTTGAAATTAAAATATAATTACATTCCCTTTTCTACTTCCAGCATCTCCGGTGTCCTATTACTCCTTTGTTCCCTCTCAAATTCATGGCCTAGTTTTCTCCAGTTGTTACTGTTTTACACACACACATGCACACACACACACACACACACACACACACACACACACACACACAATAAGTAAATATAACTTGCTCAGACTGCTTAGTGTAGGTATATTATTTCACTGGTATTGGATAGGGGGCTCAACCTGTAGAAAGACTGTTTCTCTCTCTCTCCCAGCCTATCCCATGCTCAGTGGTGAGACCACTGTGAAATTCCACATTAGTCTGTCTATTGGTGTTGTACTTATTCAGGTCTTATTTAGGTAACCGTACTGTTAAGGTTTCACGGGTGATGTTTCCTGGTCATTTCTAAGAAACACAATCTCACAGAAGAATTCTTAGTTGTCTGGCTCTTATAATTTCTCCACCCCCTCTTCTCAGATGTTCCCCAAACCTCTGGTGCAGGAGTTGTACCGTGCATGCCTCGGTGCGGGAGTTGCACCGTGCATGCCTCGGTGCGGGAGTTGTACTGTGCATGTATCAGCTGTGGCCGGGCATCCTATGATCAGTGTTCTCTGCATTTCACACAGTTGTGGTTTTCTGAATTAGTCTTCATCTCTCGCAAAGAGAGGTTTCTTTGCTTATGAGAGAGCGATACATGTATCCGTGGCATAAGTATTTAAAATTTATTTGAGAATTATGCTGGTTTGTTTAAATAGGAGCATATGCTTTTCTGCTAAGCTTCATGACCTTCCTAGCCCTGGGAATTTGGGTAGGTTTCCAGTATCAGGCAGGATTTTCTTCCTGTTCTGTGGGCTTTAAGTTGAATTAGACAGCTGTTGGTTACTACCAAGATATACACACCACTCGTGCACTCTTGGGGATATCTTGCCAAGCTGGTCATTGCTTAGGTGTGATAGCTGGGGATGGGTTGCTTCCCTGCCTTGGAAGCTTGCACAGCCCCAGAAGGTCCTGCGATGGCGAGTCCTCAGGGAGGAGAACATCTAGTCAGATCTAGAGTTGATTCTCTGAGTCCAGTGTTCAAAGTACACGGTATCATCAGCCATACAGATTGACCTTCAACCTCTGAAAGGCCACCAAAGACAATGGTGAAGCCTATATTGTTTTGTGAGTCTTTTAGAACCACCTGGCCAACAACTCAAAAGGGAACCAGTTTGTCGCTCCTGATACTAGGATTTTGTTAACCTATGGTTCTTGTTGCTTTTGGGGGTCGTACTGCAGCTGGTGAGATTTCATTTAAACTGTGTGTGGGGGTATTGTTAGCCATCTGGTAAAATTTCATCTAAACTACACGTGTGTACACACACACGTCTATGCTTTGTGTGTAATTTTAGGTAAATGAAAAATACTATGAGTTCTCATGTCTTTTTTCAAACACCCTTAGTGTTTCTTTCTTTGTAATTTTGGGAACTGGCCAGGGTAAGTGCTCTACCAATTGGCTCTCGCCAGTGAGCTCTGCCTTTAGCTCCCTTATTTTTAAACTCCATTTAATTCATTATTATTTTGTTGTTGGTGTGTGTGTGTGTGTGGGAGGCCACATATGTGAATGCCAGAGGACAACTTCCAGGACTCGGTTCTCTTGCTCCCCGGGATTCCAGCGATGACACTCGGGTTGTCAGGCTCGAGCGGTAGTGACTTTGCCTTCAGAACCACCTTGCAGGCCCCCCTTTATTTCTTGCCTTGTCTATTTTACCATCAAGGGGTACCAGTTCAGAATTGCATAGAAGGGGTGAGAATAATCAGCCTGCCACAAAATCTCAATTTTAGAGAGACATTTGTTTTTTTCACCAGTAACTATGATATTACCAGTTTAAGAAGGCTCTTTTCTATTACTAGTTACCTGAGTTATTTTATCACAAAAACATTGTAGATTTTGGAAATTTTTTTCTCACCTACTCAGGTGATTAAATAGATTTTTTTAAATTAAAATAATTACTTATTTTATTTTGAATGTTGAATCAATTTTACATTCCTGGGATAAACCACTTGGCCATTATGTAATATGCTTTTTCCCTATACTTATGCATTTAATGTATTGATATTTGTTTAAAATTCTTATTCTGAGGGCTAGAGAGATGGCTCTGTGTTTAAGAGCACTGGATAATCTTCCAGAGGACCAAGGTTCAATTTCCATCACTCACATAGTGACTCACAACCATCTATAACTTCAGTTTCAGGGGATCTGACCCCCTCTTATGGCCTCTGAGAACACCAAGCATGCTAGTAGTGCCTAGACAAACAGGTAAAACACCCATAACATATAATAATAATAATAATAATAATAATAATTTAAAAACAGCTGTTCTACTGTTACACTGGGCGTGTAGCTTAGTGGTAGGATGCTTGTCTATTTTTACCAAGGCCCTGTGGTTGATCTTAGCACTGAAAAAAAGTCTTATATAAATTAATGAGGATTTAAAACATTTTTTAAGCTGTGTGGTGGTGGCCCACACCCTTAATCTCAGTACTAGGGAGGCAGAGGCAGGTGGATCTCTGTGAGTTCAAGGCCAGCCTGGTCTACAAAGCAAGTTCTAGGACAGTTATATTAGAGAAACCTTGTCTCTGAAAACCAATGTTTTTGTAAATTTTATGTGTATTGATGTTCTGTCTGTATCTATGTTTGTACCACATGCGTGTGCCTGGTGCCCCTGAAGGCCGGAAGGGAGTATTTCCTGGAACTGGAGTTACTGATAGTTGTGAGCCACTATGTGCAGGCTGGGAATTGAACCCAGATTGTCTGGGAGAGCAGCCAGTGCTCTTAACTGTGGAAAATTCTCTAGGCTCATATCCCATTTTTATAATGCCTTTTTTCTGACTTTGGTAATCAGCATAGTGAATAGGAGGGCTGGAGGTGAGCCTAGCGGTAGTGTCAATAAGTAAAAGAACAATGAACGAGAGACTACAGCTTCTTCTGACTGTGAAATGTTAACTAAATAATAAGATAAGGACAGAATAAAAAAAATCACTTTGAGAATGACAGCAACGATGATGATCATTCATCAAAGACCATCAGGAGATGTTAAATGTCATGGGTAAAAGCTGGATGAGGAATGGATCCTTCCCCAGTGTTAAAGTGGATGCACAAGCCTCTGGTGATGCTGGAGACTAAGAATGAACATACAGTAGAATAATCTGGAGACTCATCTGGTCGAGTAATGGCACTTACCATCACAGGTCATGAGACAGACAGACACTGAAGGAACAGAGGAGGGCCACTGCATGTCTTAGGTTTGACTCCCCATAGTCACGTCTCTAAGACAAAGGGGGGGGGATTGAGAGCAAGATCACAAAAGTGATAGCTCTACCAATGCATAACCTAAATCTGTTTATTGAGCAAATGCCAGACAAACTCAAAGCGAGGAACTTTCTAGAAAAGTAACTGGCCTGTTATATTTAAAACTTGAGAGGCCGGGAAGAATCGGGAAACTCCCGGTTGAAAATAAGTGGAAATGAAATGAATATAAGCTCCAGGAGTGAGCTAGGCAGGGATCCCAGCACTGGGGAGGCTGACAGGGATCTCTGTGGGAATGAGGCCAGCCTGGTCTACAAAAGTGAGTTGTAGGACAGCTAAGACTGTTACACAGAGAAATCTTGTCTCAAAAAGCCAAAAAAAAAGAAAGAAAGAAAAGAAAAAAAGGATCAGGATCTAGGAGTGAATTACTTTTCTCTAATTTATATTATTAAGACAGTTAATGAGGCTCAAGTGGGACATGAGGATTGGAGAGCAGTCGTGTGTCATCATTGGTTCCTGTGTTCTTACAATCGTGTTATTGTAAAGAGAATGTGCTCATGGAAAAGCGGCAGCTATTCAGCTGCTGAGACCTGCTGTTTTTTGCTGGCCTTTGTAATTGGCATTACCATGTCTACTAAGTGTTCAAACTTGGATAAAGGCCGTCATCCTTGACTGTGTCCTTATAACCCGAAAGCCCATCTGGAGCAGGTTAAATGTCTGCTAACAGACAGACGGTGTTGAGGAACATCCGTGCCTTAGAACATTCTGCTGCTCTTCCGACGGTGTTGTGGGACGTCCATGCCTTAGAACATTCTGCTGCTCTTCCGACGGTGTTGTGGGACGTCCGTGCCTTAGAACATTCTGCTGCTCTTCCGACAGTGTTGTGGGACGTCCGTGCCTTAGAACATTCTGCTGCTCTTCGGAGGAAGGAGGTGGATCTGCACAGCCACACACGTAGTGGCACAGTGCAGGAAGATCCGGTTTTGCTCATTTTTCTAGATAAAAGTGTGGCAGAATGGACTCAACACTATTAACTATTCTCTCTTGGAGGAGTGTTACAAGTTTCCCCCTTCTGCAAAGGGAGTGTGGTATCATAGCCCAGGCTGACCTTGAATCCTCCAGTGTCAACCTCCCAAGTACTGGGTTTGCTGGTGTGACCCCCCCCCCCCCCCCCGCAGTGGCGCATCTTTAAAAAGACTAGTGCAAACGTTTTCATTTGACCAGGACTTTGAATGTAATAGTTCGTAATAGTTTGTTTTCTGTTGTGTGGAAGAATATCACAGAGTGGGTGATATATAAAGAAATTAAGTGGTTTTTTTTTTTTTTGAGACAGTGTTTCTCTGTGTAACTTCCCCAGCTGTCCTGGAACTCTCTCTATAGACCATAGACTGGCCTCGAACTCACAGAGATCCTCCTGCCTCTGCCTCCCGAGTGCTGGGATTAAAGGTGTGCATCACCACAGCCCAGCATAAGTTGATCCCCCCCCCCACAGGTATGGAGGCAGAGAAGTCGGAGATCAAAGGGCTGCATTTGGTAAGGCCTCTCTTGTTCTCACAGAACCTGGTAGCAGGCACCACAAGGCAAGGGAGAGGGAGAGATTTGTTATGCACCATACGTACAATATACATAACTGCTTTTAGAGTAGAACTGGAAAGACCACACGAGAGAGAGCTGGCCTTAATAACAAACACCCCCGCAATAACAACACTAATATATCCATGAGAATGGCCGTGATTTGCATGTTTGTGTCCAGAATACCATTTTAGAAACTTGATTTTTAAAATAATATATATCTTCTAATTAATTTATTTTCATTTCTACACATTTGTATTCATAGTTGTCTAGTTTCATGAAAAATTGATCTCCCCAGTTTGGCTTTGGGCACCTGAGAAACTAAAAGGAAGAGAATGAATGCCTTTCTGCCTTCCCTTCCCATTTCATATTTCAAAAGCTTCCTTTGCATCTGAACACACCTAATAATACCTATCATTGAAATCTATGCCAGAGATATATGATCAATTCCACCCAAAGCTGGTGAGTGTTTGCTGGTTGTAGTTCTCAAGCAAATATGCCCCTGAATAACATATACTGAATGCTATTCAACTATGTAGGTGAACGATGCACACAAACAGGCACACACGCACGCACACCAACTCAGCCAGTTCAAGCAGTCTTAGTGTGTAGAGAACTAGAAACCAAGCGGAGTCTACTGGGTTAGAGGAGCAGTGCTCATTTCTTGTCCTGAGGCTCAATGTTCCCTTTTCTGAGTCTTTACTGCTCTGCCTAAATTCAGGTAGAGAAACACCTCCCATCTGTGTTGACCAGCCATGCCCAGGGAGAGCGGTTTCTCCTCAGGGGCAGCTGTTGAGTACGGACTGTGTCAGCTGGAGCCTCCCCCTCTGCCCAGTGATACCTTTAGGGTGTCTGCTATTGATAGCAGCTGGTGGGTAGTGATGGGCCCAATCATGGCCCTACAGACACAGATAGATGATAGATAGATAGATAGATACATAGATAGATAGACAGACAGAGATAGATAGATAGAAGATAGATACATAGTTACATAGATAGATAGAAGATAGATAGATAAGTAGATAGATAGATAGATAGATAGATAGATAGATAGACAGACAGATAGATAAGTCCCTCTAGTTGGCAGGTAGTGATGGGCCCAGTCAAGGCCCTGCAGACATAAACAAACAAACAAACAAACAAACAGATAAATAAGTTACTCTAGGTGGATATAAGGTCTTGGCACCAGGGAACTGCTGTTCCAGTACTTTCTAACTTGTTTTCCTTTTTTCTTCCTAGTTCACTGGCTGGCTCTGTCTGAAGGAGATGGACAGCTACGTTGTAAGCAGTCTGTCTGGGTGGGGCGCAATAAGTTTTATTGTTCAGGTGTGATAGCCAGGTGCAGAGGCTCCAGCATGGCTCTGGGGAGGACAGTGTTGGGCCCAGCCCTGCGGCAGAGGCAGAGCTAGTGCTATCTACCCACGGCATTAGGATTTCTCCTTTCCAGAAGTGTCAGCTCCCTTTCTCCCTGTCATCTGAGATCCTAGGGGTGATGCTCATCGACCTACCTATCTTCTGGACTTGGGAAGGGGGTGAACAGAGGCTCTGTGTTGGGAGTGAAGTAACCAATTTTGGGAGATGTTCAGAAGGCAGAGCCTCTGCTTATTTCTGTCACAGGCCCAGTATCTCTTTGAATCTTTTCCAGTTTTGAAAAATACAGGAAGCCGGGCGGTGGTGGCGCACGCCTTTAATCCCAGCACTCGGGAGGCAGAGGCAGGCGGATCTCTGTGAGTTCGAGACCAGTCTGGTCTACAAGAGCTAGTTCCAGGACAGGCTCCAAAACCACAGAGAAACCCTGTCTCGAAAAACCAAAAAAAAAAAAAAAAAAAAAAAAGAAAGAAAGAAAGAAAAATACAGGAAACTCTTCACCAAGAAGATGTAAAGCCAAAGCTTCTGTGATTGGTGAAGAAGGTGATTCCAGGGCAAAGAGATTCCCTAACAAGAAAAGGCCCTACTAGGCAATTAAAACAGACCCAAAGCCATATGTAAATCGAATTTGGGGGTAGGACTTGAGGAGGTGACTGGGGTTTGTATACTAATGGGTTATGACAGGAGTCGCTTGTGACAGGAGGGGAAATGGATTTTTTCTTTAATCTTTAAAAATAAAGTCTTGTTGTGGTTTGAGAGATGGCTCAGAAATTAAGGGTAGCTGAGAGGACCAGAGTTTAGTTTAGATTAGATTAGAACCCCACATCAGGCAGCTCATAACCACATGTAACTCCAGCTTCGGGGAATCCAACATCTTCTTCTAGCTTCTATACACACACACATATGTGCATGTGTATAGATGCACACACACGCACGTACACACACGTATGTGTAAACAAGTAACAAAATAAGCCTTGAAGTGTCAGGTATCCCAGGATAGTCTTGAACTTGAGAAGTTGAGGCTGAGAGTGAAGAGTTATCTTGAGCCTGAGAATTGGCAAGGCCTTTTGCTGAGAGTGGGAGAGTGGACCCTTGGGTTTAGAGATTTGAGCCAAGTGGGAGGCTGCAGGGAGATGCTAACCTGTCAGGACGGGCGGTTTCTTCGTGGGCTTTTGTCTTTCCTTACACTTTTGCCTTTTTGTTTAAGTAGTGGATATTAAGCCCATGCCCTCATGCATGCTATACACACTCTGTCATTGGGCTGTGCCACCTGCCAAACTTCTCAGTTAAAACCATTTCTGCATGTATATATGTCTAATGTATGTGTGCACTGCACATGTATGTATATACACGTGTAGACCAGAGGTTGACACTGCATGTTTTCTATTGGTTTTCATCTTCTTCACCTTTTTTTTTTTGAGACAGGATTCTCCGTAGCTTTGGAGCCTGTCCTGGAACTCCCTCTGTAGACCAGGCTGGCCTCAAACTCAAAGAGATCCACCTGTCTCTGCCTCCCAAGTGCTGGGATTAAAGGCGTGTGCCTCTACCATCCAGCCTTCATCTTACTTTTTGAGACAGGATCTTTGAATGAAGCGCTCACTAATAGACTGCACTGGAGGAACCCTGCGGATTACACGCATGCACCGCCATTCCTGGTTTGGGGTGTTGCGGACTTGAGCTCAGGTCTTCTGCCTACTAGACCATCTCCCTATCTGTAATTCTCCAATTCTTAGCTCCTTCTTTTGCTTTCCAGGATACTATGGGTAAAATGTACTCCTTGTTTTCTCCAAGGACATCCTGGGGAAATCCTCTTAACAGAACTTAAAGAGTTGATATAAAGAAAAAGATACACGAAAACAAAACAATATATATATATATATATATATATATATATGAAAGAATAAAGGACTATGTTACAAAATTGCCTTATAAACGTTCTTTAGGGCTGGAGAGATGGCTCAGAGGTTAAGAGCACTGACTGCTCTTCCAGAGGTCCTGAGTTCAATTCCCAGCAACCACAAGGTGGCTCACAACCATCTGTACTGAGATCTGGCACCCTCCTCTGGTGTGCGGATATACATCGAGGCAGAATGTTGTGTACATAATAAATGAATAAATCTTTAAAAAAAAAACAAAAAAAAGCATTCTTTAGCTAGTCCTGAGATTTTTCCCTGTTGCTATTGTGTGTGTGCGTGAGAGTGCGTGTTGGCAGTCATATCCACGCATGCCGCTCTGTGTGCCATGGAGTGTCTGTGGAAACCAGAGGACTTCTTTGGGGAGTCAGTTCTCTTCTCCCACCATTCCAGGGATGGAGCTCAAGTTGTCAGGCTTTTACGGCAAGTCTTTTACTGTTAAGCTATCTCACTGGCTCTTGAGTTTCTTGTTTTAAGATTTTGTCCCCGGAAGGATGGCACAGAAATGTAATTCCAGAATTCAGGAGGTAGAGGATTGCTCAACCTGGTCTATAATTCATAGTGAGTTCTAACTAGTTAGGATGTTTTAGCAAGTCCTGTCTCAACACACACACATACACACACACATACATATACACACATACAAACACATAAATGCACACACAATACATATACACACATACACACACAATACATATACACACATACACACACAATACATATACACACATAAACACACACATACACACACAATACATATACACACATACACACATAAACACACACACAATATATATACACACATACACACACAATACATATACACACATACACACATACACACACAATACATATACACACATACACACACAATACATATACACACATACACACATAAACACACACATACACGCACAATACATATACACACATAAACACACACATACACACAATACATATACACACATAAACACACACATACACACACAATACATATACACACATACACACATAAACACACACATACACACACAATTCTTATACACACATACACACATAATACATACACACACATACACACACACTCTATAAGGGAAGGGGCTGGAGATGGAGTTTGATTGATAGAGTACTTGCTTTGCATAAATGAAACTTGGAGTTTGATCTCAGCACTTCATAAAACTGGACGTGATGGCGCATGCCTACAGTTCCAATACCTGGGGTGGGGTGGGAGGGGTAGAGAGGCAGGAGGATCAGGATTCCAAGGCCAGCCCAGCCTGGGTTATGTGAAACTCTGTCCCCAAAATCAAAATAATTAAGTCTGTGTTTGGTTAAAAGGTCTGGGCAGCGTTCAGGGATAGTACTCGGCTGGTCTAGCTCATCCTCCAGTTCATGTGACTGTTTTCAGCCTTGTGTTTTATGGTTCTGGAAAGCTATAAGGAAAACCCCCAGCTCTATTGAATACAACCTCTGGAATCTCTAGGAGTTTTTCCTTCTCTCCTGGTAGAGTTAGCATAAGGGACACACCTTGTCCACAGCTGAGCTGTAGGACAACAGAGAGGGTGGACTAGACATAGCTAATCCCTTCCCATGCAGGGCTTTGGTCCCACCCACTTTGGAAACATTCTGTGATGAGTCACTCACATGAGATCCTTACACACGAGGGTCTTGTAAAAATCTACTTATTGTCCTTTAAAGCCTAATAACCACATAATAGTCTCACCAAGCGTTCACAGTATGCGTTGCTACACTTGTGGTATGAAAAAGGTCATATTTATTTACCAAGCGTAGTGGTAAAGTTTGTCTAGAGGGCATAGGTTCAGGAGTAGGTTGAGATCTTTTCCAGATCCTTTTTCACTTCTCATTTCCTTGCAGGATCTCACTCTAGCTCAGACTCGAAACTCGCTCTGTAGCCCAGGCTAGCTACCAACTCACATCCAGCCTCTTTCCTCAGTCTTCCTCGTGCGGGGACTACAGGGGTGATCTCTGGTATCTGGCTTGTGCTATTATCAAAGCATGATGGTTTAAACACTTAACAAAAATTTATGTACAGTTCAACCAAGTAATATTTTTTATTAAAAGTATTTATTTACTTTTTGGTGTTTTGAGACGGGGCCTTATAGCTTAGATTGGCCTCAAACTGATGTGTAGTTGATCCTGGCTCGGAACTTCTGATCTTCCTGCCTCCACTTCTCAGCTGCTGGGATTACAGGAGTGTACCACCACACCCAGCTGCCCTTAAACATTTATGTATTCTTTTCTTTTTTCGAAACAGAGTTTCTCTGTGTCCTGGCTGTCCTGGAATTCTCTCCATAGACCAGGCTGGCCTCAAACTCACAGAAATCCACCTGCCTCGGCCTCCCAAGTTCTGGGATTAAATGTGTGCACCACCACTGCCCCGCTTCCACGTTTGTTCTTCGATGATGACGCTGTGCGGTTTTCTTCTCCCATGAGAAATCCTCAGAAAGTCCTCTCTGGGGCCCAGCGCATCCTGACACGACCAAGTAAAGACCTTACCTTCTTGTAGGAGGTGTAGACAATTAGACTTGCTTCTTTTGTTTTGGTTTTCCTAGGTCTGCTAGGCACACGTTCCACCACTAGCTAGCCCCCAGCCTAGACTTGTAATTGTGCATTTTCCCCTACAGACTTTCATTGTGCTTATTGTGTGCTTGGTGTTGTATGGGTAGCAAGTTGATGCCTGTCTCATGTAGCTGGGTGCAGAGAGTATGAACGCAGACTTGAAGTCTAACCATGGGTAAGAAAGTCGGGATTTGAACCCCGGGCAGTCGGACTTTGGTCTGCATTCTATAAACATCAAGTCACAGTGATTATCTGCTGTGACAAAGTCGGGTGACAGGGCAATAAATGGAAGAACAGTGTGCCACAGTTTCTTGTTAAAGCCTCCCGGGCTTCGCTTCTTTCCTAGAGTTCCCGCTAATCCGTAGTCACCTGACTGCTTCTCGGACCCGGACTGGGAGTGGTCTTCTCGGACCCGGACTGGGAGTGGTCGGGAGCCAGCCTTCTGCAGCCTTCAGCTTTGCTGGAGCTGAGTCACAGTCTAACCTGGCCTGATAGTTGAGCCTGACTCACGACCTCTTCTGCCTGCTTCCTCCTCACTGTTCGCATCAACAACCCAAGCGAGTTGCTTTCCGTCAAGACTGAGAAGGAGACCTGCCTGGTCCCGCCCTGCACATTCAGGCGACAGGTGGCTCCTGAGTCGGTCCCCACCCCAGGTTTTATTTTCCCCTGGCCCTTCCACAATGGGCTGGGGCCCATTTAGATAGTCTCACAAGGCTTGTTATTCTAAGCCGGTTTGCCTCCTGTTTCCTCCAAGGCAGAAAGCAGGTACCTCTGGGAAAGAAAAAAAGAGAAACTCGGAGCTGTGCCGGCCATCGGGTGCTCGGCCTTACTTCTTCCTGACGGTTGAAGTCAAAAGGCCACTCCAGCTTCCCAGCTCCAGGAAGAAACCAGGCCTTTGCTCCTCACCTGCATCCACAACCTCCTCAAGTGAAAACCTGGGACTTCTATTACCCTTCAGCCTCTGTGGGCTGCATCTAAGTTGTTCGCTCTTTGAGGGTGGGTGTTGAACTTGCTCAGCTGGCTTAACTAGGGGACAAAAGCGCTAGTCTTTGTGCTCTTACACCTAAGACACCTAGGTTTTGTCAATCAAAGACGAGTTGCTTGTTTATTTATCAGCGTGCTAGAGATTGGCCCGTGACCTTGTGCGTGCGAAAGAAGACCTCCACTACGCTCGTCTCTTGCGTTGGGTTTACCCCACTGGTTTACGAGGGAAGAGGCACACTGAAAACTCCGCACCCCCGAAGCGTCATCTGGCAGAAAGGAATGCAACTTAGAAACCAGCTTACCCACCCTCATGCTGTACCTCCTTCCCCATAGTCTCCCCCCATTGGGTTTGGGGAGCTTATACTCTATTGAGTTTAGTCCTTAGGGAAAGAGAACAGTACAGGACATCCTTTTGGCCCCGAGGGAGGGTGACTGCCAGTGACGAGCTGGAGAGGGGACTTTATTTTATTTTTTTCTTTAAATTAGATGAAGTTTCACTATGTATTCCTGGTTCACTTGGAACTTGGTGTGTAGATCAGTCTGGCTACAGATTTGCATTAATCTTCCTATCTCTGCCTCTTGAGTACTGGGATCACAAGGGTCAGGGAGGGGCTTTTAATACTCGGGCCTAGGGCAAGGGTATCTATTGCCTAGGTCTGAGGCCAATGCTGGAATAAAACAATTCTTCTGCAGCCCTGCTTTGTACAGATAGCCTTTTCCAAGTAATGCCCTTGCATGGGTTCCTCCTATGGAAGCAGGGAGGAGGCCTGTCATGAGGTCGTGGGTCAGAGGTCAGTGCCACATGGACACGTTTCCAAACAATTCCGCAAACGATGCTCTTCTGAGCTGGTCAGACTTCTTATCAGCTCCCAGGCTCCTAGCAACTGCCAATGACCAATTCTCTGGGTAGGGACACTACCTGGTGGAAAATGGGCATTTCCAGCCCTTTTATGATCCAGCCAAAGTCCATGCATTGAACAGAGACAGGAAGAGGTGCTGTTGAATTGTGTCTGGGCTTGACAGGCTAATCACTCACCTTCAAATGAGGTTTTTCTCTCTGGATAGTAGACCGCAAAAGGAGCATCCTGAGAGACCCCACTGCCCATCCCCCAGTCCTCTCACAGACCTGTTTAGGGAACTGCTGGTGTTTTAGAAGGCAAGCAAGAGGCCCCTGCACACCCCGTGAGAGAGGCTGATGTTCCTAGATAGTCCACAGCTTCCTCAACAAAACAGGCCAGCAATCATCCCGTGCCTTTGTTTTATAGACTGTTTTATGACTAGAAATAACCTGCTTATCGTAAATCTCTTCTTGGGGGATTTATGGAGGTGTCGCCTGTTTTTTTTTTTTTTGCCTGGCATTTTTCACACATTTATTTAACTTCGTCCATTATTCGGGGAGAACATTTTGCATTCTAAGTCTTAATTACACAAGAAAAAAAAATATTACCCAACAAACACAGCCTTTACTGTATTAAGGGTCCCTTAATTTAGAAGGCAGGTTCCCCCTTGGTGGCTCTCCAGTGTTCTGAGCACACTTTCTCTATGAAACGAGGAAAAGACCGACACACTTGGCACCGTGGAGAGTTAAGGGTTCGCAGTGCCTTCTCTAAAGAACAAACATTTTTATTATTGCTCTGAGTATTACAAACTGCCTTCTTTGCAAGGGAGGAGCAAGGGTAAATTCTTAGTGTTTTCAGTTTGGTGTTTATTGTCTTACCTGCCTTTAGCCTCATGGAGTTGAGGGACCCATCAACCTCCCCTGGTTGTATGTGTGTGGGATGTAAATAACACGTAAACTGGTAGTTTTTAGCTATTTAAAGGATATGATTCGGTGTCATTAGTTGCTTTCCACAATGCTGTGTAATGGTCACTATTATTTCCAGAAGATTATTTTTATTACCATAAACAGAACTTCAGTTCTTATTAATAAGTAGTTAATCCCTGTATCTTCTGACATTTTGCTCCTCAGTTTACTTGCAAGTTGTGTGCATGCATTTGTGTGTGTGTTTGTGTGCATGCATTTGTGTGTGTGTTTGTGTGCATGCATTTGTGTATGTGTGTGTTTGTGTGCATGCATTTGTGTGTGTGTGTGTTTGTGTGCATGCATTTGTGTGTGTGTTTTTGATATATGTATGTGAATAATTTTTTGTGTCCCAGGCTGGCCTTGCATTTGCCATGTAGTTAAGGGATGACCTTGACTTGACCTGTCTCCACTTCTTGAGTATTGGGATTGCGGGATACAGCCCTGTGCTTATCAGACTTTTTATTTTTTTTAAGATTTATTTATTTATTTATTTATTTATTTATTTATTTATTATGTATACAACATTCCTTCTATGTATGCTTACATGCCAGAAGAGGGCACCAGATCTCATTATAGATGGCTGTGAGCCACCATGTGGTTGCTGGGAATTGAACTCAGGACCTCTGGAAGAGTAGACAGTGCTCTTAACCTCTGAGCCATCTCTCCAGCCCCTATCAGACTTTTTATACTGTGCTGTTGCAATGAAGATCTCACAATGCTAGTGATGCCAGGAATGTGGGGTGTCTGTTGAGGAAACCCTGCAGGTGACATGTGGGGCTGGCTCACAAGGGAACTGTGTGTCATAGGATGCAAGCCTGTTGGAGCAGGCTGACTGACTGACTAGAAGCTATGGGGCTGTAGGAGTTGATGTTGGCTCTGCCATGTTTTGTCTTGTTTTGGTTCAGTTGCCCTTTGCAGTCCTCCTGTTTCTTACATTTAGACCTGGTGCTATCGTATATTGGAAGTATAGCGTTCTTTTTGGTTTTACAGAAACTCCCAAGTAAGAGATTTCCTTGAGTCTCAGACGAAACATTTGGCTTTTGAACAGTGTTGGAATCTTAGGACAATTGGGACTCCTAAGACCAGGTTCAGTGTATTTGGCATAATGAAGTTTTTGAGGGCTGGGGTAGAATGTTATGATTGATATCTGAACTGTTCCCATGGTGGTCTGAAAGAAAATGGCCCCCAAAAGTAGTGGCACTATTAGAAGGTATGGCCTTGTTGCCATAGATGTGGCTTTGTTGGAGGAAATGTGTCACTGTGGGAGTGGGCTTTGAGGTCTCCTATGCTCAAGCTACTCCCAGTGTCACAGACCACTTCCTGTTGCCTGCTAATCAAGATGTAGCCAACACCATGTCTGCTTGAGCACTGCTTTGCTCCCTGCCATGATGATAATGGACTAAATCTCTGAAACTGTGAGCCCTCTCCTCAATTACTGTGGGCATGGTGTCTCTTTATAGCAATAGAAACCCTAACTAAGACAGTTTGAGCACGTCTTCCCAGGCTGACAAATCCGTACTGGGGGTCTGTGGAGCCTCAGGCAGTGGACATGGACACTGGGGCCAGGCCTTTGACGTTTATATCTGTTTCTAGTTCCAAGTGTTCTCTTTCTTGATCTGCCACAATTTGAACAACCATCGCCACACACTCCTGCTGCCACAGATTCTGTCATGCCTCCTCACCACGATGAACTGTGTCCCTCCGGAACCACAAGCCAAAATGAATCTTTCTTCCCTTAAGTAGTTTTTGTCAGATATTCAGTCACAGTGATGTAAGTGTTACTTAACATAGCCTGCCTCAGTTATTTTGTTACAGTGAAGGAAAAGCTGAGTAATCTGGAGCCCTGTGGATTGCGCTGGATCCTTGAATCCAATCCTGCTGACATCCCACACATCTATCTATCTATCTATCTATCTATCTATCTATCTATCTATCATCTATCTATCTATCTATCTATCTATCTATCTAATATCTATTCACTTATTAATGTTTGATACAGGAACTCACTCTGCAGACCTGGCTGGGACTAGTTGGCCTGGAACTTGCTATGTAAACCAGGTTGGCCTTCAGATCACAGAGATCTGACTTCTGGGATTGAAGGCAAGCACCACCACACCTTTATTTATTTATTTTATTTATTCACTTTTTTAGAAGTTATCCCCACACCTTTATTTCTGCGCTTAGCCAAAAGTTGGTACATGAACAGGCTTGTGTTGTGCCAGGTTGCAGTGGCAAATTCCAAACACAGTGGAGGGATTCCTTTGTTCAGGTGGATGCCAGCTGAAGGAACAAAGCAATTATCTGGAAGCAAGCCTAGAAGACGATCCATCATAAACAAGAAATTGGATGAGCACTAGCCACAGAAGTGTGTGGACATTTTGGGTTTTCAACCACGCTAGGGACAGTGGCTGCTGGAGTACTTGGGGACAGCCAGATGGCCAACACTTGGGTTTCCCACTGTATGATTTAAGCTGTATGAGGAATACATAAAATATGTAAAAATAGTCTGAGGCTAGTTAGTAATCTATTTTTACTCCGCACACGTCTGCACTCTTCGCTACAAGTAAATATAACTGCGGTCTTATGTTCCTTTAATTTGTTACTATTAGCCACCGTGGCAGGCACCAGACAATGGGTTCTGCATGCCCAGCCCTTGTGTGACTGGTGCAGGAGAAGGCTGAACGCAACGGACACTCCCGCCAAACAACAGAAACATACTATGGTATGTTGTTTATAGGAAAAACAAAAATCCAAGACTGAGGGTGTGTGGTAAGGAGGAGGAGGAGGTGCTTCGCGCTTCTCCCTGTTTAACCTGGCTTTGGTCAGAACAGAACAGAATGCTGGGAAACATGGAAAAAGAGAATCGGTGTCTGTGCTTAGCTGGTACGCCCAGCTTGGAGGTACTGAGTAAGCAATGGCATAGCTACTATTAGGAACCATTTCTTGAAGTGCCATGCATTTGAAAACAGGTTATTATTTATGCGTATGTATGTGTCTGTGATTGTAGTCACGTGTGTGGGTGCTTGCAGAGGCCAGAAGAAGGCAGCAGATGCCTGGAGCTGGAATTACAGGTGTTTGCTGTCCCACAAAAGGAACTATTACTGACCTTACAGACCAGAAGATCAATGCTCAGAGAAGCCGTACTTGTACCTGCGTATCCCACTAGTAAATGGCCCAGGCGGCTTCAAACACAGGTTCACACACGGCCCATTGGCATTGTTTCTCCAGGAAACCTAAGCAAACACAGGCAATTGCTGTCAAAATGGGAGAGAAGCTACGGTCACCTTTTGGGTCAGCCTGTGTGGCTGCAGTGGCCGCAGGACTGCTAGGGAGCCCCTGACCCGTCTTTACTGTTTTTGAACACCGTCCAAGCCCCACATACCCACGCAGGCGGACTTTGCTTTCGACGTCCTGGCATACTCAGAGAACCTCGGACGGGTTCAGCAAGGTAGAGCCACTTGCTTCCTGGGGTCTGATGGAGCTGGGATTCAGACTCCTGTCTTTTGGATGGAAAGCCAGATTTTTATGACCCTAAATGACTTCTCATATCCAGAGACGGTCTGAAGGAACATGGCAGGCTGTCCCGTGGGTGTTGCTATTCTCTTTGGAGGCAGGAGTCACAGTGGTTTCTTCAGCAGCAGAGAGGACCGAGGGTGGAGTGCCCTTTGCCCCTTGAGTTTGCACATGTCTGGAGAAGCAGGGCTAAGCAGCCGGGCACGGGACTGCAGGCCCTCAGCAGACAATTGAGGAAGGAACGCTGCCCTCAGCACTGCCACTCTCTGGCCTGGAACATTTGGCCTGGCAATAGTTAGCCGCAATGTTTTTTCTAGTGCATACAGCCACTCAGGGACATCAGGGACTTTGCTGTTAGAGCATGCTCTTGTAACAGTGCATTTTAAGTTATGTGAGCATGTGCTGTCCTTCCCAAAGGTTTTGAGCCCTGGAATCCTATCTATTCCTCTCTGCTGTTTAACTGGGTTATTGGAGATGGCATGGCTAAGCTCAGATGTGGGAGGCAGGGCTGCTGCTACCATTATAAAGAAGAGGCGCAGGCTTTGAGTATGCTCCTGTGAGCTCTGTCTCTCCTCCTGCTCCCACCTCTTCCTTTTTTTCTTGAGAGACAGGGTTTCACTGTGTAGCCCTGGCTGTCCTGGAACTCATTTTGTAGACCAGGCTGGCCTCGAACTCAAAGAGATTTGCCTGCCTCTGCCTCCTGAGTGCTGGAATGAAAGACGTGCGCCACCACTGCGCACATCTTTAATCCCAGCCTTCTCTCTTCTTTTTTGACACAGGGTCTCGCTTCTCTCTCAGATAGTCCTCAGGCCTGCAATCCTCCTACCTCAGCCTCCTGAGTACAGCCAGAGGAACTCACAAAGCAAATTCTGACAGCCAGAAAGCCCCTGCTCTGGGGCAGACACAAGGCCACTTGGTGACACTGAGAGAAAGATGTTTGTCAGACACTGAGAGAACGCAAAGGACAATTCTCATTGCTTGTCTCTGGAGCTTCATAGATGAACCAAACCATAGGAAACATGGCCTATTCCAAAGTCCCCCTTTTTTCCTTCTTCCCTCCCTCCCTCCCTTCCTCCCTCCCCCCCCTTTTTTTTTTGGTGCAGGGGCCTCAATCTGTAACCAGGCTGCCCCAGATCTTGCTGTGAATTTTAGACCAGCCTTGAACTTGAAATGATGCTTCTCTCTCCACCTTCTGGGTTCTGGGGTTACAGCCATGTGTTTCTTACCATTCATATAGAGGAAAATATTCCTGCCGGGCTCCAGTGGAGACTCCCACACCCATGGCCACAGTGATGGTCCAAACCAAACCAAAACAAAAAAATCTTAAATGTAGAAAAGGAACCTGTGTGGAGGGTAAGGGTTGGGGAATTGGGCGGGGATGATAAGAGAGGGCAAGGGAAAAGAGTAAACAAAATGGGCTACACACACATATGAAATTGTCAAAGAATAAATTCAGTCAATTAAACATATTCCAGAAAGAACATCCAAATGGGGGTTGTTAACTGTGGGCAATTTAATTTTTTTGTATACTCAAATGCATTAAAAAAAAAAAGAGGGAGAAAAAGAGAGAGATTGACGAAGATCTTGCTCAGGTAAGAAACAATTGTCTAACAATCTGATCCCATATTTCTGTCTGTGTTTCCGTCTTCTGGCAGTGTGTTTCCGTCAAGCCCTCAGGAGACAGCTCGAAGGAGGTTTTGGAACCTTGTCGAGGATACACCCTGGGAGCGGCTAATGCGGAAGTGGCGTTGTGTCTTCCCGGGTCAGATTTCATCTTTCTTCTGGGGCAGTGGAAGCTTGGCATGAGTGAAGGACATCTTCATCCAGAGGGAAATCTGAGGAGATGCAGCATCCGGGTAGGCTGCTGAGCATGGGAGCCCTTTGGTTTTGTGGTTTGATTACCCGCCCCGCTTCCTCTGTAGCCCTGAAATGATTTGGGGATTGAATAGAGAGCACATGACCTGTAGATCAGGTCTCTCCGGCCTCTGGGAGCTGGGCTTCCCTCAGTTGACTCACGTCTCTGTAGCTGGAGACAACTGGAAACTGCTCCCCGAGGCATGATTGGTCCACACACGCCTTCCTTTGGGGCCAAGGCAGGGTTCTCATCCATGAGAGCTGTATACAGTAAGAAGTGTATGGTTGATGCTGGGCATATTTCTCATATCTGGAAGTCTTGGGGTTCCTACAGGGGCCCCCTGCTGGCATGGGGCTTTTGAACAAAGGTAGGCTTGTGAATCAAAGGTGAATAGGGAAGGAATTAGTTGCTGAAGTAAGGGGGCTTGCTTTCACAGTGTTCCCATCTGCTTCTCACTTAGTTGGTTAGACACTAAAAAGACAAGAGCGGAGGGAAGGAAGGAGTGATGGGGGGAAGGAGGAGTGATGGGAGGAAGGAGGAGAGATGGGAGGAAGGAGGAGAGATGGGAGGAAGGAGGAGTGATGGGAGGAAGGAGGAGTGATGGGAGGAAGGAGGAGAGATGGGGAGGAAGGAGTGATGGGAGGAAGGAGGAGTGATGCGGAGGAAGGAGGAGTGATGGGAGGAAGGAGAAGAGATGGGAGGAAGGAGGAGAGATGGGAGGAAGGAGGAGTGATGGGAGGAAGGAGGAGTGATGGGAGGAAGGAGGAGTGATGGGAGGAAGGAGGAGAGATGGGAGGAAGGAGGAGTGATGGGAGGAAGGAGGAGAGATGGGAGGAAGGAGGAGAGATGGGAGGAAGGAGGAGTGATGGGAGGAAGGAGGAGTGATGGGAGGAAGGAGGAGTGATGGGAGGAAGGAGGAGTGATGGGAGGAGGGAGGAGTGATGGGAGGAAGGAGGAGTGATGGAAGGAAGGAGGAGTGATGGGAGGAAAGAGGAGTGATGGGAGGAAGGAGGAGTGATGGGGAGGAAGGAGGAGTGATGGGGAGGAAGGAGTGATGGGAGGAAGGAGGAGTGATGGGAGGAAGGAGGAGTGATGGGAGGAAGGAGGAGTAATGGGGAGGAAGGAGGAGTGATGGGAGGAAGGAGGAGAGATGGGAGGAAGGAGGAGTGATGGGAGGAAGGAGGAGTGATGGGGAGGAAGGAGTGATGGGAGGAAGGAGGAGTGATGGGGAGGAAGGAGGAGTGATGGGAGGAAGGAGTGATGGGGAGGAAGGAGTGATGGGAGGAAGGAAGAGTGATGGGAGGAAGGAGGAGTGATGGGAGGAAGGAGGAGTGATGGGGAGGAAGGGGGAGTGATGGGGAGGAAGGAGGAGTGATGGGGAGGAAGGAGGAGTGATGGGAGGAAGGAGGAGTAATGGGGAGGAAGGAGGAGTGATGGGAGGAAGGAGGAGTGATGGGAGGAAGGAGGAGTGATGGGGAGGAAGGAGTGATGGGAGGAAGGAGGAGTGATGGGGAGGAAGGAGTGATGGGAGGAAGGAGGAGTGATGGGAGGAAGGAGGAGTGACAGGAAGGAGAGGCAGGGCAGTGAAGAAGATCTTTGGTCTGAACAGAGCCTCCGAAGATGGCATAGATTCTTCATTTCTCATTTGGGGTCAGCTTTGCTAGAGTGAGACTCACCCGTGCCTGATCATGAAGGTGCTCCAGTTGTAAGCATTCTGGAATCCAGCTGATGGAAACATTTCATTTCTTCTAGGGTTAAACAAACGTTGGAGTTGGAGAGATTGCTCAGAGGTTGAGAGCATATACTTGCAGCTCTTGCAGAAGAGCTGAGTTTAGTTCCTAGCACCCGTGTGAGACCACTCCCAACTGCCCATGACTCCAGCCACAGGGAGATCTGACACCTCTAACCTCCAAGGGCACCTGCACCCATTTGCACACACCCCTGTCTCCCACATACACACACAGTTAAAAAAAAAAAAAAAGAGGGGCAGCATTTTGGAGCTAGCTCCTGCAGCCTGCAAGAGGTCACTTGTGAAATCTTCAAAGAGCTTGTGAATCATTATGTTTGTAGCTGGTAATTGGCCACGATGAAAGTATTTACACCACAGTCATTGGCAAACAGTACAAATTAGGGCTTACCCCTGCTGTTCCCCAGCTAATAAGCATTTATCTGAATGTGCGTGGACTCAGAATACCCTTGACCTCAGTTTGGGGTTCACTATGGCTTTCTGAGAAGAATAAGGATGGCAGTGTCCACTTTGGGCCTCCTTTCTGTGTTATTATGCGGGGGATCTGGCAAGTGCTGAGGAAGTGGTTTTGGTCCAGAATGCCTTTAAAAAAAAAAAAAGATTTGTCTATTATGTACACATGTTCTGTCCGCATGTATGCCTGTATACCAGAAGAGGGCAGCAGATCTAATTACAGATGGTTGTGAGCCACCATGTGGTTGCTGGGAATTGAACTCAGGACCTCTGGAAGAGCAGCCAATGCTCTTTACCACCAAGCGGGTAGAATGAATCGAAAAATAGGTCACCTTGCTTTTTGTTCTCCCCACTTTTCTTCTCTTTCTGCCTAAACCAGAGAGGGTGGGGCTGACGAGAACTCAATGGCCTGCACCTGGTTCCCCTAGTACCCCATAGCAGCTGCCATAAAGCCAAGCACCTGGTAGCTCTCACAGCACAGTTCTCCTAGCTGTCAGCAGAGGGCACTCTAGGACCAGTGATGGGTCAGTCCCAGCTCCGGGTGGCACACACGTGGAAAGAAAACCAACCAAACTAAAATCTGAATTTGAATGAATTAGGAAGAGACCAAACTGATCTGGTCATGTTTAGATAAGGCATCAACTAAAAAAATATCCCAGCACTTGTGATCAAAGTGCAGTATTTGACAATTTACAAACACTCTTTAAATCCTCACAACCCCCTTCCGGGTGTAAACATCACTGGGCAGCAGAAAGGTACCGGTTTGAGCTCGGGAGGGAGAGGGTTTGTGCTTCAATCCTGGTCCTGCTACTGATTTCGGACAGAACACAAAAGGTCCAGACTGCTTTGGGGGAGACTATTGGGGTGTGACACGGTGAGGGGGTGCTCACACTGCTCTGCAGGTTATGGGCACTCAGCAGCTATGAATAGTTACTCATTTCAGTTACTGCGGGCACCTGAGCTGGGGGGGGGGGCGGGGGAAACGATGCCCCAGGCCGTGTAATTAGTAAGGGGAAAGCTGGGACTGACGCCCCACCTCCTCTCCCACGGAGAGTCCTTGCCTCCGCCCACCAGCTGTCTCCCTGCTGTCTCCGGCAGAGCTTCCAGCTGTGCTGAGGCTTCTGTCCCTCCTGGGGAGCACTTGAAGACTCCTCTATCTGCCACCCTGTTTATGTCATTAATTTGCTTTAGTAAGTTAATTTTCTAAAAATGTTTACAGTTAATTTCAGTCAGGGGCTAGCCAACTCCCCGCCATCTAAGTCAGAGTGCCCCAAACGAGGTACATTCACTGCTCTGCGCAGTGTGAGCCTGGTGTCACAAACTCAGATGGCTTCAGGGCCAGCAGCGGTGTAGGTTAAGGGCAGCAGGAAATCTAGACCTTTAGGCAAGAAGTCACCAAACAAGTCTAGCCTTGTTAGCTGTTCTGATTGCCTGCCTGCCTTCCTTCCTCCTTCCCTCTCTCTCTTTTTCTTTCTTATGGTTTTAGATGTATGTATGTACGTGTTCATGTGGGCACACATGTATGTATAGCTAAAGGGCATGTGTGTGTGTGTGTAGGTCAGAGGTCAACTTTGCATGTTGCACCTCATAGGCACTTTGCTTTTTGAGACAAAGTCTTTTACTGGCCTGGGACTTGTAGACTCGACTAGGCTGACTGGCCAGTAGGTCTCAGAAATCCTCCTCCCTCCATATCCCCAGCTCTAGAATTATGGGTGCCCACGACCACACACTTGACTCTTTTTTTTTTTTTAATATGGGTTCTGGGTATTGAACTGGGTCGTCATGCTTGTGCCACAAGCAACTTCACTGAACCATCTCCATCTCCCCAGCACCCTGGAACTCCCTCTGCAGACCAGGCTGGCCTCGAACTCACAGAGATCCGCCTGCCTCTGCCTCCCGAGTGCTGGACTAAAGTACCATGGCCTTCTGAGAAGAAGGAGCTGACAGTGTCCACTTTGGGCCTCCTCTCTGGGATGTTGTGAGGGGGGAATCTAGCAAGTGCTGATCCCTGGCGAATTCTGTATTATTTTTATGTGAAATATTTAAACTGATAAACCTTTTTTAAATTTTATGAAAAAGACCATGGAGAGCAAAATAAATTATATTAGGATGTATTCATAGTGTGGCTATCAGTCACTGTGTGAGTCTTGGGGAGGGAAAGGGGGGAGAGTTCCTGGCGCTCTGTCCCTGTTTCTAGGGACAGTAAAAGTTTCTTACTTCACTATTGGAGATTTTTATCAAAGCTAGTGAGTTTTGTCCATCTGACTGTTTTCTCCTTTAGCAAAGTTAAGGAGCGGTCTGCTCTTTCTGAAGGAATCAGTGCCTGTCTAGGCAGGGTTGGGGGTTTATGAATGAAGAATTAGAACACTTAGACTCTGTTAAGACAATGGAGTGACTCCAGGCAACTTCAGACATCCCTATCCGCTCTCCCCACCCCCGACATACACGGCACAGCCTGGCGCTCTCTATTTTAGGGGCAGTGATGTTCTGCCCCCTGCAGAAACCTGCCTGGAGAAGGGGTCCTGAGTCCTGGGCTAGGAGCCTTCTTGTTGGCCTGTGTTAGCTCTCCCTTTACTTCCAGTTTTGAATTAGTAGTTCATGCTTGCTTATTCTTTGATACTCAAGAAGCGTAAAGCCAGTCGTGTAGTCCCTGGAGTGTGCCAATGCACATATCCAAAGTGTGACCTTTGGGTGTTTTAAGATACAAATGCCAAGATGGGCATTGGTGTAAGGAAGAACTGTGGAGCATGCTTGGGAGGGCTAGAGAGAAGGGGAGCAGGGGTGGGTGGCAACAGTGTGAGCCTAGCATTTTATCAAAAGAGAAGAAGGAAAGAGGCCCGAATTAGAAGAGCCTCAGACCATTGCAAGACTCCAGGAACGTGTTGGCCTCAGGTTCCCAAGGCTTGTCTGGGAGACAAAAAAAAGAAAAAAAAAAAAAACCACCCCGCAGTGCAAAAGCTACAGGGATGCCATAGGTCTCAGCCAAGGCTTCTGCCTGCTTCTCATTTGTTTGCAGAGGCCCTAAGTTGAGTTCCCAAGAAAGAATAAATATAAATATTTAGGGCTGACAAAATGGCTTAGCAGACAAAGGTGCATTCCACAGAGCCTGATCAGCTGAATTGGATTCCTGTGGCCCAGTTATGGTAGAAAGAGATACCTGACTCCCACATATTGTCCTCTGACTACCAGAGGCACATTGAGGTACACGTGTGTTCACATCCACACACAATTAAATGTGATTAGTTAAAAACAAAAGGCTACATTTCCAGAAAGGACCAGGAAACCCCTGAAAACCCTCTGCAGTGGCTAGGATGGTCCTATGGTGTCCTTGCAGCCAATCAGCTGGAAGCAGAAATCAGATGAAGGCTTTGAGGAGGATTTGGTTTTGGTGGTAAGAAAATCAGAAGCTTCAGCCTCCTCTTTCTGCCTTAAATAGCTGCAGCCGGGGAGTCCTTCTGTGACCCTGGACAGTAGGCTGGTTCTTGACAACACTTCAGAACGCAGTATGGGTATGGTATCTATGCTTATTCTACGTCACTTGTTGCATGAGTGGAAATAAAGCCATGTCTGTATTCTGTGTGAGAAAACTAAACTGTACCTTGTTGAAGCCTCTACTAGCTGACTCATGCTGCCGCAGCCTCAAAGCCAAAACATCAGGAGAACTTTAGTGATGTGACGGAGTCCAGATGTCCACGGTGCCATCTGGTTCCTGCTTGCAGTAGCATCTAAGACTGGCCCCTAGCTGCAGCCTTTGTCTTTTCTTTTCCCTCCCTCCCTCCCTCCTTTCTTTCTTTCTTTCTTTCTTTCTTTCTTTCTTTCTTTCCCTAGCTGAAGTTGGGTTTTCTGTTGCCTGAAATGGAAAGACTCAAGGTACTTCTGATTCTCCTATCAGGTGTTGTGTAATTTTGGTCAATGTTGAACACATATACAATAATGGTCTTTGTGCTGGCTATGTTTGTGCCAACATACATCAGAGTCATCAGAGAGGAAGGAGCTTATTGAGAAAATACCTCCACAAGACCAGGCTGTAGACAAGCCTGTAAGACATTTTCTTAATTAGTGATTGATGGGGGAGGGTCCAGCCCATTGTGGGTGGTAGCATCCCTGGGCTGGTGGTCCTGGGTTCTATAAGAAAGCAGGCTGAGCAAGTCATGGGGAGCCAGGCCAGGTTCCTGCCCTGCTTGAGTCCCTGTCCTGACTCCCTTTGCTAATGAATTGTGATGTGGAAGTGTAAACCAAATGAACCCCTTTCCTCCTCAGGTTGCTTTTGGTCATGGTGTTTCATCACAGCAATAGTGACCCTAACTAGGATTGTATTGCAAAGTTATGACAGGACAGAAAAATTCCTATCTAGTAGATTGTCCAACCTTTGCAAATATTTTAGATCTATTTGTTTTATGTGCAGTCCTGTACTGTATAAGTTTGCAACCTGGGACGCTATTGTGGAGTCTAGGCCTGTAGTTGGCACATCCAGGCTTGTGTGACTACGCTCTGTGATGTTCACAGAGCTGAAAACACCTAGTGGTACCTTTCTCAGGATGTATCGCCACCAGAAGCAATTCATATTAACACATGTCCAAGTAGACTGATTCTGTTTTCGCCCCTTAGTCCCTCCTTTAATTTTTATGGTCCAGAAAAATAAGGACAATTATGGCCTCGAATGTTGTTCAGTGATAAAGTATATGAGGCCCTAGATTAAGTCCCCAGTACCACAAAACAAATTATCAAATGTTATGAGTAAATTAAAGCAAAGAAGAAAAGAAGAGAAAAAAAAGAAAAAAAGAAGGCTTGGGCTGAACTGTAATAAAAGGCTAGTATGTTTGTACGGTTCCTGTTCAGAAACCAGGTATCTGGTAGCCTTCCTTAGGATGCTGGTTTGATTTGTGTGGTCTGCCCCAACACTACCGGAGCATACCAGTTCGATGAGTATCATGACTCAGTTTCCTCTTCCAAGCCATCCAGTGCTAGATTTCTGGAACCTCCCATTCTCCAGCCATCCTGCCCTGGGATGCTGCATGGCCCGTGCTAGTTAACCCGTGTCTGGAGCCAATCTGATTGTTCTACCAGCTTACCCTCAGGTCCACAGGCCACAACCCTCTTGTACTTACTGGTCCCCCAGGTTTTCATGAAACACTTCGGAGAATGGACCATTTAGTCCAATCACGGCACCGAGCAGCATTAATAGGCAATTGCCACAGGGAGATAATACAGGAAGAAAAATGGCTAAAAATATACAGTGAATCACAGAAAATTACATCTCTTAAAACCTACAGTGTATTCCTATTGCCATAGCAACCTCTGGCTAGTAAAGGCAGAACTGATTTATCACAGGCTTTCCCCAGCCCTCCATCCTGCCGGAAGCTCTTTCAGCCTGTGGTGCGAGTCCCCAGGAAGGTGATAGCACCATCCCAAACGTGGTGCCTGCCTTCTTGGTGCCTTTCGTGGCATTTCTGAGGCAAGGCACAGTGGTTCCTTCCGTACAGCCAGGCCGTCTTCCAGACCCCTTCTTGAGATGAAGTTGACTATTTCTAATCTCTGACAGAGCATCTGTGTTCTCTCATATGGAAGCACACTGATTTCCCAGGGTCAGCTGCAGAATAGGGATGTGAGGAGCTGCCCATGCAGACCAGGATGAAGGAACGAAGAGGAGGGGAGCTTTCTCAGCCTCCCTCACTTCCTGACTCCTCTCCTTTCTTCCCAGTGTGTTTCAGTGACCTGGAAATGGGGATGTGTTTTAGCACTGGAGATGAGACTGGTTTCTGGGAAGACGACAGCAACATAGTTAAGCGTTCTATTCTCTCACTGTGGTGCTAAATTCACTGGCGTGTGTGTTTTCTCCCTTCCTTCCTTCCTTCCTTCCTTCCTTCCTTCCTTCCTTCCCTTTTTTAGATAGGGGCTTGCTATGTAGGTTAGTCTGGACTTGAATTCATGATCCTCCTGCCTCAGCCTGCAGAGTGCCAGGATAACAAGTACATGACATAAATGAGATACTTGAATATATTTAAACTTTCAAAATTGGAGTATATTCTGGATATCCTGGGCCAGAGTTCTGGAACATCCTCCCTCCAAATAGCCCTGCCTGGACATGTTCCAACGACAAGGAGGCAGAGTCAAAGAATTCCCACTGGCCATATGTACACATGTGTGCACACAAGCACTTGTGAACACACACACAATGAAATGAAAATAAAATCTTAAAGAAATGCCAGTGGAAGTTAAAGTGAACAGAGGTTTGATGAGAAATGGCACAGTTACACAGTCTCGTGGGGTCTCCTCACAAAAATATTTACTGAATTTTGGAGAAAAAAAATAGTGCTTTTATAGTTGAGAAGTCTTTCAGACACTGTTTGAACTGAACGATCCAGCACATCTCAAGGGACAAATGGGACACACTGGCATTGTGTGTCTTCTCGTGTGTGCACTAGGGACACAATGTCACGCGTCTGGGTCATTTCTGCCGCTAGTGTGTAGCCCAGATCTCCTTGTCAGGGAATAACAAACTCTAAAAGAGGGGCAGTCTCTATATAAGTGACTTTCATCCCTCCAGGATGCCAGCGACATGAGAGGAGCTGAAGAGACCCAGAGGCCATGGCGACATGTGATCTGAGATTGATTCCGGATCAATTTTCTCCCCTCTTCTTTAGCTATAAAGAGTGTTATCAGGAAAAACTGGTGAAATTTTAAAATAGCATCTAGCTCACACAACACTATTAGGTCAATATTAATTTCATGAGTTGGAGGATATTATGGGGTGGTGAAAAAGAATGGTCATGATTTGAGGAAATACACACTCTCGTGCTTAGGGATAAGGGCTAATCTTGTCTGTATCCTTCTCAAAAGTGGTTCAGTAGGGGAAAAAGGAAACAGAGAAGGAAATGATAAGCAAATGGGCTGATGAATATTCAGGAATTCTTTGTACTTTTGGCATTTTTCTGTGAGGAGTACTTTGTGCTTTTCTGTAAGCCTGAATTTATTTCCAAGTAAAAAAGTTCCCATCTGCAGACTTGAGTTCTGTTGAGTGAATTTTCTTCCTACTCTTTCTGTCCATCATTCTGATGCTGTACTCAGGCACTTAAAGCTTCCTTCACCAAGGAAAACTCTATCTGCACAGGGGAGTGTGAGGGCTGTGCACGTGTGTGTACATGTGTGTATGTGTATGCGCACTTGCGTGTGTGTGTGCACACATGTGTAGATGCTACTGAGTCAGCATCACAAAAGGTTAAATGTAAAGCTGGAATAAAGTCAGTTGTTGCAAAGCCAAATCAGAGTAGGAAACGAAATCAAAGGACCCACAGTGAGCCCTTTCGGGTGTCACAGGTGAGAGAGGATACAAACGGCTTTGGTGGGTGTGTCCACCCAGCTCTAGCAGACAGTTGGTAAAGTATAAGAAATGGAAGGAGTCTTCTCTTCCCTCCCCTTCCTTTCTCTCCCTACCCTTCCCCTCCCCTCCCTTCTACACTCTTCCTGTCCTTCCTTTCCTTTCCTTTCCTTTCCCTTCCCTTCTTCCCTCCCCTCCCCTCTCCTCCCCTCCTCTCCCCTCCCCTTCCTTCCCCTCCCTATCCTTCCCCTCCCCTCCCTTCTACACTCTTCCTGTCCTTCCTTTCCTTTCCTTTCCCTTCCCTTCTTCCCTTCCCTTCCCTTCCTTTTCCTTTCCTTTCCTTTCTTTTCCATTCTCTTCCTTCCCTCATTTCCTCTTGCCAGGACTCTTGTCAAACAGTCTGGTATCTCACAGAAGGGCTATTTCTATCAGGGATTGCTCTTTCTCCACAGGAGCGGTTCTTTCTCCTTCTGAGGCCATAGAATTGAAACTGAGTGTGTAGGACCTGCTAACATCAGACTCTGAAGGTGGCAAGGTGGGGAAGGGTTGTGAAAGGGGGATGATGTGAGGTCCAGAGTGCTACCCCACTAGACACTTTGTAAAACCTGGAAGACAAGCTCCTAAGCGCACTGATGTCACAGAAAGGTCATGGCATGAAAAGGTTCCAGAGAAAGGTTTGCTGTGCGCAACCTTGAATTTCTCAGCCCTCTTTGCTCTGCCAGCCGGTTGCTGGTAATTCTCAGTATTGTGCGCTGTGGCGGAGCAGAAAGGGCTTCTGCTGTTTATAAATGGTCCTGATTGAACGAAACACATCTTGATTCCTTTCCAATGGTCCAGGGACAATAATAAGAAAAGACGAGGGATGGTCAAGGCGGAGCCCTTCTCGGCTGGAAGTGAGCCTCTATTCAGCTGCAGATTTTAGAACGCTGGCTTGTGCTTACAGCAAGGCCTTGGGAGGGGGGAAATGAGTCAGTTTCAGGACTGCAAAGATATTTGTCTCAGTCCGCCAACACCGGCCAGATATGAATCGTGTAAATCAGGGAGGCACGGGGCTTCAGGTGAGGCCATGGGGAAAAAAATCAAACATTAAAGAGCTGGTCAGCCTCTAACTGATCCAATTAGGGTGAAAATAGAGACACGAACATGAGCCCCTTTAACAGGGACCACAGTCTATCTCCGTGGGGAAAGCGGATCCCACGGCTGGGTCTAAGACTGTGCACGGGTTATTGAGAATATGAATCCTTGCTCATTGTGAGGCCCATTTACACACAGACCTCTCAAGAAACAAAACGAAAACAACTTGTTTCAGAGATACCGTGTAGAATAGTATCTTTTAGGAATCAAGGGGGATTCAGGCCCTATATGACTAGTTATTAATTATGCTTCATTCAGTGCCTAGATTACCTGGTTAGCTCTCAGATGGGAGTAGGGACCAGCAAGAAACTATTCATTGTTACCGGAGAAGGGGCGAAGTTGTTGGTTACACCCTGGTTTAAGCGTCTCTTCTGCACGGCCACACCCATACTCAGGATTTGGTATTCTGCGGTGTCAAGGTGTTCTGTGCATCCTGATTACAGAGAAACCCATAATCCTTCTGTTCACAGCGTATTTATGATAATGGCTAAAAGACAGCTTTGGGTTTGATGACCTCTCCTCCCGTCAAGAGGAGTCAAGGGCTCTTTCTTTACGGACTGACAAATCCGGTGTAACTTCTAAAGCGGCAGTTTTACTTCTGTTCTGGAGGCACGCTGCTGACACACCCTAGACTTTCCTGTGGCGAGGTGTGAGGCTAACTGCAGGGAAGGAGTCACGCGGCTGGATGAGTGCAAGGGACCAGGTGTGCCAGTGAAACGTTTCAATACTTCTCCATAGCACTTCCAGGTGAATGGCCTTGAGCAGTGGCACGGGGGACAGAAAAGCCACCCAACACAGTCCTGTCAAATGCTGGATTTAATTTGGCTTGCATAGCAGGTCTTTTACCCATTGACCATCTTCTTGGCCATTCACTCCACTTTTAAAAGATTCCACGGAATGCCTTAACATCTTTAATATTTGTAAACAATCTAGTTTGCCCAACGATAGGAGACTGGGTAAATAATTTATGATAAATCCACTCAGTAAAAAAAAAAACAAAACACAACAAAATAAAACCTTGGAATTTATTAAAAATTAATGGTCTATTAGGGCTGGAGTGGGGGCTCTAAGGGTGAGTGCCCTGGCTGTGCTTCCAGAATTCAGATCCCATCCTCAGCACTCGCAGGGAGTCTCACGGTTATCTGTAATGCCAGTTCTAGGGGGCACTGCATACCTGCGGTACACAGATACACAGGCAGGCAAAATACCCATGCGCACAAAATACTAAAATAAAAATAAAATGAATGCCATAGAAAGATGTTCATTGGTGGCAAGAGATGTCCCCTGGATATCATGCAGCGGTATGAACCTATTAAAAACCTTAAAGGCCTGGAGAGGCATGTGAGGACTTGCAACACAGGAGAGTAAAATAGGGGAAGTTTGTATGTTTTTATTTGCATTCCCTGAGACAAGCAGGATGGGTTTTATAACATGATTGAACAGAGAAGTATCACCTAGGGTTAGAAGTAGCGACAGGATGGAGGAAGCCTGTCTCTTAAGCGCCAAGAGGAAGTGGAACTAGGCTGACTTGGTGGGACTCAGATGCAAACCCCTGTGGTCTCTTAATCTACACACTCAGGATTTGCCTTCTTGGTTTTTTTGTTTGTTTGTTTGTTTTTAGACAAGGTCTCAGTATGTAGCCCTTGCTGGCCAGAACTCACTGTGTAGACCAGGCTGTCCTGGAACTTACAGAGATCTGCCTGAGTCAACCTCCTGAGTGCTGGGATCAAAGGCGTGTGCCACCACCATACTCAGCCTTCAGGACCCTGAACTCAAATGCTCCAGGTAACCAGCCTGTAATATGATCTCTGTTAATAGTAGGTGGTGTCTGGTTTCTTGTAGACTCCTGGGTAAAATAGCAATCAGAGCTGTGGTGACTGAGGGAGAGGCCTTATGAGAACTTGCCAGAGTTACAGTCATTAAACACACTCTTGCTTGAATAAGCCAAGCAATGGGGCTCTGCTCTCATGATTACTTAGTTCTTTTCCTCAGCAAAAGCAGGGCTCCTGGGGCTGGAGAAACAGCAGGAGCACCTGTCGCTCCTGCAAAGAACTCTGGTTTGAATCTCACACCCATGCGGCCTTTCACAACTGCCTGTAACTCCAATTCCAGGGTATCTAACACCTTATTCTGGCTTCTGTGGGCACCAGGAATGCATATGGCATACAGACATACGTGCAGGCAAAATGCACCTCCAAGCATGCTTGAGGCAGAAACAGGAGGATCCGGAGTTCATGGCCAGCCTCAGCTCCATTGTGAATTTGAGGACAATCTGGGCTATGTGAGACCCTGTCTTTCGGGGGGAAGAAAAAGGAAAATATTGATTCAACCACAGAATAACAAACAAATGTCTGGTTACTCTCTGGGGCATTTTGTCTAGCTTCTAATTCCTCTATCCTGTCAGAAAATATTATAGTAACATCTATGCAGAGTGGTCATTGTAAGTTATGGTACATCCACTCAGGAAAACTAACAAACACTCTTGAATTTATTGAAACTGATGCTATAGAAGGTACAGGCCTACAATCCCAACATGCAAGAAAGTAAGGCAGGAGAAGAGCTCTAGGCCAACCAGGCTACAGAGTGAGGAACCCCCCCCCCCAAAAAAAAAACAAACAACTAAACCAAACCAGACAAAATACCAGGGGGCTGGTAAGGACACTCACCTCCATTTTGTCTCTGGGACCTTCATAGTGGAAAGAGAGAACCGACTTCCACAAGGTGTTCTTTATCCACTACACATGAACTCCCAACAAATAAATAAATTAATATTAATGCTGTAGAAAGATGTCTATGAATACCAAGTGATATTCCCCATATACACTATGAAACGATGGGCCCCTATTTAAAAACCGTAGGTACAGAGTGCACAGATATCTGGGTTTACAGGCGGAGACATGATTGACTACCTTTTTTCTGCTAGCGGAAATCTTGCTTTCAAGCCAGGTGCAGTGGTGCACACCTTTAGTCCCAGCACTTGAAGGCAGAGGTAGGTAGATCTCTGTAAGTTCAAGACTAGCCTGGTCTACGTAGAGAGTTCTAGGACAGCCAGAGCTATACAGTGACTTCATCCTCCATCCAAGGAAAGAAGAAAGAAAGCCTGGATTTCTTTGGGGAACCTCATTCTATACATGTGGTTGGAGACTCCAGACAGTGAGCCTGATGTATTCCATTCTCCTGGCCTTAAGGGAAAGGGCCACAGACTTGGCTAAGTCAAGAGACTCATTTCTAGGCCTTTTCTGGAGCTATTGAGCCAGGGTGGACTGTGTTTGAGTCACAAAGCCAGTAGGTTGGGAGCTGAGAGCCTGCTGAAGGCATCTGAGAAGCTGCGTAGAGTGAGCGTGCCTGAGAATGATGTCACCTCGGTGGGCGACACCAACCTGGGCGCTGCAGCTGCAGAATCAGACTCTCGGTGTCAATTGTTGGGAGCATGGACCCAGCTCCTGCAGATTTACTCTTGGATTTCTCAGTTGCATGAACTGATAAAACCACTCCTTTCCCCCTTTTTCCATTCTCTCTCGGGGTAGTCTGAGTTGGTTTCCTTTCACAGAGAAGGTTGATTAATCTTCTACTTTGTAAATAGTTTAACACTACCCCCACTCTGGTGCTGGGGATCAGGCCTGCCTCACACTTGACAAGGCCAGTGCTCTATTCCAGTGACCTCCAGTTTCACTTTAAGGATTTAAAATATCTTTAAATTACATTTTAATTAGTTAATTAATTAATTGTGTATATGGGAGGTGGGCATACTGCGTGCCATGCCCACAATTAGGTCTGAGGACAGCTTGTGGGAGTTGTCCCTGGGGAATGTTTCCAGGGCCATATGGTGTTATTAAAATCCTTGAGTGAGTAAGGTCCGTATATAAAGTTGCACAACATTTACACATATAAATAAATAGGACATTAAAAATTGTAACTGCATTAAGAATATAGATTCTCTTCTCATCATTCCCTAAACACTATAGAATAGCTGTGAGGTGTATATTATTTACACTGCATTAGGCACAAGCTATCTAGAGATGATTTCAACTGCCCAGAATGTACATAGGTTACATGCACACAGACAGGCCAGAAGTGGACATTAGATCCCTCTGAGCGAGTCTCAGATCTTTGATGGATGCTTATCTTGTTACATGGACGATGGGATGAGAGAGCTCTGGTCTTCATGATTGCGTAGAAAAGCTCTTAACTGCCGAGCCATCTCTCTGGGTCTTAGACACTATTTTTCCTTCGGTATTTTGGTTGGCTGAACCCATGTTTGGAGAACCTGCAGATTCCCTTGCTGACTGTTTTTCTGTTCTTTTTGCCTCTTTCATGATTACCCAATTCGGACTGAATACACAATAGCAGCAGCGATAGCTAATATTTACCACTTAGCACACACTTGGCATTGGGCTAAGTAAACACTTTAGTTGGACTATCCATCTTCTTTTGCTTCTCTCGGTATTCATACAAGGAAATCGGTGTAATCACCACCATTTAACTAAGATGAAGTAACTGGAACCCAAGAGTAAGGTCCCTTCCCTAAGTGACATAGTAACTAGAAGGCAGTGGGGCCGGGCAGACAGATGTGACTCCATATAAACCCTCACAGCCGCCTCTTCTTATTCTGTTTTTCATGTGTGTGGCAAATATGTGTGTCTATGTATGTTTTGGCACATGTGTGTAAACTTCTTGCATCTACATATCAATGACCAAGGTTTATGTCATAATTATTTTTTTTAAGATTTATTTATTCAATTTTATGTATATGGGTGTTTTGCCAGAATGTATAGTCAGTACACCACGTGTGTGAAGTGTCCTCCATAACCGGAAGAGGGCGTCAGAATCCCTGGAAACTCGAGGTACAGATATTTTAACCGCTGAGCCATCTCTAGTCTTGGAATCTTTTTGTTATTTGTTTGTTTGTTTGGTTTTTACAACAGGGTTTCTCTGTGTAGCCCTGGCTATCCTGGAACTCAATCTGTAGATCAGGCTGGCCTCAAACTTGGAGATCTGCCTGCCTCTGCCTCCCAAGGGCTGGGATCAAAGGCGCACACTACCATGCCCAGCTATCAGGAATCATTCTTGATTGCTCTTCTACCCTAGTTGTTGAGACATGGTCTCTCAGCCAAACACAGATCTCATTAATATGGCTAATTGTGACAGCCAGCTTTCATTGTCACCTGGACACAAGGTAGAATCTTGGAGGACAGTCTTAGTGAGGAATTGTCTATACTGAGTTGGCCTGTGGGTGTGTCTATGGAGGGTTGTCTTAATTGAATTAATTGATGTGGAGAACCCAGACATTCCACTGTGGGTTGTTGCAAGATACTTGATTATGCTGCATAAAGATGTGTCATTGTGATTGGTTTAATAAAAAACTAAATGGTCAATAGATAGGCAGGGAGAATAGGTGGCATTTCCAGGCAAAGAGAGGAACTGAGGATGAATCGAGGCACACAGAGGAGATGCCAGGAGTTGCAGAACAAGTTAAAGGTACAGAATGAAAGAAAGGTAAAAACCCATGGGTTAATTTAAGATATAAGATGTAATTTGAAAAATCCTAAGCTATAGACTGAACTTTCATTATTAATAAGAAGTCTTCGTGTCATTGTTTGGGAGCTGGCTGGTGGGACAGAGAAGGACTTGTTACAGTGAGTGCCATCGTTCCCTAGGTAAGGGCTTCTAAACCTTGCTCCAGTGAAGAAACTGACCGGAGCACAAGCAAGCAAGAAAGCAGCACATACGTATTCACTCTCTCCCCATTCTTGACTATGGTTGTTATGCAACCAGCTCTCTCAAGCTCTTGCCACTTGACGTCCCGCAGTGATAGACTGTAACCTGGAATTTGAAGGCAGATAAACCCCTTCTCACCAAGTTCCTCTCTGGTAGAGTATCTTATCACAGCAAGAAAGGACATTGGGCTCTCAGCCTCCCTAGTCAGCCTGTTCTGGGGGTCCTCTTCTGAGGCTGGCATGGCAGATGGGCCACCACACTCCCCAGCATCTACAAGGTTCTCTAGGCTCCAATCATCTTCGTGCTTGTGTGACAAACGCCTATTAACTGTTGAGCCATTTCCCCTACCCTCTCCCACCGCCCTCTTAATCAGCGAGCCAGTTATTATTCGCGGGGTTATTCTCCTCACTTCTTTCTTGAATACTTCATTGTCAGCGTGTAAAAATGCTGCTGATTTTTATATACCGGCTCTGCATTCTGAAATGTCAGTCATCAGTGCTAATGTTGTCTTTTGGTGGAATTTTTAAGGTTTTCTCTGATTGTGTCCTCAGCTGGTAGTGACACTAAGCTTGTTTTCCTATTTGAACTTCTTTTATCTCTTTCATGAGAATGTCCTGTGCTGTGCTGAACACAGCAGGTGAGCATCCTCTTTTCTTAGAGGAAAGACTTTTACACTTTTTTTTTTAAACCAGTGAAGCTGGGCCTGGTGGCACAGGTTTGTAATCTCAGATAGCCAAGAGGTTGAGGCAGGAGGATGGCAAGTTCAAGTCCTGCCTCATCTACAGAACAAGTTCCAAGCAAGCCTGGGAAGTTAGTGAGGCCCTGTCTTAAAGCATTAAGCATAAAGGGTGAGATTATAGCTTAGTGGTAGAGTACTTGCCTAGCATGTGTGAGACCCTGGGTCCAACCTTCAGTGTTGTTGAAAAAGGGTTTACCATTGAGTAAAATATGGCTGAAGATTCATCATCTATGGCCTTTCTGTGTTGAGGCACATTCAATCCACATGTGATTTGTTGAGCTTTTCTCTTGAAAAAGAGGTTGAATTTTGTCTAATTTTCTCCATCTATTGTGACGGCAACACGGCTTTTCCTTTTCCTTTTGCTAATACGTTGTATCATAACAACTGATTTATTAATGTTGAAGCATCCTTGCATTCAGTGCCACTTGGTCATGGTGAATAATCCTTTTAATGTGTTATTGAATTTGGTTTGCTAGCGTTTTGCTGCATGCATATTCCAAAAGGACATTGGCCTGTAATTTATCTTGTGATATCCCTGTCTGACTTTGGAATCAAAGTAATGCTGGCCTCACTTGGAAAAAACAAAGATGGTGGGCATATTCTCTGCACCAGTTACTTGTTGGACTTTCTCTAGGGACCGCCTGCTCCCCAGTAATGACACGGAGACTTATTATTAATTATGAATGCCTGGCCTTAGCTTAGCTTGTTCACAACTAACGCTTATAACTTAAATGAACCCATTTCTAGTAATCTACATTTTGCCATGTGGCTCTTTAACTCTCTTCCATTCAGTGTGTCTAACTCCCTCTGTGTCTCGCTGGAGAGACCACCAGGCACCTAGATTCATCTCCTGAGTTCCTCTCTCTGCCTGGAAGTTCTCCTGCTTAACCACTCCTGCCGTTCACCCTTTTATTAAGCCAATCACAGCCACACATCTTCACACAGTGTAAACAAGTATCCCGCAACAGTTCCTTGTCTTGTTGCCATGACAAAATACCAGACAAAATCAAATTAGAGAGGGTGTTAACTGAGAGTTTGAGCACACAGTCTATCAGGAAGAGGAGGACATAGTGCAGGCAGCCCCAAGATGGCGGGACTGTGGGTACAGCTGGGACAAGAAATAGAATGCAAACAGGAAGCATGGCTAGGTCTTATAACCTTTTGGGGAACAAAAGTGCTTAAACACATGAGCGAGCACAGTTGGGGACATTTCATAGTTAAACCACAGCTCCTTTCTGAATGTTTGTGACCTTCCTCGTTGATGTTGCTTACACTAGCAATGGCTGGATGGCCTTTAGGTCTTGGTATTCTAAAATTTTCTTATTAATTGCGCTTTTCTCCTCCTGACCAAGGAGCAACATATTCTCTAAGTCTTCAGAAAGGACAACCCCTCCAGGTGCTCCGTCTTTTTAAGCTGGCCAGGGCAGCAGCAAACTGAAGCATTTGGAAAGGCCTCTGGCTACCCTCTCCCTGCCCTCCAAACTCTTCTGTTTCAGACTGCTGGTCAGAGGCCAGAGTGGCATTGAGAGGGAACAGGGGATGCAGCCAGAATATACCACCTGACTTCGCCAGCGGTTCGCTCTGTCCACATCCTGTGGGGAGGCAAACACAGCTCCCTACTTAGCACTTCATAAAGTGCTGCCCTAAGGCCTTAAAATCACCCCTAGCGCAGAGCACACAATTTAAAAACAATTAAACGATGTAAAACAGAGGATTGGCCAGGAAGGGAAGTTTTTAAAGATCAGCAATAAAATGCCAGTTTGAGGCTCACCCCCGGGTTCGGCGGATCACCTATCCTGCTGGCATCCTGTCAGCAGGAAGGGCAGGGAGTGATTTTCCCTCAGCCTCAGAGAGCCGGCTGCTCACCAAGCCAGCGAGCCAGTCACCTTCCTTCAGACTGAGTCTTTATGATTCAGGGCCCCAAGCCAGCACCAACTTGCTTGTTTTCTTCCGGTGCCTGGCTCTTGACAGCTTGCAGAGGACTGTGGTGTCTGTCAGGGGCAGAGCAACTGACCTGCTTTAAGTGTTCATCCAGTTCTGGGGAGCAGCTTAGCAGCCAGAGAGAGCAGAACTGCTGGAGCCTCACTGTCCTGGGAGAGGAAATGATAGCATTGGTCCTGACAGTAACGAGACAATGGTAGTGACGAGAGACAACCACGGCAGAGGCGTCTGTGACAGGAAGGTGTTGGCTCATGGCTAAGGTCTTCCTAGCTTTGAATGACATGGTCAGACTTGGAGGGGAGAAAAGGGATTGGCTATGTGCCCGAGGTTGGAAGGGGACAGTATCACATATGGAAGTCACTTGGGGTGAGGGGGGCTGATCTCTTGTTACAGAGATGGCCGTGTTGCTGACAGATTTGCCTCAAGAGTGAGCTACGAGCTAGGATTTGAAAGAGGGTGAGCATTTCTAGTCTCTCAGTTACATGACCTTGGTCAAGTCGTTTCTCTGCACTTCCTTGCTGGTAAAATTAGTGGAACAGGCCTGGGTACTTCCCTTACATATTACACAAAAGATCTCTGTCTGTTCCTCTGTCTCCCTGTCCCTCTGTCTCCCTTTCCTTTCTACCTTCCTTGCTCTACCTCCAAAGTGCCAGGATTAAAGGCATGAACCACCACATGGTAGGAGGCCGAATTGGAGATCCTCCTGCCTCAGTCTTCTGAGTGCTGAGCTGGCAGCTGCGCACTACCAAGCCTGTTTACGTGATAGCTTCCTTGCCTTCAGAGCTCCACCCGTGCCTGGAAAACGGTTTTCAGCTATCTCCAGCTGCCAGCCCCTGCAAAGATCACCGTAAAAGAGCCATTTTCCCTTTCATCCCAGCGCTTGGGAGGCAGAGGCAGGCAGATTCCTGTGAGTTCGAGGCCAACCTGGTCTACGTTCCAGTACAACCGGGGTGGTTACACAGAGAAACCCTGTCTTGGGAGGAGGGGAAGAGCCATTTTGTGAGCTGGTGAAATGGCTCAGTAGGTAATGGCACTTGTTGCTAAGCCCGATGACCCGGGTTTGATTCCCAGGAGCCGAGCAGCAGAAGGAAAAGAGATTCCTTCTGCAAGTTGCCCTCTGACTTCTACACCTGTGCTGCTGTGTGTGCTTGTACACCCTGAACACACACACACACACACACACACACACACACACACACACAAGTAATAAAAAAGTAAACTAGGTAAAAGCACCATTTTGTGATCTCAGCTGGTTTCTCTTCTGTGGCTGCAGCTCTGTGGCTTCTTTGAGGGGCGCGGGGAGGAATCCTTGGGCTCAGTCACACTTATCCATCACTGCCTTCCCTACTCACTGTGCTGGTGGTTTTGCCGTTCGGTTGCTTTTCCATTTGGTCCTGATGCAAGCACATCCTGGCATTTCTAGGGCACCCTCCCCCCCCCCCCCGAAGAGCTACCGGTGCCTCACCTGGACAGCCCCGAGGTTTCAGTTCTCACTGGCCTACTCTCTGCTCCTGCCAAGCATCTTCCCCACGCCCTGGTTTACTCAGCTGTGTTCTCCTCTGCTCTACAGGCGATCTGTCGCAGGAGGCTGTCCCAGCCCAATTGGAACGCGCTTTATCTGCTGAGCAAACACGTGCATTTGGCATTTCAGCCGCGGAAATTCTCAGGCTCTCTTTACGCTTGCCCCAGATGGAAACTTCAGTGTCTCTGCAGAAAAATTCCACGTTCTCCTGCAACCCAAAGCCAGCTACTCATTAAATCCTTACGCTATGCAGGGCTGCTGTGTCCTCAAGAGGGTTGGGAGACTGGGAGCGAAGCGAGACAGATGTATGTGCAACAAATTTGAAAACAGCAAGGCACAGTTTGTAGTCAGTGCCACCATTAGGTGCCAAAATGTGCAGTGCTAAAATCCCACTCAGCCAGTAGTGACTGCTGACTTACACAGCGCCTCTCATCGCTACCTCACAAGCCTTGGGTGTGGGGCTCACTGCCTCCTTATTTTATACATCAGCAAACGGCGTCACAACCTGCTCGACTGACCTAGGGTCTCAAGGATGGTAAAGACAAGCCAGTTCTGTCAACCCCACTGCAGTGGCGTATTTATTATGGGTATTCTATTTGGCCACGCTGGGGATTGAACCCAGGACCTTGTGCATTCTAGGCAGGCACTGCTAGAGCTAATATCCTTAGCCCCCATTGGAAGCTCCGCACACAAGCCCTGCTTTTGGAAGCTCTGTGAAAGTGGGAACTGGGTGTTTTGCTCCTGGCTGTTTTCCAGAGCCCAGTTCTAGGAGCCGTGCTGCCCACAGAAAAGGCTAGACGAATGCTATCTTTTTTCTAGAGTCAGAGTGGGAGGCCCTGGACAGGTTCACAGGGTTATTCAAGCTTGGTAACTCCAGTGGGGGAGGGGGAAGCATTTGATTCTGAAAAAATAGAGAAAGAAAAAGTGAGAAATACATATGAGACAATAAAGACCCCCTTCCCCCTCACAACATGATAACCTAAGCCAAAGATACCCCAACGCCACTCCTTTTTTTTTTGGAGGCCTTAGATCCATCTCTTTTCCCTGCCAGGCTCTTGCCAGGTGCCCACCACACCCCAGTACCAGGCTGGGCTGGCTGCTTTTGTCCCGCAGCTGAGGACTCCTGAGAACAAAGGCTGGCTTGCCCCTATTTTGCAGCCCCCCCTCCCCCCCGCAGGTGAGTTGCTTCTTCACAGGCAGTATTCATTAAAGTGAACTGAAATGAAGAGGTGTCCCTTGCTGCTTTCCCCACTTCCTTTTCCTATCGAGGGGACGCGGCTATGATCCAGGAGGAGAGCGCAGTGGAGAAGGCCCTTAGTGGTTATCAGCAGAAATGAAGGAGGTGCCAAGTCTTTTAAAAGGCCCTGGGTCTGAGCTGTCCTAGATTGCATTCCCATTCTAAAAAAAAAAGAAAAGAAAAGAAAAGAAAAGAAAAAGAGAGGAAGAAAGCCGCAAAGCTGCCTCTTTCTCTGAGCCGGCCTGGAGGCTATGCTTCCAAGGGGACTGAGAGGGAAATGTTCAATTTTATCAGTCCCTTCTGCAGGGCCCTCCTCTCCAGGACACTGTTTAGTTGGCCGAGTGAAGTAGAAAATGAAGACCAGGTGAGCAGCCAGCTGTGTGACGCTTTAATGGGCCCGGCTCCCCTTTGGGAATGAGGCACGGCTCCTGTGGGCAGTCGCTCTCAGCGGCTTCTTTCAGTTCAGCGCGTTTTGTTTTCGTTGTGGGAATTTAACTCCCTTGGGTGTCCCCCAGAGGTGGAGGAGTGGCTGTACATCAAAAGGAGCATCCATCAGAAGCGGAGCTACAGAAACTTCCAAGGGAACCGAAGCCACTGCTCCCAAAGAGACTCTGGGCTCATGGCGAGTGGGGGTCTGGAAACCTTAAACTTCCTGGGTTGGTAGGTGGGTCAGTCAGTGACTTTGGGGATGGAGCGGTGCTGAGTTTGGCTGTGGTTTCAGGGCTGCAGCTAAACAGTTCCTAAAAGGCCTAGGTTTCTGTTTGGATCCAGTTCCAGGCAGCTCTAGAGAGCAGTTGGTTGATAGCCACGGGAGGCCTGCCATTTTCTGCAGAGAATCAGAGGAGGGGCAGATAAGGGATGGGGGGGGGGGCTGGGTAGGGGGGGGTGGGGGGGAGAACTGGGTGGGGAGGAGGGAAGGAAAACTGCAGTTGGGATGTAATGTCTGGAAGAAATAAAAAGAAGAAAAGACTTAGTAGTTGGAATGGCAACCGCTGGGAGGGCAGGGAAGGACTAACTGATAGTAACCCTGAGGGAGGAGGCCAGAACGTGGGCGTTTTGTCCCAGCCCCGCAATAAGGGCTATATTTAGTTTTGTGAGAAGTAGGCCCATACTCCCTAATACTAATAAAGCTTTAGTTTTTGTTCAATTAGCTTCCAATGAGCTCTCACCTCCTCTGATACTGAGTTTTAAAAATGGAGACTTTTGCGAGGTGGAGAGAAGGCTCAGTGTGTAAAAGCGTTTGCTGGTGGGGGAGAATCTGATAACCTGAGTTCCCGTCAGTAAAGAGCGGGTGTAGCAGCTCAGGGGTCTGTCATTACAGCCTGGCAGGGGTGGGGGCGGGGTAGTGGGTGGGGGGCTGCACGGAATGGAAGGCAGAGCCTGGGGAAGCTCCCGAAGATGGCAAACCGGTTAGCCTATCCCCTGCAGCTGCCAAGAGATTCTGCCTTAGAGGAGGTGGGCAGGTGAGGATCAGCAAAGGAAGGTGGTCCCCTGACCTCTGCATGGGCACCATGGCACATGTGAGTGCAAACAGGCGCGCGCGCGAGCGCGCGCGCGCACACACACACACCTAAAAATGGAGGAGCTGCCGAATGGCTGTGGAGAGGGCAGGGTGGGGAATGGTGGGGGCGGGGGTGGTCTTGCCTGGGCAGCTCCAAAGTCCTCCCTTACTGTGGAAAATGCTGATAGGGAGCAAGGCGCAGGGAAAATGTAAATGCTGGGAGTTGGGAGCGAAATTTCCGTGGACTTGACCTACATAAACGGATCTGGGAGTGAAAAGCTGCAGATCTGTGCATTGTGTGTCAGGTAAAGAAATTTGCATTTCCGATAGACAACAGATAACTCCGTAGGACACAAGTAACTAGTTAGCGCCAACTATTTTTTTCCTTTATAAGTCTGTCCCTAATATTACACGGGACATATACTATAAACTACATTGATGGGGGTCAGTGAATAAAGGCTTGCTGTGCAGGCATGAGGTCCCGAGTTTCTATGCAGAGAGCTGGGCATGGAGACATGTACCTATAACCCCAGTGCTGGAGAGACAGAGACAAGAGGATTGTATAAAACTTCATTTTTTTTTTAATATGTCTGTTTGAGCTGTCGTGTCCCCTGGAAGTGGAGTTACAAACAGTTGTGAGCTGCTATGTAGGTAGTGGGAATTGAACCCTGGTCCTCTGGAAGAACAGCCAGTGCTCTTAAACCGCTGAGCCATCTCTCCAACACTGACAGATGGATCTTGAAGTCTGCTGGTCAGCCAGGCTATAGTCTAGCTGATTTAGTGACCTGTCTCAAAAACTAAGAGGAAGGAAGACAGAAGATTGTAAGAGCCAAAGAAGTGATGGATGTCTCCAGGGAAATGGTGTCTTCCAGACACAACAGGACTGATGTGCATGTGAACTCACAGAGACTGTAGCAGCATGCGTAGGAGCTGCATAGGTTCAATCAGGCAAGTCCGTGAGAAGGGTGGGTAGACACAAAGTCCCACCCCTCACCAAGAAGCTGTCTGCAATTGATACCTGCTGGCAAACGGAAAGTCAGTATCCTCCAACAGAGTGCACAAGGTACATCAACCGTATTCCAGGGTAGGCTCCATGCCCAGAGTAGTTGGCCAGCACAAAATGGATTCTATGGTATTTTTGTGGACATTTTGCTTTGTTTTGCTTTGTCTTGGAATTTTGTCTTTTTGGTTTTTTGCCTGCTTGTTTTGTAGAGATCTTGTTGTTGTTGTTGTTACATTTTTTTTTTTTAAAGAGAGAATGAGACCATAAAGTTGAATGGGTTGGGAGGTAGGGAGGAGTTGGGGGAGAGAACAACATGATCAAAACACATCGCATGAAATTAAATTAATTACATTTAGGTTAAAAATAACAATCAAAAACTAGGAGGAAGAGCAATAGAGGAAGACACCTGCTGTTGACTACTGGCTTTCACATGCTCAGGCATGAGTGAGTACAACTGCAGACATGCTTTTGTGTGCATGCACTCACACACACACACAAGCACACACACACAATAAATAAAATAAATAGGACCGTTAGGCATGGTGCCTTGTAACTCTAATCCCAGGACTCAGGAACACCTCAGATTTGAGACCCCCCTTATAAAGAGACCCTGTTTAAAAACAGACATACAATAAATAAATAAATAAACCAAGTTGGATTCTCTTTATGTTTTTTGAGTAAGTTATATTTGATTTTAGAAATGTTTTTCTCCAAGGGAGCCCTAGGCAGAGACTGGGTGGCATGGGGTGCTGGCTTGTGGCTAGGGTACATATGCATTGTCTCATAGAATCCTCACAATTATGCGAGGTAAATGACATAATTCTTGCTTTACAGACGAGAAAATTGAAATTCAGAGAGGCTGAATAATTTTGCAAGGTTAAACAGTGTGAGAGAAGCCGGATTTCAAGTCCGAGCTCATTTAATCACTTGTGTTGTGAAGCCGAAGTCTACAGAGCTCTTGTCGGACTAAATTGTAACTCCACAGAACTAAATGCCACTGGTATTTTTGAAAGAAACACAAGAATGTCTAGAATAGACTCTGATTGTTGGCATTCCTTCTTCAGAAGAAACAAATACCAGACATCAAAGCTCACACAGAAAGGTAGTTAGCAGCAGAGCTAAGATGAGAACCTAGACCCACAGAGAAAACAAAAACAACCAAGAGCCCGCAGGACAGTTGCTAAATGTCCTTTATCTGCCTCTTTCTCAGATCCGCCCATCACCTTTCCTCTTCCACCCTTCTTGCCAGATGTTGAACTGGTCCCATTTCTGTGTTCCAAGCCAGCTGTCATAACCCTTGTAAAGTGTTAGCTGATAGCAGATTATGGGAGGACCATCCAAGTCAGCCTGGTGTGCTGAGATGGTACCAAAAGGTCTGGCCACCAGGTGCATGGCGCCCTTCCCATCCAATCATCATCTGGTGCCTGGACTCTCCAAAACCTGGAAAGTCCAGACATTGTTTTCTGATGCTCCAAATGCAACTGGATGCGGAGATGATGATTTGTAGTTAGTAGGCGCTCAGAAAAATGCAAACAGAAAAGCTGGTTGATCACCTCGCTGGAAGAGGCAACCTGCTAAGCTGGCTTCAGCTGGAGCATAGCCTTTCCCTGCTGGACCAGGAATGTGTGAGAGGCACCCTGGTGCTGCCAGTGTTCAGGGCTCCTGGAGTCAGTGCAGGAAGCGTTGGTTCAGAACAGAGAGGCAGGTCAGCAGTTAAGAGTGCTTGCTGTTTTTCCAGAAGACTTGAGTTTGGTTCCCAGAACCCACAACTGGTGACTCACAGTTGCTTGTAACTCCAGTTCCAGGAGATCAGATGCTTCTGGCCTTCACAGGCAACTGGACTCATTGGACTCATGTGGTATATCTCCTCCTGCCCTGCTCTGCCATAACACACACACACACACACACAGAGAGAGAGAGAGAGAGAGAGAGAGAGAGAGAGAGAGAGAGAGAGAGAATCTTAATAACAGAGAAAAACAGCATTTGGGTTCTAGGAACTGGGACCGTTCCATCTTGCATTGAGGACGGTGACTGAACAAGGTGTGCTCTCTGTTGAGTGGACTTAAGACCCAGCAGACATCAGATCAGGTCCAAGCAGTAAGTAAACGGCACTCAACATGGAAAAGTAATCAGTGAGAGCATGAGATCCTTTTCAAATGGATTTCCAAATCCACCAGGGATACTGAAACAGCCCTAACCTAGTATCCCAGATCCAGCGGCTGTGGAGCCATTATTATAACAAGAGCAAAAGCAAGAAACACCAGAATTTGGGGACAACTACAGCCATGTTATAAGGCAGCACATTTCCACAGGAGCTGTGGCCTCTGGCAGAGGGACACAGCCATTGACAAACACGGTTTAGCAGGGAGGGAGCCCTGCTAGTGTCCTCTGACCCTGCTTGACTGCATGAAGCTAGAAGTCAGAGGGCCTGGCTGGTGTCGTCAGTAGATGCTGGCTGCTCCCATCACAGCCGGGGGGGGGGGGGGGGGAGGACCTGCCTGGAGGAGCAAGCAGCCATCTGGCTTGGGTCTGTAATCCTCAGGCTCCCCCCATTCTAGGCTTTAGTGCCAGACCCCCGTGCCTCTGCTTAAGAGCTTTTAGAATAATTCCTTCCATCGAGAGACTCAGGAGATATGTTGTCTGGAGCCCCTCCCTCTTTAAAGTGACTCTAAGTACCTCTGCTTCAATCAGTTTAGTGATGAATTCAATAATACATATTTTTTTTCTTTTGAGATAATCAGATGAATCTCAGGCTGTTTTGGAACTCACAAAGTGGCTGACAATGACCTCGAACTTATGTTCCTCCACCTCCTCCACCTCCTGAGTGCTGTGGTTACCGGTCTGTGTCTCCACACCAAATTTATGCTGTGCTGGATCTAACCCAGGGCTGCATCCTTTTGAGGCAAGCACTCTGCCAACTGAGCTGGGCATCTCTCCTCTTTTTCTTCCTCTCCTTTCTCCTCCATATTTGGAGTGGGGTCTTTAGGTGTAGCACAACTGGCCTTGAACTCACGTTCCTCCTGTCCCATCCTCCCAGTGCAGGCATTACAGGCCTGCAATCACCATGCATGGCTTCATGCAATCCTCCCACAGCACTACTCACTTTCTCAGGGCTTGCAGGACCAGCGTAGGACGTTGCATAAGGGCTTTCACCAATCAGTTTAACTCAGTCTCATTGGAAGAGTTAGAGATGGTGGATCTCATGAGCGAGCTAATAAATACTCTCTTGGCGTGAATGTTTCCAAGAGTGCTTGGGCCCCATCTACTACACCCTGATTCTGGGAGTTGAAGCCATGGTCTCACATATGCTAGATAAGTGCTCTACCTCTAGCCCCAAGCATCCAAAAAGCAAAAGCAAAAACAAACAAACAAACAAAAATCCCTTAGTGTCCCCCAAATGGAAGATTTCAGTTTAACAATGGAGAGGTAGAGAGGGCTAGATAATGCTCTTTCTAGTACTTTCACAAGTCACTCCCCAGAACGTGTGACCATGCTGACTTGCATGGGGAAAGGGAACATATAGATGTGACTATTAGGAATCTTGACACGTAGGTGTTCTTCTGGATTGTCTGGTTAGGTGGTCACTGAGAATCTTAGAGTCAGGCAGGAGAGTTGGAACACAAAGCCGATATGATGACTGCAGCTGAAATTTCACTGCCACACTGGGCCATGCGAGGGAAGGGGCTCAGATCCAGGAAATCCAGAAGTATTCTAGAGCGTGGTTCTTTAGGTTCAAATGACCCTTCCCCAGGGGTCGCCTAACACCATCAGAAAGCACAGATACTTGCATTATGATTCATGACAGTAGCAAAATTATAATTATGACGTAGCAATGGAAATAATGGTTGGGGGTCCCCACAACATGAGGAACTGTATTCAAGGGTCGCAGGGTAAGGAGGTTGAGAGCCGCTGCTAGAGAAGACAGAAAAGGCAAGGATGTGATTCAGCCCTAGCGCTTCCCAGTGACACAGCCTTGGAAATCCTACCAGAACCACTAGTTCTGGACAGCTCCCTCCCAGAACTGTTAGATCATCAATTTGTATTGTCTTCAGCTGCTTGATTTGCAACAGAAGCCCTAGGAAATTAAATTGGAAGCTATCTGGAAGAGAGAAGCTCTTCCAGCATCTGTTGATCTCCAAGGCTAGAGGGTACACTAAGATCTTGCCAAATGTGCGTCTCAATATCTAGTTTTGAGGGTGTGGTAGTTTGAATGAAAATGGCCCCTCTAGTCCCACAGGAGTGGCACTATTAGGAGGTGTGGCTTTGTTGGAGGAAATGTGTCACTACGGGTGGGAATAGGCTTTGAGATTTCAGATGCTCAAACTTGGCCCAGTGGCTCACTCTTACTTCTGCTGCCTGCAGATCCAGATGTAGAATTTTCAGCTCCTTCTCCAGCACCATGTCCACCTGCGTGCTGCCATGTTTCATGCCGTGATGTAATGGACTAAATTTCTGAACCGTAAGCCAGCATCAGTGAAATGTTTTCCTTTATAAGAGTTGCAGTGGTTGCCGGGCGGGGGTGACACACGCCTTTAATCCCAGCACTCGGGAGGCAGAGGCAGGAGGATCTCTGTGAGTTTGAGGCCAGCCTGGTCTACAAGAGCAAGTTCCAGGACTGGAACCAAAACTACAGAGAAACCCTGTCTCGAAAATCCAAAATAAAAAAAAAAAAAAAAGAGTTGCAGTGGTGATGGTGTCTCTTCACATCAATAAAATCCTAACTAAAACAGGGAACTTTGGAGATAGCAACAAACTGGGGTCCTAAGCCCAATGCTCCCCTGGTTACCTGTCCCATAACAAGTCCAGTGGACCCCCAAAGTGGGTCTCTGCATGTATGTGTTCTCAGACTGCTCTTGGTTCCCCTGTGGATCAGGCATGCTTGAGGCCCACCCACCCAGAAGGCTTCTGTTGGGAGCCTTGAATCCCTAAAAAGGCAAATGAGGTCCTGGCGGGGACAGTACTTAAAAAACTGAAACATGACAACAAGGCTGCCCATCCTGGGCTTGCATAACAGTGCCCAGGGGGCAGAGTTCTCAGCTGGTTCTGCACAGGAATTAAAATGTGTGTATGTATATATGATGTACATGTAAATCTATACATGTATGTATACATATGTGTGTGTCTGAGTGTTGTGTGTGCACCACATGCCTGCAGGTGTTCACAGAAGCCAGAGCAGTTGGATCCCCTGGAACTGGAGTTACAGATGGTGTTGAGTGGCTCAGTAAGGGCGCTGGGAACTGAACCTGGGTCGTCTGCAAGAGCAGCCAGTGCTTTCAACTGCTGAGCCTTCTCTCCAGCCCTGCACTGGAATTCTTGCCCCGCCCCCCGTGTGAGTTTCTTAAGGTTTAGCAGCTTTCTTTATTTCTGTCCACCCCAGGAGTGACCCCAGTGGGTTCTCTGCAACACTATTTGTGTTCTTCTCCGAGGCCAGGCACTCCATGGAAATGAAGAGGGCATCCCTTGAGATGCATCTTTACAATGAAACGGGGCGTGAAAAGATTCGGATCCATCTCGGAGACAGCCTCTTGTGTCAGGAGCCAACAGAGCCCTTTTCCTTCCACAGCGCCAGTTCATAAAGTGAGAACTGCTCCGATTCTCCATCTCACATTTTCAGAGTTGATATTAAATTCCAGATTTTATATCTGCTGTTGTCCGTTTAGGACGGAGTTATAAATCTGAAGTCTCTCCTCAGCTCACGAGTTTGACAGTGCTCGATAGAAACTTTTAGAATCGAGTTCAATACAGACTCATGAATCCCCGCCTGTGAGTTTAGCTTACAACAGCCTTTGTAAATAACATCTTCCAGCCTCAGTGTTTGTCAATATTTGTCATTTTTTTAAAAAGGGCAAACTAGAAATACCTTGTAAATGCTTACCTCCTGGATGGAATTCAGTAAGGGCAAGGTATGACAATATATGTCCATAATCCACTTGGGAGGCAGAGGTAGGAGGATCCCTACACATCCAAGACCATTCTGGTGTGCGCGGTGAATTTCAGGCCAGCCAGGGATACATATTGAGATCCTGGCTCAAAACTCAGAATCCAATTAGATGCCTCCATTGTAGCACTTACAGAGGACGACTGTGGAAGACAGTGGGTGGAGGGGATTGATGGCCATGCGTGGAAGACAGTGGGTGGAGGGGATGGATGACCGCACATGGATGGATGGCCACGCGTGGAAGACAGCAGGTGAAGTGGATGGATGGCCACGCGTGGAAGACAGCGGGTGAGAGGATGGATGGCCATGTGTGGAGACAGCGGGTGGAGGGGATGGATGACCACATGTGGAAGATGGTGGGTGGAGGGGATGGATGACCGCACATGGATGGATGGCCAAGTGTGGAGACAGCGGGTGGAGGGGATGGATGGCCACGTGGGGAAGACAGAGGGTGGAGGGATTGGATGGCCACGTCTGCAGTAGGCACCAGCACCACCCATAGGGAGATCGCCACTCAGGCCATTGTCTGGAGATCTTAAATTCCTCTTTGCTCACCAGCATTTACTTCGGTGCTGAGATGGGAACTCAGGCCCTCTACCTTTCTAAGCCACCCTTCGTCTAGAAAGAGAGGGGTCCGTTTCATCCCCAAGCCTCCTTTCTATGAGCTCCTTTCCACAGAGCTAGAACTTGTTTTTGTTGTTGTTGTTTTTTTGTAAATGGTCAAAGGTATTTTTTTATTTATATAAGTTGGATTCTGGTTTCTCTGCTATCCTATTTATTAAAAGGGACCAGAAGCAACATTCTGTGTGTATCCGGCCACCACTGGAGGTCCATAGCCAATTTGTACCAGGATCCCTTGAGGACACCCGGGTCTTCCTAATAAAAGGTCGTAGGATTCATCTGTAAACTACACACATTCCTCTGTGTGCTTTAAGTCAAGTCTGGGTTATTTGTAATACTTAACGCACAGTAAATGCTCTGTAAGTAGTTATTTTCTATTACGGGGAATAATGATAAGAGATAAATATATATGTTCAGAACAGATAGAATTTAAAAAATTTCAATCTGAAGTTGTTTGAATCTGTGGGCATAGAACCCATACATACAGAGGACCAACTGTATGTATGTACATATACATATATCAATATATACCATTTAACATACTTTATGTATAGCAATATATTATATACAATATAATATACATATGTCTATACTAAAACAGTAGATACGTGTGGGCATGGTAGACATCAAATTCAGGACAAAGGCCTTTCTGGGGATGAGGGAAGGCCATCTGAGAAACAGGATCCCCAGAAACTATCAAGAAGCTGCTGTTTCATTTTGTTAAACTGAACAGAATTTTTTTGTGGTTTAAAAAAGAGATTTACTTATAACTTTTATTTTATGTACATGAGTACTCTGCCTGCATGGATGTATGTGAATTGCTTGCAAGCCTAGTGCCTACAGAAGCCAGGAGACTGCGATAGGTTTCCCGGAACTGGAATAAAGGAGAGGTGTGGTGTGCTGGAAACCAAACCTGGGTCTTTTGCAGGAATAGCAAGTGCTCTTAATTACTGAGCCACCTCTCTATTCCTGCTAAAACAAAGTTTAAACCAGGGTCTAGAACTGAGGAAATGATCAAAACATCAAAAAAAAAAGGGGAAATGATATGACAATCTGCATGTCATTCAAATTCCACTTGTAGTTCAAATACTCAGGAGGCCAAGGTTGGGGCGTTGTTATGCATTAGAGGACAATATGGGCTGCAGAGGTAGATCTTATCTCAATAAAAATAAAGACAAAGCAAAACCCAGTCAAGTACGTGGTGCACACCACTAATGGCAGTACTTGGGAGGGAGAGGCAGACAGGTGTCTATGAGTTTGAAGCTAGGCTGGTCTACACAAGGAGTTTCAGTCCAGCCAAGACTACATAGAGGGACCCTTTCTCCAAAACCAAAACAAAACTCTAAAAATCAAAAAAAGAAAAAAGGCCCACAAACAAACCCAGTCATATCAACCAAACAGAACCCTGCCACCACGACAAAATGACAAAACAAAACAAAATCCCTGGTGGCAGTTTGAATGTAATGGGGGGGGGGGGCATCAGCTCACAGGGAGTGGCACTATTAGGAGGTGTGGCTTTGTTGAAATAGGTGTGGCTTTGTTGGAGGAAGTATGTCACTGTGGGGGCAGGCTTTGAGGTCTCCTATGTCAAACCACGCCCCACGTGGGACTCATTCTTCATTTCTGCTGCCTGCAGATCAAGATGAAGAACTCTTGGCTCCTCCTCCAGCACTATGTCTGCCTGCACGCTGCCATGTTCCACCGTGGTGATAATGGACTGAACCTCTGAACTATAAGCCATCCCATTAAATGTTTTCCTTTGTAAGGGTTGCTGTGGTCATTATTCTCTTCACAGCAGGAGAAACCCTCAGATAAACCCCACCCATATCAGATGGTTCTTTCACTGTCCTCAGAGTTGCACTGGGGTTCACCATGGGGATGACAGGACAGGATGCAGAGCCGACAAGGGAAGGCAGATAGAATGTGGCCTCCTGCCAGCTTCTGGAAGCTGACTATTACATTCGTACGAGTTTTGTAAGCAGATATGTAAATGTCCATTATGTATACATTACAATAAACTACATTATATTGAAAAAGGGAGTGCACGCTTAAAACTCCTCCCGCCCAAGTATTTAACGATTGCATTATCCAGAACTTTAGTTCAGGTACTGAAACAGGACAAAACTCCAAAACGAAACAGCACCTGAGCGAACACAATTTAAAGGGAGAAATGGTCTGTCTGGGCTCATGGTTCCAGAGGATTCTGTACATCATAGTGAGGATGGCATAGTGAGGTGAGACAGGAGAAAACAGCTCACATCATAGCAGGCAGGGAGTGAGAGAGGAAAATGAAGAACGAGAGAGAATTTGCCTGGCTTTCTGCCTTTTCCCCCACTTAGTACACCTGGGTTCCTAGCTTATGAACTGCGGAGGTATATATTCAGGGTGTGTTCACCCTTTGCTATCTTTGTGAAGAGGCCCTGAAAGACATCCCCAGAGGTGTGATCTAAATTGTATTGCCATGGTAAAAATACTACCCAATGGCCTGTGTAGGATTTTTGTCTTCCCAACTCTGCATTCAATGACATCTGATTGACAGCCTGACATGGCCAGGATTTGCACCACGAAGATGCGCAGATGCTACTCATCAGGTCCTCATGCCCCCTTCCCCTGAGAGCTTCTTGTTAAACGTTATCAGCACACACTGTCTAGAAACCACCTTCTTCAATGATTCCTTGGCTCCACGCTCCTTTGTAACTCCCTGAGCTGTTAAGAGAAACTTGCCCTTCCATTACGATTGGGAGACTTGTAAAAACCCATCTGAACAGCTATGGGAAATAGTAGGCAACTGGGCGGGATTTTCAGGAGAAAGTGTTCTGTTCCCTCACTGGTATTTCCTAGACCTCAAACTATCAAGTGTCTGCTCCTCATTGTCCCCAGTACATTTGTCTCTTGGGGTATTCTAGTCCTGAATGTCACAGCATCATCTTCTGTTCTCTCAGATCTTGACTTATGTAAAATGAGGTAAAGGCATTGGGGTGCTAGCCTGTAGACACACACACACACACACACACACACACACACACACACACTTTGTTCACATGCCTGCTGGCCAAATTTCTTGCCCATTGGAAGGCATTGCTTTTAGGTTGTGTTCCTGTTCTGGCAGCTCCTGGCCATCTGGAGCTCTGCCTGAGGCAAGTCGGGTCTGGCATAAGATGGGCTTCCTGTCCTATACCTCAACAGTTCCCTGGGGTGAAGGGCTGAGCCGCTGCTGTAGGATGCAGCCTTCCAAACCTCGTTTTTGTCAGCCATGCCTGCTTGTGAGAGACTGTTGTTATCAGTGGAGTTGTTGAATGGTGACATTCCCTCAGAGAGGAAGTAGGCAGAGTGTCATTATATCCACAGCGGAGATGCTGGCATTCCCTTCTATACCTCCCAAGCACTGTGATCCAGTTCTGCCATAACTGCAAGTGGCCTCTGGGTCTTGGGGTGTGTGTGTGCAGGCTAGAGCATATAGACTAGGAAAGGAGACTCCACCTATGAAATTGTGGTGCGGCCATCTTCCATGGTGCGTGAAGACTTCCCACGGAGCTGCTTTGGCGAACCCATGCTCCTGTAACCAAGCAACCTCTCACCTAGGCTCAGTCAGTAAACCCAGTAAAGTCGTTGTTTGCCCACATTGAGCTTCAGTGGAGTCAGAATTTGGTGAGTCTTTGGGACCACATGAGGAAGGAGTAGGTGTCATTTAAGTCTCGCCAGGAAGGGGATTTTTGAAACAGCTACAGCCTCAGTTCTAGGGGGAGGCTGTTCTTGGCCCAAGGAGAGAAGCTGGAGGTTGTTCCAGGAGCCCAGACACCATGCTCTTAAAGCTGCCACTATGGCCTGTCAGGGCTTGAAGATATCGATTTTTTTCCCTCTCTCTTCAAAATCTTTTCTAAGCCATTTCAAAACTAAGCTCCATAAAAACCCTGTGCTAAATATCCACGAGGTAGGTTAAGTATATTCTATTCTAAGAAGGAAAATTATGAATCAGCAAAAACCATCTTTACTTTCGAATCTTGTGCCATAAGAATGTAACCACAACCACTACCGCTGCCGCCACCACCACTTTCTTCTCCTCCACCCCCACCATCACCCACAACAACAGCCTAAATTGCAAGCGGTTATGTTGTAAAGCTCACGCGGTCTATGGGAAAATTCCCTTCTGTGATTTATGACTGCAATGGAAAGGAGAGCAGGATTCTTCTAGATAGAATCAACTCTCCTACTCGTGGTTTGTGTTAAAAGCCGTGAATAGATTTTGTGGCTCTGTAGTACCGCATTTGAAATACTTTAGACAGAAGGAAGGTGACAAGAGGACCCAAGAAGCAGATCTGGAGATGACCAAGACAGTAATGCAGACGAGGCACGGGAAGAGTCTGAACGCACGGTGTCCTGAAGTGTGACAGTGGAAAGCAGCGTCTTTACCTCGGGCTCCTGTTGGAGAGCACAGTTTTTAAGATGCTTGTGCTCAGAAAAGATTACAGAGGTCAAGTTAAAAACCATGTTGTAGAATAGCAGTCACACAGAAAAAGGTCAAGGCAATCAGAATTCAGCACAAAATCTTTTGGTGCATAAAAAAAAAATATTCAACCGTAGGTCTAAGTACATACAAAATAAGAATATGGAAGGAAACTCATTAAAAATAATCAGAGTGGTTATATTTGGATCTGAGATTACAGGCAGCTTCTGTTTCCTTTTAGCATTTATTGTGCGTGTATTCATGTACGAATTACACCTTTATTTTCTTTTTTTTTTAAAATATTTATTTATTTATTATGTGTACAATATTCTGTCTGTGTGTATGCCTGAAGGCCAGAAGAGGGCACCGGACCTCATTACAGATGGTTGTGAGCCACCATGTGGTTGCTGGGAATTGAACTCAGGACCTCTGGAAGAGCAGGCAATGCTCTTAACCTCTGAGCCATCTCTCCAGCCCACCTTTATTTTCTTTATGGCTTCAAAGCCTTACCCAGTGAACTGTCACGACTTTGACAAATAAACTCCCACCTCATTTTATTTATTGGCTGATCGACTGTGCTACATATTTCACTGTGGAGCTTAGTCATACTAATCACAGACTCCGCCACGAGCTACCGGCCTAGGGCACCAACTACATATCACACACACACACACACACACACACACACACACGACAAAGAAGCCCAGTAAAGTGGTGCATATCTGAAATCTCAGCCCCTGGGAGGCTGAGGCAGAAGGATTATGGTAAGTTAAGCATTCTCTTTCCCCCTCAAATTCTTATGCTGAAACCTAATCACCTGTGCTGCGGTATTAGGCGCGGGCGCTGCTGGGATGAAATTAGGTAGGGGGTCAGAACACTGATGGAAGGAATCGGTACTTTTACGAGAGGCCAGACAGCTGCCTTCCATGCGAAGACACCATGAGAAGATGCCGTCCCTATGCTGGAATGTGGGCCGTCACCAGACATCCTGGCACATTGACTTGAGACTTCCCAGCCCCCAGAGCTGCAAGAATCACTTCTGCTGTTTATGCGCCAACCAGTCTATGCTACAGCAACCGGAGTTGACCAAATACTACTGATTGTACTCGAGATGACCTTTGGTGGTCACGGGCTCTTTTTATTCCAATCTTAATTACCAGTATGGCTTTCAAGATCACACAATTTATGTATGAGCTATATATAATGTGAATATAGAATATGTATTATATATTTGCTACAGAGTGACAACAAACGGGTTAAAGGTGCCGTAGGTTTAAAGAGGCCTTACTGAAGGCAAGCGCAGAGAGCCAGCACAAGCAGTCACTGCCGGTGGTTGAAGTGTTAACAAGCCTAGTGGCGGAGCTGTTGGAGATGGGCAAGATGCGCACAGAGCTTGGCCAAGGCCCAAAGCTGGTCGGGACAAATGGCAGTTCAGGGTAGGTCAAGTCAATAGGGGAATACATTGAGCTGCAGCTCTGGGAACAGGAACTAGAAGCTCGGGGTGGGTGCTGTGTAGCCCTGGCTGTCCTGGAACTCACTCCGTACACCAGTCTGGCCTTGAACTCAGAGATCCGCGTGCTGCCCCCTCCCAAGTGCTGGGATTAAAGGTGTGCACCACCGTGCCTGACTTTCCTCATTCTGTTTTTACGAATGGGATGTTGACTGGTTTTAGGATTGCAAAGGAAAGTTGACTGAGATCTTTAGTCTGAATTTGTTGTAATTTTTAAAATTGATATTACTTATCTCAAATGTATTATATTTAATCAGAGATAAATGTCTCTACCCAAGAGCCCAAAGCCAAATAAGAGCAGTCTTTTAAAAAAATAATTATGTGTATGGTGTTTTGTCTGTGTGTGTATCTGTATGCACTTTCTGCCTGGTTCCTGCAGAGGCCAGAAGAGGCCATCAGAGTTACAGATGGTTTTTAGCAAACACGTGGGTGCCAGGACATGAGTCCAGGTTCTCTGGAAGGACAGCCAGTGCGCTTAACCACTGGGCCATCGCTTCAGCCCCAAGAACAATCCGTTTGTCTTGTCTTCCTTTCTTCCTTTCTTCCTTCCTTTTTTATGAGACAGGGTCTCACTATATTACTGAAGAAAGCTTCTCACTCCTGGGTTGAAGTGATCCTCACTACCTCAGCCTTCAAGATGGAACTAAAGGGACACAGTGCCAGGCAGCTGGGATTAAAGCCACCACTGAGATGGCTCTGGTTTTATATTTATTTGTATTTATATTATATTAAATTTTGTTATATTTATTTATCTGTTCATTTTCTTACATACGTGTGTGCGGGCGAGTCAGTTCTCTCATTTCCTCACGTGGATCCCGGGGATTGAACTCAGGACCTTAGCCTTGGCGGCAGGCATCTCTTCCTGCTGAGCCATCTTGCTGGCCTGGCTATGTCTCCCCCCATCCCACTACTTGACTGAAGTCTGTTGACATATAACAAGTGATATTTAATATTTCCATCTCGATGGGTTTGGAGAATAGTACACACATGTAAAAACACCACCTCTACAGTCTTAAATTTTGATTCTAATTTTGTTTTACGTAGACCATGCATAATATTTCTATGTGCTCCATTTAATTTCTTGTTTCATATGGCTTCTACTTTAGCTCCTTGTTTGTACTTATAGGGTTTATTTCATACCCTTGTTCTGTCCGGTTCATGGCTTTCCAGGACAATAACAGTGTTCCAGCCAGAAGCTAACATTCCCAGGGCTCTAGCCTCTCCTCTGACATTATGTACATGTGAGTGCCCAAGGCTAGACCCTGAAGTCAGTCACCTCCCCAAGGGTTTTTTTTTTTTGTTTTTTTTTGGTTTTTCGAGACAGGGTTTCTCTGTAGCTTTGGAGCCTGTCCTGGAACTCCCTTGGTAGACCAGGCTGGCCTCGAACTCACAGAGATCCACCTGTCTCTGCCTCCCAAGTGCTGGGATTACAGGCGTGCGTCACTACCGCCCGGCTCCCCAAGGGTTTTATATGCTTCCTCCCTCTGGTGCTGGGTCCTGGAGTCCTCCGGTCTTCCTTCTGCAGTGTCTCCAGCATGGGTTCAGGAAAGGGACCAAGCTACCCTGCTAAATCACCAACCTGTCAGGGACTGCAAGTCTCTTCCTGGCTCCCTGCTGATTCTGATATGAGCTTTTTAACTCTGTATTCCCTCTGGATTGTTCAGGTTTTCATCCATCACAGTTTAGTGGTTTTTGCGTGTGTGTTTGTGTGTGTGTGTGTGTGTGTGTGTGTGATTGGTGGGGGTCAGCTTCATTTCTTTTAGGTTCTTGGGAAGGCAGAAACATCATGGAGGCGGGTGTGTGTGGTAGAGGGAACTGCTTGCCTCATGGTAGCCAGAGAGAAAGAGGAGGGGGAGGGGGAGAGGGAGGTGTGAGGAAGGGGCTAGGGCTAAGGGTGAGCCCTTTAAAGACACACAGTGACCTTCTGCTTGACAAAGGCCTATGTCCACAACTCCCAATATGCTCTCTAATTTCCAGTCTACCAACGGATTAATCCAGGCTGAAGTCAGAGCTCTCACAATCCCGTCATCTCTCAATGATTGTATCCACGAGTTCAGGCCTTCAACATGTAAGCCAGAGGCTACTTCATTATCCTTGGTAGGTGGGGGAAATCTGGAATTATGAGTTGCCAGATCTGGGTAGTTCTCCATCTTAGTGGGTCCACTTCAGTTCATTCACACTTGACTCCTGGCCATGGAGCTTCAGAGGCAAAGACTCTGGGAGGTGAATGTCATTTGCACGGTGGCAGGGGCCATTCAGAGCTGAAGGCGGTGGAAGAAAGCAGCAGGTGCAAAATGAAGGTTCAGACCTTCTCCCCTTTCTTCCGGAAAGCAGAAGACCTCCAGGTCACACCCTGAGACGTTCATTTCACAGGTCTGCCCCAGGAGTCCACTTCTCTGGTGCTGGGAGTTCATAGACCCCAGTTTCTTCAGGACCACATTGGGACCAGATGTGGGAGAGTTAGTGAAGAAATGTGTGTGAAGAACGTCAGGGAGAGAACTCAGGGAGGTGGAGCGCACTGCAGGTGGGACCCTGAAGAAGGAGACATTGGAGAGTCAGGAAGGTCCCAGAGCTTACCATGACTAGAGGCTTGATCATTTCCCATAAGGCCACTCTTACTTCTCACACCTTTTGCAAGTTTGGAAACCCCTAAGACTATCTTCAAGGCTCAGTAATTTGCTAGAAGACCCATTGAATTTGTGAGTGACCATCCAGTCGTGGTCACAGTTTATTACCGAGGAGCCAAGGGGAAAGTGGCTGAGCCACAATCTCCAGCTGTTGGGACAGCTCCGAGGAGACTGAAAGGAGGAGATGGCATAGTTATCTGGGGCCTAGAAGGTGATGGAAATATGTCACAAGTTGAACTGCAAAGAATATTGGGCTTCTGAGAACAATTTCTGGAAGCCAGATACCCTCCTTAAAATATAATGGGTACCTAAATACCTCAAACCATCACTTTTGTAATATCTGCCACAGAAATTGACGAGTGGGGTCAATAGTCTTCAAGGGGTGGTGGACTTGAGAACCATAGCAGTGTTAGAGCAGCCATCTTGTTCTGAAGGAGTTTTCATGTTTGATGATGCCCGAAGAAAATATGAAACTCCCTCAGCTGTCCAAAGGACAGAGTGAGGACAATTGATCAAAAATAAAAACCCCAGATCCTTCCCCAGTGTTCCTGTCCAGCATAAGCAATCTTCATTGCCTGTATCAGTGAAGGAGTTGTCTGATGGATTCTAGACCTTACAGGATGGGAGCGGAAGATCCCAGTCAGACACCTGACTCTATAAATACACGACAGTGAATTCTTTCTTTCTTTTTTGTCTATTTTGAACAGGCAAGTTCTTCTGTAACAACATAATTTGCTAAGGGAAGGAACACACAGGGTAGAGACCAGGGAAGTTCCCAAGTTTCCCCGGCAGTGAGGACATGTTTCTTTCCTGGCACTTGTTGTTCTTTTTTAAAAAATGCTGCAAGATCCCTGTGGCAGTAGGCAGCAGAAATGCTGTAGGTCCCAAATGGTGGCGGCGGGCCATGTGGTGGCAGACAGCGGGCCCTGGGAGCAGCCAGTCCCAGGCAGAGACAGCTGCTGGTCTCAGAGCAGAGGTGGCGGGCCATGTGGCAGCAGGCAGTGGGCCCCAGGCAGAGTCGGCTGCTGGTCCCCGAGCAATGGCTGGTCCCAGGCAAGGGAGACACATGGCAGGCGGGCAGAAGACAGAAACATGGATAGACACAACATGCAGGGTGAGGTTGAATGTTTATTCAGGGGGTTATGGAGGAGGAAGGGTGAAGGGGGGGACAGAGAGAGAGGGAGAGAGAGAGAGAGAGAGAGAGAAGAAGAAGAAGAAGAAGAAGAAGAAGAAGAAGAGAAAGAGACAGAGAAGGGGGGAAGCAGAGAAGTGGGGAGAGAGGCAGAAGCGAAACTGCCTCTCCGAGAGGAAGATGGAAAAGAGGAGTGAGCTCAGGCCAGAAGCTGAAGATCAGCCTGCCTCAGCGGATGGGGAGGGGAGTGGGTGTGGCTTGTCTCTTAAAGGGACCAAAACCGTAACATTCCCAGGTCTTCCTTATAATAAAAAGCATGCACGTCAAGGAAGCAGAAAAGGAAGGGCCCAAGATGGCGACGGGCAGGTCAGAGGTAATGAAAGTGGGCGTGGCTTGTCCCTTAAAGCGACAGGAAAGCACAACAGCACTGACATGTGACCGTGTCATGGAGTCCTGCCAAGCAGGGACACTCGCCTGAAGCCCCACCCTCAGACATGCGGTTGTCCTTTCTGGTACGGCTGTTCCTGCCTACAGCACTTGTTATACTCCTGTTCACCGAAGACCCTCAGGCAAACACAGATTGCCTCCCAAGAGAAAGGGTAAAGTCTAGATGCCTTCTGGGTCAAGGTTAAATGATTAGTTTTTAATGAGTTAATTGAACTCAGGAGGGCTCTTCCAGTACAAGCACAGGCTATAACAGAGGAGGCGACAGATTCAAACCAGCTGGGGGCGGGGGGGGGGGGGGGGGGGGGGAGGGGCAGGGCTAGAAAGACCAGTTTCCCACTATTGGGATTGATCAATTAATTGTGTCTGCTGTGAGTGAGTGCTTGCGTGTGTGTGTGTGTGTGTATGTGCGTGTGTGTACGTGCGTGCGTGTGTGTGTGTACGTGCGTGCGTGCGTGTGTGTGTACGTGTGTGCGTGCGTGCGTATGTGTGTGTGTGCAGAGAGGGAGGCAGAGGGACCAAGAGTGTCATGGCCTGTGTGTGGAGATCAGAAGATGACTGTGGGGAGCCAGTTCTCCTCTTCTTCCTTGCTGAAGCAGGGTCTTCAACCACCGTTCATCTTGCTGTGGGAGTGCTAGGATTATAGACTCGGCCACTGCATCTGTTTTTTATGTCCTGGGACTGAAGCAGGTTGTTAGACTTGCGTTCCTACCCTCTGCGTCATCTTCCTGGCCCCTCCACTAAATTCTTTGCTGAATAGTACAGGCCTCTAGACTATTGATCCCAGCTACTCACGAGGCTGAGGTAGGAGGATTGTCAAATTCAAGCTTTGTCTGGGCTACAGAGGGAGTTCAAGGCTAGAGTGGAAAATTTAGTGAGACCCTAACTTGGAACAAATGACACAAAAGGACAGGTGGAGGATGTATTCTTAATGTATAAGGCCCTGGATTCCAACACCGATTCTATCAAAGTTACCTTCTGCATAGGTATAGAGTGTTAGACCATAGCATGGCGCTGAGAAAGGTCAGCCAGGGAGAAAGGGATCCTTGAATCAAACTTACCCTTTAGGAGTCCTGGGTCTCAGAGGTGGCTTACATTAGTTTGCATTAGTGTCTTTCACTGCCTGCATACGTCTTTTATATATCACTCTAATGACCTATCAGAGGCAGGCCAGTTTATAATGGAAGGGGGTTAGTTTCAGTCTATGCTTCTGGGAGTGCAGGGGATTTTGTCTAGTGACTATGATTTTTCTTTTTTGAGATGGGCTCTCACTCAGGTAGCCCGCATTAGCCTTGAAACTGCTATGTAGCTGAGGATGGGTTTGAACTCCTGATCTTTGTGCCTCTACTTCAGATTGCAGGCATGCGACACTGTGTCTGGCATCGCTGATGACCTTGCTGACAGAGTCATGAAGCATCGCAGGACATTGCATGGCAAGAGACAGTGGACGTGTGTGTGTGTGTGTGTGTGTGCGCGTGCGTGGTATGTGTGTAGCTGTGTCTGGCCTGGAACTCATTGTGCAGAGCAGGTAAAAACCCTGCAGCCATCCTCCTATCTCTGCAGGGATTGCAGGCATGTGCCACCACGCCTTGCTTCGATCCCTTTTAGTCTTATTTTTAATTGCAAATTACAGTTTGTTTGACTTATTTCTTGCATGGGCCTGCATATGCCGAGGGGTCTGCAGGGAGTGAAGTCAGAAGGCAGCTTGCTGGAGTTGGTCTCCTCCCATGCTGGGTCCCTGGGATGCAACTCAGGTAGTCAGGCTTGATGGCAAGCACCTTTAGCTGCTGGGTCACCCCACCAGCCACCAGGATTCATTCACGGGGCTGTACTGGAATGACGTCAATCTTAATCACCTTCCAAAGACCCTACCTATAAACCTCACGGTTGGATTACGTTTCTACCCTCCTAATACTTCACAAAGCTTCGCTTCAGCATGAGTTCCGGTACAAGCCACATTGAAATCCCAGCACCCCTTATGCTCATCATCTGCGAGTGTGCAAGGTGGGTGGGTGAAGAGCGGCAGCCCTTGGCCTGCGACCAGCCTGTTCCCCGGCAGGAGACCACAGAGCGTCTTCACGGCTGTTGTGCCCCTAGAGCTAAGAGGAGGAAGAGCATCTAGGGCGAGGGCCAGAGTTGGTCTGTTAGCCTCCCCGCGCAGTGCAACGCGGGTCTCCTTTGAGATGACTCCAACCTTCACCCTGTTTTTTGAAAAGAGGGAGGTGAAGGTTCCCAAATACGCCAGGGTGCGGGGTTAGTCTGGGGGCTGTCGCGTTACCAGGAACCTGAGGCAATGAATAGAGGGAACAAAGCGGCGGACGCCAGGATGCGGCGGCTAGAGGCTAGATCGCTAGATGGACTTTCACAACACCGTGGTTTCCGTTGGGGCTGCTTCTCTCTGGGGATCCCATGCAGCTTGGCCTCAGCCTGAGGAGTTCTCACAGGTTTGGCCCAGAAGGGCTCTCTTCTGCGCCGCTGGCTGGGGAGAAGCCCAGGGCCGGGAAGCTCCCCTTGCAAAGATAGTTCAAGGCCTGTCTAGCTTTCCCCTCCTTCACCTTCACAGGTCGCTCAGGCAAGAAACCGGGTGGCGGAAACTGAGACCATAGAGAAAGAAAGTGCGAAGCGGAGCGCACTCGTGTGGAACCAGGAAGATGGCTCAAAAGAGGATACGAGGGTGGTTGTGTGTGCAGTCTGAACTCCCGGCACCAGCTCAAGTGTTTTTCCCCCCACACAGCTGAGCCTGTCCCCAGGGTGGAGACTGGTTCCTGTTTTCACTCATTTTCACTGACTTTTGGTGCCTTCGTCTCTGGTGGCTAAATACCAGCCCAGAGGACCGTTCAGCCTGCTTTTGGCTGGAGGCTAAGGACGCAGGGTTTAGGGGTTGCAGTTCAATGGAAGAGTGCTTGCCTTGCTTGTGTGAGGGCCAGGGTTTGCTCCCCAGCCCCAACACAGCTATCAGGCCTGCTTCCCCATGCTGTCCTTGTGTTCTTCCTTCTCAATGAAAAGGGGTGAGTTTCATAGGGCATTGCCCCCTGGCTATGGAGGTCCTGGGGTTCAGTTCCCAGCACCGATGTTGGACCACTCACAGCTGAATGTAACTCCAGCTCCAGGGGATCTTGCACCCACTCTGGACTCCAGGGGGCACCCACACCCATACACAAGTGTACATTCTTACACACAGCTACACATAGTTAAAAATAAAGCCCGCACAGACACAAAATGGAGCTAGGTAAAAACTAAGCTGATAGTTTCTGCACATTGTCATGGCCGAAGGGGAAGCAGAGTGGACCTAAGGCAGAAGCAAGCTCAAAACTGCCTCCTCCTGCCCTACTTAAAGCCTCCGTTTCTGCTGCTTGCTGATTTCTTGGGTATAAATACTTTACTTCGGTTGAATTCAAAATACCCTCTGCTGGGTATGCAACAGTTGCCTCCAGAGCTGGTCTGACTTGGCCACAACAGTGTACAGTTGTCTAAATTAGTGAGCATTTGGGGCAGGGGTGGAGTTTATAGGGGGTGACACTGAGCCTGCAGTGTATCCATAAGTCCGCATGTGTGTGCGGAGCTGGAGAGAGATGTCTCCCTCTTTCTCCACCTACCAGGAGGGTGAATCCTTGGCTGGGCTCCTGGAGGGAGAACACAAGCTGCTCACTGGCCTCCTGACCTCCCTGAGGGTCACAGAAGTGTCACTTCAAAGAGGTGAGGCTGCCTGACTCCTGCTAGGAAGGACCCTTAGTGGCAGTGGTGAAGTCAGAAGATGGGAAGGGAGAGAAACTCCCCTGTTAAACGGGGGTAGATGGAGGTGAAGAGAATTTCTGAAGAGGGCTGAGCTGCCAGGAAGAAGCTGGCGACCTCTAGAAAGCAAGCCCTGAAAAATGAAAGAACTGGAACCGTGTAGTTACTGTCAGGCAGTCAGGAAACAGTCCCAAAATGGGGGTGGAGTGGGGGGGGTGGGGGGTTGGGGTGGGGGGGTGGGGGGGGCACCAACTCAGCTATCAAGTGAGCCAAGCAGATAGCATCCGAGGGCATATGGGCATATTAGACAAGGTGTGGAGACCATGGCAAACTGGAAGTTCATACCCTGCAGGAAGACATTGGATGCTTTTCTCTCCCCTCCCCTCCCTTTTTATTTTGTCTCATGAAGCCCGGGCTTAACTTACCTCCGACTTACTTTGTAGCTAAGAGTGACTTTAAACTCAGGATCTTTCCACTTCTATCTTCCCAGGGCTCGGATTATAGACCTGAGTTGACACATCCAGTTTGAGACAGAACTGAAGCAATAGGTCTGCAGTTTAGATGCGGGTCCCTACCAAGTGAGTGGTCGCAGTATCTCTTCAAAGGGTTGTTATTATTATTATTATTACTATTATTATTATTATTACTATTATTATTATTATTACTATTATTATTATTATTACTATTATTATTATTATTATTACTATTATTATTATTATTATTACTATTATTATTATTATTACTATTATTATTATTATTACTATTATTATTATTATTACTATTATTATTATTATTATTACTATTATTATTGTTGCAATAATTGGGGGATATGAAACAGCACTTCACTATTTAGCCTAGAGTGGCTCTCTAATGAGTTCCTTCTGCATTAGCATCTTGAATCACTATGCCCAGTGCCCCCTCCCTCCCCCTATCCCACTGCACCACAGTGCAGGGGCGGGTGAATACTGGCATCCGTGTGTTTTAGGCACAGGTAGCAAGGGATGAATTTTCTCCACCAAATTTTGATTAATAAACAAATGAATTCTTTTTTTTTCACATCTTGCTTGCAGTTTCCCCTCCCTCTTCTCCTCCGGGTCCCTCCCCCTTCCTCCCTACCTCCATCTACCTACTTCCTCTACTGCCACCCACTCCTCTGTTTCTTTTCAGAAAAGGGCAGCCCTCCCATGGCTATCAATAAAGCATGGCATATCAATTTTCAGTAAGACGTAGGCACCTCCCCTCATATTAAAGCTGGATAAAGCAACCCAGTATGAGGAATAGGGTCCCAAAAGCTGGCAAAAGAGGCAGAGACAGCCCCTGCTCCCACTGTCAGAGTCCCACAGGAAGACCAAGTTACACAACTGTCACACCTGTGCAGAGTGCCTAGGTCAGTCCCATGCAGGCCCCCTCGTTGTCCGTTCAGTCTTTGTGAGCCCTTATGAGCCCAGGATAGCTGATTCTGTGGGTTTTCTCGTGTACATCAAATTTTAAAACAATAATCAAACTAAATCCAGCCTCCCCCACCTCCACCCCCAGAGTCTTGCTACGTAGAGCAGGTTGGCCTTGAATTCACGGTTCTTTTCCTTTGGCTTCTAAGTGCTGGAATTACGGGTGTGCACCACCACCATGCCTGACTCAATATGCTTTTTATTATCACCACGTGCTCGCAATTCTGATTGATATATTCCTTCTTGGAAAACAAAACACAGCAAAACATCTGTTGTTGGTCTAGGTTCCAAATAATTGCCACTGCTGTTGCTAAGATTTACCAGTGCACACATACACGTGCACATCTATACGTTTCTAGTGAATCCCTTTAAATAACTGTGAGCTGACACAGAGGTTAATATGGAGAATTAACCCCTCTTTCAAGTGTTTCATCAACAGCATTTGTTTCCAGAGTTAGAAGCTAATGATATGAATCCCCTCAGTTCCAAGCTCTGGGGAAACCGCAGTGCCGACATTTAAGGAGCAGATTCCAAATCAGCAATGCTTACACGGGATTGCATGTGGAGAAACAGGTTCCCAGTTCCCCCAAGTTCTGTTGTTCCGTGCGACCATTGCCGGAACTCAGACGGGCCGTCTAAAATGCCTTGTTTCCATCAGGGCCTGGATGCCTATTCAAATCAGCATCCTCAGCATGCCACAGGGTGCATGTCTGTGATACCAGCACTCAGGAGGCAGAGGCAGGAGGATCAAGAGCTCAAGGCTGGTCTTGGCTAGATGCTGAATTCCCAGTCAGTCTTTTTGAAATCTTGTCTTAAACTGAACAGCAAAAACCAAGGGGGCTGGAGGGTTGGCTCAGCAGCGCCTACCGCTCTTGCAGAGGACCCAAATTTGGTTCCCAGAGTCCACATGGCAGCAAACAGTCACCTTCAACTCCATTTCCAGGGGATCTGACCCCAGTGGAATCTCGCACTCATATGGTGTGCCAACACTTGCAAGCAAACACAAAACGTAAATAAAATAAATAATAAATAGATCTTAAGCAGCGGGAGCAACAAAATCAAATATCAATCACTATATCCAGTAATGCTAATGTTTACTGCCACAGCCGTTTTCTCTGACTGTGACCGAGGGAGACTCTCAGAAGTTTACCGATGACAATAGAAATCAATGGTGATTTTTCTGGAGAAGCCATCTTAGCCAAACTTTTTGACTGCAGAGATATTTGAGTGAGTATGGCTAGGTTATTAAACTGGTGTTCATCAGCATGAACAACAACATGCTAAGATCAACTTTGACATTTACTTTAAGACTCAAAACTAGAAATTGTAGTAATTAATGCTTTGACAGAGGTATGAGACTCCAATAGGCGTGTGGGGTCCAGTGTTGAAAAGTACTGAGGTAATAAAAACACGAATCCATCATTTCCGTTTTTGCATTTTAACACGATTTTTATTGGCATAGACATATACATATAGACGCATATATACAAAGCTCCATAAGGGAAAATGGTGTTGTCTGCATTCCTCTCCTGGCCGTTGTTGTTACTGTGGCTCTTTATAAGATGGCTCCTGACGGATCTTCTGTGTGCCCTAACCCTCAGTCCCTCAAGTGGGGACTCCAGCAGCAGGAGTTCCTGAATCTCTGGTGTGGGCTTCATGCCGGCAGAGGGTGCCGACCATGACTGCCTAATGGCCTGGCTTTGCACTGATTGTGGAAGTCTCAGTTTTACAAGTGTGAGCCTGTGGTCAGGGAGTGACTGAGTCTTACACCCACTTGCGAATGAAAACATCCAGGGGCCCGGCAGTCTATGTGGTGACTGAGGCTTCCCCCGTACAAAGGCCTGACTTTGGGCGGAAGGGCGGAACTTGCTTTGCTCTTCTGCTGGTTCCTGGTCCTTGCCAGAACATGACATTGTGGTTCCATCCTGGGCACACTTTGCAGAATGGGGAGATGAGTGTTTTAGGGTTTCTATCGATGTGGTGGAACACCATGAGCAAAGCAGCTTGGGGAGGAAAGGGTCTATTTGGCTCTTGCTTCTGTAGCACTGTTTATCACTGAAGGAAGTCAGGACAGGAACTCAAATAGGGCAGGAACGTGGAGGTAGGAACTGTGGCAGAGGGCGTGAAGGAGTGTTGTTTACTGGCTTGCTCCTCATGGCTGCTCACTCTGTTTTGTTTTTTCAATTGTATTTTTTTTTATCGGAAAACAACTAAGCAACTTGGAATGGATTTGAGGCAAATTGAGGCATAAGCAGATTTTCTTTAAATGGATAAAGCAAGCAATAAAAGAAAATGTTTCTATACAATAAGCATCAACAGTAGGGAAAAAGCAATAGTGTATGAGTACCCGGATAAAATGCGTTCTGCAGGAGAGTACACATTTGAGTACACATTGTTGACTATCTGCGGTCCAAGCGGAGTTTCAACTCCACACTTCGACAAGAACATGCTGACAGTTTCTCAAAACCACTCTAAAAAAAGGCATAACCCAGATGTTCTCCCATTTGACCAACTCCATCTAAGTTCAGACGTGCAGAAGGGCTTGACGTGTCCAGAGTAAGCCACGTGCAATTTTATAAACTAAGGTTTAAGGACAAGGAGGGTAAGATAAGGGAAGGAAACAGGGAGGAATGAAGACATACATATTTTGTTGACAGGAGGGGGAAGCCTTTTACAGATAAGTCACAAACAAAGAAAAGGCAAACAAGCAATTGTGTCCAAGGCACTTAACACATTCTGTCCAATGTCTTCACTTTGTTGCCATTGTTTGTACAAAGGCTTCATGGTTCCCCTGACCACCACCATCGGTATCTGCTTCCCCAATCCTCTGATCAACTTCTCCACCTGCTAGCTTCTCTCCAAGGTTAGCCATCTCACAGCCGCAGCTGCACTGGTCCAGCCGTGGCCGTCCTTGTCAAACACGCGAATGCTTCCCCAATTTCTTCCCCACTGTCTGTGTCTTTCATTTTCCTTCCTGTTGTTGTCAGGAATTCAGGGAAGTCCGTTGTGCCCTCACCGTCCCCGTCTACATCACGAATCATGTCCCGTAGCTCTGCTTCTGCCCGAGAGACCTCATCACAGTCCCTGGTTGTTCCAGTTCCATCACCATCCTTGTCAGATAGTGAAAAAACTTCTTTGAATTTCACAGTCTGCTCGTCAGTCAGTTGGTCAGCCGGGCTGGAAGGCTTACCGGTTTCTGAGACTGAACCACACAACCTCTCTGTTTGCCCGACTCCGACTCCTGTTTTCTTATAGAAAATCTAGGACAGACTGATAGACAGACAGGAGACAGGGCTCTGGCAGCGACAAAGGCTCGAGCTGGCAGTACTGGGTGTCCAGCCAGAGATGGCTCAGGCAGGGGTTTTGGTCATCACCCCTTTGCCTCGTTCAGTCAGGAGCCTGAAGTCATCGTGTGCCTGGGTGAGCAGGCGGCAGCAGGGAGACACTCCAACCGCTGCGGATTTCTTGGAGGCTGTTAAGGTTATCGATTTAAGCCCTGACAGGCTCAAGGGCACTAAGAGAGTCTCTCAAAGAGAAATCAAACTGTTTCCCCAGGTGACTCCTGATTTTTACTCAGGCAGAGGTCTAAATCTATTGAGGTGAAAGCAACTGGGTCTCACCTCTGGAACAATCTGGGGAGACCTATAAAGTTTATTGATTTGACTTACTTAACTTACCTCGGCTAATACTAAAACAACTAGACCCATCAATCAGACCCCTCGAGAGAGCGATTACAGGGTGGATTGATTCCCTCTCAGAGGTGACAGTTAAGGGCAGTTCTCTAAGGGTGTCAGGACAGTACCTTGTGCTTGGTCCCTTCGTCTAGCACGGTGACCTTCTAGAGCTGCGTGCTAGGGAAGCCACCTCTCTGGAAGGTGGCCAGGAGTTCTCTGGAAACAGGCTGCAGTGGCCTCTTTGGATGCAGAGAGCCACACAGCCGCATGGGGAGAGGTGTGGGAAGCTGCCAGATTTCACTTGCCAGGGAAAAAGAAGGAAAAAACGTCACCACAGGGTAAGGAAGGAGGGTGGATGCAGAGGGGCAGGCAGCCAAGATGATTGAGCAGTATAATGGCCTTGAAGTCCCCAGCCAGGCCTGCCAGACCTGCGTCAGCTTTAATGCAAGGGACCTGCAGCGGGAGTCATCCTCTGGCTCACTGTGTTTTCTTGAGAAGCAAGGTATGCAACTACCCAGGGTTCCCTGCAGACTAGTTGGAGGGATCAGATGTTTCCATTCAAATCACATGTGACCAGAGTCCTTGGATGATACAGTCCAATTAGTGGCATTGTAAGTACAATGGGGAATCAGGAGAAAGGGTACCCTGTGAGAACTCAAAGGCTAAGGAAGGTCCCAGAGAGATCGGATTAGTTCAAGAAGAACATGGGAGAATTGATGAGCAAATCTATCTTCCAGAAACATGGTCTCCAAACCAGTCATGGTAGTATATGCCTGCTTGTAATCCTAGCCCTTGGAAGGCTGAGCAAGTGCCCATGGTCAGCATGGGTTACAATGGAGACCCTGTCTCAATGGAGGGAAGGGAGGGAAAGAAGGAAGGAGAGAATTACTGTGCGATTTGACACCCAAGTACATAAAGATGGGGGCTGGGACTATATCTCAGTTGGTAGAGTGCTTGCCTAGCTTGCACGAAGCCCTAGGTTCCATTCTCAGTATGGTAGTCAGACTTTATTTGAATTCCCAGCCCCCAAATAATGACATGAAGATTTATTATTAATTATGAAAGCTTGGCCTTAGCTTAGGCTTGCCCCACTAGCTCTCATCACTTAAAAACTTGTTTCTATTAATCTACTTGCTGCCACATGGTTCTCACCTCTCCTCCAGTCTGTGAGTCTGACTCCCTCCAAATCTTGCTGGTTAGTGCCTCAAGCCTAGCTTTAGTCCCTGAGTTCCTCTCTCTGCCTAAATGTCCTGCTTAACCTCTCCTGTCTAGCTATTGGCTAGTGAGCTTTTTATTAGACCAATCACAATGACACATCTTCACACAGCGAATAAACATCCCACAACACAGCACCACATTGTACTGGTCATAGTGGTAACACCTGTAATCCCAGCACTCAGTGAGGTGCAGGCAGGAGAATTGAAGTTCAAGGTCATTCTTGGCTATAGGGAGTTTGAGGTCAGCCTGGGATACAAGAGCCCCCATCTCAAAAACAAACAAGCAGACAGACAGAAAAAGAAATACTGAATGGTCATGTATAGACTGGTTGGTTAATCACGGGAGATTCAGAACCAGGGTTTGGGTTTAAATCTGGTCTCCACCAATCCGTATCTATATGAGTTAGTAAATTAATATCTGCAGGACTTAAACTCTCCATCTCCAAAACAGGGACAATGATACCTAATAATAATATTGAATGCCTTTCTATTAGTGTTTACCTGACACAAGCTAGAATCACCTGGGAAGAGGAATCGCAATTGAGAAAATGCCTTCATCAGATTGGCCAAGTCTGTAGGGCATATTCACGATGAATGGGTACACGTGGGCTCAGCCGACAGGGGGCAGTGCCATCCCTGGGCTGAGTTCTATAAGAAAGCAGGCTGAGCAAGCCACGAAGAGCAACCCAAAAAGCAGCGATGCTCCATGGCTGATGCTTTGGTTTCTATTTCCAGGTTCTTGACCTGAGCTCCTGCCCAGTCTTCCCCTTAGGGAAGGACTGAGAGCTGTAAACTGGAATAACCCTTTACTCCCTAAGTTGCTTTTGGACATGGTGTTTTATTCTAGCAACAGGAGCTAACCAAGACAGGCAGTACTAATACCAGCACTGATCTAAGAATGTCAGTAGTAGCAGCACCCGATAACAGAGCCCGCAGCGAAAAGCAGTGTAAAGCTTGAACAAGCCTGGCTCTTACAGAGCCCTCGGCACAGCATCTGGCACACAGGAAGCATTCGGTAAATGCTAGTCACCGCCGGTACTGTCCTTTCTGTGAACGGTAATAAAGACAGTTTTCTTATTCCTGCCAAGCTGAGGGGCGCACGGGCTCCTCAGGGACTTCCTGAAGAATGAGTCAAAGGCGAGCAGAGGGTGTCAGTCCTGGGGAGAGCGTGGAGGGAACTATTTCTGCGTTGGAAGATGCTCCGTGGACTTTCTATGTTCTTGCTTTGTTTTCTCCGGCCTGGGCACTCTCCCGCCTCCCTCTCTCTCTTTTGGAGTTCATCCAACGTCTGCTTGTCATGAGGGCTTTCCTTATAGCCCCAGCCGCAGGCACTGTCTTCCACTTAACCTGTCACCCTCGTCTCTTCTCTGGCCGCAGTGAGAGGGCTGACTCGGGCTACTGAACCTCCTGCAGGGCAGGCTGTGCCCCTCTCCCAGCCGCGTGTGCATTCCCCACAACCAGGGACAGGGTCTAGCACATGCTCTGTAGTCTGGAGACTAAGCCGGCTGAGCAGAGGCTGCAGGCCTGGTGCTTAACCAACAGATGGAGGTTCTCTGTGCGCTCCCCTTCTCTCCCAGATGTAGCACGGATTCTGCGTGGTCTTATTAATAAAAACCCGGATTCAGGTATCTAGAGCAAAAGCTGAAAGATGAGAAGCAGAACAGCCAGCCACTAGAGAGTTCATAACCACTACAAACTCTCAGAAGAAATAGACGATCCTGTCCCCACGAATCCTCAGATTGAATACCTCAGACCCCGTTTCCTCCTGCCTTATAGTCTTCTTTGGCCCAGCCATATCACTTCCTGTCTCCACTTCCCTAGTGCTGGGATTAAAAGTGTGAGCCCCACTACTTGGCTCTGTTTTTCTTTTAGATTGATTTGATCTCACGCAGCCCAGGGTGGCCTTGAACTCACAGACTCCCATCTCCTGAGTGCTGGGATTAAGGGTGTCCGGACGGCTTGGCCTCTAAGGCTAACTAGTGTGGATAGCTCTACTCTGATCTTCAGGCAAGATTTATTTGTTAAAGCCCAAACAAAATATCACCGCATTCTACTCTGTTCCCACCAGGCCTCTGCCTGTTGCTCACTTCCTGGAACCCAGGAGTCTTGGCTCTTCTGACCTCTGTGTTCTTCCCAGGTTGCTTGTATTTGCCAGTGTGGCACCCCCTGGGTGTGAACCCTACCAGCAGGAAGGTGGAGCTTCATGGATGAAGGAAGGGGAATAGCTGCCCCACCTCCGGGCACAGACTTAGATCAATTTCTGGTCTCTTTACTCTGCACCCAGAGAACTGCCAACCTGGTGCCAAATGGGCTTTAGTAAGTTTCCATTTGAGAAATCTGAGTCCCAGTCAACCCGGGTAGCTGAGACAGATTGGGAAACCTCACTAGGAGGCAGAGAAGGGCACGCCTTGTCCTCTTGAGGTTTCCCTCCAGGGCTGGGAGTTCCACCTAAATCATTTTTTATATCCTTGTTTTTTCAAAGCCACCCGTCGGAAGCAGATTAGTGGAACCATTTCCGTTCCTCCCACTGCTCATTTTGTTCGCCAAAGTGGGCCCAGGCGAGATTAGCCTGGAGATACAGTGTCTGAAGAGACGGAGGCCCCAGCTCTGAGGAACGGGGTGGCTACAGGAATGGGAAACACCTACGTCCACAGCAAGTTACCAGAAGCATCGTGCAAGGACAGCCACGCACAGGCCAAGGGTGTCTAGTCCTGTCAGGGATGGCAAAACTGAGTGCTGGCCCCGAATTTCTGCTCTGCGGAGGAGAGACTCTTTGGTTCCCAAGTGGTAGAGATTGCTCTCCCTTTGGACTGCTGTCCTGGATGATATTTCCTCAAGTGTATGCTTTTCTGAATTACGCATGCTGGCCATCCCTACCTAGAAGCTAAGAGGCCCAAGAGGGGCCTAGGAGGGGAACAGAGGGTGTGCCAGTCATAGCCAGCTAACTTAGCACCTGCAGGCAAGAGATAACATTCCCCAGACTTTCACAGAGCCTCTGGCTACAATGGAGCCTCCCCCAAAGACTCCATTGTACCACCGTGGGGGATACAATAGGAGAGACCAGAGCCTGCAACCTTGAACTTGAAATAGCCTAAAAAATAGAAAGACCGTGGAGCCACAGAAAAGGCTCTCCTTCTGAGATCCAACGGAGGCCCGATTCCACAGGCTCCGCTCAGAAATAGTTCACAAAGGGACATAAACCCCTTGTAATGTGAAAAATGTGATTCCGGAGTGCCCTGGGTGATATCCACAAACATCCTCAGAGCTGGACAAGGAGCCAGGGCTCCTTGCTCACTGCCAGCCCGTGCTTCTTTACTTTCTCTGTGCAGGAGAAAGCTGTAGGGACGATAAGCCCTCAGAAACGGTTTGTGTTTGGGGGGGTTGTTGTTCTTTTTTAAAAATGCTCCAAGATCCCCGCGGCAGTAGGCAGCAGAAATGCTGTAGGTCCCAAATGGTGGCAGCGGGCCATGTGGCGGCAGATAGCGGGCCCTGGGAGCAGCCAGTCCCAGGCAGAGACAGCTGCTGGTCTCAGAGCAGTGGTGGCGGGCCATGTGGCAGTAGGCAGTGGGCCCCAGGCAGAGTCGGCTGCTGGTCCCCAAGCAATGGCTGGTTCCAGGCAGGGAGACACATGGCGGGCGGGCAGAAGACAGAAACATGGATAGACACAACATGCAGGGTGAGGTTGAATGTTTATTCAGGGGGTTATGGAGGAGGAAGGGTGAATGGGGGGACAGAGAGAGAGGAAAAGAGAGAGAGAGAGAGGGAGAGGGAGAGGGAGAGAGAGAGAGAGAGAGAGAGAGAGAGAGAGAGAGAAGAGGAGAAAGACAGAGAAGGGGGAAGCAGAGAAGTGGGGAGAGAGGCAGAAGCCTCTCTGAGAGGAAGATGGAAAAGAGGAGTGAGGTCAGGACGAAGCTGAAAATCAGCCTGCCTGAGCGGATGGGGAGGGGAGTGGGTGTGGCTTGTTTCTTAAAGGGACCAAAACCATAACATTCCCAGGTCTTCCTTATAATAAAAAGCGCACAGCAAGGAAGCAGAAAAGGAAGGGCCCAAGATGGAGGTGGGCAGGTCAGAGGTAATGGGAGTGGGTGTGGCCTGTCCCTTAAAGCGACAGGAAAGCACAACAGGGGTGGCGTGGGGAGAAGTAGCTGTTCTCTCCAAACAGGCAAGCCTTGGTTGGGCTGAGAGATCAAGAACTTTAAGGACTGCTTACATTGCTTTTTAGTTTTTAAAAGTTATTTATTATTTTATGTTTGTGGGTGTTTTGCCTGCTTGTAAGTCTGTGCATCATGTGTTATGGTAAAAATAAAATGGCACTGTTCCCCGAGTGGCTGCAGTGGGCAGAAGGTCCTGAGAACAGGGAGCCCCCGAGTGGCCCGTGGGTAGCGAGTCTCAGGCAGGGAGCTGCATGGTGGGTGAGAGATGGAGACGGATAGGCACACCATGCAGGAAAGGGGAGACAAGAAGAAAGAGGCAGAGAGAGAGAGAGAGAGAGAGAGAGAGAGAGAGAGAGAGAGAGAGAGAGAAGGAGAGAGGGAGAGAGAGAAAGGGAGGGAGAAGGGAGAGGGGAGAAGTGGGGAGAAGGGAGCTAAGCAGAAGCTGCCTTTTGGGGGGGAGAGACAGAAAGGAAGGGGCTCAGACTGGAAGCAGAAAATCTGCCTGCCTCAGTGAAGGGGAGGGGAGTGGGAGGGGTTTATTTCTTAAAGGGACAGGACAGACAATTACATCATGTATGCCCCTAGTGCTTGTGGGGGCCAGAAGAGGGCATCAGATGCTCTGGGACAATTGTGAGCCACCATGAGGATGCTGGGAATCAAACCCAGGTCCTCTGGAAGAGCAGACAGTGCTTTGAGCAATCTCTTAACCTGTTTTATAATCGAGTACATTTTATCACCAAAAGCAATATTTTGTTATTCATAATACAATAACAGGCTGTTTACTTATTTATTTATTTTCAAGGCAAGGTCTTGCAATGTGTGGGGTTACCTCTTATTCCACTTGTCTCTGACACTGGGCAGGGAGAACTCTGTGTGGGTGGGGCCAGCACCATGTTAACCCCTGTGGCCCTGTGCGTGAGGAACAGAGGTGTCCCTCAGAAGGCCTCTGACCTGTAGGTGGTATGTGGGGCAGTGAGAACTGGGTCTATGGCTTTGCCCTCCAGGTTGTACCAAGATGCTTGCACACAGGACTCGGCATTGGCTATGGATGAGGCTAGCTCAACAATACAGCTCTGCAATGGCCCTTTTCCTGTCTCCACCCCCACCCCCCAATTCCCTCACTTCTGCTCCTAGGACCGCAGTTCCCATGGAAAGGGTTGCAAACCCTGTCACTCCAGTCGTAATTGCCGTGCTGAGTGTATGAGCGGTTGCTTGTTCTGCTGTCCTGGGCTCTCCATTTCAGAAGCCCGGTGTTTTCCTTGTAAGAACAGCGGAACACTTGACCTTCCTACGTCGTCGCTCTTTGGCAGTCAATTTTTTTGGAGTTCAGATGCAAACTCTGACACTGAGATTTGTTATATGCCATCTGTGGAATGCTTTTATTTTTTTCTTAAATTCCGCTTTTGCCATTTAGCAGTGTGAGCTGTCCTTTCTAGCCTTGAGTTATCTAAGAATTTGCCCATAAAATTTATTGGCTGCTTAGAAAAGGCCACCGATGGCCAATCCTTAACCTCCTCTCTCACTCTGCCCTCCCTGACTGCTCCACGCTTACAGCCTCACCTCCTCACTGGCAAGAAGGGCCAAGCTCTCACCTCCAGGGTCTGGAAGTTGTTATTCTTTCTACTTGAAACCCTCTTCCCGGAGGCTCTTCACATGAACGTCTATCTCTTTGTCATACATTAAAACCCAGGCTGAAATGTTGTGTGCTTGCCTAGCATGCACAAAGACGGGGGTTCTATCCTCAGCACTGTATAAACCAGGTGTGATTGTGCATTCCTAGAACCCCCAAACTCAGGAGGTGGAGACTGGAGGATCTGAAGTTCAAGGTCATTCTCAGTTCCACAGTGGAGCTATGGAGGCTAACCTGGTGCTACATGAGATCCTATCTCATATCCATAGTGGAGTTTGAGGCTAACCTGGGCTACGTGAGAGCCTATCTTAGTCAATTCCCCATCCCCCACCACCAAAATTGCAAGTCAGCTTAAAAGAAATGTCTCAAGACATTGCCATCACCACTGCCATGATGCCTATCCCAAGCCACAGCTGTCACGCTGCAGTATTAATTTGCATCTTTTTTTTTTGTCTGTTTCCCTAATGAGATCAACACATGCAGGACAGTAGGACCATCATCGCCTTTTCCCACCATGGCATCTCCAACACCTAGTTCAGCACCCAGCACTTGGCAGGAGCATATCTGACTCATCCCCCTTTACTCATGGGTGAACCAGATGCTGGGCCTCTCCCCGGTTCTACCAATTCTCTTCTCTCTCCTCTTGCGCCTCATCTCTTCCCCCTCTCCTGAACCCAGCCGCTGGCAGAAAAACTGCTGTAATTGCTCCTGTCTTGCAAAGCAAACAAGTTACCTCTCTCCCGGTGACCTGGTTCAGCTGACCCACATGCTTTAGTTACGCGCCACTTCCTCCCGCGGAGCAGCGCCTCCAGGAGGGAAGGGCTTGCTTCTGCTTTGTCTGGTGATGTTTCCTTCATATCAGAGCAAACAATGCAAATACGTTTGAGTCATCGAAGCCTTGAATTAACAGAGAAGACAGCAATCTAAAGTTTGGGCAATGTCCAAATAATATTTACCCAGGGAACGAATAGGGTGGCCTTCCTTGTAGGGATGCGTGGTGGCCGCTCACACTGTGGATGTTCCGAGAAGATGTGCTTCTGTCCTCCATGCTCTGTCGACCATGAAAAACTTAGCAGGACGGTTAAAGGATAACAGTGATTTTAAAAGGCAAAATTGGAGGCCCAGAGATGGTGTCTTCCTCAAACACTGCAGACCTCTTTACTTCAAAGCCAGATTTAAAATGTGAGTTTACTTCCTTTCTGGGATTTGGCTTGCAACAATAGTGTAGGCCAGGAGGTGGCGATGCCTCTCTCTCCAGGACTGCAGGGCAGTGTTGAAGGACACAGAGAAAAGGTTGGGACCCGGCCTGATCAGCCAGGAGCCTGTAGAAAGAAGAGCCAAGAAAACAGGGCTTTGCCTCAGATTGCCTCATTCCTGTTGGCTGGGCCCCATGAGGAAAGAGATCCTTGCTGGAAAAAAACCCCACATTTTGAAGGCTTCCGATGCGTGAGCAGCTACAAACCCGACCGGTTGGCAGGTCCACACTGAGGATTTTATCTCAAATTCAAGGACTCTGAAAATCTAGGACAGCAACTTGGCAAACCTGAGCTGACAGAACTTCGGTTCAGCTTTCCCTTGGCTTGGGCGATGGCCTCTGAGAGCCAAGGAGGTTTTCTTCAAGGTGCAGGCTCTGCCCAGACAACGTTCTACGCTAGAATTACCTACAACTAGGTCTCAGGGATCCACTAAACTACTGGTTTTCCACCTTCCTAATGTCGAGACCCTTTAATACAGTTCCTCATGTTGGGGTGACCCCTAACCCTAAAGTTTTTGTTACTACTTCATAACTGCAGTTTTACCACTGTTATGAATCATAATGCATATATCTGTTTTCCGATGGTCTTACGTGACCCTTACGAAAGGGTCATGGACCCCCAGGTTGAGAACCACTACAAGCCCTAGGTCTGTGTCCAACACTGTGGTCAAGGGTTGGAGGCGAGTGATAGGCGTATGCACTTCCTGGAGCGAAACTGGTTTTCTTTTCTTTCTTTTTTTCTGTTTACCTGGGGGCTCCAATGACTCAAAACACATTGGAGATCCAAGTTATGGGCTGGGGTATAGCTTAGTGCTGAAGTAAAGACCTTGAATCCAATCTCTAGCACAGAAAAGAAATAGGAAGGCAGAAAGACAGACAGGCAAGCCACTCCTATTCCCCATAGAGGTCTGACTAATTTCTCTTTTTAATCCCAAATAGTTCCCTGAGGCATTCCAGCTCTTCGGCTTTCATTAAGAAGCCTCTCAGTCAAGAGCCAGCCTGTTGGCAGGAAATATTGTCAGGTATTTAACCAGAGAGGGCAGAAGATGTATTGACGAGAACGAAGCTGTTAACCAGGTAAGCATCAGAGAAGATGCAGAAGTCTTGTTGGAGAGCTACAGGAAGCAGCCTCTGTCCTCAGGGGGTGGGAATGGAGAGGGGTGGGAATCAGTCAAAGGTAAAAACCCACAGCTGTGGCTGCTCTCCCAGAGCTGGAGAGGGGGTCTTGGGACCCCAGGTCTCCTGGATTCTGCAAGTGTTGGGAAAGCTATAAACTGCCAGGCGCTCGCTGCAGGACTCATAGAGGGGAGGCTAAGGTGACCCCGGCAGGAGCAGAAATCTGGCAGGAAGCAGACAGAAGGGAACCTCCTTTCCTTTCTCTGCCTGCCACATTCTTACCACAGAGAAGATGACCCACGGAGCCAGCTGGCAAAGCCAAATTGTGGTTGGCAGAGTCTGGGCTCCAGCATCACACAGGCTGGGCTTGGAGCTGAGAGACAAGTGATTAAGAAGGTCCCTCCAAATATTCTGCTTACTGAAGTATCTACAACCATTCTCAAATCTCTGTGTGATTTGTCATTGGTCAGGCTCTGTAATGTATGTGATGAATTTTCAGTAGAGTTTGGTATCCCAATGACAAGGTGCGGCCACCTTCCTCCATGGTCTTATAGCAGAGAGAACTTTATTTCCAATTTTAAGTCAGATCCTCTTCTAATTGAGTGGGGAGCAATGGAGAATTCCTAACTAGGGCTCATGGATGCTGTGGGCACTGGCCTATTTATACAGACCATCTTACCTCTCTAGTGAAGTCCTCTGGGGTTCTGACTCAGAAACCAGAGTCCACTGTCTCCCCGGACACTAGTATATCTCCCAGTCTTGGAAATACAGCTTCTCGCCATGCTCCACAAACATGACTCGGCAAATACAATTAAAAAGCGAAACTATTTTGGCTTACCACTCCTTCTTCTCTCCTGTCTGCTCAAGGCAGTAAAGGCTTCCTCTGTCCCAGGTGAAAGTGAGGGCAAACTCCATGAGGTTCTGGTCACACAGCCCTAAACCACACAACGTAAATGTAACAATTTCACTACCCCTTCTTTGCTGTGCTTTGAGCATGTCCTTCAAAGGCTCATGAGTAGGAGCTCCATCGTCCATGTGGTGACATGAGTGGCGGATCTTTCAGAAGACAAGGCTGGTTCCTTCCCGCCCTCTGGCCTCTTCACTTCTCCCAGGTGTGTTAGCTCCATCACAGTGTGCCATAGCTGAGGGAGCCAGCACCCAGCCTTGGGTATTTTGTTATTGTAATGGAAAATGGTCAAACCTTTTATTTTAAGACTGGTTTCTCTCTCATCTCCTAGCTTAGGATTCTTGAGAGGTAGTAAGAAAGGGGCTGGTAGGAGCGATTCACGGTCAGCTGTGAATAGTTCTCCATTTATTATCTGCATGTTTTAAGTCTGAATGCACCTATAATCCCGTCACTTAGAAACCCGAGGCAAGAGAATCCTGCTTCTAAGGCCAGCCTTGGCTGCATAGTGAGGGCTCATCTCAGGACAAAACAGAAAAATAGAAAACCATGTTGGATATCCAGGTTTGAGAAATGGTGTGGGGACTGGGGTTTTCTTTCTTTCTTTTTTTTTTTTTTTTTGGTTTTTCGAGACAGGGTTTCCCTGTGGCTTTGGAGCCTGTCCTGGAACTAGCTCTGTAGACCAGGCTGGTCTCGAACTCACAGAGATCCGCCTGCCTCTGCCTCCCGAGTGCTGGGATTAAAGGCGTGCGCCACCACCGCCAGGCTTGGGGTTTTCTTTCTTGACTGTTCTACGTGAAGCGCTGCTGTTCAGAGGTTTTTTTGTGGTGATCTTTCCTTCCTCTGAGGATGTCCTCCTCAGAGCGTGCCTCCCAGAGAGATTCCTCTGTCAGAGATGCTGTTCAGCCTATTGAGTCTGGTGAGACCTGGGGCTTCCCCCTGGGGTCTGTTCATCCCTCAATGTAACCCTAGGGACAGACCTGGGGCTTGCCTTCCTTTCTTAGATTGACTCACACCTGACTACACACTTGCGCACCCTCTGTTGAGATGACCTTGGGAACCTCGAGTGTTCCTAGCCCCACCCCTTGATCTCTTTTTATTCCGCAGTCAGAGCCAAGGCCAGCCTACTATTTGTTTTTAGACGTTCTAGATGGGACTCAGTCTTGTGTGTTTCCTAAGCTCACAAGGAAGGCCTATGAGGTCCCGCAATGGATGAGTTGAAGCCCCTTTCCATAAACTTTCTATGGCAGCCTGCCCCAGTACTGTCTCTCCCACAGAACACCAGAAAGGCTGTCCATGAATCTGCATTTATCTTTAAAGTCTGAGCAAGTAGTTCAAGAGTCACAGAACGAGCGTCCTTTTGTCTAAATCCTGCAGGATGTTTTGGTGCTGCACCTCAGAGTGTGAGTTCTGGTGCCTTTGCGCCTTGACAGAATGTCTGTTTTAGAGTCTTGATGCGTGTGTACACTGAACAAAGAAGTGTCAGAAAGCAGGGCTGTTTTACTCTTAAAGCAACAACATTATGAAAGCAACCAAACCTGAGAACAGTGGCCAGAACAGGACTTCTTATGCCTTGTAGAGTTTGCTGAGATAAAGGGGAGATGCTGGAAAGTTCCCCCCAGGGTCTTGGAATCAACACTTAACTGAAATCACCAAACTGTTTATAATTGTGTATAGAAGATTTGAAAGCTGCGGGACAGCTCTGGAGGACTGCTTTTGCCTTAATGTGCTCTCTCTTTTTCTTTTACACACACACATGCACGCACGCACGCACACACACACACACATGCACACACATATGCACACACGTGGATTTTTGTAACCATGTCCATTGGACAGGGACCTTGTGGGGGTTGTTGAGTACTTAGAGGTTTTGTATTTGCTGGATTTGGATCCAGGGCTAAGCGTGTTCTTTACCACTAAACTACATCCCAGCCTGGTTATACAGAAATTCTGAAAGCGCTCATCTGGTATTTACAGTTCAAAGAGGAAATTTTACTGCCTAATGCTGGATCCAGAGCAAACTACTGGGCTGGTTGGCAAGTGTTTCTGAGAAGGGAGTACTTGCAGCGTGGGTAGTGCCCGTAGCTGCCAGCTGGGGTTCCACCCCTCACAGCTGGCCCACTCCAAGGTCACTTGCCTGTTGTTCTTGGGCACCAACTGCTTCCTGCTTCTGCATGCCTGAGCAGTGCTCTGGCCCTTGCAGAGCTTGTTCCAGAAGTGACCCTGACCAGTGTCCATGGGTGGAGGGCTCTCAGGGACCATTTTGAGGAGTGTGCCAAGTAAGTTATCAGAAGGTCTCAGAGGAATTTGAATCTCCTCCCCTCTTGGAAACCTATTCACTAACCCTAACTGGGTCGCCTGGATCAAAGGCAAACTTACAGGCTAGCGAGATGGCTCAGTGACTCCCAGAGGACCTAGGTGCAGCTCAGAGGTATGTACATGTAAGCACCCACGCGGCAGCTTACAACCATCTGTAACTCCAGTCAGGGGATCCAGTGTGTTCTTCTGGCCTCCTTGGGCATTGCACACACATGATGCACGCACATACATGCAGGTAAAAACATCCATATTTATAAAAGTAAAATAAAATGAAAAATACAAACTTATAATAATTGTTTTCTATTTGAAGACTTTTTTTTTTTTCCCTTTTTGAGACAGGTCTCGTATATCCCAGACTGTAGATACATAGCCTGCCTTCACCTCCTGCTTTTTGGGATTAAAGGTGTGCACTAACACAAACCGTTTATGTGGCGCTGGGGATGGAATCCAGGACCTTGCACTCAGACAGGTTTGTCCAAGGTCCCTAGATTTGTAAGTATCTTGATTTCAGGCTTTTAAGACTCAACTTTATTACTACCTTGTCCACTTCAGCCACTCCTGAGACAGGCCTCTTAAAACCATCCGAAGAACAAAGCAGAGCTCCTTGGGCTATAGGCCAAAGCCTAATTTAGAGATCTTAATTGGCTTTATCTGTAGCTCTGGAGCCAATGCTGCTTCATTCAACCAAATAAAATATGTGCGTCAATGAGCCAAGCAGCAGGGTTTAGTCTTTGCGGATATAAAAGCACTGAAGAAAACCAGAAGAGGAGGGAGAAGAGGAGGAGGAGGGGGAGGGAGGACAGAGAGAGCAGAAGGGGGGGCAGCAGTAGCAGCAGAGTATGGGAGTCATTTCTAAGCTACTTTCCTGGTAAGGGGAGCATGGAAAGACAGAAAGAGAGAGAGAGAGAGAGAGAGAGAGAGAGAAAGAAAAGTTAACTAATTGGAAGGTGAGGCTGTGCCCCGCCCCCCTCTAGGAAGTCCAGATAACAAGGTAGTAATTCTGATTTTCCTCTTCTTCTGTTTGGTAGGATCTACCCAGGGGCTTTATCCCAAACAGTGGCCCCCTGTGGTGTTTCATTGTTTCCTGTAACATTCCTCTCCTGCCTCACTTTCCCCACTCTCTCACAGAGCTTTCTGGGACCCCTGACCAAGCCAACTCCTTGTCCTCAAACCTTTGCAGCAGTGTCTACTGTGTGCGGTGGGGACTAAAGTCGAGGCAGTGACGTCTGGAAGCCCGTCTCGGACAGTGCTCACTGAGACCGCACTCCGCTGTAAATCCAGCTTCTGGAGACAGCAGAAGTTAGCAGCTTCCATTGACTAGCAGCTTTCTTGATAGGGAGTGTGACCCCAGCACTTTCCCAGCACCCCATTAGCCGCAGTCTTAGGGGGAACGTCCGGCTCTCTTATCTTCTGGTTGAGGAGATAAAGTCACATTACTTCCACGTGACAGAGTTGATATTTGCCATTAGCAATTTGGCGTCTGAGCCTGAGTTCTTGACCATGCCCTGTACTTTACAAACTATGGCCTACTGAACGAGCAAAGGGCTGGGGAGGCCTCCACGGTCCTTCATGTGTTTTGAGAGGCCTCTCGAAGATGGCTGAGATGGTAAGACAGAGGTAGAGTTGAGAATTAGAAGTCTAAATTCAAACTATGTAAGAACCCAAGAAAGAACCTTGAATAAACGGCTTCTGCTTTTAGCTTAAACTTTATTTCTTTTCTTTTTTTCTTTCCTTCCTTTTTTTTTTGTTTGTTTTTTTGGTTTTTGGTTTTTCGAGGCAGGGTTTCTCTGTGTAGCTTTGGAGTCTGTCCTGGAACTTGCTCTGTAGACCAGGCTGGCCTCGAACTCACAAAGATCCGCCTGCTTCTGCCTCCACTGCCCCCACTGCCCGGCTTTAAACTTCGTTTCTAATTCGAGGTGGAGGAGAGGCAATGAGAAACAATGTTGAGTTACCGGGTGTTTGGAGGGTGAGGTTCAGATGAAATGAAGCCCTAGGTGCTCTTGGCAATCTGAATGCAGTGGGTTTGGATGCTATAGGCAATATACCACAACTTCCCACCACCCTTGTCAGGGAGGGCATCCCGTAATAATTTCCAGGACACAGACCACTTTGCTTGAAAGAGTTGGAGCATGTGGGTATAAAACGTGAGTGAACGGCACGTTAATTTGCGTGGAACCAGTTTGTTCAGGTTTTTAGGTTTTAGGGCGGTGGATTTTAAGAATTCTGACAGCTCCAGTTTTTACTTCTGGGCTGTGTGTGCGAACCTTGGGCAGGTCACTTAATTGCCCCAGCCTCGGGTTTCTTCTCTGTGAAATGGGGTTAATAAAGCCAGACTAGGAAAAGAGTCCAGAGGTGTACCCAATGTGCTGACCGAAGCCCGCGGCTTCCGTGGTCAAAGTAAGGGATCTTTGTTATTACTGTTACTTTTAGAACAGAAAAAAAAATGTCAGCCCCACTCAAAAATGTAGAAAGAGAAAATGGAATCCGCAGTCTTTACTCTCTGTCTGCGCGCCACTCTGTCCCTGAGTTCCTGTATACATTCAAATCCCACACACCTTACCAAAGAAAAAGATAAAGATGGTGGAAGGTGTCTAGGGCCATCAGCCCAGCATCAGAATGTATCTACGGCAGTGGACGCATACAGAGACTGAATCTATAAACAAACGCGGATACTTCTGAGTCCCAAGATCAAACAAAACAGTGCGTGGTGGGGTTCTGGGGTTCTGGGGTAATGTTCTGAACTGGAGAAGAGACAGGGTCACTCTGCTCAGCAGCCAGGCGTGGACTGTGAAAGCAGACACTTCAGGGGTAGACGTGCAGACAACTGGCAGGAAGAAGCAGGAGGGGTGGAGAGGCCCTGAGCAAAGGCCTCTAACACAGTAGGAGCGGGCTGATAAGCTGATTCACCACCCGTCCTGCCCAGGGGCTCATGGGAAGGAACCTGCTGGGTCCCCAGACTCCTAAGAACCCGCTTAGGAGGGTCTTAAGTGCCTCTTGGAAACTGAGCACTTGTTAGCTTGTCACCTCAGAAAGGCCTGACATTTTTCTGACGCTTGAAAGCGAAAGAAGAAAGGCTTCTGACTCTCGGGGCCACATCCTGAACGACAGGGGTCAGTGTGTGCCACTGATCCGTGTGGGCGCCGGCTTCTAATTATTTCCTGGATAACCTGTTATCTATTATCCATCAGGCTCCTTGCCAGAATATGCTAACGTCTCCAGAGTTCCTGCTCTGGAGTCTGAGGAACCGTGTGTTTTCGGTTTTTTTTCAAGGGGACGCAGGAGTTGAGCAACAGCGGTGTGCGCCCACAGCAGAAAGGCTGGCCTCCTTTAGGTCTCCGCCTGGACTAGCAGGGAAGCAAAGGCTGCTAGGTCCTAAGCCCGGGGCGACCAATAAACCATGACTTCCTCAGGACTCCTTCCCTCAGGCTCCTCAGGGAGTCTTGGCTGTAGCAGAAAGGTCTGGAAAATTTTCTGAGAAAGACGTGTTTTCTTGGGCTGCAGTCATTTGCTTGACAAACAAGGGAGCTCTTCAAATAACCTTCTGCTGGGAGCTAAGCAAAGGAGGATGCCAGAATTCAATGGTCCGCACCGTGGATCCAGGGCAGACCTTGGCAACCGCCCAGGTGAGCCCCGTATCACCAACTATCTGGAACCCTGGCCTGTATTTGTGCTAAGGCACAATGAAATGTCACCCAGTGGGAGGGGATCACAAATAAGGGACATTGTTCTGTTTTCTAAAGATAGTGCATGTTCATTTATTTAAAAATTTAGAAAGTCCAGAAAAAAAAAAAAGGACTCTGCGTTGTATTGTCATTGTTAACATTTTGGTGTATCATGTACACCCTCCTGCCATGTTAATTTATACCAACCCGTGAAATCCAGGGCTTTTTAGTTAAAAATACAATGTTTCCTTTTCATTCTGTGGAGGCCTGGGGAGGGCAATGTGTCATTTCGTGCTGGAGTTTGAGGTCAGAGCTCTGGAACCTTCAGAAGGCCCATGTTGCCAGGCTAAGGGTGAGCGGGGCTCACTGTCCAACAGGGCCTGGGATGGCTGAAATCCAGGCCCGTTGGTTTCAAGAAGAGCAGGAGGGTTGAAAGAGTTTATTCCAGTTATCAAAAGCCAGCAGACACGGGGCCAGCCCTCCGTGGAAGCGTCTGGAAAACCAGAGCAAGGTGGGACACGGGTTTCAAAGGTTCAGAAACCGACTGGAGAAGGACAGATGAGGTAATCAGTGACTAGCTGGTCCCAGATTTCTGCCTTGAAGCAAATTCCAGACCAGAGCTCAGGCATGGAAAAACAAGCAGAACTCTCAGCAGAGGAGGCTGAGGTGGTTAGAATTTGCCTGGCAGCATACAACACAGGCAGGAACTGCATAGACTTCTCAAAGGTTTGACAGGAACGTTCTCCTGAGCACCAGGCTATCTGTGTGCAGGATCACGGGAAAGTCTCCAAGACCTGCGTCAAAAACACTTCTAGGAGGTACTTACATAGTTATACTTTTAAAAATCAGGTTCTGATCTTTTAAAGATTTATTTTATGTATATGGATGTTTTGCCTGCGTGTATGCATATACACCATTTGCATGTCTGGTGCCCCCAAAGGTCAGAAGAGGGTATCAGGTCTCCTGGAACTGGAGTTACAGATGGTTATGAGTCACTGTGTGGATGCCGGGGTCAAACCAGTATCCTCTGCAAGAGCAACGAGTGCTCTTAACCTCTGAGCCACTCTGCCAGCCCTAAATAAGTTCCTATGTGCAGAAGGAATAGAAATAGCTGTTAAACAAGGCACTGAGTTAAGTGGGCTATGAAAACAGTTTGAAAGGGACTCTGAGTGTCATGTCTTAAACCTGTTACTTACAGGAGTCTTTCGTACTTGTGCAGACTCCTGGAGGGGCCCTTAGAATGTCTGCGCAGGTAAAAGTGATTAGCATGTATCGTCAGAAAGAAAGGAAAGTGAGAACTTTCCACACTGTTTATTTTTATTTATTTGTTTGTTTTTTTGGATTTTCGAGACAGGGTTTCTCCATAGCTTTTTTGGTTCCTGTCCTGGAACTAGCTCTTGTAGACCAGGCTGGCCTTGAACTCACAGAGATCTGCCTGCCTCTGCCCCCCCCTCCCCCCCAGTGCTGGGATTAAAGGCGTGCACCACCACCGCCCGGCCACAGTGTTTATTTTTAATATTCATTTAAGATCAGCAGCGAGCCCATTGCAGGTCAATGCAGTTACAGTCTTGGTTTTAGACTGTATCACTGTGCAACCCAGGCTTTCCTCAAACTTGAGACCCTCCAGCCTCAGCCTCCTAAGTGCAGGAGTTACAGGGTGTACACCCCCATGCCCAGCACTAAGAACATAGTTTAAATTGATGAGGAATAACAATATACGAATTTTAATGAGAATAGTGACATTGATAGTTTCGGAAATCTTTTTAATGTCTGACTTAATAGAGCAGCTGAATAATCCTATCTGTTTTTGTATTCACTGCATTGTGACATGCCATTTTGATAAGTATATGAAGAAAAACTGTGTTGATCCCACTGGGTGGGACTAAGACTACTACAACTTTTGAACCAAATTTGAAGCAAGCTTTATTAAATACTGGCCAGAATGATGGACACTGGCCAGGTTCATTCTCAGGATTCCCAGAGAATGGCCAGAATTAGTCAGGTGCTTATGAAGGCAAATCCACAAGGCTACATACTTCCTGGCTTTTGTCCAGTCAGGGCGAGCATACATCCTGACATACATACCTCCCGCCGTGTGTGATCAAGTATATCCTGTGCAGTTATGACAGCCAACCTTGTTTATAGAAATGAAAACACACGGCTTATTGTCTTGTTATCTGTCCTTAGCCAAGTGGGGTTTACAGGTTCGAGGCATTTCGTTTACAGTGATTTAAACTTGAAACGTTAGCCCTCACACTAATCTCACCCAGGTCTATAGTTAGGAAAGGGACAAATAGGGGCTGGAGAGACAGTTCACTGTGTAAGAATGCTCGCCATGCAAGCACGAAGACCTGGGTTCTAGTCCCAGTACCCACATAAAAGGGCAGATGTGCCTGTAATCCCAGGAGTTCAGGGTGGAGACAGGCGGCTCCTGGGGAGCTGCCAACATAAATGCAGAGTTTCAGGTTCAGTAAGGGCTCCACTTAAGAGGATTAAAATGGAGAAATGTGCTGTCTTCTGGTCTTTGCTCACAGAGATGTACACACATGTATACGCCACACACACACGTGCGCGTGCACACACACACACACACACAAGGAAAATGGAGAAACATTTTAATAGGCTTTCTTAGTATTTATGTGTTACCTTTTGATACCACATGAGAACAGAACATGCGGTAAGTTTATTCTTAAGGCTAATCTTTTTTTTAAAAAATATTTATTTATTTATTATGTATACAATATTCTGTCTGTATGTATGCCTGCAGGCCAGAAGAGGGTACCAGATCCCATTACAGATGGTTATGAGCCACCATGTGGTTGCTGGGAATTGAACTCAGGACCTTTGGAAGAACAGGCAATGCTTTTCAACCTCTGAGCCATCTCTGCAGCCCCCTTAAGACTAATCTTTATGTGGAATCTGAAACCATGTCTAAAAAAGATTTTAAAATATCTCTGACATCAAGAGCTCTCAACCTCTCTTTCACTTTCTGCTAATCTTTACTTCCGTGTTATTTTGTAATCTCATGCATGAGTCATTAGAAGATATCATTGACTCCGTAATGTCTTATCCTGAATTTTGACACATTTATTATACATTATTAAAATCACATTTGTTAAACTGTGTGAAGGTGTATTGCTGTGATTGTGTAATGAAAAGATGAAGGACCAATAGTTAGGATAATAGCTAGGCAGGAAGTGTAGGTGGGACTTCCGGGCAGAGAGAGGCAGTAGGAGGAAGAATCGAGGCAAGTGAGAGAGACCATAATTCTTGTCTATGTTTAGCCATGTGGCTTGGTACCTTTTATCAGTGAGGCATTCTCATTTCACTTCCCCTGCATCTGGGTGGTGGTTGTGTCTCTGCCTTTCCTCTTCCCAGAATTCTCTTAGTCTGGTCACTCTGCCTATACTTTATGCTTAACTACTGGCCAATCAGCATTTTATTAACCTAATATGAGTGACAAATCTTTGCAGTGTACAAGAGCATTCTCCCACAGCAAATGCAGGTGCTCTCTGTCTGTCCCTGTCTATCTGTCTCCCTCTCTGCTTCTATGATATGAGCTGCCATGTCCTGCTGCACCTTCCTCGCTAAGGTGGACTGACACCTTGGAGACCTTGAGCTCAGATAAGTAGTTCCTCCCTTTAAGTCGTTTGTGTCGAGCATTTTGTCACAGCGAGGAAAAGTGTGCCTGAAGTCTGCTGTCCTGAACTCTGTTGTCCTGAACTCTGTTGTCCTGGACTCTGCTGTCCCGAGGCCTGGACTCTGGTGACCCAAGGCCTGGACTCTGCTGACCTGAGTCAGCCTGAACTCTGACGTCCCGAGGCCTGAACGCTGCTGTCCTGAGGCCTGAACTCTGCTGACCCGAGGCCTGGACTCTGCTGTTCTGAGGTCTTGTGACGGCAGCATGACGAAGAGCTACCACTCCAACCGCTGAGAAAATAAGAGGAGGAGGTTGGGATGACTACAATGTAACAACCTGATGAAGGGACCTATGGAGCTGGCAACCCTGAGATGCAGCTCCGGGGAGGGGTTCCAGCTGACTGGAGCTGTGGCACTTGCAGCGGTGTGACAGGACTGGTTGTCGACTGGAAGGTGTGTTCCACTGTGGCTGAGGGAAAGAACTGAGACTACCAGCCTGAAGCAGCATAGTTGGAGTGAGATCAATTAGACGTGCAAATGGGAAGGAAAGAGCCTCCCTCCCTCCTCCAGCCTTGCAGCTTTCCTGTCCCGTGTCACCTTTGCGGAGCCCAACAGAGGCAGGAGCTTGGTCTTGTGGGACCTATGCTTACGCACCCCAAGAGACAGTGTGGAGGGGTGGCACGGAACCAAGGATCAGAGACGGTGTGGAGGGGACACTGGAACCAAGTGTCAGTCACTGGTATCATGATTTATGGGCTCTTGTTTGCCTTACTATAAAGAGTCCCTGACCTCTGAACAGAGCGCATTAGCACGCTTCCAGAGAGTCAAAGCCATACAAAAAGGTGTCTCCTGAAAATTTCCCTCATCCCCTAACCCTCTGGCCTGTCCTCCCACCCCTCACAGGTAACATTCTGTTGTTTTCTCATTTATCCCGCTAATGAGGATTTTCTAGACAGAGACAGATACTATGTTATTCTCTTTTATCTTTTACACACGAATAAGTTGGGTCAGTCAGCTTTCTTGAACTGTAGCAAATACCTCAGATAAATAAACAAACGTATAAAGAGACAAGGGTTGTTTTGGCTCACAGTCTTGGCAGGGTCAGTCCACTGCGTGGCCCTGTTGCTTTTGGTCTGAGGTGAGCAGCACATGAGGGTGGGGGTATTGCTCAAAGCAGTGTTCAGCTTATGCCAGCCAGCAAGCTAAAAGAGACAGAGACCAGCACCCCACAAGGCATGAGCACCTGCCCCCAGGACCAAAATCAGGCAAGACTTCTAGGAAGCCACACTGCTGAGAAGTTCTGCTATTCAGACAGTGCCCCGCTGAGATGTTCCAGATCAGAACAAAAGCTCATGTCTACATATTATGTAAAATTACCTTAATTTTGAATTAAAAATTTCATTTGCATTAATTAATTAATTTTGTGTGTGTGCATATGCACTTGGGAAACGCTTGTGCCGTGGTGTATGTGGGAAGGTCAGAGGACATTTGCGGAGACAGTTCTACCACGTGGAGCCCAGAGATTTGTGATAGGGGCAAGACAGTGCAAAGGTTCTTCCAACTTGTCTTCTTGCTGAAGAAGATGCAGCAATTTCAGGTTTAACTGGAATCTGGTCTCCTTGATGGAGAATCCCAGGGAAAACTATCCAACTCTATTTAGGAACCAAAGGTCAGGTGTCCTAGCTAACATATCAGCCTTTGTTAAAACTGCTCCAGCAACCCATTATCCTAGCTTCTGTTACAATTGCTCACTTCAAACTCTTGACTCTGCAAAGCTCCCTTGCAGCCGCTAAGCAAAATGCCTAGACAAGGTCTCTACCCTTAAAACCCCATGTTCTGGACACTCAGGAGCACACCTAGGTCACCCAACACTTGGGTGTAGTCCCAGCTGGCTGAACAAAGACTTCCAGTTGGCTGTGCACGGTGTCTGAGGGTCATCTCTGCTGAGCTCCCTGTAAGGGATCGAACTCAGGTCCTCCTTAGCTTTGGCAGCAAGCACCATCAATGCCCAGCAACCTTACTAGTACCTTGTCTTGAATCTTTCAATATATTCTGAAAATCAATTAATAGAGATTTTTTTTCGGTCTTTTAAAATCATTATTTTAGTCCGATTCCATTAGTTTACCCAGCCAATCATCTTTCTCTCTTGCTCTTCCCTTCCTTCCTTCCTTCCTTCCTTCCTTCCTTCCTTCCCTCCTCCTCCCTTCTTCCTTCTCCTCCTTCTTCTCTTCCTCTTCTTCTTCCTCCTCCTCCTTCTTCAGAGGAGACTTGCATAGTTTCAGTTAGTGTTGATCTCATTCTGTAGCCAACCTGGCCTCTAATTTGCTGTCCTCCTGCCTCTTGAGTGCTGGAATTATAGGCATGTATCATCACAACCTCTGCAGATTTTTTTTTTTCAACTCCACAAACAGTGCTGGAAGAGCAGCCTGGCATGTGAGTCTTTTTAGACTGTTGAAGTTGTGTCCTCGTGGTAAATTTCTAGATCTCTGGGCTGCCGTGGCTCTCTGAGGCTTTGCCAGACACTGCCAACTTCCTCTCCATCAGCTTTATACCACCTTTCCTTACACCTGTAATAGATGAGGGCTGGTTCTCTAATTCCACCAGCGCGTTGTGCTGTCAAGACTTTGAATTTGGAAAGGCAGGCGGATCTCTGTGGGTTTGAGGCCAGCCTGGTTTACAGAGCTAGTTCCAGGACAGGCTCCAAAGATACAGAGAAACCCTGTCTCGAAATACCACCCCCCTAACCAAAACAAACAAACAAACAAACAAATCGAACTGTTGCCCATCTCATAAACAGAGTAAATCCCTTCTCAGCGTGCCTTTGTAAGATAGCTGCAGTGCCGAGGAGCCCTTGGGCTGCTTTTAATTTACATTCTGCTTATGGTGAGTGAGCTGAGCAGGGATTCATATTTGTCAGTTTTACGTTTTTGTTGTAATTTTCCATTTCCATATCTTTGCCTGTTTTTAGGGTACATTTTTGACATGTACCCTAAATTTTTTAAGTTATTTATAAACCGTGTGTGGTAGTATGGAACTTTAGTCTGAGCACTCAAGAGCCTGAAGCAGCAGGGGTTGTTGTGTTGGGGGCAGGGTATGGGAAGGTGCTGAGGAGATGGCTCAGCTTTCAAGATCCAGTAAGGCCTGACCAGAGTTCTGTTCCCAGCACCCATATGGGGCAGCTCGTAACCTCCTGTAACCCAAGCTCCAGGGGAGCCACACGCATATGTTTATACATACTCTCTCTACACACACACACACACACACACACACACACACACACACACACACGTGCGCGCGTGCATGCTCTCTTTCTCTCCCCCCCATACTCTTAAAAATAAAATAAATCTTTAAAAAAAGAAAAGTTTTTTTTTTTCCAGTTTTTTGAAACAGGGGTTCTCTGTGTAGCCCTGGTTGTCCTGGCACTCCCTCTGTAGACCAGGCTGGCCTTGAACTCAGAGATGAGGAGTGCTGGGATTAAAGGACTATGCTACCACCACTTGGCAAGAAAAAGGTTTTATATACTAGGAATTTTATTGATTATTTTCTTTCCTTTTGTTCGTTCTCCCCCCCCCTTTTTTTGGTCATATTTTGTGTGTGCACAAGTCTACAAGTCCTGCTTGCACTTGTGGAGACCATTCAAGGACCTTGGGTGACTTCCTCCACCACTCTCAGCTTGTCACCCTGAAGCAGAGGAAGCCTGTGCCTAGCACAGCCTGACTGTGGGGTCCTGGGGTCCACCCCCTCTGTCACTTGGCGCTAGGGCTCCAGGCAGGGACAGTCATACCAGCATTTTGCAGGGTGCTAGAATCTGAGCGCACGCTCCCACACTTGCAGAGAGAAACCGCTTACCTATGGAGCATTCTGCCAAGCCCCAATTTTGGTCTTTTTATTTCTTCTATAATATAGGCTATAAATATTTCATCTGACCCTGACATGTCTTTTGACTTTGTTCATGGAGGTTTTGCTCTGCAAAGCTTAAGCAATTTTAAAACAATTAAATGTATCAATATTTTATGTTAAAAGAACCGTCATTTTGAGGCATCGTTAGAACATTTCCCTCATACCCTGTTAATAGAGGAATATAGCTGTATTTTCTTTTAATCCCCCCCCCTGCCCAAAGTTCTCTGATCCGTTTGGAACTTGTGGTATCATTCCAAATGGGTGTTTTTGTTATCTGTTGCTGTAGGACAAAAAGCTCCAAATTTTAGTGGTTTAAAAGCACATCCATTTCATCATGTCATGTGGTCAGTGCAGGTTGCGCTCAGCCGGCTGGACCTGCTGGTCTCGCTCTGTTGCTCCGTTGGGGCATTGGTGCTATTCAGAGACTTGATGTGGCTTTTGGGAGAGCAGGAACGTCCTCCTTCCCCATCTGAGTCCATGACCTCTGCTCTGTGTGGCCTCTCTGTGTATCTTTCTAGTGGGGCAGCTGAACTGCTCTCTCCCTCTTTCAATCCCTTCCCCCCTTCCTCCCTTCCTTCATTATCTTTCTGTTTTATTTCTATGTATCATTGCAATACATTTAATAAACATAAAATCCACCCATTTAAAGTGTCCAGTTCAACTGGAGGATTGTGTTTGCCTTTAATCCCAGCACTTATGAAGCAGAGGCAGGTAGATCTCTGTGACTACATAGTGAGTTCTGGAACAGCCAGGGCTATATAGTGAAACCTAGTCTCAATCAATCAATGTTGTCTGAGGTTTCTGTCCTGCCCGGTTCCCACAGTTGTTAAGTCCCAAAAAAATCACATAAATTGATTGACCTAGTAGCTCAGACTTCTTATTAACTCTTATAACTTTTGTTAGCCCATTATTCTTGTCTGTGTTAGCCATGTGGCTCGGTACCTTATTTAGTGAGGCAGTCAAGTCTTGTTTCTTCTGTGGACTGCTCTTCCCTCTTCCCAGCACTCTCATTACCCCACCTCTACTTCCTGCCTGGTCACCCCATCTATACTTCCTGCCTGGCTACTGGCCAATTAGCGTTTTATTTAAAATAACACAAGTGACAGGATAAAAGACCATTGTCTCACCACGTTGGGCACCATTCTGTTATCTGTGGTTTTTGTCCTGCCTGGTTCCTGCAGGTTAAGTCCCAAAGAAATCACACAGAGGTCTACATTAGTTTTAAACTGATTGGCTTAGTAGTTCAGACTTCTTATTAACTCTTATAACTTATTTTAGCCCATTATTCTTGTCAAGGTATTTTCAAAATACCTATCTTGGATTAATTCAGCAGCATTTATAAACAAGTATCTTTTAGCAGCTCTTGTTCCTTCATCAGCATTCAAACAATTCAAAGAGAACATAGAGTATCCAAATTCTCTGTGTGTTTTCCATCTTTATGTGGCTTTATTTCTTTTATTTTTAATTTTTGGCTTTTTGAGACAGGGTTTCTCTTTGTATCTTTGTCCTGGAACTCACTCTGTAGACTAGGCTGTCCTTGAACTCACAGAGATCTGCCTGTCTCTGCCTCTCAAGTGCTGGGATTAAAGGTGTGTGCCACCACAAATCAATCAATCAATCAATCAATCAATCAATCAATAGTATACAGGTCAATACTCTTAGAACACTCATAAAATACTACTATCTTCACCATCTAATCTTAGAACATTTTAACATCTCCTTGTACATATTGGCATTTACTCCCCCCTCTCCACTGGCTACCTTAGCCCTGCCCAAGCCCTGTGCCAGCACAATCTACTTCCTGGCGCTATAGTCTGTATATGATGGACATTCCATAAAAATGGAGTCATACAACATGTAGACTTCTATGACTGACTTGTTTTGCTTCTTTCATAACAGATTCGAGATTTATCCAATTTGTGATGTTCACTAATTTCGTTCTTTTTACATATGCATAACAATGCGTTGTGTGGCCAGCCTGTGCTTGTTTATCTGCTTATCTGTTGGGGACATATTTTGCTTGTTTCTGTCTTGGAGCCATTATTAATAATGTTTCTTTGAACTTTTTGTGTGAGCTTTTGTGTGAGCATGCAATTGTGTCCCTTGGTATCCAGGGGTGGGGAAGTTGGTTCCACTTGACACAATCAGTTTGTAAAGAGTAAAGGTTTATTTTGCCTCAGAGCATAAAAGTCCCAGTCTGTGCTTGGCTGGCTTCACGGTTTGGACCCGTGTGAGACAGTGGTCATGGTAGAAGCTGTAGGAGAGCGAAGCTGCTCACATCAGCACCGTGGACTAAAGGAGAGGAAGCCACCCAAGGTCGTGTCATCCTCTTCAAGGGCATGCTCCCTCCCCATGACTTCCAGCCCCCCAAAGGTGCAACCACCTCCCAGTTGGGATACCCAGTAATCAAGCATTTAACACGTGGGTCTTTGAGGGGGACAGTTATTCAAACGATAACAGCCCCCATAGCTGCTCAACTTCCTTACACAAATTGTGTTTACATATACCTTCCGGTATACTCTAAAACACCTCTGGATTAATTATTTATTTAGACTTTCTTTTAGTGTTAAATATGCTTTGATATTATACATAAACCACAGTAAGAACCTGTCAGTGGTAGAAGGCAACATCCTCGTCATAGGGAATTTAATTAAATCGGCACCGTCAAGAACAGACAGTTGCTTCCTGACATTTAACCGTCGCCTGCAACAGGCCAGCGAACACAAACCGAAGCTCAGGTGGATCTCCTTGTTTCTGAGGCAGCGATGGAATTTTCCCAGTGTTGGAACATATTCGTATGCCCAGTTAAATAAATCTGTGTATAAACCATTCAATACGTTTTCTGGTGGAACGTTGAACATTGCTAATTAAGCCTAATCCTATCTCGAGAAAGGAAAGCAGTGACAATATTTATGCAACTGGGGCTGTTATTTTAAAAAAGATCACAGCCACTTTCCCACAAGTCAGTTCTACTTAAATCAGGACTGTCCAACAGAAACATCGTTAGCCATTCTTGCTCTGTATTCCAGGGTATGAATTAAATCATGGTACACATTAAAAAGCCATGAGATGTTTGTTTTGTAATAAATAAGGCAGTGGCATGTCTCCCTAGCAACTGGAATCACTAGGAAAACTCTTGGGTCTGCCATTTCTCCCTTCTTCTTAATTCCAGTGAAAACGACTTTTTTGGCCCAGGGATGTACTTCCTGGGGTTCTTCAAATACTCCCTCAGGTGTGCTCTCCCCTGCTGATGCCTTTGCTCATGTTGGTTTCTGTGAAAGAGAACCCAGCCGCCTGACCTTTCTTCTGCCCAAACAGACTACAGATGTCGTCCAGTCCTATGCTTGCCCCTCTTTTCCATACTGATCACTGGGCACACTTCTGAACAAAAGTGATCTTGCCTTTCTCAACATCACCCAATTTTTAATTTACTTCTGACTGCTCAAAATATCACAAATGTTGCCACCTGAAGATGACCATCCGGCTTTTAGGTTTTTAAAGACAGGGTGTCCCCTATGCAGTCCTGGCAGGCCTGGACCTTGCAGTGGTCTTCCCGCCTCTGCCAAGTGCTGGGATCTACAGGAGTGGATACCACGGTGTCTGGTGTCTTAGAGTTAACATTGCTGCGACAAAACACCGTGACCAAAAAGCAAGTTGGGGAGGGAAAGGTTTTTTATTTTTGGCTTATAATTCCATATTGCTATTCTGTAATGAATAAGGCTGATACTTCCAGGTTCTAGGGGCCATGCATGTGCAGATAAGCCCTCAACAGAAATGCCTAATGCCCCCCTGAAGTAATAAGGGTGGCAGGGCTGCGTTCTCAGCACCCCCGGCCGCCTGCCCGGCTAGCTTATGCCCAAAATAATTACACAGACACTGTATTCTTTTAATCACTGCTTGGCCCTTTAGCCCTAGCCCTTACTGGCTAATTCTCACATCCCGATCAACCCATCTCTAATAATCTGTGAGAACCGGTCTTACCGGGAAGATTCTAGCCTAGTCCATCCTGGGTCGGAGCTTCATGCCGGGAGCGGGGCATGGCGTCTCTCTCAGGCGTCTGCTCCTGAGAGGAAAGCTGTCGAGACTCTGACCTCACTTCCTCTTCCTCCCAGTGTTCTGTCCTGTTTTCTCCTCCCACCTATCCTCTAACCAATAAAATGGGCCAGGGCAGTGCCTTTATTAGCCAATGACCTTCCTCCATCACCCCCCCCCCCCAGGGATGTTAAAAGGCCCTGAGTGACCTATGTGCAGTATGGATTACATTATCCACGTATGACTCACTAGCCCTTGCACACATAAGTGGTTGCATCATCCACGTATGACTCAGCTAAGCCCTTGTGAGCATGTGTGAACCCTGTCATCTGCATATGATGTATCCACGTCAACCCCCTGTGTGCATGTGCTAGGCAGCTTTCAAAAGCTGGACGTGCCATCTTCCTCCCTCTCTCTGCACACTGACTTCCCCAGGCCTGTACATGTCCCCTCTAATAAACTCCTAAGCAGGTTTGTTGTCTGTTCTGTGTTTCCTTCTCACTCACGCCAGGTCATTTCATATTCATTACTGAGGAAAGTCAGGACAGGAACTCAAATAGGGCAGGAACCTGGAGACAGGAGCTGATGCAGAGGCCATGAAGTGGTGCTGCTTACTGGCTTGCTCCTGTAGCTTGCTCAGCTTGCTTTCTTATAGAACCCAGGACCACCAGCCCAAGGATTGCACTACCCACAGTGGACTGGGCCCTTTCCCTTTGATCACTACTAGAGAAAACATCCCAGAGCTAGCAGAGGTGAGGGTGAGGGATCTCTAAAGTTCAGGACCACTGACTGGCTGACATTTGTCTAGGAATATTCTGATGAAAAGTGATGGGTGTGTGCTGATAGGTGATCCTATCTACAATGGTTGGAACATTTAGGAATTTCCTTTGGATGGTGGTTTAGGAGGTCCTTATATCTGTGTTGCTTTTACTGGTTAACGAATAAAGAACTGTTTTGAGCCTATGGCAGGGGAGAACAGAACTCGGCAAGGAAAGCCAGGCTGTATGCTGGGAGAAAGAAGAGCAGAGTCAGAGAGATGCCATGGCGCCATCGCCAGAGTCAGACATGCCAAAACTTTGCCGGTAAGCCACTGCCATGTGGTGATACACAAATTCATAGAAATGGGTTAAATCAATATGTAAGAGTGAGCCAATAAGAAGTTAGAGCTAATGGTCCATTTTAATTAATATAGTTTCTGTGTGATTATTTAGGGTCTAAGCTAGCCTGGAGGCTGGGAACCAACAGGCAGCCTCCTACTCCAGGATGGCCTGTTCCTGGGTGGTGCCTGGGTAGTCTCAGCTTGTGGTCTTCATGGGAACCAGTTATTGACTCGGGGTAAACTACTGAGACTCTATTGAGCTTGTCATGACTGGGTCCTACAAATCTTATGGAAGCATTTTCTCAGTTGAGGTTCCCTCCTTTGAGATAACTTTAGCTTGTATGCCAGGTTGACATAAGACTAGCCAACACACTTACACTTGGTTACCTCTAGATTATTTAGAATAAATAGTATAATATAAATGCCAAATAAATCACCCTTGTATTGTATTGATCCAGGGGTAATGAAATTAAAACAAGTTTCTCTCTCTCTGTATTTATTTTGAGACAGGCTGGCTTCAAACTTACTATGTAGCTGAATGGCTGGCCTGGAACTTCTGCTCTTTCTGCCTCCACTTCTCAAGGGACAGTAGACAGGAAGAATATGTATGGCTATTAATGCAGTCTCTCATGTAATTGATTACATGAGTTAATATCATTTGTCTGCTATGTAAAATGTCCCCACTGTGTAGTGTATAGAGGGGATAAAAACTGTGATAAGTATCTTAAGGCCTGCTAAAATGTAATGTGATTGGAATGTTGATGAAATCATAAATAATTCTACAATTAAATTAATAGTAAGTGAAAGGGCTAAATTCATTAGGCTAGCTGAGACCCATCAGGCTGTTAATTGGGGTAAAGTAGATTGAGGCCCTGCTGTAAGCTACCGTGACCAGCCATGAGTTCTTTTTTTTTTTTAATTTTTTTTTTATTGAGAAAAGGAAAAAAAAAAAGTTTCCGCCTCCTCCCAGCCTCCCATTTCCCTCCCCCTCCTCCCACCCTTCTCCCCCTCCCCCCACTCCTCTCTTCCTCCCTCTCCAGTCCAAAGAGCAGTCAGGGTTCCCTGCCCTGTGGAAAGTCCAAGGTCCTCCCTCCTCCGTCCATGTCTAGGAAGGTGAACATCCAAACTGGCTAGGCTCCCACAAAGCCAGAACATGAAGTAGGATCAAAACCCAGTGCCATTGTCCTTGGCTTCTCAGCCGCCCTCATTGTTCGCCATGTTCAGAGAGTCCGGTTTTATCCCATGCTTTTTCAGTCACAGTCCAACTGGCCTTGGTGAGCTCCCAGTAGATCAGCCCCACTGTCTCAGTGGGTGGGTGCACCCCTCGTGGTCCCGACTTCCTTGCTCATGTTCTCCCTCCTTCCGCTCCTCCATGAGTTCTTTTTTAAAAATAGCATCTATCTGTAGTTAGCTGTGGAACCCATGAATAAAAAGAGTTGACTGTATTTTATATCTTTTTCTCTGAAGCATATACCTAGAGCAGAAATGCTGAGTAGAATGTATTTTATACACACACAGACACACACACAGACACACACACACACACACACACACACACACACACACACAGAACTGCCAAATAGTTTTCCGAAGTGGTTGCACCATCTAAAAACTGTCTTCAAAGGCTTTATTATTTAAAGTGAAACCATGTTATTTTCTTCTTAGATACACAAAATAATATTGAAGAGGTTCCCATTCCCCCTTTTCGTTCCTTCTTTCTGAGAACTGGCTCTGATATCCACCACCTCTGCCACCAGCCCAACTCCTCTCCCCTGCCACCCCCCCAACCCTCCACCCCACCCCCGTCCCCGCAGGGACACCATCCACAGTGACCTAGGCCCTCCCACATCAGTCAACCAAGAAAATAAACCCCAGGCTTGCCCACAGGCCTAGCTAGTGGAAGCGTTTTCTCAAGTTCCCCTTTCCAAACTGAAGCTACCTTGTGTCAAGTTGACATAAAACTCTCTAGCACACCTAGGGTCTTTGCTAATGAGTTATTTTTCAACAGTAAGTCTCTGAGTTTCAGGGTTTTGTTTTTGTAATCTGTAAACTACGGATAATAACAGTATGTGCCCCAAAGGGACGTGAAGATGTAATGAGACAAAGACCGCAAAGTGCTTCTCACAGCGTTCATGATACACAGAGCAAATCCCCAATAAGTGTTGACCGGGTTTTACTATTTATAGCGCACCTTTCCCCTAAAGTCTAATGTGTGTCCCAGTCACAAAATCTGAACCAACTAAATTTGTGTTTGGATAAAGTTTTTGTGGGAAGCAATGCATTTAACAGTCAAGGGCCCAGACACTGGAATTAGGCACAGGTGAATCAAAACACTGGGTTTGCCACTTACCAACTCTGTGTCTTTCATATGCTTTAATTAACTTCTTGGAGCTTCGTTTTCGTTATCTAGAAAACGGGATTATAATCATCAACCTCCATCAGCTAACTCATGAGTTCATCAAGATAATTTATACACACAGCACCTAATGCATGATTCTGTGGGTTGTATCTGTGATGTATGCATGGAATGTGGACTATAGTATTATAATACATCGTGAGCTAGACCTCAAAGGAAAAAGGAATATGCTCCACGAGTTGGCAATAATTGGACTATCTGGGGTTATAACACTGCACGTAATAGAGTAACTGATAAAGAACGGCACTGGGGGCAGGGTGGTAGGCGGTAGCCTGGAGCTCTCACAGGTCCCGCCCTCAGTCACACTGCTCACCGCATGATCGCCCTGACTCCAAGTAACAAGATATCCATGATGAAGAATGGTTCATTTCCTGGGTTAAATGTTCTCCAAAGACTTCTGTGGCCCATGCTGCTAGCAGAAACCATGTTGGGGTCCATGACCCGTGTTGCCGCCAGAGACCACCCATGGTGATATCCGCTGTCTGTGCTGCTACCAGCTGCTATGCAAGGAAGCTCCTGCAGTGGTATTGATGGCTACAGACTCATAATTGAGAATGAGAGACACTGAAGGCTTCTGTGCCAACCTCTCTCCCACAAAAGAAACAGTCCAGACATGAAGCCCTTGAAGAGAGTCAATGGTGTTCCACCATTACCTGCTTATACTGATTTCTTTTGTCATAATTGTGTCCAAATAACTGACAGAACAGTTTAAAAATGAGAAATTATTCATTACTTGTGGCTTTTCTAGGCAGACATTTCATGTGCCTGGCATGTCTACTATCCCAAGGTCTCCACTATGCCATAGAATTCACTCTCATAGCTTCGACCTTCTATCTCTCGGGGGGTCTTACAAGGAATCTGACCTCTGCACATTGCATGACTTCCAACAGCTTCTTTCGAAAGTGATGGAAGTTCCTGTAATTCCATAACTCTCATGCTTTGCATGTCTGCAAAACCAGCCTTTTATGACCATGCCAAGGTCTGCTGCAGCAGCTTGGCACCCTTAGACCATAGCTTCGCTGGCCTTTGAGTGCCTGGGTAGTTAATTTGATTAAACAAATCCGGGGAAATGTTTCCTAAGTAGCCATGGAAAGCCAGGTGGACGCAGAGGTGTCAAGGAGGAGTCTTTCAGTGAGGTTTTTTTATACTCTTCTACCCCGGAGCCTGCAGTGGGTAGAGTCAGGCCAATTCCTGAGATGCCTCAAGCCATTTTTCCTATTGTTCCCATGTCAAGTGCTGTGCTCCGTTTTAGTAGCATAAATTTCTTTATCCACTACATCTTCTTTGCCTACAACTTTCAGTTTGTCCCTTTCTGGTCAGACCTCACAGTTTTCAAACCCCTTCCTTCTGATCCAGATTCTCACTACAAGTTTGATTGAAAGCAGTCGGTGATAACCGTACCACAGCCTAATGGTATGTCATGAGGCAAGCATGAAATGTCCTCTGTCAAGTTAATTAGAATATTTACTTTTAGGTTTAGCCTCCCACAAAGCTTCAGGACACAGGCAAATCTCGATTAGTTCTCTACAAGAATTGTACCAAGCGGGGGCTGGAGAGATGGCTCAGTGGTTAAGAGCACTGCCTGCTCTTCCAAAGGTCCTGAGTTCAATTCCCAGCAACCACATGGTGGCTCACAACCATCTGTAATGAGGTCTGGTGTCTTCTTCTGGCCTGCAGACATACACACAGACAGAATATTGTATACATAATAAATAAATAAATATTTAAAAAAAAAAAGAATTGTACCAAGCATAGCCCCTAGTCTAAGTTTTTCCTCCTCTCTGAAAGTTTCAGGAGAGTGGCGTTCACAGTCCACATTTTGTTGGCATTCTAGTCTTCTGAGCTCCCACCATAATCGTCCCTTAAGCTCCGCTCCCACAAAGCAGCTCCAAGGTTTAAGGTTTCTGTGAGTCAGAGGAACGGCATTACTTCTCTGGCACCAGTTTTCAGAGTTGCTTTTGTTGCCTGCTACCAAATAAATGGAAGTGGGGCAGAGCGGTTCACACAATGGCGGCCAGAAAGTGAAGAAAAAGAAGATACAGGACCAAGATATAGCTCTCCAAGGACGTGTCCTCAGTGACCTACTTCCAGGCGCCACCTCCTAGTTTTAGACAGCTTCCAATAGTGCCATCTCCTTATCAATCTACCAGGTGATTAATCTATCCATTAGTTGCCTCTAGAGACTCCCTTAAAGACACATCAGAGGTTTGATCTGCTTCTCTCTTAGGGGTTTCTCTAGATAATCAAGTTTATAACCAAGATTAGCCAACGCAGTAACTTTTCCAGAGAATGTGAAGGTGTTGCTGCTTGGGTGTTGATTCTCACTGAGAGCTGTCTTTCCAAGTCAGGAGCTGAGTGTCGTGGCATGCTGGGTAGTTTATTTGGAAACTCCCAAGATGAAGCGAGACTGCACAAAAGTCTAATAATCAATTTCTTAAGGGGTATAATGGAAAGACAAGCTAACAGATACAGAACGAATCAGATGTGCCACTGATCCAGCTGCCTTGGCCCCGCTGCTCTGCTCCAAGCACCCAAGAGAATGCAAGAACAAGAGAGTTCAGGACCTCTCTCCCTCAGCTTTTAAGCTGCGTCACAGGCAGACAAGACCACACCCTAAGGTTTGCTGCCCCAAAACTCATTGGCTAAAATGATGGAAATCCCACCATATCAAGAGAAGGGAACAATCATAAAAACCCAGAAGCTACCAGTTCGTCAGTCAGTTCTGCCTGGTTCATCAGCCCAAAGATGTGTAAAGGAGAGGTCAGATGAGACAAGAGAAAACAGGTCTAAGCTCCATACAAGCCACCATCCGTGAGCAAGTCACCATCCATGTAGACGTCACCATCCGTGCGCACGTCACCATCCGTGAGCACGTCACCATCCGCGAGCACGTCACCATCCGCGAGCACGTCACCATCCGCGAGCAGGTCACCATCCGCGAGCACGTCACCATCCGCGAGCACGCCACCATCCGTGAGCACGCCACCATCCATGCGCATGTACGCCACCATCCGTGAGAACGTCACCATCCGTGAGCACGCCACCATCCATGAGCACGCCGCCATCCGTGAGCACGTCACCATCCGTGAGCACGCCACCATCCATGCAGACGCCACCATCCGTGAGCACGCCACCATCCGTGAGCACGTCACCATCCATGCACACGCCACCATCCATGCAGACGCCACCATCCATGCAGACGCCACCATCCATGCAGACGCCACCATCCATGCAGACGCCACCATCCGTGAGCACGCCACCATCCGTGCGCACGCCACCATCCGTGAGCACGCCACCATCCATGCAGACGCCACCATCCATGCAGACGCCACCATCCATGCAGACGCCACCATCCATGCAGACGCCACCATCCATGAGCACGCCACCATCATGCACACGCCACCATCCATGCACACGCCACCATCCGTGAGCACGCCACCATCCATGCACACGCCACCATCCGTGCGCACGTCACCATCCGTGAGCACGCCACCATCCGTGCGCACGTCACCATCCGTGAGCACGTCACCATCCGTGAGCAGGCCACCATCCGTGCGCACGTCACCATCCGTGAGCACGTCACCATCCGTGAGCACGTCACCATCCATGCACACGCCACCATCCATGAGCACGTCACCATCCGTGCAGACGTCACCATCCGTGAGCACGCCACCATCCGTGAGCACGTCACCATCCGTGAGCACGTCACCATCCGTGCAGACGTCACCATCCGTGCAGACGTCACCATCCGTGAGCACGTCACCATCCGTGCTGTCTAGTTTTCCTTGGAGTCACTTTCCGTTTCTGTTGAGAATCAGTGAGAACCTAGACAACAATGAGAACCCTAAGAGAGACATAAATGGATCTAATCTACAAGGGAAGTAGAAAAAGATAATATTTCCTGAATAAATTGGGAACATGGGGATCATGGGAGAAGGTGGAAGAGAATTGGGGAGGAACGGTGGGGAGCAGAGAAAACACATAGCTCAATAAAAACAATAAAAAAAAGAAAATAGGCCCTTCTCTCACCCTGATCACAGTTTCCTCTCCTCCACTCTTTCCATCCCCCACCACCTCCTCTCTTCCCCAGATCCACTCCTGCCTTCTGAGGATTTTCATAATTTTTTTTCTTGAGCAGAGGAAGAGGGTGGAGACGGGGTTTCTCTGCATGTCCCACCCCTATGAAAAAAATCAGCTGATGGGATCGCTTGAGAGCCGCCACCCTGGTGAGTGGCCAGGTGACAGGATCAAGGGTCCTGCGTGGTGCGCATGCACCTGCAGTTCTAGCAGGCTGAGGCAGGAGGACTGTTGGAGCCCAGGAGTACAAGGTTAACCTAGGGAACATAGCAAGACTCTGCGTGGTGAGATCCCTTTGTTTGGGGCGACGTAAGCACGGTCTACCCCTTTTCCTAAGTTCCCAACAGCAAACTGAGGCACGATTCCACCAAAGCTCACCTTGGAGAACCAGTGGGTTTGTTGGGCTTCCTTACAGAGGTAGGTGAGGGGTTGGTTACTTAAAGGTGTGTGGGTTAATATGCCCTTAAAGGGCTACATATGGAAAGCGTTTAGCTAGCAAGGATGAGGGCTTCCCACAGCCGCATAGTCTTCCTGGGTCTATATACCCTAGTCCCTTCCCAAAGACATAGTAATTAGGGCAAAATCACGTGTAATAGGTGGTAGGGAGCCGCTGGATGCTGGGGGAGTCTTGGCCCTCCCACTCCCCTATGAGGGGTGTAAACAGTCAAGCCCAGGATGGTCCCTGTGAGGGAATGCAGGTGAACTGCTCGAGAGGGCGGGTTCTTGTCTTGGAGGATAGACACACAGGACACCTTTTGTTTTGTTTTTAACAAAGGCCAGAGGGAACTTGACCTCCCTGGCTTGTGAAGACGAATAGAAGAAAGGAGTCCTGAATCCTGATCCTGAGCGTGGACTTCCCAGCTCCCAGAGTTGTGAGCAATACAGTTCCGTTGTTTAGCCATTATCCTGGTCCAAGCAATGGGATCTTAATCAGTCTTAGGCCTTGTCCCAGGGGATTCACTGGCAGTAGGCTGTCCCCGAAGAAGGCACCTCCCATCCCACCAGATTGCTATTCAAGTGTCATCTCCTAGATTCAGGAAAAAAAACGCCACCATGGGGCGTCTGACTTTTCCACTCCCAGCACTGCCTCGCTTGGGATTGATACTGGACACGCTCAGCAAAGTCTGTGTTGATCAGTCATAAAAAGGGGCTCCATTTGAGAAGTCCCCACTTTTCGGGGCCTTGGATGATAGGACTTCTGCAGAGAATGCTTACAAAACAGAGCTGTGGTTGGCCGGAAGCTTGGTTTAGGATGGCTGTGGTCTCTCTGTGCCCTGTGGCATCTTGCCTTTTCCAGAGGAGGCCGCTCTGACGTGAGGGAACGAATGTGTCCTCCTCTCCATCAGAGTCAGCATCAGTGTATCCTTGGAGTCATCACTCCAGCCCACAGAGTCCTTGCACGTCACTGCTGTGGTCTAACGCCCCGAGGTGGTGCCTGGAAAGACTGTTCACACAGGGCACAGAATTGAGCTTCAGAAGCCTGTGAGCACAGGACAAGGGGGCACCCACGAGTAGAGCAATGGCCTTCCTGGGTCTCTAGGAAGGGGCGCTCAGAGGAGCCGTTCTCATGATCTGGGAAGCACCGTGCAGCATATAAACCCTTTTTATCTGAGTAAAAGTCAAATCTGCCATGCAGTGCACTGCATGGCCTGGAAAGATCTCTGTATATGGAACAGGAACTTGCCACACTCTCCTGCCTGTGTGTGCCTACCAGACCTGATTGTGCTGCCTGTTCAGGCGGGGAGCTATCAGCGTAGTCTCAGCACACCAGGAAGTGTATGGAAAAGTAGCCTTCATTAGTTCAGCAGGGAAATGCACATTAAAATGATTAAGCAGGAGTGGAAATAGCTAAATGTAAGTTACGTATGACACCACATGTTGATGAGGATGGGAAGCCACTGAAACTCTCACACATGATTTTGGAAGGCAGTTTGACAGCTTCTCATAGTCAGATGTACACATCCTCTGTGGCCAGCAACTCAATGTCTAGGTATTGTCCAAGAGAAAAAAATTAAAAAGGAAAGGAACCAATATATCCATAAAGCCTCGTGGGAATGCATTCCTGGCTCTGCAGCTTGACTAGCTATTTGTCTGTATTGGTCAAAGTTTTCCAGAAAAACAGCACTGTTGCCATCTATCTATAGGCCTCTCTATATATATCCTCTTTATATCTCTAGATAAGTTTTTTTTTTAAATAAGGAATTGATTCACATGATTACGGAGGATGGCAAGTCCTGATATCAGCAGTTGCTGAGCTGAGAGACTCTGGAGAACTGAGTGTAGTTCCCGTCTGAGTTACACACAGAGAAGACTGATGTCCTAGCTGGAAGACTGGCTGGTTGAGAGAATAAAAATTCCTAGGCCTTTAGTTCTATTTAAGTTTTCAGTGGTTTGGCTGAGGCCCACTCACAGTGGAGAGTGCAAAATGCTGGCCTCATCCTTATAATTCAAATAATGTCATCCAGAAACACGTCAAAGCTATGCTCAGGACAATGTTTAGCCAACTATTTCATCACTTCCTGACCCTGGAGAAAGACGCATAAAATCAGTTACCACTGGCCCACCCTTTGTCAACTTGATACCCAAATGGATCTTAAATGATGCTTAATCTTCAAATAAAGATGATAACAAGGTTATAATCTTTGATATCATCATATAACTATCCTGCACAAAGCAAACAAAGAAACCCAATATGCTCCCTTCCCCAGAGGAGGAACTGAAGTCCTTATGGGATATTTACTGTCTCCGTGATATCCTGTAAGTTAAATATTGTGACATAAAATTAACAATGTGTAAATATTGGGATATAAAGTCAATACATCTTCTGCTACATGGTGAGGGAAAAGGTTGGGGAAAAGAGAGATGGATTTAGTATATAGGTTAAAAGGAAGATAATTTACCATCTATCATCTATCTACACATGTATATTAATAAAAAAAACAGAGAAAAATTTTTTCTGGGGTAATTGCAGCCATCATTTGTATAGCTGGTCACGTGGTTTTGTTCAGCTTCCCCAGTTACCTAGTCTGTATTCTTTGGATCTTCAACAACCATCTCGATTTTGTCCCAGTTCTTTCCCTGGTTGAGTTTTCCAGACTTGGATTTCTGGAGGTCTGAGCCATTCATATTTTGGCTTCATTGTGTTACAGTTCTCTGCTGACCTTCATTACAGAGCATGCCAAAAGGATTGTGTACACTCACAGGTGTGCACACACACATTCCCTCTCAATGTTTTTTTTTTTGTGTGTGTGTGTGCATTTCCTTATTCCAATGTAGAGCAGGAATCCCATTTCCTTTTAGTAATGAACATCAACCACCCCAGCCACCCCAATAACTAATGTTTCTTTGCTTTTGATTCACGAGCATAATGAACCCCAAGTGGACAGGGCCAGTCTTTACTTCCAGTTCAGGGCAGGCATTGTTATGTCTGGCAGAGATAGCTAAGATTGCTGGGCCAGCAGAGCAGAGTATCACGGTATAGGAACCTAAAATTTTGCTCGTGAGTCACATTTATTGAGTGGCACCACTCACATCTACACTTTACGACTTCTGGACCTTTGAATCCTTCTTAAGGAGACAGCACCACGAGATGGAGCATATAGACTTTTCTTGGTGTGGGAGGTCCTTCTGTCTATGTGTTGCTTTTATTGGTTAATGAGTAAAGAACTGGTTTGGTCTATAGCATGAGAGGAGGAAGGCAGAGTCAGAGAGAAGCAATGGAGCCACCAGAGAGAGATGCTGGGAACTTTAGCTGGTAAGCCACAGCTGTATGGCGATACACAGACTAATAGAAATGGGTTAAACTAAGATGTAAGAGTTAGCCAATAAGAAGTTAGAGCTAATGGTCCAAGCAGTGATTTAATTAATACAGTTTCTGTGTGATTATTTCAGGGCTGAGCAGTGGGGAACCAACAAGCGGCTCCTTTCTCCAACATTTTCTGGAGAACCCTACAGCAGACCTACAAGGTACTGCCTGCCACCTAAAGAGGAGGAGACCAGGGGCCTACGGTCTCCTTCAAGGGCATGTCCCCCAAGGTCCAACAGGCCTCACCTGTTGATGTTTTCACCACCTCCCAATAGCTCCACACTCCTCTCTTTTTGTGATCCACCCTACACCCCTCCCCATGACCTGCCGCCTCTCTACAGGCCCAAAGCAACGGAGATGGTCAGTTCTAGACTGGGATAGGTAAATGCTTGCCATTGATCTGTACACCCAGGCTCTGGATGGAGACTGAACCCAGACACACTTATCCTTTTTACAAGTTTTCTTGAGTGTTTTTTAGAGTCTTGGAAAACTTCCTTGCACAGTTAGCATCTGGAAGCAGCTGGTGGAATGGGCTTTGGGAGATTCTGTTAGGTGGAACCAGCCAGGATGGAATTACAGAGCCTGTGGTCAGGTTGCCCTTGATGGGTAGAAGTCTATATTGCTGAACCTAGGCAGACCTTCTCTCCCTGATTCCACTTTGTTCATGAGCTCATAGGGTGATGCTAAAGATAGCTGGAGACAGAGGCTGACTGGCATTCACAGAACTGTCTTTCAAGTCCTTTACTACTAAAACCCTCCATTGCTAAGGTCACCTTTTGGTTATTATTCACATTGACATGAATATCTTTATATCTGTGTCCACAGGAGAGCTCTGTCTACAATCGCTACTTAAGTTTCCTTGACACCAATTTTCCAGTTCTGTTCTTCCCAAGTCCCCGGCCATTCTACCAAATAAATGATGGATCACAGACAATGATTCCTTTTTAAACAAAGTGAACAATCAGGCCGACTTCTGTAAGCTCTGCCCACTGGGAAGATGTCCTTCACCAGTCCTTTCGGGGTGTCCCAGAGCGGTACTGTAGATACGTCTGCCCACTTTCAGGTGTCACCTGGGTATTGTGTGACCACCTGTGGACCAGGCCTGGAGAGAGGTCCTCCACTGTCAGGTCCCCATGAGGACACAGTGCAAGCGGGGAGGGTGAGGGCAGCAGGCAGAAGTGGGAACTGCTGTCATTTGGCCGACTTCCTCCTTCTCCTTCCAGTTCAGGGATCAAACCCATGGCCCTGCATGTGCTAAGAATGGGTTCTACCCCTGGGCTGCAACTCCTCCACTTTCTCCCTCAAAGAAGCGGTTGTGGACTGTTTTCTTTGAGTCTCCCTATTGACATTCACCTCTAATCCTTCTAGGAGCTCACTGTTGCCTTTGCCTCAAAGAAGCGGTTGTGGACTGTTTCCTTTGAGTCTCCCTATTGACATTCACCTCTAATCCTTCTAGGAGCTCACTGTTGCCTTTGCCTCACTACAGAGGCAGCAGCAGCGGCTTCTGCTTTACCATCCCCAGCGCAGGAGCCGCCTAGTCCTCTCAGCCTTTTGGTTGCTGTTCTAATGAAATTCCTGATGTAAGGGATTTTATAAAGATAAGAGCTTATGTAGCTCACAGCTCTGAAGACTCAAAGGCATGTCCCTGTCGTCAGCTCGGCTCTGCTGAAGACCTCCTGGTGGATGGAACCACAACACAGGTCTGCGAGTGAGAGACTGGATCACTAGACCGAAAGCCAGAGAAGCTGCAGTGTGACCGGGTTCCTTTGGTTTAGTTTCTGTGATAACACTTTTGTGAGAATTACTTCAGGGTCCCATGAGGACTACCTTAATCTCTCCTAAGGGCAAAGCTCCTAGCAAGCACTAGCCTGCTCTTTACTAGAGCTCACTCCTTAAAGGCCTCTCTACCTCTCTTCCCCCATACTGAGGACCAAGGCCCATGGTGAGAGTTTATGATAATGAAGAATCAATTAGAATGTGGCATTTGGGGGGGGCATATGAGCAAGGCTGTGCTGGTTTGAATGAGAATGGTCCCCACAGGTTTGTATACTTGAATTCCTGGTCTGCAGCTGGTGGAGCTGTTTGGGAAGGATTAGGAGATGTGGCCTTCAGTGTGTCACTGGGCAAGGGCCCTGAGGTTTCAAAAGACTCATGCCATTACCAGCGTTCTCTTTTAGCCTCCTGCTTGTAGATGAAGATGTGATCCCTCAGAGGTTCCTGCTGCTGTGCTTTTTGCTCCATAAGCCCAATTCAATACTTTTTTTAAAAGAGTTGTCTTGGTCATGGCGTTTGCCACAGTAATAGGGGACGGTTGTCTCAAAGATGAGATAGTTCAGCGGTAGAACACTTGCCTACTGTGTCCACAGCCCTGGCTATGCTCTCTGCAAAACCCATATCTATGCTAAAACACAATGGGGTAGGAGAGAGAGAGAGAGAGAGAGAGAGAGAGAGAGAGAGAGAGGCAGTTCATTGAGAGAACTAGTGAATTAGTCCACTTTGAGGCTCTACTCAGCAGCAGCAGGGCTCTTGGCTATGAATACTCCATCCTGAACTTCCTAATCTTTTACACGTTTACACTTGTCTTGTAAATGGTATTTGTGTCGCTCCACAGATTGGGGAACTGATGCAGGGATTTTACCGACTGCTGAGCACACCTAGAACACCTATGCATTCCAGAACGAGAGGGGGCCAGCTAATGGAGTTTGGAGGGGTCCACTTGATGCATTGGAGGGTGGATCTGGGCAGAGATTTCACATTGCATTTATATTTGCTGTTCAGGAACTGGTGCATATGTGAGCCTAAAAGGTGGCTGTCAGCGTCCACAAGATTGAACTCAACATCCAAGAAGAAGGGAGTCCAGCTGAGTCATGGGGAAACAGTGTCTGTGACCTTACAGTGCCCAAGGCTGCACCAGGAAGGTAGACAGTCCCTAGTGTGTGTTGTGCTTGGTTCCAGCTTCCCTTCAAGTCAAGGAGATCAGGTCACCATAGCTGACTTGAGGGGAAGCTGGGAATGGGGTGGCCCCAAATTTGGCCAGTGAGATGTGAAGGAGAGTGCTTCTGGAAGTTTCCACGTTTCAACAGGCAGCCTCCAGAAGAGAGCCTGGAACCAGACCGGCATAAATGCTGGTTCTGCATTCCAAAAGAAGCCAGAAACTAGAAGCTGATAAGGGGAAAGCAGATTTATTTCCATCTTGGCCAAACTGGGGCAGGATTTTTTCCTCTCCTGCTTGCCCTAACTTTATAGAAAGGGTTTAAACACAAGTGGAGGAAGTGAGCTATGCATACGTAAACAAAGTTGAGAGATAATTTTCATAACTGCCAAAAATGTGAGAAATCCCCCCCTGGGAGGCCAGCTCTTCCTCTGGCTCAGGGGGCCTAGGAAACAAGCAGTCTGTCCTGGCCCAAAGCCAGGGATGTTCATGGTTTTGTCACAGCCTTGTCCTGGCCAGAGGCCAGAAATGCTGAGGGGAACCGGTTTGTGTTCCGGTTTCTTGTTTTTATCTCGCTTTTCTTTTTATGTAAGCATTGTAATGAACAGAGAAGCCTGGAAGCCAGGTGTGACAGGCCACTTAGCTGGTCCGGAAGGTATGGATTGAAACTGTAGTTCAGCTACTGGGACGGAGGTGGAGGTGCGTGTCCACACGTGGGGAACCCGTGGTAGTGTCATGAGACTGACCAATCCACCTCCCCTTATTTTGCCCAGTAGAACCTTATTATATTAGTCCCTTAAAAAAAAAAAAAAGACCCTTCATGGCAACCTACTGATGGCCCTTCCTGTGTGAGTTCCTTCTTTCTTTTATTATCTCTTCTGTAATAAAACTCCTTTCTAAAACTCACTGCTCTGTTGTCTGGGAAATGCGTTCTTTAAGTTTGTAAAGAGGACCCTAGCAGGCACTGGTTCGTGGTGGCTTTGGTAGCTGGGGACTGTCTAGCACCATAGCCCTCTCCACGCCCCAGCCACACTCACCTGAGCTCTATGTCCATCCCATTTAACCTCCCACCTTAGCCTGCTCAACCCCATTCTACCATGGCTTGGTCTTTGCTTACCCATAGTTGGGATTCCTGGAGAAATTTTTATTCTTTGGAGTCCATTGTTTTAGAGTCCGTAGTTTTAAGTCTTTTTCTTCCCCGGACCTCATTGTGTTTCATGGGGACATCTTTTTACAACAGAAAAAAAAAAAAAAAAAAGCAGCTGGAGTACAAAATCAGCATCCTGAGGACAACAGAGAGGTGAAAATGCTGGGGTCCTAAAGTGTCACTGGAGTAACTGGCAGGAGGGAGATTCACAGGGGAAAAACGATAGCAAATGCTTTTAACGCATAGGAGGGAAATCAGGGGAGAGTAATGACTCAGTATCCCCACAGAGGCTTTTGATGCTTCTCCACAAGGGACGGAGCAATAGGGAAACGGATGGAACAGAGACCAGAGTGTTCCGTAAGTGGTTTCTGGAAGCTGAGTGGGTCTGGGTGACAGAACAGCTTGCGGACGAGCTAAAGGAAGGTAAGGGTGGAATTGCACAGTGAACAAAGGTGATCTTATTATGCAAATAAAGCCCACTCTCAACCCCCAATCTGTCAGCCACTCTCAGAATAGATGAGGCGTCTGTCTGGGTCTTGGTGACAATTTATGTTTTTTTTTTTTTTTTTTTTTCTCAAATGGATAATCTTTCCTGGTTATTTAATGAGATTCCCAGGGAGGGGGATTTAATGAAACTTCATTTCGTTTGTAAGTCAGAGAAGGGGAACTTCAGGGAAAGAGGATCAAAGAGCTGGTGAAAGGGAAGGTCAGAGAGACCTTGGACGCTGCAGAGCTAAGACCAGGCCGTTCCCAGTGCCCGTTTTCTAAGCATCTCCCTCCTCTGGACACCCTGCTTAGGAGACCTGCAGGCCTGACTGTGTTTGAACCTGGGTTTTGCATACTTATAACTAAAGCATCCTAATCAACAGAGTAGGGGACTGGGTTTCCAGAGCCAGCTGCTAGGAGTTTAGTGCTAATACGATTTGAGAGTCAAGGAGATAGATACACCTGGAGCCTTGGCAAGCTGGTGCAGCCAAGACAATGGGGTTATTCATTTGTCTGAGCATGTCAGCGGTGACTCACACCCAGAAATCCCGAGGAACCAGTGACTTTAAAAATCATTGTTATAATGTTTTGGGGGGACAGAGTCACATGCCATGGCTCAGGCTTGGCTGGCACTCCCTATGAAACCCAGGCTGGCCTAGAGGTAATGGTGGTTACTCTGGCCCAGGCTTCCCGGCGCTAGAATTATAAGCATGGGCTACCATGCCCCTGTTATGAGTCATCAATACTGAATTTCTACATTTTTGTTTGGATCTTTTTGTTCTTGTTTCTTTTAAAAATCAAAGTGAAACCGACTCCAAGCCTCAATCTTGTTGGTTTGTTTGTATTTATTTATCTGTGTTGGGGGAGCAGGGTCTTATGTTCGTTCCCCAGGTTGAGCTCAATGCTGCTATTTAGACAAGAATGATACTCAACTTCTGATCCTTTACCTCCTAGGTGATAGGGTCGTAAGCATCTATGATCATACTCAGTTCTATGCTGGTGATCAAAACCAGGCCTTTGCGTATGCTAAACAAGTCCTTTACCAGCTGAGCTACACCCCCAGGTCACACTGTCAACCCTGTTTAGTGGACAGATTATTATTAACCTGTTACAAGTATGAGGTGTCCTTTGGCATCAGTCAAGGGCCACAGTAACATTGCTTCTGCCACCTCAGATTCTTTCCAGTTTGGTGATCTTGCTGTGTCTGAGCCCAGGGGTCTTTGGTGATGTGGAAAGCCCGATGGCAAATACTTCCTGTCTCCTGAGACCTGATTCTTAGTAAGGTTAGTGTCTCTGATGGTCTGGCCTCTGAGCATTTTCCTTCCAGGTCCCCTCTCTCTGTCGCCTGCCCCCTTCTTCCTCTGGGTCTGGTGGTGCCAAAGACAGGAAGCTCTATTTTCTTTAAGCAGCTTCTACTTCCTGTCTTGAAAGAATTCCTAAGGGTAGGGGGAACCCATTTAGAAGCCTTGGAGAGAGGAAGCAATGGAAAAATACAGGAAAAAAAATGCAATACGTGGTTTTTGTCACAGGTACCTCAGAGATGACCCTAGGCAAACTCAGTCCCGTGAGAGAGCTATCTCTTGGCTGGGCAGCAGCCAGGCAACCGATAATCGTGTGACAAAGAGAGAGAAGGTGTCATTTTATACAACTCTCCAGGAAGTCCAAAGGCTTGGGACACGGCTGGCTCTTTTCCTAACTTCAGTCCTAGGTGTTGCTAAGAAAAACCGTCCTTCCTTTTACACAAGCCCTGTCTTAGTTGTCTCTTGTGCTTAGGTCTCGGTTGTCTCTCGTGGTCATGGGGTCACTGTGAACACTTCATTAGTGGTGGGAATGAGGAGATGGAATCGCGCCTGTGACCGGTCTCTGTTCTGATGGGGGGAGGCCTTGGCTGCCACACAGGGCTGTAGCAAGCGCTTGTCCACTCTTCCTCCCTCTCTGTGGGTCACCCTCCTTACAGCTGTGGCCTGAATCTGCCGCCACGTCCACATGACACTGGATTTTCTGGCCTGTCCTCTCCGTTAAATCAGCGCAGCGGATGTCCCATACAGCTTGGATTTTTATGATTCCCCACCTGGAACTGAAAGGTCCTGGGAGATTATTACAGCTGACTTGCAACCTATAGATATAGCCAGGTTCCGAGGGACCCAGGACACTGGCTAAGGTCACCTGTGTGGAAGCGGTCCCAGCATGCCTTACTCTTAGCCTTACTTTAACACCCGAACCTTAGGCCTTCCCTTTAATTCATATTGTTCCCTGGGTCCTTGGGGATGATTTACCTGTGTTATCTTGCTGCCCCAGTCTCCGAGGCCAGCGTTCTGGACCCATCCTGCTGACTGCTGCTCTTTCCAGCCTGTTGGGCTGTGAGATTATTAACCCAAGGACAATGAACCCTTGTAGAGCTCGTGGGACTCAGATATTGGCCTGGGCTTTGCTGACATCCATCAACTATCATCCGTAGAGCGTTTTTGAAGGGGACTGGGACTGTGGGCTGCTCAGAAGGCAGCCTCTATATTCCCCCCCAATCTCAGAGGAGGGGGGTCTCCTACATTAGCCCCCTTTGTAGTTGGAAATAAAAAACTTACACCACTATATCTACTACAGGTGTGTTATGTTCTGGACATGTTCACATGTGACTTTCTGATTTGAACCATTTCAGCTTAGAGATGGCCTGAAGTCAAATCATGCAGCAAGCAATTCTGAGGCCTTTTGTTTCCCATGGTTTTGATTAGCTTAATTAAGAACTAGTGGCATTATTATAAAGCTGTATTAAAATCTTCAACCACGCTGAGTAGAGGTTCATACCTGCAACCCCAGCTCTCAGGATGCCGAGTCAGGAGAAACTCTAGTTTGAGGCCAACCTGGCATATCTAGTGAGCCTCAGTCTGTCTCAAACAACAGCAAAACATTCCCAGCTGTCTTCCAGGCCACTATCCACACATAGCATTCTGTAATTCAAATAGCAAGCTCCAAGTGCTTCCCTGAATACTACTTCCCTCCTTTCTGAGATCTGGAAACTGAGTGGACCGTTTGATGACCTGCCATAGTTAGACATTTTTAGAAGGAAGAACCAGGGCCACAACCAAAGCAATACTCTCTGGATTGTGGCCCAGTGGTGTTGGTCTTTGCTTCTCCACAGAGCAGAGACTGGTCACATGATATGCGGGGTAGCTTTGGTGCTGGGATGAGGAGGAGCGTGTCCAGGGAGCTGCCTAGCTTTGTAAAAGTCTGGTGAAATATTTGGCGCTCTGGAGGCAGATGGGGAAGTGTTCTGGTAGTCTGCTTACCCTGATTCCTCACCTCTGACTTCCCATTTTTGCCTTCATCCTGGTTATACTTTTGATTATGCTAAATACGACATAGTAGGCGGCATAGGTCCACGGTGGTCCATGCTGACACCCACAGCAGACTGAGAGGTTCTCTTATGTTTTAGGGACCTCCTACGCACATCAACTCAGGTAAAGCCAGACCTTGGCTTCACCAGAGGGAAAACATTTTCAGGATGACCACATGAATCAGAGTTGGTCTTTACTTAACTAATTAATTGTGTGTGTGCAGGTGCCTATGCGCGTCCTGAGGACAGAGGAGGAGGTTGGTTGTTCTCCCCAATTTCTCCATTCTCTTCCCCCCACTGAACCCAGAGCTCCAGGTCTTTGGCAAGGCTGGCAGCCGACAAGCCCCAGGGATCCTCCAATGTTCGTTCTCCTCGGTGCAGGAGTGACAGAAACATGCCTAGCTTTTGGTGAGTGCCGGGATCCAATCTTGGGTCCTTCTGTTTGTGCAGCAAGCGCTCTTAACCGCTGAGCCATCTCTCTAGCTTCAGGCAGAGCTTTAGTAAAAGATATTTTAAACGTAGATCTTAAGCCAAAGGGCAACAGAGGGAGGTGGGCTTGAAGAAAGTAAGTGTGGGTGTGAGCTCCTCAAGGGACAGTCACGCTTAAGTGTCCTACTGTATATGGGATTTTGGAGGCTTTTGAAATTTCCCCGTTCAGTGGGTTTTTAAAGGACCCTCCCTTCCCTCCCTTCCTCTATCTCTGTTCTATTTTTTTTTTTTTGATAATTGAGATTATAGGCTAACTCTGGAGGTGCCAGATGGGATTACAGTCAGATGAAAGATAAAACCTGGAACCACCAGGTTTGCAAAAGGGGTTAAGATGTGTCCTTTTACCGTAAATGGATTGCTGGTGAGAGTTCCAGAAAATTGCAGGCTTATAGCTGGGGAGAGGAAAAGGCCTTAAGCAAACATTACTACAATAAAATCCTGATTCTCAACTGACAAGAGGCTTTAGCCAGACTCCACGGTGAGGACTTCCTTACTCCCCAAGTCCCCATAAGTTTCCTTTTCTTTCTGTCCTGCTAGGTTACATGACTTGAGCTCTGAGCCTGAACTAGGCCTTCCGCATTAGCCAGTAGCGTTAGAGCCCCTGGAGCAGAAGGCTGTTGGGATCCTCTCAGCTCGGATGCCAGGACCTAAACTCTAGCCCTCTGCAAGGGCATTATGTACTCTTAACCAACAAGACATCTCCCCAGCCCCTGGTTTTTAAAAGTAATTTAAATACAATATTTCTATTAATTTGTTGAGAATTTTTATATATACAATGTACACTGGTCAAAGACTAAATTTAAAAAATTCTTAACTTTTTCCATGCAATGTATTTTGATCATATCCCCCCCCCATTCCTTCCAGATCTCTTTTCACCTCCCTACCCACACAACTTTATGCTTTCTTGCTTGATCTAAAAAAAAAAAACAACCATCAAAATAATAAAACAACAAAACCTAAATTCAAAACAAATAACAAGAAAATCAATAAGACAAAATAACATCAAAACAAATCAAAAAGTGCACAAAAAAACCCATAGAGTTCATTGGGTGTTGGCCAACTCCTCCCAAGCATGGGGCCTGCTGGGAGGCCTGCTTTGCATTCTGTGTCATGGAACTTGGGGGCCACATTTTTAGACTAAGCATCAAGTTAAGCCAGATCTCCAGATAGCCTTTAAATTTTTTTTTTTACTTTACTTTTTAATTTTTGTTTATTTAGTTATTTTCGTGTAGCCTTGACTGTCCTGGAACTCGCTATGTAGACTAGGCTGTCTTTGAACTCACAGAGATCAGCCTGCTTCTGCCTTCCAAGTGCCGGGATTAACGTCTTGTGCCACCACTGCCTGGTACATGCTTTTCCTCTCTGTATCTTGAAGACCCCAGCAGTTCTGAGAGAGCTGGTAATGGGTGGGTTCTGACTCATTGGTTCATCTGGTGCATGTTTAGGTACAAATATGATTAAAAACAGATGCGACTAAGAGCCTGGGCTTCCTAGGTGTGGTGTCACACACACGCCTGTCGTTCCCTGACACTGGCAGCTGAGGCAGGAAAATTGTCTTAACCTCTATTCCTAGAAGGAAGGAGGGAAGGGGGAAAAATGGAAGGTAATAGATTTAAGTCAGGTATGGTGGGGTGAAGGGATAAGGGCTGTGTGGGTCAGATAGAGGCTTAGACAACACGGCTCCAATGTGTCTATATGTAACAAACTAAGATGGCAGATACCAAAAGTCTGGGGAACCACGGCTTAGCAATAAACGAAACTATTATGTGAACTCTTCACACAACCATTTCTTGAAAAGGCCACTTTTGTGTAGTTTTACTTAAATATGTCCTTGAGGCCTCCTGCTTCTTACATCTTTTTATATTTCCCAGTCCCCTTGAGACTCTGGGTCCTGGGCCTCAGATCTTGGACCTGGCACAGTGTGAGCACTTGAGAGGCAGAGGCAGGAGGATTAGGGGTTCAAGGTTATCCTCAGCTATATAACAAATTCAAAGCCAGACTAGGCTCTGTGAAACCTCAAGTCAAAAACCAACAGACAGAAGCCAGCAGTAAAAGAACAGGGGTTAAGACTAAGTAGATAGGCAGAGCTTGCTGTGTTCTAGCCATCTGGAGGTTCTATATGAGAAGTCTTCTGCTGGCTGCCCATGGGAACGCTGATGGGTCGCGAGCCGTCCACTGTATAGGGCTGTTACGGGAATTAGGGAAAGGAAGGCCTAAGAGGTGCTCTGCTCTCACTAACTGGTACTTTCCATTGCTGTGGGAGACTCAGCGCCGCAGAGACGGGGAGAAAGGGCAGTCATCACCACGGACTTGGAAAAGCCTTCTCTTTCAGAAGGGAACAAGGAAGAGCTACATGTGTGGGACACAAGGAAAGGTGGCATCTCATAGGCGGGAGAGTGAGGGAGCCACCTGCACAAAGTCTTAAAAGCATCTGGAAGGATGGGTGGGGAGATGGCGTGCAGTGTAGTGGGTTTGGAGTGTCTGACAGGGCTGCAGGCTAGCAATAGGCTGGTAGTTAAGAGCCCTTGTACTAGAGGAATAGGACCTGCATTTGAACCCCGGATGAATACTATGATCTTGGAACACAGATCAGGCAGTTTCTAAACACCAGAAACATCAGCATCCAAGGTCAAGGCATGAGTAGCTGTAGGTTTGGTGAAGACCCATTCCCTGGTTCCTAGACAGAGCGTGCTTGTGTTCTCACAGGGTAGGAACAAAGGAGCGGAGCTGTGTGGGGTCTCTTATAAAGGCCCTATCCAGTGGGACTGTTGAGATGGCTCAGCTGTTAAGAGTATTGACTGCTTGGGCTGGTGAGATGGCTCAGTGGCTAAGAGCACTGACTGCTCTTCCAGAGGACCTGGGTTCAATTCCCAGCAACCACATGGCAGCTCGCAGCTGTCTGTAACCCCTGTTCCAGAGAATCTGACGTCGTTATATCAATGTGCATGAAATAAGGTTAAATAAAGTTTTTTTTTTACTTATTTTTATTGCGAAAAGAAGAAAAAAAAACATAAACAAAAAACAAGTTTCCACCTCCTCTCAGCCTCCCATTTCCCTTCCCCTCCTCCCACCCTTCTCCCCCTCCTCCCACCCTTCTCCCCCTCCTCCCACCCTTCTCCCCCTCCCCCCACTCCTCTCCCCCTCCCTCTCCAGTCCACAGAGCAGTCCGGGTTCCCTGCCCTGTGTTAAGTCCTAGGTCCTCTCCGTCCATATCTAGGAAGGAGAACATCCAAACTGGCTAGGCTCCCACAAAGCCAGCACATTAAGTAGGATCAAAACCCCCTGCCATTGTCCTTGGTGTCTCATCAGCCCTCATTGTTCGCCATGTTCAGAGAGTCCGGTTTTATCCCATGCTTTTTCGGTCACAGTCCAGCTGGCCTTGGTGAGCTCCCCGTAGATCAACTCCTCTGTCTCAGTGGGTGGATGCACGCCTCGTGGTCCCGAATTCTTTGCTCATGTTCTCCCTCCTTCTGCTCCTCCTTGGGACCTTGGGAGCTCAGTCCAGTGCTCCTGTGTGGGTCTCTGTCTCTATCTCTATCCATCACCAGATGAAGGTTCTATGATGATATGCAAGATATTCGTCAGTATTGCTATAGGATAGGGTCATTTCAGGTTCCCAATCCTCAGCTGCCCAAGGAACTAACTGGGAACCTCATCTTGGGCACTAGGGAGCCCCTCTAGGGTCAAGTCGCTTGCCCACCCTAAAGTGGCTCCCTTAACTAAGAATTGTGGTTCCATGCTCCCCTATCCACCTTTCCTTTATCCCAATTCTCCCGTTTCCCAGGTCCCCCCTCCTTCCCTTCTACCTTTTCTCTCCCCATCTCCCCTTACCCCCATCCCACCCCCACCCCCAAGATCCCATTTTCTCCCCGGAAATTTGGTCTACTTCCCTTAGCGAAGAGGACAACTATATGTTTTTCCTTCGGTTCACCTTCTTCCTTAGCTTCTTTAGGTTCACCTATTGTAGACTCCTTGGTCCTTATTTATGGCTAGAAACCAATTATGAGTGAGTACATCCCATATTCATCTTTTTGGGTCTGGGACACCTCACTCAGGATAGTGTTTTCTATTTCCATCCATTTGCATGCAAAATTCGAGAAGTCATTGTTTTTTACCGCAGCGTAGTACTCTAGCGTGTATATATTCCATACTTTCTTCATCCATTCTTCCATTGAAGGGCATCTAGGTTGTTTCCAGGTTCTGGCTATTACAAATAGTACTGCTATGAACATAGTTGAACAAATGCTTTTGTCATTTGATAGAGCATCTCTTGGGTATATTCCCAAGAGTGGTATTGCTGGGTCCAGGGGTAAGTTGATCCCGAATTTCCTGAGAAACCGAAACACTGACTTCCACAGTGGTTGCACAAGATTGCATTCCCACCAGCAATGGATGAGGGTACCCGTTCTTCCACAGCCTCTCCAGCAAAGGTTATCCTTGGTGTTTTTGAGTTTAGCCATTCTGACAGGTATAAGATGATATCTCAAAGTTGTTTTGATTTGCATTTCCCTGATTGCTAAGGAAGTTGAGCACGACCTTAAGTGTCTTTTGGCCATTTGAACTTCTTCTGTTGAGAATTCTCTGTTCAGTTCAGTGCCCCATTTTTTAAGTGGGTTAATTAGCATTTTAAAGTCTAGTTTCTTGAGTTCTCTATATATTTTGGAGATCAGACCTTTGTCTGTTGCGGGGTTGGTGAAGATCTTCTCCCAGTCAGTAGGTTGCCTTTGTGTCTTAGTGACAGTGTCCTTTGCTTTACAGAAGCTTCTCAGTTTAAGTAGGTCCCATTTATTCAATGTTGCCCTTAATGTCTGTGCTTCTGGGGTTATACATAGGAAGCGATCTCCTGTGCCCATCTGTTGTAGGGTATTTCCCACTTTCTCTTCTATCAGGTTCAGTGTGTTCAGACTGATATTGAGGTCTTTAATCCATTTGGACTTGAGTTTTGTGCACGGTGAGAGATATGGGTCTATTTTCATTCTTCTACAGGTTGACATCCAGTTGTGCCAGCACCATTTGTTGAAGATGCTTTCTTTCTTCCATTGCATACTTTTAGCTCCTTTATCGAAAATGAGGTGTTCATAGGTTTGTGGGATAAAATCCGGGTCTTCTATATGATTCCATTGGTCGACTTCTCTGTTTTTATGCCAGTACCACACTGTTTTCATTACTGTAGCTCTGTAATAGAGTTTGAAGTCAGGGATGGTAATGCCTCCAGAAGATCCTTTATTGTATAGGATTGTTTTGGCTATCCTGGGTTTTTTGTTTTTCCATATAAAGTTGATTATTGTCTTGATGGAGGAAGGTCATTGGCTAATAAAGGCACTGCCCTGGCCCATTTTATTGGTTAGAGGATAGGTGGGAGGAGTAAACAGAACAAAATGCTGGTAGGAAGAGGAAGTGAGCTCAGAGACTCCACAGCTCTGCTCTCTCGGGAGCAGATGCCTCAGAGAGAGACGCCATGCCCCGCTCCCGGGATGAAGCTCTGACCCAGGATGGACTAGGCTAGAATCTTCCCGGTAAGACCGGTTCTCACAGATTATTAGAGATGGGTTGATCGGGATGTGAGAATTAGCCAGTAAGGGCTAGGGCTAAAGGGCCAAGCAGTGATTAAATGAATACAGTTTGTGTGTAATTATTTCGGGCATAAGCTAGCCGGGCAGGCGGCCGGGGGTGCTGAGAATGCAGCCCCGCCGCCCTTATTACTTCATATGGCACCCACGTGGACAACTGCTTCCACATAAAGCCTGAGACAGCTTGGGAAGTAATTCTAGAACAAAATGAAAGCATTGTGCCTGGTTTCTTGGTAGCAGCAATTTCTCGGTTCTACTCTGCTTGCTAGAGGCAAGCAAGCACCTCATCTAAGAGAGGCTTCCTGACTCAGCTTTAGCTGCAAAGCCTGCAGCTCATTAAGAGGTCCTGCCACGAAACACTTAAATGGTGTTGACGAAAAGCTGAACGCATGCTTTTCGATTTTCAGCCGTAGCAGGAAAAAAGCTGCGCCGTTTAAAAATGCCGGCTTTCTGGGCTGTCCTGCCAGGGCAAACTCTGACTGTTTGAGGCAGGAGGGCCGGCTACTGAGAGAGGACTTGAGTGTTGTCTGTTGTAGCTCACTTGCTGGCAGGGACCTTGAAATGCCATACAGTTGTTGCAGTAAACATGGCTACAGCCTGTATATCCGCCATGAGGCTGGAAAGCTAAGGAATGGACTGGATCTAGCTGGCAAAGCCACGCCTTTAATCCTACTGAGATCGCTTGGTAAATTAAAGATTCATGTGGTCAGAAAAAGAGAGATATACAGTAAAGAGAGATTCAAAGACAGAAAAAATTTCTGAATGGTTTAAAGTGTGTTAAAAATATATGCAGACTAAAAGTTAAAGTTCTTAAAGTAAAAAAAAACAAAAAAAAGGAAGAGAGTTGTGTGTGGTAGCACACGCCTTTAATCCCAGTGCCTAGAAGGCAGAGACAAACAGATCTCTGTGAGTTCAAGGTGTAGCAGTGTACACCTTTAATCCCAAATGCCTGGGAGGCAGAGACAGGCGGATCTCGGAGAGTTCAAAGACAGCCTGGTCTACAGAGTTACTTCAGGTCAAAGATACAGAGAACCTGTCTCAAAAAGCAAAAAGTTAAAAGTAAAAATAAATGAAATAGAGGTTAAAACAAAGGTGTAATAAGATGGAAAATAAACAGAGAATTTTGATACTGTATGCTATTATGCTCTCTTTGAATTGTTTGAATGCTGAGGAAGGACAAACAACTGCTAAAAGATATTTGTTTATAAATGCTGCTGAACTAATCCAACATAGATACTTTGAAAATGCCTTAAATTTGAAATTTGGATCTAAAGACATGATACTTTGGAAAGGAGTTTCTTATTTTGTTTTCACAGAGGATGAGACGCTGTTCATTTCTTCTATTCCGATTTGGTATGATGGACCACGCCCTCCTGAAGGGTTGGTGTGAAGGCCTTCAAAAAATTGCTTCGCTCAACTGCCAACTGAGATGAAACTAGCACACAGGTTATACCATGAAAGACCAAATTAACGACGCCCCCATTCAGCAGGAAGCAGTTTGGAGAGAAATAACTGCGCCCAAATTCCCAAAAAATGTTTATAAATGTTCTTTTACATTTAAAGGGGGATATGATATAGATATGAATAATTTGCATTAGTATAGATTTTGCTTTATTGATAGAGATTTAAGGTCAATTTTGTTATATGTATAAGTGTTTCTGATTTTGATTAAGGTATTGTGATTGTGTAGTTCATTTAAATATGTACTGTATAATTAAGAAATATAGGTTGTTAATGGATAATCATCGATAATAGTAAAGCTTGTAGTTATGTTAGTTAGATTTTCTAGATATATAGAGATGTATTTCAGTTAGATAGACATTCTTCATGTCTTTCAAAGATTACAGAATAGGACATTTAATGTTTTAATAACTGAGGACTTTTCATGACAATGAGACACTCTGCTCCTGGCAGCACCAATGTACTTCAAGAGGAAGATGGGCATCGAAGAGGCACCTTATGGAGTTTGATAGCCATTTGGGCAAGAAACTCCTCTTGCCTGGACTATTGCATAAACTGGACACAGAGAACCCGCAGAGAGAGGACTACTGAACTTTCCTAAGGTGAGATGATCTTTTGGGGTTCCTGATTCATTTTGAAAGAGTCTGCGAGACATTCTGCAGGACACAACAGATAGTGACTGAACTGACTTTGAATTTTCCTGCATTATGGAAATGTCTGCTGGATACCATGGGCCTGAAGGCTGAAGATGGATGCCCCAACGGTACAAAGAACTTTGGGTGACTGTCCAGGCAGCGAGATGTCTTTGTCATTTCTAGAGTTTGAAGTTTCTTAGTTCTTGTTTACTTAGGTAATATATCTTTCTGGAGTCTTTGATGGAGTTAAGAATAGTTAGTTATAGTTATAGTTTTCCTTAGTTATGATAAAGATTACTGTAACTTTTACTTGATAACTGTTTTTTTATATGTAATTTTGCTATGTTAAAGCCTTTTTTTTGTTTAAACCGAAAAAGGGGAAATGATGGAGGAAGGTCATTGGCTAATAAAGGCACTGCCCTGGCCCATTTTATTGGTTAGAGGATAGGTGGGAGGAGTAAACAGAACAAAATGCTGGTAGGAAGAGGAAGTGAGCTCAGAGACTCCACAGCTCTGCTCTCTCGGGAGCAGATGCCTCAGAGAGAGACGCCATGCCCCGCTCCCGGGATGAAGCTCTGACCCAGGATGGACTAGGCTAGAATCTTCCCGGTAAGACCGGTTCTCACAGATTATTAGAGATGGGTTGATCGGGATGTGAGAATTAGCCAGTAAGGGCTAGGGCTAAAGGGCCAAGCAGTGATTAAATGAATACAGTTTGTGTGTAATTATTTCGGGCATAAGCTAGCCGGGCAGGCGGCCGGGGGTGCTGAGAATGCAGCCCCGCCGCCCTTATTACTTCATTGTCTTCTCCAGATCTGTGAAGAATTTTGATGGGATCTTGCTGGGGATTGCATTGAATCTATAAATTGCCTTTGGTAGAATTGCCATTTTTACTATGTTGATCCTCCCAATCCAAGAGCAAGGGAGGTCCATCCATTTTTTGGTATCCTCTTCAATTTCTTTCTTCAATGCCTTAAAGTTCTTGTCAAATAGATCTTTCACTTCCTTGGTTAGATTTACCCCCAGATATTTTATGCTGTTTGTGGCTATCGTGAATGGTGAAGCTTCTCTGATTTCCCTCTCTGCTTCCCTATCCTTTGTGTATAAGAGGGCAACTGATTTTTTGGAGTTGATCTTGTATCCTGCCACATTACTAAAGCTGTTTATCAGCTGTATAAGTTCTTTGGTGGAGTTTTGGGGGTCACTTATGTACACTATCATATCATCTGCAAATAACGAAAGTTTAACTTCTTCCTTTCCAATTCGAATCCCCTTGATCCCATTATGTTGTCTTATTGCTATTGCTAGAACTTCAAGCACTATATTGAAGAGGTATGGTGAGAGTGGACAGCCTTGCCTTGTTCCTGAGTTAAGCGGGATGGCTTTGAGTTTCTCTCCGTTTAATTTGATGTTAGCTGTCGGCTTGCTGTATATAGCTTTTATTATATTTAGGTATGACCCTTGTATCCCTAATCTCTCCAAGACTTTTAACATAAATGGATGTTGAATTTTGTCAAATGCTTTTTCAGCATCTAATGAAATGATCATATGGTTTTTTTCTTTCAGTTTATTTATATGCTGGATTACATTGATAGATTTTCGTATGTTGAACCAGCCCTGCATCTGAGGAATGAAGCCTACTTGATCATAATGGATAATTTTTCGGATGTGTTCTTGGATTCGATTTGCCAATATTTTGTTGAGGATTTTTGCGTCGATATTCATGAGTGAGATTGGCCTGTAGTTCTCTTTCCTGGTTGAGTCTTTGAGTGGTTTTGGTATCAGAGTAATTGTGGCTTCATAAAAGGAATTTGGTAATGACCCTTCTGATTCTATATTGTGGAATACATTAAGGAGTATAGGTATTAGGTCTTCTTGGAAGTTCTGGTAGAATTCTGCATTGAAACCATCTGGTCCTGGGCTTTTTTTGGTAGGGAGGTTTTTGATAACAGCTTCTAATTCTTCGCGACTTACAGGTCTGTTTAGATTGTTCACCTGGTCCTGGTTTAGTTTTGGTAAATGGTATTTATCTAAAAAAGCGTCCATTTCTTTTACATTTTCCAGTTTTGTGGCATATAGGCTTTTGTAGTAAGATCTAATGACTCTCTGAATTTCCTCTGTGTCTGTGGTTATGTCCCCCTTTTCATTTCTGATCTTATTAATTTGCGTGTTCTCTCTCTTTCGTTTGATTAGTTTGGATAGGGGTTTATCTATCTTGTTGATTTTCTCCAGGAACCAGCTTTTTGTTTCATTGATTCTTTGGATTGTTTTCTGTGTTTCTATTTTGTTGATTTCAGCCCTCAATTTGATTATTTCCAGTCTTCTACTCCTCCTAGGTGAGTCTGCTTCTTTTTTTTCTAGAGCTTTCAAGTGGGCTGTTAAGTCTCCAATATGTGCTTTCTCTGTTTTCTTTAGGTGGGCACTTAGTGCTATGAACTTTCCTCTCAGGACTGCTTTCATAGTGTTCCATAAGTTCGAGTATGTTGTTTCTTTATTTTCATTGAATTCAAGGAAGACTTTAATTTCTTTCTTTATTTCTTCCTTAATCCAGGTATGGTTCAGTAGATGACTGTTCAGTTTCCATGAGTTTGTAGGCTTTCTGGGGGTAGCATTGTTGTTGAATTCTAACTTTAATCCATGGTGATCTGATAAGACACAGGTGGTTACTAATATTTTTTTGTAACTGTGTAAGTTCGCTTTGTTACCAAGTATGTGGTCAATTTTCGAGAAGGTTCCATGAGCTGCAGAGAAGAAGGTATATTCTTTCCTCTTTGGGTGGAATAATCTATAGATGTCTGTTAAGTCCATTTGCTTCATTACCTCCATTAATTCTCTAATTTCTCTGTTAGGTTTCTGTCTGATTGACCTGTCCATTGGTGAGAGAGGAGTGTTGAAGTCTCCTACTATTAGTGTGTGCGGTTTGATGGCTGCCTTGAGTTTTAGTAATGTTTCTTTTACGTACATGGGTGCTTTTATATTAGGGGCATAGATATTCAGGATTGAGACTTCTTCCTGATGAATTGTTCCTGTTATGAGTATAAAATGTCCCTCTCCATCTCTTCTGATTGATTTAAGTTTGAAGTCAACTTTGTTAGAAATTAGTATGGCCACACCTGCTTGTTTCTTAGGTCCATTTGCTTGATAAGCCTTTCCCCAGCCCTTACTCTGAGTAGGTGCCTGTCTTTGTGGTTGAGGTGTGTTTCTTGTAGACAGCAGAATGTTGGATCCTGTTTTCTTATCCAATCTCTTAGCCTGTGCCTTTTTATAGGTGAGTTGAGCCCATTGATATTAAGTGATATTAATGACCAGTGGTTGTTAACTCCAGTCACTTTTTAAGTAGTAGGGTTTGTGTGTTTTCCTTCTTTGATTTGCGCTGGTGAAGAGTCTCTAGATGTCTGAGTTATTGTGGTCATTGTTGGACTCCTTGGTTAGTGATTTTCCTTCTATTATTTTCTGTAAGGCTGGATTTGAGGCTACGTATTGTTTAAATTTGTTTTTATCCTGGAAAATTTTGTTTTCTCCATTTATAGTGAATGAAAGTTTGGCTGGATATAGTAGTCTGGGCTTGCATCCGTGGTCTCTTAGTTTTTGGAGAACATCTATCCAGGACCTTCTGGCTTTCATGGTTTCCATAGAGAAGTCAGGTGTAAGTCTGATAGGTTTACCTTTATAAGTAACTTGCCCTTTTTCCTTTGCGGCTCTTAATATTCTTTCTTTATTCTGTATATTTTGTGTTTTGATTATTATATGGCGAGGGGATGTTTTCTTTTGATCCAGCCTATTTGGTGTTCTGTATGCTTCTTGAACCTTCATAGGTACATCTGTCTTCAGGTTGGGAAAGTTTTCTTCTATAATTTTATTAAGTATATTTTCTGTACCGTTGAGCTGCACTTCTTCTCCTTCTTCTACTCCAATTATTCTTAGGTTTGGTCTTTTTATTGTGTCCCATATTTCCTGAATGTTTTGTGATGAGAGTTTGTTGGACTTGCTGTTTTCTTTGATCAGAGTGTTTATTTTCTCTATGTTATCCTCAGAATCTGAGATTCTTTCTTCTATCTCTTGTATTCTTCTGGTTATACTTGATTCTGTAGTCTCTATTCGTTTACCTAGATTTTCCATGTCCAGTCGGCCCTCTGTTTGTGTTTTCTTCTTTGCCTCCATTTCAGTTTTCAAGTCATGAACTGTTTCCTTTATCTGCTTGATTGTTTTTCCTTGGTTTCCTAGGGTATCATTCACTGATTTACTTAATTCCTCGAACTTTCTATTATACTTCTCATCCATTTCTATAAGGGCGTTTTTTATATGCTGTTTAAGGGTGTCAATCACTTTCATGAAGTCAGTTTTTTCTACTTCTTCTTGATTAAGGTGTTCATGTCCCCCTGTTGTGGGGTCACTGGCTTCTGGTGGTTTCGTGTTGTTTTTCAGATTGTTGGGAGAATTCCTGCATTGGCGTCTGCCCATCTCTTCCTCCTAATACTCCCCTTTGGATCTTCTTTTATAGGATCAGGTCTTCTTGCCCACTGATGTACCTTCCCAGTGATGTCACTCCCCAGAGATGTTTCTCCACAATGATGTTTCACTCGGTGCCCAGAACGAAACTCCACGCTGCTTGGTTAGCTCGCGAACAAAGGGCCCACCCTGCTCGCTGCGGGCAGGCTATGGGAACAAAGGAGCTACCGGCCACCCCTATGTCCTCCCGGTTCAGATTAGGTCCCAGCGCCCTAGCAGGCTGGGCAGGGAGGCGCTATGCCCCAAAGGAGGGAGGGAGACAGGGGGTGTGGGGATCTGGATGTAAGCTGAGTGGGATAGGAAGAGAGAGGGGGTTTGGGCAGTATAGCCCCTGTAGGATGGCCAGGAGGTGTGGGCGGGCTGAGGTATGATCCCAGCTGCCGCAGCACTCACTCACCACAATGATGTTTCACTCGGTGCCCAGATCGAAACTCTGCCTAAATAAAGTTTTTTTTTTTTTTTTAAAAAAAAAAAAGAGTACTGACTGCTCTTCCAGAAGACCCACGTTCAGTTCCCAGTCACCCACATGGTGGCTCACAACTGTCTGTAACTCTAGTTCTGGGAGACCCAACACCCTTCCACAGGCAACACAAAACACCAATGCACAGTAAAAATAAATAAACAATTATAATAAAGAAACATAAGGGTCCCATCCTATGAGAGCTCTGCCCTCATGATCTAGTTACTACCCTCCCCCACCAAAAAAATCCCTCCACCAAATACCACCACCTTGCAGATAGGAATGTATGAATTTTGGGAGGACGCAGACACTTAGACCATGGCAGTCACTTAGCCCAGGAGCCTGGGTTATCTTGATTATATAATATAATTAGTGGTAGTTCCTTTCCGTTAGGACTTTTTATGAGGTGTTAATTACATAATTGTGTGGATTGCATTTTAAAAGTTCACTAAATGCTAGCCGAGGTTATTGTTATAATTTTATAGTAATTTTATAATTACTATAAAAATTGCACTTGGGCTTTTTGCTTCTACAGAAGAATTCCATCTCATGTTCATTCAGGGGTACCCACATGCATGCATCTGCCTCACAATAATAACAATGATGTGCTGTGAATGTATGTTTCCCATGCATTTGGGTACCCATAAGCATGTATCTGCCACGCAATAATAACAATGATGTGCTGTACACGTATGTCCGTGACAATACAGCATCTTTTAAGTAGCACAGTCTGTGTGCCGAGCACTGTTATAAATACTTAATATGGAAGCTCATTAAATTATCCCCCAAATGCTGGGAAGTGGGAACTACTATTCTCCCTATTTTAACGTTGTCTTTGTCATTAGTGTGTCTGTGTGTGACTGAGGGGACCAGAGGACAACTTCCGAAGTGATTCTTTCCTTCTGCCGCAAGTTCTGGGGATTGAACTCGGGCCATTAGGCTTGTAAGGCAGGCACCTTTTCTTGCTGAGCCACAGGGCCAGCCCTATTATCTCTGTTTGATAGAGTACAGAGAAGTTAAGCATTTGCCTAAGGTCACACAGCTAATAAGTGACAAAGTGATATGTTTTTTGTTTTGGGGAATCTGGCTCAGAATTCACAACTACTTGACTATTAGATACTATTAGATATTCAAAGACTCTGGGAAGAACAGAGGAGGAAGATGGAAGTTAAACACTAATTGTACCTAAAGGAAATCAAGAGGAGTGATTGGACCCTATAAGACCACACCTACTTGTGACCAGCTTGGGTCACACTGGAAGTCCTTGTATCATTGATAAAATCAATTCGTCAACTGAGCACAGTGCAGATGCCTCTGGGACACAGGTCCTCCTGGTTCAGTGCCAGGCTGGAAGGCATAATGTGTTGGGATGGATATAAATATACCCAAATACTACCTGTAAAATTATACATATCAAGACCTTGTCAAGAAAGAAAGAAAGAAGGAAGGAAGGAAGGCAGGAAGGAAGGAAAGAAGGAAAGAAGGAAGGAAGGAAAGGAAAGAAAAGAAAAAGCACACAGCCTACTGAATAAGGGTTGCTGGATCATCACAGACTGGGTTTTTTTCCTCCTAAGCTACGTAGGCTGGACATCACACTACAAACACGTTTGTTCTCCCTTTCCTCCCGAGCACATGTCCCACAGCCCCAGCGTTCTTCCACTTAGCCCTTTCTGGCTTTCGATGGCTGATGTTGTTGTGCTAACATTTGAACACTGCTTATATAATAATAGTCCTAGTATCCTGAAGGCCAGCTCGAGATAACTAATTAACACATTAAACTGATTGTTAATAACAACCATAATCCAAAAGTTTAATTATATAAACACATAATTAAACTACTTATGTCTGTTTGTTTTTTTAGACAGGGTCTCACTATGTAACCCTGGCTGACTTGGAACTTCCCACTTAGATCAGGGCGGGTCTCGAGCTAACTCAAAGCATTCTGCCTGAGGGGTTTAAAGGTGTGTGCCACAATGCCCTTTAAATGTTATTTTAAAGGTAAGCTAGGTGTCACATCTTAGGCCTGCAAGACTAAAACTCAGCAGGAGGCTGAAACAGAAAGATTTCTAAGAGTTTGAGGTCAGCCTGGGGTACGTAGTGAGTTTCAGGCTGCCCTTTATGGCGAGGAACACTGTCTAACCCCATTCCTCAGAAGATTTAAATATTCAAAAATCACTGCTTTATAATTAATTACTTTACTGCATGTCATGCCGTTACATGTTTATTCTACACTTAATGATATAACTTAGTTTAGAGTCACCCACAGTGGAATCATTCACACCACCAGAACCAGCAGATACTGAAGTGAGCGCAGCCCCCAAAGCCCGTCCCCACTTCCCTGAAGACAGAAGTCATAGCTGGTGTTTGGAACACAGTGTCTCTCAGCAGAGCGGTTTCACTGAGAGTCACTGGATTCTACCTGGGCGAAGAGGGGGAAGAGGAGGAGGAGGAAGAGAAGTGATATTGGGCAAAGTGAGGCAAAACCAGGCAGGACTCTGCCTGGCGCCCCATTTACCGAGCCGTGCCGACACTATTTGGGCTTGGATGTTTTAAATACGTGCAGATTTTTGAGTAAAGTTCTTTTAATAGTTAAAGAAATTGAAAGTGACTGATCTGATCTAATCCTCTTATTTTACTGTTCAGGAAATGAAACTTCATACAGTTCAGGTCCAGAATGCTGACTTCCCCTGAGCCTCCCAGAGCGTGGCTCACTGCCTCCCCTAAGGAAGCCGATGCTGTTGGACCCCAGAGTCGGGGACAGGTTCCAGCAAACCAGTCTTAGCTTCTCCTGCTGCCGCTGCAGGAGACTCCTGCTCCTCAGAGAGCTTGGTTCTTGCCAAAGCCACAGGCACTGTGCCTCCTTGCCCCACACACAGCAGACTTCACAGCTAACCTGACAAAAGCTCTCTCCCATTAACAGCAATCTTTAGAAGGACACCAGGCTTTCCAGACCTGTGGTCCCTGCCTGACTCGAGGTCAAGCTGAAAAAAAAATCTGACCTCACAAGCAGGTGTTTTAAGTTGGTTCTCAATTTCTGCTTGAGGAGATATGCTTAAAGGCTCAGAAAAATAAACGCGGCTAAACACACTTAAAATGGCCATGTTACTTTGTATTAAACAGAGCCAGAAATGGATATTGGGGCTGGCAAGAAGGAAAGAGGACGTGATTTGGTAGAGGTGTACGTGATATTATAAATATGGGGGAAGAGTGTATATCAGGGATTGTATAAAAGGGAGTGTATATGGGGGGGATATATACAGGCATATGTAAACAGTAGGAGTTTATATGGGGGAATGTATACAGACAAATGTACACAGTAGGAGTCTATATATAGGGAGGAGTATATACGAGGGGAATGTATACAGGAGGAGTGTTTATAGGGAAGAGTATATGAAGAAGCATGTATCTAAATTGTTCTATCAATAAAGACTCAGGAGTCAGATATTGGGGTAAAAACCTGACAGATCAAAGAAGCAGCAGAGGGGTGACTAGTTAGTTGATCCTCTCTCCACACTTTCAAGATCGAAAAGGAACAAGAATCTTTCTAAGTTCCTCCCGACTGCTTCCTGTGCCTCTCTATTGCGTCATGGGTCCTCCAAAATCTCTATGGTCAATTCTTGTTTCTATGGACAAGAGTTGTCTCCGCCTCCCGATCCAGGTTTAACTTTATTAACACAGAATTGAAGTGTCACAGCGTGTTTAAATATCCTACAGCAAGTATATTCAAGGGGAAGTGGACACAGGGTGACTGCATCCCGGGGGCGTATATATAAGGGGGAGTGTGTACAAGGGTGGTATATACAGGAGAAAGTATGTATGGGGTGGGGAGTGTATACAGGAGATAGCATGCACGGGGGAGTATGTATGTAGTAGTGTGTACAGGGGTAGTGTGAACAGGGGAGAGTGTGTATGTAGTAGTGTGTACAGGGGTAGTGTGAACAGGGGAGACTGTGTATGTAGTAGTGTGTACAGGGGTAGTGTGAACAGGGGAGACTGTGTATGGGGTGGGGTAGTATTTACAGGGAAGTATATATGCAGCGGGGAGAGCATACAGGGGAGAGAGACAAAATGGGGGAAAAATTTCCATGGAATGAGGCCAGGCGGTGGTGGCGCACACCTCTAATCCCAGTGCGCAGGAGGCAGCCGCAGGTGGAGCTCTGTGAGTTCGAGGCCAGCCTGGTCTACAGAGCAAGTTCCAGGATGGACAGTCAGGGCTCCAACAGAGAAACCCTGTCTCGAAAAAAACCAAAGAGCAAAGAAATCAGTGTAACGAATGGACATTTAGAATAATCATATTTAGAGGCAAGAACTATAACTCCAGGTGTCCAGGTGTATATGATTTCCTGGGACAAAGTCCGGCCCATCGCTTCCGTCTAACGAAAGTTGATTCTTTTGTTATCAGCAAAGCTTTACTGCATTATGTAATTTCAATTATACAGTGCTTGATGCCTGCATGAATGCCTTGCACAAACACATTTTGGTGCTAGCACTATGATGAAGGATTTCATCATAAACCTAAATTCGTTGTTTAAGACTATAGTAACAAGATGCCACACACCAGGTGGCTTAAACAACCAACATTCATCTGCGTATCATTGTAGAAGCCGGAAGTCCCAGCTCGGGTGTCAGTAACAGAGGCCTTCTCCACAGCTTGCAGATGGCTGCCTTCTCAGTCAGTGCTCGAACCGTGCCATCCTGGCGTCCTCTAAGATCCTCCTTTTTTCCATATGTTTATTATGTGTGTCACACACACATGCATGCGTGTGCCAGGGCACATGCATGGCCGTCAAACCAAACACTTTTGCCCCAGAGACATTTGCCCTAATGTCCTCTGTTTATGAGAATACCAGTCACATTGGATTAGGGCTTGCTCTAAAGATCTTATTTTAACTTAATCACTTTTTAAAAGAGATATTTTCATTCAGTTGCAGTCTGATTTGCTGCTGGAGGTTAGTTAGGTCTTCAGTATATTAACTTTAAAGAGATAGAACTGGGCTCATAACAAATGTTTAAGAGCTGTCTTACCTATGCTGCATGAATGTGACCCCTGTCACAAACTCGGACATGAAGGGTCCTTCTTCATTGACTCTGAGAGGTTTTATCATCTATACAAATTGGCTGTTATGCCAGCGTGGAGAGCCTACCAGGGGAAGTAAGTACCTTAAAAAAAATTATGCTGACTTAAAAGAGGTTTGATACTTCCATTTTTCTCCTTCAGATTGCCTTTTTGTTTTGCTTTTACAAAAAAATATTTTCATACTTGGGAAGTCCCCAGACAATGCCTAATACTAGCAGACAAGTGACTAATAAGGCTACTCGTGACATGGAAGTGGCTTCAACAGCTGAGCAAGGCTGAGATTAGGCGGCGAGGGCCTTAAATGCTAAGTTGTTTCTTGCGTAGAAAGAACAGTAGAGCACTTCCTCTTGTCCTGTGTCCCATTCCCCCATCACTTCCCGTCCATTAGGATTTGTTTGATATCTAAAGCAGTCTAGGCTAGTGAGTGATACTGTGTGTTCCCTGCCTTTATCAATTTACATTGAGCTGTACTAGCTATTCAAAGAGTGACACATAGACACACACTCTCGGTTTTACAAACAGAGAAGATTCTAAAGGGGTCATGACCGATACGTCTCTTCTGGCCAGAGTAGTGGATTCACTCAATCTCCAGAAAGGACTTAAAAGATTGTGGCATAAGACTTGTACGAGGGGCTGAGGGAGAGATGGCCGGGCCTTTAAGAGCTCTGGCTGCTCTTGCAGAGAACTCGTATTTGGTTCCCAGCACCCACATGGTGTCTCGCAGCCATCCATAACTCCAGTTCCAGGAATATGACACCCTCTTCTAACATCTACAGGCACCAGACATGCATGTGGCACACATACAGATATACAGTAAGTGCACACACACACACACACACACACACACACACTAAATAAATTGAAAATAGGATGATTTTGAATGAAATGAAGTGAAACCCCTTGACAGATACACATTCAAAGATGAACTTTAGATATTCCTTGGATGATCTGAGCAGTAAAAACTAAATAAGGAAAACCACAGTGTGCACTTTTCTTGTTCTCTGAGCTATGTGAGTACCATGGGAGGATGGGACCCACAGTGTGAAGGTGACTGTCGTGGTACGGGCTGGGAATCTAAGTACTATACCTATTGTCTGAACTGGACAGATTGTGAGTGTGAGGTCAGCCAGCCCTACATAGTGAGACCCTGTCTCCAACTAAAGCTGAGCAGTGGTGGCACACACCTTTAATCCCAACACTCTGGAAGCAGAGCGAGGCAGATCTCCATGAGTTCGAGGCCTGTCTGGTCAACAAAGTGAGTTCCAGGGCTCCCAGAGCCACACAGAGAAACCCTGTCTTCAAAAAACAAAAAAATGAAACAAAGTAAAAAAAATGATTTAAGACTTGTTTTTTATAGCCTTAAGCATTCTTTGTTGAAGTGAGCACTGTAAAGGGAAGACCATTTCACCCAAACCACTGCAATACTCAGAGTTGCAGACTCAGAAGACAGTGGTGGCATAGAGTAAACATTCGAATTCCAAAAGAGGGGAAAGAGACATGGAAAGGACTGGACCAAATCAGGACCCACACCCAGACTCCATGTCTGGTGTCTGAGGCATGAGGTAACGACGTGAACTACAAAGGGTCTGGGCAGCCCTGTCCCTACAGCCTTGCTGTTTGTAGCTCAGGAGGCCTTGGTTCTGACCAGACTCCTACCCACTGCCTGTGGCTCTCGCTGGCAGACGTCCCATGTTCCTGGCATCTCAGACTTCCTGGGTCCCTGTTGCAGTCTTCACTCTGTACTCACAGATGCTTGCCTTTCCCTCTCAGAGGCTGCCGGCGTGTTTCCTCTGCCTTCCAAGCTTTCCTTTGCAGTCTCTGGTTACCTACATGACTCTTTAACTCTTAAATTTTATATTCCTGCATCATGTGGACAATACCAAGGTCTGCCACTGGCTCAAGTGGTAGCTGGGCCCCCTTAAACCACAGCTACAACGCCTTCTGAGTAGGAAGGTGGCTGAACCCAGGCAAACATTTCTCTAGGTGGTGACCCTGTGTGAGCAGGCTATTCTTGTGGATTTATTTTCTTAAGGGAAAGTCTATGGAATGAGTTTTTAATTTTATATATTAAAGTCTGGAGAGGTGAGATCTGGTCAATTTTGAGATGTCCTGGAGGTATCCTTCTACTGTTTTGCTATAAAGCACTTAATTTTTCTATAGGAATATGTGTTGCTTGTGTACAGGTGTGTGTGTGTGTGTGTGTGTGTGTGTGTGTGTGTGTGCGTGTGTAGGCAAGATATCAACCTTGAGTATCAGCTTCAGGAATACCATTCATCTCCTTTGAGACAGGGTTATTCATTGGCCTGGAGCTCACTGAGTAGACTAAGACTGACTGGCCAGGAGACAGGGGTCGTCCTGTCTCCTCATTCCTAATACTGGGAATACAAGCACACATCGCCATACCTGGCATTCTCCCATGGATCCTGGGGACCAAACACAAATCCTCATGTTTACAAACAAGTACCGTGAGGACCCCATGCAGCTAGCTCCACCTCTTCAGATGGTCTGGTCTTTCCAGAAACCACGCCTTCCTCAGCCCAGCCATGCACAAGCTCTGTGACCACACTGCAAGTTTTCCAAGTCTTTCTGCTCAGATTTTGTTCCTGATTCTTTCTGCAAAGCCAGTTAAAAGGAGTTAGCAATAACCATGCCACAGCCTGAATACTGGGCTGCTGTGGAATAACGCCACCAGATCAATCAGTCCGTTATTTTCAGACTCGGCCTCTCCTACAGTCTCCAATCCCCAGTAGAGCCCCCATGTCCTCTGAAACCTCACCAACACAGTCTTCACTGTCGTGATTCTAATGACCGACCTCTTTCAGCATCCAGGACTACTGAACTCCCACAGGAAGCACCCATCAAGCCCTACGGCACTCTAGGCTTCCTCTATCCCATATTTCCAAACATTTTCAGTGTTCCCACAGTCTAGTTCCAAAGGCTTACAACCAAGGTCAAAATTAGTAATTGTCACTCAGCTTCTCTGATTATCAATTTTCTTTTAGTTTTTGGTTACTGCTGGGAAAGCTTTATTTTGGTTCATTGTTTTAGCTATTTCAACCTGCAGTGGCTTCATTGTTTTGGAGCCCGTGGTGAGGTAAAGCATCATGATGTGGGGAGCTTATGATGGAGGCTACTCATCTCTTGATAAATAGGAATCATAGAGAGAGACTGGAAAGGCCCAAGCACAGAATACCTCCAAGGATCCACGCACCAATGGCCTCATTCTTCCAGTTAGGCCCCACCCATTAAAGTTTCCAGCACTTCCCAAAATAGAGTACCATCTGGGGCCGAGCCTTCAATACACTAGCCTTTTAGAGACACTTCACAGCCCAACCATAGCGACACTCTAAATGTAAAAGGCATTTGTTTTTTTTTTTTTTAAATTAGGTCTTTATAAATTCATGGGTGAGGAGAGGAGCTAGGGATGTAGTTCAGTTTGTAGAGTGCCTGCCTGGCATGTCCAAGACTCTGGGTTTGATCCTGAGCACCTCTTAAACAGGGCATGGTGGTGCAGGCCTGTAAGCTCAGCTTTTGGAAGGTGGAGGCAGGAGGATCAGAAGTTCAAGGTAATCTTTAGCTATACAGCGCGCTCAAGGCCAATCCCCAAAAAAGAATTTCATGGATGGGTTAGGGGCAGCTATGCCTCCAGTAGAATTAGCAGAATTCTACAGATACAGAAGTATCTGCTAGAATCCGGGCGTGGCCTAAGAGACAGAAGCCCAGCGTTCTCCAGGCAAGGGGATCACAAACTTACGGCCAGCCTGGGCTCCACAACAAGACACCTTCTCACCCAAGAGAAAAATGTGAAGGAAAAAGATAAATCTCTGTGTTAGAGTGGCCTCTACCTGTGTCTCTATTGAGAAGACACCACCAAGACAATAGAGCCTTACTTACATCCAGGGTTGGGAAGCCACACCCCAGGACAGGCTGTGACTGCTTGATCTATGTGGGCCAAAGTGGGTGCCCAAGCCCAGCTTACTGTTTCTCTACATCAGGAAGCCAGATGGGTTCTGGGGCTCTTCACTAGCAATGCGGTGGAAGTCCAGGGCGCATAGGCCCATGCTTGCCAGGGAAGCGCAGACAAAAGAAACCGCGCACATCTCAGGGGGTGTGCTGGTGTGCACTCTCCCCTGTGAGGGCTCCTACCCACTACTCCGTTAGTGCCACATGCCCACATCCTGCCATAGGCTCCTTCCCTGGGGGAGGTGTGGTACGATAGTCAGGTTTGCAAGAAGATGCTTCACGGGCATAGCCAGCCTCCGTTCCCTTCTTCATGCACAGAAAGCAGGCTTTTTGCATTGCAGATGCAAGTGATGAATATAACTCTTTCCAGTGGCCTGAAACTGGCTGAGTAGATGGACCCAACGCTGGGGTCCAATATTAAAATGCTCACCTGCCTACAGGGCTTCTAACAGGTACATCAGATAAAAAGGGAGAACCCTTTGATCTCCATCTGCCAGCTTATTTTTTTCTCTTCTGATCAGATGCGTCTGGTCCAGAAACTAGGACTGGAGAAATGGTTTGAAACTGTCCTGTGCTGCTGGCCAACACCTGGCCCTCACAATGCCGCCTGTTTTGAAGTGCCGGCAGCTCTCAGAGCCGTTCACATTTGTGACTCTGTGATCGTCACACCAACGAGGCAGGATATCGTCAGCTCAGGATGTTCCTAACGTCTTTGTATTATGACACACACAAGAGATCTGCAAATATCTGTGTACACACACACATACACACACACACACACACACAAACACTTATACAGCAATTCAAGAAAGGCATGAGGCTGCCAGGATTCTGGCTGCTCTAAGCCTTGCCTGGCCACTCTGAGCACTGAGTTGTTCCACTCGGTCCTCAGAACCATCTGCTCCCCACCAGTTGGGAAATTCCATCTTAGGGAAGTGGGTGAACTACTTCACTCAAGGTTCCAAGGTTACTAAATGTGGTGGTTTGGATGAGAATGGCCCCCACAGACTCTTGTATTTCAATGCTTGGTCCTCAGTTGCTAGAACTGTTTGGGAAGGATTAGAAGGCGTGGCCTTATAGGAGGAGGTGTGTCACTGAGGGTGGGCTTTGAGGTTTCAAAGGCCCACGCTATTCTTAGCACTCTCTCTGCCTTGTTGTCTCAACATGTAAGCTCTCAACTACTGATCTCAGTAAACCTGACTGCTTACTGCCACGCTCCCTGCCACGTATTCCAGCCCTCTGGAAACATGAACCCCCAATTAAATGCTTCTTTTTATAAGTTGTCTTGGTTGTGGTGTTCTGTCAGCACAGTAGAAAAGTAACTAAGACACTAACTAGATGTTTAAGTCCACACGCTCCGAGTTTCAACCCAAACGACTTCAACACAGTCCGCAGTAGAAAAGCCATTACCAGCACATGTCCTCATTAAAGCTTACAAGGTCAGCAAAGGTTCAAGCTGTGGTTTCTTATTCCTAGATGTCTATGTCTACTGGATCATTATCTGGAGATACAGCCTGCCTCCTGACCTGTCTTCTCTCTTCTGAACCAGAGCAGATTGCCCGGTTATGCTCTAGACAAGTGAGACAGAGATGAGAGAAACGGCTTTAAAGTCTTGTGGCCTGGGTGGGCCCCCCTTTTCGTATTTCACTCCACCATGCGGTGGCAATTCCTGTTAGGTAATCCAAGGGCTGTTTTGCTTCTCGATGTAGAAGCTCTCCTGTCTAGTGTGACCTGAGCAGTACATGGTCCATTGATGAATAGTGTGGCCAAGCAGGGTGGTCTATGAAAAAATGATAGAAATAGACCTTAAACTTTTGATGTCGTTGTTTTGGTTCTGGTATTTGAATATAGAACCTGGTACATGCTAGGATGCTGGTTGGTTAGTCATACACACACACGCACACACATAAAATATGTGTATATGTGTGTGTCTGTGTACATATGTCTGCATGTATGTGTATATTGTCAATTTGACACAAACTGGAGTCATCTGGGAAGAGGCAACTGCAACTGGGAAAATGCCTCCCCTCACTGGCCTGTCGGCAAGTCTGGGAGCATTTTCTTGCCCCCTGTGGGAAGGTCATCCTGTTTAAATAAGAAAGCAAGCTGAACCAGCCACAAAGAGCAAACCAGTAAGTAACATTCACCCACAGCTTCTGCTTGAGTTCCTGGCTCCTGAGTTTCGCCCTGACTTTCTTCAAGTTGGTTTTGGTCAGTGTTTTATCATGACAATAGAGAGAAAATCAGGATACTAGGCAAATGCTCTATCAATGAGCATATATCCCTAACCATTTCTTAACCTTTGAAATTCAAAGTATGCGTGTGTATTTGGGCACCATTTTATTTCAGGTAGGATCATGACATTTCCCAGGGACAGACGTGTTAGCCAAAGCTCTACCTTGTCTTTCTTGCCTTAATTGTGCCACGATTCATTTATTCCACAAGTATTTATTGTGTCCCCACTCTGTGTCAGGCTGCTTTCCGTGCACTGGATACTTCCATAGATAACCCAGTCTGTATTCATGGGGTTCCATTCAACTGGAATTGTCTTTGAGTCTCGGGACTCGTTTGCTTTTTTCTTTTGCAGGGCTGGGGCTGGAATCCAGGGCCTCACAGTGCGTGGCTAGCACTCTACTGAGCTGCACTCCCAACAGTTTCAGCTGGCTTAAAGTGGACCGGAAGCTTAAGGCCACAAGGCAATACTCGGCGGAGGTGGCACTCATGCTCTTTGCCGGGTCCTCTCGGCTTGTTTTTCCCACACGAGCTCAGCAGCAATATTTTCGTGTGTGTGACATGTCCTCATGGAACCTCTCCAGAGTGTATACCACTCTGATTTTCATAGGAACAAGAACTCCTGTTTTTCATTCATGTTCCATTGGTTTTCACAGTAATTAAATTGTATCATTAAAATTACAAGCATAATGGCAGACGTGGGTTGGAAACCAACAGCCCTGACCCCTGGTGAGCACTCAGCTCTGTTGGTGAGACAGAAGAGCCCAAGAGTACCTCTCGTAGCCGAGCATCAGCATGCAGAGCACAAATGCATTCGGAGGCAGAGGGGCATCTGCTGGCCTGGGGATGGGTGAGGTCCAGGGCAGCAGGTTCGAAGGCTTCTGCTTTCCCTTGTCCATCCCAGTTCAGATACATAATGGGCTTTGATGAACTCACTGAAGGGCTCAAACCATTCAGTTTCTTTCCCTTCCCTCCTCACTGACCTTCCCTCCCTCTTCCCTACCCTCACCACCCATCCCCTACTTTCCCCTCCTCTTTTCCACCCTTCCTTTTCCCTTTCCTCCCCTTCTTTTCCCTTCCTCTTCCTCTTTTAAAAGAAAGAAGTCTCACTGTGTAGCTCATGATAGCCTCTAACTCTGTATCTTCTGGTTAGCCTTGGATTCATAATCCTCCTGCCTCTGCCTCCAGAGTGCTGGGATCAAGCATGCACCACTGCCCAGCTCAAGCCTAACTAAGGTGGGGGAAACAGGGGCTGCTATCTAGCTGTGCTATCTAGCTGTGCTATCTAGCTGTGCTATCTAGCTGTGCTTTGTTTTGCTTTGATAAATTCCGTGCAGCCCAGCCCTGCACAGCCTTTCCTCCGTGGTCTTCCCTGACGTGTCTCTTCGGTCAGTTCCCACCCTTTCTGCCTGTAGTAGTGCTTCCTTGGGATAACAGAGTCCCCACCCAGCTCCTTCCTGTGCCTCACAAAACCCATCCCTTCCGAGGTTAACTGAGATCACTCCAGGGCAGAGGCAAATTCTGGTCTAGGGACAGCTTGAGGGAGAATCAAGAAAATTTTGGCTTCTCCCCATCAAAAGGCAAACACACACACACACACACACACACACACACACACACACACTCGTACATGGTGTGTGTGGGGGTGCTAGCATCAGCTCTAGTCTTCTACTTTTCTTTTTTAATAAAATATTCATATTCCCTTGTTATTATGAATTGGCTCTATTTGCCTGTCTTGGATTTCACAACAGAGTCTTCTCATTTTCCCTTCCAGAACCATCTGTGACAAGTAGCCCTGGGTTCAAAGAACATATCTCTAAGCTTCTCTCTGGAACAAAGGACTCCATCAGTGGCAGCCACCCATGGCAGAGCCAGTCCCCTTGTGAATGGGGGATGAGGAGAACAATCTATCCCCACAGGACCACCTCTAAAGAGCAAGACATTAGGGACAGGCGGGCAACGCAACAAAAAGAGTGAATGACAAAGATTGTCCTCGGCCTCCTGGTGCTTTGGAAGTGACAATAAGGTGATAGAGATTATCTAATCCCAACAGCTTTGTTACTGACAATGATGGTAAGACACCAGGCACAGTGACCAGACGACAGGGCTGCCTGCTGCCAAACTGGGGAGCATGCATCTCCTGTTGCCACCAAGACGCCAGCTGTTTCCAAAGTGTAGCTGCCAAGCCTCCAGAGTCCCTGCCCTATTCTAAGAGTTCCTAAAGTCAAATAACATGATGACGTATTTTTCACTGTCTGATGTCCTCACTGATGGAGCAAAAGTAACAGTGGGTAGAACTCCTGACATTGTCCCACACACTGAGGCAGGACATGCAACTGTATCAGTTACCACCGCTACACAAGTGCACAAAAACAATGCCACCACTCTCACCTAAGGATGTCCCGGGTAAAGCAAAGTGATTAGTTATGTTAAATATTGGTACTTCTCTAAATAATCTGTATAATAAAATGTGAATTATGCATGAAATATTTTTTATGTATTCCAAAATGTGATTGTTACCATAGAAAAACAAAGAAAAAAACCACCAAAGAGATTATTTCAATTGTGAGTTGAATGGACCACTTTATCATAGAACATCTTTTTTTTTTTTTTTCCTCCTTGAAGGAATGAGTGACAAAGAGTGCTATTTCAGACGGGGCATCTGGCAGACACTTTCTCAAAAATGAACAAGGGAAGCCTGCCATGTCAAGGAAAACACTGGTAGTATTTGGTGCCCATGGTGAAACATGAGTTTCTAAGGGCAAATTAGAACTTTAGAAAACTCAAACCTAGCGCTGTGGTGCTTGGCAGCTAACCAGTGCTTAAGAACTTACCTGACAGGGTCAGCTATATTTATGAAGGGGATTTTCTCCTGACACAGTTTTTTTTTTTTAAGATTTATTTATTAAGCATCCAATGTACTGCTGGCAAGGAAGGCACCAGGTCTCATTACAGATGGTTGTGAACTACCATGTGGTTGCTGGGAATTGAACTCGGGACCTCTGGAAGAGCAGCCAGTGCTCTTAACCTCTGAGTCATCTCTCCAGCCCGTCCTGACACAGTTTAATGAAGTGTGTCAACTTCGGGGATGCTTGCACAACTCAAGAAGCCACTACTTTGCCATGGCTAGTGGATTGTGCACAGGATACCGAATGCATGAAAGGTACATTCTAAGCACTTAATAAGACTGGCTCTAGCAAGTCCCTAGGCTCCACTCCTGGCTCCTCCACAAAAAAAAAAAAAAAAAAAAAAAAAAAAAACAAAAAAAAAAACCCCAGCATTCTAAGTGTAAAGCAGACGGATGGAGAAATTCCCAAAGTTCACTGACATCGTTATCAGATTCCACATTGGAACAACCATTTAAAAATACCTAGTAAGGCCAGCAAGATGGCTCAGCAGGTAAAGGCACTTGCTGCCAACCCTGATAACCTGTTTGATCCCCAAGACCCATAGAGTAGAAAGGGGAAAGTGACTCCTTCAATTTGTCTTTTGATCTCTACACATGCACTGTGTGCGCATGCACGCGCGCGCGCACACACACACACACACACACACACACTGAGTAAAATGTCACTAAAAAATAAAATAAGAGCTGGAAGGATGTCTCAGCAGTTAAGTGCACTTGTTCTTGCAAAGGACCTGGATTTAGTTCCCAGCACCCTCATGGTGGCTCACAACTGTCTGTAACCCCAGTTCCAGGGGATCTGGTGTTTTCTTCTGACCTTAGACTACATCAGGGATGCACCTGGTGCAAATATATACATTCACATAAAACAGTCATTCACATAAAAAGTTATGTTTTGTGCATTATTTAATAAGAATATCCGCAATTATTTTTTAAAAGGCTTATCTATTCCTCCTTTTCCACTCTGCATATTAATGCCAAGCCGATTTTTCTTCATATACTTCAACCAAAATAGTAAATTACCGGATGCAGAAGCAATAGGAGGATCTAGTTGCTTTCTATTAATGGAGACATTGTAAATATTACAAAAATAGGGCCCATGAGATGGCTAAATAGGCAAAGGTGTTTTCTATAAAGCCTTATGACCTGAGCTTGATCTGTACACACACACACACACACACACACACACACACACACACACACACACCTTCTAAAATAAAGTGTGTGTGTGTGCGTGCACTGAGAAGTATGCAGATGTGGAGATCAAAGGATGATTTTGTGAAGTCAGTTCTCACCTTTTCAGGCAAGCACTTTTACTGGCTTACCTACTTCACAGGATTCCTCCATCATCCATGCACTCATCCACCATTCATCCATCCATCCATCCATTCATCCATCCATCATCTCCATCATCCATGCATTCATCATCCATCCATCCATTCCTCCATCTATCCATCCATCCATCCATTCCTCCATCCATCATCTCCATCATCCATGCATTCATCATCCATCCATCCATCCATCCATCCATCCATCCATCTACCCATCCATCCATCATATCTCCATCATCCATGCATTCATTTACCATCCATCCATCCATCCATCCATGCATCATATCTCCATCATCCATGCAGTCACACATCATCCATCCATCCACCAACTGTCTGTCCATTTATCCATCCATCCATTATTCATCCAGCATTCATCCATTATCCATCCATCATCCATCCATCCATCCATCCATCATATCTCCATCATTCATGCATTCATCCACCATCCATCCATCCATTCATCCATCCATCATCCATCCATTATTCATCCACCATTCATCCATTCATCCACCATCCATCCATCCATCCATCCATCTATCCATCCATCCATCATCTCCATCATCCATGTATTCATCCACCATTCGTCCGTCCATCCATCCATCCATCCATCCATCCATCCATCCATCCATCATATCTCCATCATTCATGCATTCATCCACCATCCATCCATCCATCCATCCATCCATCCATTCATCCATCCATCATCCATCCATTATTCATTCACCATTCATCCATTCATCCACCATCCATCCATCCATCCATCATCCATCCATCTATCCATCCATCCATCATCTCCATCATCCATGCATTCATCCACCATTCGTCCATCCATCCATCCATCCATCCATCCATCCATTCATCCATCCATCCACCCATTATTCATCCAGCATTCATCCATTATCCATTCATCATCCATCCATCCATCCATCCATCCATCCATCCATCCATCTTGAAATAGGGCCTTGCTAAGCTCGTGACTGGCCCCCAACTGTTTCTATAATCCAGTCTGGTCCTGACTTGTTTTCTTGCCTCTACTTTCAAGCCCCAGGATAGGTAAGATCAAAGGACCTGTGATACCCTAACTTAGGAGGTGTGACTTATAAGAATAGAAATACGCTGGTTGGTGGTGGTGCATGCCTTTAGTCCCAGCAATCGGGAGGCAGAGGTAGGAGGATCTCTGAGTTTGAGGTCAGCCTGGTCTACAGAACGAGTTTCAGGACAACCAGAGCTATTCAGAGAAACTTTTTCTCAAACAACAACAACAACAACAAAACAAAACACAAACAAAAGAGAATAACAATATTTAATGGACTTATTTTGGTTGTATTGCAATAGTAAATGTATTAGCACCTCTATCAGGAAACATAACCTCCCTAGATCTCAAGAACATAAAGGGGTCCTGAGACTAAAATGTTTAATCCTCTGGAAAGCAGGCTGGAGGGAAGGATGTCCATCTGCTTTGCCAAGTAGCCCAAGGCTGTCACTACTTTAGAGTTAGAAAACTGCAAACAGTTTTGGTCCCTCAAAATCAAAGGACTCCAAAGAGAAGTAGGAAGTAATGAAAAGGAGCGGTCTCCAGGGACCCATGCTGCAGTGGCCTCCACCCCTGCAGGCAGTCTGTTGGCCCCAGTCACCCACTCCCACCCACCACACTGGAAAGCCATTGTTCTCCAGGTTCTCAAGACAAAGAGAAAACCCGAGCTGACCCCTGCCCTCAGCTCTTGCTCTGGGCTCCAAGGCAGGGAGCCCAGCTCTCAGGTCCCCGCAGAGGAAAGGTACTGTAAATCTCTCACTTGCCCAGAGCTGCCAGAAGGCTGCTTTCCTGTTAGTAAACAGGGCTGCCTGGGCCATCTTTCTCTTCTTTAATAACCTGTGGGGCAGCTATTGATTGCACATGCTAGTCTCTCGTAAATTAGAGCAGGGGATGCCTTCCGGTTGCTCCAGAGCGGTATGAATGGTGGAATTGGCTCACTAATACTTCATGCGTATGGAGCACACAGTGTCTTGTGCCACATAAACATAAAGACTATGTATCATCGGGTGCTGAGAATGCCCAGGGACAGCTCTGGGGGCAGCCACGGCATCTGGGCATGCTGCAGACTTTAATTAGGTGTTGTTTCCACTCCAACCAAGATTGATAAGACGGGGAATTGCAGGCCTCCCTTTTCAGCGGGAGGGAACCCGAAGCTCATGTGGGTAGATGGAACCACTTGCTCCTCTTCTCTAATTCCCTCAGCAGGAATGGGAGCCAGTAGAAGCGAACACACCTCTCTTTGCCCCAAGTCAGAAATCAAATGATGATGTCAAAACTCTTGCTTCAGGGGCTGCAGAGAAGTTCTCATCCTAGTACCAACCTGAAAAGCTGGGGTCTCAGCTGCACACTTGTAACCCCGGGAACAATCTAGATGGAGACAGAAGGGTCTTAGAGGAGGGATAGGGAGAGAGTGACAGAGCCTGGCACTGGGCATCCTCTTCTGGCCCCGAGGGCACCCACACGTTCATATACCACACACTCTCACACAGACAGTTACACACACCAATCAACTGATCAATCAATCAACCAATCAATCAATATTTAAACAAAGAAACAACGCCAAAAAGTTTTCCTCAGCTCCTGGGGAGTACAGATAAAACCATGGAACTCTAGGCAGTGCCTGGATTCTTCTGGGTACGCAGTATTCGGTATGTCAGTACTCAGTACCAGACACAGCCATATGAGATGAAGAATCTGACACCAAATGTTGTCTACAGAAAAGATACATAGATATACATGGATCCACGTGCAACACAACATCACACACATCAGGTGGGACACATTCAGCGGCAGATGCCTGGCTGGTGCCCTCAAGTCAACTTTTCCTTCAGTTTCAGACATGGGAAACAGACTTCCAGGGACGGCCATGTACTCTGCTAACCCTGACCTCCCAGCATCTCTTGCAGTTTTGGCTAAAGAAGTAGAAATAAAGAATGGTAAGAGACTTCTACAATGTCTCCTGGTGGGAGAGTGGGAAGAATTTCATCCTCTGATGGCTGTCAGCTTGACAAGCTTTGGAATCACCTGGGAGACACATCTCTGGGTCTCCCTGTGAGGGCGTTCCCAGGGGCTTTAGTTGAGGAGGGAGGAATGTGGACAGCACCATCCCTTGGACTGGCCTTCCAAGGTCTGGCCCAGGGGAGCTGTGCTCAGAGCTAGATTTATTCTGGCCTTGCATAGCTTTCAAGGAGTCCAGCTGTCTGCTTCTTTTCACATAAGCTTCAGGCTGTGCCTGAGCATGAGGCTGGCCTGTTACCTTTACACACACACACCCCTACACTTCACACGGTCACCTAGGGTGTCCATTGGTTAGTTAAGAGTGCACAGGCCCTCACAGGGATTACATCACCTCGTTCTCTCTCTAGACTGACTTTCAAGTCCCTTATCTTTCTCAGGATGTGGGACAATTAGAGGTACAGCCAGAATCACCTCATCATGAAGGTCATAGATTCTTATTCAAACCCACCAGGGATCAGTGTCCAAGGAAGGGCCTTAGATAGAGACAGGCTGATTGGAAGTTTTCCGCTGAGTTGAAGAACTTGCCCTGATATGGGGAAGGCTTGGAGAATGGGGTATGGGGATGCAGGGGAGAGTCACGATCAGTTTCCATCCCGAGGTATGAGGCTGGCTGCCCCGTTCGAGGCCCAGCTGAGCCTTCCCAGCAGAGCAACACCGGTGGGAAACCCCTCAGGCCCCGGAGAGACTAGGCCTGCAGAGGACTCCTGACAGAGCGGCTGGGTTGTTTTTACTCATTGTTCCAACCACAGCCACTTGTTTCTAAAGGTGGGCGTCTGTCTGGAGGAAAGCTCTCGAGGTGAACCGATAGCAGGAGGCTGGAACCACAGCACTTCCTCTCACATTCTGAGTATTCTGACCGAGTCTCCTTCCTGGGCTATACTAATTTTCTGCTACTTGCCTATTTGAATGGAAAATCGTCTGGCCACTGGTGAGCTGCAAGTGATTGAGAGCCATGGGTGGATTTACATGAAAAGTTTTCCCTCTTCTTAACAGAAAAGGGAAAACTGTATAGGATTGCAAGGGAGTTTAACCGTCTCTGAGTTCTAGGTTCAAATCTAAGGCCCTCCAGGGATTAGCTGTGTGAAGCAGTGGGGAAATTAATCAATATCCCCGGGTCTCGCCTTGCTCATAGGTAAATGGGAGCATTCCCATCATACAGATGCAGTGTGAGTAGTAAGTCTCCGTAAACACCTACTTATACTATTGGGGGCAAGCAGCACTGTCTGTGCCTATGACCACAGGGGCTTCTAACAATGAACTTCCTGAAAGCCGACTCTTACAGACAGAAGTTCTTTCAATCTCCGGCCCTCATCAAGCAATTGAAATAGACCTAGAGAAGGAAGAGAGTTGCCTGGTGGAGAGGCAACAGGGAGAGTTATTTGAGGTGTTGAAACAAAGTGTCATTGAAATAACTGAGTGTAAGTACAACCTGACTTAAATGCGTTTAATTGAATTCTACTGCGTATTGGGAGGTGCTGTTCTCAATGAATGTATGCTCCTAGCCTTTGATGATAAGACAGTTGGTTTTGCCTATTCCCTTTCCTCTTCCCATCCTGAATACCAAATGGTGCTTAGATAAAGCTGTTGTTTAGATATGGTCTGAGTGGGGCCAGCATTCCTGTGTTGAAATTTAGTTTTCACTGTGAAGTAGTAAGAAGTTAGGAAGCCAGGTTTGGTGGCCTTTATTGGTGGTCCTAATACTTGGGATATTGAGGCAGGGGGTTCTCCAGTTCCAGACCAGCCTGGACAGCTTAGTGGGATCCCATCTTTACAAAAACATAAAGGGACACTGGGGAAATGCTCAGTGGTTAAGAGACTTGCTGCTCTTCCAGGGGACCTGAATCCAGTTCCCAGTACCCACACCCCAACTCCAGGAACCCAAGCCAGGAACCTAGGGAAGAAACTGTGGAGGTATCTTGTTTGCTGGCTCACTCTGTCTCATGCTCGGCTAGATTTCTTAGGCGGAAGACCTGAGTTTGGTTCCCAGCACCCACAACCTCCAGCTGGAGTTGGAGGGGGTTTCCACAACTTCCTCTGGACACACACACGCACACACACACGCACACACACACACACACACACACACAGATAAATCTTTTAAAATACTTACAATTAAAAAGGAGGAGGAAATTTAACTAGACTATGTTACTATAGCACTTAGGGTTAGAAGTAGGGACTTTGAGATATTAAAATTATGTGTTCATGTCGAGACTTCAGAGTGAAACCTGATGGCTTTGGAGGAAGGGACTTGAAGACTCATATATGTCTACAAACTCCTGGTCTTCTGCTATATGATGCCTGGGGCACCACCTCAGGGCTCTGACAGCAAAGAGATTGTCACCAGCTGCAAGCTCTTCGACCCCCAGAACTGTGAACTAAGTAAGCCTCGCTTCTTTGTAAAGTCATTGCCTTGCTTTGGTCAACTTGACATGTCTAGCATCATTTGAGAAAGGAGTCTCAGTTGAGGGAATTGTCCTGGTCAGGCTGGTTGGTGGCCATCTGTTGGGAATCGTCTTGGGAGTTAATTGGTGCAAGAGGGACCAGTTCACTGTGGGCAGCACCATTTCCTAGGCAGTGATCCTGGGCTGTATAAGAAAGCTGGCTAAGCATGAATCAGTGGGCAAACCAGTAAGTAGCATTTCTCCCTGGTTTCTTTTCTAGTTCCTGCTTGAGTTCCGTCCCTGACTGCCCTGTGACTTGGAAGTATAACCAAATAAAACCCTTGGCTCCCCTAAACTGTCCTTGACCAGGATGTTTTATCAGAGCAGCAGAAAGGAAACAGAACAGCTACCCAGTCTCAGCTGCTGTGTTATAAATGCATAATGTATGAATAGAGGAAAGTACTCATCTACTGGTCTCCCCACGAGTTAAGGTGAAGTCAACCTCATTCTCCCAGCTCCGGGTGCAAGTCTATACCCAGGACCGCTGGTTGGTTGCAGAGTGAGCTCAGGGACGCAGTGTTGGTACCTCTGCTGAAGACACTGAGCGCACTGGAGTTGGCAAGCTGAGAAAAGTAAGCTAATGCCACTTCTGGCAACTTGGCCACCTTCTCAGAAGCAGATAGGTGCAGATTTTGGATTGCCCTTGACAAGGGCCTGAGACCAAGCCTTCCTGAAGAGGCAGCATTTTCCTTTACAGGGATTCGCTGTTACCTTCTTAAAGACAGCCTGAGTTTGGCTTCTGCTGACGGTAACCAACAGGTTGTGGCTAATGCAGCTATTCGTTTTTTTTTTTTTATTTTGATGAACAATTCGCAACTTTTACATTGTGGCATAAAAAAACAGAATGCTGACATGTTTGACAACATGCTTTTGACAGTTCTATCTATTTCTGACAGGGGCCTGCTGGGAAGCTGTGGGAACCTCTTCCGTGTCTTGGCTCTCCTCCTTTTCTGAGCGATTTCTGTTCAGACCTCGACAATGCAGGGTAATGAGATGATGATGACGATAACTGGGCTCCAGGAAGATTGTAGCAAGCATGAGTAGGATTAGAGTAGGGAGTGACAAAAGGCAAAAAAGATCGCTCAAGAGACCAATACACTAATTCAAATGAGAAACGACATCATCTTCCCAAGGTGAAGGCTGCAAAACCGGTCCCGCAGGAGCTCAGTTCCCTGCTGTGTGCCAGTGACTTATCTGATGTTATGAAGTGTGTGTCCTAGCTAGCATCAACTGTCAACACAGCCTGAGTCACCTGAAAACAGTCTTAACTGAGTGACTGTCTATCTGCTTGGTCTGTGGGCATGTTGGTGATGGATTGATTATATTGATCATTAATGGGTATAGGAGAGGCCAGCCCACCGTGGGCAGTAACATTCCCTGGGCAGGCAGTTTGGACTGTATAAGGAAGCTAGGTGATCATGAGCAGTGTTTCCCTCATGGTTTCTGCTCTAGGTTGCTATCTGGTGTTCCTACTGTGAGGTCCCACAAGGATGGTTTGTGACCTAAAGTATAAGCGGATAAGTCCTCCCATCTTCTAAGTTGCTTTAGGACAGAGTGTTTCATCACAGCAACAAAAATAAATCTAGGCAGTATATATATATTTCTTTCCTGTCTCCCTTGAGTAGAATTCAAACTCTTCGAGTGCAGTGGTTTTACTCATTGTCGTGTTCCAAGCATCTACGCTAGAGAATGGCACAGAGTATGTCTCCAATAAGTAAATAAGTGCATGCAAGTAAATGTAAATGAGCAAATACTTTGTTGTTGTTTCAAGACAGGGTTTCACTGTGTAACACTGGCTGGTTGTCCTGCAACTCACTTTTGTAGACCAGGTTGGCCTTGAACTCACAAAGATCTGCCTGCCCCTGCCTCCCAAGTGCTGGGACTAAAGGCATGTGCCACCACTGCTGAGCTCAGCAAGTACCTCTCCACTGAAACAATGGCCTGACCCAGAGGACAGCAGACACTCTGAGAGGTGAGTAGGGTTGGAGGTGTGGAGGTGGTGAGTCAGCTTGAAGTCCAAGGAATTCAAGGTTGGCTGTGCAAATGGCAGTTACAGCCCCGTGGTTCAGGGCTGGGCTGTTGCTCAGGAGAGGTGAGGATCTAGTAGGGATTATGCATCAAAGCTGGTGGAGACCAGGATGTGTGTGTGGGGGTCTGGGAACAGAGTTCTAGAGAAGGCCTGCGGTGATCAGCTTGTCCTGATTTGTCCTGGAATTTCTTGGAAACTCCTTACGCCCAGACAAACTGAGATATTTGGCCAATCTAAGAAGATGGAAGGATGGTGGGCTGGTTAGAGATGAGCCTGTTCATGGACCCACTGAAGGAAAGGGTTCCAATAAAACAGATCTCCTTGCTCTGTTGCTCTGACCCAAGGACCAGCTTGTTTAATGTGTGTGTGTGTGTGTGTGTGTGTGAGAGAGAGAGAGAGAGAGAGAGAGAGAGAGAGAGAGAGAGCATGTCCAGAGTACATGTGGAGGTAAGGAGTCAGTTCTCTCATTCCTCCATGTGGGCTGCAGGATTGAGCTGGTGTCATCAAGCTTGGCAGCAAGTGCCTTTACCCAATGAACAATCTCATTGGTCCCTGTTATCAGTTTTGTTCAGATCTTCAGAGTTTACGTGACTTCTTAGACCCCTGCCTCCATACCTCCCAGAAGTACTGGTTAGCTTCCTGTCAGCTCTGGTAACTGGTTTGGTTCCAGGGAATGGGCCCTAACCCAGACCAGTTACAAAAATTCTGGGTTCTTAAACTTTGAAGTCTGGTGCCTCACGTGGTGCTCCTCATGTGGTGCTCCTCACATAGTGCACCTCTCATGGAGCTCCTCACGTGGTGCTCCTCATGTGGTAGTCCTTACATGGGACTCCTCATGTGGTGCTCCTCTCATGGGGCTCTTCACGTGGTGCTCCTCACGTGGTAGTCCTCACATGGCACCCCTTGCATGGAGCTTCTCACATGGCACTCCTCACGTGGTGCTCCTCACATGATGCTCCTCACATGGAGTTCTACACGTGGTGCTCCTCACGTGGTAGTCCTCACATGATGCTCCTCACACGCAGCTCCTCACATGACAGTCCTCACGTAGTGCTCCTCACATGGTACTCCTCACAAAGGGCTCATTCTCCGTAACCATTTCCGGCGTGTGCCATGGTGGAACTGAAGAGTGTTAGCACCTCTGCCAGCTCTGTGGCTGGGGACACAGGAACCTGCTTCTCCCTTGTAAACAACAGGGGCCAAGATTAGCAGCACCTGCTTGCTGCAGCCCTTACCACTGGGCCCAGAGTGGTGTTCAGGTCTAAGCTGAGGGAAATTGTTAACAGGGTACAATCAGAAAACAAAAGATCGATCGTGTCTCAAAGGAGAAGTTTTAAGCCTCTTTCTCACTTGACAGTGGAGTGAGCCCTTGGTTATTATAGCCTTTGGACCCTTGATTATACAAAGAACAAGTTAGACAACAAATTGGGGATTAGCATGTAAATTTCAAAATAGCTAAACACAGGCCTTATCACAAGGTCCTGTTTAAAGACACTCAATATTTGATGTGTAGAAAGCGGGGTTATTGCCCTCAGGGAACTTTAAGCCTTACTTGAAGAAACAAGGCAGGCATTAAGGTATGATATGAGCCTAAGAATGTTTGCAAAGTTATTTGTGTGGTGTCAATCTCCCAGCCCCTTAGCCTACAATACCTAGAGCTACCTTCCTAATGAGGACAGGGAGAATGCCCAGTTCTTCCGGGTCAGAGGTCAAGGAGGAGTTGTTTCTATAACAAATCTTGCACACTGACCTTCTAGAAAGAAAGAAGGGAAAGAAAATGTAGGGTATTTATCAGTCAGGGCTTCAGGTGACTTGTCTCATTTCCTTGAGAGCAACACTGGGAAAAAACAACTCTCAGTGAAAAGCATGTGGGAGAGGTTTGCACCCTTTCTGCCCTAAAAGAAGGAAATTGGAATAAGGTTTGATAAACACTAGGAAATATATCAGTCATGGCTTCTTAGTCAAAACAACCTTCGTGTGCCTACAAGCTAACACACGTTTAGTTGATCTTTATCTCTATTTTGCATAAGGAAAGTGAGGCAAAGAGAAATGAAATCACGTCCCACAGCCAGTGAGAAGCACTTGTCCCCGAGAGCTCTTATCAAACCACTACACCGTCTGCCCTTTGTCAACTCCATCGTAAGCATGGGAGGCCTGCGCTGATCCCGTGTCGCCTGGGCCAACTCCACTCAGCTGCACACGGCTTCTGGAAGTGGTGTTTGGCTTTCATCAGACCGCTTTGCCAGTATTCATTCCCCAAATATCAGTTGTATAAATATATTCCCGATACTTTTTGACCCGCCTTTCTTGGTATCCCATCTGTTCACAGGACGTGGCTGGGAGCTTGATTGTGAATACAAAGCTATCTGGTTAGATGCCATCGCTAAATACGACACATCTCACACGGGCATCGACAACCGTTGGAACCATTGTGTCCTCTATTTCTGTCCTTGGACGAGGCGTTCTGGTTCCCCTGTCCTTAGCTGCTCTCAGCACAAGTTCTTCTCATTCTCTAGGAACAAAAGTTAAATGAACGGCGTTTTCCTCTGAAATCAATGTAATGGGGCAGCTGACGTACTGACAAGTAGTGGAGGAGGCGCTGGCAGCTGGCACGGAGCGTGGCTGAGCAATGGATGTGCTAGGAATCCAAGGCGCCTCAAGTCCTCAGGATTATTCAAGTTTCCTTACGTAACCTGTGTATCCGAGGTCAGACTGTCTTAGAAGCAGCCTAAGGGCTGTGTGTTCAGGAATACCCACTCTTGAACCTAATGTGGACAGACTTTGTTTTGTTCTTTGCTGCATAGCGAATGCCCAGAATCTAGACGAATATTCTGGAATCCAGTAGCTGTGCCACTAGCCAACATGTTTGTCGAGTACATTTGCTGACTAAATAAAGCATTACAGATGAGTGGGCGAACACCAACTGAAATAAAGAGACCCAGGCTAGACCCTCACAGGCTGTGGGATCAAGTGTAAGTCGCTTTCCCTCTCTGACCACGTTCATCCTTGTTGGTAAAATGAGCCCAATGTTGCCTGTCTGGGGTTATCACGAGATAAACACAACCGATGCCAACTATTAGGATTTCTTCTCCCTATTGGGAGAAGATACTTAAGCAGAAGAACATTGGGAAGGACATGACTATTTTGTGCTCATATGTTTCAGTCCATTGTGATGGGAGATGAGGCATGGTGGAGCAGAAAAGTTCACATTATAAACGGCAAGGAAGCAGAGAGAAAGGGATGCAGGAAGGGGGCGGAGCAAGGGCAGGCCCCCAGCGACCCACTTCCTCCCTCCATCTAGGTCACACCCCCTAAAATTTCCGTTCTCTTCCCAAACAGCACCACCAGTACCACCCAAGGCCCTCGACTTGTGGTGACATTTTACACTTCAGCCATAAGAACTGCCCTCTCCCCCACAGTCATGGCTTTAGTGGCTTCAGAGAAATTGCTGCGCAGAGTCCTTCCCAAATTCCCCTTAGAAGTCTTTGCAGCCCGGCAGTGGTGGCGCATGCCTTTAATCCTACCTAGCATTCAGGAGGCAGAGGCAGGTGGCTCTGTGAGTTCGAGGCCAGCCTGGTTTACAAGAGCTGGTTCCAGGACAGGCTCCAAAGCTACAGAGAAACCCTGTCTTAAAATCTCTCTGTCTCTTCCTCTCTCTTGTTGTCTAAAGATGAGATTTCTGAGGACCATTTTGCAGACCTACCATGTCTGATGGCATTGCCTCCTCTTCAAACCCAATGGTATCAATGAGGAGTCAATAACATCCTGGACCCTGCTGCAGCCAGTCTGCAAAACATCTGGTATTGTCCAGAGGCATGCAGATGACCCTTTAAAGTCACTCAGTGTCTCTCTGTCCCTTCCTTCACTGAGCCTGTTGTGGAGAGACTTCAGCTGCTGAAACAGGACGCGCCCGTATAGCGCTGGCACGTTGCATAGCCCACGTGGCTCTGCAAAGAGAGCAACATCACCATCCACACGGCTTCACTTGTTCCCACTGTACTGTGCTGTTCTTTTGGCATCTCAGGGAAGTGCTGTGTAGCTATGTCTGCTTCAGCGCTGCACCGCTCAAGCCCAAGGCCTCCCTGCAGGTGACTAGGATTTATTTGCACCTGCATGTTGCTCCATGGGAGGGAGACAGCCAGGCTTAGACCAGGTGTTTCTGAAAAAACATTGCTTCCCTCAGAGGTCAAGGGCATTTTCAGCAGCCGCAACTTGCACCTGTCAGTTTCCCTTTACCTCTGTGGTCCCTCCTGTGGCTCTGGAGATACTCCTACAGTGTCCTGACAGGTCTGCTCTACACCACCAGCCATGGCAAAGCTTTGCATCTAGGCCAGAGCCTTGTCACATTTAAAAGAGAAAGTTAGGATGGCAAAACCAAAAGGCGTTAACATTCCTGGGTCTTGTAGATCTGATCAACAGAAGAAGCCCAGACTGCAAAGTCAGGGTCTTCTCTGGTAAGTGTTAGGAAAACACTGCTGGTTCGGAGAATGAAGTAAACAGCGGAGGTGGGAAGTTCCAGCCTTCAGACCAGATGGGACAAGAGTTCCACTGAAACCATTCGACAAGGAGTTATTTGCAGAGCTCGCGTCTAACATGCAAATGTCCACAAAGGCTGAAAACCAGAAGACCTGGTGGAGGCCCTCGCTGAGGCCCTGTGCTGAAACAATGCGTGTGGCAAGTTTTATGCGTCCTGCCTCTAATGTTCACGCGACTCTGTGCTACCGGGGAAAACGTGCAAAACTCACACTTTCTCCATCTCCCACCGATGAATAAGGGAGGAAAAATTGTTTCTCAAAGCAAGTATATCCTGGGGCTCTCAGAAAACCCACGGGGAACGTGTTTTTAATGTCTGGGGATGAAGCCATTGCCTCATGCCAGGTAAATACCAGGCAAGAGCTCTGCCACCAACCTACACTCCTATTCCTATGTATGTATTTAATACATAATCTTAAAGGTGGGGGGACAGTTTTGAGACAGGGTTCCTCTGTGTGGCCCTGACTGTCCTAGAACTCACTCTGTAGACCAGATTGGCCCTGAACTCACAGAGATCTGCCTGCCTCTGTCTCCTGACTGCTGACATTAAAGGCGTGCCCACAACTGCCCAGCCTAATCTTGAAGTTTTAAGACGATAACATTTTGTATGTTCACAGTGTGCCTTACTTAATTGAAATGTGACAGGGGGACTTTCTTTCCCTTCCAGAGATAGAGGTAGAGGACAAAAGGAAGATGATGAAACCGCGAGTGTGCGAATGGGGTCAAAACTGGGGACAATGCTAAGAGACAAAGAGATGAGAGCGTGAACATCCATCGCTAAGTGTGTTTGTCTGGGGGCGGTTTGGTTCGTGCCCTGCGCTCACTCCAGTTAGTGAGCTTTTGTCAAAACGAAGGGCAGAACTCTGCAACTGGGTTGATGTGGCAGGAGGATGTGGCCAGGGTTCTGTTTTCAGATACGACCCGCATGTTCAGTTCCTTGGGAAGAACAACATTTTTGAATCCTGGTCTGCCTGTCTCTCTGTCTTGGAGTGGCCGGGGTGGGTGACTGCATCTGGTGGGTGGGTGGGTGAGTCACACAAGTTTATCAGAGAGGCAGTTACAGTTGCTGAAGGATTCAGGGCAGAGGCGACCTAGGGGTGATGAGTCAATATTTTGGGGCTTGGCTAACCCTGCAGAAGCTGAGGCTCACGGCCAAGCTGATTTTACTCAGCTCCAGGAAGTGTCCTGAAACAGGGCTGTCTGAGGACATTTTGCCTAAAAACTGGCCTTGGCTCTACCTGCACCAGGGTGGTAGGAGTGGACTTGAACCAAGACTGTCACATTCCCAATGCCATTAGAACCCTTTCCTTTTAAATATTTTGCTCAAAATAGGCATACCTAAATTTTCTCAGTTTTATAAAACTGACCATTCGGACCATTCCCAACCTTGTTTTTTGTTTGTATTTTGTGCAATCATAACTTTCACAGTGACAAACTTTTGAGGGGGGGCTTTCTAGTTAAAAACAAACAAACAAACAAAATGGTCTCATGTAGACCAGGTTACCCTCCAACTCACTATGTAGCCAAAGATGACCTCCTGCCTCCTCTTCCCCAATGCTGGGATTACAGGCGTGGGCTCCTGTGGCTGAGTTATAGTAAATATTTTCACACACACACACACTTACTGGTCGTCACCCATCTCAAGATGAAGACAGATTAGCAAATGTTGTTTCTTCCAAGCGACTGACTATATAGATTTCATATGAACACTAACTGTGACCACATCCTCTGCCAGTGCTCAGCTCCCAAAATGTCAAGATTTGGTCAATAATTGCCAGCTTCCCTAAATTGTGCTTCCCTGGAACAACCAGATAGACCCCAATATCTTCTCAACATCAATCACGTCCCGGATGCTCTGCTTCCCAGCTAGCTTGCCTCCAGCCTCCTGTGCAATCATCATCCAACAGTGCATGGCCGAAGCCCTTCCTTTCACCGCGTCTCTGACCCTTGGGCAGAACAGCAATGGTGGCTGAGCTCATGTTCTTTGTAGAACTCATTTGTTCTGGGTCTCATCAGAGTATGCTTGGTTGACATCTACCCTCCCGGCAGGTCTTACCTCAGAGAGACATGGAATCTGAAGGAATGACCCAACAGACACTGAGCTCTTGGGGAAATCCCTGCTTTATTCTAGAAGGTCATCTGTGGGGAAAACCCAGTTTCCTCATCTCGCACACACCCAGCCTCCAAGGTCTTGCGCTCTGTGTCTTCCTTAGAACGTTGGTAATAGGAGAAGAAAAAAAAAAACATGCAAAATAAATGGGCTGCCGAGTTCAAATTGCCCCAGTCCATCACACTGCTACATCGCCAGCCCATGGTGCTGGGCCAATTACCACCACAAACACCAAAGACACTTGTCAAAATATGGCCAAGCAAACTCCAGCAAGGCCAGCCAGGCGTTACAACACTCAGATACGATTGTCTAAGCAAAGAAATACATGCCAGTAAATAGGAGGCTGGGCTACAGTTAGGCAGTCACCTGGGTGACAGCCCTACAGTTAACCTTTTGTAGACAGACTTGACCTGCCATCCCTGCAGAATGGCCTGGTTAAAGGGGACAGAGGGTCCTGAGATGGGAGAGGCCAGGCACGGAATTCATTCAGACTGAAACAGTGGAAGTTTTCTTCACTGTTATTTCCTGGACAACCACAGAGTCGGCCATGTGGGGGAGTCAGCTCGGGTCACTGTGGGGCAAGTGTAACTGTTCTCTGTTTTGTAAAGACTTGTAGACAGAGCCATCCCACAGACATGTATCCTGACAACCTCCTGTGTATCTAGCACCGAAATTCCTTGAGGGTTTTGAAGATGTCTTTGAAGTACTTAACTCCTCGGAATCATTTGCAGACCTCTGCCTTTTCTCTTACTAAGATTCCTGTACAAGCTATCAGGGCTATTATATATGCCTGAGTTCTGGGCTTCCCAGGAAAATATTGAAAAGTTTAAGAAATTAAGCGAGGTTATTTGTTGGCTTTTTGGGTTTTTTTTGAGACATGATCTCTTGCGTCCTAGATGAGCTTCAAAGTTGCCACACAGTCAATGATAACATTGAATTTCCGATTCCCCTGAGCCTGGTTCTCTGGAAGAGCAGCAAACACTCCTTGCTCACTGGGCCATCTCTCCAGCCAGGTTATGCCCCTTTGCTTCCTCCGGCTTCGCCATTAAACAGACTTCTAAACCTTACTTAGCTCTTTTAGAGAACACACTTGGTTTAAAGTCTACAAACCTTCCAAGTTAATCACATGATAATTACATAATTAGTATCCCCTTTAAAGACTCAGAGAGTTTAACTTGCCCACGGTCACACAGCCCGGAGGGCCCACAGGCTCAGCTGACAAAATCAGAGGACATTTGGCAGGAGAGGGGACTGGCAGACTCAGTGACAGTGACTGTAGAATTTTTGCTTTCTTTAGAGCTGGGGGTGCTTCCTCTAACTGTTCTGCTACTGGGGGTACTGAGTCTAAGGCTTACAAGGCACAGGCAGAGGGACTCGGGGCTGCAAAGAGCCTCCACGTGAATAAGCTTCACGCCCCTTATACACAAAACATCTTCTTTCTGGCATCTTGATGGAGTAAAAGGTTGGACACAGAAGTATACTGGCTGCAGGGGCAGTTCTGTTCACACACTGGAACTGGGCAGGTCAATTCCTGGATGTAAAGGAAAGGTGTAAGAAAAACCAGCAGAGAATGTTCCCACTCCCTTCTCCTACCCCGCCAGCTGCTAGAGGGGGAAACAGATGAGCTCCTAGAGATGGAATCCTTGGTTTGACTACAGGTTAAATTTGGCTTCTCTACTTAGAACCCAGGTCAGGCCGTTGAAGCCTTAATACTTCCATCAAGGCAGTAAAGGGTAGATCTCCGGAAAATGGCTGTGTCGTTTCGAAGGGGGAGACTATTAGAAGACTCAAGACTTTGTGAGTCCAGAATGAAGCAAGGGGTCGAGTCAGGTTGAGGAAAGAAAGGAGCCTGTGTATCTAGGAGAGGAAAGTCATTTTTCCCACCACGAGTAATGCTCCTTAACCTCCCTCCCTCCCTGCCGAATTTAGGTAACAAGACCCACCTGGTAAAGAATCTCACTCTAGTCCAAGTAGGAATGGACTGAGTGGAAAGCGGCCCCGGGCAGAGTCCCACGAGTCTACCGGCTGTTGGCCTTTGAGAGGACAGGTCCGCTTCGCTTCCTGCCCTGGCACCAGCCCCACTATCTACCAAGATGGTAAACTGAGAGCATCAGGACCGTCCCTGGCTGAGAAGGAATCAGCCCTTGTCTGATTTCTCCCCTTCCGCGCACAACTGTGTCTGCGCAACTTCCTGCCTCGCAGGTCCTCACACCTTCCCCAGCTTTTCGCAGAAGGAAGCTGCCGGGGATGGCGTATGCATATACGCTGGGTCCATTCAGCACTTTCTCACTTTCTGATTGAAGTGTCCAGGCCCTAGACACTTAAGAAAGAATACGCTAGGAGCAGAGAAGTGCTATTTGGTCCTCTGGTTGTGTTCTCAGTCAGCTCCCCAGTTAGGGTGAAGCCCTTTGGCAGTTTCTGCTCTGCTACTTATGAAACACCGACCCTAGGGCACGCAAACCTCAAGGGACAGGTGGCCACCAACTACCTGCTGCTAGAAGAAATGCATTTTTAAGAGTCATCACTTGGCGATGGAGCGATGATGGCTCTGTGGTTAAAAGTACTGGTTGCTCTTCCAGAGGATCTGGGTTCCATCCTCGGCACTCACATGGCAGCTCCCAACTGTCTGTGACTCCTGTTCCAGGGGATCTGGCATCCTCACACAGACATACATGTGGGCAAAACACAAATGTACACAAAGTACAAATAAACAAATTGTGTGTGTGTGTGTATAACAGGATGTTGCCATTCTGGCACAGCCTGCATAAAAGAAAAACCCATCTATTCTAAGATGTGGTGCATTTATTTAATGGAAAGATGTGTTTCTGTCTTACCTTGCTTGTCTAAGGCTCCTGATTGGTTTAATAAAAAGCTGAGTGGCTAATAGCAAAGGTAGAGATATAGGCGGGACTTCTGGGCAAGGAGAGTAAGTAGGAGCAGGAATTTAGGCTGGGAGAAGAAAGAAAAAGAGACACCAGGGAGACTTGTGGTGCTACCCTTCCAGTCATGGAGGAAGCAGGTAAGTAGGACATACAGAATGAAGGAAAGGTAAAACGCCCCAAAGCAAAACAGATGACTAGAAACAGGTTAAATTACAAGAGCTAGTGGGACAAGCCTAAGCTAAGGCTGAGCATTCATAATTAAAAATAAGTCTCTGTTTCTTTATTTGGGAGCTGGTTGGTGGCCCAAAGAAAATGCCAACTACAATAATTCATTGCTGTGCTGGGCTACAAGCTTTAGACAGGGACACATAGGAGGCCTGGGCCAGGATGGAGTTTTGACCTTAAGAAGTTCTTCTAAAGAGAACCCAAAATATCACGATTAGCTATATTAACCCAGGTTTTAAAAAAAGAGTCTGGAAGTGAGTTAGGCTTTTGAGGGGCAAGCTTTATAGTAACAGTTATTTAGTTTTGGAAAACCCATGTAACGGTCTGCTTAACTATGCAAATTTAGGGATTCAAGTAGCTGGAAGGCATGGGTGTTGTAGTGGTGGAGGAATGGGTGTGTCTGTGCTAGAGTCTCAGGTGATCTTTGCTATTCCCTTAGGTGAAGAAAGGATTTGCTGAGAGGTGAGACCTGTGGCAGGCTGCTCCTCTGAGTTGGTTGCATCCCTGCATAGTCCACTGGAGAGGATGCTACTCATTGAGTTGGCTGCATCCTTACACAGCTCACAGTCAATGCTGCTACTCACTGAGTTGGCTATGTTCTTGCACAACTCACTGTAAAAAAAAAGACCTGCTTTCACAGAGGGTTCATAGGAAACCTGGTACCAGCAACACAGAGTTGGGAGGATTATTCTTAGAGCCTAGCCTGTTATGCTACCCGGGGTTCCCCAGGAGACAACACCTTGGCCAGGACATTCATGCTCATAAACAAGCACTCTGGTGTCAATGTGGACCGGTGGAATTAGGGTGGTGTCCCGATAGATCTTTGTCACCTAGAGTTCTGTTTACAGTCCTTCAGGTTCTATTCATCTCTGACACGCACATGCCTTTTATAGGACTCCAAATATTAATGAACAGACGACAGAGTGGGTATGGCTTGTTTATTGTTGTGACCACGTTGTGTCAGGAACATAGGCAGATCATGTTTGTGCCTTTCCACCATGTCGGAATGTATTGACTAACAACAAATTGATACTGTGTGGCATTGTTGGCTACAATTTACTAAGTTGTCCCAATTTCCCTTGATAGCTGGCCATCGGCAATCACAGGTTCTATTCCAATCTTAATTACTATATTGTAATTATAATTATAACTCTCAAATCACTCACGATTCTTCATGAAGTATGTAATATATATATTGCAGAATATCTACAAAAGAAGTTTTTTTTTAAAGGCTGCAGAGTTCAAAGACATCTTATTGAAAGCAGAGACAGAGAGCAGCTACCGATACAAGGAGTCACTGTGGGTGGTTAGCTGGTAATCAACACAATTGAAGAGCTGCCACAGGCTTGCAACACTCAGCAGCAGAATCTGTAGGGCTGAACTGCAGTCAGTAATATAGGACCACAGAGATGAGGTCCTACGGATACACGGATTGATGTGTGGATGACCAGTCATTCCAGTAGGCCATGTCAATACACTGGGAACTGTGCTGACTCTGAGGGACCGTTGGAAGTTCTATGCCGGTTAGTCCCTTGATGCACACACTGTGTGGTCAGGTGACAGATTGGTGGGGCCATCACCATTGCAGTATGACGTGTCCTTGTTTCTAACGCATCAAGGGGCGGGTATTACAGTTTTCCTTTGCCTGGTATTTTCCGTGTTTTGGTTCTTTTGCTTGTTTAATGATTATTGTTATTGTGTGTGGATGCCTGTGAGTGTGCGAGCCATGTAGGCGTGTGGCAGTTGGAGAACAATCTGGAACTCAAACCACTGGACTAACGGGGCAAGCACCTCTGCATAACACACTCTCTTGCCTGCTTGCCTGTTTGATCTTTTTAAGAATTATTTTGTTGCTCTTCCCCTTTCTCTCTCTCCATCTCTCTCTCTCTCCCTCTCTTTCTTTCCTTCCCCCATTTCTTTTATCTCAGTAAAACTCCCCACTTAGAAAAAAAAAGACTTATTTTGCCAGTGGTGGTGATGGTATACACCTTTAATCCCAACACTTGGGAGGCAGAGTCAGGCAGACCTCTGTAGAGTTCACTGTGTTGTCTACACAGTGAGTTCCAGGACAGTAAAAACTACGCAAAGAAACCTTGTATCCACAAAAAAATAAGTTTATTTATTTGTCTGTGTGTGTGTGCGCGCGCGCGTGTGCATGCCATGTTGTATATGGGTGCCCGCAGAGGCCAAAAGAGGGTATTCAATCCTCTGAAGCTGGAGCTATAGGCATTCGTGGGCTGCTCAGTTTGTGCTGGGACCTAAACTGGTCTTTGCCAGGGCTCTTTGCTTACCCATTTCTCAGACTTCTCCTCTGCTGTGCTTGACAAGTTCTTGGGTTTGGTTTTCCTTATAGGTCTAAATTTTTTTCGTTTTAGATTTGTTCTATGTGTTCAGGTGTTTCGTCTGCCTGGTGCTCATGTAATTCAGAAGAGGGCATCAGATCCCCTGAGACTGGAGTTACCAACAGTTGTAAAGCCACCATGTGGGTGCTGGGAATCGAACCTGAGTCCTGTGGAAGAACAGCTCTTAACCAAACCACTAAACCATCTCTACAGCCCCTGATTTGAATATACCTCTGTGCCCATATGTTCCCAGCCTACTTTGAGAAGCTGAGGGATGGTTATTTTACTTTTAGGATTAGGTTATCTGTCTGTGCCTCCTGGTTGGTGCTGGACAGATCATGGTGTCTACATCACAGACAACACGCACTCATCCTGCTCTGGATTGGCACCCAAAATGGACATCCCACATCAAACTCTAGTTCCAGGGGGCCCAATGCTTTCTTCTAACTTCTGCGGACACCTGGACGTATGTCTCTTTCTCTTTTTGTCTCTCTGTCTCTGTCTCCCCCCCCTCACACACACACATGAAACAAAATGTAAAAATAAATAACAGATGACATTAGTTGGGTGTGGTGGTCTGCACCCATAATCCTGGTATGCAGGAGGCAGAAGCAGAAGGATCAAAACCCAGCCTTGTCAAGATGGCACATCTAAGGCCAATGTGGGGTGCATGAGATTCAGTCTCAAAAAGAAAAAGGTTAAAAAGACAAGAAACTACTCAGAGAGTCTGTTAGAGAAGAAGAAAGAAATGAAGGAAGAGCGATCAAGAGAAAGTACTGGGGTGGGGGCAAAGGATGGATGCGACCAGAGAATAGTATATGTTCATATGAACATGTCAAAATGGAACCTATTTTTCTGTGCAATTAATATGCCCTAACACTCTTTTAATTAAAAAAGAAAGAAAAGAGAGATTCTGTAAGCAAGATCCTGCTGCTGCACCTCATGCCCTCTTCTAGGAAAGAAGCTCATTATTTCACAGAAAGTCAGCCCCACCCTTGGCTCCATATTGTAAGAAGGCTGCTCCTGGAGGTGTAGCTCTAGCTAAATATAGCCCAGGGATTCAGTTTAAGAGCAAGGATGCCTGTCCCCATCGCCCCTGGTTATCACTTTCACATGTAAAAAGTTCCATGTCCTTTAGCAGCTACAGACACAAGATTCTGTTTTCTCCTGTATGAGACTGAACTCCCTTTTGGTCAGAAGGATGGAAACACTTTAAACTTTAACATCTCTGATTTAGGAAGAATTAGTATTTGGTCCAGCTTCCTCATTTACAGATAAGAAACAAAGGCCAAGGGTAATAGTTGCTTAATGGCTACACAGCAAGTGTATTGACTACCTTCTTTCAACAAATACACACACAAATGCTGTCCTTGCTAAGAAAAACCAATGGGGTCTGATGAAATTCTAATGTAATTTGTGTGATCAGAAAATGCAACTGGAAAAACACCTTTCTCTTGCAGTAGCAGGAGAAAAACAGAATTCTCAGGCCAATTCTTTTCATGTTATCCACAACTAAATTTTGGATGGGTTAAAAATCTCCTTAACTAGTCCTAACTAGTTAAGCATTGGAGGCAGGAGGATTACTTGAGCCTAAAAGTTCAAACCCAGCCTGGGCAGCATAAGGAAACCATGTCTAAAATCAAAAGAAAGAACAAAAGGAAGGAAATAATAAAAAATATGATATCTTTATGATTTATGCTGGAATTAGTAACCTTTGTAAGGAAGACACATAATCCCAGATTAGAAATAAGAATAACAATGGATATGACTGAATCAAAATTAAAAGCTGTAAACAGTGTGTATAACAAAGGGCTAATATCCACATATAAATGTTCTTCAATAAACAAATATAAAAAGCAAAGATAGTTCAATTAAAAAAATGGACAAAGTGTATGAATTAGATAATCACAAATGAACACAAATTATCATTGAACACATGAACAGATGATTTTAGGGAAGTGGATTTTTCACTGTGATTTCAGGATCCTCCCAACTTCAGAGCCAAGCAGACAGAAGTCACTGTAAAGGGCTGTTCTTTGGGGAGACAGGTTTCCCAGAAAGCTCACACTGAAGAGCTGTCATTGTTTGGTGACACCGGGCCTTATTTCATTTGTTCCAAGATTCTATAAAGGCCCACCATGGGCTGTGATTCCCAAAGTGCGGGGACTGAGGCAGCTGCATTGGGTAGCTACATACTGAGACTCAAGAAGAAAAAGATAAGGGGATAGGGAAGCAAGGGTTCAGTGGTAGAGCACTCACCCAGCTTGCACAGAGTCTTGGGCTTGAATACTAGCTTGGTAGCATCCTCTTAGACAGAAACATTGTGTTTATATATGAAGGTCTTGAGGTTAAGACATAAAAAGTTGAGTTTTCCCAGGCCTAACTTGACTTCGTTATAGATAGAGCATGCCCCACCTCCAGGCTTGGTGTCTAGAGAAAACTTCACGAAGGCACCTATCTATCTCTGATCTCCGCAGTCACTCATTGCTGATAAGATTATACTCTCAACTAATTATATCCAGACCCTAGCATGTGTCTTCTGTGTGCTCTCCTGCCCAGAACCACTTGCAGTGCAATGTTTATCACCCTGATTTATTAAAGCAATACAAGTTAAAATGTGATAACAGGTCTATAGAGTACATAGTTTTTTGTCTAACTGATCAGTTAAACATTATCTATAATATCTAATGGTGGCAAAGGGAGATTAAAATACAATCTATTTCACTGTTGGAAAGGGATTTTTTAAAAAAGCCATGTGTATGTTTGTGGTGTGTGTTTGTATATATGTGTTCACATGTGTGGGCATGCTCATGCATTTGTGTATGCGTGTGCACAACATGGAGGCCCAAGGCTAACTTTGGGAGTCTTCCTTCATCGCTGTCCATGCTACTCTTTGAGGCAGGATCTCTCCGTTGAACCCAGAGCTCACCAGCATAGCTAGTCTAGCGAGGAGTGCTCTGGGAATTCTGTCTCCACCTTCTGCTTCCCAAATGCTGGAATTACGGGAGAGCTGGCATGACTACCTAGCCTTTCCACGTGGGTTCCAGGAATCCGAATTTGATTTCTCATGCTTGTGTAACAAGTGCTTTATCCAATAAGCCATCTCCCCAGCCAGTGTGATTATTAATAAAGCTCCTTAAATATCAATTACGGTTTCCCTTTGACCTAGCAGTTATAACTCAGAAATATGTGCCAGAGTTTAAGCTATGGGTATGAACATCTTATTGCAGTCTTCTTTCTATCTGAAAGCACCGGGTTGAAGATGTAACTTGTTGGCGGACCCATATATGCTTCGGTGTATGTGAGGATTTGCTGGCACCTCAAGCAAAACACCTACAAAAACCCTACACAGCCATTAGCAATAAAAATGATGAAACAGACCAGAGCATATCTTTATCTTATCCCAGAAGCAGACCACATGACTAGCGCAAGGTACATGTTTGAGAAACTTGAAGCAGATCAACTGAGGAGTGGTACCCGGAAGGGCAGGCAGCCAATGAAGTCTGCCTATTGCTCCATAAACTAGCATGACCGGAGTTTAAACTTTCAAGGAAATTGTGAAAGTAGTGCCAAGTGCGTGCCTAAAGATCATCCTAGCTGAGATCCAGAGAGCTGGAATGCCTAAACTCCAATAGCTTTGGGTGACTTAAGGCTGAAGGCTTTGTCCCCGTGCACATCAATTCCCAAGGCCTTCCACAACCAGCTACAGTCAAATTGGCTTTGGTGGCTGGAGAGAGGCATCCGACAAATGGAGGCACTGGCCATCAGAAGTCAGGCTGCTATGTGTTGCAATGATAAGGTTTCCATGGAGACGCAGGCAGAACACTGGCAGTGCCAGCCACACGCCCTAACAAACACAAAGAGGCCTTTGGAGAGAATGGCCTCTTACAAGATAAGCAAGGAACAGATGGATGTTTAGCAATGCCTCTACTCTCTTTATTTTACGGTTTATTTTATTGAGATAGTCTCAGTGAGTAGTTCATGCTGGCCTTGAACTCTCGATCTTCCTGTCTCAACCACTGTGACTGCTGGAGTGTGCCACCCCCTCCGCCTAATGCTGCGTGTCCTGTTTCCTATGGCAATTTACTCGGAAGAGAGCAGGATGGAGGAGAGAGTGGGTTCTCATTTTATATTTTATATATTTCTGGGTTCTGTTTTGTTTTCACAACAGCCCAAAGGCCACCTTCCTTCCTTTCTTCTTGAACACTTTCTAAATTTAAAAAGTGGGTGCTTTAAAAAAAAAGTGGGTGCTGCTGTAACTCAGTTGTAGTGTATTTGTCTAGCATGACTTTAATCCCCAACAACAGTTTTTTCTTTCTCTCTCTTTTTAAAGTTAAACAAAGGAGCCCAGTGTCATTCAGAGGTAGAACACATGTTCTAGGTCTAGTTCCACTGGCAGGGGTGGGTGGGGGTAAGAAAATGGAAAATACATTTGTTAACCATTTGACCATTTTTTTTATCCAATGAGCCATGTGGCAGGCTCAGAGAGCTGTAAGAGTAGCTGAGAAATGGCGTTCACCAATCTAATGGTCACCTCTGAGACTAGACCCATTTCAGGGTTTAAGAGACTGAGCAGTAAAAGTGAATAAACGAGCAAGTAGAGTACATAAGTCACCTTTGCAATTTCTTTGTATTGATGGAGAGCTGGTTTATGCCCTCGAAACATCTATGCCATTCTGGTTTTGGGGGCATTGGTGTTATGATTTTGGTGCGAGTGACCCCGGCAAGTCCCACTGTTAGTGTGGTGGACCGCAGAGGATAATGGACAGATATGCCATGCAGAGAGAGCTTGGGTATGGAGAATTTATTTAGTGGGTATTGGGAAGCTATAAGAGTAGGGGGTATGGGAAGGAAAAGAGAGAAATGAAGAGAGAGAGAGAGAGAGAGAGAGAGAGAGAGAGAAAGCAGCCTCTTCAGAAGATGGGGCAGACTCAGAGGACTAGGAGTGGGCGGAGCTTTTCTCTTAAAGGGACGGGGTACCCAGGTGACAGGGCAGACAGGCATAAAAATCCTAACAGTGCCGACTATAGCAGTGCATGCCTATAATCCCAGCACACCTGGAAAACATCCAGGAGACTAAGTAAAGGTTGCCGTGAGTTGGGGCTCAATCTGGGCTACATAGTAAGCTCCAGGCCAGCCTAGGCTACAACATGAAACTCTGGGGAGAAGAGAGAGAAGAGAGGGTTTTCAAGAGTGAAGATCCAGGTCTTTGTGGTAGCACAAGTGCCTTAGGATGGGTCTAGAGAGCCCTGGGTTTGACCCCAAGCAGCACAAAACGCTAGCATGGTAGTGCGTGCCTGTAAGCCCGGCAATTCCAGGAGATGGAAAGAAAAGAGTTCAGAGTCCTAGGACAACTGCATTGCACAGTGAGAAGAAAGGCTTTGGAGCACAGTAATAAACTGTGATCCTGTTCACTTGTAGCCTGCACAGAAGCAAAGTGTTCATTGGCGAGTGGTAAGGGTGGTGCCTTTTCACACCAAATCACTTCACAGTGTGTGTTCACACCCAGCAGGGAAGCCATCATGGAGACTAGTATTTGGTCTGGTTTGCATTCATGGGTAGACCCTACCTCTGAAGAGATAGGTGCTTGGCTACTTCAGGTCCAGGGATTATAACTGACCCCAGCTCTTCCCTGGGTGACTGCCTGGAATTCCTGTCAATAGCAACATAGGAGAATGGGAGGTTTAGGGGATTTTGTTTTGTGGTTTTTTTTTTTTTTTTTTTTTTTTTTTTTTTTTTTTTTTTTTTTATGGAGGAAACAAAGCAAATACTCTAGATCCCTGGCCCATTTTATTAGTATTATTAAAAAACAAAAAGACCCACAACTCTTCACGTAGTTTAGGAACTTACCAAAATGTTTGGTTGCCATTTTGTAAGTCCTCAGCCCATTTTCTTTCAGAAAGTGTTCCGGAAGGGAACCGGACAGAGAGTCGGAAAGGTTCTTGAACCAGCTGTGCCTGAGTTAGCGGGGTGACCTCGGGGTAGTCATCGTTTACCTATTGTGTTTGGAAGGCTTTATCCTTCTGAGTCACAGAGATGAAAGACACAGTTTCTGTCTTCTGAGAGCGCACAGAAGACCAAGCAGGAAACAATGTTGGTAGATAACTCCATCGCTGTGTGACGAACTCTGCAAAAGTCCAGGGAGAAGAGCCTCAAGGTGAGGCACCCAGCTGGGGGTGGGGTGGAGGAGGGCAGGAAGCCTCCTGTGTGCGCTGAGTTTCAGTTTCTCAGCTGTGAAATGGACTTTTATGTAGTGGTGCAATACCCTAGAACATACTTGGGTGCCAGATGAAGCCCCTGCAGTGACATGCACCTGTCTGTTTGATTGGGAAGGGAAGACTGATGTCTCTTGCCATCCTTCTTCTTAGGACTCTTGTGAAACTAGGTTCCTGCCTTTCTGTCTAAGTACACACCACCCCCATTCAACACCCACATCATTTCTTGGCTTTTCAAGGTGTGTGTGTCTTTGAGTGTGCATGTGCGTGTGTGTGTGTGTGTGTGTGTGTGTTGGGGATCAGGTCTAGGAGCCCATGCGTGCTGGTTCTACCTCTGAGATGCATCCTCGGCCCTCCAAACATGCTCTCTACGTAAAAGTGCCAAACCCACGGGATTGAGATTTGTTGAATCTGTAGAGAGCAGGTCACAGCTGAGCGCACGGAGTCCGAAATACCTGGAGACGGCGAGAGCATGGATGAGAGGAAGGAGTGGAAGGGAAGGGGTCAGGAAAGCTGGAGGTAAATGATCCCAGCTCCTGAAACAATCCCAGCCTGTCCTGTACGAAGACGGGGAGAGGAGAGGTGCCCAGACAGCCCTGGAGGATCAAGACTCCTGACACTTGGTGAGGATGAAGGAAAGCCAGCAGAATGGCTCTTGGTCTTTTTCTTGTTTAGCGGTCGTATTTATTTATCAGAAGCTCTGCCTTCTAGGGGACAAAGCCAAGATGAAATTAAGACAAGAACACAGACTTCGTAAATAATTAGGGAGCCCACAGCACTGCGGCAGAAACCCGTGTTCCCGACAAGGGTCCTTTGAAACTACATTTCTCATTCATTAACGTCCATCGGCATTCATTGACTCGGTGCTACTAGCCTTGGGTGGAATACGAAGTCGCACAGGACTCCGCTCCTGATTCCCATTTGATTCTTGTAAGCATTTCCTGAGCATCGGCTCTAGGCCGGGCATTGGACGTCATCCTAGAATTAGAAAGAGAGTACAGCTTCTTACCACGGAGCTATTGTTAGGCCATTTACTAATAGAACGTCTTTATGCTTAGAGCGTCCTCAGTGTTACCGTGAACAGACATTATTCTTGCCTGGGATTCTGTCAGTTCTCTGGCCTTGATGGGAGAATAAATCCAGAGGATTTATTCTGGAGTCTTGGCAGTTCAGCTTTGAGCTCACACTGTTTGTGACGGAGAGAGAAAAATGGTCTGCTTCCCTATCTCTCCCCTACAGGCTTAACAATGCTCCTGGCTGGGTCAGGAACATTCACTTTGCTCTCCAAGTGAGGTGTTACATGTACACAGTCATTTTTCTGGCTTTCGAGAATGCTTGATTCAACCCCCTCCGATTTCCTACCTTTCTCTCCCACCTGTCTTGTTTAATAATCAGGCCGCTTAATAACGGCTGTTGATGGGGTGGTGGCGAGACTGTTAGGGCTTACAAGACCCCGGGGAATTGAACAGCTTCTGTTGCCAGAGCCGTCCTGTTTTGAACAACTCCCCAGGCATATTGTGAGGGAAAAGGCCGCTCTTTCCTGCATCGGACTTGACTGACCTTGGTTCATTCTGTCCCCAAGGGCCTTGCCAAGGCTTTGGGTTCCTGTCCCTGACTTGTATTGTAACTACTCCCGGGGCTTTTCCTAATAACCTTTCACCACAGCTTTTCAAGTACTCACTAGGTCTGGAAGTCAGAGCAGACTACACTGAGTATAAGGGAAAAAGAAAAAGCAACAATCCAGGCAGCTGTGGTAAAGCAGAGAATTCAGGAGGCCTTGTTGGTAGAGCGTGTGTCAGCTCAAGCGCACTCAGACATGGACTTCAGGACAAGTGACACTCATCCCTACCTACCCAGAGAGAGACAAAGATGGAGCTGAGGATGGGGCGCCCATCACACACAAAGGGAGTGGGCGGAGACTCAGAAAGACTTTCACGTACACTAAGAAGCTGCACAGTGTGGGACGGGAGTACAGGTTTCAGAGTCACACAGATGTGGGTTCAGACGCCATTACTGACTAGTAGATGATCTTGGGTGTGTCGTTTAGTATCTCTAGATTTGGTTTTCTCATTATAAAATGCAGTAAATAATTCTTTTAAAAAATTATTTATTTTGGGATTGGAAAGATGGCTCAGCAGTAAAGAGCACTGGCTGCTCTTCCAGAGGACCTGGGTTCAATTCCTAGGACCTGGGTTCAATTCCCAGCAGCTCACACCTGTCTGTAACTCCAGTTCCAGGCTTCCTGACACCCCCACACAGACATACATGCAAGCAAAACACCAATGAGCATGAATAAAAATAAATTACATATTTAAATATTCATTTATTATGTGTGTGCGTGTTGAATGTGTGTATGTGTACCACATGTGTGCAGGAGTCCATGGAAACCAGAAGAGGGTATCCGGCCCCTTGAAACTGGACTTACAGGCAGTTGTGAGTCACTTGGGGGCTGGGAACCAAACCCAGTCCCTCTCTAAGAGCAGTAAATGCTCTTAACCGCTGAGCCATCTCTTCAGCCCCAGTAAATAATCCTTATCTTTCATAGATGTTTTGGGAACTGATGATATGTTATGCCAAGATACCTGCACCCACTAGGACCTCAATGAGCAGCATTAAGGCGTGGGGAAGTGGCCCACCCGTGGGTCAAGTTACTCAGGGAGCTGAGGGTGGAGCTTTATGTCAGTCTAGCAGATTGAGAGACACCTGGGCAAACTCGACTTAAAACAAACAAGCGGGTGGGGAACAGGAAATAGTGCCACCTGGCACTATTTTTTGGCTGCCTTTTCTGCACTAGGTGCTGAGCTAGGTTTGGGGAATCTTTGTAGGAAATGTGTTGTGACTGACAGGACTGACTGCTGAATGGTCCCAAGAGCTCTTCGGAGAGTTACCTGGTAAAAGACAAGCTTCCTCTTTCTCAAATCTGGACCTTTTGTTGGACAAGGGGCACCGAAGACCACTAGTTGAGTGAGTATTTGTAGCACTTTGGCCACCAACGGACCCCTAGTCTCAGGTCACCTAGTGTCTGAGCATCCAAATAGCTATTTCAAAGAGGAACTTTGAGAAACGTTCCTCTCAATTTGACCTATACCCCTCTCCCCAAAAAAGCTACAGAGGGGTCACTCCTCGTCACTCCTCAGGTGGACTGACCTATGGTACATTCGATTGTAACCCAAGTGGTCCCACTTTCCTACAGGATACAAAGAGAGAATGGCTCTGTAAAACTGCCCCGTTCACAAGTTTCACCTATACAAACTTTTGCCGGAGCAGAAAGGTAGCCTCTCCCCAGTAAACAGTGATTGTGATACTGACTGAGAACCACTGTGGTAAAATTATTCCACAGGATCCTCTTGGAGAAGGTTGAGATGAACTTTGAAGAGAGCATTGGTGAGGAGGTGTGGGCTTGCTTCTGTGTGAGGGAGAGTTTAACCAAAGGGAGGAGCATGTGTAAAGACAGGCATTCTGCCAGGCAGTGGGGGCACACGCCTTTAATCCCAGCACTCGGGACCAAGAGACAGGTGGATTTGATCTCTGTGAGTTCCAGGTCAGCCTGGTCTACAGAGCAGGTACCAGTGTTGCAAGGAGCTGCTTCTTGGTTCCCGGATGCTCAGCCCCAGAATAATCACACAGGAACTATATTATTTAAGTCACTGCTTGACCCATTAGCTCTAGCTTCTTATTTGGTAACTCTTACATCTTAATTTAACCCATTTCTGGTAATCTGTGTATTGCCATGTGACAGTGGCTTACTAGGTAAAGTTGCGGCATCTGTCTCCAGTGGGGCTACATGGCTTCTCCTTGACTTCATTCTTCTTTCTCCCAGCATTCAGTTTAGTTTTCCCTGCCTAACAACTAAGTTCTGCTCTGCTATAGGTCCAAAGCAGTTTCTTTATTCATTACTGGTAACCACAGCTTACAGAGGGACATCCCACATCATACCAGAACAGGCTACAAAAAGCTACACAAAGAAACCCTGCCTTTTGAAAGAAAGAAAAAAACAAAGAAAGAAAGAGGAAAATGACATGCATTCTAATTCTTGTATGCACCAAGCGTTGAAGTTGTGGTAGTGTCGCAGGCAATGATGCAATGAAGTAGACTAGACTTTGGGGCTTGTCATTAAAAAAAAAAAACCCAACAATTTATTTTGGAATTAAAAATACCTGAGGCAGATGCACCTGTTAGGAAGATTCTCTGCCAGCTACGTGAATTCAGAGGAGCAAGGCTAGAAGCTGTTGCAATGATCCAGGTAGAGGTGATGTGTATAGAAAGTAGGTCAATGAAACACGAAGATTGGGAAGAGAGGATCTTAGATATAATATGACAGGACGGAGAGAAAATTCAGTAATCTGCAGTTCTTTCTTTTGTAACTGAAGCAATTAAAGACCAAAGAGACTTCAGGACTTTCAACTCTTCGACTTTCTGTACTCCCAGTGCCTCCACCCACCCAAGGAAATGTCAAGAAAGTTCACTCGACACGGCCAGTTTCGAGGCCTTTTTTTCTCTAGGTCTATTATTCTTAGTTTTTGGAGGTCTAAGAGAAGGATAGGGACAAGGGACTTCTAATTAGGAGTAGATTAGGGAAAGGAAGGCAGGAGACTGCAGGAGTTGCTTTCCCTTCCTCTATGGTCTCTCTAAGCATCTTTCATTTTAGAGGAATGTGGGTTTTACTTGTAGAACTGTAGCCTCTAGCATGCTGGTTTGTTTGTAGACGACTTGGCAAATGCTGTTATTTCCTATCAAATACAACACACCCAATTTATTAATGTTTGAGAATGCCTGGAAGGTGAGCCTGCAATGTACACAAAAAGGCAGAAATTGAGTCTGATCAGAGTGTGTGGGTGAAGAGCAGACTCTGGTTGGTACCAATGTGCTGTCTCATACCAATCAGTGACATTTTGGCATGGGCTGTATAGATCACTTGAGATGTACATTGAATAACCCTGTGCTACTAGTAATACTTAACAGAGAGAAAAACTGAGGCCCAGAGAGACTATCCACATGAAAACAAAGTAAGCAAGCCCTTACGTGTACAGCAAGTTTTGGTTCAGGACCCAGATATCCTTGATTTCAATTCCCTATGCTTCCTACCACACATGGTCGCCTCTCCGGTAGTTGGAATAGAGAATAGTTGGAATATTCCACTGCATCTCCAATCTGTGCAAGGCTGTGGCTAGATGATTTAAGGTAATTATCTAGACATGGGATATAGTCAGCTGTTTTCATTTGATAGGTAAAACTTTTTATTAAACGTTTTATTTAGTATTCATATGCACATCTACTGTAAATTTGGATCCAATCTACTCCCCCTATTCCCTCCCTCCAATCCTTCCCCTTTCCCTCTATTTTCCCTCCAGCTATATATGTTCTCTGTCTTTTTTTGTCTTTTTCCTTAAAATTTAATATTCAAGGAGTCCATTTATTGCTGTCCATATATGCATATGTGTAGGACTGTCTACAGGATCATGAGTAGCCTTTCGGGGTCCACAGCACTGAAGAAAGAGATTCCTTCCTCCAGCAGCCATCATCTGGTAATGGCTTGTCAGATAGAGGTAGAACTTCTTGAGCCCTTTCCACATCCAGGCTGGGATTTTGGTTGATTTGATCTTAAATAAGTCCTGTGCATGCAATCCTAGCCATTGTGAGTTTACGTGTACTCTCGTGTCTAGAAAGTATTGTTTCACTAAAGACATCTGTTGCCTCTGATGCTTCAAATCTTTCTGCCCCAGGAGACCACTGCCTAAATATAACCCCAGTAGCTCAGACACTGAGAAAAACAATTAATAATGGGACCTCCTGAAACTGAAAAGCTTCTGTAAAGCAAAGGACACAGTCAACAAGACAAAACAACAGCCTACAGAATGGGAAAAGATCTTCACCAACCCCACATCAGACAGGGGTCTGATCTCCAAAATATACAAAGAACTCAAGGAATTGATCATCAAAAGAAGAAATAATCCAATAAAAAAGTGGAGTACAGACCTAAACACAGAACTCTCAACAGAGGAATCTAAAATGGCTTAAAGACACTTAAGGAAATTCTCAACAACCTTAGTCAGAGAAATGCAAATCAAAACAACTCTGAGATTCCATCTTACACCTGTACGAATGGCCAAGATCAAAAACACTGATGACAACTTATGCTGGAGAGGTTGTGGGGAAAAGGGAACACTCCTGCATTGCTGGTGGGAGTGCAAGCTGGTACAGCCCCTTTGGATAATCAGTATGGCGATTTCTCAGAAAATTAGGAAACAATGTTCCTCAAGACCCAGCAATACCACTTTTGAGTATATATCCAGAGGATGCTCAATCATGCCACAAGGACATGGGTTCAACTATGTTCATAGCAGCATTGTTTGTCATAGCCAGAACCTGGAAACAACCTAAATGCCCTTCGACTGAAGAATGGATAAGGAAAATGTACATTTACACAATGGAGTACTACACAGCAGAAAAAAATAATGACATTTTGAAATTTTCAGACAAATGGATGGAGTTAGAAAACATCATACTGAGTGAGGTAACCCAGACCCAGAAAGATAATTATCATATGTACTCACTTCTAAGTGGTTTTTAGACATAAAGCAAAGAAAACCAGCCTACAAATCACAATCCCAGAGAACCTAGACAGCAATGAGGACCCTAAGCGAGACATACATGGATCTAATCTACATGGGCAGTAGAAAAAGTCAAGATATTCTGAGTAAATTGGGAACATGGGGACTGTGGGAGAGGGTTAAAGGGTAGGGGAGAGGTAGGGAGGGGGCAGAGAAAAATGTAGAGCTCAATAAAATCAATGAAAAGAAGAAGAAGAAGAAGAAGAAGAAGAAGAAGAAGAAGAAGAAGAAGAGGAGGAGGAGGAGGAGGAGGAGGAAGAAGAAGAAGAAGAGGAGGAGGAGGAAGAGGAAAAAGAGGAGGAGGAGGAGGAGGAAGAAGAAGAAGAAGAGGAGGAGGAGGAAGAGGAAGAAGAGGAGGAGGAGAAAGAGGAAGAGGAGGAGGAGGAGGAAGAGGAAGAAGAGGAGGAGGAGAAAGAGGAAGAGGAGGAGGAGGAGGAGGAAGAGGAAGAAGAAGAAGAAGAAGAAGAAGAAGAAGAAGAAGAAGAAGAAGAAGAAGAAGAAGAATTTTTTTCTGCCTCTTCAACCATGATGAACTGAGCTTTGGTGTGTGTGTGTGTGTGTGTCTGTGTGTGTGTGTGTGTGTGTGTGTGTAATAGATGTTCCATTTACAGCTGAGCAGCCCACAGTCTCTCATTCTCTGCACAATGTCCAGTTGTTAGCCTCTGTATTAATTACTATCTACTGCAGACAGAAGTTTTTAAGTGGGGATTGGAAGACATACTAACCAATGGCTGTAAAGGTACAAATTTAGGGAGCAGCTTATTACTACATCGGTTTAGCAGAATAATAGAACTAGGTTCTTCTCTAGGACCTAGAACTTAACCAGACATGGGGATTTTGGTCCAGTCAATGGTTCCCTGCATGAGGTCCGTCTTATGGAGCCGGCTTTAAATGCAATTAGAGAGTAGTTGGTTATTCCAGGAACTTTTGTGCCACTATTGCACAGGTGAGTGCATCTGGCCAGCCCAGTCAATACTGTAGCGTTCAGGGCTCACAGCTGGGAAAGACTGGTAGTATGCACAAAACTTCTAGCATTATAGAAGCTGGCCAGTATAGGAGGGTAACTTTCAAATTTGTTGTGGTTTTAAGCAGAATCTTATTCAATACCCCAGGCTAGCCTTGAACTCGTAATCCTCCTGTCTGTCTCCTAAGGGCTGAGACTCAGTTTTACTCTTTTGGTTCTCTGACTTAAACATCGACTAGGACACTTATTGTTGAGTATGAGTTACCTTCTCAAATGAAAGATGTCCTTTTCGGACAGCACAGCTATTATGCTAGACCTTAGTAGCATAGGGTTTATACAGGGTTAGTTTTGTTTTGTTTTTGCTTTCGATCTCCCTGAGTGGGGGGAATTCAAGGCATGTGCTACTACCACCTGGCTTTTGTACAGGGCTTTTTAATGACCCAATGATCATCTCTCTCTCTCTCTTTTGTAAGTGATGAGAAAAATAACTATTAAGATTTAATGCTTCTTTCTTTTTTATTTTAGATTTATTTATTGCATTTAATGAGCATGAGTGTTTGTTTGCATGTGTTTGTGTGCACCATATGTGTGCTGGGCATCAGATTTCCTGGAACTGGAGTTGTGGGTGTTTGTGAACTACCATGTGGGTGCTAGAAACAGACCTTGATTCCTCTGCAAGTATAGTAAGTACTTTTATTATCTGAACCATCTCTCTAATCCCAGTGAGTTTTTCCCCCCTTATTTGTAATCCCAGAACTCAAGAAACTGGGAATTCCAGTTTCAAGTTTGAGGATAACCTGGGCTATATAGCAAGACTCTATCTCAGAAGAAGCCGAGGCAGGGAGGTTTGAGGGAGGGAGGACAGAGAGAGAGGGAGATTACATAGTATTAAAATATATATCTAAAATAGATAATAAAGTGTTTGGAGTCAGGCCTGCAATGCAGTATTTGGAAGGCTGAAGTGGGAAGATCACAAATTCAAAGAGACTGCTTGGGCTTCAGAGTGAGTTCAGAGTCATCCTGGGCTTCTTAATAGGATTCTATCTCAAAATAAGTGAAAAGGGACCCGGAAAACAGCTCAGTGGTAGAGCACTTACCTACATGCGCAGCACCCTAGGTTCAGTACCAATCGCAGAAGAAAACAAAGTCACATGAGGGCCTGTATTCATCCCCAGAGGGAAAAATAAGAACACTCAACCAAAAATGGGATGTGTAACAATCGATATTTGAATATATGTACACATTTATTTATCTCCATATTATCATGCGTGTAGATACATAAACAAGCTGCCAGGGACTGGTGATGGGGACTTTGTGGTAGAATGCTAACCTAGTGTGGCATTTGAAAGAAAATGGCCCTCTCAGGGAGTGGCACTATTAGAAGGTGTGGCCATAGTGGAAGAAGTGTGTCACAGCAGGGGCAGGCTTTGAGGTCCCTCGGTGTGACAGTCAGTTGATTCCTGTTGCCTGTAAGATGTAGAACTCTCAGCTCCAGCACCACATCTGCCTGCATGCCACCATGCTTCCCACCATGATGATAATGAACTGGACCTCTGAAATTGTAAGCAAGCCACCCTGATTTAATGTTTCCTCTATAAGAGTTGCCGAGGTCATGGTGTCTTTTCACAGCCATAACAACTTAACTAAGACACCTAGCTCGTAGGAAGCCCTGATTTTGATCCATGGCAACTGTAAGCAAGCAAATGAATAAATAAGCAAAGCTGTGTACTTGCGTATACGGTTACACACATTTTGATTTTGCACTGATTCCCATTACACAAGCCCCATGCAATTTGCTCCCCCCCCCCCATTTACAAAATACACTGTTATCTCTTCATAAAACCAGATTGATGGGCTTCTCTGACAGAGACAGGTACTGGAGAGCATTAGGGCCTCTGCTGTTTCTAGTGGCTCCTGGTAATTGTACGACTTGATAAGGCTTATGTGTAACTGGTCAAATTAAGATCATGCTTCCGAGAGTATTTTACAAGCTATAGGTGTTTTGTTAGTGTTAGTTATCAAGACATTTTATGTGACATGAGGATTACACTGTACAGGGATGGGTTGAGTATCCCCCTTTTGGCTGTTCTCACTGGAAGGTAGGATTTATCCCTCCTGCCCCCTCCCATTTTTCTCTTCTCACCTTGTTCTTTCTTTGATTTGGTCTGGTGCTGGGATCAAACACGGGGTCTTGCGCTCACTGGGTGAGTGCTCTGTACTGACCAGAGTTTCACTAAGTTGCCCAAGCAGGTCTTGAACTCACTTGTAGTGCAAGCAGGCCTTGAAATGGCTCTCAGCCTGTTCTCCTGAACAGCTGGGATGTCAGGCCTGAACCACCAGCTTTGGTGGATGTTTGTCATAATGTTTTGAAACAGTCACTACCAGGGCATATTTGTGTTTGGACAGGGGTTGAACAGTGAGTTTGCTGACTTAGTTCATGGCAAGTACTGTCAGGTGCCCATGTTGAAGGGGATTTTCTAGTGTCCCAGGAGCTCTGGCGCCTGAGAAAAGCTCCACTTCTAGTAATCACTGTCCTCTAGACTTCCCTGATGATTAATCCCAGGAGCTGTCTTACTCACATCCCTCAGCAACCACAAGACCCTAACCACAATGACAGCAAGCTCTTCCCAACATCCCCTGGGAGTCCAGAGTGGGAGGGCGTTTCTCACCACCGCATAAGGTGGAGAACACAGAGGGTAGCATCTCCTTAGTTCTTTAAGGCAGTTCTTGGCTTAAGACGTGACTTTTTTTTTTCTGCTTTCAGAAGACAGCTCAAGTAAATTGGCGACTTGTTTGTTTTGTTTTTTTTTTAAACTAACAATGGCCTGACTCAGAACTGTCCAACCATTCTTCAGCTCCCCACACTGTGTGTCTACAGATAACAGGCATATATATTATCTACTTTTGTTTACTTTTCCCCAAATGGAAGTCGATTAATTTCCCAATATATTTTACGGAATGACTTGCCTGTTGCCAGCCCAGAGAGGATGTATTAATCCTTATACTCAAAATATTTAAGATAGAAAATAATGGGAATGAGAAGAAATTGAAGGGCCAAGACAACCCATTTGTCTCTGATGTTCACCCCAAATGACTTCAGAAATGCTAGCAGTGAATTAAACCCTGAACTCCAGAAGACTGACTTAAATCATACTTTACCGAAGAGACTCTTTAGTGTCTTGGCGAAAATTGCATTTTATGTCTAGAATGCGGGGCACTCCATGATGGCACGTGTCAAGTGGCGTGAACTTTGGTCTGTCTGGTCTGAGGCTGAAGAGCCATTGTTATCTTTTTGTGTGCAGAAACCTCTTCAGAAGAAGACAAGGGGAGGCCACAGCCTCGTCTAAGATACTGAGATGGGACGCATCAGTCTGGAAAAGGAGAGCCGGCTTGGAAAAAAAAAACGAAGAGGGCTTCCTTTGCTTAGATGAAAATTGCACCTCTGTTTTGTGGATGGTGGAAGAGTCCAAAGTTAACCTGTAAAAGCCTCACTGGCCCAAGGACAGACAACTCCCTGGAATGCTGGAGACCATTGTTTGTGGGAGATCATAAGCCCCTATTTTTTGCCCCTAGACAAATTTGTTTCGACTTACCTGCCCTAGACGTGCTTGCTCACACAGAGGTGGTGGTGCGTAGGCAGGGTGTGTGCTTGGCCCTGATTGGACCTCATGGGAAACACCTTTCAGGGTTGCCTTTGTAAGCCTCTGCAAAATGTGACCCATCACTATTTTCTGGGAACTCAGGAATGGATCTGGCCAGAGTCTGTCATCCTGGCCAGCGTTTAATTAAAGCTTGCTTCAAATTTGGCTAAAAAACATGAAATTGATCTTTCTCTCGGGAATCTCAGGTTTAACAGGTGGGAATCCTCCCATCCTCCCATCTATGTTAACCTCTCACCTAGTCACTGATTTTTCTATGAGGCGATCAGAGAGCTCAGGGCTAAGATTAAGGCAATAACCAGGAGAAGGCAAGACAGAAGACAGGAGCAGAAACCCCCTTTGCATAAAGTTGATAAGAACTCATCCTTAACTAGCTACTTTGGGAGAGCAACTCATCTTGTAGCATGATAGATATTATTGATAAAATTGTTTACCACCTTGGATGCCATCCAGAGAGGCTTTTGATTTTATCTAGTTATTGTCCAAGTTTAAATTTGGTCATGTAAATTAACAGGAGATAAAAGCCCTGGGACTCTTAATAAAGGAAATTATTTACTTTCTATGTGGTGAAGAGAAAATTGTGAACAAATCAAGACCTGGCCCAGAGGCTAACAGCACTTGCTGCTCTAGCAGAGGACTGGGTTTGGCTCTAAACATCCACATGGTGGCTCACAACCACCTGCAACTCCAGTTCCAAGGCATCTCATTCATATACATACACACTAGCACTCACACATACACTAAAATTAACAAATAAATCATTTTCAAAAAGACTATAATAAGGGCTGAAGAGATGGCTCAGAGGTTAAGAGTACTGGCTGTTCTTTTGGAGGATCTGAGTTCAATTCCCAGCACCCGTATGGCACTTCTGCAACTCCAGTTCCAGGGGATCTGACACCATCTTCTAGTTCCCCTGGGCACTAGGCACACATGTGGTGTAGACATGCATGCAGGTAAAACACCTATATACACAAACATAAATAAAAACATTTAAATAAAAGACTATTATAAAAGGTGGGAGAGGAGAGCACACAGGGAGCCTACCCTAACTTTGGCCTAGTTATTAGGTCCTTAGTGGTAACATTATATACTAAAGGGCATAGGTAACAAATGTAATTCTGAAGGCAGAACTCAGCTTTCGTCCTTGCAGATACAGGCCATCCATGTGGAATGGGTAGGGTATAGTATAATTGACAAAAACAAAAAACAACAAAAAAAACAAAGTGAAGCTGAGGTGTAGCTCTGTGTGTGAAGCCCTGCGTTCAATGTCAGGACCACAAAAACAAACAAACAAGCAGAAACCAGGGTGTTAATTAAATTAGAATCTTTAGATAAACCAGAAACAGTGTTTTTAGTATAAGTATGTTTCATGTAGTGTTTGTGGTGTGAATGAGAATCTTCCCGAAAAGAAGCTCTGTCCACAGAGGCTGATCACTGATTAATGTCACTGACTATGGGGTAGGGGCGGGAGGCTGGAAGGTGGCAGATCCAGAGTCCAATCATAATTTCTCTTGGACTATCTTTAGCCACCTAAGGAGCCATTTTTTGCCCACCTCAGTAAGGGACCTAATATCCTGATAAACAGATAAAAACCATTAGAATGTATTAAATTAATAAAAGCCTCTTTTTTGCCTAAGGGCTAACAATGGCTATGGGATAGAATCTGAGGCCTAGAGCTGAGATTTCTCTGTCTGGCTAGAAACCGCTTCTCTGATGTTTCAACTAATTTGTTTTTGTTAAATGCCTTGATTTATGACTTGTTTTGTTCTGTTATTGTAAAAGCTTCTTGATACTTCTTCCATGTTGGAACATGGAACTTAGGGAAACCCAAGTCTGTGTTCCCAGGCCATGATCACTCCAGAATAATTTATTTTGTCTTACTACTGGTTTCTGAGACAGGCTGGCCTGGAACTCACTGTTTAGTTGAAGATGACCTCCAACTTCTGATTGTTCTGTTTTTCCAGATGTTGCGATTACAAGGGTGTGCCACCATGCTGGTTCCGCGTGGTGCTGGAGACCAAACCAGGGCTTCGTGCATGCTAGGCAGAGCACCCTACCATCCCAGCTACATACCATCCCAGTGTTTATGTGTTTTATTGGCTAGATTATAAATTTATCTGTGAAATTTCAACTGGTAACTCTCCATAGGCTTATTTATAAAGTCTAATGCCAAGGCGTGGGTTTGGAAGGCAGGTAGTGAAATGGTAAAAATAAAACAGTGCAGTTCCCCAAGGGGGCTGCGGGCCACAAGGGGCAGTGGGTCCCAGGCAGGGAGTCACACAGAGGGTGAGAGACCTCTGTGGGTCAGCCGGTCCCACGGGAGAGACAGAGACACGCCATGCAGAGAAAGTGGGTATTATTTAGTGGGTTATGGAGAGGAAAGGGAAAGTAGAAAGGGGAGAAGGGGAAGGAGGGGGGCTGAGAGAGAGAAGGGTGGAGGAGGTAAAGAGAGAAGGAAGAGAAGTTACCACTTTGGGAGATAGAAAGGAAGGAGCTCAGGGTGGAAGCAGGTTTGTTGGGGGGGATGGGCGGGGCTAGTCTCTTAAAGGGACAGAACGGACCATTATAGGTACAACTCAGGAAGTTATCAAGGCTCTGCCTCTGCCATCTGTCCCACTTTCTTTTGATGTTTAAAAGACCGAGGTCACCACTGCAGGCAAATGTCATGCTGTAGAATGTCATAGAGGTCAAGAAGCCTCTCCAGCATTGAGGCTTCAGTAATTTTTTTTGGCTTTTCGAGACAGGGTTTCTCTGTAGCTTTGGAGCCTGTTCTAGAATTTGCTCTGTGGACCAGGCTGACCTTGAACTCACAGAGATATTCCTTCTCTTGCCTCCTGAGTGCTGGGATTAAAAGCATGTGCCACCACTGCCTGGCCCAGAACTTGAGAACTTGTTTGCCTGTAGAAACACCACCCAGAAAGGGAAATAACAGTCCCTTCTAACACACTGGTGCCTTTTTCCCCAGGTAATTCTTCAGTGACACTGAGCTTCATTTTTTCTTTTTAAATTTTATTTTTATTTGTGTGTGTGTGTCTGTGAGAGAGAGGGAAAAAAGTGTGTGTGTGTGTGTGTGTGTGTGTGTGTATCTGTGTGGATGTGTGTGCATAAACATGCTGTAGATACTTGTAGAGGTCAGAAGATGTCAGAGGTCCCAAAGTTGGAGTTACAAGCAATTGTGAGCTGACCAGTGTGGGCTCTAGGAATTAACTTCAGACTTTACAAGAGTAGAAAACATTCTTAACTTCAGAGCCATCTTTCCAGGTCTTCCATTTTCTTTCTTTCTTTCTTTTTTTTAACTTTCAGTATTTTTCTTTTAATTTTAAAATAACAAGTCATGGGAAGTCTATCCATTTCTAAGCCGTCTGCTGACTAAGTCAATGTTCTATAGACTGTTTAAGACTAAAGAAATCTGATAGTTTTAATCATTAACAGACATTATTTTGTTTTGTTTTGTTTGAGATAGAGTTTCTCTGTAGCTTTGGGTCCTGTCCTGGAACTAGCTCTTGTAGACCAGGTTGGTCTCGAACTCACAGAGATCCGCCTGCCTTCGCCTCCCGAGTGTGCCACCACGGCCAGGTCAACAGCAGGTTGATTTTGCAAGGTGCTTTTAGATATGTACAAATATATCTTTGTTTTTCTATGAGAGAGAACAGAACATAATTTTTATCTCAGATTCCCATTTTGTGCAATGTAGAAAAGTTAACCTAGTAGACAAAGGCGATTAACTTATGCTTTCTCCATTTCTCTCCTGTAGATGAACTCTCTAATGTGGACAGGAAAGGAGTTCGCTCTCTGTAATGCTGGGCACTCTGGGTTGGTGGCTCCTGAGATGGCTAACTACTCCATCTTGTTTTCAGTCGCTGGATCTCTCCCCACTAACATCCAGAAGTATACAGCATGGCTCTATGCCGTTCTTCATAGTGGTTGCTCCACCAGCATTATTTTTGAAAATCAGAAAACAATATTCCTGCAGCATCGCCCCTTGATGCCCTGCACGGGAACAACGGTCTCAAAGTCAAGGTCTTTTCAACTTTCTTTTGTTTCATCCCAAACAGGGAGGGAATCTCTTTTATCTGACTTTAAGGAAGTTCTCTCACACAAAATATGACTGTCTTGAACCTCCTCCCAGAAGCCTGTTAGCCGTGGAATTGTAAAGTCAGAGAACAGGAAGGAAGACTGAGGAGTGTCACCACACCTAGACAGGCTTGGTCATAACTAATGTCTGCTCCTTAGGCCTATTCAGTTCCCATAAAAATCAATCATTAACCTCAGCCAGGTGTGGTGGCACGTGCCTTTAACCTGCAGCAGAGGCAGGTAGGTGGATCTCTGTGAGGCCAGCGTGTTTACACAGTGAGTTCCTGGACAACCAGGGCTACATAAAGAGACTATCTCAAAAAACAAAAACAAAATCATTACCTGTTAAGTTTCCAACAGTTGAGGTGCCTACTTAACATATCAAAGTGGATCTCACCTCCAGGTTCTCCCAGCATCCCTCAGTTCCTACCTGTTACAAGGTTTGGCTGTCATACCTTACCCTCTCAGCCCAGGGGTTGGGCTGCCCTTCCCCCAAAAGCTCTTCCCTATAGAATCCAGATATTTTGTTTGCCTGGCCTTTTTTGTACCTTCGGACCTCCTGGCTGCTGCAATTGGTCCCCTCTCTCCCATTTCCCTTCCCCTCCCCGTCTCCCTACATGGCCCAGCCCAACCTGGCCAGTCCACTCTGGACTCCCCAAAAGTCCCTTTTATCTGCAGCAAACTTTCTCCTTCACCACACTTGGGAGCAGTCGTGTCCTTTCTTTTCCTTTTTTATCTCTTTATTGTCATTCATTAACTACTTTCTAAGCTGTCTACATTCCTGCATTTCCCTGTCTCCTATAAGAGGGGTATATCATCCCCTTGCCTCGTTGTGCTAGGATTCAGGTGTTCCTGCCCTGTCACCTGGCAGGATGAACCCAGGCAGTACTCTAGCCAGCCCAGGGTCCTATGACTGCTAGGTCACACTGGGTGCAAAAGTCCCCTTAAGAGACAAGCTCCGCCCACTCCTGATCTCTCCCTGCTCTTCTTCTGGAGGGGTAGACAGGATTTTTCCTGTCTCTTCTCTTTTCTCTCTCTTTCTTTCTCTTCTCCTCCCCTCTCTCCCTTCCCTCTCCCACTCCCTTCCCTTCCCCTTGTAAAACTTTCTTCTTAAGTTCTATCTTCCTGTCCCTGTTTGTTCCTCACCCCCCGGGGTCCCATTTGCACTGTATCATAACACATTGGCTTACAGGTAAACTCTGCTGTAATGTCCATTAGTAAATTAATAAATGTGCACGCCAGCTTTCTCCTCTGAATCTATTATGTTTATTTAAAAAAAAAATTAGGACTTGAGCCTTCACAGGGGAAGATGCCTGCTCTTCAGTTCACAGCTGGCCTTCCATGGTGGGGCTCCTTTGCGCTGCAGGCTCTCCCCCTCAGCTAACTTCTGAGTCCTCAGGAAATGCAGAGTCCAGCTCCTCTCCCATTCTTCTCTGAGGCCACAGGAAACAAGGCTGTCATTGAGCTTTCTTCCCGTCACCTTTGTCTGCTCTGATGATGCATACCACTGTGGCATAAAGACATCTCGGGGTCAGCTGCCTTCCCTAGCCGTGGAGAAGATGCAACCTCCTTTGTTTTAGATCTTTGAGTCTGTCTGATATTTTTTCCCTATCAGCTAGAAGGCATTTACTCTGGAAAGATGTTTTGGGGTTGGGGAAGATAGGTTTCTTGAAGACCACAGGGCTCTCCAAGTATCTGAGGTTGGGAATCTTCACAGAGGGAGGTGTCCTTGGGAACCAGTCTCATCTGGGCCTCACAGGTGAGGTTCAAGAGTTCCTAGATGTTGAAAAGACCTCTTCTCCAATAAAACAAGGTATTTTGTTTTATTCCCCAATAAAACAAGGTATTATGTTTGCCAATCTCATTTACAGGCTCAGAAACTAAGCTATTTTATATATTTAAAATTTTTATTTTTACATTTTAAATATTTTTATGTTTTAAATCTTAAACATTTTATTTCAAAATATATTTTAAATAATTTTATACTTTATAGATATATTTTAAATTTTATTTTTTAATTATGTATATGTTTTCTTATATATTTTTATTTTAAAAATTATAAAATATAAATAAATTTTATATTATATATTTTAAATATACATTTTTATTGTTTTATTTTAAAATTTAAAAAATAATATATGTTAAATTTTCTTTTCTTTTCCTCTTCCCCCTCTTCCTCATTCTCCTTTTTTGCCTTCTAGCTTCAACCTGTGGTACTCCAACAGCATGCCTGGTCTTGCCCAACAGGAGGCTGCTGTGCCACACACTGGTGCTGACTGCAGAAGGAAGGACCTGCGTAATGTTTCAGGTTTTCCTTTTGTTGGTGTGCCTGCCTTGCTGCTGAGTGTCTAACTCTCCTAAGCCCCAGGACAGTCCTGAAAACTGACAATAGCCAATTCATTCACACATGGAGGAATGAAAGCTCAGAGACTGTATGACTGCATTGCTTTTCTTACTGCCCTGATAAAATACCTTACAGAAATGGCTTAAAGGACAATGGGTTTGTTCTGACTCATGGTCAGGACGAGTTCAGTTCATCGGAGCTGGGAAGGCATGGGGAAGTTCACAGAGGCAGGAGTGAGTGGCCGAAGCTTCTCTGCAGCGGCAAATCTGGAAGTGTGTTCAAAGATCCCAGATGTGAGAACTGAGACTAGGACAGGCTAATACCAAAGCTTCCATTGAAAATGCCAAGCACCGTCTCTCCAGCCACTGACGCTGAAACCTGTAAGTTGCAGTGGTCTTCCTGCCCCAGCCTCCTGAGCAACTTTGGCTGCAGGTCAGCCACCAACTTCTTATTGTTATCTAGGTGACTTTAGTATAAGCCATTGGGTCCCACCCCAGCCTTTCCAGGGGTGAAACCCACTGACTGGTCCATGCTTTGGCAATAATAAAGCCCTAAAGTTTTGGCTTGAATCCTTCCACTCTCTCCCCAGTGTTAAGGTCACTGTGATCATTTTTCTGCTTGGTGAAGGTGTCAAGAAACTAAAAGAGATGCAGCAAGCCTTGCTTCGTTACTTTAAGGAAGGTCCAGCAAGGGACACCAGCTGGCACTGTACTTTCACCATCTTGGAATCTAAGACTGGAAGAGTTAGTTCCAGGCCAACCTGGGCTAAGTATGGAGATAAAGCCAGGCAGAAAGATAAGGACAATTATGGGGACCTGAGAAGGGGAAGGAGGCCTTCATCCCCGAATCTGAAGCCCTGACAGTCATGAAGCAAGAATTCCAGCACAATTAACATTTGCTAGGAAGGTTGCTGTTTTCAGGTAAACCGTTTAAGCACACTGGGTGGTAGTGGTGCACGCTCTTAATCCCAGCAGGTGCATCTCTGTGAGTTTGAAGCCAGCCTGGTCTACAGAGCAAATTCCAGCCGAGGCTACACAGAGAAACAGTGTCTCAAAAAACAAAACAAACAAACAAACAAACAAACCCAAAAACATTTAAACAGCAGCGAAGTAGTTAAGATCTAAATACACATGGCCTTTCTCCTTCCTTAGTTGTAAACCTGCAATTTTCTAGGATTCTTGCCAGAAACTCCACTTAGAGTAAAAGGAGTCTGATCACCATTGTGCAACCCTAAGGCTCATGGTTTTATCTTACTACGTTGTAATCCTATCCAAGGCACTTCCAGAGTCACCCTATAATTTTATTTATCAAAAAAAAATGTAGAACGAAAAGTTCTTAGCAATCTTTTAAAACATTACACGTGAGAGCCACCAAAGTGGTGTGTGTGTGACTTCTGCCAAGACCCCTTTGGGGTGGTTCTCTTCCCACAAGCCTGTAGTATACCTTCTAAATGCTTTCTGTTCTTAATCAACTCTAGCCACGCATTATACTGGCCCCTCCTGAAATTCTTCTCTGTGAGATTTCTGTGACTTGAGTTCTCTGGAAGGTCAAGGAAACTCCTCTGCTCGGGGGCGTGTATTCTTGTTCTGTAGCTACTGAACAAGATCCTGTCTCAACAACAGCCGCGATTCAAGCAGATCAGCGCTGCAAACCAGGTTGCTATTTATTCTAGCCAGACTTGTACAAGACAAGGAAAATGAAAGCCCTTTGGCCTAAATAGCCGGTTCTCAAGGGGCAGATAGATGATCTGAGACAGAAACGCCCGGGTCTGTCTGTACAGTATTTACCTAAAACACCTCTACTTCTGACAGCACTCTGCAAGCCTCAAGGGGAGCCAGTAATACAAAAACAGGTCCCAAACCAACCCATCTGCTTTCCATTTCCTGCGGAATGCTAAAAGGAGTCTTTCTAAGGTTGCTTAAAATATGTCCTGTCCTCTGGCCCGCCCCATCAGAGAGCTTGCTGCGTCCTCAGACCACCTCAGCCACTTCCTCCTACACCTGGGGCTGCCTCTTCTGCCGAAGCTCTCTGCAAACAATGCTCGCGGTTATTCCCGGCACTGGCCTTTCGGCTTTGCACGCATTCAATGGCACCTTTTTTCCCCCTCTTCTGTGTGAAGCGTTTTTTCTGTCTCCTCGTTTGTCCCTTTGTCCTTTCGCAAGTGTTACGCTATCGACATTTGAAAGTGCGTGGTTAGCTGGAGCCTGGGAAGCGTCCTTGATTGCAGGCTCGGGAACAGGAAGAGCACGGGCCAGTAGCTGTGACTTTCCTTGGGCTCGGCTGCCTCTCTTAGAACCTCCACCCTGTTTTTAAGGTTGGAACTGGAAGGAATGAGCCCTGTATGTGGTAAATCGGTGTTTCCTTTCTAGCTTGGAGCGGTGACTCCAGAGCCCTGCCATACCCCTTGACTTTGCTCTGTTTCTGTTTAGTGTCTGTTAACTGGTGACCTTTGCTACCAATTAACCAGAGCAAGGCTTTATTCCGTTGCAGAGAACCGCCAGACTGTAAACAAAATTTAAAAAAAAAACACACACACAAAAAAAAATGGTTCTGGGGGAAACTCAGGACAGGGGCATTCCCCTGTAATCTTCTTTCTATGTTAGGGAGCTGAAGCGCTCCATCTAGCTCAAGGACTAAATTGGAGCCTTGTCTCTGACAGACTACTAGATCCCACACGCTCCCCCAAACGTGCCATGCAGTCCCATTACAGTTATTCAGGTTAGGCAAGATGACAGCAGCTGCTACAGCCCTAATGCCTTTCTCTAAATGTCAACAGCCAGAACTCCAGAGAGCGGCCTTTCTGTGAGGCTGTGTGTGGTAAGACTCCACTGTGGAATTTAAGAAGCTTATGTATGCTTCCTTTCAGAGGCAGGGGGTGTGTGTGTGTGCAAGCGAGCGGGCAGGCAAAGACAATGGTGGGGGCCTCGCCACACGAACCAGGAGGATGGTAAAGGTCAGGGAAATGTGCAAGCCTTTAACCAGTATCTGGTGAGTACACGCTGAGTGCTCCCAAGGCAGGGCAGAGAGAGGAAATCGGGGGAACACAGGGAGGGAAAGTGACCCTTCACCTTTGGGGTCCAGTTTTGTCTTTCCTGCTGGCAGGGTCAGGAAAATTCAATGCTAAAATTACCTGCGGAGATGGCATGTGTTTCCTACACATCTCAAGAATGTTAAAACCACAAACTGCTTGCTCAGGGCCTGTAGGTTCAGCTTACTTGTCGGATTCCTCAATCTAAACAATGCATCTCCAAAAAGCAGTGTATTTATTGACCAAAGCAGGTTCTTTAAGATAGGAGGCGGAAGTGAACAGGCTGTGCTTACTCTTTAAATCTTCTTGTAAACTGTGCTTTCTGAGCAGGCTGCTGTGCGCTGAGTCTGACAGAGTCTCAGCTCTCTAGGGGATTAGCTCTAGGAGTGGGGCTGTCAAAGGTCACCAAAGCCACCTGGAACCACTCTCTTGCCTGATGCCCAAGAAGACAGAGGTGAGAGAATCTCCAGAAGGGGAGGAAGGCCAGCAATACCAACCTGCTACCGTGCCCAGTGGCCTTTTGTGCATTTGGCAGGGACCGAGGTAATCTTTGAGACTGATCATCTTGGCGTGCACTGCCAGCTCAGCCAGTCAGTGCTCTATGTTCGACTGAAGTGATCACACTTTACTTGCTCAGTCAGGGGAGGGGTCACGGGTCAGGGTCACTTTCATCCTCATTCTCCCCACTTTTTGACCTATTTTATAAGCTCTTGATTGAGCCACTTCCCTTTCTTGGTCTCAGGCTACATGTCTATCATCTGGCCCTCTACCTTACCGTCTACAGAGAGCTAATTCCTGTCTCAGCATGACTAAGAAGAAGCTACTGGATCTCTCTCTCTCTCTCTCTCTCTCTCTCTCTCTCTCTCTCTCACACACACACACACACACACACACAAAGATATCTATGAGTGTCTTCAGAAACCCACACCATGTCTCAGGTGTGTACCATGCTTTTCCTATATGCCTCTGTCTGAACAAATAAATTTACCACCTTTGCCTCCCTACTTTTGACTTGTTCAGTGATTGATTGATCAATTTATATATTTAATTTTATTTTTTATGTAGCATAGTCAATGATCTGGTATTACCTGAGATCTCTAGAGGGGAAGGGTGGCCTGCCATAAAGGTATGTACCTAACCGAAGGGAACTCCTCTGTGCTGTTTGCGGCGGTGCTGGGCACCATCTCCCTGCCTTGATTGGCACTATGTTTTCCTATAAGTACTGTGACTAAACCCGTGAGCAACATATAAAGTTGCTGGCTTTATGAATCTTATAGGGGACAAGTTCTTATCAGGGAAACTAAGCTGATTAAGACCAGTGTCTTAGCTAGGGTTTTTATTGCTGTGAAGAGACACAATGACCACTACAGCTCTTATTTAGGAAACATTTAACTGAGGTTCTCACCAACAGTTTCAGAGATTCAGTCCATTATCATCATAGTGGGGAGCATGGCAGCATGCAGGCTAACATGGTGCTGGAGGAATAACTGAGCGTTCCAAGTCTTGCAGGCAACAGGAAGTTGACTGAAAATCACACTGAGGGAAACTTGAGCAAGAAAAACTTCAAAACCTGCCCCCACAGTGACATACTTTCTTCAACAAGGCCACACCCCCTAATAGTGCCACTCCCTTTGGGGGCCATTTTCTTTCAAACCACCACATTGGGTATCCTGTCAGAACTGAGGGAGGGAAATCCTTGAATGGGAGACCTGGAAAGACTTCTCTGATGAGGTCCCACCAGAGTCAAAATCTGAAGAAATAGAAGAAACCTGCCATCATGGGCTTTGGCTATGACTTCATGTTTCTACCCTGCTCTGGATTAATTATCTAACAGAGATTTATTAGGTGTACAAATCCGAACATTTTTATCGTTATTACTTTTCTAATCACGAATATTAATTTATAAATACCACACAATGAACATAGCTATCAGTAATATCGTCTTAATATGTAAGCATTAGCATTTGTTTTAATTTAATTCAGTAAAAGAAATACCATGCTTCTTCTAATCTGTTTCCTCTTAATAACTAGTAAAGGTGGATGTTGTGATGGCCTTTCTTAGCTGTCAACTTGATTATATCTGGAACTAAAACCCAAAAATGTAGGGACACACCTGTGAGGGGTTTTGTTTAGTTTGAAGTGGGAAGAATCACTTCTAATCCAGATATTGGATCTTTGAGGTGGGAAGATACACCTTTAATCTAGATCTTTTGAGGTGGGAAGACCCATCTCCAATCTGGGTCATGCAGTCTGCTGGAAACCTATATAAAGGACATGGAAGAAAGAAGTTTTGCCTGTTTGTTCTTGCCTCACTAGCAAGTCCATTCCTTCACTAGCATTAGAGCCCACTTCTTCAGGATTCCAGGGTATTGTGAAGACCAGCTGAGACATCCAGCCTCATGAAAGGAGCAACTACTGGATTCTTGGACCTTGCATTTGTAGGTAACTTTTGTCGGATTAGCTGGGCCACAGCCTGTAGGTCATTTTAATAAATCCCACATATATGGGATTTTATAAGTTCTGTTATTCTAGAGAACCCTAATAAAAATGTTTTGCATGTTTATTTTTTATTCATTTGTGAATTATTTTGCTTATCAGTAGTTTGCTCAGTTATTAGCTAACATGTTCATGGGATTCTTGTCAACTTGTGTGAATTCTCGAGATAGCAGTATTAATCTTTTCTAGTGTATGCCTTATAAATGTGCCTTCTAATGTGTTGCTTGTCTTTAATTTTGGTGTTATATTACCTATGAGCTCTTTTTTTTCCACCAAGTTTTATGTAAGACAAGTACTTTTTAATCTTTTCTCTATGGTAGGACAAGTCAAGATTTCATAATTTTGATAAACATTTAATCCTATTTTCTCCTGGACGTTACAGTTTCAGATGTGCTTAATATTCAAATCAAGTGGAATTAGTTATAATGCACGGTATATAAGGAGACCCTACATTCTCTCTTTCCTCCCCAAACTGCCAATCAATTACCCTTCTGCTATATATTGAAAAAAAATAATCTTATCTCTTTATATAGAGATATCTTTATCATGTACCAAAATTCTTGTGAAAAATTATATTTCTGAGCTTCCTGTTATATTTCTGAAGTCTGTCTCCGGACACTAAGACTTCAATGCTGTGTTTTTATTGTGGTGTAGACGTCACTGATGGTGGAGCTTATTCACCCTTCTTGCTAGGAGGCTTCACTCATTTCCTGTTATGGCCACAGATGAAATTTCCCCACAGGCTAATGTGTTGAGCACTCAGTTCTTAACCAGGACTGATGATTAGAGATGTTCTGAAAACTCTTTTAAAAAAATACCTTTTCAACCAATATGGTGGTGCATGCCTCTAATCCCTGCCCTTGGAGGGCACAGCAGATGGATCTCTGTGAGTTCAAAGCTAGCCAGGGTTTCATAAGAAGACCCTATCACCAAAAACAAAGTAAAACTCTAAACCTTTTTTTTTTTCATTAACACTTTCATACATGTACGAAGTGCATTCTGGTTACTGCACCCACCCTAACCTTCCTCCCACACTTTTAGCACCCCCACCCATCCCACCCCCACCCCATTCAAGTCAGCTTCTCGAATCTTTTGGAGGACAAGCTGTTTCCTTTCTGCTACAGCATGAAGACTGTCCTCTGCTATGCTCTCCCACAAGCCTAATGTTCTGTTTTATGCATTTTCAAATATTTTCTTCCCTGTTTTCATACTGTTCTCAACTTGTGTGGACACTGCTTTTCTCAGTTAGTAATATTCAATATACCTTCCTTTCTTTTTTTAATGTCCCAGAAATTTATTTGATGTTGGCTTGAATACATTTTATATAGGAAGGTTGGGACTGTTTGTGTTGGGTAAATCTCATGGAGGCACTGAATCCAGAGACATCAGAAATGAAAAACGAAAGCCCAATTTTAGGGCTGCTCTTTAAGATTTGCCTCTGGTCAAATCAAGCCACTCCCTTAAAAAAATGCTTGAGGTGTTAGAGCTTCTTTGTGGCTGACACAAGGAGGGCAGTTAGATTCTGGTTTGTTGAACACTTGAATACTTGGAAATAAAAATATTCAGCTTTGAAGTTTTCAATACTGGAAAACTTTCAAGTCTAGGGTTTCCAGCCAGGAAGGGCAGCTTTGTATTCCTTAAATCACTGTTTCCCACAAGGCTAATCTTCAGCTTTGGCTTCCATTTCTTCTGCGTCATCATCTCCATCCACCTCTGCATTTTCTCTCTCAAGCCGTTCCAGCTGCCTTGCAAGCTCAGTCTCATCTGTGTCTGTGTCCACTTGGGGCTCCATCTGAACACACCCCTCTTCTCCTCAGTCTTCTCTTTGATGACTGCCATAGCTGAATTGAGAACAGAGAGGCCTTCTGTTCTCTCTAGGTCGTTGACATCACATACCTGGGTGGAAGGGAGCTCTTAGGTTAATCTTGATGGGCATGGTTTCCGTAGAACAATTCAAACTTGCTTTCAGGGCTTCTTTTACAGCATCAATTCCTTCATAACCATAGCAAGCTACTTCAGTATCTGATCAGAGTTTGACAGCTTGTGGGGGTCAAATGCCTCATGCTATTGCTAATGAGTACTTCTTTGCTCATTTTCGTTCATATCTAAACTATCCAAGATGGGTCTGAGACTGCATGCTTAAAGGCCCCGTAAGCACCATAGCCAGGCTTCTTGTACTTGTCATCAAAGACCCAGGCAGTCCTCTGGACCAGGCTTTCCAGCTGCTTGTCTTGGTATATTCTAATACCTCAGCAACATGGCGAAGAACGCTACAGACAGTTTTGAATTTTGTAAATTTGTCTTCATATTTGATTGCTTCCTCTGGAGAAAAATCTTCTTTTTGACAAATCAATATATCCTTTTTCTGTGTCCACTCTAATAACAACTACACATTCATTTCTGCCAATGTGGATCAGTTTGTTTATAGAACGGATACGTCTCCTGGATAATTCGCTAAGAAGAAGCATGCCTTCAATGTTATTGTATTCCAACAAGCTGACATAAGCCCCCATTTCAGCAATGGATCTTACATTCACCATCACTACATCTTCCACCTCAGGGAATCTGTGTTGATAAAATCTACAACTTAGACCTGGCATTCTGAGGAGTATGTTTGAATCTCAAACTAGGGTCCCACACCATGCGCCTTAATGGCAATGAAGAGATTTGGACACAGAACCTCCTCAGTGTGCACTTCACTCAACCCAGAGTGCGTGAGGATCCACCTCTCACGATATCACTCTACATCCCTTTCAAGCATATTGAATTGCTTAATTATTTTTAATGGCTGCATATAATTTAAGATGGATAAAGTGGTTTACTAAGTGGTTTCTTACTGATAAATAGCCGAGACATTTTTAGTAGATTTTCTGTAGAGAGAAACTGTATCCACGTGCACACATTTTGTTTATGTTCTGGTTTGGTTTTGATTGGATCATAAAACACTGACCAAAAACAACCTGGGGAGGAAAAGAGTTTATTTAGCTTACTGGTTATAGTCCATCACTGAGGGAAGCCAAGATGGGAATCCAAAGGTAGGAACTGAAGCAGAGACCACAGAGGAACACTGCTTTCTTTGGTTTTCTCAGATTTCTCTTTATTTTTATATTTATTTTATATTTATTCTTCTCTCATAGATTATATCCCGACAAAGTTCCCCATCCTTCCACTTCCCCAGTCTTCTCTCCTACCTCCTCTGGACCCCAGATTCACTTTCCCCTCAGAAAAGAACAGGCCTCCAAGGGATATCAACCAAACAGCATAACAAGCCACAATAAAACAAGGCATGTACCATCATATGAGACTGGATGAGCAACCTGGGGAGAGGTCCCACAAACAAGCAAAAGAGTCAGAAAAAGCCCTCGATCCCACTGTTAGAAATTCCATAGGAACACCAAGCTACTCAGCTATAACATGGTATGTAGAGGACCTAGGTCAGACCTCTGCAGGTTCCCTGATCTCTGCGAAGCCCCATGACTTCCAGCCAGTTGATTCTGTGGGCTGTGTTCTCCTGGTGTCCCTGACCCTTCTGGTTTCTCCAATCCTTCCTCCCCTACTACATAGGACTTTCTGAGTACCGCCTAATATTTGACTGTAGGACTCTGCATCTCTCCCATCAGTTGCTGGATGGAGTCTCTGTTTCTTGAGTGGCAGCAGCTGCGTGGCAGGTGAGAGAACGAGATCCATAGGCACACACCATGCAGAGTGAGACTGGATATTTATTTAGTATTTAGTGGGTTATGGAAGGGAAGGGGAAAGGGGAGAAGGAGAGAAGGGGGAAGAGCAGAGAGAGGCAGAAAGAGAGAGAGACAGACAGAGACAGAGAGACAGAAAGAGAGAGAGAAGGAGGACGAGGAGGGGGAGGAGAAGGGGGAGAAGGGAGAGAGGGAAAGAGCCGGAAAAGGAAGGAGTTCAGGCTGGAAGCAGAAGGAAGATCTGCTTGCCTCAGTGTACAGAGGAGGGAGTGGGCGGGGCTTGTCTTTTAAAGAGACAGGACAGACCATTGCAGTCTCTGTAGTCTCTTTGATCATGATTCTGCTAGGCTCCAGTCCCAGAACACTCTGTAGATGGGACAAGCTGTAGGTTGAAGGTTCTGTGGCTAGGTTGGTGTCCCAATCACTCCACTTGAGGCCTTTCATGGTTACAGATGGTGGCCAGTTCAGGCTCTGTATCCTCCATCACTAGGAGTCATTGCTAAGGTTATTATCATAGATTCCATGGAGTTTCCTTTGCACTAGGTTTCTACCTCACCCCCTTGCCCCCAATTCCAGTCATTTCTCCCAGTAGTTTCTTCTTCCCTGACCCCACCTGATCCCTCCATTTCCTAACCTGCCCCCAGTCCACCTTGAAAATCTATTCTATTTCCCTCCCCAGGGAGATCCTTGCATCCCCCCATTGAGCCCTCCTTGTTACTTACCCTCTCTGGGTCTGTGGACCATAGCATTATGATATTTTATTTTATAATTAATATCTATTTATAAGTGTGTGCAGACCATGTTTGTCTTCTGGGTCTGGTTTGTCTCACTTAAGATGATGATGTGGAATACCTCTCTGTATGCTGTGAATATGTTTTATTATTTGGTTAATAAAGAAGCTGATTTGGCCAATAGACAGGCAGAATTGAGCCAGTTGGGAAATCCAAGCAAAGATAAAGGGAAAAAGAAGGTGGAGTCTGGGAGACACCAACAGTTGCTGGGGAAGCAAGATGAGAGGTAACAAGCCATGAATGAGCCTTGTGGTAAAACATAGCATAGAAATGGGTTAATTTAAGTTGTAAGAGCTAGTTAATAACAAGCCTGAGCCATAGGCCAAACAATTTTTCATTAATATTAAGCCTCAGAGTAGTTATTCAGGAACTGGTGGGAGGGAGAGAAACCTCCAATTACAGACTTTTTCTAGTTCTATCCATTTGCCTGCAAATTTCATGATGTCATTGCTTTTAACAGCTGAGTAATATTCCTTGTGTAAATGTACCATATCTTCTTGATCCATTATTCAGTTGAGGGACATCTAGGTTGTTTCCAGTTTCTGGCTACTACAAATAAAGCTGCTATGACCATAGTTGAGCAAGTGTCTTTGTGATAGGATGGAGTGTCCTTTGTGTATATGCCCAGAGTGGTATAGCTGGGTCTTGAGGTAGATGGATCCCCAAATTTCTGTGAAACCACCATACTGATTTCCAAAGTGACTGCACAAATTTGCACTCCCACCATCAGTGGAGGAGTGTTTCCCTTGCTTCACATCCTTGCCAGCATGAGCTATCACTTGTGTTTTTGATCTTAGCCATTTTGATCAAGATGAAATCTCAAAGTAGTTTTGATTTGCATTTCCCTGATGGCTAAGAATATTAAACTTTTCTCTAAGTGTTTCTCATCTATTTGAGAGTCCTCTGTTGAGAATTCTCTGTTTAGATATGTATCCCATTTTTAAGTGGATTATTTGGTTTGTTGATGTCTAATTTCTTGAGTTATTTATATATTTTGGAAATTAGCCCTCTGTCAGATGTGGAGTTGGTGAAAATTTTCTTCCATTCTATGGGCTTCTATTTTGTCTTACTAGCAGTGCCCTTTGCCTTACAGAAGTTTTTCAGTTTCATGAGGTCCAGTTTATTAATTGTTAATCTAACACTAATGTCTGCAATATTGGTGTTTTATTCAGGAAGTTGCTTTCAGGGACAATATGTTCAAGGCTATTCCCCACTTCCTCTTCTATCAGGCTCAGTGTATTTTTTTATGTTGAGGTCTTTGATCCCCTTGAACTTGAGTTTTTTGCAGGGTGATAGATATGGCTCTATTTGCAGTCTTCTATATAGTGACATCCCGTTAGACCAGCAGCACTTGCTGAAGATACTTTTCTTCTTCCATTGCTGGATCCTCTGAAGCTAGAGTTACGATTTGTGAGCCACTTGACATGGGTGCTGAGAATTGAACAGTGGTCTTACAGAAGAGTAACAAATGCTCTTAGCCATTGAGCCATCTCTCCAGCTCCTGCACCTCATTTTTTTCTTTAAAAAAATTCAAAGATTTATTGTGTGTGTGCGCGCACACACACACGTGCACACACAGGTACTCACAGAGTTTAAGTGGAGTTGTAGTTACTAATAATTGTGAGCTGCCTGGTGTGGGTGTTGGGAACTAAACACAGGTCCTCTGGAAGAGCAGCAAGAGCTCTTAACTGTTCCTCCAGACTCCTTTGAAAAACGCTTTCTTCTTTCATAATTTCATACGCGTGTGTAATGTTCACTCATTACTCTCTTTCCCCTCCTTATGCTCCCACTAAACCCCCCTTTCTTCCTGAGAAATCCTTTCCTGCTTTCATGTCTCCATCTATGTGTATGTCTCCCGCTACACTTAGTTAGGGTTGCTGACATGAACGTGTGTGTGTGTGTGTGTGTGTGTGTGTGTGTGTGTGTTAATTATTTGAGTAAGAAGAGCTTGTTCACTTTTCGTTTCCAAGGGCAACTTACTGGCTATATTACTGAGGAATCTAACTCCCTCTTCAGCAACCATTTGCTGCCCATAGCTCCTCATGGAGGAATGAGACTCTTGAGGCCTCTTCCCCATCCACGATGGAATTTTGATGGGGTTAGTCTTGTCCAGCAGCCACAGTTGCTGTGTGTTCCTGGGTACAAAAACCATGGCATGTCTACAATACTACATTACACAGCACCCTTTCCTGTCCTCCAGCTTTCTACATGTTTTTCTTCTTCCTCCTGAGATGCTCCCTGAGCTACAGGGGATGATATAAATGTCCAATTTAGGGTGGAGCATTCTCAACACTCTGGCCAGATATGAGCTGCATTAACTGTTGCCCATTATAAACAGAAGCTTCCTCTGATCAAGGTCAAAAGCAGCAGTAATGTAGCAGCATAAACAAGTATTTAGAAGGCGGTTTTAGCACTGTTTTGTTTTTAAAGAAGAGTTGTAATCCCCCCACCCCCCGCTCTGCTACGATTTTCCTAGCCACGGACTTTTGACCAGGTTACTGTACCAGCTATGAATTCTACCTGTAGAGTGAGTGTAAAACGCTATTGTTACAAAAGTAACTGTCTGCCGGGCAGTGGTGGTGCACACCTTGAATCCTAGCACCAGGGAGGCAGAGGCTGGCAGAGCTTTGTGAATTTGAGGCCAGCCTGGTCTACAGAGTGAGTTCCATGACAGCCAAGGCTACATAGAGAAACTCTTTCTCAAACAAAAAAACAAAAACAAAAGCAAAAAAACAAAACAAACTAACAAGTAGTTGGCTATTTCTGTAACAGGCCTGCTACAGCTTGCTAGGACCATTAACAGCTACTACCCCCTCCCCTGTGAAGTACCTTCCAGGACCATGACATCGACCCAGTAGGAAAGAAGATTCTAACTCAGTCCCAGCTTGCAGTTTTCATGTCCTGCAACCAAAGTGTATACTGTCTTCAACAATAGGGTCTTACCATCTAGTTCTGGGGGACAATAAGAGCAGTAGCAATAGCCTGGATTGTTTGGGGGCCTCTGGGTCCTCAGTGACCAGCAACTTATGAGGAAGTATTCCTCATTTGGGCCTCTCACCTATGACTTCTGGGAGCAACACTATCCACTCACACAGGTTGCCTCCCTTCACATCCATATATTTATTTGAGACAGTGTCTTTCTGTGTAGTCCTGGCTGTCCTGGAACTCGCTCTGTAGACCAGGCTGACCTCAAACTCACAGAGATCCTCTTGCCTTTGTCTCCTGAGTGCTAAGATTAAAGGTATTCTCTATCACACCTGACCAAACTTTTTTTAAATTAATGTTTTAATTAGATTACAGACCAGTAGGTCCTCATACGGCTTTTTCATACATCTGTAGCTTTCGTAAACTTGCTTCTGTCACTTCTCTAGAGGTGGCAGAACCTGGGAGAGTGGAGTTCATAAACGAGAGGGACTAAAGCCTCGTGCAATAGCCAACTTTATTCAGAGCCACAGAGAATGACTCCGAGGGTTCAAAAAGGTCACACGAGCAAAGTTCTCTAGAGTTAAACTGTATAAAACCATAAGGACAAGCCACACTTGGCAAAAAAAAAAAAATCATGTTTTTCCACAGAGGTACATAAAGGTTAACACCGGCAAGCAATAATGAGTAATCCAAAGTAAACTCGCTCCTATCAGTTACGTCGGGAGGAGCATGGAAACGCATCCCGAGAACAAGTCCATGTTTTGAAGAAACTGAGTCACAAGACTCTTGGTTTTATTGTTGTTGTTTGTTTGTTTGTTTTTAATTTTCCCACAAGCACTGAGAATTCCCTCCCTCCCCCAGGACTCCATTCCTGGACTGTGTTACACATACCACCACTCCCTCATCCCTCCACCTGTCATTCCCAGTTTAAAAAAAAAAAAAACAAAAACCTTTCAACTCCAGTATTCCTTCCTGCACCCTAAATTCTGATCTGATCTGTTGGAACATAGTCTTTTCTCTCTCCACAGCTTCTGCATTAGTTCAATTTAATTTTGAGTATAGCCAACCCAAAACCCTGGTTCAGAGGACTTTTATAATACAGAAACTCTATCAGCTTACTCACACTGTGCCTTGAATACAGTACCTTTATTTGATTAATTTGTCTACTTCTCAAGGTCATTGAGGTGCTTGATTGTCAGGGTTTGGATCGTAAGTGTCCCCCAGAGAGCTGTATATTAAGGGCTTGGTCACCAGCCTATGGCACTTTTGGGAGGTGGGACCTAGTGAAGAGAAGTTAAGTCATTGGGGTGTGTCCTTGAAGGGAATATTGGGACTCTGACACCTTTCTCCCTCTCAAGTCCCAGCCCTCGAGAGATAAGCTGCCTCCGTTGATACGTGCTCCTGCCATGATATACTGCGTTGCCACAGAAAGAGCTACATGACCGTGGATTGAAACCTCTGAAACTATGAGGCAAAACCAAGTTTTCCTCCTTAGAAGCTGATCATCTTGGGTATTTTCATCAGAGGGAGGAAAAGCCCAGCAACACCCTTGTCTTCCTATCACTTTGATTGGCATGCTCTAGCTAGCTTCCGCCACGATTCCAAGATGGCTGTACCCCTGCCGAGTATTCCACAAACATAGTAAACAAAGAATCCAACAGAGGAAAAGACAGCTTATTAACATGCATTTATCTCAAGACTGCTTTCCCAAAGACTGCTCCCTGAAGAGCCTCCTTCAGATCCCATTGGCTAGACCCGAGTCTTCTTGCCAATTTCTAAGTCAAAGACTGGCAAGGATCCTGGAACCACCATGATTGGTTCATGTCAGAGGATTTGTCTTTGTTCTACTTCCATCTCCATAGCTGTGAGAAAATGTCCTGACAAAATGCAACTTTGGGAAGAAAATGGTTTTATTCCGGGTGACAGTCCATTATTGCAGGGAAGTCACAGTAGCCAGAGCTTGGGCCAGCTGGTCACATCATAACCGTAGTCAATAGCAGACTAGCATACATGCCTGCTCACTTCCTCACTCGCTCAGTTATGGTCAACTTACGCTTCGCTCTTATACGCTCCAGGGCCCAGCTCTTGGAATAGCGCCAGCAACATTCAGACTTGGTCTTCTCATCTTAATTAACTGAAGATAATCCCCCAGAGACATGGCCGTAAGTTAACCTAAAGTAGACAATCTCTCATTGAGGCACCCTTCCCAGGTGATTTTAGATTGTGTCAAGTTGACAATTAAAACTGTCCCTCATACCTTTGAGTTAAAGAGTCACAGTGAACTGCCCATTTCCTTCCTAAAATAAGAGAGGCACTGCCTGTCAGAAACATGGGACTCAGCTGGGCAGTGGTGGCGCACACCTTTAATCCCAGTGCTCAGGAGGCAGAGGCAGGTGGATGTCTGTTTCCAGGACAGCCAGAACCATTACACAAAAAAACCCTGTCTCAAACACACACACACACACACACACACACACACACACACACACACACACACAGAGAGAGAGAGAGAGAGAGAGAGAGAGAGAGAGAGAGAGAGAGTTCCAAACAAACATGGGACACATTGCGCAGTGGGTAATCGATTGTGACTGTCACATCTTGGAACACGTTGTTTTCTCTGCTGCTACAGCTCTCCTGTGTTTACTCTCCTCTCTGGCTACTACTCTTGCGGTAGCTCCAAGGGAACCATTCTACCTCCTCCAGATTGACTAGACACCTCCCCTCCTTCCTGAGCAGCCTGTGCCTTGCTTGTCTGCATCAGATTCTTGCTCCACAGCTCCTGCTATATCCCAGTTTCTTCAGGGTAGGCGCTGGGACTCATCTGAGTCTGTAATTGTAGCCTGAGAATGGCGAACACACAGCACAGGGCAGGCGTTTAGCTTGTGTCTGCTGAATGAAACCTGTTTGCTTTTGTTTTACTCCAGAATTCCAATTCTAACTTCAAAACGGATATCAACATACAGTTTTCTGTGTATGAATGATCTCTTTGCTGGGGTTTGGAACTGGGCTGACCTTATCCATACCAAGCAAATTGAAGAATTTCCAAGACAAAGTCTTTTCCCCTGGGGTGTTACCTACAGTGGGGATTATTGGTTCCTTAAAAGCGTAGAGCTTAACAGGTGTTTACTCAACATATATCGTGTGTCCAGCATTGTTCCTGTTGGTATTTTTTTCAAGATTGTCTCTGAGTGTGGAGTTTATGTTCAAGGCAGTATTTTTCAATCATAGGTAATGAAATCAATTTTGTGGCTCAAAACCATCATTAAAAGGAAAAGAGAAGGCAGCAAATTAAAACAAAATATATCAGAGTACATCACTCTTGGTAAGGTGCCCTAGGACCACACAGGCTCATGTGTGTGTTTGTATGATGTACTGGATCAAAACATAAAAGGTGTAAGGAGAATGGAGAGTTGAGGTTCAGCTTGGGCTACATAGCAAGTTTCAGGTCAGTCCTGACAATAGAGCAAAACCTGGACTCCATAAAAAATAATGATAGAAGCACTTGGGAGGCAGAGGCACGCAGATCTCTGTGAGTTTGAGGACAGCCTGGTCTACAAGAGCTAGTTCCAGTACTAGAGCTAGTTTCAAAATTACAGAGAAACCCTATCTCAAAGAAACCAAAAAAAAAAAATGATAGTAATAATAAATCCCACCACGTGTCAGACATAGAAAGATGACTGTCATGGTGTCACATAATTTCCTCATATGTGAAATCTCAAAGTGTTTATTTCGTAATAGTTCAAGAAGAATATTGGTTTTCAGGGACTGAGAAAAGGGGTAAAAATTAGTCAAGTGATACAAAGTTCTAGTCAGAGCAAATAAGCTCTTGTATTCCATTGTACCATAGAATAAGTTTAGATTATATATATATATATATATATATATATATATATATATATATGAATTTTGGATGATTTTACCACAAAGAAATTTTAAGTCATAAGACTCAGACACTCACCCTGATGTGAACATTACACAATGTATACATGAGCCAACACATTACATAGTAGACCATAAAATTGTGTCATTTTTATGTGTCAATAAAAAGTCTGTCTCCTGGAATGGGAGGAAGGACATCAGGACATGGACACCCAGAGGAAGTTAGAAGGGACTCTAATACCCAGGGCTGGCAGAGTTTAGAATGAATGAATGAATGAATGAATGAATGAATAGGGGAAAAGTCACAGCTCTCCTGTTTTCCAATGAAGAGCTAAGTTTTATGTCTACATAGACAGTATGGAGGGGAGACTGCAAGTGCTGACATGCGTACCACGGAGTGGGCGCAGTTGTTGACAATGTCTCCTTTCAGGGAACATGCCAGAGGTATGGACAGTGGCCTGACTTCCCTCTGTCTTTTGCAGGGGGTGTAGTGGAGGGCTCACCCAGCCAGGGATCCTGCACTTTGCTAACTGGTTGAGAAGTGTGGTTGGGGTTTAAAGAAGAAGAACCCAATTCTGAGTGACTTCCTATCATGAAGGTCACACCTCACATTTCTGACTTCTCTCCCCTTGATGGTTTCTAAGAAACAGTTACAATGGAGAATTTGTCCACATGTTGTATTCCTGGTCATTGTTCTCAGCTGTTGATACTGTCAAATTGCTGAGACTATAAGAAAGGTCTTGCTCCCTGCCCCACCCCAAAACACACACACACACAACAACAACTACTACCTCTACTACTTTGGTCAAGGTAAGAAAGATGGGAAGCTGACTTGGGTCAGTCATCAGAGCAGTGGAGGTTGATACACACCTTAGTACCCTACTCCAGGGTGGGATTTGACCTTAATTATACTAGGGGAATGCAGAATAATAGGAAAGCCAAGGACAAGAACTAGAGGTGAGGGCTCCCCCAAGAACTCAGTGGTTCTTTGGTTGTTTTATTTCCCCCAATGACTTTTCTGATATAGAATATTGGTTTGAGATGCATTACATTAGTTTATGCTGAGGAATATTTGCAAAAGATGTGTTGTATTTTTTTTACGTTGCATTTGTTTAACTCTGTGAAGCTGTGTTACTTTGCCTGCTTAAAACACCTGATTGATCTAACAAAGAGCTGAATGGCAAATAACTAGGCAGGAGAGGGATAGGCAGGGCTGGCAGGCAGAGAGAATCAATAGGAGGAGAAATCTAGGCTCAAGAGAGGCGGAACAAGAGGAACAAGAAAAGGAGAAGTGGGGGACACCAGGGGCCAGTCACCCAGCCACTCAATCAGCCATGGAGCAGAAAGGAAAGAAAGGTATATAGAATACAAAAAGGTAAAAGCTCAGAGGTGAAAGGTAGATGGGATAATTTAAGTTAAGGAAAGCTGGCTCCCTTCAGCCTGCAGGCTCAGCCTCACCTCCAGACCACGCCCCTGTTGTGGTCCTAAAAGGCGTCCTGGGTGCTGTTTCTTGGAAAGGGGTTTGATAAAGTGGAACGGGAATGGGGCTTGGATATTGCTCACGTGAAGGCACGCCAGGTCCTTTGTCATGTGGGCCAAGCCCGGAAGAAGTGTGCACAGGGGGAGAACCAGCCCTCTCCTGCTGCCAAAACTAACTTGATTGCTTATCTTGCAAAATCAGGCGCGTCCCGCGTGACTTGGCTCGTGGACAAGGATGCCAAGCCCTTTGTATTCCACTACTTTACAGCTCAGGACTCAGAAGTTCAAGGCCTCTGTAGCTAAACCTGGCCTTCCTGGTTATTATAAAGGCATATTTGCCAGTATCGGAGGATGGGATGTTTTATTTATCGGTTTGTTTAATTTTTAACTTTGGATGTTGGCTATGGCCCTCCATTTGTATTCATGCCTGGAGCCTTACACACTGTAGGGTCGCTCTGTGCTTCACTGTGGGCCAGATTTATTTATTTATTTTCTTGTGGTGTTAACAGTTGAACACGGGGCTTCATGTATGCGAGGCGAGTTCTCCCCCACTGAGCAGTCCCTGCTCTGAGAAGATTATTATTAGCCCCGTGATGTAACCCACTGAGCTGACTGGGCAGTCCAAGGTGATTTCTAAAAAGTAATCTTTCAAACAAAACTATGTCATTAACTGCCTCAAAGATTTCTGTCTCTGTTTTCGGGGCTCCGGGTGGAGCCCTCAGCTTTTCCATGCTCGGCAAGGGCACTGCCGCAGAACAGCCCTCTTGGCCCCCTTGCCTCAAAGCTTTTGACGACGGCTGACACTGCTCCCTGGGAAATAAGTCCTTGATTACTCTGAGGCCGCAGTCAGGTGGGACCTGCCTTTCATCGGAAGAAAGGGTCAGGCCAAACTGGAGTTCACAAGAGAGCAGAGGGCCGCTCAGACCTCCCCGGGGAAGCCGAGAGCACAGGGCAGCTTGGAAATGAGGGATGGGAGCTCCAGGCAGACTCTGGTGGGATGGTGTGCTTATATAGGACAGGCATAGAGAGGCAAAGGCAGGTCCAAGAGAAGTGGCCAAGAAGTGACGGGAATGCCATGGATAAAGAAGGTAGAGGTGCACTGTGCTAAAGGAGGGTTGGTATTTCAGGGCTCATATAGTGTCTTCTCAGATTCTCCTTATCTTCGGGCCTGGCGCTTGTCCCATGTAAAAACCTTCTAGGGAGTAGGGGTGGACCATAGATGCATGGCTCAGGACTTGGCAACAATTTCTAAGGTGCAGATCAGAACAGCAGTGAACATACAGTGCATAAAATAAATCTCCCATTTTGTTCATTTATTTTTGTGGGCTGGGATCAAACTTAAAATATCAACCATTTGCCACTGTGCTACACCCCTTTTCCTGAATTTCTTTTTAATAGTTTCTTGGTTTATTTAAGACAATAATGTTTATACTGGAATAAGCTCTAATATATGTACATATTTTTCTTTTAAAAATTGTTATTTTATTTATTTTATTTTACATCCCGGCCCAAATTTTCCCTTCATCCTTTCCTCCAAGTCCCTTCCCCCCACCTCCCCTCTCCAAGTTCCCACCCCCCCAATCCACTCCTCTCCATTTTTATTCAGGAAAGGGCGGGTCTCCCATGAGTATCAAGCTGCAATAAGACTAAGCGCCTTTCCATCTATTATTTTTAAAGGGAACAGATTTGAGGAATAACCCATTTATACCAAGGGAAAGGATATTTAAATAAGACTGGAAGAGGAGAGGTAGAATAAGAGGCCAAGATGGTGTTATGTGATGTTCTGATTGTGTGCTGACAAATAAAGCTGGCTTGGAGTCAGAGGGCGGGGCCAGCTCTAGCCAACCAAATTAACCATAGAGATTTGGAGGACTATAGAGAGAGGAGACAAGAAGTAGTAAGGTAGGAGTCTAGAGAGGATCCCGGCCCTTTTGGTTGGAGAATATGGAGAGGTAGCAAGAGACTGTGGCTGCTCCCCTGCTTCTCTGACCTTTTAGGTTTCTACCCTAATATCTGACTCCTGATTTTTATTGATTTTAAGATTAATTAGATTTATGCTTTCAATGAGGTCTCATCTGTAAAACCCTGACACTTATTCTCTCTGGAGATGTGAGAGGATCAAGAGCCCCACAGCAAAGCTATATGGGGATTGATGAACAAGAGGGTAACTTTTACAATAAGGAATATGGCAGAAAATATACATAAGAAAGGCTTGAGTAAAACCAAACATCAAAATAAAAAATCCCAATCAAACAACAAAATAAAAAATATGCACAGCTTTGGTGGACTTTAAATCAAGGTTTTAAGGACAGACTGCAATCTAGACATCAGGCTGTTCCTTTACAGATGCCTTTGTTATCGTCCTGCCTCACCCTCTTAAGTGTGGGATTGTGATGATTACAGGTATATGCCACCACAGCTGTCTCAGAAATGTTTTATTCAAAGCAGTTATAGTAAATGTCTTACTTTTCATAAACAAAATCGTATATTTAAAAAGCCACTTTAGCAATATTACAAAGAAAGAAAGAGAGATCTGCCTACAAAAACTTGGGAAAGGACAGCATGAATTTCCCCTTACATAATCTCGAGAAGAATAATTAGGGTAAATGTTCTAAAGGTTATTAAGAGTTAGATAACCTGCACCTTCTACCACAATGCCCATAAGTCTAAGCACATAGGAACTCTGTAACAAAGGGCAGGATTTACAAAGCAGGGGGTGGGCTTGAAGTCAAACCTGATAAGAGGCCTAACACCAAGAGCCCTGAAAGGGCAAGGGGGCGGGACTAAGAGGGGCACCTAGAGAGCAAGCTAAGAAATAAGAGCCATCTGGCAGGAAGAAACAAGAAAGATAAACAAGGTGACTCCTTTTCAAAGTCCTTGGGTAAGGCCGGAGGACAAAGGGAGCCCATGGATGTGATCCTCATGACTCAGCCCTTCTCTTGGTAGAGAGTGGAGCAGAGAAGCCAGAGGAAGGATTATGCCAGGTGAGCAGGAAGCCAACATCTTCCAGGGAAAGCCGAGAGATTGGGGCGGCTAGTGCCTTAGCAGAACACAGTGCAGAGATTGCCTCTTCTGTCATCTCCCTTGTAGAACCCTTCAGTGTGCTTATAAGAAACATATTATTACATGTTCTGGTCTTCTGTGGTGGTGGTGGGGTCCTATGCCTCATGCCCAGACCTATGGAGGTCAGGTCTTATTCTGGAAGCAGCCCCCCAAACTCTGAAGTTAAATAAGCACTCCAAATGCAGCACATTCAGAGAGCGACGAAAACTGAGAAAAACAAACAAACAAACAAACAAACAAAAAAACCCCAAAAAACCACTGAGCTACAAAATGAAAACACAGAGGGATAGCCATGATTGTGAGGTTTTGTTGTTTTCTTTATTATTGAGACAGGATCTCCTTGTGTAGGCCAAGCTGACCTCAAATTGGCAACAGCACTTCAGTCTCTTGACCACTCGGATTATAGGTATATGCAATCACTGGGTCTTGATATGAGTATAGTAAAACTATCTCTGTCGTGAAAATAACTCTGCATGATATATAAATGCATTCGGACCAGTACAGGCAGAGAGAACAGACAACTGACAGCAATTGATCTGTAAGGGTCCACAGAGTCTTTGAAGTTGTGTTTTGATGAAGATAATGTTCATATAAGAGTTTACTGAATGAAAACCCTTACAAATGAACCTAAGACTGTTACAGGAAGCCACCAGAGACAACCATTCAGACAGTTTATAGCCAACTGAAAGTCTTTATTCCAGCTGGCTGGGACTACACTCAGGACCCAAGTGTAGTGTAGTGTCCAGTGTTTAGGGCAAAGGGGGTTTTTTTTTCAAAGGCAAAAATCACATGGTGTTTTCTCACTCTGTGGTTAGTTGCATGGGAAAGTTTTTTGCAAGCAAGCAGATTAACAGAAGCTAAGACAAGCTAATAGCTGGAAGGGCAGGTTTGCACTAGCAGGCTGTTTAACAGCGGATAAATTGGCTGGGGCATCTTGACCTCAAGTTTCTAGAATAGAGTTGGGTAATTTTCCACAGAATTCTCCATAAAGATCTAATTCTAGTTAAACCTGAAACAGCCTCAACAAGAATACAAAATGGAGGAACCTCTGCACTCTCTTGTCTTGTCCCAGGAGTCCCAGGAGAACGTACAGTAGATAAAGGGTCTTTAAGGTTTAAGGTCACTAAGGGTCTCCACAAGGTTCTGACTCTACTTCTGAGGAGTCTGTGGGATTCAGTCACAGCATCTGTTCTCTTGATCTCTGTCAGAGCTGTGTGGATCCTGACTCTCCCAGTCAGCTTAGGCTTGTAAAGAGCCAGACAATTGTGAAAAGGGAAAGTGAGACTGTGCTGACTTCATAGGACCCCAGAAGACTTTCCCTTTTTCTTTTTCTTTGATAGGGTCTCATACTGTAACCCAAGCTAGCCTTGAACCCAAGATATTCTCCTACCTCGTTCTGAGCCCTGGGATTACAGGTGTGCACTGCTACACCCCGCAATCCTACAAGGACTTTAGACGTGAGTAGGTACAGGACAGCCATTCTTTACAAAGATTACCTTATCTCTCTGTTCCTGAAATAAAGGGCCGAGCCTTTAGGCTTGGGTTTTAGAGGCTCCTCCTTTTAGATTCTCTACCAGCATTTTTCCAAAAGGTAAGTTATGTGTTTAAGGTAACCTTAAACTGCCATAGAAATTACTCTCTGGACTAGCGATACCAAGGTTACCCTGAAGGTTTCTAACACAGCACAGCCCTTAGTGCCATGTCTGTGTCTTCACAGTGGCCCTAGACTTATTACTTTGGCCGGTCTGTTGGTGACCTGTAAAGCTCTGGACAGGGCAGGCCAGGCTACTGAATTCCGCGTGGCTTCCTGGCAGGGGCAGGTGAGTTGCCTGCCAACAGGAAGTGCTAGCTAACAGATCTCAGAGGCAGGCAGAGAGGACTTCTGTAACTCTAGAAGCCAGGAAGTGCTCATTACAGTCTCTATAAAGGGACCCCTGGTGTTTTCTGGGCTAACACAGAGAAGGAATATTTATTTCTCAGCGATGGCTTTTGGAATTGGCAGGCTCAAAACTGGAGCAGGGAAAAGCAGATCCGGATGGTCATGTGATGGAATTACACCTGCTGAGATAAAGAACAGTGTGGCTCCCCAAGCAAGCATTCTTGCAGACGCTGCATTGCAAACCCCTGGCTCAAGGGGTGCTGGGATAATTTGTCTTTTGCCAACTAAAGGCAAATACATGCAGATGGGTAGAACCTGGCAGCTCCTCCAGCAGCCTTGTGATCTGAGAATCATTCCAACCCCCAACTCCACCCCCACGACGGGCACCTAAATCACAGGTACACAGTCACTCTTCTCCGAGGAGCACGGAAATACATGTCTGTATTTTTCCAGATCAAGAGAAATCGTGTTGTGGCCCCACCTGGATTTGGCTTGTGTGAGATGTCACTGATTTAACTTCCCGTCTGTCAAGACTGTGTTGGGATGCGAGAACTTTATTTGGTGGTGGAGAAAAGGGATAAGGGTTTGAGCTTCTCAACAGAATCACCGTGACTAGCGTTGCCTCGTCGTTGTGTGGCCCAGCTATTAAACGAAATGTTTCTCCTCGTAGTGCCTACTTTGCCCACCGAGTCTGCTATGGAAAGCTTTGTCTATCCCAACCCCACACCTGCCAAGGTCCTGTATAGAGACTGTCCCTGAGGCATTATCCTTGAACTGAATGCTTAGTTTGGGTGGTGGTGGTGATGGTAGAGGGAATTTTGCAGTTTGAAGAAATGTGTTTATCCCAAGGTTCTGAATCTAGCATGTGTTTCACATCTAGCTTCTTAAGAGGTGTTGAGGAAGTGAAGGATAAGAACTCAGTATTGGGCGCTGCTAATAATCACATGACCTGGAGCCTCGTTAATATTTATAGAAGCCAGGACTAGAGACTGCATAGACATGGGAAACCCCTAAAGTGGGGTTCTAGCTTTTCCACTAAAACAACAACAGCAAAACAAACAGCCACCCCAATCAAATCTACGCAAGACAAAAAACTTGGGCAAACCTGTTCATTTCTAAAAAGCATTTTATTTACATTATTTAAAGTATTTATTGGGGTGGGATATGTGCTGTAGTGCATATATGGAGATCAGAGGAAAATGTGTGTGGGTCCTGGAGCTCAAACCCAGGTCATTAGGCTTGGTAGCAGGTGCCTTCATTTTGAGTCTGCACCATTTTTTTTTTTTCATTAAGTGTGATAAATGGGGGTGGGGGTGGGTACAGAGAGATGGTTCAGTGGTTAAGAGCACTGGCTGCTCTTCTGTAGGACCCAGGTTCAATTCCCAACACCCACATAGCAACTCACAACTGTCTGTAACTTCAGTTCCAGGGTATCTGACAACTTCACACCAATGAACCTAAAATAAAAAATTGTTTTTTTTTTTTTTAAAGAGGGATAAATGTTGCAGGGTAGTGATAAAGATTCTAAATAATGAAGGTAATGAAAAGGCACTGTGAAGGTACAATGGAGCAAGGCAAGAGTGGTTCCAGGAATAGCTTTACAAGTATAAGGTTTAATACAGACAGTATATTAAGATTTAAGGACTCAACTACTACAGTCCTAAGCAAGAATAATAATCTGACTTACACAAACGCATTATCTTACATTGAAATTAGTTTACACATCTCATTTCTTCTGCCCGAGAGGATGCGTCCTCTTCAGTATTTTCTCCCACCGCATTGAGTGTTGTAGTAGGCCTTCCCGCTCCTGCCTGGAAGCTTCCCTCAGTTGTTGAACTGCTTGCTTGCTTTCTCTGGAGAACTTGTTGCAGAGGATCTTGTTTCAACAGCCCTCTGGCTGCCAGTGGGGCTTAGGGTTTGCCAGTTGTGATGACTCTGAAGCCCTTTGTCAGTTCTTCCAGGCCTGGAGCACTTGAGCACCTAGTTGGGTTACATCCTGCTTTAGCCGCTGAAGAGCTGAATCTCAGGCTTTGCCATGTTTTACAACCCCCAACCTACAAATGGTTGTTTCAACAATGCTCCTTGTCAGAGCTTCAAACAGTCAACGTTTGCTTACTTTTTCCTTTACAGACCCACAACACCATCATCTACGGAACTCTAAAATTCCAAGTTCAAAGGGGGACTGTTTGAGGAAATGAACCCAGGAATTGTGAGCTCAGAACTGAGCCAACGGAGCAAATGAATACTAAGTTTTCAGGTTTAGGGTGATATGTCACACTCAGCAATCAGTATGCACCAGAATCACTTGGAAGACACGGTAAAATGCAGATTCCTGGGCCTCATCCCCGTTATACTCTGATTAAGAACAACTTGGGTGAATGTTCAGGACTCCTGCTTGGGCATTATGAAGCTTTTGAGGGGCAAAGGTGGAGACAGGGAGTGGGGGTTAGGGCTCGCTATGCTGCTCTGCCAGTCCTTCACCCTGCAGCTCTCCTGGTTCAACTTCAGTTAGTAGTGAGGATTAAGATGTGCTCCATGGCACTCAGCTTGTTATCACACAACCTAAGCTTTAAAGGTTTGAGAAATGATAATGTGCAAGAAGGACTTGTTGGCATTTTCCAGAATCAAGTTGTAAGACCTTCATGGGAGAGCAGCTCTCCCTATGCCGGGAAGAAATAACATATGAACTCTGACAGAAATGGACAAGGGGAACCTGACGCCTGGCCTGGCCTCCAGGTCTCTCCATTTAGCTCTCTGTTTTGTCCTATCACAGAGTCCCCTGTGTTCTGCACTCATCAAACCTACCACAAAAATGCTCAAAATTTAACTGATTCTTTAGATCTTCATTTCTTTTTTATTTTATTTATTTTTCTTTTCCTTTTTAACATACTAATCCCAGTTCCCCCTCCCTTCCCTCCCACTCCCCCACCTTCCCCTCACCCTACCTCCCATTTGCTCCTTAAAGAAGTTAAGGCCTCCCATGGGGAGTATGAATTCTGTCACATCACCGTGTTGAGGCAAGACCAAGGCCCTCCCCGTCATGTCTAGGCTGACCCAGGTTTCTCTTCAAAGGAAATGGACTCCAAAAAGCTAGACCATTCATTAGGGATTGCTCCTGGTCCCACAGCCAGTGACCCCACAAACTGTCCAAGCCACCCACTGCCTCTTGCTTTCAGGAGGGCTCTAGATCTTCATTTCTTAATGAAGGCTGTCATGTCACGTACAATTCATATCAATTACATATATATAAGCTTTATTTTTTGTTAATCTGTCTTTTGCTACAGAGGTCCCAGTCAAGAACTCAGAAGGGTGGAAAGAAAAGAGGTTTCTTCTTTCTCAAGTGTGGGTCATTTCAGGAATTCTCTCCCGGGGGAGGGGGGGGATTCTGATGCAGGGGTTCCCCATTCTTAGAAACCTAGTGGAGAGTATTGATTCGTCTACTGTAAACAATTGGCAGTGGCCAAGCCACTGACTTATAAGTCAAGCCTGCATTTGTAGGTGCCTGTGAAAACAGCTGCTGTCCTCCCAGCCTCCGAGGTTTGAAACAGGAGTAAATTGAGATAACAGATTCAAAACATTTGAAAAGCGCTCCTGTTAGTGAAAGGCACCCCCATCCCTCTGGGCATCCTCTTGCCTCAGTGGGGGAAGATCCCAACTGGTAACCAGTCTTGATCCAACCCTTCTAGCTGCTCCAAGTTCTAGCTGCTTCAAGCTACTCAAGGGGAGAGAAGTGTTGCTGAGCTGCCTTTGGGCTACTTGATCCCGATAGGCTCACCTGGCTTTACGCCCTCTCCCAGAGAGTGCTACAGGACCACACACATATCTGTCTGAAGTCTTGCCAAATCAAGGCTTGAGATGCCCCTCCTAATAGGGCTCCAGCCTCCCTCCTAATAGGGCTCCAGCCTCCCTCCTAATAGGGCTCCAGCCTCCCTCCTAATAGGGCTCCAGCCTCCCTCCTACTAGGGCTCCAGCCTCCCTCCTAATAGGGCTCCAGCCTCCCTCCTAATAGGGCTCCAGCCCCCCTCCTACTAGGGCTCCAGCCTCCCTCCTAATAGGGCTCCAGCCTCCCTCCTAATAGGGCTCCAGCCTCCCTCCTAATAGGGCTCCAGCCCCCCTCCTAATAGGGCTCCAGCCTCCCTCCTACTAGGGCTCCAGCCTCCCTCCTAATAGGGCTCCAGCCTCCCTCCTAATAGGGCTCCAGCCTCCCTCCTAATAGGGCTCCAGCCCCCCTCCTACTAGGGCTCCAGCCTCCCTCCTAATAGGGCTCCAGCCTCCCTCCTAATAGGGCTCCAGCCTCCCTCCTAATAGGGCTCCAGCCCCCCTCCTAATAGGGCTCCAGCCTCCCTCCTACTAGGGCTCCAGCCCCCCTCCTAATAGGGCTCCAGCCTCCCTCCTAATAGGGCTCCAGCCTCCCTCCTAATAGGGCTCCAGCCTCCCTCCTAATAGGGCTCCAGCCTCCCTCCTAATAGGGCTCCAGCCCCCCTCCTAATAGGGCTCCAGCCCCCCTCCTACTAGGGCTCCAGCCTCCCTCCTAATAGGGCTCCAGCCTCCCTCCTAATAGGGCTCCAGCCTCCCTCCTAATAGGGCTCCAGCCCCCCTCCTAATAGGGCTCCAGCCTCCCTCCTACTAGGGCTCCAGCCCCCCTCCTAATAGGGCTCCAGCCTCCCTCCTAATAGGGCTCCAGCCTCCCTCCTAATAGGGCTCCAGCCTCCCTCCTAATAGGGCTCCAGCCTCCCTCCTAATAGGGCTCCAGCCCCCCTCCTAATAGGGCTCCAGCCCCCCTCCTGAAGTAATAAGGGCGGCGGGGCTGCATTCCCAGAACCCCGGCCGCCTGCCCCGCTAGCTTATGCCCCGAAATAATTACACACAAACTGTATTCTTTTAATCACTGCTTGGCCCATCTGCCCTAGCCCTTACTGGCTAATTCTGATATCCCGATCAACCCATCTCTAATAATCGGTGAGCACCGGTCTTACCGGGAAGATTTTTGCCTAGTCCATCCTGGGTCGAGCTTCATCCCGGGAGCGGGGCATGGCGTCTCTCTCAGGCGTCTGCTGCTGAGAGGAGAGCTTTCGAGTCTCTGACCTCACTTCCTCTTCCTCCCAGCGTTCTGTCCTGTTTTCTCCTCCCACCTATCCTCTAACCAATAAAATGGGCCAGGGCAGTTCCTTTATTAGCCAATGACCTTCCTCCATCATTTCCCCTTTTTCGGTTTAAACAAAAAAAAAAAGGCTTTAACTTTAACATAGCAAAATTACATATAAAAAAACAGTTATCAAGTAAAAGTTACAATAATCTTTATCATAACTAAGGAAAACTATAACTATAACTAACTATTCTTAACTCCATCAAAGACTCCAGAAAGATATATTACCTAAGTAAACAAGAACTAAGAAACTTCAAACTCTAGAAATGACAAAGACATCTCGCTGCCTGGACAGTCACCCAAAGTTCCTCTGTACCGTTGGGGCATCCATCTTCAGCCTTCAGGCCCATGGTATCCAGCAGACATTTCCATAAAGCAGGAAAATTCAAAGTCAGTTCAGTCACTATCTGTTGTGTCCTGCAGAATGTCTCGCAGACTCTTTCATGAATCAGGAACCCCGAAAGATCATCTCACCTTAGGCAAGTTCAGTAGTCCTCTCTCTGTGGGTTCTCTGTGTCCAGTTTATGCAATTGTCCAGGCAAGAGCAGTTTCTTGCCCAAATGGCTATCAAAACTCCATAACGAGCCTCTTCGATGCCCATCTTCCTCTTGAAGTAGATTGGTGCTGCCAGGAGCAGAGTGTCTCATTGTCATGAAAAGTCCTATTCTTAGAAAGACATGAAGAATGTCTATCTAAAATATATCTCTATATATCTAGAAAATCTAACTAACATGACTACAAGCTTTACTATTATCGATGATTATACATTAACGACCTATATTTCTTAATTATACAGTACATATTTAAATGAACTACACAATCACAATACCTTAATCAAAATCAGAAACACACATATAACAAAATTGACCTCAAATCTCTATCAATAAAGCAAAAGCTATACTAATGTAAATTATTCATATCTATATCATATCCCCCTTTAAATGTAAAAGAACGTTTATAAACCATATTTGGGAACATGGGCGCAGTTATTTCTCTCCAAACTGCTTCCTGCTGAATGGGGGCGTCGTTAATTAGGTCTTTCACGGTATAACCTGTGTGCTAGTTTCATCTCAGTTGGCAGTTGAGCGAAGCAATTTTTTGAAGGCGTGCACAGGAACCATTCAGGAGGACGTGGTCCATCATACCAAATCGGAATAGAAGAAATGAACAGCGTCTCATCCTCTGTGAAAACAAAATAAGAAACTCCTTTCCAAAGCATCATGTCCTTAGATCCCAATTTCAAAGTCAAGGCATCATAATATCTATGTTGGATTAGTTCAGAAGCATTTATAAATAAATATCTTTTAGTAGCTTTTGCTCTTTCCTCAGCATTCAAACAATTCAAAGAGAGCATAATAGCATACAGTATCAAAATTCTCTGTGTATTTTCCATCTTTGTGCAGCTTTGTTTTAACCTCTATTTTGTTTATTTTTACTTTTAACTCTTTGCTTTTTGAGACAGGTTCTCTGTATCTTTGACCTGAAGTAACTCTGTAGACCAGGCTGTCTTTGAACTCTCAGAGATCCGCCTGTCTCTGCCTCCCAGGCATTCGGGATTGAAGGTGTACACTACTACACCTTGAACTCACAGAGATCTGTTTGTCTCTGCCTTCTAGGCACTGGGATTAAAGGCGTGTGCTACCACACACAACTCTCTTCCTTTTTTTATGTTTACTTTAAGAACTTCAACTTTTAGTCTGCATATATTTTTAACATACTTCAAACCATTTAGAAATTTTCTTTGTCTTTGAATCTCTCTTTACTGTATATCTCTCTTTTTCTGACCACACGAGCCTTTAAATTACTGAGCAATATGGGTAGGATTAAAGGCGTGGCTTTGCCAGCTAGATCCAGTCCATTCCTTAGCTTTCCAGCCTCATGGCTGAGGTACTGGCTGTAGCCAGCAAGCGAGCTTCAGCAGCCTGTGTTTGCAAACCGCAGGGACCGCCTGCGTAAAAGAGTCAGAGTTTGTCCTGGCAGGACAGCCCAGAAAGCCGGCATTTTTAAACGGCGCAGCTTTTTTCCTGCTACGGCTGAAAACTGAAAAGCATGCGTTCAGCTTTTCTTCAACACCGTTTAAGTGTTTCGTGGCAGGACCTCTTAATGAGCTGCAGGCTTTGCAGCTAAAGCTGAGTCAGGAAGCCTCTCTCAGATGAGGCGCTTGCTTGCCTCTAGCAAGCAGAGTAGACCCGAGAACACAGCGAGTCTAGTTGCCATCAAACAAAACAGGAGCCAGACAGAGATCGCAATGGCGGCACAGCCCCAGGAAGTCGCGCTTTAAAATGACACAGCGTTTTTTTCTGCTACTGTTGCCGAATCAGGAAATCTCTCTACAGCACGCCACCAACAAACAGCAAAAATCTGTGTTAAACTCTCTCTCCCTTATTTTTAAGCCTTCTCAGGTTTTTTAAATGGATTTAGTCCATCACGTGGGGCGCCATATGTAGTAATAAGGGCGGCGTGGTTGCATCCCCAACATCCCAGCTGCATGCCCGGCTAGCTTATGCCCAGAAATAATTACACGGACACTGTATTCTTTTAATCACTGCTTGGCCCATTCTCTTCTAGGCTAATTCTCACATATTAATTTAACCCATTTCTAATCATCTGTGTATGGCACCCCAAGGTGCGCTTACCGGGGAGATTCTAGTCTAGTCCATCCTGGGTCGGAGCTTCATCCCGGGAGCGGGGCATGGCATCTCTCTCTCAGGCGTCTGCTCCCGAGAGAGCAGAGCTGTGGAGTCTCTGAGCTCTCTTCCTCTTCCTCCCAGCATTTTGTTCTGTTTACTCCTCCCACCTATCCTCTAACCAATAAAATGGGCCAGGGCAGTGCCTTTATTAGCCAATGACCTTCCTCCATCACCCTCCTAATAGGGCTCCAGCCTCCTTGAAATCTGCATGCACCTGTGTCATTCATGACCCCACTAACATCATTTTGCACAGTGTCACACCCTCTCTGGGCCACACTCAATTGCCCACGTGTTTTCTCTGTGAGCCAGGACTGTACAAGGGAGTTTGCATCCACACCCAGCCTTCATGACATGGCTGTGATCCCAGATACAGTGTGTGCCTTTTGAAGTTCAGAGTGATCAACTTCACATTAATCTTTATTCCCGTCCTCGATTCTAATCCTTTTGGCTAGGAGCCATTCCCAAGATTTCTACCCTTTCTGGCCACCTTGAAACAAAGTAATGGAAAAACAGGTTTCAGCTAGAACGCACAGTCCTTGTCTTTTTGTCTCTCTGTGTGTATTTGTTTCTTAAATTTATTTATTTATTTTGGGGGTGGGTGTTTCGAGACAGGGTTTCTCTGTGGTTTTGGAGCCTGTCCTGGAACTAGCTCTTGTAGACCAGGCTGGCCTCGAACTCACAGAGATCCGCCTGCCTCTGCCTCCCAAGTGCTGGGATTAAAGGCATGCGCCACCACCGCCTGGCTTTCTTAGATTTATTTTTATGTTTTAATCATGTGTGTGCAAGAAGGTGGTGTTGAATGCCTTGAAGCTGGAGTTATAGAGAACGCTGAGTCACCCTGTATGGGTGCTGGGAACGAAGCCCTGGTTTTTTGCAAGAGCAATATGTCTTCTTAACTTCTGAGCCATCTCTTTACCCCCTACTATTGTTATGTAGCCCAGGTTGCTTCAAACTCGTGCTGTTCCTGCCTCAGTTTCCCAGATTGCTGTGATTACAGGTGTGCTTCCTCATGACTGCTGATTTCTTCCTCATGCTCCTCCTCTTTCTTCCTCACCACATTTCTTCACTTTGAGATGGAATCTTGGGGTGCAGCTCAGGCTGGCCTTGAGCTCACTATGTAGCCTAAGGAGCGTATTTAACCCTTAATTCTCCTCCTTCTGCTCCACGTGCTGGGCTTACAGGCCTGCACCACAATGTGCAGCTTTCTTTTTTCTTTTGGATGTTCCAGGTGGCCTACCTGCAAGGCTTTCCCCGGGATTAAATATTGTGCAGTGTCTGCGGTGTGTGCGGCATACGTTTGCGTTCATGCGGTCCCTCTCAAAGAGCGAAGAAGGGTCTGATGCCTTTCTCAAACCTCGTGAATTCTTTCTGTTGTCTGTTCTCTTTCTCACTCATTCACTTGTTCATTCAACAGATGATGATTAGAGAGTGAGAGAGTAAGTAACCCAGCCCAGGCCTTGCTCACGTTAGGCAAGTGATATCCTGCAGAACTCTGTGTCCGGCTCAACAAGTAGTTTTTGAGTACTTGACGTGTACCAAGTGCTGGAGAGAGGGCACAGACCTGATGAGGTTTCTGTTCTGATGGACTGTGGGTTATAATTAGGAAGACAGCAGATAAGTCAACGAGAAAGTTTAACATCATAGTAAATATAAAGAAAATGAAATTCTTTAGTGTCATGCAGGGTGAAGAGAGCCTAAAAAAAGATGCTATTAGAGACTGATATTTAGGAAGGGATGTAGCATCAGCTACTTCACATCACCATAACCACTGAAAGAACAAGGGAGGAGAAGTTTCCTTTAGCTCTTGATCTCCAAAGGTTCAGTTTAGCATGGTGGGCTAGGTATAGCAGAACAAGGATGTTCGTATCGTAGTAGGCCAGGAAGCAGTCAGGGATCACATCCCCACCCCAAAGGCCATCTTCTCCAAGGAAGGCCCCATCTCTTACTGCTTTTGCAATTTCCCCATACAGTGCCTCTGGCTGGGAACTAGGCATTCAAACCATGAGTCTGTTGGGGATCTTTCATAACCAGCCCATGATGGAAATGATAGTTGAACGGAGACAAGAGGAACTAGTCATGGGAAAGTCAACCACAAGCTTCCCTCTGATGGTTTCTGTATTTTCCAGTAGGAAATGGAATCCTTACTCATGTGTTCTGATTATAACAATGCTATAATAAGCCGCCACCACAACAGCCCATCAGGGCGCGTGTTCAGGAGGGATCAAGGCAAGGCCTGAATAAGGTATATATGAGGGTAGGAGCGTGGCATCTCGTTAAGCAAATGATCCTCCATCTTTCAGAAAGAGCACACGGAGGGAGAAGACCTCACTAAGATGAGTCTCTTAATGTGTGACCTCATTACCCCATTGTGTCTGTTAGTGTTTGTCAATTTGGTAAAAACTTGAGTCACCCGAGAAGAGGGAACCTCAACTGAAGAATTTCCTCTATCAGATTAGCCCATGACCACATCTATGGAGCAGTTTCTTGCTTAAGAATTAGTGTGTATAGACAATCTGCAGAACAATGTTGTTTAGTGGAAATATTCTGAGAGTTGTGAGCTAAAATAAATGTCTTCTTCCCAAGCTGCTTTTGGTCATGGTGTTTATCGTGATAATAGAAAACCAAAGTAGGACAGGCTAACCTGGGCTACAGAGAAAGAAGCTACCAGGGAAGCAGAGGAGAAGGCACATGGGGAGTTTGGGGTGAGGAAGCAGGACTCATACACACTCCAGCAGGTGACCCTTGCTTCCTTTCAGGCTACAGGCATCTAGACTAGATAAGAGTACTGTGCGCAGTGGCTATCCACTCTTATTTTGTAGAGACTTTCACTAAGTGTATGTACATACCACACACACACACACACACACACACACACACACACACACACATTCTTTGTCTTCTATAGGTCACATAATTTCTGTCACACATAACACTTGTTCTCAACAACAGATGCTCTCTCCCACAAAGTAATTTTTCTGTCTGGTAACAACTCCTTACCTGCCCTCCGTTATGTCTCCTGAATCACAGTCCCCAAGACTCCCAATAAAATCTTTCTTTTTTTTCTTTTGTGCTTTGGATTGATCAACAATGGTTAAAACAACAGCGCGGAAGCCTACTGGGCTCCGTAGATCACTAAAATGAATCGCCTTTGTTGTTTTCTAATGTGGCTATAAAACCACTTAAAATTGCACATGCAGCTCACAGAGTATTTCCCCTAACCAGCGCTGTTCTAAGGACAAGCTCTTCTGCAAATCAGTTTGCAAGCTTTGGTTATAGAGTTAGGAAGTCAGGTGTGATGGTACAAACCTGCTATCCCAGAATTTAGGAAGGCTGAGGCAGGAGGACCACTGAGACTTCACTGCCATTCTGGGCTTCAGAGTTTATTACTGAGTGAAATCAGGGCTGGAACTCAGACAGGAACCTGGAGGCAGGAACTGGAACAGAGGCCATAAAGAAATGCTGTTACTGGCTTGCTCAGCTTCCTTTCTATAATTCAGACCAGTGGCACTGTCCCTCAAGTGATCTAGGTCCTCCCACAACAATCAGTAATCAATACAATAGGCAATCTGATAGAGGCATTTTCTCACTGAGGTTCCTTTGTGACAGATAGTTCTGATTTGCATCAAGACAAAGATCTGACCAGGACATGTATCAGGCTTTCTCTTGGGCCACCAAGCAGCTCCCAAATCAAGACATGGAGACTTATTATTAGTTTTGAATGACAGGCCTTAGTTTATGCTTGTTTCTTGCTAGCTCTTATAACTTAACCTGTTTCTCTTCATCTATATTTTGCCTTGGGGCCTTTTACCTTTCTTTGCTCTGTGTCTGCTGGCTGGTGGCTGTCTGGCTAGCCCCCACATCTCCCTCTCTTTTTCCCTCATTCTTCCCTCTCTTCTTCTCCTCCAGAGTCTAGATTTCTATTCCTATTTATTCTCTCTACCTGCTAGTCCCGCCTATCCTTTCTCTGCCTAGCTATTGACAGTTCAGCTTTTTATTAGACCAATCAGGTGCCTTAGGCAGGCAAGCTGAAAGAGCAACATATCTTTTCAAAACCAAGCAAATGCAGCATGAACACATCTTTACATCATTCAACAAATGCAGCAGAAACAAACGTAACACACACCTTTTCACAGTTAAAGTAATATCTCACAGCATAAACAAATGTAACACATCTTTATATAGTTAAATATTTCACAAGAACAAGCCTTAAACTTAAGGACTCAAAGTTTTGTTTTGTTTTGTTGTTTTATTTAAACATTTACTTATTTATTTATTTACGTGTGTGTGTGTGTGTGTGTGTGTGTGTGTGTGGTGTTTGTGTAGGTCCGAAGACAACTTCCAGGAGTCAATTTTCTCTTTCTACCTTGTGGGCCCTGTGGATTGAAGTCAGGTCTTCAGGCTTGGCATCAGGTACCTTTACCCACCGAGCCATCTCCATGGCCCATGGCCTCATACTTGAGATCCTCCTAACTCAGTCTCCGGAGTACTGAGATTACACCCACCGTGCCTGCCTTGAAAAGCTTTTGTTGTTTACATCCTGTTTACACCTGTTATTTTTCACACACATGTAATCATTATAAGGGTTATTGAAATATTTTGCATTGTTTATGCCAGGTCCAAAGGAAACTCCATTACCCTGAACTTCAAAAGGCAGAAGAGACAAATGGCTATCTATGGTACCTATTAGTATACCAAAACAGATGCTGGCCTCCAGGCTCCCTCAGTATCACAAGTACCTGTTATACATTTAGAGTCCATGCTATTATCCTAGCTCTTCTCACCTCCTCCCCTCCCCTAAGCTTCCCCAGCTCATGGGTTCCCCACCCGCACTCCCAGCTACACCTTCTCCTTATAACACTGCTATTGTGACTGTGTTCTTCCTGTCTTCCCCTCACTTTCCTCTTCTCCATCTCTCTTTTCATCCCCCCTCCTGTGGCCAGGTCCAGTCTTTTGGCCATGTTAAGTCTACTACTTTCTCTCTCTCTCTCTCTCTCTCTCTCTCTCTCTCTCTCTCTCTGCTCTGGACTTTTCCAGATGCTTCTGGCTGTTCTCTCTCTCTCATATCTACAAGAAAATCCTTCCCCTTAACCATACACTGGAGTCATGTCATCAGTTTACATACTTTATATATCTTTAATATATAGCAAGTATTATACACAAATAATCTTAAAGCAAACTAATCACATTTCAAGAGCCTACTGGTCACACAGCCTAGCTTATACAGCAAACAGTGAAGTCTTATGTGTAGGTGCATGCAGGAGAAAAGGAAAGACCAGATCTCAAATATGAGGACATCACTTAGTTTATGCCTTCACAAGTTGGTGCAAGAACATAATAATAAGAATAATGAATTTTCTTTAAGGCAATATATTCAGGTTTCTTAATTTGAGACTGTCTGTTGAAGTCAAATGCTTCTGACAGAAACAAATGCCTATATGATAATAATTGATAGCAGCCTTGTTCTTGTTAATGCTATTCCTTTAATGTGAGTAAATAAAATGATGATAACTGTAGTGTTCTCACACTGAAAAAAGCTTTCTGGACTGTGAAATCCAAATGGCAGGAAACCCCGGCTTTATAACTCATCTCCTCTCCGTTAGTCCGTTTAATCTTCTCAACTGTAGACGTGTTGATTGTTTTTTTAAACTCAGGAAAGAGAGAGCAAGAGTGAGAGAGAACCTTTTCCTTTTATCCTCCTAATGTTATGCTCAGATCACGGAGTCTCCCAAAAACAATGAGGAGACTGAGTACTATATGTAAAAGCAAAGAGCCTTTATTCTTACACAAGTTTGCTAACCCGCACTCTCCATGTGTCCAACGTATTGGTGTGATTGGAGAGCCCCGAGCTCAGTTGGGGTTGGGTTCTTACAGTAGCAAAGGTGGGGGTAAAAGATTTCTAAGGTTTAGGACCCCTGATTGGCTGACATTTATCTAGGGGTGTCCTGGTGAAAAGCAATGGGTGTGTGCTGGCAGGTGATCCTATCTACAATGGTTGGAAAGTTAGGAATTTCCTTTGGTCTATTCTTGGGTGATGCCTGGGTGGTTTCAGTTTGTGGTCTTTCTTGGGACCAGGATTGCCTTAGGGTAAACTACTGAGACTCAGGCCTCTATTGAGCTTGTCATGGCTGGGTCCTACACTAGCTTTTCTAGACAGAAACTGAACAGACAGAACACAGAATCACAAAAGAAAAGTGGTCTCTTAATAACCTACAGATGGACACAGGCCTCCGCAGGATTCAATTAAGAGTGGGACTCGGCCACTTCTGTAACATCTGACCAGAGGATGCTATGCAGAGAAGTAGCAAGACGAAGGTGTAGGGTATGGGTTTTATTTCACTTTATTTTGTGTGAATGGTGTTTTGCCTGCTTATACGTCTGTGCATCATGTGTGTGCTTAGTGCCCACAGAGGCCAGAAGAGGGCATCAGATGCTCTGACAGTGTTTGCCACCATGTGGGTGCTGGGGACAGAACCTGGGTTCTCTGCAAGAGTACCAAGTGCTCTTAAATGCTTAGCCATCTCTCCAGCCCCATGAATTGTTTTTGAGACAAGGGCATAATGTAGTTCGGTCTAGTCTGGAACTCATTTTGTAACTTAGGCTGACTTCAAACCCAGGCAATCCTCCTGCCTCAGCCTCTGAGTGCTCATTAAAGGTATGAGGCACCATATGAACAGGAAAGTAGGGTTGAGGCTTTTAGAAACAGCAAATCCTAGAAAGATTAATATATATATAGGGCAAACTGATCAAAGGTAGTACTATTTCCATAAGATCTGTGATGTCGATTCTGCGCAGTGCCATCTCTGAGCAAACAAACAAAAGCCTTTAATGATTAAAAGCCAGGGTTTCCTTTCTTTTAGGCAAGTGAGTGGGAGGGATAGACAAATGTATTTGTGCTTTTTCTTCATTGTTTTCAGCTCAAAACAATCTCTATATGAAGATAGGACTTTGGGGATAGCATGCTCTATCAAGACAATTACACATTCAGAGAAGCTGCAAGTTTAATCTGTAGAGCATTTCCTCCTCCCAGGACTATCGAGAGGGAATTGTTGACCCTGTGCTTTATCCTGCCCCAAGGAAGGCAGTAGTCTACAAAACCACAGCCAAGAAAACCTAGAAATTATTAGGTACCTCACTTTCAGCTAAGACTTAGCTCCCACACAATTCAACATCTGCCCCCCCCCCATGGTCCAGTGGTCTTCGTCTGTAGCCCATAGTGACCTGAAACTCATGGCAATCCTCCTGCCTCAGCTTATGGAGGAGTAGGGAGTAGCAGTCTTGAGTCATCATGCCCAGAGACATTGTCTCTTTAGACTCCTCAGCCTAGAAGAGTCACTGGGTTTCTTAGATTTACATAATTTTTGATACTTTGAGAAGTATGTGGTTATATCACAATGCCTAGGTATTATTGGGTGTGGCAGCACACACTTTTGAACCCAGCACTCTGGAAAGCTGAGGCAGGAGGATCATGAGTTGAAATTGAACTGCGCTGCATAGCAAGACTCTAAAAAAAAAAACAGTATTCAGTGTGGATATTATTTTGAAACTGGAAATGTCCTATTCCCATCAAATATCTATTTATTTATTTATTTGCTCAGGTTAAAAAACATTTATTTTATTTTTAATTATTTATATGTGCCTGTGTTTCATACCATATGTGTTCAGAAACTACAGAGGCCAGAAGAGGACATGGGATCCCCTGGAGCTGAGGTTACAGGCAGTTGTGAGCTACTGGATGTGGGTACTTCCACCCCAGCTCAGGTCTTCGGGAAGAGCAGAATGTGCCCCTGGTCTAGCCACCTCTCTAGCTCTCATTTTGTTGTTCTTTTTTTTTTTAAAGCAGGTTTTCATATATCCCAGGGGCTGGTTTCTAACTGGCTATACAGTCCATAATAACTCTAAACTTCCTGAGTGCTGGGATTACAGCTTGCACCAGCCGTGGTGCCTCGTTTGTGTAGTACTGGAGATTGGAGCAGGGCTTCATGCGTGCACTTGCATGTCTGTGTGTGTGTTTGTGTGTGTGTGTGTGTGTGTGTGTGAGAGAGAGAGAGAGAGAGAGAGAGAGAGAGAGAGAGAGAGAGAGAGCACTTGCAGGTATGTAAAACTTTGATTTACACCTCAGGTCCTTTCACCTTTTGTTTGAGACACAACCTTCTGCTCAGAGGGTCAATAAGCAGGTTATCTGACTGGCCAGAAAGCTTCCGGGTATCTACCAGTGTCTGCCTCACATCCAGCTTTGACAGGATGACTAAAACTATCCCATTATGCCTGGTTTATTTATTTGTTTGTGTGTGTGTGTGTGTGTGTGTGTGTGTGTGTGTGTGTGTATTTTGAGGATCTGAACATAAAACCTCCCCACTAGCCAGGCAAGTGCTTTACCAAATGAACCATTGCCTCAGCCCCAGATTTTTGTTCCTCAGTGTAGTCATTTAGAATCCGTTAAAGCTGCCATGATCTTATGGGAGAGGGTAGAAGGGGCGGGGAGAGAAAGGAAGGGGAGCAGAGAAAAATGTAGAGTTCAATAACATCAATTAAAAAAAGGAAATAACCGAATTTACAAACAAACAAACAAACAAACAAATAAATAAATAAAGCTTCCATGTTCTTTGGCAAACTATCTCCATTCTTTAAGTACCATTGTTGCTTTCTGACAGGACTTATTTAGATGTATTCAGCCATGTCTCTACGGAGCACTAGTGGATGACGAATCTTAGAAGCCAAGGTCTGGGTGCTTAGGATGTTCTTCAATTTGCAGCATCACTCTTCCTAAGTCCTCTCAGGGATCAGAGTTAAGGAATAAATGGATAAGTGTGGATTTGTACATATATTCAACATATTAACTTTTATTTTATCTACTTATCTCACCTATATGGGAAGCCATGGGCCCACAGTAATACCCCCATTTCTAATCCAATATGATAGTGTACATCTTAGTTGGCTTTCTTTTTATATGTATATTTATACATATGTATATGTATATTTATACATTCTCCAGTCTCGGTCTATACCCCTAAATCAGTGGTACTCCACTTTCCTAATGCTGGGGCCCTATAAAACAGTTCCTCCTGTTGTGGTGACTTCCAACCATACAATTATTTCATTATTACTTCATTACTATAGTTTTGCTACTGTTGTGAACCATAACGTAAATGTCTGATATGCAGGATATCTGATATGAGACCCCACGGACTGAGAACCACTGCCCTAGATGTTCACAAAGTCATGTTCCCACTGGCGTCCTCCCACCCACAAACAGAGATCTTCTCCCTTCACCCGAGCTCCGCTAGTTTGTACTGGGCTGTTCCCCACCCAGGGAGCTGCATTGCCTTTGGCCTCTGATACCCCAAGCCAGAACTTCTCCAACTGTTTTTCAATAATTATGAGAAATTTTAATTTGAGGAAACATATTTCCAATTTATTTTATGTTAAAAATTTTAAGATGAAAATATTTTTAAAATACATAATAAAATAATTTTTTAAATAATTTAAAATTTAAAATAAATAAATGAAAATACTTACTTATTTTAGGTGTTTGAGTGTTTTGCTTACACAGGTGTATGTGTATCACGTACGTCCCTGGTACCTGAGGCGGTCAGAGGAGGGTTTGGAACTCCTGTAACTGGAATTCTGGATGGTTGTGAGCCACCATACTGGTGCTGGGAACTGAACCTGGGTCCTCTGCAAGAACAATGAGTGCTCTTAATTCCTGTGCCTTCTCTCTTACGTTAGAATTTTCTTCCTGCTCTACTTAAACAGATTACTGCTCTTGTTTCATAAAACACTTTTTATCTTGTCTCTCTGATGTTGATAATTCCATTAATAATTCACTTCTTTTCTATCTTCTCCGCTGTTTGCATTTGTGGCCTTTCTATTGCCTTTTGGAGGGTCCCTCAAACTTTAGTCTTTTGTTCTTATGTAAGAAGCAGCCCTGGCTGGAACTATCGATAAGCAGTTAGATGTAAGTTTCAGAAAAACAAACGATTGCTTTCTATGCGTATGTTCCAAATATTTCACAGAACATATTTTTCACTAAGAAATTACTACTTATTTATTCAAAATTCACATGTATCTCTTCATCCTGTTTTTATCTGTTAAGCCATTTTACATGGGGTCTTAGCTAGTGATTTCATTAAGGATACTGGTATGGGCCTCAATTTTTCAGTTTTATCAAAGAAAAATCTTTCAGGCGACAGTAGATAAAGGGATTTCTCTCCAAGCCCGGTTTGATCCTTCTGCCCTAAACGTAGTGGAAGGAGAGAGCTGATTTTACAAGGTGTCCTGTGGCCTCCAGGTTGTAGGCACCTTGCTGGTTAGAGACCGCAAGCCTTTGTAGGAGGGAAGCAATGTGCAGATGCCCGGCCCCTGAGGCCAAGCCTCAAGGGTTTGAACATAGCCTGGAGAGAGGGCGGGGCAGCTGCTAGACAGAGAAATCTAGGGAGGGCTGGGGAAGCTCTAAATGGTCTCTACACAAACTTCCGGCAGCCCACTGTTCTCAGACTTGCCTCTGCAGTCCCATTTTGGGAAGAACCAGTCGCTCAGGTATCTGAGTTTCCGGGGCTCTCAGACCGCTTGGTTTGTTCTTTCTGTAGATCTATTTTTCAGCCGTCTTTGAATTTTGTTTTTCGTTCGCTGTGTCTTTGTCTGCTGTTCTTTTTATGTTTGTGAGCTTGTGCCACTTAAAATCTCCTCCGCTGGTTTTTTTTTTTTTGTGATAATAAAGATAACTATGCTCGTTCAATGTACTCTGCAGTCTTTTGGGGGGAGGGAGGAGAGCATTTCTTTTTCATTTATTTTCTTGTTTTCAGCATGCTTCATATCTCAGTGTCCTAGGAAAAGGTATATAGATTTATCTAGAATTTTCCTTGGCCTTTTCCTCCTCTGCCATCAACAAAAGACCAAAGATGGGCCTGCAGTGAGTTCTTTGGCCTTCTCAATTTCTGTTTTTGCCACTTGAAGCTCCCCAGAGGTGCTGGATTGCAGTGCAGTGTTAAATCTCTCTGGTGTTAACTAGGTGAGTTTTAAGCCTAGCCCTTCCCGGAATGTCTGCGGCTTAAGGCAACGAATTTAGATATGGGAAAGGTTTGCTCTTTTTATTGCCTTACAGTAAGCACTGTTTGCTCCCAACAATTGGTTTGACAAAGGTTCTTAAGTCGGTAATGGATCCCCAGAGTCATTTATTTATAGAGGAGGACAGTCTCAAGTCCAGAGAACCTCACTCTTTGCCCAGTTCCTTAGACACACCCTCTGAGGTGACCCCAGAAGAGTTCACAGATAGGCTGATTACCCAAAAGAAAAATAAAAACACCAAAAAAATAAAAAAAAAAATCTTCCTTTTTTAAAAAAATTCCTGCCAAGACATCATTTTATAAGTGAACTAGTTACTCCATGCGGCAAACACGTCGGCGATAGGCAGCGCCATTCAGGCTGATAATCACTGTAGACTGGAAATAGAAACAAAGCAGCGAGAAGGCGGCAGGAGCGGCGCCAGCTCTCACTAGACGTGGCCTCATTTTTTCAGCTGATGAAACACTTGTAGCAAGCGAGTGGTATCACAGGTATGGAAACTCACCTTTGTCGGAGGCTGCCTGCTACAGAGAGCCGTAGACCCTCTTTGAATTAAGAATTTAAAAGGTCCAGCCGGCTGTACCAGAGTCCCTGAGGTCCCAGGTGCGTAGGAAGCCGGAGTGAGAAGATCAATTGAACGTTGGAGTCTGAGAACAGCATGAACAACATGGGGAGATTCCCCATCTCAACAAAACAAATCCCACCCACAAACAAAAAAACCCCTAGGTCTGTATTTTGAAAGGTATATGATAAAACCAAAGTATTTTCTGTAGAAGAGAATTTCCAGTTCTACTTTCCAAACACATTTTTCCATAGTCAGTTACTTTTCTAGCAACTATTACAGAGCAGTGAGACCGGGAAGATTTATTTCGGTGGAGAGATGGAGCGGGCTACCAGACATGAAGTTGATGTTAGCATGAGCTGAACCTAGTCATGGAGATGTGGTTGTTATTCTTTTTTAAAAAATGCTGCAAGATCCCCGCGGCAGTAAGCAGCAGAAATGCTGTAGGTCCCAAATGGTGGCGGCGGGCCATGTGGTGGCAGGCAGCGGGCTCTGGGAGCAGCTGGTCCCAGAGCGGCGGCCTGAGCCGTGGTGGTGGCGGGCCATGTGGCGACAGAAGGCAGGCCCTGGGAGCAGCCAGTCCCAGGCAGAGACGGGTGCTGGTCTCAGAGCAGTGGTGGCAGGCCATGTGGCAGCAGGCAGTGGGCCCCAGGCAGAGTCGGCTGCTGGTCCCTGAGCAATGGCTGGTTCCAGGCAGGGAGACACATGGCCGGCGGGCAGAAGACAGAAACATGGATAGACACGACATGCAGGGTGAGGTTGAATGTTTATTCAGGGAGTTATGGAGGAGGAAGGGTGAATGGGGGACAGAGAGAGAGGGAGAGAGAGAGAGAGAGAGAGAGGGAGAGAGAGAGAGAGAGAGAGAGAGAGAGGAGGAGGAGGAGGGGGAGGAGGAGGAGGAGGAGGAGGAGGAGGAGGAAGAGACAGAGAAGGGGGATAGCAGAGAAGTGGGGAGAGAGGCAGAAGCGAAGCTGCCTCTCTGAGAGGAAGATGGAAAAGAAGAACGAGCTCAGGCCAGAAGCTGAAGATCAGCCTGCCTCAGCGGATGGGGGAGGGAGTGGGCGTGGCTTGTCTCTTAAAGGGACCAAAACCATAACAGTGGTAATGATGATAGAGGCAAAAATCAGAGTTCTTTCTTGGTTAGGTCCACAGTTAGAGTGCACTGACTGTGGTGTGTGCGCATGTGCGTGTGTGTGTGCATGTGTGTGTACAGAATTGAAGATGGAACCCAGGGCCTTGTGCTTGGCAAGAGCTCAACTACTGAACTACATTCCAGCCCCACTGATACTCTTTTAAGGTGGATGAGCTTTAGAAAAACCAAGGCATCCCTTCCCTTGACAAACAAACACCTCCAAGCTTGATGGGACTCAGGATGGAGCATGTCTGTCCTCTGGAGAGGGAGGGAAGAGAGAGAGATGAGTGCCTATAAAGATTTCCCTGTGAGGAAGAAAAGGATGGATAGCTACATCTGTCACTCGAAGGTAGCCTGGAAGAGTCTGGCAATATTAGAGTTTTATGTCCATTTTAATTGTTTCGATGTCTTAACCTAATAATAGATTGTCAATTAATCACTTTTATGCAATAATAAAACGCACATAAAATGTTATTGTTGCTTCCTGTTCAGGCCCCCTCCCCAGCATGAGTGTTATTGAGATACATTTCATTCAGGTAAGCTGGCAGGTTTACCAGAGCACAGAGGGCCCCCTGACAATTACCCTGCAGTCTACAGCAGACAGCATAAAACAAAACACAGAAAACAAAACAAACAAAAAACCCACCTCTAAGTTGAAACGCTCTCTGGCTCCCAAGAGCGTATCTTGGAGAAAAAAAAAAAAAACAAAACAGTTTTGTAACCCCAAATGATTTGGTAATGAGATTATTTATTTTAGAAGCCCATATACCTGCTTTTAGGGCCTAAGAGTCTATAAAAGGGAAGACAGGTGACTAACAAGTGCTGTAAATTATATTTTAATTTAAAATGTTTTTGAAAAAATGAAAAGCATATAATACAGTTTGTTTTTATTTTAACTATGCAAACTTTAATTACAAATAAGTATTAAAATTTTGTCAAAACAAAACAAAAATGATAAAATGAGCATTCTGTGTGAAGTCTGAGCCACGTGGCTTGCATTTGATGTGGGTCAAACCATGCTGCCTAGGTTAGTCTCAAACTCACTGGCTCAAAGGATCGGTCTGCCTTGGTCTTCTGAATAGCCGGGACTATAAAAGTGTGAGTCGATATACCCAAACAAAAGTGCATAAGCTTTTTGTTTTGTTTTGTTTTTCGAGACAGGGTTTCTCTGTGGCTTTGGAGCCTGTCCTGGAACTAGCTCTGTAGACCAGGCTGGTCTTGAACTCACAGAGATCCACGTGCCTCTGCCTCCCGAGTGCTGGGATTAAAGGCATGCGCCACCATTGCAAAATATTTGTGTGTGGTGGTGGGGGCTGGGTTGAGACGGGGAAGACAAGAGCTCATGTAGCCCAGGCTGGCCTCTAACTCTTTTGTAACTGTTAAGGTGAAGGCCCTACCGTCGTTCATATATGCCCAAAAAGGTTGGGATGTTGGGGATCTTCAGCTGAGGTCCCATTGCATGGTCTGGTCTCTCTTCTCCCATTCCAAACCCTGCCCCTGAGAAAGCCAGTGGAAAGTCAGCCCCTCTCTGGGGCGGCTGCTAAAGACCACACCTGCAGGCTATGTAAGACCTGGAAGATCCATATTTGCCATGTGATTCTTCCCTGCCTTCCCAAAAGTCACCCAGGCGTTGCTTTGCTCTGCTCAGATTAAACCTGGACTTACTCATTTGTCCTGATTGGACATTACATGGGTGGCGGTGGCGATGCAACTACTGGGGGACTTAAACTTTTCACTGAGCATGGCATTAAACTGATGTGCCTTCCTCCATTCCTTCCCCAAGCACTGAGACTGCAGACTTGTACCTTACGCTCAGCTTCACACTTTTTGTGAGATGGCGATCTTGCTGTGCTGCCCAGGCTAGCCTGCTAGCTTCAAACTTTCCATCTCCTTCCCTCAGCCTCTGGCTGCTTGGGCTTTGAAACCAGGTTTATGTAATAATATTCTTGAATCCTTTCCAGTTACAGTGAGATCAGATTGTCCCTGGAAAGCCACCATGCTGAACAGGACTGGAAAAGCAGAGTCATTACCAGTTTCTGCCATGTGACTCGAGTATGACCTTTCCAATGTGTTTGACTTCTAATCTGTGAGTTTAACTGAGGAGACACCTCTTTACAAGACATGTGGGCTAGTGATCATCAACGCTGGCTTTGGAGAGAGAGAGAGAGAGAGAGAGAGAGAGAGAGAGAGAGAGAAAGAGAGAGAGAGAGAGAGAAAGAGAGAGAGAGAGAGAGAGAGAGAGAGAAGCAGGAGTCTTTCTGAATAGATTCTACTGGAATCTGTCTCCTGCCCCTGCCCCTCCCCCTGAGGTGGATGGCTTCCTAAGACGTCGCTGAGAAATCACACAGTGCGGGTGACATGACATGACTTTGAAATGGTTGGAAATTCTTGACATAGCGACACGGCAAAGCTGGAGAGCGATGATGACTAACACGGCGGTCCCAGCGCTTCACTTGGTGGCTGTTGCCAAAGCAGGAGGCAGCCCGGGGGAGACAGGGCGAGGAGGGGCGGGGAGCGCTGCCTCTGTTGTGACAGTTGCACTAGACCATAAATTTCGCTAATTATCAGTATCAGCTGTTACTTATTATTTAATTCAGTAGGGTTGCTCTGCAATCCTACAACTCTTAAGTTGGCAAAGCATTCTGTAACGGAGCTGCCTCTATGAAAGATCCCATACCAAAATGAACCCTTCGGTTCCTGACAGGGTGTAGGAGTCACCCTACTGAGCTGCTCTTGGCCGCAGGTTAAGGAAATGAGTCAAGTTGGGGTTGCAGCTCAGTGGTAGAGCACTCGTCCCGTGTCCACGGGTCCTGGGTTCCAGTCCCACCATGGAAGACGGAAGGAAGACAACTAGACGGAGCTGCTAAGGATGCGGCTGATGATGCTTGTTTCACGCCAGTCTTCGGCACACCCTTTCTCCAGGAGCGCCGGCCAGTCAGTAACACTTAGGTAGCAGGAATGCTTCAGTAGAGTAACAAGTACGGGCTCTCTTCCTGAATTTGCAAGTTTCAACCTTCCAGAAAGGAGATGAAAGGAAAGTGTTTGCCTTGTGTCCACCTGCCCAGGGCGTAAGCAGGAAGAACTAGGAGAGGAAGGGCGTCTTCCCTACAGAGACCTTAAAAGTGTCAGGTGGTGTCCTACCCGAAGGTCTTTTACAAGAACAATTTCACCTATAAGCTACCTGTTGGGAAATAGGAGACACATGGCCTGGGGCCTTCGAGCGACACTCCCTTAGTGCACTAATGTTAAGGCGTTTCCGGGACTATAGACAAAATAAATTCACTGGCAGAGCAGAAAAACATCTGTTGAGTCCACGTAGTGCTCTTCCTTGTATAGCATCAGAATGATCCTTTGGCCTCTTTCAAATCAAGAGCTGTGAAGAAATACTGTAATACTTCAAAACTCCTACTTCATAAAAAGTTTTAAACAAAACCAGCATGCTCCCTGGCCACTCCAGGCCACGGTGAAACAACAAATGTCTGGCGAGCACTACCTAGCTTATGTGCCAGGTGTTGCTTGGAGCTGAGACCATGGTGGTGAGTGAGGCACACCAGGGCCCGGGCTCTGTCTTGTGGAAAGGCTGCACACTGTGCAAATCGGATCGGCTCAGATCTGCTTTCTGTATTTTAGCCCTTTGTGCTGTTATAACACAACACCAGAGACTGGGTTAGATATAATCAATAAAAGTTTATTTCCCAGAGTTCTAAAGGATGGCAGGTCCAAGACCACCTGCTAGCTGGCGAGACCTTTCTTGCACATCTTGTGACGACAGAGCCTGGCAACCTCACCTGAATGGAAGAGGGTGCAAGGCTTAAAAGGGGTTCCCAGCTAAGGTGCAAGGCTAAAAAGGGTGTCCCAGCTGCTTTGTTCCAGCCTTCTTGTAATGCAGCAATCCATTCATGAGGGTGGGAGCCTTTATGCCTTGGTCACTTCCCCCAAAGGTCCTTTCTCTTAATTCTGTCACAATGGAGATTAAGTTTCATCAAGAATTTGGGAGAGAACACATTCGAAACACAGCATTTGTCCAGACATAGTCAATGGAATGGAGACAGAATTATGTCATCATTTAGAGGCAGGGCTCAGCAATCTATAACAGACAGTCCTTAATGGCTTTGGAAATGATTTATAATGACACTGTGGACAGCTATGTAGAGACGACACCCTGATTTTCTCCTATTCTTTACCAGCCTTCTATAACTTCATCCCCACCTCCACTCTGACAGGATTTCAGTCAATTTGAGGACTCATTCCTTCCGGGTCCCCCAAGGCTCATTTGAAGCAGGCTGGTGAGGTTTCCTGCCCCTTTTTTGCCCGCCCCCTTCACAACTTGATTTACTTGGACATCGGTGAGAGAAACCTGTGGCCGTTACTTCTCAATTTACTGATTCCAATTTTGGAAAGAGGTTTCCCGGAGAAAAGGACCTCCAATGTCACAAGCTTTTCATATAAAGGATCCCAAGGGTCATCTGAAAAACTGGAAGGCATCTAGCTTACTGGCCCACTTGCTTGCACCACATGGCATAAATAAGAATGGGAAGGCAAAGTGGTATGGCTGGACCCTCAGTGTTTCCCAGACACCCTAGAGAGAGGTGGTATTGTTGCCATAGACTTGCAATTTAAAATTACATTTTTCACATTTAAAAGGGGAACTTAAAAAAATATGTGGGTTAAATCTACTCCCTAAATATTTATTGATTGCCATTAACTTGGGCCATTAAACACCATCTTTTTGAAGTCCCATCTCCCTCGCCCTCACTAATGGAGCATTCTCAATAATAGGCCTTTCCTTTTTCTTAAATGATCTGCAGATCTCCCCTTTCAGCTAAACTAAGGCAATATTATCATAACAGAAATCTCTTCCTATTCAGCAAGAAATGGGCATTTAACTTAAAACAAATTACAGGCCAAGCTTTAAAGGACCATCCATTAGTCATGGTACCTGAGCAGCCAGGTGACTAGATGGCTGAGGTTGGGTGGAATGGGCCTAAGTTTTTCATTCTTATCTCATTGGGCAACATTAGTCCTCGAAATTCAAACTCAATAGTAGCAACTTGGGAATACTTTATCATGGTGCCTGTACATGGAAAACTCTAGAAAAAAAATATGTTCTTGGACCATATGTCTTCCCCTTCTACTTTCTTTGCTCAGGTAACAATCCAACTTCCATCTCTTTTTGAGAATGACTTGAAAGTCTTAAAGTTATTCACCTTAAAGCCTGTCTTACATTCCTTCCTTGGGACGACAACTCCGCTGACAGTTTTGAATGTTTTGCGTTCTGTATGTGTGTGAGGGATGTGGGGACCTGATATGTATATGTGTATATGTGTGTTTTCAGGTATGGGGCTCACATGTATCAGCAGGTGCATGTGGAGATTTTAGGTTAATGTTGGATTTTTCTTGGATAGTGTCCTACCATATGTGGTGTGGCAGGGTCTCAGGTTGAACTGAGAGCGTGCCATTTTGGTTTGTCTGGCTAGCCAGCTTGCTCCCGAGTCCCCTGTCTCTGCCTCCCAGGTCCTGGGATTACATGTGACTGCCATATGTACTTAGCTTTTTTGTGGGTGTTGGGGCTTCAAACTTGGGTCCCCACACTTATATGGAAAATACTTTACAGCCTGAGCCATACCCCTTGCCCTCCAACTGACAATCTTGATGCTACCCACTCCGCCTTCCTGGGGAACCCTGCTTTTCTAATAATCCCTGTCCTATGCCATTTTTGTGCTGTCCTTATTTAATGTTCCCTGTCCCTCAGTCACTGACACCTTAAGCTCAAAGTCACACAAAACATTCTCTTAACGTTTTGTCTTCCAAGGTTACTTATTGTTCTCTTTTTCTCCCAAGAGCAATCTACATTCCCTCCCTCCACTTCCTTGACTGTACCGTTTTCCCAGACAACCTGGTTCTACAGCCTGTTTACCAAACCCTGCATTCCTTTTCCCTGGCCTGTGGTTTGCAATGTGCATGCCGCTCCCTGGACAAACTTCTCCCTGAGGACTCATCTGCTGCCCTACCACCGGGGCTCTTCATTGGGACCCTGTTCATCACATTCTGACGTCCCCAGGCATCCTTTCTTAGTTGTTCCTCTTTTGTTCTAGAGGATTGCTTCACTCTGGATGCGCCTAGGAATCACCCAGGGAGCGCTTTAAAAATCCAAACCCAGATTATATCCCATTAAATCTGATTAGATGTGTACCAATTAAATCCGATTTCAGGCTTCACAGAGAAATTGGATTTAATAGATCTGGGGTTGGGCTCTGGCATCTTTTTTTAAAGTCCCTCCCACTAGGATTCACAGCCCTGGTTGTTTACTTCTCTTGTTTATTGATTGTTTGGTGCTGGGGATTGACCTTTTACAGGGAAGTGTATCTTCTGCACCTACATATCCTAACCTCCTTCTTCCTTCTTTCTATTTTGAGTTGGAATTTTGCTAAGTTACCAGCCCTAAACTTTCAATGCTCTTACCTCAGCTTGTGAAATAGCTGGAAATGCAGAAGGACAGCTTCACCAGGTCCAGCTAAGCCTACTTTTATTTTCATCTTTAAAGCCTCACCCCGGATACAAAGAACAACATGTCCGACTTGGTGTGAACACCCAAGCTGAGCTGACGGCCCTTTGCTTTCTGTGTGGTCTAAAGCAAACTCTCCATGTTCTCAAGTCCAAGAATTGCCTCGGTGTATTTATAGGGCCACTGTTTTCCCACACAGTCATGCCAGATACCTGAAAGTCATTCTTAAAAACCCCTTGTGCTTAGCAGGGCAAAAGTGGCCCACACCTTTCATCCCAGCACTTCAGAGGCAGAGGCAGGAGGATCTCTGCGTTCAAGGTCAGCCTGGTCTACAAGAGCTAGTTCCAGGGACAGGCTCCAAAGCTTCAGAGAAACCTTGTCTTGAAAAACAAAAACAAAAACAATCTCTTGGGCTGGTTATTGTGGTGCATGACTGTAGTCCCAGCACGCAGGAAACTGAGGCAAGACGACTATGTGTTCAAAGCCGGCGTGAGATACCTGATAAGATGCTGCCTGGGGGGCGGGGGAGGCTTTATTACTGACCCTTTCCAGATCCATTATTCCCATCACAATCAACACCTCATCTTAGGGCCTGATTAAAATAACTTCAGGCCATCTGCAGCATGTCTCTCTCCTCTTCATTCCATTTTCCCTTTGCTTTCTCCCCCAGAGACCTTTCTGGAACGCAGATTTGATAGTGCCCACTCAGTATCTACCAGCGGATTTCTCTTACCCAAGAATAGTGTCCAAGTTCCTTTATGGGGCCCTGACAATTTGCCTCTAGTTCTCTGTAACCACTTAACAAACAAACAAACAAACAAACAACCTTTGTATGCATTGCTGATTGAGGGAGACAAATCCAGTGGAACTTGAGTTACAGACAATTGTGAGCTGTCATGTGGGTACTGGGAATTGAACCCCGGTCCTCTGGAAGAGCAGCCAGTGCTCTTAACCACTGAACTATCTCTCTCCAGCCCCTATCATAGTCTTTTTAAAAAACTGTAATCATTCTTCTGCACCCCAGCCTCCTGTCTCTGTTATGTTCCCCCCAAATGCATTTCTCTGCTCATCTGCTCAGGTGGCTCCTCAATATTATGCTTCTTTCTATTTTTGCTTGTGCTATTCTCTAAGACAGGATCCTCCTATGGTTTAACTGAAAGATCCACTTACAGAGATATGGCCAGGATAGACGGAAACCACAAGAGTGGTAGATGTACCCAGAGATCAACGCAGTGGAGAACACTTACTTTCCTCTGCCCAGAGCACCAAGGGGGACGGAGTACTGTCTTCAGCGCTCACAATAATGAGGAGGAGCCTTTCAGAGAGGCTGCTGTCATCGCCAAAAGCACAGCGCTTCAACAGAGAGGTGTCAGTGAAGGGTCTCCAACTTCACTCTCCTGATGCCCTCTGCTCTCCAGCCAGTATCTTTATTTGGTCCAACTCAAGAAGAAGCCAGCCAGCCAGCAAGGATGGTCCATGAGGCAATCTATTGGCTGCCAAGCAAGACATAGAGAGGCAGGGAGAGAATAACAATGAGAGGGAGGAAGAAATTAAATTGCTAATAACCATTTTATCCTCTTTTATGTGTAGTAAAATCCCTTTTTATCTTTTAGGACACAGTTCAAATGTCACCTTTTCTGTGAAACCTCCTCCTGTTTTCCTGCCTTGGCATCCAGTTATTATTGCTCTCCTCTCTTAGCAGAGGTGATGTGTTCATTGTTGCAGATATTGGGCTGACTTTCACTGCTGTTATTTACGTACCAACGCCCGTCTCTTCCATTGTACTTTTTGCTCTGAAGGAAAGGGACAGCGATTTGCTTGTGCAGCGTCTTGCAGGGAGCAGGCGCTCAGCTCCCACACTGGCTGGATTTAATTGCATTCTCGTGTTATCCTTTCTCAGCCCCAGGCAAGGAGATTCATGTATTCTTATAAACCAGAGTCCTCGCCTTAAACAGGAAACGAGTTTTCGTATGTTTCTCTTTTGTCCTGTTTCTGCTTCTTGCTCCATCATTCCCTACCCTTTACCTGAATTTCTTGCGCTAGACTCCTAAGCACGGCTCACCAACAAATTGTTGGGAATATTGCTATAACCAATCCTGACAAAGACCTAAAACTTGCTATCTTTGTTCCATAATCTGAGTGGGGCACATAAAAAGTCTTTCTTTAATGTATGAACACACAAAGCTTAAAAATGAAGTTAAAGAACTCAATGTTCGACTCTCCATTGGACTTAAACTTGTCTTCAAATGGAAGCTATTCTTGTCTTAATACACTTTGCATAGAGAAAAGGCGGTGCGCTGCTCCTATCTTTTATAAGTGCCAATAGCAATTGCAGCTTGCATACTTTTTTTTTTCACCATGCAAACACTGTTCTATATTGCTGGTTTTGATGCATGAACTTTATATGGCTTTGAGATTTTTATATTAAAAAGACTATTTTTAAACCTAGTGAAAAATATCATTTTGTATACTCACAGTGTTCATAATGATAGAAAAATGGGAAAATTATAATTCCCATAGCAGTTTTGAGTTTTTATATTAAACATTGTATGTTACCATCTAAAGTTCAACCTGGGTCTTTTAAAAACATACATTTTTTCCCCTCTACCCACTACACTCATGTTTTTTCTTACTTTCTTTCATATATTGAACATAGTTCTAGTTACTGTGGTAATATCTCTGTCTAGTAATTTTGTCATTTGAGGCTTTGTCTATATATCTGTCTGCTTTGATGTGTTACCTCCTTCATATGGACTGTATTTTCCAGTTTTTTAAAATTACTAGGTAACTTTTTAATTAAATTTCAAATGTGGTATATTTCAAATATGGTACATTTTTGGAAACTAAGTTTTTGTTTACTTAGTTTTTGTTTGCCTTTTAAAAATTCCTTTAATTATTATTATCGTTTTATTTATTTATTGTATGGTTAGAGGTGTGCATATCATAGCACACGTGAATGGAGGTCAGAGGACCACCCCCTGGAGCCTGTGCTCTCCTTTTACTACATGGATCTGGAGGATGGGGGTGGGGATCAGACTCAGGCTGTCAGACTTGATGGCAGTCACCTTTATCCCTCCTGTCATCTCCCCCATCCTCCTTTAAATGTCTTGAGTTGTATTCTGGGATACACCTAAGCTACTGGGGTTGTTTGGATTGTTTCGAAGCACACACTTGAACTTCGATGGAAGCAGAACAAGGACTGTAGGTCTGATTTGGTCCCACGAGGCAATAGTTTTCTGAGTATGCAACCCAGAGTTACCATATCATGGGATTTTCCCACGCAGGCTGTTGGGATAAAAACCATTTCCATTGCTGTGATCCCGACAGGGATTAGTCCTCTCCGGTGTCTCTCTTCTGGGTATCAGGTAGCTTCCTGACACCTGCGTGCTGTCTAGTCTGCAGCTGAGAGCCCACGAATGTAGGGGATTCTCTTCTCTCTGAATCTTTCTCAGCCTCCTGGCATGCTCAGCTCCACTCCCTCAGTTGAGAAAAGCTGGAGCTTTGTTGGGTTGTCCTCTTGTGCTGCTGTGGGGGGCTCTTGCAGCTTCACCCCCTTTGTTTCTCTCCTTTCAGAAACCAGCATGTCTCCAACATCCCCAAACTGTTGTCTGTACTATTTCTCCAGGGTAAATCTGGTCTCCACTATCCTAAGTATGGACACAGGAGAGGTTTTACTTTCTACTTTCCTCGTTAATAAAACGGGGTGGTAGTGGCACACTCCTTTAATCACGGGCAGATCTCTGTGAGTTCAAGGCCAGCTTGTTCTACAGAGTAAGTTCTAGGTCAGCCAGAGCTACACAGAGAAACCTGGTCTCGAAAAACCAAAACCAAAACAAACAAATAAAACTAAAATAAAGATAAATAAAATGAAGAGTTTGTTTATTTTATAAAAAAAAGTTCTTCCCTGTGTCACCTCCCTTCTGACCCAAGGCAGGATTGAATCACAGGCTGGTCTTGAACTCTTGATCCTCCTACTCCTACCTCACAAGTTCTAGAATTATAGGAGTGTAGTAGGTTTTCTTGGAGTGCCAAGTAGTTCCCATATCAAGACACAGAGACTTATTATCAATTTTGAATGCTTGACATTATCTTATGCTTGTCCCAGCAGCTCTTATAACTTAATCTAACCTGTTTCTCTTCATCTATATTTTGCCTCAGGGCTCTTTACCTTTCTGTCATTCTGTCTGTTCTACTCCCTGTCTGGCTGGTGGCTGCCTGGATGGCTGGTCCAGGCTTCTTTTTCTCTTCCACTCTCCTCTCTTCTCTTCAGCCTAGATTCCTTCTCCTACTTATTCTTTCTGCCTGCCAACCACTCATCCTTCTACTGCCCAGCTATTGGCTGTTCAGATTTTTATTAGATCAATCAGCTGCCTTATGCAGCAAAGCAAAACATCTTCACATTGTTAAACAATGCCACTTAAACAAATGTAACACATCTTTAGATAGTTGAAGTAATATCCTACAACATAGGATATTTTGTTTATCATGCTGCCTGATACCTTTTTTTCCTCCTGGGCTGGGGATGAAGCTCAGTGATGGAGATCTTGCTTAGCATGAAGACAAGGCCCTGACATCTATGCCTAGAGTGTTCTTACACACACAAATATAGGCATAGACACAGATACAGACAGACATACACACACAATTACCAAACCACACCAACCTAACAAATACCCCACATGCCTATAATATTTAATGAACTTCTATACTCTAAGCCACAATCTTTGTGGTTTTCAGTGGAGCAACTAAGAAAGCAGAGATTATGGGAGCTAGGCAGCAGGTTCGTTCCAGTTCTAGCTAGTTGTTTTTTTGTTTTTGTTTTTAAATACCAGTCGCAGCAGGCTAGTGTGTTCAAAGACGTGAATCTGTGGTCAGTTGACTACGTTCAGATGTTACAAGTGACAGGGAAATGTATATGGAAGAGAGCGGAGAAGTAACAGGTGGGAAGGGAATGCTACCTTTTTTATTTCAGGAGAGTTATTTCTTCCGCAGTCAGCTCAAGAGAATGGCTTTTAGACGTAGCTGTGTTCCTATGAATGTCTGACGTACCTCGGCGAAGCTGAGCCAAGTATTCCCTGGAAGACAAGAGGGAGAAATTTGGAAACATATGTGTGAGGCCGAAATTATAAAGCCGTGGCTCATTATGCAAGTCAGAAAAAGAGCTAAGATTTGCTATTATGCATGCCCAAGGCATTTTCTTCTGAAGCTCTTATCTGCTTTAAAATTTCTGGTGCTGTTGCTGATTTTGAATTCCTGAAATGTCAATGTCGCAAATGGGTCGTCAGTTCTTGAAAGATGCCTCCGAGATGCAGTCAGCCAATGAAAGAATATGAAGAATATGATCCCTGACTTCAAGAGGATAATTTTGACATATGAGAGGTTTGTTGTGTAGAAACCAGTATGACACATGAAAACAGGAAGGGAGACATTGCTGTGGAGAGAGGAGTGTCGGGGGCAGACTATGTGTGGGTTCTCCCCTCTGCTCCAGTGTGAGCCGTAGATAAATAAGAGGAGGAAGGGCATTAATAGAGTGTTCAGACTTAGCAAACAAAAATGCAGGACCCCTAGTTATATCTGATTTTCAAAAAAACAAGACATAACATTAAATAACTAGTATATCCCATGAAATATTTGGGACACACTAAACCAACAAACAAAACCCAACTAACCAAATAAGCAAAAACAATTCACTGTTTCTTTGACAGTCAGACGTAATTGGTCTGTTTTTCCTGGCAGTCCTAAAAACCACGCAGAGTTGGATTAGACACATAATATGTGGGTGTCTTTCCCTCATCATTTGGTTCTCACAAGCAGGATCCAATGAAGTGTGAGGATACCTCTGAACTCTTTCCGTACTGCAGAGCCAGAATGGAGGAGTCTGCTAACGTGAACAAGGCAGACAATCTTACCTTTATAAACAGGTAGAAACATGATTATACAGGATGGAAATTTAGCTTTTAGTTGGAATATAAAAGGGAAGGTCTGATCACAGAAACTTGGGGGCCTTGAGGAGAGTCTGGGCTGTGGAAATTACAGAATAGGCAAAAGTGGAGTTTCCACAGACTTGACTCATATGTGATGGAGACCACAGGTGTGAGGGGACAAAAACAATGATTGTTCTGAGTAAGTGGATTTGCTAAATGGATTTTGGAGGGTCTGGGGGACTTTTGTACATACAGGAAGCTGTGAAGACATTTCCTGGTCAGAGCTGTGCATCACCAGTGCTAACCTGGTGGCCCTTTAGAGACTACAAAGGAGAAAAAGAATGGAGACCAGGGGAGCAAATGAGAGGGGCTGGACCCGCTGCTAGTTCATGTGGCTGTGTTTAAATGAGAAAATGCACTCTGAGAATGCAGTTCAGGGCACATGGTTTATCTGATTATTCCAGGGGCTGGAGTTTTGCTCTCCATTAATTCTTTGTCCCATCTAGTGTAGTAGGTATTTAATTAACACTAGTGACTTAGTGCCATCAACATTTATTTCTCGCCACCGTCACAGTCAGTGCGTATAGAGTGACTCTCGTTTTAGTGGATGCTTAGGGATCCAAGACACTGTTTTTGTTGTAGCTGGACCATCTAGAATGTGTCACCTTCAAGGTCATCAAGTCAGGCAAAGGCAAAGTTGGAGGTTTTAACAGTTGATCTCTGACCAGGCTAGGAAGTAACTCACATCACTTCTGCCCACATCCTTTTGGGCAGACTTTAGTTTCATCTTGACTACCAAGGAAGGTGAGAAATCAAGAAGCACAGTTACTTGAACTGCTCTGCAGCAAAAGAGTGCGAGATGCTTCTTGCAGTGGGAGAAGAATGCAGAGACTTCAGAGGAAATAGTATTCTAAATTCAATGTTCACTTTGGCCATAAGGAAAGCATAGTATCCGCTGTCTTGTATGGAGCTCAGGAGAGATTTAATCAATACCTGCTTCTAACAGTTTGGGAATTATGCGAAATACTTGGAGCCACCACCACTCATTAAATTGCCTGGGTTGTTCTGTCAAAGCACAACAGCCTGGAACCGTTTGAACGTGCACAGATGTCTAAGGTGACATCTAACTGCACAATTGTCCGGCTGTAGCATCATGTGACATGGGATACTGATCAACTATAGGATTTATTTTGTTCAGTCTCCTAGGTCTTTTGGAGAGGAAAGCAGTAAATGGTGATTGGAAGACGGAGAAGGAAAAACAAAGCCAACTTTATACCACAACATGATACCCACCTGGGGACGGCTCTTTCTGTGATGGTTTCACTGGCCAGTTTGTAATTAGCCAGCTCTGTACGAGTTACTTTCCTTACTGCTATGACAACATTATCTCCTACCAGCAGCTACAGGGCTGCTTTATTTTGGGCTCACGGTTTGCAGGTATAATCAATCCCTGTGTAGGGAGTCAGAGCATTGGAGCATGTGCAATCTACAGTCAGGAGGAAGAGAGAGAGGAAGGCCGGTGCTCAGCTTGCTTTTGCCTTTTGGTTCAGTCTAGGATCCCGGCCCATGGATGGTGCTGCCCACATAGAGGATAGTCCTTCCTATCTCAGCTAACCCCATCTAGGAATTCTTACAGACACACTCAGAAGTTTGCTTCTGTGTTTCTAGATTCTGCCAGTTTGACAGTATCAACCATTAAAAGTTCACTGGGAACAAAGGCAGATTGCTGGCTTATGAGAATTTTGTCCTATTTGTGAATGTAGCGTGATATATAGACAAGGGCACTTTAGTATAAGGTCATTAGGAATCTTAACCATACAGATTTTAAATAAACATTCCAGAGTCATCTTTAAGTGTTCATATGTTCTAGGCTTTTGAGGGACATTGAGTTATAAATACCACATTTAGGTTTTAGATCATTCCCCTTTGATGAAGAAAGGTCAATACAACCATATCTACTTGACAGGGCTGGCAGATACATTCGTTACAAGTTGTGGAGGACATCTAATCAAGCACTTTCTTCCCCCTTAGCGGCATGAAATATTAAAAATGAAACGACTACACAGATTATTTTATTAGGTACTTGTTCTTAAAATGAAGACTATTCTATAAAAGGAAAGACACAGCTAATTGGATTTTTTTCTTTTATTTAGGAATGTGGACATAACCATATATAAAGCTTTGTATGATATTTTAAAAATAACCATTAATAGCTATTAAAACTTCCTTGGAAACTGCTTTCCGGATCTGACATGTAAAGATTTCTTTTCCTCATTTAAACCTTTTCTCTTGCAATAAAATCCAGTTCATTCATTCATTCATTCATTCATTCATGTATTTGTTCAATAGCCTGTTAAGGAGTATCTCCCAAGGCTAACACTTCTCTAGACCCTCGGGATTCGATGGCGAATCCGCCTAACCATAAGTGTTTGTTATGATACTTTCGTTTTTGGTAAATGAAATGTACTGGAGGGTTCACTATGCCTGTGACCGTAGCTGCTTCTGAAGGGCAGCTGCCAGAGCCTTGAAAAAGTCTGGACAGAGTCTGCGAGACCTATAATGTGGCTTAGGAGAGAGAAATGTGCCAGCCCAAGATCTCCTTCTATGGAGAATTTGAACCAAGGAACTACTTCAATTTTCAAATCAATATATGTCTATTGTTAGGAGGGAGACAAAATTATAAAGAATCTGAAGTCATAAGCAAAAGGTTTCAAAAGGCAGAATAGGGAATGCAAACGATGGGCCTGAGCGGATGGCTGTGTGGGTAGAGAGCTAGCTGTGCAGGCCTGAATATGAGAGTTCGGATCCCAGTACCGTGTAAAAAGTTGAGCATGGTGTTTCTCGTGCCTGTAGTTCCAGTTCGGAGAGGTAGAGAGACAGCAGCATTCTGTGGCTTTCCTGGGCTACACAATGATGTCCAATCCTGTCTCAATAAAATAGAATTCAGCAACATAAAACAAAGCAGCATAGTAAACAGAAAGAACAGAACCACATTGGTATGGAGAGGAGAGGAAAACCAGAAATAGCATGGAGTACCAGAAAGACAGACACGTTCGAGGCACGTCTCTATTGCGTCAGTATCTGTTTGGGTTTCAGCCCAAGGAGACGGTGTTTCCATGACTGTATTTTTAAGACTCTCACACCCCACTCCTTTGAAGAAAATGGGTATTTCTTGGCTCCTTGTACTTTAAAGAGATCAACTAAATTGTATGCTCTTCTTAGCCACTTAACATGAGTCTAAGAGACAAAATATGAAACGCAGCTTTAAAAGAAGATGTATTATTTTTGGCTATAGAAATTGAACTAGGGCCTTGTGTATGCTAAACACATTTTTTATTACTGAGCTCTGTCCCCACCCAAGTTGACTTTACACTAAATGATCAGCTTTGAAATAAATTAAAGTTAGTCCCACTTGCCCTCTATCTGTATGGATTTACAAGTTTGCCTGAAAATCATGCCAGCAGTTTACAGGGTGCTGTTTTGGAAACCTTTATTCCTCGTTTTAAATATCAACAATTGTGTTTTAACATTACCCCAGAACTGAAATGACATTCAGCCTTTGGTCCAGGAAAGCTTGTCAATCACTTATTTCTTTTGCTCTTTTAGATTCTGTTTTCATGTTATCTTGACTTTGGAGTTTAGATCAGATAGCAACAATGTCCACAAAGGCCTGCTTTGGCTTAGTGTTTTGCAGAGCTATAAATGGCCAGCATTTATTCTGTGTGCTTCTTCCATGCGTAAGAGCCTTCAATCAGTAACCTTAATAATAGTCACAAAAACTCTATGAGGTGGAGAGTATAATTATTCCCATTTTACAGATATGGATATATGAAACAGGGAGGTTAAAAAATATTTCTAATTCATTACAGTTATTAAATGATGAAGCCAAGATCCAAATAGAATTAGAATCTACATTCTGAATTATGACTTTATTCGGACTTGTTTCCATGGAAACAATACAAGATCCTGACTCACCAGAGGTTATATTCTTGCTTTCGCTGGAAGTTATACTGCAATGAAAATTAACTCATCCAATAAATATGCAATGTAGTATTAGTCAAGATAAGCAGACAGCATCTTTGCCTTCAAGGGGGACTTTTAGGTTTTCAGTCTTTTATCAGTTTGGTTAGATTTAGTCTTTTTCCTTAGAATCTAATATTCCCTTAGATGAGCTTAAAAGATTACCTGTTTTCAAATAGAAATTTACTTAGTTTGTTTTATTTTTTAAATTTACATATAAAACAATGGGTTTCACTGTGGCCTTTTCATGAGTATCTGTCATTTCTCTCCCACTATCGAGCCTTCTCCAACTGACTCGATGGTCTCTTGCTGGAGAGTTCATGGAATGTAAAGCTGAACAAACACTGGAACTTTGATAACCTTAGAGAGGTTCATTCTTGTTGGAGCAAATGTTATTGTCGTCAATTATTAATTTGAGCTGGAATTTTCACTTTGACCTTGAACCTATCCCATACTTCTCAGGCTGTGCCCTTAGTTTTAGTTTTTAATCCCAAAGTGTAATAGAATGTGCTGGTTTCTGCTGCTTTTATTTCAGGATGTTTCCTGATTTGTTTTCATTTTTGTAGCATATGAATGGTCCAGCTTAATATAATTTATCAAACCACAATGACACTGCATCTATTATATCAGGATGAAGCTCAGTGTAGCGTAACAGAGAAACCTGGATGCTAGGGGTTTAGGGAAAGTCGCATTATTTCTTTTTCACATTGAATAATATTGGGGTGAGCACTTCAGGATCGGCACAGGTGCTCCTTTTTGGTCAAGGACCCCACTCCTCTTAATTCACCATTAGTCTATCTGGGGGCAACAACTCTCCCTTAGATAACAGCACGGAGTAAATGGACAGAGTGGTCTCTCTCTTTCTCTCTAGGAATTTTTAAAATGTAAGTCCCATACATCAGATCTGGCTAGATTTCAGTAGCTATAATTTTAATAGATGGCCACTTTCACTGCAAAGGAGACCGCAAAAAGTAGGGTTCTAGCTGTGTTTTAACAGGACCATGAGAAATGCGGGTTTGTAACATGAGGTAACAAATACAGAGAGATAATTTGAAGTCTCTGCTACAGGTCTACCTTGCATGTGTTTCACATTTGATAAAAGATCCATTCTTGGATAGTGTCCTCTGGGTCATTAATGAACATAGCTAACTGAAAGATTTTTTCCTGTTTTTATTTTACTTCTCTATATGGTAATGGAATTACATTAGCTGCACCTAAAATAAACCCACGTGGAAACATATTAGGTAAAACAGAGAACATACTGGAAGGGTACAAAAAAACTCTAGGAAGACACAAACCTACACAAGGGCAGTAATTTAGCCACTGGTCAAGAAAAACTGTAAACGAGGAGTTGAGTCTAAAAATCCACAAGCTAGCCATGTGGATTCTTCTCTACTTCCTTGCTTGCACTGACTTTATTCTCTTGTTGAAGAACAGTTTCCTTCACTTGGTGAAAAACGACATCCAGTCACATCTCTCAGATCTGATATCTGGCGAGGCTGGAAACCCATGTTTCAAATCCAAAACACCTGGATCTCTTTGGACAGGTGTTCACCGCTTGCCCAGGGAACTATGGTCAAGGGGCAACCAGCAGTAACTTGGATGTTGTTTCTGTTGCTATCACGATAGAAGTACAGAAACAAAAGAGACAGCTTCCTCATAGGAAAGGTGGGTGTTGACCACATACCACAAACAACTGAAGTGTCTACATATATGATGCAAAGATATAGGTCGGTGGTCCAAATTAAATGTTTAGTAAGGATGTGGCCAAAATTAGTTGCAGATAAACATTATTTAACAAGGCTGTAATTGTATATATTGTTACTGTGTGTTGGGCATTATGCTCCATGCTTTTTAATATATTGAGTCATTGACTCCTTTATAGCTCTATAAACTATTATTATCCCCTTTGCAGGTAGAAAAATCTGAATGTAGGATTAGATAATCTACCCAAGGTCATATATATAATTAAATCAACTATACTTGAGTTTTATGTGTGTGTATGTTGGTGTGATATATGCACAGGCGTGTGCCCACACATAGTCATGCAGCAGCCAGAGGAAGACGTTGGGTATCTTCCTCCATTCCTTTTCGTCTTATTCCATGAGAGGATCTCTCACTGAATCTGAAGTTTGATGTTTCCGCTAGGCTGGTTGACCACCCAACCTGTCTTGGTTTTCTCTATTGGGGTTATAGACATATGCTGCCTGCCTAACTCTTTTAAAATATAGGCCCTTGGATTGGAACTCAGCTCTTCATACTTGCCCAACAGAGTCTCTTATCCATTAAACCATCTCTCTAGCTCAAACTATACTTGTTTTAAGGCCAGCTGTGTTTGAATGTGTGTGTGTGTGTAAGCCAGGAGTCAGTATTGGGTATCTTCCTCAGTTGCTTTATTTCCACTTTGTTTTCCGGGGCAACGCCTCCCAGTGAATCTTGACCTCACTATTTTGGGCTACCAAGCACTAGGAGTCTCCTAGTACCTGTTCCCTTAGTGCTGGGATTACAAGTACACGCCACCTTGGGCACTGGGGATCTGAACTCAGGTCCTCCTGCTTGCATGACCAGCAGTTCTCCAAATAAGTCATCTCACTAGCCCAGGTTTCTATCTACTGGGATAATAAACTACTTCAATCCAGTTCTCTGTCTTGAGTTAAAAACTATGGTAATTTTTCTTTGTGTGTGTGTGTGCATGTGTGTGTGTATACCACACACAGGGTCCTCTATACAGGCCAGACTTACTATAGAGCTGAGGGTGGCCTTGAGCATGTGATCTTCTTGATTAAGCCGCCTTCATGCTGTTAGAGATTGAACCCAGTACCTTGCACATGCTAGGAAGGACTGAGCAATACTCTAACTACTTTTTGCATTTAATTTTTTTTGAGATTATAATTACAATATTCCTCCTTTCCTTTTTCTTCCTTCAAACCCTCCCAAGTATCCCTCCTCACTCTTCTTCAAATTCATGGACTCTTTTTTTCCCACTAGTTGTTACTGCATGCATATATGCATATTCATAAATATTCCTAAATATAACCCATTGAGTTTGTATAATGTTATTTGCATGTATATTTTTGGGACTGGCCGTTTGGCACTAGACAATCAAATGGCATGCTCTTCTCTGGGGAAGACCACCTCTCTCGTTCTGAGATTTCCTCAGCTGCCTGTAGTTCTTTGTGTTGGGTTGAAGCCTCATGGGTCTTTCTTGTTCACTTTGGCATGTCTGTTTGGTGTCATCCTTGTTCAGCTCACTGTTGGTGTAGTTTCTGATGTTACTAAGAGACACAATCTCATAGCAAACTCGCTGATCCTTTGGCTCTTACAGCCTTTTCCATTCCTCTTCCACAATGTCCCCTGAGCCTTAGGTATGGAAGTGTTTTATGGATGTATGAATTGGGACTGGGGTTCCTAACTCTGCACTGCATGTCGGTTGGTTGTGGTGTTCTGTAGAGGTCTCCATCTATTGCAAAGAGAAGTTTCCTTGATGTGGAGTGATGGCTACAATTATATGTGGGCACAAGGACAGACGTTTATAGGTTGTTGCTAGGGGTTGTGCTAGGTTGGTAAATTAGTGGTTACAGATTCTCCTCCAATAACCACGACTTCATTAGCCTTGGGTAGTTGGCTAGGTTCCCATTACCAGGCAAGCTTTCCCTCTTACTGAGTGGGTAGTAAGACCAATTAGAGAGCCATTGGTTACCACCAAGTACTGCACCCTTATTGTGCCACTCTGGTCATTGATGTGGTTCACGGGCATCATAGTTGAGTAGGATTGTGCTTCCCTCTCCCGTTTGGAAGCTTGCATGCCTTCTGGTACCATGGAAGCTAGTCTTCAAGGGAGGGGATATTCAGGTCAGCTCCAGCTAAGGGGCCTGTGAGCCCTGTTTCTGAAGTGCTTGGTGTTTTCAGCAATAGGAACTTACCTTTCACCTCTCCCCCAAGGCATCCAAGGACAATAGCAGTAGGCTGAATGTTTTGGGAGTCTCTTGGACAGCCCTGACCAAGAACTCAAAAGAATCCTTCTTATGTCTGGTATTGAAATTTTTGTTAGGTGGGAGCACCATTAGCCTAGACAGTCCAATTTCTCTCTCTCTCTCTCTCTCTCTGTCTCTCTCTCTCTGTCTCTCTCTCTCTCTCTCTCACACACACACATACATACATACACACACACACACACACACACACACACACACACACACACACCCATACACACCAGTAAAGGCAATAATAATAATTTAAAAAGCCATGGATGCAGATCTTGAGGATAAGCAGTAGTAAACATGACGCCATTCCTACTGATGATTGACAATAGAGAGGCCATCACTTGTCTCATGGTTTGGCTCAACGCAAACATGATGCTGAGGGCAGGTGTAACCTTTTTAATGTCTGAAAGGAGAGGGTAAACTCTGAAGTTCTCTACTGTTTGGGAATAGTAGACCCAGGCTGAGTAATGGTTACCTAAAAAGCTAGCAGATTAAAACAAAAAAGCAAAATAAGAAACTCTTATTAATAGGGGGTGCTGGAGTGGATAGCAAGTAAATCGACAGTATGAAGTGTATGCGGCTTACACTCAACGAAGACAGGAATGTCAGCTACGGAGGTAAGTCAGAGAAAGTGGGCTTAGCTTCATCAGCCTTTAAATCAGTCACTTCATTTACTCTCCTGATGGGAATGATTAGCTCTAGCTTTTGAATGAGGACTTTGCTCAAAAGTGTCATTCATTATTCAAGCTCCCATCTTCTTGTCTGAGGCAACAAGAGTGTATCATCCTTCATATGATTGCCTGCAAAATAGAATACTACAGAGAGGAAATGGCGTATGGCAACCACTACAAAACAAAGAAAATTAAAAGCTATTAAAAATGTTTTCAGGGCCTGGAGAGATGGCTCAGCAATTAAGTGCACTGGCTGCTCTTCCAGTGGACCCAGGTTCAATTCCTAGCACCCAACATGGCAGTTCACAACTGTCTGTAACTCCAGTTCCAGGGGATCTGGCACCCTTGAACAGATATATATGCAGGCAAAACATCAATGTACATAAAAATAAATACATCTTTTCTTTTCTTTTCTTTTCTTTTCTTTTCTTTTCTTTTCGAGACAGGGTTTCTGTGTAGCTTTGGAGCCTGTCTTGGAACTAGCTCTTGTAGACCAGGCTGTCCTTGAACTCACAGAGATCCGCCCTCTTCTGCCTCCCAAGTGCTGACATTAAAGGCTCATGCCATCACTGCCCAGCTAAAATTAAATACATCTTTAAAAGAAAAAGAGGGAATATTTTCAGAGTGACATCAGTTGGTGGACATCGGTAGAGATGGCAAAGTTTCTAAATTGCTTGCCAAGCAGCTGTCACTGAGCCTCTTGAGAGCCTCAGGTACCCCTGAGACCCTACTGATTTCCCCACTATAGCCATAGGATTCACCTCAAAGGTTTGATTTGAGAATTAAATGATGGAAGAAAAGAGTTTAGCGTGGGGCCCCGTTCTCAGCAATGCTACACCTTCGCTATTATTTTTATTATAGGCCTAATAAAATGGTAGTAAATTTCAAACTGGTTTCTACATGAATGTTCACAACTTAGGAAATGTGATAGCATTCAAGTTCATTAACTTTGATCTAGCTAATCTCTCAATAAAATGGCCACTCATGTACCTCACTTTCATTTTGATATTTTCCATTATCGAATTGACACCTTCTCACCTCTCCGTCAAGTCCACAGTTCTAGGGGATGACTAAAAACTGACCCAGGCTGAACCGCAGGGAAATGATGAGCTGGCAGGGCCCTCCTAGTTCTTAGCATAAGAGGCTATGGAGAAAGTTCCGAAGAACTCTTTTCTTGGGCAGAACCCCTCTGCGATTTTGAGGATGAGCAAAGGTAGGCCCATCACTTGGTGAGGGAGCAGCAGTGGAGGATGAGGTGGCCTACTATCTCCTGCTGATGCAAATCAGAAACCGGGGATTAGAGTCCCCAGTGAGCAGCTGTAGTGAGAAGAGAGAGTGAGGAGTTTCAGCCACAGAGTGGGGGCTGGAGCCTATAGAGAAAACACCCGCCCAACTGTTTAGGGACGCTCTCTCAGAAGCTTAACAGGGCAAGGCAAAGATTTGAGTTTCAGGAGTTCTCTTTGCAGAGAATAGAAGAAACGTAATAATACAGTTTTTCTCTTATAGTATTGGAGGTTGAAGCTAGGGCTCGTACTGTTAGACAAGCCCTCCCTCCCCATTTTTATTTTTGACTCAGTTAACCACTATTACTGAGACAGGGTTTTGCTATGCATCCAAGGATGGCACTGACCTCACTAGATAGTTCAGGCTGGTTATAACTCACAACAATCTTCTTGCCCTAGACTTCCCTCCTCTGTGCTGGGATTAGCGGCATGCACCACCCTGATTGATTTAGGATTGTGGTTTTTAAAAAGCCTAGGCTGCTGTCTGCATTCAAAGAGGCCAGTACTTCTGTTTGAAGTGACTTTTTCAGGAACTCTTTCCTGGCCCTGAACTGAATGTGTAAAGCTTTGCTCCTACACATTGGTTGTGTAGCTGATACTCCCAGTTCTGGGAGGGTAGTTACATCCTGGGCATATCCTAGGGAGAGCTTTGATAACAGTATACTGTCACACCGAAGACATGCGTAAGAACTACTTTCTGACTGAATCCCAGTTTGGTGCTTTCATATATATGATGCTATCTTATAAAAATGTGCTAAGTTCCTGAAAAATACCTCTATCATCATCATCATCATCATCATCATCATCATCATCATCATCATTATTTGGATAGGAAGTAGGTGGGGAAGATAAATATTTTGATTCCTAGATACTTAATATTTAAAATTAAAGGCCAGATTAAAGGACCAGAGACTTTGAGGCAAACATAAAGCCTTGAATGTGGAGATCATCAAGTACTACAAACCATAAAGTGTATTATTAACTAGAAATGGCTTTTTTCCCTTGAAAACATTCAAGTCACATACTTGTTAAAATATTTTTTAGATGCTGTGTTTACATACTGAAGTAAACATTCTCCCACTGACTCCTCAAATTTTAGGTTGTGGGTATAGCCTACGGGAAAAAACATTCCTGGCATACACATACTCATAGAAAGGGGAAAATAATTCAGATTTTTGACTGATGAAACTTTAGCCTTTAATAATCTAAGAATGGTATAAGCCTAAAGTTTGTTTTTGCAACAACCAAAGAATGTGTTTCACACAGCTTAATTGGAAGTTTCAAGGAAGAGAGCTAGTATCCATGCATTTAATAAATGACTAGAGATTTCTTGAACGATGACTGAAACTCCTTGGCTAGAACATACTTCTGGTCCCTGCCTGAGTAGTTTTGCGTGACCTTCAATAAATTAGTGTGTTTTCTCCAAGGCACTTCAGAGTACTTTTTTTTTTTTTTTTATTTCAAGGGCTGACTTTAACCCAGTCACTGCTTTTGGGTGCGGAGTTGCTGAAGGCACGGATATTTTTCGTTTTCATTTTTGAAAGCAGTGTCCTCTTTGCATTTTAGAAACACAGTTCCTGATCTAGAGTAAATTTTGGGAATTTATGGGCGCTATTAGGCAGATTGCATTCTTGGCAGGCTTCGGCCCCTTTAATGTCTTCTCTGTGAGCCTTTTGATACTTGGTCGAAAAGGCCAGTCCTGTTTTCCAAGAGGTAAGTATCCACAGTACCTACTTAAACAGATCTGTGCCTAGAGGGTAGTTTTTCCACCCAGCCACCCGCCTGCACTCTCCAGCTTGGGATCTGGGTCCCCAGGCTACAGGGAAGAGTTCGGCACGGGAAGCTCATCTTGCGGCCCTCTGATTGGCCAGTTCGCACTCCACTCATTGGGCTCCAGGCTCTGATTGGCCACGACGGCACCCCCTCGGCCCGCGACTACTTTGTGTGCCGGGGCGGCGCGGCTGGGTCCTCCCGCTCAACTCGCCCCGCGGGCCGATCGGAGGTAGCCCTTCGGCCCACGGCTCAGCAGCGCGGGCGCCAGGATCCCAGAGTGCGAGCGGGTAGGAAGCATTCCAGGGAAAAGCCTCTCCCTCCCTTCTCTCGTACTCAATAAACTTCCGCCTCCGAAGGGCTGTGGCAGCTGCGGCCCGGGGAGGCCGGGCTTCGAACTCGGGCCCTTTGCAGGGGGTCTTCGCGTGGAGGTGGAGACAGAGCCCGCAGGGTAGCCGGACCGCCCAGAGCCGCCGTGGCAGCGGTGCCATCGTGTGCTCGTGCTGCAACGGATGAGCAGCGAGAGCACCCCGAAAAGTAGCGCGGAGCCCGCCTGAGCTCCAGGGCGACGGGCTTGGCCGCCAGGGCGCAGGGAGCGTCGTTCCCTTCAGCCGCCAGCCCTCAGGCGGCCTAAGGCCGGTGTGCACCGGAGCCCGAGCCCGCGCGCGGCCCCGGCCCCGCTGGAACTCGGGTCCCGCAGGGGCCGGGGATGCTGCAGCTCCGCTGTCCACCCGCACAGAGGAAGGGGACGGGGAGGAGCCTGTGCACAAGCCAGGGTCGCTGGAGGAGGCCGCGGCCGGCGCATGCGCGCCCTCCCCCAGAAGGCTGGGACGCCGAGGGGCGCGCGCCCCTACCCGCGCGCGCACGCTCGCTCGCCCGCCCGCCCGTTCGCTCGCGCCGGCCGGCCGGAGGCTTCCCCGCCTGCGCTCCGGGTCGGAGCCACTCCGGCGCGTGCGCGCGTGGTCTGGGGCCGACCCGAGTGGCCAGGTTCCCTCGGCTCCCGGCCCCCCGCCGCCCCCTCCCGGCTTCCAGCCAACCCGTTCCTCCCTTTCCTCACGGAATGGGGCCAGCGCTGCTCGGGGTTGCGCGCCCTGGACCCGGCTCGCGCTCCGTCTCGCGCTGTCAGCCCCTGCCTGGCTCGCGCCGCCTTGCGCTTTCCCTCAGTCAGTGGCGCCGAAGGCTCCGTTAAGCGGCGGCCGCGGTTCCTGTTTCCGTTTCTTCCTCTCCCTTCTGTCGGGAGTAGCATCCTCCACCCCGCCACCCCTCCCACTCTCCCGGCGCGGCCAGCTGCGGCTGAAGGCAGTGGCGGTGGAGACGGGGGACGGCGCCGACCGCCTCGCTCCCGCCTCGGGTAAGGGGGCGTTAGGGAGCCGGGCCCCGCGCGCCGCGGGCTCCAGGACGGGGCGGGAGCGGGCTCTGCGGAGCCTGGGCTCCGGGCGCTCCTTCCTCCTCCCGCCGACCCCAGGCCTGTTGCTGCAACTGCTGTTTGCTGCTGCTGCTCATCCCGCGGCCCCGGGAAAAGTGGGGAGGGAGCCCCCGAGATGCCCCGGTGGTGCCTCGGCGCGGGGAAGGGTGAGGGGCGCCGTGGCGTCTTGCATCCCGGCTCAGGGCAGGGGCCGGAGCCCGGGACCCGAGGGATGGGGGCGGGGTGGGAGGTGTCCCTCAGCGCATCTCTGCACCTACCGCTCCTCTCCTTCACCCCCGCAGCCGGGTCCCCGCGGTCAGACCGTGGGAAGGTGGGCTCCTCTGCTTTGCGGGGTTTCTGTGTGGACTTCGGGCGCTGGGAGTCGGAGTGAACCTGCACAAAGATCCGCTGAGGCAGGGCAGTTAGTGGCTTGGGTGCCTCGGTAGCCCCCTTTCCTTTGATCTGCAAATGACAAGCTGGCGGCTGTTGGAGTGTCTCAACTTATTTGGGAAGGTTAAATGAGTCATCTCAGTTCAGCGAGGTCTGTCCTGCTGGAGTTGAGGGGCATTTTCGGTGGCAGCACCTGTTCTCTGGACGTGGGCATCGCAATCTCCAGAGACGTATTTCTTAAGTTAAATGGCATTGTCATGGTTAGGGTTTAGCACCCTGGTGAGCTTTTAGTGTTTTGTCTTTAAACATTGTTGAGGCCTTGGAGAAAAGCAAGGAGATTGGTGTTTTTCGGTTTTGTGTCTAGTTTTGCACGTTACTTTTAAGGAAACATAAGGTAAACCCTGGAAAACTATACTCTCCAGTAGATCACTCCGAATTTAGAGGTTTCAGGGAATAAAATGCAACGCAAGTTTTATCAGCTTAAGAGTTAAATTTATCACAACTCACTGACTTAACTTTGCCTTTGCTCCGTAGAAACTCTTAAGTAGGTCTTAGTTTTCTTGCTCTTCCTGGGGTTTAGTACATATTTATTTTCTTGATTAAAGTTCTATCTTATATGCATACTGCCTTTAAAGGCTGTATCACATATGAAGCGTTTTAGGAGAGAAATCGTACACTGAAGCAAAGGAGTAAGATGTTACTTTTCTTTAAGGCAGCCTAGAAGTCTGTGCCAATAATACGGTCCTCCACATTGCTGTCCCTGTGCAATAAGAAGTCTTAATTACAAACACTGCAGTGTCTTAGCACATACAAGCATTTGAAATTACAGGCCGGTTAAAAACGTAGGGAATGAGAGATGAGTAGACTATAAGGAGGCCTCCAAGGGTGGTTTGGAGGCATGGGTTTTCCGTTTGCTCTTCTATAAATCGAGAATTCTGTTTGAGTTGAAGAGCTGAGCAGCTGGAATGAGACTTGCATAGATTGCAGGAACGTGCAGCGATGTCTTTGATCAGATAGTGAGTTAATGTGAAGGGTGTCTTGTGATCTACTAGGAGAGTGATTCAAAATAATTTACATATGGTACACTACAGATTGTATTTGAAGGATTTTTTTAAAAAATTTAAAGTCATTTGAGGTTGTTTTTCCTACAAATCAGTTCTATTTAAGGTGTGCAGAACTGAGCCCAAGACAAGCATTCTGGTTATATAACACAATCTTTTAAAAAATAAATTCTAAGCAGCTTTTTTTTTAAATAAAAGGAATAACAATGTCCTCAAAAGTAATGAATTTTGAAGTTTGCTAGTGGGTTACAAAAATTTGTTTCTTGTTTGTTTTTTTAAATGCAGTTATTTTAGGTTGGTCTAGAGGGGGAGCTAGTGCCAAAGCAAAGTGTAGCTTAATAGGTATTTGAACTTAAAACATCTAAACCAGATTTTTATGACCAGGAAAAGTGTACATTTTTAACTAAAATACCAGGGGCATTGAGGTGAACATATAAATTGTATTATTTATTTATTATTTGTGGGTATATATCTTGGGTATTAGAAATTAGTCTTAAAAATCAGTTGTCATGAATAATAAAAGCAGGTGTGTAAGTTTCTTGAACTCATGTAAAATTTCTGGAAGTGTGTGCTAAAACTTGAGTACGTTGTGGCATTTTCTTACTCCTCTTGTGCAGTGCCTTAAAAGTGAAAATGTGTCCTTGACCCTTTGTGCACATTGAGTGTTTTTGCTTTATTAATCCATACTCCCTATAAAGTAAAATAAAAAGCTTCAAGTTGAGTCTTGGAGGGGCAGGTACATCCATTGTGTAGTGAGTTTTCTCTGTCAAAAATAGATAATTTCAGCAAGGAAATGGGCCCCTTGGGTAGCTGGACAGCAAAGTCTCAAGGTCATTTTGTAATCCTATAATATGATGTTGACTTTGTTTGAATATAGAATAGTTATTTTGTGATCTGTGGCATTTTTAATTTCTAAACTATAATGTGTTTGATTTGTTCTTTAGATCCACACAAAGAAATTGATAATGATGTGTATTTAAAAAATCATTAAGATATTTATTTTTCTCAAGATAGAGACTGAGCCTTTTGTTATTCATACTCTTCACTTAAGTAAATAGAATCTTACTAGTGCTAATTAAAAAATAGATTTATTTCCTTGCAGTGCTTGTTATTGATTTATAAATTGCATGATAAAAACATATGGTTTAAGTAAATGATAGATGCACACATTTTATAGAATACTTATAAATCTGGAAGTATTTCATTTTACAAATGCAAGATTTTAAAAAATTCAGTACATTTCTTCCTTAAAATTAGGAAACAAAAGTAAGATTGTAAGCAACTCTGAAAACGAGGAGTCCTCTCTGTATTCACCCATGCTTTTCAAAGGAGCATGGCAGGAGTGAGGATTGTGCAGGATCCCCTTTGGTTCTCTCAATCCATCACGAAGTATAATGGATTGCTGTGTGAATTGTTTTTTAACTTGCAGTGAGACAATGAAACATGTTTAAACACATATTTACAACTGATTTTTAAAGAGGCCTTTGAAAAATCCCCAAGAGACTAAAGAATTTATGTGATACTGTACGCTTTCCTTCTAATCGAATATGGGTCAAACGGGCTGTGGAATGTCAATTTAAACGTTATTCTCGTACATCACCGAATGCACAGTGATGAAGAATTAGTTTCATTTAAGTTGTTTGTCTGTTTTCTTTTGTGAGGCAGGATCTTACTCTGCAGACCTGGTTGACCTGGCAGGTTCTAGGTACAGCTCAGGCTGGCCTTGAATTTACCCTGCCAGCTTCTGGGATTATAGACCTGGGGCATTGCACTTATTTATTTATTTTTCCTCAAGATGACTTTATTTGCCAGAACCTAGTACCTCACCCATGCTTTACTACTTGAAACAATAATTCTTTTTGCCAAAGATGACATTGTAAGGGGGAAATACCATTTAAACAAGATGCCAAATTTTATTAATACTTAGACCTAGATAAACTTGCCTAGGGTATAGATAGCACAAACGGGGGAATGTAGCTTAGTTGGTGGAGTGCTTGCATAACATGCATGAAGTATCAGATTTGATCATGATCCCTAGCACTGTGTAAATGGGGAACGGAGTTAAAGGCAGGATGGTTAGAAGTTTAAGACTAGCTAGGGATAGAGACACTGTCTTAAGCCAACAAACAGAAAAATAAAACCAGGAAGACAAAAAACAAACAAACAATAACCTTCCTCACAAACCAAATACAAACCATCAAACTAAACATATCCCAATGTTTATAAATGACTTGATTTTATACTTATTTATATATTTCTAATACAATTGATAGTAAATTTAGCTAATTGGTAAAGATGGGAAATAATAGCTTTTCTACTAAATCTAGTATTTGGGACTTGGGAGCAGTCTCTGAAAACAGGAGGCTCAGAGAAGCAAAGGATTTTACTGGTTGATGAGCCTGTCTTTGCGTTTCCTTTTGTTTTATATGTCTTACTCTGTAGCCCAGGCTAGCCTCAAGTTTTCTGTGATCCTCACATCAGACTTCTGAGTGCTGGGATTGCAGTCATATGCCATCAGGTCCTGTTCTATCTTTGTCTTTAGGATGTATTTTTTTCTCTTAGGTTCATAGACTTTTCAGGTAAAAGTTTAGTTGGTGGGTTGCATAGATTTGATCTAATGACTTCAATTTTTTTTTTTTGAGGCAAAGACAGAAGACCAGAATACCAGTTTGTGAAAATGGCTGTAATTTAATTTGAAAAGGGTTATGGGATGGTGGTTATGTATCTCAGTGGTAGAACATGTGCTTAACACCAGAAACAACAGAGAAAGGTAGTATGGAATTAGAAAGATTGCCAGTTACATTATTCTATTTAAGACACTCTCCTAATTTCCTGGGATGCATTCTCTTGTCTCTCATATTATTTACTTCTTTGTCAGTAGAGTTCCTGAGTTACAAGGAATTGTTTTTTAAGATAATGAGTTATTTATGTTTTCATATCTCATTGCAGTAATACGTTGTAAAAAGCAAACCAGAACACGGAGATTCACTAAAGAGAACCCAGTGTAAAATGAACAACAGTGTTCCCTGCCCCTGGGAGTTTACAAGGAGAGAGTGTTGGATAACTTGAGCCTTACTCATTTAGAATTAAACTGGTTCAGTTTAGTAGCAAGTGGTTACAGTTTTGATGTCTTGCTTTCTCTGAGTATTTCATTCATTCACAAATCAAATGTCAAAAGATTACAATTTTGAGAACTACTCAGAATCAACTAAACCATGGTAAACATTTTAGATTTTTTTATTTTTGAAAGTTTAACAAAATTCTAGGGCTTTTGTAGGTGGTTCCTGAAATTCTTAAGGCCAAAAACCACTTCCTTGTCCTTGGTAAATTGATCCTTAAGGAATGGAGGGTTACTGAGTAACCCCAACTCTTACAGAATTACAGCTATCTTGACCTTCATTTTCCAGATATTAGCACAGCTCGACAATGTATATAAATTGTCAGGTGTGGGTATAATCAATGATATGTTACTTTTAATTTGTAAGTACCTCAAGAATACTGATGTTCTCAATGCTGAATAAGTATTGTCTACTAAAAATGGCCAAGTGGTGAACTAAAGAAACCTGCAAATGTACAGTTATGTGCAGTTCTCTTAGTAAAAAAGATGGTATTAGTGCTTAACTGTAATGGCACAAAAATAAAATGGAAAATGGAATCAACAAACATGCCCATTTTCTAACAGTTTTAGCAGACCAGGTAGCAGGTAAGAATAACTCCTAAATCTGTAACTGTGCGAGGATGAGAGCAGTGCAGCTAATCCCCCAAATGAACTAATGATAAGCAGTGTTTTTTTAAATCAAGAATTGTATGCAGATTTCCTTAGTGTATTTTTATTCCGTTTCTATTATTGTCTGCTTTCATTGCAAATGAAAGATTAGAAAGTAAGTTACCTATTTTGAGATCTGGAAAAGGAGAAGGACTTGACATATAGAAAAAAGCTTGCTGTTTATTCAGTGTCTTGCTTTGTAGCCAAGCCACCTTTGAACTTGTGATCTTGCCTTTGCCTCCTTCCTTCCTGGTGCTTGTACTACTAGTATGCACTATCCCACCCAAGTATTTATTTTAAAAAGTAAAAGAAAAAAAATCCTTCTAGTTTTATTGAGATATAATCGGCAAAATTTACATATTTAATGTATGTAATGTTATTGATATTTATGTAAAATATAGAAAGTACTGCATTAAAATATGTCACATAATTATGTTTTTATATTGTAAGAACATTTACAATTTCTCTTAGCAGATTTCAGGTGTGTGCATGACGGCGATGCTAACTGCTACCATATGTGCGTTAAATTTCTAGATGGTATTTGTCCTGCATAAAACATGCTGCAGTGGAACTTTGTGCCCTTTATCCAGTATCTCTCCATTTCTTTTTTGCCTTGAGTCCCTGGTACCCACCATTTATTTTCTGCTTCTGTGAGTTTGCCTTCTTAAAATCCCACATAAAAATGAGGTCATCAGGCAGTGTTTGTTCTTCTGTACTTCACTTGTTTCATTTTGTCTGATGTTCTTCACGTTCATCTTAACAACATTGTGGAGGAGGCAGAGATTTAGTTATTCTTTCAGTGTTTCTTCCCCCTCAATCTGGGTCTGAGAATTAAATTTACATAAAATGGATGAGTAGAAGAAACACATCCAAATTTATTTAATGCAAATCTTTTACACTGAACCCTCATGAGGAAACATCATAGAGACAAAGTAGAACACTTACACGGTCAGTTGGCAGGTTGTGAAAAGGTCTTTTAACAAACTTTGTACACAGTTCTCTTGGTTTCAGCTTACCAACTTTGATAAGCATGTTGGCTTGCCTTTTAAGAACAGGGAAGGCATTTTTTTTTTCACATGGGAATTTCATCTCCTGCATAAGAAAAAGATGGAAGGTCAGAGTGGTTTCTTGCACCTGCTGTTTTTTAAATGCTTTTAACTTGAAATTGCCAATGTATCAAAAAAGCTTATAGATAGGGTTTCCTTTTTAAATTTTTTAATTAATTAATTAATGTTGTGTTTAAGAGTACATAAAAAGCCAGAAGAAGGCTTTGCATTCCCTGGAGCTAGAGTTACAGGTGGTTGTGAGCTGTTAAATGTGGGTGTTGGGGATCAAGCTTTGGTGCTCTGGAAGAGCAGCAAGTGCTTTTAATTGTTGAGCACCTCTACAGCTCCATCTTTTATAACATTTAAAGTCTGACTAAAGTAAGATAAATTTTATTCATTTATGCATGCACATATATTTTTGTCTCCACATGCTTGAGTTCAGCATAGAGAACTGGGTTGTAGCTCAGGTTGATTACTTTTGTCTAGTAGTTATGAGGCTTTTGGTTTTATCTTCAATATTGCATAAGCAAAACAGTAACACACCTTTAATAACAAACTAAGAATTTAAAGTACTTGAAAAGAATTGGAACACATATAGACTTTTTCACTAAACAATGTGTTAACTATTTGCAGAGTGTTCACATTGTACTTGGTATTGTAAATAATCTAATCTATATAATTTAAAGTATATAGTAGCAAATTATAAAGTAGGGTTCTATGTATCCTACTGCAGGTTATATGCAAATACTGTGCCATTTTATATAAGGCACTTGGGAGTTATCTGTGGGAGGGGCTATTTTAGAGCTAACCCACAGATGCTGAGAGACTGCAACATTTCTTTTGTTTGCTCTTTCTATCTTTTTCTTTTTTTCTGAGATGGTCTCATTGTATAACCTTGGCCAGTCTGGAGGTCTCTATGTAGGCCAGACTGACCTCGAACTCCCAGAGTTTGGCCTGTCTCTGCCTCTTGAGTGCTGGGATTAAAGGTGTGGGCCCCAAGTCCCTCCCTGCTCAGGTGATTCACTTACCTATTGGTGATTTCACCTAGGTTGGTTCTGTGTTTTAGCTGTTAGAGATAATGCTTCACTTGTAGTGATATTTTGTTTGTTAAAAAAAGGGGTTTTATTTATTAAGACCAGTTGGAATTCATGCTACATTTAGTGAATATGGGGTACAGAGATCTCTTTGACATACCTATTTCATTCCCTTTGTATGTGGGTCTCTGGAGCGTATGTTAATTCTATGTTTAAGTTTTAGAGGAACCTCCATACAGGTTTCATAATGGCTGTACCAGTTCACATGGCTGCCAGCAGTGCAGGGTTTCCTTTTCTTCATATTCTTATTGAGTCTTGCTATCTTGTCTGCTTGTGGTTATTCTTATCATAAAATAAGAATTATTCTTATTTATATGGCATTTTCTTATTTTAAGTTAACATGATAACTTAGGGAGTCACTCTGTGTCTGGCTATGTAGTCCAGACTGGCCATGAACTCTTAATACTTTTGTCTCAGCTTCCTACTTCAGATATTAAGGAAATGAGCCACCACACCTTGTTTAGTAGTCACTCTTAACAGGTGTGAAATTGTGGTTTTGATTTGTCTTTCTTCATTGCATTCTTTTTGAAAAATGCTTATTTAGGTCCTTTTGCTCTACTTTTAAAACTATGTTATTTGTGTTCCTGCTGTTGAGTTAGTTTCTCATCTACTGTGTTCCTTCTCAGTAATTTTATTATTCTTTTTTTTTTTTAGAAAAAAAAACATATTTATTTGGAGCTAATTAAGATTGCAATCTAGGAAGCTGGGCATGGTAGTGTATACCTGTCAGTACTGGAGAGACTCATAGAGGAGGGCCAGTGAGACAGACCCTGTTTCAAAATAACAAACTAACTAAATAAAAAACAAAATTATGAACTGGTAAAAATACAAATTTAAGGCAGTTTTGAAAATTTGCTTCACTGTTGCTGTCCCTCTCCCCCTCCCCCTTCTTTTTTAACTTTTATCGATTCTTTGTGGATTTCACATCATGCATTCTGAGCCACTCATCTCCCTGTCCCCTCACATCTACCCTCTGCCCTTGCAACCTTCCTCCATCAAAACCAAATTTAAAGGAAAAACCAAAACCAAACAAACTGAAGAAAGAAAACAAAAACAAAGAAGAAAAAAGGAAGAGTCTTGTATTGAAAGCTTTAGTGTGATCCGTCCAGACAGTTCACCCTTCAGTCTGTTCGTCTTTACTTGCAAGTATTCATTACCATGAGTCTGGCTCAAAGGCTTTGGTTTCTGCTACATCGGATAATGAACGGACTGTCCCTGGGGCTTCTCTTGGTTATCCTGTTGCCGTGTCCTGTATCATGGAGACCTTGCTGTTTTGGATCTGTAGGTTCATCCCCTTCACATGCACCAACAGTTTATAGATTCAGTGGTTGTTGGGGTGGGCCAACTCATAGTCATGCTTCTGGGCCTGGGTGGTAGCCAGGTTGGTCAACTTGCTAGTACTACCTGGATGAGCTCTCTAGTACTGCCTCATTAGCTCGCTCAATACAGCCTTCAGCAAGGGGCAGGGCCAGTTCTCTTGCTCTCAGACCCTCAAATCTGGATTCCCCTCACTCATATCACCAGGGCTAACTCTACTGTTTTGCAGGTCCCTCTCTCCCAATTGCTGTAGGTGTTATATGGGGGTGCGGTGGGGGGTAGGGGAGTCAACTCTCATGCCCTCAGGGCTGTCTCACCTGTGACCCCAACAACAGGGTCAGTTCCAGTGTGCTGCCTAGGCAAGGTGAGGTCTGCTCTCCTGTGCATTGTAGCTGGTATAGCGCAGGGCTAGTTCTCTCACTCTTATGACCTAGAGCCAGCCTGCCTTTTCCCCTTCCCCATCTGCCTTTCTCCTTTCTCTCTGCTCCTTCTTTTCTCTGTGCCTTGTTGTTCAGACTGGCCTTGGACTTGCAATCATCCTATCTCACTTAGCCTTCCTCAGCCTCTTTGAGTGCCTGGCCTGCATTTAGTGTTTTGATCGAATAAAAGGTCAAAGGAAACCAAAAGAGTTAGATACTGCTGTTGGCCATGTGACTAAATGTATTAACCAAGGCAAGCCTTTATTCTTTTGGGTGTCTGTTTGTTTGTTTGTTTGTTTTTTTCTCTCTCTACGAAATGAGTTTGTAACATAAATTCTAATTGGTCCTAATAATAAAAATCCAGAGTTAGATATAGGAGTTAATGCTGAAGATCAGAGAAGCACAGAGCCCAGCCACTAAAGAATTCTTTTACCTCTACCAGTGCTCAGACTGAAGGGGCGATCCTGTCCTCAGACTGCATCTCCAGACTGCAACTGTCTCCACCAAACCAAACCTCAGACTGCCATGAGCTCCTGTCTCCTTCCACCTTACATTCCTCTCTCCACCCAGCCATATCACTCCTGTCTCCACTTCCCTAGGGCTGGGATTAAAGATGTGTGATACCAAGTGCTGGGGTTACCTTTGTGTGAGCTCTGTTTCTCTTTTAGACAAAACTCAATCTTATGCAGTCTTGAAATAATAGAGATTCCTCTGCTTCTGTGTCCTGAGTCCTGGGATTAAAGGTGTGTGCCAACACTCCATGGGCACTAGTGGTTTAGCTCTGCACTCTGATCTTCAGGCAAGCTTTATTTGTTAAAACATAAACAAAATACCACTACATGAATTGTTTTACTTTTAATGCTATTACCTGGTTTTCAAAGCTAGGTAGATACTCTCTGACCTTTTCCATGACTGTATCTTAACTCTGTAACTACTGCCCTTAAATATAGTCATATTCTGAATAATATTTGAAAAACAGGCCATGTCTGCTCTGGTCCTAACATCACATACTAACATGTTGAAACCCATCCTCTACCTTCATGGTAATAAGAGGCGTGGGGACTTTGCAGAGTAAGGTTAGATGAGAAGCCCAGAACTCTAGAATGTGATTAGTGCCAAGGGAACCTATTCATTCTTTCCACTAGAGAGATTTGATGGCTGGTGAGATGGCTCAGAGGGTAAAAGGACTTGCTTCACAAGCCTGCGTTTAAACCCCCAGATTCCTTGGTGGAGGGAGTGAACCAACTCCTGAAAGTTATCCTCTGGCCCCCTCGTGTGTACCTTGGTACACACACACACACACACACACACACACACACACACACACACAAATAGTAAAAGAAGGTGCCATCTGTGTATCAGATCCAGGCCTCACCAGAGATCAGATCTGAGCCTTGATCTTGGATTTTGTATTGTCCTGAATTAGGATCAACACATTTCTGTTCTTCATAAATTGCTCAGTATCAAGTATGTTGTTATAACATCCTGAACAGATTAAGACATGCTGTACAAGAGGATTCAGCAGTGAATAAATTTGGGACTGCTTGGAATTAGCACCATGGGCAATTAAACATTTTCATGGGTATTATTTTAGTTCATGTGCATAGTTCTGAGAACAGTTAATGCCTTTTTCTCCCTCTTTTCTCCCTTCTGAGATAGGGTTTCTGGCCCTGTCTGGCCTTATACATACTCCTCCTTCCCTGCCTCTTGAATACTGTACTTTCAGGTGTTTACCACTGTGTTCAAGAATAGAGTACTATGATTGTGAAGATGAGAAAAAGACGGTGTTGCTCTGTGGGTTCTTTACTTTTTTTGCTCTGTGAGTAAAAGGCAGGATGTAACAATTTTAGCTTAAATTTGTGCCAACCTGGGCTCAAAGTGGTCAGGTGGGATTGGCTGTTTTTCAAAGAAAAATAAAAGCATGGCTATTTCAGGGGAAACAGACCTAGAGCAGAAATGATAGGTTAACAAGCTAAGACAAAGATGCTTATATGGGTGACTAAAAAATAGGAGTGTGTATGCATGCCTATGTGTTATATAAGTATGTCTGTAACAGGAGTGAGCACCACACTTGAGTAGGCTGGTGTCAGGTATATGCCAAAGACCTAATGTGCATTTTCCATGCAGTATGAAAAAGAGGATGCTGAATAACTAGAGAAATTTAAAGATCACAGTACTATAATTATTTTCAAATATTTAGTAATTTGACTCAGAAGCCTTCAGGACTCATTGTAATATTGATAATAGTAGGAAGTATGGATGTAGAATTATTGGAATTTATTTTTACCCAACATTGTAGAATACATGAGTGGTAACCCACAGAGCAGACCTCTGTGGAGGAGGAGGATATAGTTATAAATATATTTTAATGATGCTGTTATTATAACAGCATAAGAAAAATAGTTTCATGTTTTATAGTCATACTTTTTGCTCGTGTTATTTCTAAATTAGGTAAACCACTTTATGATAACCAGAAATATCCCCAAATCAAAACAGTGTTTAATGTATGAAGATTTGCCACTTCTGACAATATTATAAAAATTGCGTTAAGATTCTTAAGCAGTTGTAAAAGTTGGATCCCAGTGCTTTTAGCAGTGACAGCATTCTAGGAATAAATGCAGTGTTTCCTAAAGGAACTGTGAGATGTTCTTTTTGGTATATGGTATGCCAACTTATTCTAAAATGACCTACTGAATTGAATACATGTACATGACTAAGACCTCACTGTGTCATCAGAAAAAATCCCAATATAAAAGTAGAGACCCCACTTTCTATACTTTTCAGGCCATCAGAATACCCCCCCCCCCCCGAATTTAGTCATAATCCCAGGTTTGTAATCCCAAAAGATAGGAGGCTGAATCAGGATGATTGAGTTCAAGGCTAATTAAGGCTACACAGTGAATTCCTGGTCAACTTTAGCTACATAGTGAGCGCCAAGGACTAGGAATGCCATGTAAGTGATCGAGTTTTTGTCTGGCATAGTCAAAGCTATGACTGAATTTAATCCACAGCACAAAAGAGAAAGACTTATCATGTTCTCCCAGGGAATATTTGTTTTCAGTAGTAATAAGTGCACAACTGTTATATGATAAGCCATTTATAAATTTGGAATTCCTGTTCTTGATACATTTCTTATTAAAATAGATGTTATGAATTAAGATTTTGTTTTGTTTTGTTTTTGAGACAGTGTCTCACTATGTAACCAACTTTGGTTCTCTTGCCTCACCTTCCCAACTACTGGGATTATAGGCAAGTGTCATCATGCTCAGATCTGCCAAGTTCCTCCTTTCTTTATGCCATCCCTCTCTATCCTTTTGTTTTTGACAAGGTCTCACTCCTGTGTAGCCCAGGCTGGCCTGGAATCCTCTATGTAGATTGTTGTTGGATATTTATACACTATGTGAAAGTGTATTGCTGTGATTGGTTTAATAAAGAACTGGATGGCCAATAGCTAAGCAGGAGGTGTAGTTGGGAATTCAGGCAGAGAGAGAGTGAGCAAGGAGTAGGAGATGAATCTAGGCATGTGAGTCCCAGGAGACATGGAAGAAGCAGGATATGCGGCACGTGAGAGATTGTAGATTCATAGAAATGGGTTAATTTAAGTTAAGAGCTAGTTAAGAACAAGCCTAAGCTATGGACTGAACTTTCATAACTAATAACTGATGTGTCTTTATTTGGGAGCTTGCTGGTGGGATAGAGAAAGTCTTGTTACAGTAGACCAAACTGGTTCTGAACTCCCAAAGATCTCTTTGTTTCTGCCTCCCTAGCGCTGGGATTAAAGACATGTACTATCATGCCAACATCTTTCCTCTTAACCCACACTGCCCTTAAATTTACTATATAGAAGAGGATAAATTTGGGTTTATCCTCCTGCCTTCATCTCTGAGAATTGAAATTACTGGTGTATGCTACCAAGCTCATTTTTATGACACTGAACCCAGTTTTTATGGTACTGGGAGTGGAATCAAGAGCTTTCTATATGTTAGGCAAGCAGTCTACTAACTGAGCCATATCCCCTGTTAAATGTTTCTTGAGAAATCAAATAGAACTTTTATACATATGCAAAGCAGCAAAGCAAAACAAGAATCACATTAAAGCAGAAGTTTTATAACAGCAAAAATTAGCTGGGACAATAGAAAAGAAACAATGTCATTACCTTAGATCAGACATAGAAAGCTGATTTTAAAAGAATAGCAATTAGATTAAATACACTGAAGAATTGTGAACATTAAATGAACAATTAATTAGAGAATATTCTGTTAACTAGGAGAAATGATCCACCCTGTAATTTCAGCTGCTTGGGAGGCTGAGGAAGGAGGATCATGAATTTGAGGCTAGCCTAGGTAACATGTGATGATGCAGACTTGGTTATTAAGAGAGAAAAAGATCGAGAGCAAAAGAGAGAGATTGTAAAATACTAATACAGGTTAGAAGTTCTTTTCCATTTTTTTTTATAAGGTCTGTTTCAAACCCTTTCTAGTAGCTGATCATGGTGTAGTGCAGGCATTTAATCCCATGACTTGAGAGGGAGAGGCAGAGACAGATCTCTGAATTTGAGCCAGCTTGGTCTACATAGTAAGTTCCAGGATAACCTGGGTTACCTAGGATGAGACCCTGCTAACAAACAAGCAAGCAGAAAACAAAAACAACCCCCCCCCCCCCAAACACTGTAGTATCTGATTCTGGCATAATGCTCTTAGACATTGAAGGTTGATCCAGTTACCTATTTTGGTTTTGAGTAAAGAGGTTAAGACCATCCTTGCCAAGGGATGTTCTCTTTTTACCTTATGCTTACTTTTTTTGCTTCTAGGAAGTTCTGTCTGTCTTTCTGTCTGTCTGTTTAGAGATAGGGTTTCACTATGTAGCCCTGGTTGTCCTGAAACTTGCTTTGTTTACCAGGCTGGCCCGGAACTCACAAAGATCTGCCTGCCTCTGCCCCCCTACTGCTGGTATTAAAGATGTGAGTATCCATGACTGTCCCATTGCTACCCTTTTATTTCTTCTGCTTGTTAAAATCTGTAAGTCCATTGATTAATTTGTCATTTTAATTTCATTTTCCTCAAGTATCTTTAATAGCATAAGATGAAAAATCTAAACCTTCCTATTTGTTCATCCTTTCCATCATCGCTCGAGGGAGGGATGGCTTGTCTTTCTTCACTGCATTTTGTCTCCTTCTTTCTCACTGAAACTGTCCTCACTGTTGCTGCCAGTGACTTTAATTTCCAAATAGGGACGGACTCTGTAGAAATCTTGCTTCGTATTTTGAGTTCTGCCTCTTTTCCTCCTGCATTCTTCTAACTTTGTAGACTTCTTATTTCTTCTATAGAATATAGCAACTCCTCTGTTCATTTACAAGGCTAACTTTTGTATTTGATGTACACAGTTTTGTTTTGTCTAGTTTCCTCAAAAAAATGTGTCGTGTGTGTTACCTCATGCATGTGTGCAGGAGCTCTCAGTGGCCACAGGAGGGCATAGGATCCTCTGGAATTGGAGTTAAAAGTAGTTGTGAACTGTCATGTGGGTGCTGGGAACTGAACCTTGGTTCTCTGAAAGAGCAGTAAGTGCTCTTAACCACTGAGCCATCTCTCCAGCCCTCAGTTTATCTAGTTACTTTTCCTTGGAATGGTATTTGTTCCTTTAGCTTTAATGACAACATTATTTTTCAGATGCCTCCGATACTCTTAAGCTCCCAACTTCAGTTTCCAGCCTGAAGTTGCCATATGATTGCCATTTCCACCAAACTCAACATGACTGCATTTGAATTTTCTTTGTTCCGAAATGTATTTTTTCCTCTTAGCTTTCCCTTTTCTATTATTGATTTATTCTTCCCATTTCCCAAACTTGAATTCTGAGTCATCTTTGAGTGATTCAGATCTTTTCTGAATGAACAAGAATAAAAGGGGAATCAGATCCATTCTGCTATGAAACAACTGTATATTCTGTTACTACAATGTTTCTCTACTTCATCTGCTCTTTTCTTTCTGTTTCATATTTAATATGATGACTCAGATTCTCATTACCATTAATATAAATAATTATAGTTGATAATTGCTGTGCTAGAGGGAGAGAAGGCGGAGAATTTTCTTTTTTATGTAAAGGTACGATGTATGTACTTGGGTGTATGAATGCTTGCATCTGTATGTACAGAAGTGTTTGTGTGTTTGTCTTCTCAAGAATGACATGGGTGGGTTCTTCCTCAGTAACTCTCCATCTATATACTGAGTGAGGGCCAATTATTGAACCTGGACCTCTTTATTTTGATCAATCTGGCCAGCTTGTTCCAGGGATCTACACTTTTTGTGTGCTGGGATTATAAGGGACTGCATGCCTACCTGGCTTTTTGTGAGGTTTCTGGGGATCCAACTCTGGCTCTCATACTTATGAAGTAGGAACTTGACCAACTGAGACTTCTTTCCAGCCCCTTCTCTCTCCTTTTGAGGCAGATTCTCACTGTAGTCGATATTTCTCCTGCTGCAGTTTGTGGTGAGATTATAGGTATGTGCCACCACACCTGGTTCCAGAGGTACTTTTATTAAAGTGTGGCAAATAGGAATTGTTACATTAAAGGAAATGACTAACTCCTTAGAAGTATATGACATGAGTTAACTCCTGACTTACTCCTACTACAGCTGTGTTTCTTTTCCTGATGCTGTATGTTAGACTGTCTTCAGATATTGGTTAAAGTATTTGAATGAACATGTAAATGCAGAGTAACACAAAGTAACATGTATCTTATTACCTAGTGAAAGTAGAGCGACCCAATGTAAACAGTGGGAAGTAAGTGCTGCCTGCTGTGAAGATTTAAAACCGGACTAAAATTTACATTGCAGGCTATTTTGAAGGTTCCCAATTACTTGGAGAGGAAATCTTGAATGTGCAACTACTCTTAGTCTATTTATGTGTGGTTTTCTTTTACTTCTGCCTCGTTTCACATGTTTGGACTGATCTTTATACTAATAAACATCAGTACTCAAACTGATGGTCATACAAATAAATAGACCATTTATTATTTTTGCTTCCCTGGAGAGACAAAACATTTTGTACTTTTACAATAGGAAACATTAAAAACACTTTAAAACAGTTTTAAAAAGATAGATAATTTATTTGCTACATAAATAGGAAGAATAGTGCTATATTGATCCGGGAACACTCAGATCAAGAAATTTAGATACTTTTAGGGTACTTTCCATTTTCTGGCTTCATTTCTTTCTGGTCTTATTTTTATGGTTATGTTAGAAAGCTTCAACCATGAGGAGATGCATAGCTTTAGACAGCCGAGCACTTAAAAGGTCTGTCCCATGGCTCACCATTGTAGGAGATTGTCACTGGCATTATAATTAGAGCCTCATAAGTGAGAGTCCCTCCCCCCCCCCCCCCGCCAAAAGGATAGATATATGTGATTCAGCAAAAACAATCTCTAACATTATAGATCCACACGGAGAAAGGGAGATATAAAAGGGAATGGCAGACACAGAGACAGGGAAATGTCTGCTTGTAGGGGAGAAAGGAAGGGCTAGAGAGAAGGCTTACTGTCTGCTGCTCTTCCGCAGGACCTGAGTTCAGTTCCCAACAACCCCATCAAGTGGCCTATAACTTACTGTAGCTCCAGGGCATCGGATTCTCTTTTCTGACCTCTGGGCAGCTGTGCCTAATGTGCACACACTCCCACATGGAAACACAGGCTTGTGCATGAGTAAATGTTCAAATAAATTTTAGAACAAGTAATTTACTCTGGTAAATTATTAACGCGTATTAGCATTTCTTAATAGTGCAGGTTCTAAATTTTATATATTGTTGAGTATGTATGTGTGTATGTGTGGAGTGTCTGAGGCAGGAGATTCATGAGGTAGAGGCGAGCATAGAGTACTCTATGCTACTCAGGCCAATGTGGGCTTCTTGAAAAACCGTGCTTCAAAAAAACGAAGAAAATAAAGACAAAAATATACCAAAACACTAATAAAATAGAACAAAACATTGCCTGTATGATTCATTGACTTGACTTTTGCTCAAATATTTATTCTGTCCTTTTACTTTCTTCTATTTCCTTGTTTTCTTTTCTATTATTTTTTCCTTTTTATTTTTCAGTACTTTTGTTTTGCCTGTTTCTGAATTTTGTAATTGTTCTTTTTCTCTCTACTATAAAATTCTCCTTTTTGATTATTTATTAGCATATAATTAATAATAATGGGATCAATTTTAATGTTTGCATATGTATACGTAATATATTTTGATGGTGTTCACCCCCCTTTTCCCTATCATGTATTGCTTTATACTCCGGCTAGTACCTCTTCTCAACTAGCCCCTTCTATTTTCATAATTTTTATATATTTTTTTTGACCCAGTGTGTTTCATTAGGGTTGTTTACAGTAGCAAGAGTACCTTACTACTGAACAAAATGTCTCTACTCTTCACATCAGCCTTTGAGTAGTTTGCTTCATAAAAAGTTCACTAAGCGCCCCTCTTTCTTCCACAACGGGTTGTTGATGGGTCCAGATCGTGTGCAAATAATCAACCACTGAGTTTGAGTACAACAGTCATATTTTTAGAAGTCACTTACACCACTCCCTCTCCCCTCCCTCTAGGTCTTACATTCTTTTTGCCCATTCTTCCATGCTGTTACCTGAAAATTGGAGGGGCGATTTAGTGACTGCTCTGTCACCCTTTGACATAGTAGCTGAGCTTCGGCAGTCATTTATTCTCAATTCCTCGACTAGTTATGAGTCTCTGTAGTTACTGATGCTTCTTCGGCCAAAGAGAACAGCAGCCCAGTTTGGCTTGTTGGCTTTCCCTCTGCACCTTTTCGTGTTCCTGCCCTGTCACAGGGAGGTCTTCTGATTGGTTTTCTTGTAAACTAGTTTTACTTTTTAAACTTTTAGTGTATCATGTGATTTTTTTTTTCTGGTTGTTGTTGTGGTTATCATAGAATTTAGTTGGTTTTTGCGTTACTTTTATATCTGGTTGCTGTTTATTGTTTTTATTTTCTTTTTGTTGTGCTGCAGTTTGTTGTGCATCTAGGGCTAGTCAAACCTTCCACTGAACTATATTCACAGCCCTTAGTGTTCATTTTCTTTTTGCTGGGTAGCACTGTGGATTGAACCTGATGCATCAATCATGGGTGGCTGTTCTTCCTCTGAAGTGCACTTCCAGTCTAGCTGAGAGAAATAAAAGCTCACATTATCTATGACCCAGTGTGAACTTTAATTTTACCTGAAGAATTGGGGAAATAAAAGCTTCTAGCTGATGACCAAGTCTTAAGTAAGCATAGCTAGGGGTCCAGAATACCTACACCTGAACATTCACAGCAACAGTATAGAGAAACGACACAAGAGATTGTAGACATGGCACCTACTGGGAACCACAGTATAGGCTGCTTTCATCTTAATCAGACTGCATATTGCTGACAAAACTGGAGGGGCAACCACAAAGAGTGTACCCTATTTCACATTTTACAGAGTATCCACTTGAACTACCAGAGAGATTCCATACTTGTGAGGTCTACAGAGAAAGTGAGTTGTGAGCCCAGGACAAGGTTTGCTCTGTCAAAACCCACTGACTATAGCCAGAGAAGCCATAGGAAACTACACTATAAAGTCTGGATGGAATTAAATTCAGCACTACATTTTAGGGTATGTGAAGAGAAGGTGGTTCCCTAAATAAACTCTTACATGAAAGTATAAAAGATAGCAGTATAAAAGAATAAGAACTTTGAAGAAACAAGGCAACAAAACAACTCCTTAAAAATAACTCGTTTTAGTAACTATTTCCATGTGGGTGAAATGCCACACAAAGAATTCAAAACAATGCTTAAAAAACTCAAAGAAAATGCAAATAAATAGAATAGGATGTGAAAGAGAAATATAGCAATAGAAATTTTGAAAAAGAACCAGACAAGTTTTGGAAATTAAGAGCTCAATAAACAGCTAAAAAAATTTGTTTGAAAGCCTTAGCAGTAGAGAAGATCAAGAATGGAAGAAAGAATATCATGTCTTTAAGATTGGTGAATTACTGTGTTCAGATAATAATAAAAAATAAGAAAAAATGAGAATATATATTATTTATGGGATACCATTAAGAGGGAAAATACATGTAAAATAAGAATAGGTGATGGTAAACTTTTCTAACTCAGTGGGAATTTCTCAAGTATTTGATTAAGATATGGGCATCCAAGCACAGGAGGCAGGCAGAGCCCTAAACAGACATGGCCAGAAAATAACATGGCATGGATTAAACTCCTGAAAGTACCCAAGAAAATATTAAAGCTTCAAGGGAGAAATGCTAAAACAAACACATCAGAATAGCAACAGATTTCTTAGCAAAATTTAGTGACCAAAAGGGCCATTTTGTTTCTGGTCCTAAAAGAAAATAACAGCCTATGTAGATTACAGTATATAACATAGTTATTCAGAATCAAAGGAGAAATAAAGACCTTTCAAGATGCGCATAAAAGGATTTATGACCACTAAACTCAGCATTACAGAAGTAATGCTTAAGTAATTACTTCAAGTAATCCTAAGTCAAGAAAAAGGACCAAGGTAAACACATTCACGAGATTGTGGGAAATAATAAATTTTACCAGAAGAATAGATAAGCAAGTGAGAATTAGGAAACAGTGAAGCCTCTATGATGGGTAAGGAGAAAGTAACAGACACCAATTCTTTAACTAGAAATCAAGCAACAACATGATAGGAACTAGCATGCAACTTCCAACAATAACTCTGGATGTAATTAGTTTTGGAATTTCTCAATTGAAAGATGCTAGGCTGGCTTTTTGGAATGAACAAAAAAAAAAGGCCTAATAACCAAGGTTGAGAGGGAGACAGATAGATAGATCTCTGTGAGTTCTAGGCCAGCCTGGTCTGCATAGTGAGTTTCAGGATAACCAGGGCTATGTAGAGAGACTGTATTTCAAAAAACCAAAACAATAAAACTAAAAAATAAGGCCAAACAATTTGCTACATGCAAGAAATTAATTTTCCTGATGAATACATACAGGGACTTAAAGTAGAAAGGTGGAAAGTGATATCCCAAGCCTGACTATATATAACTAAATAGGCTTCAGGCCAAAGCTGTGCAGAACAGAGTTCACTATGATGGAGGAGGGTCATCTTTCTATCTGTTGTTTCATTGGTTAAATAAAGAAACTGCCTTGGCCCTTTAATAGGACATAAAATTAGGTAGGCAGAGTAAACAGAACAGAATACTGGGAGAAAGAAGCTGAGTCGAGGAGTCGCCATGATTCTCCCACTCCAGTCAGACGCAGGTTAAGATCTTCCCTGGTAAGCCACCTCGTGGGCTACACAGATTATTAGAAATGGGTTAGATTAATATGTAAGAGCTAGCCAATAAGAGGTTGGAACTAATGGGCCAAGCAGTGTTTAAAAGAATACAGTTTCCGTGTAATTATTTCGGGTAAAGCTAGCCATGTGGGCGGCCGGGTGCCGGGAAAGTAGCCTGCCGCTCCATACTACAACATTATTACATATTGATAAGGGAAGCAATTTATCAAGATGGTATGGTTGTAAATATGCACCAATGTTGGAGCACCTGATTTCATATAACAAACACTACTAGCTAAAAATGGGAAGCGAGACCTCAGTAAAATAATAGTGGGCGATTTTAATATTCAACTATCATAAACAGTTCATCCAGACCAAAAAAAATACCATGAAACATCATTGTTAAATTGAATTATTGATGAATTCACCAGCACGTTAGAAAAGATCATGTACACTGATCTTTTAGTTCATTCCAGAAATGAATGCAAAGATCACTCAGCATACAAATCAATAAATAAATGGAATCAAGAAGAAGCACTGATCATCTCAATAAACCTAGAAAAAGCCTGCGAAAAAATTAAATATACCTTATGATAATAGCTCTGAGGAAATAGTTATAGAAGGGTTATACCTTAATATAATAAAAACAGTAAATACCTGACCCATATGCAGTATCATCTTGGTGAGCAAAGTATTTCTTCTAAAATCAGGTATGAGTAAAGGGAGTTCACTTCCTACTACTTGAGATTTTAGCCAGAGTAGTCAGACAAAGAAAAAAGTATGGCCTGGAGCTCAGATGGAAAGGGATCCTGGCATTGGGGGCCAAGGAATACCACAGGTCACAGTAAGTGTAGCATCTTACAGCCCTGCTCCAGGGAAAGTTTTTGCCAGTGTAACAGCTCTATTCTAGCAGGGGAAGGTTTCCCCCAATGAAATTCTGCTCCAGTTCCCTGGGTGTGTATCAGCTCGGCTCTGCGCTTCCCCAGTGAAAGTGTCATAGCCTTGTTCTGCTCTGCTCAGCTCTGGCTCTGGCAAAAAGTTACATCTCTCCTCTGCTCCATTCCATCGAATGAGGTTTCACCCAAACCTCATTCAGGAGATTTACTGGGAGGGAAGAATCCAGGAAAGTGGCTGCCTCTGCCAGGGTAGAAAATGTGGCAGGAAATGGAACAGGCTCAGGGCTTCTTAGAGGTGGAGTTTTTCCAGGGAGAAGATTTTCAGTGTGGGAACTGGTTAGATTTCAGTCCCTTGAGTTCACATTGGCTAGATCTTGTGCTCAGGGATTGGTTGGTTTTCTACTCAATGATTGGTTCATTTTTTTCTGCTCAGGGATTGGTTAGTTTTCTGCTTAGTTGGTCAGGGTTAGATTTGGCTCTGGTTTCTTTCACTGGCCCTTTTTAACCTCTTGGCTCTAATTTCAAGGCCAGAGCATATTTCTTTTACTGGCTCTGATTCTAGAGCCATGGTGCATTTCAGGGTTAGGGTGGGTTTCTTTGGCTGACCCTTTTACCCTACAGAGTTGGCTTGGTTAAGAGCATTGTTCGGTTTGGTTCCCAGTACCACATGGTGGCTCACCATCACTAACTCCAGTTCCAGGGTACCCGATAACCTCTTCATGATACACATGACCTCTGTGGATACCATGCAAGAACACTAATATGCATTAAATAAAGTAACAAGATTTTAAAAAGAGAAAGTAATAAAAGAAATATAGATAGAACAGAAAGAAATCAAATGATCTCTTCTTGCAGATAATGTGGTTGTATACCTTGAAGACCTAGAACAATCCCAGAAGACTCAGATCTCACAAACATTCCCAGCAAAGTAGCAACATACAGAATCAACATATAAAAACCAGTAACTTTTATACTGATAACAAACTTAGGAAGAAATCAGAAAAATAATCCCATTCTCACTAGCTGAAAACAAAAATAAAAACTCCCCTAATTAGCCGGGCGGTGGTGGCGCAAGCCTTTAATCCCAGCACTTGGGAGGCAGAGGCAGGCGGATCTCTGTGAGTTCGAGGCCAGCCTGGTCTACAAGAGCTAGTTCCAGGACAGGAACCAAAAAGCTACGGAGAAACCCTGTCTCGAAAAAATCCAAAAAAAAAAACAAACAAACAAACAAAAAAAAAAAAACAAACAAAAAACCTCCCCTAATTAAAAAAAAATCTGAAGGAATAAAACCTATCCAAAGAGGTGAAAGACCTCTACAATATCAAATAAACTGAAGAAGACACAAAGAAGTGGAAAGACATCCATGTTTATGGACTGGGAGAATTATTATCTTTAAAATGGTCATACTATTGAAAGCGATATGCACATTCAATAAAACTCCCACCTCAGCTGTAATGACAACTAGAAACCCATGAAATTCTTAGAAGGCACAAAGCAATCCTGAGCCAAAGGAGAAATAGTGACATTACAATACCTGGTTGCAAAGTATACTACAGATTTACAATTACAAAAGTAAGTATGGTGTCGAGAGAAAAGTCAGTGCACACAGGCCAGTGGAATATAAAATCTAGAAATTGATACAGACAGGTCTAGTCATCTTGTCTGCTGAAAAGTGTCAAACACATGCTTTGGGGAAAAGACAGCTTCATCAGAAAATGGGGCTGGGAAAACTGAGTATCCACATGAGAACATTTAAACTGATCCTTGTCTTATACTTTGTACAAGAATGAACTAAAAATGGATGAAAATATAGAATCCCCAAACTCCGAAGCTCTTAGGAAAACAAAGAGGAACCACTTCAAAGTTTGACGCAGGCGATGCCCTCCTGAATAGAACCCCAATAGTACCAGAAATGGTGGCACACACCTTTAATCCCAGTACTCGGGAGTAGGCAGATCTCTGTGAGTTTGAGACTAGCCTAGTCTACTAAATGAGTTCCAGGACAGTCAGGGCTTTTACATAGAGAAACCCTGTCTCAAAAACCAAAACCAAAACCAAACAACATCCCCCCCCCCATTCCAATTGCTTAGGAAGTAAGAGCAAAAATTGACAAGTGGAAGTGATGTCAAATTAAGCAATCAAGTCAATAAATAGGGGAAATGATCCAAACAGACGCTATCTATCTATCTATCTATCTATCTATCTATCTATCTATCTATCTATTGAGGTTTTCAAGATAGTTTCTTAAGTGAAACAGCCCTGGCTCTCCTGGAACTCACTCTGTAGACCATGCTGGCCCCGAACTCACAGAGATCTACCTGCCTCTGCCTCCCGAGTGCAGTAAAGGCATGTATCACCACTAACTGGCCAAAAAGATACTTTTTAAAAGAAGTATGTGACCAATAAATTTGTGAAAAAGTGCTCAGCGTTTTAGCCACTGGGGAACGCTGATCAGAACTACATTCACATACTAGTTAGAATAATGTCTGCTTTTAAAAAGCAAAAAATAGAGAAATGGTTTAGCAAGTACAGTGTCTGTCATGAGGCCCTGAGTTCTGGTATCTGGCACCTATGAAGAACCAAACCAAACCCAACCTGTATGGTTGCTCAGGTCTATAACCTGAGTGTAGGGGGTGGGGAGACAGGTGGATCCCTGGAATTCACAGGCCAGCTAGTCTAGTGAGTTAGTAAGCTGGTTCAGTGTGACTCTCAAGGTGGAAGGCAGCTGGAGATAGTAGGCTCAGTGGTTAAGAGTACTTGCTCCTCTTGGAGAGGACCCAGGTCCAACACTTAGCACTCACATGGTGGTTCACAACAGTCATAACTCCAGTTCCAGGGAGTCCAGGTCCCCCATGTGGCTTCCGAGGATACCAGGCATGCATGTGGTGCACATACATACATGTAGTCACACACAAAGGAAAAATCATCAAAAAAGATAAAGGTGGAGACTCTTGGTGTCAACTCTTGCCTTCATACACACATGCAGTTGTGTCCACCCTCCCCGCAACCAATTAAAAGAGGCAAAAATATTGAATGCTAGTTAGGATGTAGAGAAAAAACAGCTCTTATACACTCTTAGTAGGAATGTAAACTGCTTTTAACTTCTGTTTCTTTCAGTGTTGATTACTTGTAAAACAAAAATGTAAACATTTACGTTTTAATATTTTAAAACCTACTGCAGTGTAATCAGGAAAGAGATACGCTTTTTTTTTTGAGTAACATAATCTTAGTTGTTTAATACTGTTTTTTTTTGTTTTGAATTTAATAAGGAGGGACAAAAAGATTGTTTTCTGTACTTGGATCTGTGAAGGTCTTAATTTAGACTTGCTGTCCTAACCAAAGTTCCCTCCATATCAGGCCTGTGCCAAAGAAAGACTGAAATATTTAATCCAATGTAGAGTTTTGAAAATGCAGCTTACTCAAATACGATCGTACTTGATGAATCCTAGTTGAAATCCTTAGTTCTGCCTGACCTTGATGAGCCTGGAAGACATTGTGCTAATCGAAGTAAGCAAGTCATGCACAAATACTGCATGATTTCATGTATGTATAGAATTGGAAAAAAACAAAACTCATAGATGCAGAGCATTAGAAAGGTGGTGTTTGGAGGCCAGAGGTGGTAGAAATGGGGAGATGTTAAAGAGTGCAGCGTTTTAGGATAAGTTCTGCACATGGAAGTTATAGCATTATAATTCAATTTATTCTATTTGTATACCTAAAAATGGTTTAGAGAGCAGCTCTTAGTCTCCCACCTTATTTTGCTGTGTGGTATCTGCCCCCCCGCCCCCGTGTGTGTGTGTGTGTGTGTGTGTGTTATATGCATGCTTGCTCTGCAGATGCATACGGAAGCCAGAGGTTGACATCGGGATGTCTTTCCTTAATCACTTCTTCATCTTACTTTTTGAGAAAGCATGTTTACTGAACCATGAGCTTACAGTTTCAGGCAGTCTGGGTGGCCATTGAGCCATCTAGATCTCATTGTCTCCATTACTCTCCCCCCCCCCCCCCCCAGTGCTAGGGTTACACAGGTTCATTGCTATTGCTATGTTTTTATGTGGATGCCAGGGATCTGAAATCAGGTTCTCATGCTTTTACAGCAAGCACTTCATCTGTGGAGAAATTTCCCTCGTCCCTTAAATTCTCTCTCTCTCTCTCTCTCTCTCTCTCTCTCTCTTTCTCTCTCTCTCTCTCTGTATGAGACTATGAGATGGCTATATTAACTAACTCGATTTAATTATCCTATGATGTGTATATTTGTCAAGACATCATGCTGTATATCATACATGTATAGTTTTTATACTGGCTGCAGTGGCATGTGTGTATAGCACAGCTATTTAGGTGGCTGAGGTGGAGATTGCTTGAGTTTGAGGTCAGCCTGGGCAATGGAGTGAATCTCCGCCTGTCTATCTGCCCTCTCCTTCGGAATTTAAAGGTTTTTTTTTTCTTTTTCTTTTCCACTCACTGTGTATGTAGCTGGCCTTGAATTCAACTTCCCAAATGCTGGGATTGCAGTCATGAACCACCATTCCTGACTTTAAGAATTTGTTTTCAACTTTTACATTTTATGGCATTTGTGATTAGCCTCTTAAGGTACAAGTATTACTGAGAATTTTGTTAGTGCATGTGAAAAACAAATAAGGCACCATAGTAACATCAAGGGATGAGCTAAATTATAGTCCAGATAGCTCACTTGCTTTTTTTTTTTTTTCTTCTTGACAGGATTTCTCTATGTATCCCTGGTTGTCCTGGAATTCACTTTGTAAACCAGACTGTCCTCAAACTCAGAGATCCCCTGCTTTTGCCTTTCATGTGCTGGGATTAAAGGCATGTACCACCACTTCCAGCCAGATAGTTCTCCCCTCTCCTTTTCTTTTACTTTCTTTTTCTTTTCTTTTTTTCTTTTCTTTCTTTCTTTCTTTCTTTCTTTCTTTCTTTTTTTTTTTTTTTGGTGTTTTAAGTCAGGGTTTCTCTGTAGGTTTGGAGCCTGTCCTGGAACTTGCTTTTGTAGACCAGTCTGGCCTCGAACTCACAGAGATCTACTTGTCTCTGCCTCCCAAGTGCTGGGATTAAAGGCATGCACCATCACCACCCAGCTTTTTTTTTTTTTTTTTGGTGGGGTAGCTAGCTCACTTTTAATGAGTGACAGCTTCATCTGAATGTAACTGAGAAGAAACTTCCTTAGTTGTATAATAATATATAAGTATGAAATCTCATAGTAATTATTTTAGACTCAAGATAACAAAATTAGAATTATATTTTATAATATAATCAATAATCATACCCATTACTTACAGAGAAAGAATAAAAGAGCTAAATTGTCAGTAAGTTATACAGAAATAAGTATATTTATACAGAATTTTCATTGTTAGTTTCTTAGTTTAGATTGTATTTAAAAATTTTTTTAGACTTGTTTATGTGTATAAGTGTTTTGCCTGCATGTATGTATGTGTACCATGTGCATGCCTGATATTCTTTGAAGTCAGAAGAGAGCATCAGATCTCCTCAAATTGGAGTTATTGATGGTTGTGAGCCAACATATAGGTGCTGGGTATTGAACCTGAGTTCTCTGCAAGAGCAACAAGTACTGTTGACTGCTTAGTCATCTCTCCAGCAACTAAATGGCTCACAACGACCTGTAACTCCAGTTCCAGAATATCCAACATCCTCTTCTGGCCTCTGTGGGTACTAGCACAGAAATGGTACACTGGCATATATGCATGCAAAATACGTAAGATAAATTAAAAAAAGAAGTTAAGGTGCAGGGCTGAGGAGATGGCATAGTAGGTGAGTTCTTTGCTGTTAAGTACAAAGACTTGACCTTGGATCTCCAGCACCCATAGAAATTGCTGAATGTGGTGGTACACACCTATAGCAACAGTTCTGGAGGGGCAAAGACAAGCAGATCCCATAGGCTAGCTAGCCAGCTAGTTTAGCTGAAACAGTGAGCTCCAGCTTCAGTGAGAGACCAAATAATAAGGTAGACAGCCAGCTCTGTATGTGCCTGCATGGGCTAGCTCACACACAGGCATGCGAATAAGATAGAGATGGATTGAGGAAGTACACCCTATATACTGGCATCTGGCCTTCAAATACAAGTGCATATACCCACACAAACATATACACCACAGAAACACATATACATATATATGCACATTCACACAATAATATAAAGCCCTTCAGGTCAAGATCTTGTTAATATTTGTAAGCTTATGGCTTAGTATGGTTCCTAACACAAGGTGTACACTGAATAAGTGCTTTTTACAATTAGGTTATTTTGTTGAAAAAAGATTTTGAAAAGATGAGAAGGAAGTTGAAAAGACTTTAATTTTCCCAATTTAAGAAAAATTTACAAAATTCCAATATATATTGAACTTGAGTACATTTTCTACCCAGTGAATTGAAAACCTTTGCATAAATGTTCATTGCTTATGATGCCAGTGTGAAATTCTGTGTGGTAAATGATTCTGAAAAGATACGAAGTATAGTTTATGAAAGAATTTCATCTCATTAACAGGCTAAGTGCTCTAATATTAAGTGTGGTCATCTAAAACTGGGTATATAAGCATTATTAACTAAGAAAATGCAAATTAAAATAATGAGATACTATTTCCTAGCTATTAGAATACCAAAGGTAAAGAAACAGGTAAACAAATTCTGACAGTAGCCAACTAGAGCAACTAGAATGCCGATGTACTACCAATGATAATGAATAATTGCACAGTGATGTTGGTAATTCCTTACAGAGCCATCATGTGAATGAGCTATCCCACCCTAAATATTTACCAGAGAGAAATGGAACACATGTTCACAATTATCAAAAACCAGAAAAGTACAGATGTCAGTTTATGAGTGGATAAACTGTGGTAGGTCATGCAGTGAAATAACTTCACAATGAAGAACAACAGACAGTTTATACATTTTGCAGCTTGGATGACTCTCAGAGGCATTATGCTTTGTGAAAGAAGCTAGTCTCATTATTCCATTATATGACATTTGCAAAAAGACAAAACCATAACCATGACCAGATCATTGGCACTATAGTTTGGTTGTGCTAGAACTGTAGGACCGTGCCATCTTGCCTGACTTTAGAAGAAAGCTTTACAAATATTCCAAGAATTGGCATAACCATCTGGGTAAAATTTACCATTTATTGATAAACTGCTGTTCAGTCGATACTTGTTAAACATTCAGTCTGTACAATGATCATACTTACAGCGCATTATTTTCCCTGTTATAGATGTGAAGATTGAAGTATAGAGGTATTAGGTAGTATGTTGGTTCACACAGCAAGAATCTTTTAGGGCTGGAATTAATTTTAAGAATGTCAGACTGAGACATTCTTTTATTTATTTGTGTTTTTATAAAAAGCTTTTAAATTGTAACATAAAGCACAAATGCAGAAAACACACAAATGAATATTTACTTTATGTATTAAACATTTAGAACAACTACCCAGGACTTGTCAGCTCTCCCACAAGCTTCCTATGTATCTTATCTCAGTCATAAGTACTTCCTTTTCCAACCACGGTCTCTATTTTACAGTAATATGTATTTTTATACATGTGTCCCTGGACATTGTGACTTAGTCTTTTTCTTTTTAATTTGGTGTCTTTTGAACTCTTAATCTATGTGTTCCCTTCTTCTCTCTCTCCTTTCTCTTTTAATTTAACTGCTGAGCTCTGGGTTTACAGTTTTCCACAGACTGAATTATTTCTGGTTACATAGGATAGTATAACTCAACATGTATCTCTGTTTTCTGTATGCTCTGAAGATTTCCAGCTGAATCCAGGTATGATTAGAATTGATGTGATCTGTTTGTAAAACCTGAGGAGGCCTGTGATGTTGGATGACTTTCTGATATGTGACCCGTTAACTCTTCGTGGGGTTGAAAAATGGTGATATTCTAAATCATTCCTTCTAAGAAGGATACTTCCATAGAATACTCTTATTTATTTATTTGATTATTGGCTAGTAAAATTCACAAAGAGCATAAACGTTGGCATCTTAATTTTTGTTTACTAAGGTTGAAGATAGTGAATTTATTCCCCGAGTTTAACCCTTTTAAGGTGTTAGGTGCTGTCTTGTTTTGTTTTGTTTTAACATCTCATTAATGTCCATAGTCAGACATACTTAGATTTCAGTCCACTGCATTTACTGTGGCTAATGAAAATGATATAGTTCCATCTTTGAACAGTGAGCATATTTAAGACATTCTGAATTCTTTAGCACAGCACTTCTCATCTTTGATAGAATTGTATCACAAGTTGTTCCAGGGTTATGTTGTAAGTTTTTGCTGATTCTGTGAAAGCAGTTATTTCTCCAAAAGTTCTTGGCCATGGAGATTATTCTGTATTGGGATACTCGTTCAAGAATAGACTAGAACCACCAGTAAAAAGAACTTTGGTTTAGCTTAAATAGTTCTTAGGTATAACTGCTTCCTTTCCCAGTAGCAGCCACTGTTTTTGTTTTTATGGTGATGTCTGTATTTTCATTGTTCAAGCATGTGTCCCTAGACACTGTGACTTGGTCATGAAAAACCTTCTGAATTTAATAAACATTTGCTGAATACATATTAGTCTGTGAATATCTTTTTAAGGCCACGATTTGTACTTCCCCCCACTCCAAAGGTATGGTTCCTAGGTGCTCACTATGTAGTGAAATGAATAAGATTAGGCTTTGGTAGCATGCCTTGTTCTTCCTTACATGAGTTTTGTAACTTTGAATATAAAACACTTCCGAGGGGCTGGAGAGATAGCTCAGTGGTTCAGAGTACTTGATGCTCTTACAGAGGACCCTGGATTGCCTCCCAGCAACTGCCTTTAACTCCACTTTGATGAGTTCTGACATTCTCTCTTGGCCTCCTTGGGTACCTGCATGCAGGTAGTGCACATATATACACTTAGACACATACGTAGTCATATATATAAAATAATAAAATTTACACATAAAATGAGTAAAATCTTAAACTTTACATCTTTATATATAAAATGGATTGATAGCTAATTTACAGAATTTCTAAGACTTCAGCGGAATAATTTAAATATATCAACTTTATAGCTGTTAAGTTGTATATATCTAATACACTTACTATAATTATTATTACTGTTCTCATTGGGCTCATATTTTTTCTTCAAGTGATTTTCTAATCATATTTTACTTAATATTGTTAAACCAAGTGCATGGAATATATATATATATATATATATATATATATATATATATATATATTAATTGGTGACTGTGAACACCTTACCAGCATGGTATATAGCAGTACTGAATTAATTTGACAATATAGACTTTTCTGCCCCAAATAAATATAGCATTTGTAGCTTCATATGTTAGCTAATAATTCAAACCATAATATTTGCTAAATTGGCTTTTAAGCATTGCATTTTTAGTTTGTGTTCCCCAATTGTAAGTAGACAAAGTTAAAGATATGTTTTCTATAGCCCATTAAATTAACTTGTGCTATAGTTTTTGACTTGTAGGCACCATAGAGTTAAGTACTCTGCAGAACGGAAATTGCCAGTGTGGAAACCTTTCTCCTGCTTTATTCACTTGACTTACGAAGTGAGTGATACGATGTAGAGGAATGCCACCTTCTCTGGTAGCAGTCCTTGATTTTCCTGTCGTTGTTCCTGAATTCTGATTCTGCTGCTGAATGACGGCCCCTCTGCAAGGCTGCCATGCCATTACCAGAGCATCCCTGCTCTCATGGGAAGTGAGACAGAAAATATCCTATGACCATTGCCTGGAACTCAGTATATAATAAATATATGTACATACATTCACAACTCATTTAATGCATTTTGATCAAAGCTACCTTCCTCTCACTCTCCAGCAATTCCTTATTTATCCTTTCCCTCCACCTTCCCTACTACTTCCATATGCTTTTTTAAAAACCTCATGGAATCCCGTTAGTGCTATTTGTATGTTCACGGGTATAGGACCACCAGCTGGAGCATTGAAAGTCTCCCAAAGTTTGTGTCCTTGAAGAAATCTTCCTTTCCTTCCCTAGCATCCATCAATTGCCAATAGCTCTTCAACTATGGGTGACATTTCATGAGCCCCTCTCCTCTTTGTGCTGGGATTCTGGTTGGTTGATCTTTTGCAGATCTTGTGCAACCAGTGACAGCTGCTGTGAGTTCATGTGGGCAATAGTGCTGTCATGTCTGGCAGATACGGTTTTCTGTAGACATCTACTAGCTCTTGCTCTTATAATCTTTCTGTTCCCCTCTTCCAGTATGATCCCTGAACCTTGTGGGGAGAGGGTGTGATATAGTTGACCATTGAGAGTCTCTTATTCTTTGCTGATTTACAAGTTGTGGGTCTTTGTATTAGTTGCTCTTTACTGTAGAAAGAACCTCCTCTGATGAGGGTTGGGAGATGTAATAATCTCTGGGTATGAAGATAATAATTTAGGAGGCAGTTTATTACTATATCCATTTGGCAGAATAGCAGTATTAGGACCTATGACCTAAGCAGCCCAGGGTTTTGGCACAATTTGTGGTACAAGGTATGAGTTTCATCTTGTAGCACAGACTTTAAATCTAGTCAGAAAGTGCTTGGTTACTCCTATGACATCCATTGGAGTACCGACAGAAGGCAGAACACTAGTTAGGGGCCATTGCAGGGCTTGGATTTTGAGGGAAGTGGGATAGAATGCAGATGTTAGAAGGGGAAAGGGGAATAAAGGAACAGGAAGGGTTAGTGGAGTGAGGGATGACAGGACAGGATAGAGAAGAGAGTTTGAGGAGGGATAACTAACACTAATGACCTTGACAGAGCCATATGGAAACCTACTGCTGTAGAAGCTTCTTAAAACGAATACATTTACATACATAAAAGGAGTTTACATGCCCTATAAAGGGAGGACAGTGCTTCCCCTAGGTTTTATAGGTTATCAGCTAAAAAGCCCAGAGACAGGTATGTGTTGCCTCTTTTTGAGTTGTCCTATAGTCACTATATTACAGACTATTACCATTGCACTTAGTTACCCTCCGAACTTGGTGGTAAGACCCTGCTGTGGAAGTCAGCTCATACTTGAGTCATAGGACATGGAAAAATCATGCTGGCCCTGGCCAGGAAGCCCCATCATTTACTGGCTAGCTTCTGAATTGCTGGAAGGTGCAATGCATGCTAGTGGAGTAGAAAAGTAGGCTTACCCCACTTGAACCCTGTGAGCTGCAACAACTGGTCTGGCAAGATAGGTCTACTTGTGCAGCAGGGCATGGATATTTTTGTGGTTTTGTCCATTTATATTGATATAACAAAACCATAGTCCGATTGTAAAGAACAGACGTTTATTTCTTACAGTTCTGAAGTCCATAATCAAGGCCTTGGCATTTAGTGTCTGGTGAGGGCCTACCATCTACATCATCACAAGGAAGAAGGGGCAGAGGGGTGAAGGAGGGATAATGCTGCGAGAAGAGAAAGGCCCCACTTCATCAAACCCTTTCATAAGAACCTTAGTCATATCGATGAACAATCTGCCCTTCATGACTTACTTTTCAGCCCCACCTCTTACTTATTACATTGGTCATTCAAGTTTTGCATATGAATTTTGGGGATACATCCATAGTATAGCAGATAGTATTTCTGATATTTTCTTAATGACTGTAAACGTTAATCTGTGTAAAGCTGCTAGATTAGAAAAAACTAGTTTTGGAGTCTGATCCAAGTACAGATTCTAGCCCCACCATTTCATTTATAAGCTGAATTGTTTTTCATAACTGTAAAACAGTGATGAGAACTGTGTGGTTAATGAGGTTTTAAGTCATTTAACAGTAGTTCTTGTAAAGTGCATATTTAGCTAACACACTTGGCGAGCTTTAGGCACTCAGGAGCATATCATCAGAGCTTGAAATCTTGGTGGTGGTTCTTACACAACTTGGCACATAAGCATTGTCTGACTTGCACGTCTAGAATTATGTTCTAAATGACATAGTAGTAAACAGAGGAGATAGTGTATGTGGGTATCTCATTGACGGTTTCAAATAATGACTTGCTTTAAGCTTTCCCTTTTAGAAATTAAGTTCTTCCCATTAATGAAGCTCAGGTAGCAAGTGAAAACAGTGGGCAATACAATCTTCTATTTATGCTTCAAATTGTTGTGATAGTAAGCTTGGTTTGGCAAGATTTTTATGGAGGTATTGTCTGTATATTTCTCTCTGTCTCTCTTTCTTTTCTTCTTCTTCTTAAGGTAGAGCTTCTCTTTGTAGCCCTGGCTGTCCTGGAACTCACTCTGTAGACCAGGCTGGCCTGGAACTCAAAGAGATCTGATTGCCTCTGCCTCCAGAGTGCTGGAATTAAAGACACGTATCACTACCACCTGGCTATTTTTTTCTTTTTATAAAATAGTAAACTTTTGAAATGCATGTACTATATACTTTTATGTCCTAAAATTAGTTTTAAGTTAGTGTACGAAGTAATGTGTTTCATTATGGCATTGTTTTGTTCTTATTCACCACCACTTTCCTTGTTTCCTCTCTTCCTCTTGCTGCTCTTCCCATTAGCACCACACCCCATCTGCTTTCATGTATTCCATGTAACGTGTATTCTATTACTTCCTCCCCCGTAAGATCTCTTTCCCTTTCTCATAGTCCTCCTATGCTTTCATGACCTACAGACACACACACACACACACACACACACACACACAGAGAGAGAGAGAGAGAGAGAGAGAGAGAGAGAGAGAGAGAGAGCGCTACACATGAGGGAGAACATGAAGTATTTGTCTTCTTGAGTCTGGTCTTCTATACTTTTGAAATGCAGGCATAGTTTATCAGTGGTCAGTGCTCACCTAAAAACTCTTTCATTGAAACTGAAATAGAAACCTTAGAATATAACTGAAGATGATAACTTTTTATGTGAACACAGAAATGAATATAGTTTAATGTGTTTACAGACCAGTTTCAAGTTAACCTACATGCAATTAAAATGGATAATGCTCCTAGCCTTGAACAGTGAAAGTGATTTGTGTCCACTAATAAATGCTTCATTTAATTGATGTTATTTGGCTAAGCAGTAATAAATAGGAAATGCCTAGAGTGCATTTGTTGATGGATAGTAACATACTTAAAACATGTAGCTGCTTGTGTGGAACATGAAGTTAGGAGGTTGCTTACTCTTCACTGTCTACCATTTATTTCCTCTTGTTTCCTTTCTTCTCCGTATTCCCTCCTTTGTTTCTTTCCCCCTACTCCCTGTCTTTCTCTCTCGCATTCTTTTCCCTCTCATGCATTCCTCTGTTAGTGTCTTCTGAGATTTTTAAATCCATGGAAGATTTCAAACATACTAAAAAATACAGGAAGTCGCGTAGCAGACTTTATTCATCTCTGAAATTAAACAGATAGTAACTTTTGTTTTGCAGTATTTCTTTTAGTTTTCTTTCTTTTTTAAAGAGTAAGCAGAAAACTAAGGATATTGGTCTGCTTTTCATTACATTATCCTCAGGTCTTTGAATAATGCTTGGCTTATAATATGTATCCAATAAATTTTGGTTAAAAAAGTGAAAATGAAAACCAACAGAACTAATCAAGCATCAAGGCAAGAGTGCTTGAAGGAGAGTGATCCGGTGTTAGAGATGAGTGTTAATAAAAATGGGACAATCTGTGAGCCTTTGATAACCTGGGAGGCCCCAGAAAACAGTTTCTACCTTAACACATTATCACTGGAGAGTTTATATAGTATTCAAGGGTCCAGGTTCTAGAGACAGATAGCCTGGAGTCAAATCCCATTTTCCACTTAAGTGTGTCATTGCACAAATTGTTTTGTTCCAGTTTCTTCTACAAAGGAAGAGTAAACTTAAGGATTTTGAGAGTTAACTGTACAGACTTATGTAAGGGAAAAAAGTGTCTTGCATATAGTAAATGTCACATAATTGTTGCCTTCTCTTCTAATATTATCATTACATGATGTCTCCGGAGTGACTGTATGACTATATTCTGATTATATATTATTGATTGAATAGGAGTATAAGCAATTGTATTTTCTTTCTTAAATGTTTAGATATATTTCATCCAAAATCATTCAGCATTCCTGTGATAGTGATGTATTGGGAATACAGAAATTCGCAATGAGAAGATATTTAGGGGTTCTAAAATTTCCGGTAAGAACAACAACAAAAACAAGTTTAATCATTGACTAAGGAAAATAATGTTTTAAGATAATTCACAGAATCAACTTAATTACATTCAAAAAGATCATTTGCTTTACTTGCGTTGAATTAAATAGAAGCTGTACTACTAACGATGGTGATCCGTTTTCTTATTTCTTGATCCCTATTCTGTGGAAGTTTAGTGAAGTTCTCTGACAGATCAATTTATTGCTCTAAGGCAGGGTCTCACAATGGAGCCTAGACTTTCTGTTCTTTTGTTTTGGCTTCCTGGATGTTTGGATTACAGGCCTACAACCAGGCTTCAACTTAAGTTTAGATCCATTTTACATTATTAAAACTTAGTGAGGGAACTACAAAGAGGTTTGTTATTGTTTCTGTATTGATACATACTAGAAATTAAAACTTAGAATATAAGGTAGAAATTTTGGGAGGGGTCAGAGCTTTGAATATGTTATAAAAATGCTCTACCACTGAGCTACATCTTCAGCCATTGATCTTCTCTGTGTGTGCATATGTATGTGTGGGCACATATACACATATGTGGAGGCCCGAGGTCAATGTCACATGTCTTCCTTAATTGGTTTCCATTTTATTTTTTTGAGAGAGGTGGTCCCACTGAGCCTGGAGCTTACAGATTGGGCTTTACTGCCTGGTTGGTGAATTCCAGGATCCGACTGTCTCTGTACCTCCCACGTTGGGGTTACAGAACTGTGCTCTTGTGTGTGACATTTTGTGGATGCTAGGGATCTGAACTCAGGTCCTTAGGCTTGTGTGGCAAGCACCTGACTGAGGTGCCTGCAAAGACCAGAAGAAGGCATTGGGTCCCCTGGAACTGGAGTTACAGATGGTTGTGAGCTGCCATGTTGGTGCTGAAAATAAAAATCCTGCTTCTGAAAGAGCAGCCACTGCTCTTAACCACTGAACCATCTCTCCAGCCCCCAGCTATTTTTTTTTTTTTATTGAGACAGACTCATAACTGTGTTGCTAAGTAATCTTGAACATACTGTGTAGCCCAAGCTGGCCTTGAACTACCAGTTTTCCTCTCTCTGCCCTCCAAGTGCTGGGATTAGAGCAGATTCATTTTGCATTTAAATAACAATTAAAAAAAAACCAAGTAGTTAAAAAATCAGGTGTGGCATCATTTTACATTGCTGTTTAATGTCATGCTTAATGGAAAGTACTTAGATTTTTATATCTACTTCTGGGTTCAGTATATTCCAATGTTGTATTGGTTGCACTGTGCAAAAATATCTCCTTTCATATGCGGGTAAAACTGGGACATGGGAATTATTTTAACAACTTTTAAAGTGATTGATTGTAGATACTTTAAAAATTTCTATCTTAAATTATCAATGACTTCATTTTTTATTGTGCTAAATTCTGTAGGGATGTTGTATACTTTGAATAGTTTTAACTGTGTGTGTGTGTAAGTAAGTAAGTGCAGGTCCCTGTGGAGTCCAGAAGAGAGTGTTGGATCTCCTATAGCTATAGTTAGAGGCAGTTGTAAGTCGTTTTACATGGGTGCTGAAAACTGAACTCTAGTCCTCTGCAAGAGCAGTGTGTATTCTTAACTGCTAAGCCATCTCGCTAGGCTGCTTTGAATAGTTTTGTAAGAATAAGTTTGGGTCATTTGGAAAATATTGGTTCATTAAATTGTATAGATATTCCAAATACTTATAGAGTATTAAATATTACACTTGTTAATAGCGTCAGTCTCATTAACATTTCATTAAAAAGGAAGGCTGTCAGGTTGGTGAGATGGCTCAGTGGGTAAGCATGCTTGCTGCTGCTAAGCCTGAGGACCTGAGTTGAGCCCCTGTTTTCTGAATCTACTTAGTAGAAGGAGAAAATGGACTTCTTCACATGCACGGTGTGGCACGTAGACACACACACACACACACACACACACACACACACACGAGTTTGGTGTCACTACCTTGGTTTCTATTAGCAGTTCTTCCAACTTTTGCTTTTGTATTGATAGAAATGCTAGCTGCAGAAACAGTAAACAGCCCAGTATTACTGTAGAATGGTTTTTCCCTGTGGCTCCCCAAAATGATTTTAGGAATCCTAGTGGGTGGATAATCTGTAGTAAATTTGTGGATATATTTTTTAGTTTTTAATATCATAGGTTTGAGTGGTTCTTTGGATCTAAGTTTAGAAAGCAAAGTACAATTATATTTGTTAGACGTTTTGTCCCTCAGTTCTGAGGTGCTAAGGAATTTGGTATTGGAGTTTTGAAGCTGGAGGAAGAAAAGGTGAAGGATTCTAAACCTCTGTCTCATCCACACTAGAATAAGAACACTCTATTCTTATTTTCTTCTTCACCGGGGACTGGTTAGGATTTTAGTTGAAATGAGGATTAGTTGTTTAGAAACAGCTGGGGTTTGCTTTCATCCTGCAGATTATCAGTGTTATTTGTGTATGTGTGTGTTCAATCATGTGCCCACTTTTTTGAGTCTCTTCTGTGTGACAGGAATCCACTGGATCTGTGAATGAGTCAGAGAGGAAGACATAGACAGACATGATCCAGCTCTTGTCTATGTGTTCCATCAGATTTTGGAATTTATGGTGTAGTAGAATGTTTTCTACCCTTCAAATGGGTCTCGTCTGCATTTCTTGTTTGAGTATTCAGATTTTCTATAGTGACTTTCAAATGTGTGTGTGTCTGTGTGTTTGGTGTTACGTTTTTAAGACATTGCATTGCCCAGTTATCTTGGGACTCAGCCTTGCTATCTTGGGTGACCTTGACCTCAACCTGTGGAATGCTGGGAACACAGGCATCATGTGTATTTGTAAAAAAATTACATGCCCCCCCCAAAGCTTTTGTAATTTTAAAATGATTCAAAATTGGAAAAAGAATAGTGCTAACATGATCCAATAATTCTTCTTTCATCCAGTTTCTAAATATAGTGCCACATTTCCTATATATTATATATAATAATTTTTATTGTATACATTATTATTTTTCTAACTATTGTAAAGTTAGTAGATTCACTAAAGCTTTAGTTTTATTTTATGAAGTCTGGGACTTTCTCCTGAACTAACCAGTGGACATTGTTTACAGATGTTACATTTAATCTCTATGTATATTTACTAAATTTTACTTAGTCTATCTATAACTTTAAATTTCACCAATTGATCAAATTATACAGCAAAGGTAAACAATGTTTCTCCTAGTCCAGGACCAAATTAGTTCTCATTGTTTTGTTTTTTTAGTTGGAGAAGTAACTTTGCCTTAGATGACACTCCCTTTTTAAAATGTAGGCCTAGCTCTTTGCTACTATCCTTCAGTTTACATTTAGATGTTTCTTCTCTCTAAAATTTGATTATGTATTACAGCTGAGATACCCATAGAAGTTAAGTATGTCCTTCTCAAGATGTTAGATCTGGAAGCCTTGAGTACTGTTGTAGTGATGGTAATTTTAATTATCTACCATTTTTTTCTTTGTAATTAATTTCTCCTTGTGAGGAAATACTTGAAACTATGTAAATGTCTGGTTTCCCCATGGACTTTGTTATTCTGAAATGGGAATTTCTATTGATCTATTTTCTGGTTCACTTTTTTCTTATAGCATCTTCAATTTTTTCTTAAGCTCATGCAATTTATATTTTAAAAAGATTTATTTATTTTTATGTGTACTGTTTTGCCCGCATATTTATTTTTATTGCATGGTGATAGGAGAACATAGGCTTGTTTTTCTACTTTATTTAATTTATTGAGACTTATGACCTTAAATATGTCAGGTGTCTTAAAATGATGTTATTTTCTTTATCAGAGTCTAAAGTGCAGGATCATAAATAGAATGTAATAGTGTCTTATTTGTTGATTATATTATTTACATCTTGTATTATTTTATCAAATACTCAGTTTCTCTTAATTTCTCCTTGTATCTGGTATAGATTTTTACTTTTTAAAGCTGTGACTATGCTATTTTATGAATAGAAAATATTCAGATGAGACATAAATTAGCATAGGTAATATAATACTACACGTTTGTCTTAACTAAACTTAAAAAATATGGAAACAACAGAAATAGTGTTACAGGTCAAAATACCCTGACGTATTGATTATTCCTTTCTGTCTTCCGTGGTAAGGGATAACATTGCTTGAAGATTGTAGCAAATCAACCAACCAAGTCAAACTTAAAACAGCAGAAGATCAGTTGTTTTGAAGCATACAGACTTGAAAATGGTAGTGGAACTAGTACAGGAAACCCTAAAATCTCCAAATGGTGTTTGGATATAGGTGAGGGGTGCTGTGATAGGTAGGGCAGGAGGGTCGTGAGCGATTCTCACACTGTTCAGTCGAGCTCTAGAGCCTGGGAATGGACGGCCCATTGAACAAACACTGGTGCATCCCGAGGGCCAGTTGTTCTGCTCTGTTCCTACAGCATGTCACTATTTGCCAGCTAAGGTTTAGTGTAATAATAGGTAACAATGAGACAAATTCTATTTGATAGCTACAAAGCATTTTTATTTTATACAGAATATTCTAACATACGATTCTGCTATTTTGTCTTTGCAGTTGCCTCGTGAGATAGGTAGGAAGGATATTGGTGTGAAGAAATATCAAACATAATATGTTTTAAGATAGTGTGCTAGAATTCACTAAGGGGTTAAAAGATAAATGACAGGCTCATTATAGTGTGCGGAGTGTTGGAGATGTGGTGGGAAAGCAGGCAGTTACATGGTGTGGCAAGTTAAAAAAGGCTTCAAAATTCAAACTGTGCCCTGGGGGAACGCTGCAGGAGTGGTGGTGTTATAAGTGATGGGAATTTTGGTATTTTGCTTTCTGATTTCAGATTAACTGAGAGGATAATCACTATAAAAGGATGTTATCTATGAGAAATTGATATAATTTTCTTTCTTAGTTTTTCAGAATTCTTATTTGTATTTCAGGTGATTCTAAGACTTGAACAAGTATATGACTTAAGGATGACAGAAGTCACTTAAATTACTTTAGTGATTTTTCAACATAGTTTGAAGAAGGAAAAAAGGGAACTAATTTTGTAATATCATACAGAACTCAAAATTAAAGACACGTTTACTTAGGTAATATGAGCAAGCATTTAAATGGGTTCCATTAATTAGTGCTAAAATAGACAAAATTTCACAGGTAAAGTTGACCTAGCAATAATTAATTCTTATTTTTCTGTGTCCCTGGGGGGTTGTATATTGGGCCTTATTAATGGTAGGCAAGTGCCCTATGACTGAATTGTATCCGCAGTCTTTAAATCTTTGCTTTTCATTGTTGAGACAAGTTTCTTAAGTTTTTGCGATAGGAACTTGAATCCTTCGCAATCTCAGACTCTTGAGTAGCTGGGGTGATGGGTTTGTACCCTGAGGCCTGACTTAGTACTGTGTTATTTTAGCAAAGTAGATGACTTCAGAAAAGGAGAGAGAATAGCAAATTTGTTTCTAACTTCTTATTTGACTCTAAAATAATGCTGTCAGGGCACTTATAGGATAGCATTTACTTACTAAGAAATGTGGATTTGACAATCTTGCAATAATTCATCTTTGTTAAAATATTGGTGGGATAGACTTTTCAGATTTTTTTTTTTATTCCTAACCCATTAGGCCATTTGTTTATTTGGTTTTAAAGACAAGATCTGATGTATCCCAGGCTGTCCTCACATTTGCTGTTTATCTGAGAATGACCTTTTAAGCTACTGATTCTTCTTCCTTTATCTCCTGAGTGCTGGAATTACAAGTAGATACCACCATGCCTGGTTTATTTGGTGCTGGAAATTGACTTGGCCTCATTCATACTAGGCGAGCACTCTTTCACCCACTTTCGTTGTTATTAGCATGAAATACTCTCTTCCCCATGAATATCACCTCCCTTACCTATTTTTCTTTGTAAAAATGGCTCTATTGATATACCAGACTCACTGGAATATTAATGCTTTAAGAAAAGTAGGAAATGGAGCAGCACACCATCAGCAAGCATCACTATGGTCTTTGAGACGCTCTCTCATTCGGTCGTCTCTTTTAGCCAGGTGGACTACAGCGAGGGAGCACTTATGTTCTACTTTACTACCTTTTATGCCTGAGCCAGCGCAGTGTATGTTCATGCTCTATTTAGGTTGATACATTTCCAGTAGGGAAATTACATATAACAAGCAGCATCTTGTGGGCTGCTGCTATCAATCTGGGTAGTCTCATCCATATAATCTGTAGATACAGTCTCAATCTAATCCTCTCTGAAGTCAGACTTTTGCGATGCCTTAAATAACCCAAGGACCATTGATTTTGTAAGATTCAGTTGTGACTGAGTCATAGATAGCTTTTTATTTTAGACATGTTTACAGTCTTTTACTCCTTTTGAGAGATCTTTTATTCTCAAAAATGGCCAATTTTACTTCAGACGGTTTTTTTTCTGTCATCTGTTAAATATGTAATTTTCCCATGAGTTTAGTTTTTTCTTTATTTCATATGTGGTTTTATGTTTCTTTTTTTTTAAGATGAGGACTTATCATTTCTCTAAAGATGAGCACCAGTGGATCAGTTGCTGTTTTTCTCTTCCAATCTAAGATTTGTTCATTGTAATTCACAGTCATTTTTCTTTCTAACAATATGGGAAAATGACTGACAATTCACCACCACAGACTGAATGTAAAACCTGTGATTCATAACTTCCTTTTCTTTCTTTTTTTTGCATTTCATCAAAAAGGAAATAGTTCATATTTTGCCATCACACAGATTTAGTTTTAAAGATTTCTTTTTTACCTTTGGCCAGATTATAGGCAAATTTCATAATACTGGACATGGATTCTGTGCTGGTTTATTTTTTGTAAACTTGATACAAAATGACCAATCTGGGAAGAAAGAATCTTAACTGGAGAACTGGCTCTGTGGACCTGGCCTTGTCTGTCAGGCATTTCTTGATTGTTGATTGACGTGGGAGAGTCCAGCCCACTCTAGCAGGTGTGCCTGGGCTGAACAACAAGGTCGCTGGGCAGACAGGGAAGCAGGCCATCAAGTAGAGTTCCTCCATGATCCCTGCTTCAGTTCTAGTCTCAGCTTCATTATAAAGTAAACCTCTTTGCCATGTTGCCTTTGGTTTGAATGCTTATCATAGTAGCAGAAAACAAACTAGAACACTAGTAATAATCTGCGGTGTTCCCTCTTAAATGAATAACATCTTTTATATATTTGTTATGAACAAGTATGAGATCATATGTTGCGACCTTGGTCATAGATATATTTTTTTCCCACTTTAAGAAAAACCACAATATTTTGTCTATTATGGGGTTTTTATATTGTCTTTTTGTTATTGTTTACTGTTGAGTATTCCTTGAACAATGATTGTATTTGCTTATTTCATAAATCATATTTTTCTATAAGTTATTTTGTATGTCTTATACATCTTTTTGTTTCTGATGTGGTCATAATTCCTGGTTTCACATGATTCTTATCTCAGTGATTTCTACATTGTATTCAGTTGTGCTTTTTTGTGATAATCTCCATTTGCTGTAAAGAAGAGCTTCTTTGATGAGGGGTGGTAACTACACTTATCTGTGAGGATAAGGATAGGACTTAGTGTAGTTAGGAATTCATGCTGGTCTATCAAAGTAGTGATAGTAGATTCTTTTTATAAGATCCATGACTTTACTAGCCTTGGGAAGCTGGCTAGATTCTGAGACCTGGCATATTTTCTCTCCTGTTAAGTGGAAATGACAATTTTTATTCATTCATTCATTCATTTATTTATTTTCTTGTTTTTATATTTCTTTCTTTTTTATCTTTTCTTGATTTTACATCCTACCCAAAGCTTCCCCTCTTCCCAGACTCCTCTCCACCTCCCCATCCACTCCTCCTCTGCTGTTTCTCTTCAGATACGGGCAGGCCAAAGATATCAGTCAGCCAAGGGATATCAAGCTTCAGTGAGACCAGGCACCCCCTCCTCCATCACGGTTGAATGAGGCAATCCAGCAAGTCGAAATGGGCTTCAAAAGCAGGCAACACAGTCAGAAACATCTCCTGCTCTCACTGCTAGGAGAACCACTTGAAGACCAAGTTATATAGCTGTAACATATATGCAGAGGGCCTAGGTCAGTCCCATGCAGGCTCTATGGTTGTCAGTTTAGTCTCTGTGAGCCCCTGTGAGCCCAGCTTAGTTGGTTCTGTGGGTTTTTCTTGTGATGTCCTTGACCCCTCTGGTTATTACAGTCTTTCCTCTCCCTCTTCCACAGGATTCTCCTAGTGTTTGGCTGGGGTCTTTGCATCTGTTTCCATCAGTTACTTAGTAAAGCCTCTCTGATGACAGTTGGACTAGGCACCAATCTATGAGTGTAGCAGACTATTGTTAGGAATCATTTCATTGACTTTTTTTTTCCCCTCTGTGTTTGGTTCTATTCTAGGTCTCTGAGGGTATCCTTCTTGTTCCTTGTTCTTTTTTTTAAAACTGATTTTTATTGAGCTCTGCATTTTTCTCTGCTCCCCTCCCTGCCTCTCACCTCCCCTTCACCCTCTCCCAAGGTCCTCATGCTCCCAGTTTACTCAGGAGATCTTGTCTTTTTCTACTTTCAGAAATAACAATTCCTAAGACACTACCCCCAAGCAAAACTGATTCCTGAAAGACAAGTAATAAATAAGCCTATGACTGCTCTAGTTACTGTACTGTATTTATACTTTATATGTCTATGAAGAAGCTTCTTGAGATTGAGAAATAACCCCCCCCCCCCAAAATTTAGGGAACAGTATAAAAACCTGAAGCTCCTAGAGATAGGAATAGGACCTTAGCCCACCAGACAGAATTGAAAACTGTAATAGCCATATATCTGGTAGAATATCTGATGACGTTGTGTGTATGTTTACTTGGGTCTTTTCTTCTGGATTTTTACTAATATATGTAGTCTTTTTCTCTTGTCTTCTAGAAGATATGAAATACATGTATAATGACATGGATTTTATTTACTGTGTTTTAACTTTAGTTTCCTATTTCTATCAAGTATCAATCTAGGTTGGTTTTGATTGATTTTTCTCTCATTAAGGCTCTAGAAATTGTCCTTTATAATTTTTTAAAAAATTTACTTAGTAATCAGTTGATACTTACTAAGCATTAAAAAAGAGATTATAAATTTTACCTTGTGGAGTGTTAAGTATTTCATACTTCTATAAATATTCCTGAGTTTCTCTGGGATGTATTCACATTTTTTGGAAATTTCTTTCTTGGGCACTGCTTCTAGTCTTTGTTAATGGTTCATATGAGGTAAAGTTTGCTCCATTCTGAGCCACAACCCTTCTGAATGCCACATGCCCATGAAGAATGAGGTTTTTCCTTTTTGGTTGGTGGTTACAGATGTTAGAATGAAGATTAGATTATCCTTCATGGCTTGTTTTTTAAAGAACTCTCGGGGTCATGATAGAGCAGTCTTTATTTGTGGGACATTTTATTCAATGTATAATGAAAACCTCTGTTTTTGCTTAATACTACTCTCATTGACAAATGCTAACCTTGAGTGTGCTTTTACTCCCTTGATTCATGGACATGTGCCTAAGTGTGTGTGGATTACTATTAAGTCTGAGATACAAGTGAACCCCAGTATAGATAGGTAGCTTTTGTTTGTTTACAAAGCTCTTTGTTTTCCAGTATCTATTCTAGAAAACCTTGCTGCTTCATTATAGTGAACTTGGATCTTTGCTTCTTAAGAGTAAGCACATCTCTTATGTTTTGTTTGAATATGTCTGCAGTGGTATATAGAACATGTCTCAGCACAAAGACAAAGTGCTTATAGAGACTATCTGGTTGTTTCAATTTTCAAGCAACATAGATCACACTAATTTTTGTTCAAGATCTGGAAAGTGGTGTGTACGTGTGTATGTGTGTGTGTATAAAACTTTGCAGTCATTTACCATCAGAAGATAAATCTGGTATCAGTTATTTCACAATGGCAGTAGACATAAGTCCCACACTTGTAAATTATTGTGGAAAGTTGACAAAAACTTCTAGGTGAAGTTTCAGGAAGGAACTATAGTGGATCTAGGTACATTTTAGATTTCATGTTTATGTAGCAATTGTACATTTATAGTCTTTTCAGAGTTACTGTTTGTCCTCTTTAAATTGATCTACTGGATGAGATAATGTAAGCAACAATGCACTATACAAAAGGATTTGTGTTTAGGGCAATTTATTGAAGGTTCTCATAGCGTGTTATCCCTCAGAACTACTCTTGGAAATTAAAAGTATTTGGGATCTTGATTGTACAGGAGGTTAAGGGATGGTGCTCCTTGTAATTAGTTCTAGTTACCAAAAATCAGTTTCTGTGGACTTTGGTATCACTGGAGGAAAAGCCACTTTTTAATAATAAATGTCATTTCAACTTATCACAATTAATGTCATTTCAAGAATAGCCACATGTCATAGCACAATAGTAGGCGACTGAGAGATATTGCCACAGAGCGAAATGTTACTGAGTTTTTGTACTCAGTGACTTACACACACACACACACACACACACACACACACACACTGAATGTTTATTAAAACCATTTCACTTGTTTGTGACTCATACTGATTCTTTACCATATGTCAAACATGTAATAGGTGATGGTGAGCCAGCAACAAAGGTTTTGTAATTAGAAGATTATATATAACATATAAGGTTTTAATATATATATTAAAACAAAGGTTTTCTAATTAGAAGATTATATATAATATATAAAATAGACATATGACTATGGCAGCAAATAGTCTAACAAAGATGAACGGAGTATAGATCTTAAAACAGTTTTGAAAAAGCTGATTTATGTAGTTTAACTGTCAAAAAGTAATACAAAAGAGTTCAGAAGAATTGTGGCTCAGCAGTGGGCAAACCTTAGATCATAAGACCCCTCCAAAGAAAGACTAAAAGCAGTACTCAAAAAAGAAAATTCCAAAAAATGTGAATAAATCCCAGAAACAGTTTTTATAGGAGTATGAAATTACTTAACACTCAACAAAGTAAAATTTGCAGTGTCTTCTGTATGCCATCATTGTATGATGACAGCTGAGAATAATACGATTGTTCTGTGGAAAGCAAGCAGATTAAATTAGAGTGGAAGTTTGTGTTGGAGGAGGAAGAAACAAAGATGCAGAACTAACTGAGGTGTTGGGGGTGTAGATTTTGAACTGTAAATTGGAAAGAGGGATATACGTGACTGGAAGGGACCTTTGTGGGGCTGGCTTGTTTTGGGGATGGACTATGAAGCAAATTAAGACAATGAGTGCAACTGAGTTTGGGTATAATTTGCAAAATGAAACTCCATTCCTTCTTGGCATTTGGAAAATGGTGGTTGCAGAATTAGTTAATGCAGAATACAAACATTTACTTATGATTACCACATGAAAGTAAATAATAAATATAAAGATGCTAAGTGAAATTTGAGGAGGGTGAATTAATTTACTTTCTTTTATTTTAGGTTGCTGTTCTGGCTTAGGCCGTCTATGACCTTGATTGTGTTTTCATTCAAGATAACTCCTTTCCATCTTTATTGATTAACTGAGCAAATTCAGGTTAGTATAATTTTGTGAATAGCACTTTTACATTTCCATTTTAATATTCTGAGACATGGATGATATTGTTTTTAAAGCTTCATGTGTACGTGCCAGTGGATTAGGAAGGCCAAGTTAGTCTAAACTCTAGTGACTTGTTCATTAGTTGGGAAATACTTGCTGTTTGCCTACTAAGTATAATCTGCTTTTCATAAACACATAAGCAAGTTACTTTTAAATGGTTTTGACTTTCAAGCTTTAAACTTGGTAAAACAAGATGTGGCCACGTTTTCTGTATTGAACCTTGGGTATTATTGTGTGGCATAGTTGGTAATGCAAATAAACTCACCTTAGAAACTTCTTGATATTTTAGTAACTCTTTTAGGACTGTCTACACACGAACAGCTCTACTTTAATGCTAATTCTAAGAGTACTGGCATAAATACTCATCACTACAATTAAAACAGTTCCATGAGCTCCCAGCTTTACTCATGTTGTTCCTTTGTAGGTAATCCCCGACCTTTGAGCACAATCTGTAGCAATTTGGATCTGTTTTCTGCATGTATAGTTTACCTTTTCCAGTATGCTACTTTAAGTGCAGTTAGCTAGTATTCAGCTTTTGAAGTTTTCTTCTTTGACTTAATATAATACATTTGTATGCTATTCATGTTTCTGTGTATATCAGTAGTTGCTTTTCAGTTGTGTAGTGGTATTCTCCTGTGTGGATTCACCACAATTCGGTTATCTATTTACTAGTTGATGGACGTTTGGATTATTTCAAGTTTCAAGTGATGGTAAAGCTTTCAGACTCATGCATTTAAAAAGATAGTATTAATTCTTATTCTTTATTAAAATAAATAACTTTTTTTTGTTGTTAAAAGAGACCATACTGATTTAACTGTTACCTTTTCAGTGGGGCCTATGATTGCATTTTTTTTTTAAAAAAAAAAACAAAACTTTTTTTTTTCACCTGGGCAGTGGTGGTGCACACCTTTAATCCCAGCACTTGGGAGGCAGAGGCAGGCTGATCTCTGTGAGTTCAAAGTCAATCTGGTCTACAAGACCTAGTTCCAGGACAGGCTTCAGGAAAACCCTGACTCTAAAAACCACAAAAAACCCGAATTCCCTGCCCCCCCCCCCAATCCTGTGTTGGGTATTGAAATGAGTCACTTGTACATGCTAGGCAAGGCCCTCCTTTTTTTGTTGTTTTTTGAGACAGGGATTTGCTATATAGATTAGACTGGCCTTTTGATCTGGCTGATCAGTTTTTCTGCCTTCACCTTCTAATTGCTAGGATTAAAAGCATGTGTCACCATGTCTGGCTCTAAAAATGTTATTAAAAAGAAATTAGAAAAAAATTCAACAGACAATGGGTAGGGGGAGAGACCTGCAGCTTATGGTCATTTTGTGTGTTCAGTAAGAGAGCCATTTATAGTTGTTAAAAGTAGACTGTAGTGGAACTTGCATTGTTTCCTTATTTTGTTGAGTGCAGTGTTAAATCAGATATGTACGGGTAGAATAAGGCTAAAGTTACCAGTTTATAAAAGTCATATAAATTATAAGCGATCTCTGTTCTTAAAATTTTAGTTAAAGAGGACAGAAGTTTAGCATGGAAAAGTTAATTAGACTTTTCCTGAATGGACATTTGAGATGAAAGTGAATTAAACAGCTCTACTTGGGGAAATTAATGATTTCAAAAGTAGCTTGAAAAGCTATTTGAATATTTGTAAGGAAGTTGTTCTTTATTTGCTATAGAAATGAAAAGATCTTGGGAAAATGTAATGCTCCGAGTCAGAGAATGCTAATGTTGCTTGGTAGAGATTCCTGCTATTATACGGGGCACTGTAAGTGCCGCTGTTTCCATTCCTGAATATTTTTACATGAATTTTGTAGCTTTCAAAGAATCTCTGTGCCACATGCTAGTGTTAGTTCTATCGTGCTATCAGGGAATGTTTCTTTTTTCCTTTGAGAGAGTGAGTGTATGCGTGTGTGTGTTTGTGCCATTTGGGCAACCCTGGGAGTGTAGAAGGCAGCAGATACCTTGAGGGAGGAGTTGGTGCTCTCCTTTTATTATGTAGGTCCTGGGGATTGAACTCAGGTTATCAGACTTGGCAGCAAGCACCTTTACCCACTCAACCATCTTGCTGGCCCATCAAGGAACATGTTTTAAATAGATAAGCACAGTCAGAGTACTTTTGAGGTTGATTCTTTTGACATAGAATACAGCTTGATCATCCCTAACACGAGAATCTAAAACTCAGTATTCCAAAATCTGAAACCAGTATGACAGTGTAAGTACAGAATTCCACACCTCACTTCATGTGTTACGTCAAATAAAAACACACATATTAAAAATATTAATGCAGTTACTTTCACGTTACATAAAGGTCTGTATGAGACATAAATGCATTTTTTATTTAGATTTATTTCATTCTGAGAAATCTCATTATGTCTGTGATTCCCTTCTCCAGAATCACTGCTTGGCTCCGGGTGAGAGGAAGCTAAACTACATGTTTAATGTTTCTAAAACTCAATTTTAATTTATTTTCTTTCCAATTGATTTTAAGATAAAATAGACCATTTATAAATAATTTACGATGTGATGTTATTTTGCAAACAGATAAAAATGCTGTTTTTGAATATATAGCTATAAAATGTAACAATTATATTTTGCTTTACAATCTCAAAACATGACATTTATTTAAATTTTATAATATTCAAGTAAATCCCTTTCACAAGTATGTTACTTTCGTTTTTAAAAGTTCCTTAAAATAATGTCATTTAAAAACTAATTCTAGTTTTTGAAAGGTCCTTAAAATGCTGTCATTTCTGTTCTTCAGAATTTCATTTATAAAAATATTGATAGACAATAATCAATAGGATAGGATTAAGAATTACCAGTTTCTTTTTCTTTTTTTTACCATTTGCCATGATTTATTAGTGAGGTGCTCTTTTTTTTTTCCATTTTTTTATTGAGAAAAGGAGAAAAAAAAAAACAAGTTTCCACCTCCTCCCAGCCTCCCACTTCCCTCCCCCTCCTCCCACCCTTCTCCCCCTCCTCCCACCCCTCTCCTCCTCCCCCCTCCCCTCCCCCTCCCCCTCCAGTCCAAAGAGCAGTCAGGGTTCCCTGCCCCGTGGTAAGTCCCAGGTCCCCTCCATTCAGTAAATAGTATCAAGCTTAGACAATTAAATGCTAAATCTTGTTTGAGATACTCTTCAAGAAGTACAAAACAAGATTCACACAAAGAAGTATTTACTTCTCAAAATTTGGTTTCAATATTTGGTGTATAGGAACATTGCACAATTGTGACTAAGGTTGCTTATACAAAATTTTTGCTTATTCTATTGCTGGAAGTATTTTATTGAGTGACAGCAACTTCATTTTGATTATCTAAAGTTGTTTTTTTTTTAGCTTTTAGTTCAATAACTATTAGAAAACATTTCTCTGTGTCTTATGTTCTTGATATGATTTTGCATATCTGTTTAGCAGAGTATTAACAGCATTTTAAAGTAGCCATCTTTTTCTAGGAAAGCCATATACCAATCTAGAAGAGTAGAAATTGTCCCTCTGTTAGGACAGAGGACAGGTTTCTTTGCTGTCTGGGATGAAATCAAGATAATTCTTCTGGAGAGAAGTTAGGCCCATCCATATCGTATTGGAAAGAACAAAGTTGGGTTCGTTACTTATTGAAGTAGGGAGGGTATCTTGTCTTAGTTTGTTTCTTGTTGCTGTTTCTGGAAAAAGCCACTTAAGGGTGAAAGGGTTTATTCTGGTTTATAGTTCCAGCTATAGTTCATCATCTTGGGGGAAATCCAAGTGGCAGGAATCAGAAGCAGCTGGTCATGTTGCGCTCAGAATCAGAAGGCAGAGAGTGATGAATGCATGCTGTTGCTCTGCTCCCCATTTCTGTTTATGCAGTCCAGAGTCCAGTGTAGGACATGGCCCCTAGGGTAAGAAAGTATTCCCACCTCAATTAATGATTACGTAATCCTTCACAGACGTACTCAGAGGCTTGTGTCCCTGATGATGATTCCAGATTCTGTTAGGTTGACAATACTGACTGTCACATGCCTTGACACAGATGCTGGAAAGCAGCAAAGTCAGGGTCAGTGTTTGAGAATTTGAAATTTGGTTTAACTTAGCTCTGTCAGTGGTGGTGATGGGCTTGATGAGGACAGAGTGTTGATGTGAGACTGCATCCGTACGGCAAGGGCTTAGAAAGCTCTTGGCTTTTTGAGTGAATATGGTTTGAGTGTATCTTTTTTGTTTGTTTTTGTTTGTTTGTTTTGTTTTGTTTTGTTTTTTTTTGAGACAAGGTTTCTCTGTAGCTTTGGTTTGGAGCCTGCCCTCGAACTCACTCTGTAGATCATGCTGGCCTCTGCCTCCCGAGTGCTGGGATTAAAGGTGTGCACCATCACTGCCTAGCAGTTTGAGTATCTTGCCCAAAGGGTTCCATGTTGGTCCTGTGTATGGTGGTTGTAATAGTTACTTTTGCTTCTCTGTGTCCATACACTTGATAGAAATAGTTTAAAGAGGAAAAAGATATATTTTGACTCATTGCAGAAAGTTTAGTCCATATATTTTTGGTCTTATGTGCTTTGTACAGAACATCATAGTAGCGGGAATGCATAGCAGAGATTATACTTCTCACAGTGGACAGAAAACAGAGAGACAGGAAGGGACAGGGACAAAGTGCCCCTGAAAACACTTCTCTTTGACTTATTTTTTCTAGTTTGGTGCCCTGGAGGCCAGTAGTTAGACCCTGCTAGGCAGTCAGGATGGGGCCCTGACCCGGAAGGCTTCCTCTGATGACAGCCGTGTGCTGAGTACAATCCAACAACCAACGGTGTACTGAGAGTCAACTGATAGCTGGCTTCCCTGCAAGTTCTCCTTCCCTTCTTTTTAAAACTCAAGTAAGAGCCAGCTAACATCATCCCTTTCTTGGCACAACTCCTCTCTTGGAAGGGAGCTCTGGTAAGCTTCTTGTGAGTCACCTTTGCACCTGGTACTCAGTAAACCTACTTTTGCTTTTGCACTTCCCTATTTGTGAGTTTCATTGGACTTAAGAGACACAACTCCACTGTCAATAGTCAGGTACCTTTGCTCCAATACCAAGCCCTCCTGAGTCTTTTACCAAATTCTGTCCCACTCATGGAGACCATCTGTGGTTTACTGCCTCTTAAATTTCACAGAACCTCTCAATATAGCACAATCAATTAGGGACTAAGTATTCAATACATATACTTGTGGGAGGTATTTGATCTCTAAACCTTATTGGTGAGGTTGAGCTGGGGCCTTGAAGTGATATAGTCTAGTGGGAGGTCCTTAGGTCATTGTGGATTGAGGGTTGTTAGCAACAGAGCAGATCTGCCCTCCATTTTTTTCTGGATAGCTGTCTGGTCATGTGATTGCTCCCTTTCACAACTACTCTACCCTGATAATATCTTCTGTCATGGTGTCCTTATAGCTGGTTTTATGCTGTTTGGACCTTTAGGATGCCACACTAAACTAAACACAACTCCTGTCTTTATAAGTACCCAACCTTAGGTATTTCATTATGATTTAAAAGATATATTAATATGATAATGTTATTGGGGTAATGTGAAGTTAATGTATACAAAAGCTGTGTGTGTGTGTGTTTTAGTTTTCTTGGACTATGGTTACAAACTACTATCAACTGGATGGCTTAAAACAATAGAAATTTAATGTTGGGAGGACCATGCTTTTTCTGAAATTTCTCGGATGAATATTCCTTTCTTCCCTTGTTTTAGCTACTGCCAGTAATTATTAGAAATCTTTGATGTTTCTTAGCTTGTTTCAGCATAATTTCAATTTCTGCTTCAGTATTTACATAGCAGACTATGCATGTGAGTTCACATTTCCTTTCCATAATTACAGCAGTCATTTGCTTAGGACCTACGCTAATACAATATGATGTTTTAGTAATTTGGTTATGTCTGTAAAGTCTATTTACAAATAAGATTCTATGGACAAGTTCTAGTGATTCTGAACTGTTAGGAATATTATTTTAAGGTGTGTTACTTTTGTTTCTGTTGCATTTGTTTTAACTCTCTGAAGCTGTGGTACTTTGTCTGTCTCGAACACCTGATGGTCTAATAAAGCTCTGAGTTGCCAATAGTGAGGCAGGAGAAAGGATAGGCGGGACTGTCAGGCAAAGGGAATATATAGAAGGAGAAAACTGGGAGAAAGGATTGGGAGAAGTACCCAGAGAAGGAGGAGGACATTAGGGGCCAGCCACCCAGCTACACAGCAATTCATGGAGTAAGAGTAAGATTTACAGAAGAGAATGGGAAAGCCCAGATGCAAAAGGCAGAGGGAATAATGTAAGTTAGGAAAAATGGACAAGAAACAAGCCACACTAAGGCAGGACGTTGATAACTAAGAATAAGACTCCATGTGCGATTCATTTGGGAGCTAAGTGGCGGGCCCCCCAAAAGAGCCAAAAGAGCTTAACATCATACTATACTGAACTTTTGTGAGACACAGACACACACATACACACAGAGTCGCACTTTAATACAGTACTGGGGGCATATAGTTTTAGATCTTATTATTTAAGCTTTGTGTGGGGTCTTTATGGTTTTGGTTCTTAGATTCATGAAATTGTAGAAGGCTGGTTTTGTTAGCTTCCACGTAGTATAAAATCTCATGCTATTTAAAATTCCTGACAACAGTATGTTGTAAAGAAAAAAATACCAGTTTGGATGTCAAGGGGTCTTGGTTCTAGTTTCCACTCAGAAAACTATCTTATTGTATAACTGCTCCTGGCAAGGTGTGAACAAATGTTTGTTCATAGTACCACAGGCCAAAGTAACAGTTCTACCCAAGTCTAATTTAGTGAACTAGTGAATTTATTGGTATTCCTTAAGGGAGGATGAATGATTGAAAGGCAGAAGCTCCATCCACTGTAGTGTGGTAAAGACTCACCAAAGCTGCATCCCTAGAGCTTCCTGTACACAGACATCTCAGCTGACAAGAGGGTCTCTTCTCTCTAGCACTTGTTAGTGCTTATGTAGCCATGGGGGTAGGGCCTTGTAGGTCTTGTAAGTTTAAGGAACTTCCTGGAACATGTGAATTGGTTACTTGAGTTTTGTTATTTCTGGAGTCTTAATGAGCATCTTTCTCTCCAGGATGAAATATTTAAATTAGGAAATTGCTATGTAAAGCCATGTCCAGTTAATTTCTTTCCTCATGGATAAAATGGGAGGCCTGGAGGAAGAGAATAATGGAAGAAATGATCTGTAAGGACTTTTCTACCTCTCAGAGTCTAAAGTTCTGTGATTGTGGAACAATTGTTATCTGCCATACTTAGAGTTTTGTTGACATTACAAAAAGAAGAGAGAGTGGTCAGACACTCATCAGCTGGGTTGTGACTTGTGAGTGTGACATCTGCAGATTAATTTCTGTTTGCTTTACTGCAGTGAAGATCACCAATGAAGATCATTACCTGTGTTAGCCCTGATCTTGCCAAGTGATCATATTTAATAGTTTTCCATTTGAAGAGCACACCAGAAAGAGGAATACTTTTTACAGTTAATTCATTTAAACCTAAAAAGGTTGTTACTGCTCTACTTTCTTGCTGAGTTCATAAAGTGAAATTGATATAAGGAATGTAGTTTCTCCTCTTTGCTCTCAGTTCTCTGACATGTCATTCTTGTTATCGTGGGACTTTGGAAAGCTTCTTCCTAGAGGCTGTTAACTCTCCTGGGAAGTGGAGCGTGATGTGAAGATGACAGCTGTGATTCATTGACTGTTGGGCTTTCCTTGTGTTTTGAATAGGTCGTTGAAGCATTTTGTTTGAAATCTTTCAATCATGTGGAGATTCGTGGTAATTACTTCTTAGAGATACTGTAAGTATTGTAAAGGAAATTGATAATACTGAAATTCTTATGAGTATAGTATGTAGTTACATGTATGTGTTCACTTTAATGATATATATACATTGGTAGTATCATTACAGATAGAATCACTGTCTGGATAAAAGTTATGAGAAAAATCAGGCCTCCCCCCCCTTTTTTACTTCATGCCATAAAAATTCGAAAGTATATTCTGAGGATAGAGATGTATTTGAATGTAGAATTTGCTGTAATCTTGAAGCAATACTTGGATATAAAATGTTAAAAGGACAGGATATAGAAATTAAATAAGTTCTGTAATTATGGTAGAGTCATATTTTCCATTTATATTTCTGCTTTCCAATGAAAAGAATAGGAGGATTAGAGGTCGAAACTGTCTTGCTACTCTATTTGAGATAGGCTTAAAATGCTAGGGGACTGGAAAGATGGCTCAGTGGTTTTGAGCACAGGCTGCTCTTCCAGAGGACCCAGGTTCAATTCCCAGCACCCACATGGGGGCTCACAACTATCTCTAACTCCAGTTCCAGGGGATCTGACACCTCTTCTGGATTGCCTGGGTACCAGACACATATGTGATAGCATATGGCATGAAGCTTTGTTTATCTTTCAAAGTGGTAGGTTGTGTTTGCTCTAGAAGTAGTGTCCAAGGCTAAACTTTGTATTTAGATTTTTTCCCCCTGAGAGAATCTTTAAACAAAGCCTGAGGTTTATAGTTCTTTTAGTTGTCATCTTTGGTCATTGCACAGGAGTCATGTTGATGTGTAAGAGGGAGAAGGGGTGAGAGTAGAAGTTCTCTGGTCCTGTTATTAATCTGTCTTTTGTGAGTTTGCCAGAAGATATTAGGGGCTGGAGTGGGTATTTCCCTTCCCCTGGATTGGTTAGGTACTGTAAAATCCTAGAAACAGGCTAGGTAAAACCCCAATTGCTTACATTTTGATAAATTACTTTCGTTTTTGGAGGGAAGGTCTTTGAGAGAACAGAGACCTGCACACATTTCAGAAAAGTTAGGTTTCTTCTAGTTTCTGCTAGAAATATAAGTGTCTTTTCTCAGATCTCTACTGTAACATCCGGATAAAACTCCAAAAAAAAAAAAATGTTTTTTTTTTTTTTTTTTTACTTTGAAGGATTGGGTCCTCTAATAGGTTCTAAATTAAATTATTTAGAACTTTATTAAATTATTTCTTTTATTTTTGAGATTATAATACAGTTATATCATTCCCACTTTCCTCCCTCCAAAGCCTTCCATATACCCTCCTCATTTTCTTTCAAATTCATGGCTTCTTTTTTCATAAAATTGTTGCTACACGTATATTCCTGAATACAGAAATACAACTCACTCGCTCTGTATAAGTTGCTTGTGTGAGTGTTTTCAGGTCTGATCATTTGGTGTTGGCAAATCAATTAGTGTGCCCCTTCCTGAGGAAGACTATTTCGTTCTCAGTATTCCTTAGGTACCTGTAGTTCTTTGTGTAGAGTTGAAGGACTTCTGGGTTTCTCTCACAGGTTTAAACTGTTTCTGTAGTTGGTTGTTTTTACTCTTTGCTCTTTTGGGGGCCTGCCTCTTAACTCTCAAATAAATCACACGTGGAGACTTATAAATTCCCAGCCTTAGCTTGACTTGTTTCTAGACAGCTTTTCTTAAATTATCCCGTCTACCTTTTGCCTCTGGACTTTTATCTTTCTCTATTCCATATACCTTTCTTTACTTCTTACTCTGTGGCTGGCATTATAGCTGGATGGCTGGTCCCTGATGTCCTCTGGCCTCTTTTTCTTGCTCCTTTCTCCTTGATCCTTTTCCCCAGATTTTCCCTTTTATTTATTCTCTCTGACTCCTTCTGACTGTTCTGTAATAGGTCTAAGAAAGTATTGATTTACAGCTTTTTTTTTCTTGTTGTGAGGGTAAAAAAGTGATGAATCCTACGTTATCTACATTTTAACCCAATTAAAGTTAGTATAATTTCTACTGTACTTAGTAGTTTCCAGTGATAAACACTTTGTTTATTAATGTCTTTTGATTTGGCAATACTAATTAGAAATTTTGTTTTCTAATATTATGCTTATACATTTTGGGGTAACATTCTAATTTGCAAGGAAGCTTTTTCAGAGGAAGTTGATCCATAGTACTCATTAAATTAAATTTTAAATAGAGTTGGTATTGCCAGTGTGGGCTAATCAGAAGCTGAATACTAAGTGCTGTAATCCTGGGACAGGTAAGATGACTCAGTGGATAAAGTTGCTTGCTGTCAGTCTTAATGCCCCTCAGGACCTATGTGATTGAAGGAGAGAACTGATTCTTAGAAGTTGTCTTCTGATTTCTACAGGTGTGATATCATGCACCCCTCACGCACGCGTGCGCGCGCGCGCGCACACACACACACACACACACACTCACACACAGGAGCACTTTCTTTTTTTCTCTCTCTTTTTTTAAAGTGCCTTAAATCAGCTGTTTGATGAGTATCCCAGAAGTAATACCTGTAATTAATGGTGAATCAAACTATATTAGAAATAGTGTAGTGTCTCTCTCCATGTGGCAAGGTCAAAAGAAAATTATGACAAATTGGACAAAAAACCAAATTGGCAAAAAAATCAAATTGGCTTTTATTAATAATTAAAGAAAACTGATTTTGTTGTCACGTAGACCAAAAGGTGGTATAGTGTCACCCGCCCAGGTCACCCAGTGACTTTCTTTTGGGCCTCTCACTTTGGTGGTGAGTGTTCTGGTTGCTCTTATGTGCTAAATCTGTACCTACCAGTCAAGTGGCTTTGATGCTGAGATTGACCACCTTGGCCAATGATGTTTCCTAGGTGTACAAGAAAATGAAATGGAAGGAGGCAAGAAGCAAATCCTTGTGAATTCTGAAAGCTAAAGTGTCCTCCCCACAGTAATTGCCCATTTACTGCAACCACCATCAGTCAATTTTCAGATTGACTCTTGCCAGTGACTTGGTAGCTACCACAGACTGCAGAAAGTCGTCTGCACTATCTGTACAAACTGATCCCTGATTTAAAAGCCTGGAAGACCGGAAAGTCAGTGCAAACACAGTAAGACCTGACAGGATTTACTTAAAACCCTAGGGCTCCATGATGAACAAAGGAAGGGACCCCAGAAGACATCAGTGGTCTCTCTTTTGTGGTTCCTCAGTTGTCTGAAATCTCTCTAAGTCTCTTTATGGTCACTAGAAGCTGTTAAAGACAAAAGCAAATTTTAAAGATCTGGTGAGCTTTTGCTTGTTATTTTGAAATTGGACACTTCATTCTATGCAGTAGGACTGTCCTGAGTGGGCAGAAGAAGTCGGCTTTCAGGCAGGAAAGGGGTGAAGAAAGCAGAGACAACAAAAAGCAATGGCTGTTTCAGTTATTTCTGTGGGATTAAAGCTTTTTTTTGTAATAGTGATTCTGGTTGGCCCCTGCTGTTTTGGGAAACTGGCCTGTCAGAATGCGCTTGGATATTCAGCAAATGATATGAAACTAGAATGGAGTCACAAGTGCTGAATCTTTGTTTAATTCCACCATAGTCGTGTGTGTGTGTGTGTGTGTGTGTGTGGTGTGTGTTGGGATGAGGTGGGGGGGTATGCTGGGGTTGTATCTAGGATTTTGTATGTGCTAGGCAAATGCTCTACCATTGAGCTATAACCACACCCCCTTATTTGCATATTTTATTGGAAGCCTTAATTTTCTTGCTAAGGGTATCTATAAAAGGTTTTCTTTCTTACATAAAGTTATAGTACTTGAGTCAAGAACAAGACTGAGTCATCAAAGGCAGTGATTTCAAATCTTTCTTGAATTGATAGCAACGAAAGCTCACTGAGTCAGTGCTGCACATGAAGAAACTCCGCCTAGAATTACTATTTTTCTTGTGACTTTATGAAAAGTTGGAAAAAAACGACATCTTTCCAGTATAATAAGAAAGGAACTAATTCTAGGCTTTTATTTTTTTATGTCTTCCCCCTTTTAGTAATGTACAGTTCAATGTTTTGAAATTTAATGAGTATAATTAATGCTTTAGTATGCCCCTCGAAGCTATTAAATCAAACATGGCGCTTTTATTCTAGAGTATGGCACAATATTAATAGTATAATATCTGGTAGTTAAACTTTCCTAAACATTAGTCACCCTATTATAAATGCACATTTTGCTATCTTGAAAAAAACAAAACAACAAAAAGTCCATTTTGGCTCAGTAGTTAAGAGCACTGCTCTTCCAGAGGACCTGAATTCAGTCCTTAGTACCAGAATGGATGGTTCACGACTGCTTGTAACTCCAGCTTCATGGGATCAGATGCTCTCTTTGGGCTGTGTAGGCACCCACATACACAATGTATACACTCATAGAAACATGAACACTTATATAAAAACAAAATCTTAAAAAATGCCTGTTTAAGTTAAAGTAATAAGTTTGTATATGTGTGTTGCTGTAAATACCAGATTAAATCTTTTTAAAAGAAGTAAATTTAAGTTAAAGTTAAAATGTTATTTTTGTTGTAGGATTATTGATATGACTAGACTGTAAAAAAGATTTTTGTGTTCTGCATAGGGCGTGGCCAGTAGGAGGTACTTAGTAAGTAACGATTAAATAATTGTTAGTGTATTGACTTGGGGGTTTCACAGAAGGTGGAGAAATAGAGGAACAGTTAACAGAGGTTTGCTTGAGCTGTTAATTATGGTTGAAGGTCCAGAAATCATATAGACCAATGCTGTCGAAAATGGTAACCGCTAGCCATGTGGGGGCTATTTAAATTTTAAACAAAACTAAAATTTCAATACTATATTCTCAGTAGATATATTTCAAATGCTCTTAGTTGTATATGACTAGTAGCTACCCTGTTTTTATTTGTTTGAAGAAGACTAGGAAGTTTAACACCACAAAAGGACTGCTAAACAACCAGCTTAGCAACTTGTTTGTGTAGATTCAGAAACCCAAATTATGTAGAACAGAAAACCCATTTCAACTCAGGTTCAATGAAACAGAGACCAGAATGTAATCCACCTGGGCTGTGGTCAACCTATTGAGATAAGCAGTGACGGAATTCTCCCTGGCTAGTAAAATGATAAGCTCTGAGGTCCATTCCTGCTTCTAAATGAACTGCAGAATATTAGCACCAGTTTTTTTTTTTTTAATCTGGGACAGAGTTGAGATGAAGTCCTAGAAGAAAAAGTGGGTTAAGACATCAGAGAGCTGTGACATTCTTTAGAATGCTTCCAGGCATCTCAAGCTCTTAAAGTACTTACCCCCCTTTTCACACTAAAGAGAACATGAATTCTGTCAACTGAACATAAGAATTTAGTAGTGGAAATCTGTTTAAGGCCTTGAGTATCATTTTGGATATACAAGGTCTTTTAAAACACTATCTCCAGCTTTTAATATGCTCTGGTTAAATGTGATAATATATTTGTCCATACGGTTTCAGGTTCACAAGAGTTACTATATAGATTATAGTCCCCTTAGTATAGGTTTTTATTCTTTGGGGCCTTGGTCCACAGATTGATGATCATCCGAAGTCCCTCAGGGAGCTTATAAACCTACAGGTACAATAACATGTTTATACATATATAATTGCACAGAAAGAATTTTTCTGTTTTTCCCATTGCATTACTAATCTGAGATATAATTAACTGCCTTAAAAGATTTTATTATTTTTGAGACTTAGATTAATGGAAATAGGTCACCTTCAGAAAGGAGCATGAATCTGCACATTTGTGTTTCCTCATGCTTTCTTGAATAGTGGGTATTCTTGAGCTTTTAATAGTCTCATTTGATGGAAAATAGTTCTTTGTGTTTCTTTGTGTGTGTGTGTGTGTGTGTGTGTGTGTGTCTGTGTTAATGCATTTTAAGTTACTGTGTGGATGTGTGTAATAAATATTGACTGGAGCACCCAAAGCTATGTTCAGTTGTTTTTCTATCGTTGGTTGAAATAGGTTTGTTGTTAAAAGTCTTTTGATGCTGGGCATGGTTGCTGGCTCTGGTAAATCACAGCACTTGGGAGATGGAGTTAGCAGTAAATCTTAACACTTCAGAAATGGAGGCAAGGGGATTAAAAGTTCAAGGCTAGTCTGGGTGCATATCTACCCCCTCCCTGCCCACAAGTCTCTCTGGGTCTGTTGCTGAGTTTCTGTTCCATTGGCTGTTTGCGTCTCTTAGTGCTTTTTCTACCTTACTGGTCACTGTGGCTTTGTGAATTATGGAGTCAGGTCATCTTCACCCATCCAGTTTGTTCTTCTTTTTCATTATTATTTTGGCTATTGTGTTGCTTATTGGTATTTTGTTCCAAATGAATCTTTTTTCCTTTGCTCTTTGAAAACAGATCAAACCCTTTAAATACTGTTCCTTTGCTTTAGCACCCAATGCTTACCTTAGGCTAGAGAGAATGCTGGAGAAACACACTGATACTTTTTTTCTCTTGTATCATGTGTCCTAGCTAGGCTGACTCCATCAACATACTTGCCCCAGTATTTGACATCATGGCTTCCCCATTAGGGTACAGCTTTTTGGCAGAGTTGTTAAAAGTACCAGGCTCTTGCAATCTTAGAGAGGCAAGTGTACCACAGTAACCAAAGATCTGGCTGCTTGTTCTTGTTTGCAGCATAGAATCAACTCTATAAAGAATAGGTTTCTGTCGGTTTCTAGGGAGGAAGTAGTGGTGACACAGCACTAGAGCATTTTTCAAACATTTAGTAGATGGCACTGTGTTTTCTTCAGCAGGATCTAGATCTCAGCCCTGGGGCAGTTAGTGGTTGGAAGAAGCTCTTAACTGGCTCAGGCCTAAGTGGGTATTGGCTTCTCCTGCATTGCATCCCTTTTTATTTCTCAGTAATTTCCCCATATAGTTAATGATCTGTTGTACTAAACTTATCTTTTCAAAATCCTGGGTAGCTTCTGTCTTTTAGTTGACTTTGTGTTTCCATATGAATTTTAGAAACATTTTGTAAAATGCCTACTGAGATTTTAATTAGAATTACATTGTATTTAGACTGATTTGAAAAGAATTGACACAATAGCAATATTGAGTCTTTTGACCCTTGAATAAGGTCAGAATAATTTAAATAATTAGTTTCTATTGGTAGTATTTTCTGGTTTTCAATATGTTTTGATATTTCCCTTGTATTATATTTGATATATTTTCTGATGTTTATTTATATTTGCAGTTTCTGTGGTTTTCTCTTGTCCCAAGTTCACTAATTTTTTTCTTTAATGTCTCATCTGTTAAGTCTATGTAGTATATTTTTTATCTCAAACATTATACTTTCCATCTCTATAGTTTACATATATTTTTTATCTTTCATGTTTCTGCTTGAGATTTTTGAATATGTAAAATATATTTAAAGTAGTTTTTAAGATCCCTGTCCCTAATTCTAACATCTGTTTTAGTAAATTGTTTTCTTCATTATAATTCATGATCTTCAACCTCTTTGTATACCTGGTCATTCCCCAGACTGCTATTTTTTCACCAGACAATCCTTACTCTTCTAGGCCCAAATGCTTTTACTGTCTCATTCTCCTGAGTGTTGGTACTACAGGTTTGTGTCACTGTGCTCAGCTCTGGTAATATTTGATGGATGATACATATTGTGATACTTTTGTAGTTTGTGTTAAGAATGTTTTTAGTTGTCTGGGTTATTGTTTGGGGACAGTTTGAGACTTGTTTTACATTTCATCTGGTTTCTTAGAGCAGTGTTTTCTAGGGCTAGTTACTTCTCACTACTGAGACAAGACCCTCCTTGAGTACTCCACTCAGTGGCCCTTACTAGCTTGGCTTGTGGGAATAGGCTGTGTTCTTTACTCTGTATGGGCGGCACTAATCTATAACTCTTTTAAGTTGTTCTTTTCTTAGCTTCCAGTAGTGGTCATACACAGTCATTACTGTGCTGAATATTTGAGACATGGTTTTGCAAATCTCTGTTTTTTATATTGTTTCTTTGTTACTTTCTTTCTGTATAGATGCCTGGTCTTCATGGACTTTTAGTTCTTCTGTTTTACCTCCTCGGCTGAGTTTAGCAACTCACCTTGGCCAGTTTTGAGACTGTGAAGTCTCTAGAGGTGGAGAGCTAGGGCAGTGCTACGATTTTGTTGCGCTGTTTTCTGTCCCTCTGCAAGAGCAGTTCTCAACCTGTGGGTAGTGACCTTTTTGAGATTGAATGAATTTCACAGGGGCTGCCTGCCTAAGACCATCAGAAAAATACAGTTATTTACATTGCAGTTCATAACAATAGCCACATTACAGTTATGAAGTAGCAGTGAAAACAATTTTATGGTTGGGGTCCCCACAACATGAGGAACTGATTAAAGGGTCGCAGCATTAGTATGATTGAGAACCACTGCTCTAGAGTCACTGTTCTTCGTCGTGTGATGTCTAGTTTCTTGAAAACTCTTGTTTCCTAGACTTTGTATGGCTTTTTTTGTTTGTTTCAAGTGAGAACACACATCTGTTTCCTGTTTGTACATGTTGACTTCTGTCCTTTTATTTTAAATCCCAGTAGTTTTGGTGGTTAAAATAATCCAGGTCTGAGAGTTACTATTTCTTTATGCTTTATCCCTAGGTTATTCAAGTATCTATTGTACATAAATTTGTTATGGCAACTTTTTAAAACAACAAATCTCTTCCATGAAGCCATTATCCTCCTGATATAGGGCCAAGGTTTAGGTTTTTTTTTTTATTTAATACCAAAGATATTTCCAATACCATTTCTAAACAGTTAAAAGACATACTTTATGCTATTGGGATATAGTTATTGAACTGTGGTAGGATAATCAACTGGGAACTGTCTAGGAAATAGATCCTGACTAAACCTGTAAGCTGTTTGACTGTAGAATTAGATTCATCATGACTACATGAGAGGTATCTGTAGAATACTTAGTTCTCATTTGTGAGTATTTAGGGAGAGGTAAAATCAGAAAAAAATAAGTGAAGAATATTTTCACTGAATTATGTATCTGTCTGTCTATATATCTGTCATCTATCTATCCATTGTAGAAGCAGGGTCATACTCGGTAGCTCATTCTGGCCTGGAACTTACTATGTTGCCCAAGCACTCTACCTTAGTTTTCCAAGTTCTGAAATTAAAGCATGAGACATCAGACTTTCTGGAAGGTAAAAAAACAAACAGACAAAAAAATCCTCCCGAACCAAATAAGTAGATGTAGGAAAATCGATGCTCTAAAGAATGCAGTTGTTTCTTACAGGCCAGTTGTCTGACCTATAGTAATTCAGTTTTTAGCTTTTGTTGAGTATCAAGAATTAACCTAGGATAATTGAGTTTAAGTGTTGTATTTGCCAGTTGCTAACTGGGTAAATTTCTTTTTCTTTCTTTCTTTTTTTTTTTTTCGAGACAGGGTTTCTCTGTGGTTTTGGAGCCTGTCCTGGAACTAGCTCTTGTCACAGAGATCCGCCTGCCTCTGCCTCCCGAGTGCTGGGATTAAAGGCGTGCGCCACCACCACCCGGCCTGGGTAAATTTCTTAAACTGAGTTTTGATTTTTTTTTTTTTTTTTATGTAGAATAATCCTGAGACTGTCTCAGCGGGAAAGTGAGGGTGAGGTAGAACTGGTGTTGTACAGTTTGAGAAATGTTTGTCTTTTCATTTTTCTTCAATGATTGCATATTTCCCTAGTGTTTATACACATACTGAAGTGCTGTAGTTACCTTGAACCTTGTCAGAGGAACAAACATGAAGCACATCACTGCTGTGTTGACCTGGAACCTTGTGGAAGGAAATCAATAGCAATATATAGCATATGTATATATGATTATATACATTACACATTATATACATTAAAAAAATCATGACAGGAGAAAGGTCTCCATCTTGGAGAAAGATAGTCACATTTGTTACTGGATTCCTCAGAAGGTTGAAGTCATGAACTAGCCCCATAGAAGAGTTTTCCTTTTTCTGTTTCTTTAGTGAGCCCTACCTCAGTTCCAGAGTCCTAACTCTCCAATAGAAAGAAGGGCTCATTATCTTGGTCATGATTTTAAACTTCTACCTATTGATTTCAGAAGGTAGTGTCTTTGTAAAACCTTAAGAACAAGAAACTAGTTTAAAATTTTGACATTTAGGTTCTTTGTCTTGTGCTCTGCCTTGTTTGGTCTGACTCTTCAGTAGAAGAAGCAGTGCTGTGTAGTAATGAAAAGGTGTTGAGTAGACACGGCTGGAGGAGCCATCTATCTGAATGAGGTTTCGTAGCAGCAATTTTAGTTGACTCATATTCAACTTAAAGAGCAATTGACTTAAGAAAATTTCCTCATGCTTCTGTGGTAAGTCTAGTATAAGTTGAATGAGATCAGTGTTGATGACTGATGTGAAAGGTTGGTGTATGCACCCAACCTTTTAAAGCCTGTTTTCAGGTGCTCAGCTGTGACTGAAAAGACCAGGCATTTCTTTCTTTTTCTTTTGTCTGTTTCTGTTTCTGTCTCTGTCTCATTCTCATTATGTAGCCCAAACTGGCCTTGAACTTGCCATCTTCCTGCCTGAGATTATGAGCCTGACTTCTCTTACATATTTTTAATGCTCTACTAATTTTCTGTAACTGCTGCTTAGCAGTTAGCAGTGTTCATTCCCTTTTTCTTGCTCTCTCTCATTTTTCCTCCTACCTTTACTCTTCTTCCTCCTCCTCCTCTTTCTCTTCTTCCTCTTTCTCTCTCTCTTCTAAATTAGCTCTTGTCTTGTTTATTCCAGGCTGTCCTCACACTTGTGATCTGCAATTATGTGAATCACCATACCTAGCTACATTATCTTTCAGTCCATCTGCCTCTCTTTCTCCTTTTCTCAATAAGGCCTTACTATGTAGCCTTGGCTAGCCTGGAACTGGCTATATAGACTAGGCACAAAGTCACAGAGATCCACCTGCTTCTGCCTTTTGTGGGCTGGAATTAAAGTCCTGTACCACTACTTTTGTTGTTCATTATTTTGTAAATAATTCTTTATTACAGTTGTTCATTCATTTATTCATTTATTTAGTGTGCACACATAGAGATTAGAGGACAATTTGCAAATTCTTGTTCTCTACTTCCACTATGTGGCTTCCAGGGATCAAACTTAGGTTGTTGACTTGCCAGTGAATGTCTTTACTTACTGAGCCATCTCCCTGGCTTGTTTTCTAGTTTGGGATGCCAGAGGATGTTAAACAACATACTTACTAAAACTAAATAAATCACCAGAGAGAATATTTTTGTAAAATACTACTTTGTTCCTTAAACTTTATTCTCATTATTTGTAATTTTTGTAATTGTGTAAGCAGATGTTCACTATCCTAACTTTATCGGTCTTCTTTGGCAGGAAGGGTGGTACCCTTTTTATTTTTTTATCCTGTCTTGAACTTGAAAGGCTTTCATTTATCTGTATTTCTTTTGCGATGTTTTGAGACAGGGTCTCACCATGTAGACTTGGGTGGCTTAGAACTTCCCATGCAGGCTAGGCTGAAGTCAAACTTACACAGAGATCCACCTGTTTCTTCCTCCTGGGATTAACAGTGTGTGCCACCACACCTTGTCTTTTTGTATTTTTCCCTAAGAAAATATCTCTTTTTATTACTCTTTGCTGATCAGAAATAGAAATATATACAATTGAAAAGCCTTATGTCATTACAGGTACTTTTAAGAATAACAAAAGTAGCAGAGACTGGTGGTTGGGTACATGGTTGTGATCTCTGAAACCTTATTTAAAAACAAATAGATTGTTTTTTAATTCCATAGATGTATGATTTTTTCCTAAAAAAATCCAACTTTTGAACAAAGAGCTTGAATTAATTGAACTGTTGATTACATTTGAAATATAGTACAAAATATTTTTTAAAAATGTAATATCTCTTTTGTTTTATAATGTTGATCTTTTAAAGCAATTTGAATATATAAGAGAGTATGTTTGGTATGTTTTTAAAGGATTTTGTGTTTATTGGTGTTCATACATATATGTTATTTGGGTCATAGACTTGGAGTTGTATAAAATGCGTGGCATAATGAAGAAACGTTAAAAACACTGAAACTCAAAGAAGCTAGTCATGTTACTTGCATTTACATAACAATTTATACTCAGTTAGTTGATGGAAATCCCCCAAAACATTAATCACTTAGTAAAAAATAGCTTTTAACCATTTACGAAATAAAGTTCTACCTTACTCTTTAGTTCTTTAAGGCTACCATTAGTTATTCTTACCTCTTTAAAAAGTACTTGGGTGGTTCCCAGAAAACACCAGAACAGCTGTAATAGCAGCTGCAGATTTAGTCAAAATAGGTGACTTCAGGCTCTTTTCTGCCCTTTCGCATCTCTTCCCGTACCCCAAATAGCCCAAATATATTTGTAGAAGTTTTGATAATCTTGGGATTCCCGAAACTGGTTTACCTTATGTTGAACTGCATGCAGATGTGGCGATTGCCTATTTCTTTTTGTTAAGATTCTTCTGCTCTGTGTGTCCTGATAGGTTTTTGTTAGCTGTATCTACTTTGGCTTTATAGATACACCTGTACCCACATAGCCCAGTGGTTTTGACCAATACACAATAAACTGCTAAAACTATTCACAGGAGTAATAGCTTCAGTTTAAATTTAAGCTGTTGTTGATATTACTATGTTTTGACTAGAAATGAAGACAGAAACTCATGTTTTTAAAATGATTTCTTCAAATTTTTACTTTAATAAGAAGTTACCTTTAATCCTATTTAAAAACAAATTTGGCAAATCTAAGTTTTTGAGCAAAATCTATTATAATGAATCAAAAGCTAAGTACATACTCTTGTTAGCCAGCTTCCTCTCCTTCTAGTTTCATGATCTAGTGACCAGATGGTATTCTAGACAGTTTTTAAAACCATCAGTCAGGCAGTTTATGCTGGTGAGGATGTGGAGTAAGGAGAACAGTCCTCCATTGCTGGTGAGTGCCAACTTGTACAGCTGCTTTGGAAATCAATATGGCAGTTTCTTAGAAAAGTAGGAATCAATCTACCTCAAGACCCAGCAATACCACTCTTGGGCATATACCAAAAGGGTGCCCAATCATACCATACAGACTTGCTCAACTATGATCATAGCAGTATTATTCGTAATTGCCCAAACCTGGGAACAAAATGGATAAGGAAAATGTGGTACATTTTACTTAGTGGAGTACTACTCAGTGGCAAAAATAATGACATCTTGAAATTTGCAAGCAAATGGACAGAACTAGAAAAAAACATACTGAGTAAGGTAACCCAGACCCAGAAATACAAATCCAGTATGTACTCACTCATAAATAGATATTAGATATAAAGCAAAGGATAACAAGCCTACAGTCCACAAACCCAGAGGACCTAGACAACATAGAGAGACATACATGAATCCACTTAGGAAGGAGAAAAGGACAAGATCTCCTAAGTAAATTGGGAGTGTGGGGGGCAGGAGGGAGGTAGAGGAGGAGAGGGAGGAAGGAAGGGGAGTGGGAAAAATGTATAACTCAATAAAAATGATAAAGAACACTTAAAAAACCCCGAAAAACAAGCAAACAAACAAAAAGAAGACAAGGAATAGCTAGACATGAGAGCTCATGCCTGTGATCTTAGCACTTGGGGGTGGTGAGATAGGAAGATCATTAAGACTTCAGGCCTGGGCTCTAGAGTGAAAATGACTCCTCATGGGACAGAATCTGTCATCAGTCATTGGTCACTAACATTCAAGTCCACACCATAGTTTTAAATCCTACTTTGGAAGGACAGCTTGAAGGATTTAATCTCATACCTATCCTTAGGTGAGAAATCTGAATTTTGTTTTAAAAATGAAGAATGTTTAAAAAAAGGAAAAGCTATATATGGTTGTGCATACCTGTGCTCTTAGCACTGGATAGATAGAGGCAGGAAGGTCAGGAGTTAAAGGCCAGCCTTTGTTAGATACTACATTCCAGGCCACCCAGGGCTACAGGAGATCCTGTCTTTAGAGCTGGGTGTAGTGGCACCTGCCTTTAACCCCACTACTCAGGAAGTGCTTGTCAGTGAGTTCCAGTACAGCCAGGTCGATATAGAGAGACCATGTCTCAAAAAAACCCAACCAACCAACCAACCAAACAAACAAACAAAAAAACCACACACACACACACACACACACACACACACACAACTGAAACAAACAAAAACAAACCTAAAAACCAGAAAGCAAAAAATGAAAAATAAGCCAAACCTGTTCTCTAACATAAAGCAAATAAACAACAAAACTAAAATGCTAATTTCAGGAACACAAGAATTGTGGAAAATGCCTAGAAGAAATTGCTGGCTTGAAATTTACCAGCCAATGATTCTAGAGTGCAGGTTTTCTAAGGAGATGAAGATGAATTGATAATGTGACAGATATTTTATTTTCTATTCAAGGTAGTTTGTCCATCAAAGGCCACCGTGAGTCTCCCACCTGTTAAAGCCTTTATGCAATTATTTTAATCTCCTCACCTCAACCCCCCCCATTTTTTTTAAAAAAATATTTATTATGTATACAATATTCTATCTGTGTTCATGTCTGCAGGCCAGAAGAGGGCACTAGACCTCTTTACAGATGGTTGTGAACCACCATGTGGTTGCTGGGAATTGAACCCAGGACCTTTGGAAGAGCAGGCAATGCTCTTAACCACTGAGACATCTCTCCAGCCCCCTCAAAAACCCTTTGTATATGCAAAGCCTGCCTGTTCCATGGTCTGAAGCTCCCAACCCCTTCTCTCTGAGAAGACTTTAAGGTTAGACCCTAGCCAATGGGATTGCTACCTACATTAGAATAAAAATAAAATGCACTTCCTACCCTGGTGCATTACCTGCCAGTTGGATTCTGGCACACCCATTTTGGAAAAAGAAAAAAAAATAAGATCGTCAGTCTGGAACTGGCTTTTAAGGGTTATGGAGGGCCATGGCTAAAGTAGTGTTTGACACTAATTTCCATCTCCCAGTTACCAGTTTTTGTTTTTGATGCAAATCATACTGGCCATTGATCATGAGATCTAATATAACCTGGGCCCTTACTCCAACTTGCTTGCTCAGAATCTGGTTCAAAATTGTAGTAGCTTAAAAATGAATCATACATGGGAACGTTGAAGTTAACAGTTGTACACTTTCTTCTCTCTCCTCTCTCTCTCTCTCTCTCTCTCTCTCTCTCTCTCTCTTTCTTTTTTCGGGACAGGGTTTTTCTGTAGCTGTGAAGCCTGTCCTGGAACTAGCTCTTGTAGACCAGGTTGATCTAGAACTCACAAAGATCCACCTATCTCTGCCTCCCAAGTACTGGGATTAAAAGCGTGTGCCACCACTGCCCGGCTCAGTTGTACACTTCCTGTTAGACTATATATATCATACCTGTATGCATGAAACACTGTGGTTAAAGTGATAAGGGCACAAAACTGTATAGGACATGGTTCTTACCTTTAAGTACAGATGAATAAACAGAGTTCACATGCATGAATTAAAACAATAAACCCCCTATGAAAAGGTAAACATGTATTTTAATTGTTTGACTCAGGAACTATAGATCTTAAATTAATTCCAAAGATGTAGATATTTATTATTATACACGAAGAAACAGATGAGTAGTGAATTGCCTTAAGTTGTGTATTTAAACAGGAGATTTATAAGACTTTCTCAATACAAACTCTAGAGTGACAATAGGCAGCAAATTGACTTTCCTTTTATCATTTTAGATATTAGTTGATGTTGAGTGCTTAGTACAAATACTTTTATAGACTAAAACTTCTGGACCTTCTCTCATTTAAGCCTAGTGAGAATAATGGTTGGTTATTTTGGTTATTTTCAGAGTAGGTAAAATTTAACAGAAGCCTTTTCTTAGCATTAAATGTATTCACTAAGACAAAATAAGGGAAGTGCATTTACAAAATTGTTACTTTTAGAACATATATTAACTTACAGGTATGAGGAAGGCAGAAGGTAAAATCTGATATAGAACATAATGTTGATGATGAAGGTACAAATAATTAGTTAAATAAGAAATAACTAGAAAACAATTTGAGGAAGAAAAGTTAAACTTTACGACTTTAAAAAAGTAAGAAAAACTATGTGATCTTAGATTTAGCTCACTTTCAAACATTCTTTTTGACCATCTTTTCTCTTTTCTCTTCCCTTCCTGCTCACCCAGAGACTATTTTTGACATAATATGGTGAGGTACTATGAAAATTTTTTTCATCTATGGACCAGGAAAGTCTTGGATTAGTAGGTTTCTTATTAATATGTACAAAAATGAAAAATGGGAATTATATAATTGGACTTCAGAGCCTCAGCTACTTAAAAAATATAATCTCTGATTATATGATTATTGGGACTGTTAAATCATTTTAAGAAGTAATGTAACAGAGGTAAATAATTTTTTTCTTATTAAAACAATAGAGTCAGTCCAGCACAACAAACTTTTGAGAATATGTTGGATGTAGTATCGTAACAATTCAGGAAGATACTGTCCTTGCTTTTAAGAGAAAGAAAAAACTAAGACATAATAAAAATAAGACATAATGCATATGTCTGCATCATATGGTACAATATAGAAAGTGATGAGAAGTTTAGATTTCCTATGTTTTAGCTTAAGTTAAAAACTACCACTTGAAACTTTGAATCTTCTGTAAGAACATACGACTGGATTTTTTCATGGGTGACAAGCCTTTGTGCTTTTTGATAAAGATGCTTCCTATGCTTTGAGCTACTGAGTAATTTGTTCAGATTGTTACTTTGTGATTGCTATGTGGTCAAAGAGTGAACATATGTTTTCCAATCGTTAATAGATGAAAGCTTGTTAGTTAAAGTTTTAGGTGTACAGGCAGCAATTAATAACTATGCTAGATGTCATAAAGAGCGTACAATTCTTAGACTTGTTGAATATTGCTAATGGGACAGGTTTCAGAATTTGACATTTGAGTTGAATATCTTGGAAAGGACACAGAAGATTAGAAATGACTTCAGAAACACATACCTCCTCTGAAGACTGTTTTGTACAAGGTTCCAGACTTGGAACTTTTGAATTATGTGATGTGAACCATTTTTGTGTGATCTCTTGTGGTTGGAGTTCTTTGTTATAGCAACTGCAGATGACCTCCTCTGCTGCCTGTTACTCTGTATTCTTCATATGTTATTGGATGTGCTACAGACAAGACTAGGGGATTACTTGCTGATGGATAGCCAGGAATAGAAAGAGGAATGATAGATTCAGGAAGAGAGACAGAAAGGGGGTGAATGATAATGATAGTCTCAGGCGATTCAGGAAGAGAGACAGAGGGGGTGGTTGATAATGACAGTCTCAGGCACTGTTCTAATGATTATATGACTGCACAGCAACACAAAATTTATATTTTAATAGTGATCATCATTTAAATGAAATGCTAATTTACTATTCAAAGATCTGTACAAATCAGGAAATCACTTGAACAGTTTTCACAGTGAGAGGCAGGGTTCATGCTTGGATATTTGATTCTATAGACAAAACACTTAACATTGCCACAGTATTGCCTTTGAAGATAACCTGAAACCTCCTTTGGGATAATTTTTTTCTCCCTTTCACTAAATATTTCAGTTGTTAGAAAAGATTAATATTTCAGGGTCAATAATTTGGGAAGGGGTGGAGGATATAAGACATTAAAGAGCTTACTAAGGATTTGGAAGCTTGTGTGCAGATAACAGAAAGTAAGGAACCTGGAAACAGGTAAGCTGTTGTTCTTTATTTTGTATTTCTGGAGAGATGGAGATTGACTCTGACTGTTGTAATCACTAAATTTCATGATGTTCTATAACCTTGAAAGCTTGATACGGGAATAGTTATCATTAATTTGTAAGGTGGCTTTGTCCAGTAGAAATTTAGTATAAACTATATATTTTAATTTTATTATGATCATATTAAAATAAATGAAAAGAGAACTAGTAACTAATCACTATAATATTAGTGATATATTTTATACTTTCAAATCCATACTAAATCTTTGAAATCTATATGTATTTTATATTTATAACATAATTCATTTCAGATTAGCCACAAATCATATGCTTAATGGCCATATTTGGCTACTTAATGGAGAGTGCATTCATATACTATCAAAAGGGAAAAGTCTGATTGCAGATGTTACATTCATAAAAAGCTTCTGATTTTAATTCTGGGTAGATGGATTATTTTTCTTCTGTATGGTGGAGAGGCGTTTGTGCTAAAGGCACTGCAGTCCAGTTTTTTTTTCTTTACTAATTTTTATTTCTATGAAGATTACTTTTGTTTTTTTTCTTTTTTTTTTATTGAAAAAAAAATTTCCGCCTCCTCCCAGCCTCCCACTCCTCTCCCCCTCCCTCTCCCGTCTGAAGAGCAGTCAGGGTTCCCTGCCCTGTGGAAAGTCCAAAGTCCTCCCCCCTCCATCCTGGTCTAGGAAGGTGAACATCCAAACTGGCTAGGCTCCCACAAAGCCAGAACATGAAGTAGGATCAAAACCCAGTGCCATTGTCCTTGGATTCTCAGCAGCCCTCATTGTCCGCCATATTCAGAGAGTCCAGTTTTATCCCATGCTTTTTCAGTCCCAGTTGCAGTCCAGTTTTGTCTGTCTTGCTTAATAAAGGGACATATTTTATTCTCAGTAAGAAGGAAGTGGGGCAGGATTTACCAAGTATTTAGTTAGGCTTCTTGCAATTTGAGGGTCTGTGGGTTAGAAAGAAAACTCTCTAAGGACTCCAGAAATTGGTTGCTATTGGAGAAATATTTGTTGTCTCCTCATTCCTCCTAATGCTAGGAGTGGAACCCATCAATTATTACCCTTTTAGCTATACTTGTGACTTTGGGGGAAGTTCTTGTTTTTCAGTTGAGAAAACTGAAATTGAAAGTAATAGCTCCATCTTAGGGCTATATAACATAGGGCTAGATAGTAGCATTTGCTTTTATTCTTATATGCATGATATAATAAGGCAATCCTCTTCTTCACCTGCTTCCCTTTCTCCTTTTTCCTCTCTTTAGGACAGGATCTCCTATAGCTCAGACTCACGGAATTCCTGATATAGTTGAGGAGGCTCTTGAACTCTTGATTCCCTTGTTTTTGTCTCTCAAGTTCTAGGATTGCAAGTGTCTACCACCATGCCTAATGTGTTTGCAATAGTGTATGTAAAAGTCCATTGATGTGGGATTACCCTCTGTATGCTGTGAATACATTTGGTGAATAAAGAAACTGTCTTGGCCTGTGGTAGGGCAAAAGAGTAGAGCTAGGCATGGAAAACTAAACTGAATGCTGGGAGAAGGAAGGCAGAGTTAGGAGAAGCCATGTAGCCCTGCCGGAGACAGGGGAACTTTACCCGGTAAGACATAGCCTCATCGCGACATACAGATTATTAGAAATGGGTTAAATTAAGAAGTAAGAGTTAGCCATAAGAACCTATAGTTATTGGCCAAACAGTATTGCAAGTAATACAGTTTCTATGTGGTTATTTCGGGACACTGGGTGGCCTGGAAACAAACAAGCAGAGGGTGGCCAGGAACACACTAGTGGCCTCTTACTACAGTTCCTAACATTGTACATAATACATAATAACTGCTTGCTGTTTGTTTCTCTGTTTTAGCTTCAAGCATGTAGCTTAATCAGAATTTGAGACAAACAAGAGAGATAGAAGTGAACATTCAGGTCATGATTATAGGGCTAATTTGGAAGTGGACAGTTTTTTGAAGGTACAGTGTCCCATTCCCTTTCTTTTCTTTAAGTGTATTCAAGAATATTTGTATGACAATCACCCTGGAATCTTGTTAAGCTGTAGTTTAGGGTTTGTCTTCAGGACCTCAGATCAGTTTCTCTGGCCATAGAGCCTAGTACCAGCTTGTCTTTCTTAGTGGTCTGTTGCTGTGAAGAGACACCATGATCTCAGGAACCAATTTATAAAAGTAAACATTATTTGGGGCTGGCTTACAGTTTCAGAGATTTAGTCCATTATCATGGCAGGAAGCATGGCAACACACATTGTTGTAATTAAAAAAAAAAGTGGCACAAGAGAGAAAGTCTCCATGCAGCAAAATTCATGTGGAGGGTTTTTATTGAGGGAAAGGGAGCATAAAAAGTGGGAAGGGGAGGGGGAGACCAGCCTCTGGGAACTGGAGCAGCAGAAGAGAAGAGATAGGCAGTTAGAGGGGGGAGAGAGTTGGGAGGTTGGCAGGGCCCTTTTAAAGAGAATATAGTGAATGTGTACAGGAGGTGCTCTTAGTGGCTACAGCTCAGGACATAGCCTATCAGAACCCCAAGTGTAGGCCACTAGAGATGCCTGAATACTAACACACAGGCGGGGTTGGTGCTGGAGAAGTAACTGAGAGTTCTACACCTGGATCTGCAGTCAGCAAGGCAAGAGAGCCATTGGATTTGACACCCAGGTCCAGTGGCACACTTCCTTTAACGAGGCTATACTTCTTAATCCTTTCAAATAGTGCCACTCCCTGGTGACCAAGCATTCAAATCTATGAGCCTATGGGGCCATTCTCATTCAAACTACCACACAGGTGTATGCAACCTGTGGCCTATAAGCCATATGCAACAAAAACTGGCCCTGAAGGCAGCCCAGTGCTGTTCTGGAACATGAACTTTATAGATGAAACACTGTGTCAAAAGGCTGGACATGCCTGCTAGGCTCTATAGTATTGTGAGTTCATTTATTCCATTCACTGTGGAATTTGAGAGTTTTCTTTGTATTATTATGGTTAAAATGGTTCTAGGCTATGAATGTAGCTCAGTCTTAGTGTACTTGCTTACCACATGCAGCACCCTGGGTTCCATCCCCAGCCTTGTAAACAAGCAAGGAAATGAAAAAATATTCTGGCGATATTTGAGGAGTTATTTTTCTTTAATGTGTTAAGTTTTACATTTTGTTTATGGTGGAGGTAGAATCATTCTTGCAGAGGATTCAGTTCCTAGCACCCATAACAGTTGGTTCACAATGATCTGACACCCCTGGGAACACTGGCCACTATGGGTATCTACATTCATGTGCACATACACACATACACATAGGTTAAAAATAATAAAAACAAATGTTAAAATTTTATATATCACATGATAAATGTGATTTTCTTATGTTAAGGATAGGATTATGGAATTTACTCATTCAATTAGTATTTAACTCATATCATTTAATGATATTTACTAAATGACTAGGAAATACGACTTAGAATATATTATGTTTTATGAATATATTTAAGTCAGTTATTCAAGTAATATAGTCTCCAGTATGAGCGGGAAAGGAAGGCAGGCTGGAAGATACTAATAGTGAAACTGAGGTCAGAAGGTATTCTCTAGTGCTACCTAGTGGGACAAAATCAGTGCTAATTTACATAGCTAATATGAATAAGAACAGATGGAAATTTTCAGGTGTTTTGGCCTGGGTCACTTTATTAGTCATGTTTTAGATGAGAGTCAGGTCAGGAATGCTTTTTTGTTAATTTTTTTTTTTTTTTTTTTTTTTTTTTTTTGCCTGTTGCTTTGCCCGCGAGAAACACTCTTCCTTTGAGTTTATCTTTGTTGGTTTTCAGAGCAGTATTACTGTACTTTTTAGGAAACCAAGTTGCATCCATCTGATGCCTAACATAGACCTTATATATTTTAGATTTTTTCAAGTAAATTCTTACTCAAATTGTTTCAAGCCATATCTTTAAATTTCCATGTTTGAAAGAATATATTTAATTCTTAGCATTGGTGTCTTTAGCTTCCAAATCTTTTTGGCTCTAGTATCTTTAATTATTGGTTTAAGCAACTCTATTTTTAATACCTATAGTTCTATTCCTTCTCAGACTAGGTCACCAGAACTTGTCACTCTTAATGAAAAAGTCATTGTTCGCCTCTCTTCTTTTTAGGAGTGTGCTCAGACTGAATGAAGTTAAAATATGTAACACTCTGCCTTACATACAAGATACAATGTTGCATGTTTTAAATTTAACCATTTTGCTAGTACAATGATGTTATTTATATTCTTCCATGCCATGTAGAGCTCATACATTATTAAGACTTTTAGTAGGTTTTTTTTTTTACCTATAACATCCATTTTACTTTCCCTTTAATTGTCCTCAATATTTTCTGAAGGACCCAAGGGTTGGGTCCTTCAGAAAACTATCAGAATTAGAGTTTTGTAGATTACAAATGCAAAGAAAAGGGACATATTTAGAAGTTGGGAGCAGCGCAAGTACAGGGAAGAAAATCCACACTCATTTATGTTACTCCTCTTTCATTGAGAAAAATCCTAGCTCAGTTTACTTGACTTTTCTCAGGAGCTGGTAGCAATGATGATAATGGTTTTGATGGTAGATGTCATTGTAGGAATGGATTTAAGAGATACTCAGTTTTTAAAAAATTATTTAATAATGGAGATAATCTTAAAGATAGACATTTCAAAGTGAAATTCTATTATGTCAAGAATTCATCAATAGAGCTGCTAGGGGGGAAATGAGAGCAATACTGGGGAGAATGTGTTCTTTAATATGGGGTTTCAGTTGGTGCCCAAATTCAATTAATAATGTGGTTATTACCAGAAGTTTTCTTTGTAAGATAGTCCTGCATTCGATATTGGTTTGTGAATATATCAGACATTTAAAAAAATACTGAATGCTGGGCTCATAATTATCTTTTGACTTACTGTCCTTGCTGTCTCATTCCTGTGCTGAGTGTGTGTTAGACTTCTAACAGTGCTAATGTAATTCCGAACTATTTTAAACTTGAGAAAAACACATTATTTTTCCTTTATATTTAACAGCAATTTTAGTACAAACAATTATACTTTTTTTTTGATGCCTTCAGATTCTTTTTGGAATGATGTTAGAAAAAATTAATATTTTGGGACTGAGTGTAGGCTCTTAAGAGACTACCTCAAATCTCAGTTGTCAGCTTAGATGTGACTTGGGGCAAGGTAATTTTTTTTAAGAATTTGTTTTGCTTTATGGATAAAACAAGAATCATAAAATACCTACTTAATAAACATCTTGAGGGTTGAACCAGTTTGTAAGATGGAACAATCCCTATATGTGACATATATTGAATAACTAGTTCTTATTAATTTTTTGTTATAATATTCTCAGTAAATTCTAACAAATAAAAATGGTTTTGGCATGTTTAGAAAATTTCAGAAAGTAATTTTCAGGTTAGAGCTTTACTCCCTTCTCAAACTGCTTTCAGACTGAAGTGCTATCTAGATTTTCATGTGCCTAGGACTTACTTGGGGATCAGGTTAACATGTATTTAGTAGTTTCCTAATAGTTCTGAAATGTTGCTTCCGAGAAGCCTTTTAAGCAAAGTTACATGGTCATGTGTGCTTCTCAGTCCTTCAATTTATCTACTTTGGCATTTTTGATTTTAAGTCTATTTCCTTTGTCAAATTGAAGGACACCTAGTCATAACTCTTAGGCTAAAAAGCCAGATAATATGTTAGCCTGAAGGATTTTTTGTTTGTTTGTTTTTGTTCTTGTTTTTCCTTTCCACTACTTTTTTTAAAAAAAAGTTTGACTTCGTGAACCTTTCTTCAGAAATTCCATTTTTTAAAAAATATTTATTTATTTATTTATTATGTATACAATATTCTGTCTGTGTGTATGTCTGCAGGCCAGAAGAGGACACCAGACCTCATTACAGATGGTTGTGAGCCCCCATGTGGTTGCCAGGAACTGAACTCAGGACCTTTGGAAGAGTAGGCAGTGCTCTTAACCACTGAGCCATCTCTCCAGCCCCAGAAATTCCATTTTTGTCTCCTTTAGTTATTTATGTAATCTTCTTTGGACTCTTCTAATAGCTCAGCAGCTTCCTTAAATATAGCAGCCCAAACTTGATTTAGCCCAAACTGACTCAATAAAAATGGGTAATTGTTGAAGAGAAGAATGTAGTACCTTCCATTTCTAAAGTCCTGTGATTTTTATTATTTTAAGAAGAAAACATTTGTTTACTGTTTTTATCGGCTGTTATGTTTCCTAGTTTTGATGTTTCCTACCATGATAGTTGCTTTCTTTGTGTTTTTTCAAACATACTACTTGAATATATTTTACAACTTGCATGTATTTTAGAGGAGAGCTAGTCAATATTTTCTTATACTTCTCATTTGTGTGTATGTGTGTGAATCTGTTTTCTAAAATGATCAAGATCTTGTTGACTTTTATTCCATCTAGGCATGGTGGATCAATTAGGATTCTGTCAACAAAACAACCCATAAGTCATGAAAATTTGATATAGGGATAGGTTCCAAAAGTGTTAGGAGGCATGAAAAGCAAAAGTAACTGAAGTAGCACAGATAACAATTGCAGGAAGCCTCTTTCCCATAGGTTAAGACAATAAAAAGCTCAGAATAGAGCATATTAGAGCCTCTAGAGAACTACTGTCTGGTGGCTGCTGCTGTTTCTGAGACTTGTAGCTTCCACCAACTGCTGCTTTGGGGTGGAGGGTCTGTGCTAAGGCATTCTTGACTGAATAAGACATATAGTCTCTCTTTAGTGCTTTTATTGGCAGTATTAGGAAGCTATCTAGTGAAAGAGAAAAGTAGTATAAAAGTTTTCAAAAGAAAGGATTATTAAAGGATGGGCTTGGGCCTGAGCAATAGCTGAGTAACAAGTATATCCCATCTCTTGTCTTTGAGTTACATGATGGCATAGTCCTTGTGTTTCTTGGTCTTTTCCTAGACACCAGGATCCTAAATGCTCATAGTGCTCGAGGGTCTAGAATAAAAAATAATTTCCAGTGTTTTAACCATAGCCATATATTGCTTAGGGATAAGAATTGTTCTGATGACTGCATTACTGGATTATATATGTTTGAAAACATAGACAGGTGTCCCTGACTTTGTTAGGCAGTATAATCTTATGGGACCACCACTGTATAAATGGAACATCTGTCACTATGACTGATTTGTCTATTTGATGTGATTTGGGACATGAGATAGGACCCATTGTTCTAAAACAACTCTGGTACTCACTCCTTTCTTCCTTTCTTCCTTCTCCTTCCTCTTCTTCTTCCTCTTCTTCTTCTCCTCCTTCTCCTCCTCCTTTCCCCTCCCCCTTTTTTAAATTATCAGATTCACATTGGTTGGGTTTTCTGTTGTTTATGAGCCTGTGCAAATTTGGTAGGATTGAAAAATTGGCTGCCCACTGTCAAACAGTTCCTGATGTAGCAACCAGTTTTTAAACTGAGTTAAAGACTCTCTAATACTCTCTTCCCAAGAGCTCGTCATCGGTTAACCACTTGATGGATCTTAAGATGCTTGATTCTAATTCGTTATGTCATTAGGGGTGTTGGATTCTGCATTATAATAGGTTCCCAGAGGAGGCTAAATGTATTGGTCTCCAAGCCAATTTTTTTTTTAGTTTCCTCATAATCATTTTTAATACTGCTACAAAGTCTTGAATAGCAACAAAATTGTCAGTGAGAAAAGAACATTGAAACTCTTGGATTATATATGAAAGCCAAATTTTTCTCTGCCCTTCCTGGGTTGAAAATCACTGGTTTGACTGGACTTCAGTTGTATGTGGGGTTTATATGGTTGTATAGGGAAGGAATGATCATAGTGAAAGAACTTCTACAGGTTTGTTTGATGGAGTTTTCCAGTCCTGAGTGCCTGTTACCAAATTACCAGGTAGCCGTTTCCCAAATAACTGACTCAGAGACTTACTATAAATTGTAAATGCTCAGCCAGTAGCTCAGGCTTATTTCTAAAACTAGCTCTTGCATTTTAACTTAGCTCTTAACTTATTTATACTCTGCCACGTGGAGTACCTTTATTAACATGACACATTCATCTCCTGCACCCTCTGCATTTGGCTGGTAACTCTTCTGATTCTGCCCTTCTTCTTTTTAGTGTCCTCTTAGTCTCAGTTTTCCATCTAACCTACTCCTGCCCTGCTATAGGCCCGTGAGCTCTTTATTAGCCAATGAGAGCAATACATATTCATAGTATACAAAAAGATTGTTCCACAGCGGGTTTGTGTAGCTAGGACTATTTTGAGCAGTTTGCCACAGGTGTGTAGTTGAACAGAGCCATGCCTATCATGTACGGTTTTCATGCAAGGTCTTCAGGCTTTTCAGTAATTCTGTTTGTTGAAGGGAAACTGACTAACCAGGTATAGGACCATAGAGCACATTAATGCATTAGATATCTTGTGTTTATTAAGGCTCCTAAGACTCTTCTTAACTGCTGATTGTTCTTGCTGATAGGGCTGCTGTCTATAGATTTCAAAACAATATATTTGGATTGAATTTAACACTGATGGCATTTTCCCTGTTCTAATAGTTGCAGATATTTAAACTTAGAAAGCATAAAGTCTTGAGCCAGATAAATGCAGTTTTTCTTAACAGAAATTTAGGGAGATGTCTCAGTTGATAAATTGTTTGCTTAGTGCTAGGGATGTGGAGACGAGAATTTCTGGAGCTTCTGGTTTTGTCAGGCTAGCTGAATTGGTGAGTTCTAGTTCAGTGAGAGACTGCATCTCAGAAAATGAGGTAGAAAGTATTTGAGGAAGACCACTTCTCTGATTTCCTCCATAGTGTACCTGTAAGCACACGCACATACACATGTACACACACATACACACAAAGTATTACCAAAGCACACCGGCCTCTCAATGCTTTGTTCTCTTTAAGGCACTATGTTTCTGTAGCTTTCCTTGAGCCCAGATATTCAAAGGTTCTGGATATGTTCCTCTTGACTGTTGATGTGTATGTGTGAATATTATCTGTAAATTTTTAAGTCTGGCTGTGGAGAGAGAATTAGTTTAATTGAGGAGAAAGTTAACATAGGGAGTTAAAGATTCAAGGGGATTCTTACAGAAGGGTAAAAAAGTGAACTCAATTTTATGATCCTAAACAAAACATTCTGATTGGCATGCGGAGACCCTTATGTTCACACAAACATCCGTATTTGAATATTTATAGAAGATAATCGGTCAAATTACTGTTATTTTAATTTGCTTAGCTTGGCTGATTGCTGCAGTTTGATATTAGTTGAATTCTAGATGAAGAGCTATAACTACATCCTGAAACGCATCATGCTTTGTCCTTGAAACTCCATGGGGCCCCCTCCCACCTCTAAACTGTGGTGCCTTTTTGTCTTTGCCAAATCTTCATGCCCCCTTTAGGAAAAAAATTAGTGAAGGGTGAAAGCAGTAAAGATTTGATTTTTTAAAATTGAATCAATTCACATTTAGTGATCAGGAATTGTGTAAGTATTTTAAACTATTTCTATAGACTTTGCTTTCAAAGAAGCTGTCCTTTACAACTTATACTTTGAGATAAATTTCTCAGTTGACTTTGAAATATGCTTCATGTTAATAGCAAAAAGCATGTTTCTAGATAATTAGTATTTCTTTTTTTATCTCATTTGAAGAGCTAATAATTTTAGAGACCCAGATTCAAGCTATAGCACCTTTCTCTGCAATACCGTGTGGTTTTCTTTAACATTTTACATTCTAGGGGAAAGAAGCTAAGTGCCATTTTCGGTTAATATTGAAGTAACTTTGTAACTTAATAATCTTTTTTATTTTAAGTCAGAAACCCCGTTCTTTTTTTAGACAATTTTTCCTCACTCAGAAAACACTATTATTTGTTGATGGGTCTCACTGTTCCTTAGGGGAGTAAACTGAGTTATATTATTTTAGCTGTAAAGAGGATACAGAAACTTCTCATATGCTTATTTTGAAGCAGGGACTCTTTTCTGTGTTTGTTTGCTAGACTGTCTTGTGCCTTACCTCACTACTGTTACCTAAATGGTTTACTTTTTTTCATATAATCAGTAAGACATAAGTAGGTAATTTACCTTGTCTGCTGTTTTTTTCCTTTATCCTACGTAAATGGACATAATTGAATACATTTTGTGGATTACTTAGTTAGAATCTATAGTAAATATTTAGTCTCAGTATTACTTAGATACTGTCTTTGGGGATTGAAGGGTCTCAGAAATATGTTTTATATATTGCAAATAGAAGGTATGTTTTGGTAATGTTCTGTCATTTACATGAATCCATTACTGTTCTCATTTGATTCATTTTATGGTGGATTTTAATATAGATCATTTGTATCGGCGTAAATAAATGCAATGCAGATACTAAACAATATTCACACTTTAATGATAAACTTACAGAACCGAAGTTCCCGCGTGGCACAGGAGGTAGGAAGGAAAAAGGGCCGAGCCGCCTCTCCGCACGCCCATTTATTGGCAGGCATTCGCCCGAGGCAAACCCCGCCCCCTAAAGGGGCTGTCTTAACCCTACAATCATTTATATATTTTATTTTTCTCCTTTTACCCATCCTTTTTGTGACCTTGTCCAAATATTTTCTTAACTATCTTTTTCAAATTTCTCATTATCTTCTTAGGAAAAACTGATTTGTCTAATTGTGTAATCTGCTAGATGAATTTAAAGGATTAATTATTCTTTATGTTGTTACAATAATTATTAATTTTTAAATGTTTTATTATCTGATGCTGTGATGACTGTTTATTTCATATAGTACACTTGGATGTAGAACTAGAATAGTATCATAAACACCTAAAATGAACTAACTGTTGATATCTGCACTTGGGGCCAGTCTTTTGGACATTCTTCTTAAGTCTGGAAGCTTGTTTTACAGCATTTTTTTCAGGTTTTGAATTAGGCACAGTGTTCACCTTAAGTTAACCAATATGCTTTTTGTTAAAGTAGATTAAAACTCAAATAAAATTTAAGACAGTAATGTAAGACGTACTAAGTCATTCATCTTCCATGTGAACTGACAAGAAAAGTAGCTGTATTCCTTACTAATAAGAACAACAATGAGGGATAGGTTAGGATTTCCCAGGTAAACTAATATTGGTAAGGATTACTTCTGTGATGATAGGTTAAAATTCACCAATTTGTCCTATACACACACACACACACAGAAAAAAGAAAAGAAATAAAAAGCTGCAAACATTTAAAAATAAACAGTTCTTTTAAGTTAGAGAAACAAGAGAGAACTAGTGCATCAAAACTAAGTCATAAGAACTATTTGAAGGCTGGCACGGACAAGTCAGAGAGAGAAGAACTTCAGGGGGAACCCCACACTTCTGGGCCTTTCCCGCTAGTTCTTTACAGTGACTATCAGCATGGGAGAACAAAAATTCCGATTCTTAGAGCTAGAGAGGAGAAAGGTAATCATTTTCAAAATATCCCAGAGATTTCTGTTCTTAACAAGGCTGTCATCAAGAAAAACGTCTTTTACTAAAGTCTCATTGACCTTGCGGAAGGGGAGTTCCCAAGTTCTGTTCCAGCCACTGTTTTCCTGAGAAAGCAGAGCGAAGTTGAGAGGCTCCAGTGGAGTTCATTGCTGGGCACAGGTCAGTAGGAGGCTAAAGCCTGATCATGGGATCTGGTCCCTTCTTCCACACCTTGATAAGGTACTGAAGGCCTCTTTGTTACAGTTTTTTTTTTTCTGCCCAGTATATCCTGTAGCACTTTGGCTAAAAATTACATACAATATGTCCCTCTCCTCTACACATAGTTTAATAAAGAAAGAACAGCATTGGAATCACACTCTCAGGGCCAGGATGCCAGGACCAATCTGTGAATTTAAAACATCTATGATTAATATGTCACAGGCCTTAATGAGAAAAATAAACATATAAGAACAGGTAGAAAATGCTTAGGAGAGAGATGGACAATCTTAAAAAGAACAGTAGAGAAATGAGGTTAAAGAGAAATAGAGATTAAAAACATTGTAAGAAGCTGGGAATGGGATACATTCTGTAATTCTAGCTGGTGAGTGACTGAGGCTGGAGTATGGAGAGTCCAAGGTTATCTTGGCTCTGTAGCTATTCCTCCAGTCGGCTGGGCGAAGCTTCCTTTGCTTTACCTGAATAGGATTTGTGGGTAGGCAAAGAGACTCTTTAAAGACTGGTCTGTGGCAGCGGCAGCTCTTAATCCTTTCAGTGTTTGGCAGCAGAGGACCATATCAGTAGACAGGCAGAAGCAACATGTGAGTCTTTCTAGTATTGTGCCTAGGCTATCAGGACGCTTAGCCATACCTAGCTCTCAGGCCCTTTGCTGATTTGGTATTGGGACCCTTGTGTCTTGGCAGAGGCCAGTTTGTAGCTCTCAGCCTGGCGTCTGAGCCTTTTGTCCCTGAAGATTTGAGCTTGCTGCAACTCTTGAACATGCTTTCTTCTCTGGTCTTTAACCTGTTATCAGCCTTTCACTCTCTTGTCTCTGCTTTTGCTTCTCTAAATTTACCAGAACTGTTTGCTTTTTAAGATATTATTATAAAGTAGTGAATATCACTTAAAAATAAAGTTTTATTTTCTCCCAAAATATGTTTTTTTACACCACATAGCTCTTTGAAGTCTGATTTGCTAAATTTAAGATCTTTCTATTCTTATTTTTAAAAAGTCTAGCTATTTAGTGATAAGTACCATAATTTCGTAAGACCTCAAACCTTGTAAACATATAAAGCAAGGACAACAAACTGCAAACATTGGATGGTGGCTCTAGAGTTTTCTTTTTCAATTCCATCACTACCACCAGCACCATCACCTCCACCACCTCCACCACCACCACCACCATCGGCACCACCACATCATGATCATGATCATGTGTGTGTCTATATCACTGAATATGGTAATTTTAAACCTTGGTGATAATAGTAACTTTACTTTATCATCAATTTTAAGAATGAAATTATTTCTATAATAGAGAATAAATAATTTTGTTAGATGTTGATTCTCTTTGAAAATTGTCTTGCCATACCATTGTTTTAAAATTCTTCATGTGTTTAAAATTATTTTATAAGAAGAAAATACTAAAAACTGAAGTGCCCAAATGTATACCATAATTATAAATACAGAATTTGTAATTGATATTTAAAATTAGTTGCTACATGAACACATGTATATCGATAAAAGCATGGTAGACATTTTAAGTGAATATTTCTCTTTTTGCACCCATTTTTTATTATTCAAGATTTTTATTAGGTGGTTGTTGTATTCTAGACTAAATAATAATCAGTAAACCAAGGGAAATTGTCTGATGAAGTTTCTATTCTGTTGTGTAGACTGATACTTTGTATGTCAGATGGTGATGTGGTCTTGAGAAAAACAGGCACACCAGGAGATACTGAAGTGTTCAAGAGGGAAACACATTGCTTTAACATAGAACAAAGGAAAGTTTCATTGAGAAAATGGTAATTGAGTGGTATCTTGAATTTGATGAGGGACAAATCCATGGAACAGGTAGGAGAGTGTGTTTCAGATAAGTCTGCAAGTCCTGTATGGAGTACAGACCAGGTAGTCTAGAACACGACCAGACCTTACTAGATAGCTGCAGCAGTCTGAACTTTCCAACTTTTTGCTTCAGCCCTTAAGTGCTGGAGATTGCAGATGTGTCAGCCCTCACCATTATCTTGTTCATCCCATTCTCATTCATTCATAGTCTCTCATCCTGCTACCCCTGCATCCATCTATCCATGTCTCTTCTTAGTATTAGCATTTCCATTAAAATAACTACAAAACCAAACTGGCTCACCTTCATTCTTAGGCATGGTAGTGATGGTAGCCCTGCAAACACCTTGTTCTAGGTATCCCATCTTTAGAGGGTGTTGCTCTGAGCTGTGTGTGTCAAGGTTTAGCCTTTTGAGGACTGGATGGCCAAGTGGACAGAGTTTTGCAGTTGAGCTCTTTAAACAAAACAAAAAACCCATTACTCTTACTTAGTAAATGGGACTTCTTTTGGGAATGGCTGAATTTCTTTTATCATAAAATAATTATTTTGACTGTGTATTTGAAATAATTTTAAACATCTGATCAATAAGATTAGACATAATTGTGGGACTACGCCTCATGAATATTTTACTCTTCAGATGCTGTGAAATTGTATAATTTATTATTACCTATTATTTTTTATTTCCGTCCTCCATTAGTTACACAGCACTGACACCATAAATTGAAGTGAAGTATTGAGAATGTATCACTAAGTATGAAATTAGGCAAAAGGGGACGTGTTTGAGCTAAACTGAGCAGCAATGGCCCTCAGTCCTGGCAAGGTGTGTGTGTCTGTGTGTGTGTGTGTAAATCAGATTAGTATTTGTCAGTAAAAGAGAAAGTTGATTGAAAGAGAAAATAATAGTTGTACAAAGGTACAGATTAGAAAAAAGTCATTTAACTGGGTACCTCATAAGGACCTTTTGTAGCAGTAAATTATACTTAAAGTTGAAAACAACTTCAAATTAAGTTTAAACCACTCCCACTTGTGAACATAATTGAAAATGCCATTAATGAAAATTGACAAATCTATTAAATGCCCGAATTATGTGTTTTATTACATTTTTATTAGCTTATAGAGAATTAGATTTCATTATTGCATTTTTCAAAATGAATTTGTTTTTGTTGTTTCTCAGTTGCATTTTATGTTCAAATGACAGATTTTTTTTTTCCACTAAATTATCTCAGATTTTTCTTTCCTTCTTCTTTCCCTTCCTTTCTTCCCCCCCACTGCACTGGTTTATTTGTTTTGAGATTGCCTTGTATCACTGGCTGGCTTTATATTCACTGTGTAGTTGAGCATGACCTTTAGCTCTAGATCCTCCTTGGCTGCATCTTCCCATGCTGGGACTACAGGAAGACAGGATCTGGTCATGTAACACAGAATTGGCTAGGGTTTGTGACTCTCCTGTTCCAGCCTCCCTAGTGTTGGAATTGCAAGCATGTGCCATGCCTATCATTTTTTAATGAAAAGAATTTTAACAGTAATTATTCTGCAATCAGTTTGAATTCAATCACTAATGTAAAATTCTATTTTTCACATATTTCAGAGACAGTAGAATCGACTCAAATAACTAGTGCTTTAATTAGCAAATAACAAAACTGTGCCCAACTTTCCTAATATCCTAACCTTTTTACAGAACAGATGGAATGATTGTAAACATTCACTTCATAATTCTCTGAATTAAAACAAACTAGAAAGTCATTACTTCAGAATGCTTCCCTAGTTAATTCCATGTCACGAAATGGACTAAAATTTTCAAGTAAATGAAAAAAAGAAATCATTAGTTTATAGTTTAATGAAGGTTAAGTTTGTAAGATTAACAAATGTTTAGTTTGACTATTATATTTTAATGCTGTGCTTTCTTGGTTAAGAAACATAAGTGCTTCAGTTTGGAAAAAGAAATTATAAATAAAATGTTAGAGAAAAGCTGATCATGAGTTACAGAGTACTATTATTTAAAGAGCCATATATGAATTAAGTCAATTCAATTCTAGATTAACATATCCTCAAATCTATATCTTTAATACACATTCTCTGTTGAACTCAACTCTCTTTAAAATTAAGTAGTGCTACCAAATTTATTAGAATCTTTCTTAATAGTTCCCCTAAGCGAAAAGGTATATATATGTATATGTATATATATATATATACATATATATATATGTGTGTGTGTGTGTATATCTAATAAAAAATAGAATGAAGCAAGCAAAATTAGTATCATGAATTAAAATGACTCTTTAATTCTAGCTGAACCCCCATGTCATTTTCTGTAAAAGCACCATGGTGAAACTAACTGAATTAAAATGTGGAAGGAAGGAGGGATAGAAGAGAGATGTTTATAAAGTTCAGTTTTTATTTACTGCTTATATAGTGTAGTAGTTTGAAAGTTATTGCCCCCCCCCCCATAAGCTGATAGAGAGTGGCACTATTAGGAGGTGTTGCCTTGTTGAAGTAGGTGTGGCCTTGTTGGAGGAAGGGTGTCACTGTGGGGATGGGCTTTGAGGTCTGCCCATACATACACTTAATTTAGTTCACTTCATGTTGCATGTGGACCAAAGATGTAGAATTCTCAGCTCCTTCTTCAGCACTATGTCTGCCTTCATGCTGCCATGTCCCACCATGAGATAACGGACTGAACCTCTGAACTATAAACTACCACCTCAATTTAATGTTTTCCAAGTATTGCTGTGATCATGGTGTTTCTCCACAGCAATAGAAATACTAAGACATGTAGTAATCACATTTTTACATTTTTTTCCTGGTACGGTAATAATATATGCACATATGAATTTAAAATATTAGTTATTTTTGATACACAAGTACAGAATATTATCTTAATTAATCAAAATTGCTAATATTTTAGGAATTAGTTGGCCTAGTTATGAAGTACAAACTCATAATCACATTAATGATATTTCAACAAGGAGTTTCTTAGTTTAATAGTTACACACAATAATGTAACAGGTTGTCTTTACTGATGCAGTTAACTTATAATATTCCAATAAGTTAACAGTCTGGATTGGTCATCTGTCTCTTTGGCCTCGAATGAAAGCAGTTTAAAGTGATACTCTTATGTTTCAAGAGATGGCTCACTGGGTCAGGTGCCTGCTTGAAAGCATTAGGACCTAAGTTCAGATCCTTAGCATCCATGTAAAAACCAAGTTTCTTTTTTTCAGTGACTATAACCCCAGCATTGAGGTGCAGAAACTGACAGATCCCAGAGACTCTCCAGTAGCCAGTGTAGTCAAAATGTCAAATTCAAAGTTGCATTAAAAATCCTATCTCAAAAAATAAGGAGAGAATTGTTAGAGATTGAGGGATGAAGGTGTAAGTCACAAAGAATCCCACACCAGTTTGGAATTATAATTAATAGAATGGTTATTTATTTAAAGGGGAAAACTTACAGATCACCGTCCCAAACAACAGCCCTCTGCACAATCAGGAAAGGATCCTAGTCGCCGGAAGAGGAGCGGGAAGCCAGAGAGAGAGAGAGCAGAGGGAAGTGGCCACTTTTTTAAAAGGAGAGAGACCACACCCCAATGGGCTAGTATCTCAGCAGCTATTAGCTGAAGGAGCTGAAGGAGCTCCCGCAACAGAGGGAGATATCCTGGTCAGCCTCTGGCCTAACAAGTGCCTGAATAGGCCAGTGCACACATGTGCACATGCACACACACACACACAAACATACATACAAACATATACATACACACAAGCACACACACACAGAGCACAAATCCTCACACAACAAAATAGGGTGGAGAGTGAGTGAGAAAAACACACATGATCAGTTGTTGGCTTCCTCACACTTGTGTGCACACAAAACAAGTAAAGTGATGGTACTAATAAGCTGAAGTGAAATGTGAACGTTTGCAGTTTTTAACTGAGTTGTATGTGTACATATACACTTGTGTGCATATATATTTGATTGGTAATATTATGTAGTGTGAAGAGCAAACTTCTCAAATCAGTCATGGTTATAAAATATATGAACAGCTTACCCAACTATAAAATTGGAATGATATTCTGTAGACTCAAGTATTGGTGAACATTATGTGATAATATCCTTAAGTGTTTTCAAGAATTGTAAAGTATTTTATAAA